>NC_072436.2:109290833-110494166 GCF_028878055.3 Symphalangus syndactylus | reverse complement strand
ATTTGTTTGAGTTCATTGTAGATTCTGGATATTAGCCCTTTGTCAGATGAGTAGGTTTCGAAAATTTTCTCCCATTGTGTAGGTTGCCTGTTCACTCTGATGGTAGTTTCTTTTGCTGTGCAGAAGCTCTTTAGTTTAATTAGATCCCATTTGTCAATTTTGGCTTTTGTTGCCATTGCTTTTGATGTTTTAGACATGAAGTCTTGCCCACGCCTATGTCCTGAATGGTATTGCCTAGGCTTTCTTCTAGGGTTTTTATGGTTTTAGGTGTAACATGTAAGTCTTTAATTCATCTTGAATTAATTTTTGTATAATGTGTAAGGAAGGGATCCAGTTTCAGCTTTCTACATATGGCTAGCCAGTTTTCCCAGCACCATTTATTAAATAGGGAATCTTTTCCCCACTGCTTGTTTTTGTCAGGTTTGTCAAAGATCAGATAGTTGTAGATATGTGGCATTATTTCTGAGGGCTCTGTTCTGTTCCATTGATCTATGTCTCTGTTGTGGTGCCAGTACCATGCTGTTTTGGTTACTGTAGCCTTGTAGTATAGTTTGAAGTCGGGTAGTGTGATGCCTCCAGCTTTGTTCTTTTGGCTTAGGATTGACTTGGCGATGTGGGCTCTTTTTTGGTTCCATATGAACTTTAAAGTAGTTTTTTCCAATTCTGTGAAGAAAGTCATTGGTAGCTTGATGGGGGTGGCACTGAATCTACAAATTACCTTGGGCAGTATGGCCATTTTCACGATATTGATTCTTCCAACCCATGAGCATGGAATGTTCTTCCATTTGTTTGTATCCTCTTTTATTTCATTGAGCAGTGGTTTGTAGTTCTCCTTGAAGAGGTCCTTCACATCCCTTGTAAGTTGGATTCCTAGGTATTTTATTCTCTTTGAAGCAATTGTGAATGGGAGTTCACTCATGATTTTGCTCTCTGCTTGTCTTTGATTGGTGTACAAGAATGCTTGTGATTTTTGTATATTGATTTTGTATCCTGAGACTTTGCTGAAGTTGCTAATCAGCTTAAGGAGATTTTGGGCTGAGACAGTGGGGTTTTCTAGGTTTACAATCATGTCATCTGCAAACAGGGACAATTTGACTTCCTCTTTTCCTAATTGAATACCCTTTATTTCCTTCTCCTGCGTGATTGCCCTGGCCAGAATTTCCAGCACTATGTTGAATAGGAGCGGTGAGAGAGGGCAAAGAAAATTATTACATCGAAGAGATATCTACACTCCATGCTCATTGCCACACTATTCACAATAGCCAAGGTATGGAATCAACCTAAGTGTCCATCAATGGATGAATGAAGAAAGCGGAGTAAATAATGCAGTACTCTTCAGCCATAAAAAAAAGAAAAAAATGAAGTCTTGTCATTGATGGCAACATAAATGGAACTAGAGGACATTGTATTAAGTGAAATAATCCAGGCACAGAAAGTTGAACATGGCATGTTCTCACTCGTATGTGGAAGCTAAAGAAAGTTGATCTTGTAGAAGTGAAAAATAGAACAGAGGATACTAGAGGCTGGGAAGGTTGGGGGAAGCGAAGGATAGGGAGAGATTGGTTTAAGGATACAAAATTACAGCTAGATGGGAGGAATAAGTTCTAGTGTTCTACAGCAATGAGATTAGGGTTTCTGCCATTGAAAGTAATGACAAACTGCAATTACTTTTGCACCCATCTAATAGTTAACAATAGTATATTATATGGTTTCAAATAGGAGGATATTGACTATTCCCCACACAAAGAAATGATAAATGTTTGAGATGATGGACATGCTAATTATCCTGATCTGATCACCATGTATTATATGTGTCACAACATCACTATGTACCCCATGAACATGTACAAGTGTTATTCATCCACTTAAAATAAATAAATAAAAAGAAGTCAGAAGTCCCACCCTTACCCACATATCCTTCTACGTGAGTGCCTGGGAACTACCTATTCTCTTGCTACGTTAAGTTTAAATAGTTCAGTATGCCCCGTTCTTAGCTCTTTTCTTTCCCAGCTGAAAATGCAGTTTGAGACCATGTTGGCCTGTTGGCCAGGCTGGTCTCAAACTCCTGACCCCCGGTGATCTGCCCGCCTTGGCCTCCCAAAGTGTTGGGATTACAGGAGCGAGCCTAAAATAATTTTTTTTTTTCTGTCACCAGGCTAGAGTGCAGTGGTGCAATCTCAGCTCACCGCAATCTCCGCCTCCTGGGTTCAAACGTTTCTCCTGCCTCAGCCTCCCAAGTAGCTGGAATTACAAGCACCTGGCTAATTTTTATATTTTTAGTAGAGACGGGGTTACACCATGTTGGCCAGGATGGTCTCAAGCTCTTGACCTCGTGATCCGCCCACCTCGACCTCCCAAAGTGCTGGGATTACAGGTATGAGCCACCACGCCCAGCCTAAAATAATCTTTTGAATTAAGTTTTTGAGTCACAGGCATACTTTGAACCACAGTAGCCCCTTTTCCAAACCTTTCCCTGTGCAGTCACTGGCTTCTCCTGGACACTTTCCTCCCACCCCCAACCCCGCTGTCTGCAGAGGAGTAAACTCTACCCCCAGCTCTCTGTCCTGGAAAAGGAACCTGCTTGGAAGAAGATCACTCTATTATGATCACCCTCAGTCACTCCTTCCTGGAATTTAATTGGATTTTTCCTCTTTGCTTTGTTAGTCAAAAATCACATCATAAAAATCTCCCTGAGTGCAATAACTTTTCTTCAGCACCGTTCCAACGGTGTCATGATGAACCTTGATGGAAAAGGGGCTCTCTACCATTCCACATAGGACATAAATATTTGACTTGCAACTGAGACTTTATTTATGAAATGGATTAACTCCTACAACTTCCTAGAGGGGGAGCGAAGGGCAAGCCTCCAACTTCCCTTTGACGGTGGAGGTCAATTCATTAGTTGTTTTCACAAAGGAATCCTGCATCTGAAATTGTTTCGGGATTCCAGCAGAGCAAAGTTTTGTAAAGTATAGTCCACACGTCACCTAAATCAGAGTTTCCTGGTATGCATAATAAAAACTCAGATTCCAACACCCAGCTGAGGCGCGTTGAGTCCAAATCTCTGGTGAATCCAAACAGAATCTACAATTTTAACAGTAGGGCAATGGTTTTCACAGTTTAGTGTGATCAGTGAATATGCTGAGGGTAGGAGAGAGACGATCCCAAGGTAGACATTTGCTGGATGAATAGAAAAGGGGAAATACTTGGCATCCCATCAGACACTTGGATTACAGGACTATAAACAAGCATTAGGACATTTCTCTACTCCCATGTAAATAGCCTCTTCATTTAATGTACCCCTGTTTCTTACACCTTCACTCCTATGGCTTGAGAATAAATTTTGGAAGAAAGTTTTCACTTTGTGAAAGTGTAGTTGACCATCTCAAATGCTGAATGAAGAGCTCAGGGAAAAGATGCAGTGACTTGGGTTTTATCAATACACACAAACACACACTCTCATCTACACATACCTATACACAAATAAAAACGTTGGTTCTGCAGCATTTAAGCCATCAATATTACGGATTGATATTGGTGTGCAAAGTAGTCAATTATGCACCATTTCAGTTATGTTTCATGTTGATCTAAGGTCCATAGAGACCCTGCATTTTAAAATATAAAGACCTATTTCAGAAGCAGTCAGTCCTAGTGAAAGAAACCACAAGAGAGAAAGTTGATGAAAATGCTTCAGGATGAGCCAGAGAGTCCTTAAAGTGCCAGGAGAAAAGTTTTCATGTTTAGATGGCTTTAATATTTTTCAGAATCTCCTCTAGACTCTTGTAGGGGTATTCATGATTCATGGTTTAATTTGAGAAGTCCTGGAGAATGCACCCCACCTTGATAATTTGAACCATTTCACCCTGTTCATTCTGAAATGCTTGACGACTTCAGATTCAACTTGGCTTTCATCATTAACAAAAACTGGCTATATAATAGTCTATCCAGAGGCAGTATTAAAATAACGCTACAATTAATTAATATCAAGTATGTTGGGGGTTTTTTTTCCATTTAATTTGTTATGATGAATTTCAGAGGTAGCCCTTACGTGGGTACTTACTTTGGGAGTGATATGGTTTGTGTCTGTGTCACTGCCCAAATCTCATGTCAAATTGTAATCTTCAGGCTGGCCACAGTGGCTCATGCCTATAATCCCAGCACTTTGGGAGGACAAGGCAGGCGGATCACTTGAGGTCAGGAGTTTGAGACCATCCTGGCCAACATGGTGAAACCCCATCTCTACTAAAAATATAAAAATTAGCCGGGCGCAGTGGCGGGCGCCTGTAATCCTAGCTACTCAGGAGGCTGAGGCAGGAGAATTGCTTGAACCTGGGAGGCAGAGGTTGCAGTGAGCCAAGATCACTCCACTGCCCTCAGGCCTGAGTGACAAAGCGAGACTCCATCTCAAAAAACAAAAAAAACAAAAAAAGCAAAAAAAATTGTAATTCTCAATGTTGGAGGAGGGGCCTGCGGGGAGGTGGTTGGATCTTGGGGGTGGTTTCTCATACATGGTTTAGCACTATCCTTCAGTGCTGCTGTCATGTAATGAGTGAATTATTGTGAGATCTGGTTGTTTAAAAGTGTGCAGCACCTCTCCCCTCTGTCTCTTCCTCCTGCTCCAGCCACATGAAGTGCTGGCTCCTGCTTCGCCTTCTGCCATGATTGAAAGCCTTTTCAGGCCTCCCCAAAAGCAGAAGCCACTATGCTTCCTATACAACCTGTGGAACCATGAGCCAGTTAAACCTCTTTTCTTTACAAATTGCCCAGCCTCAGGTATTTCTTTTCTTTTTTGAAACAGAGTTTCACTCTTGTTGCCCAGGCTGGAGTGCAGTGGTGCCATCTTGGCTCACTGCCACCTCCACCTCCTAGGTTCAAATGATTCTCCTGCCTCAGCCTCCTGGGATTACAAGCATGTGCCACCACGCCTGCCTAGGTTTTGTTTGTTTGTTTGTTTGTTTGTTTTTGTATTTTAGTAGAGGCGGGATTTCACCATGGTGCTCAGGCTGGTCTCAAACTCCTGACCTCAAGTGATCCACCTGCCTCGGCCTCCCATAGTGCTGGGATTACAGACATGAGCCACGATGCCTGGCTAGGTATTTCTTCAGAGCAGTGCAAGAACTGACTAATACAGAGAGAAAAGTTTAGGAATATTTCTGTGAGTTTTTATGCATATTGTCCTATAGCTTTCCAAAAAGTGGTGTATCACTTATATTAGTTTTTCAATGCTGTTGTAACAAATTACCACAAATTTAATAGCTTGGAGTAATACAAATGTATTGTTACACATTTCTGTAGATTAGAAGTCCAACACAGGCATTGCTTAGCTAGAGTCAAGACATCAGCAGGGCCACATGCCTTCTGCAGGCTCTTGAAAGGAATTTGATTCCTTGCCTTTTTTGGTTTCTAGAAGCCATCCACATTCCTTGGCTAGCAGCCCCCCCCCTCCATCTTCAAAGCTATTAGTTTGGCATCTCTCTCACCCTGCTTCCAACCAAGCATCTCTTTCTCTGACTCTCTTCTTCAGCCTCTATTGCAACTCCAAGGACCCTGGTGATTCCATTGGGCCTCCCCACCACACAACCTAGGATAATCTATCTTCATTGGAGCTGATTAGTAACCTTAATTTCATCTCCAACTTTAATTCCCCTTTGTCATGTAGAATAATATAATCACAGGCCCCAGGGACTCAGATGTGGACATCTTTGAGGGGACCACTATTCTGCCCATTCATCCTCAAGCCATAGGATTTGGGGTGTAACAAAGGCAGGACAGAAATAAGGTACATTACACTAGCAGGCTATTCATGTGGAAGTAGAGAAATATCTTCATGCCTGCTCATCATGCCCACATGCTGTCTCCATCTGGATGCATCCAGGGAGGGTGCATCCACCAAAAGCTTAGCATCTTCATTATCATCATTTTTTAATGCATTTGGAAACTAGGTACCAGATAGTGCCTTGTCACAGGTGAGATCCTGGGTATCAGAATCTGAGATGGGGATTAGTGGGCAGTACGTTTATCAGCAGGTCCTTGGTGAGGGCAGGGTAGGGGGAAATCTGCTGAAGGATGCAGAAGAAGGCAGCATTGGGGCAGAGAGAAACTTGGTGATGTGATTCAGGTCCAACAAAGACTCAGGCAACTCCACTCTGGAGCTTGGAAGTTCATCAGATTCATCCCAAGCTGGGGAAGGGTACCAGGCCTTAATACACTTGCACTGGTCAGTCGCTGGACAGGGTGCTCCAAGGAGGGGTGCCCCTGAGGCTGGTTTTTAGTTTTTTTGCTTTTCTGGGTTTTTTTGTTTGTTTACTTTTGTTCTGTTTTTTTGAGATGGGGTCGTGCTACGTCTCCCAGGCTGGTCTTGAACTCTTAGCCTCAAGCAATTCTCCTACCTTATTCTCCCACACTGCTGGCATTACAGGCATGAGCCATCATGGCCAGCCAAGGCAGGCTTTTTTCAGCTGAGGTTCACCTTGGAGGATCATTGCAGCAGCCAGGGGAACAAGGCCTTCACCCAAAGCACATATGTGAATTGTGCATCACAACAAGGACACATAATGCAAAAAAAAAAAAAAAAAACGCATTTTATTTAATGCTGAATACAAAATGTTTTACTGTCTCTCTTCTTTATGAGGCCTCTGGGCCTCTGTCAGCAGCCTTTTCGCCTCTGTCCCTAGCCCTCGCCAGCACTTTGTCTCTGCTTTGCTGCCCTCACCATTCTAAGAGCCACAAACAGTTTTCTTTACCAGATCAGCTTAATTCTCATTTTTCAGAACCTCATCCACATCTTAATTTCCTTCTTTCTTCTGGACATTTCTCCCTTCTCTGTCTGCTCCTCTTCTGCCTTTTGTAGCAGAAATCTATTATCCCACTTGGCTCCTTTATTTTATTTTTTCTAGCTACCACTCAAAGCTTGACCTGCCTTTTCCAAAGCAAGGCAGACAGTTTTGAATCACAACCGACATAGGTTAAGCTCTGCTAAACTCTATGACATGAGGATTATAAATTAAAGGTCAATCCATTCTTTCACATGGTTGCTATTGGGGGAAAAAAAACTCTTGAAATGTACTAAATTCAGATAAATTGGAAACTTATGTCAAGGCTACAGAAGAAAGGCTGCTGTTGGAATAAAGATCTGCTTCCAAGAGCATATTTAGACACATTTTGCCTCTGGTGATTCGTCTCTGACCCCATCTCCTTAATCAGACATCTGTTCATCCTGCTGATAGAGTATATGGTCATCAGAGGCCCCCACACCCACTTCTATCCCCAGCTCATAGCTCAGACCTATGGCAGGCAGCGTCTGTTTGACTTGGGAAGATTTTGCAAAGAAGTAAGTTTCCATCCCCTCATGGCAGCAGTACATAGAGTGACAAAGAGCTGACCCCCAGGTCAACAGCCAAGAGTGAGTATAGCCCTGTTAACACCAGAAAACACTAACCACAGACCTGGCTCTGCCAAGACAAGAGATGTTCTGCCACCCCGAGTTAAGCTGCTTGACAGAAATACGACATAGACCCAGCCAGGAATGCATTTCTAACAGTTACTTCCATTTGCATTTTACAAAACACCAGCATGCATATTATCTCATTTCAGCTCATTAACAATCCTGTCAGGTAGGTGGAGCTGGATTATTATTTGTATAACAATTTATTTCATTGTGCAAAACAGCGTGTATACAATGCAGCCATGCTGTACCTATGCTATGCAAAAGCAAGCGTAGAAACATGCAATCCAAAAGAACCAGGTCTCATGCTGAGGCAATCACAAGCCTGCCCAGGATCCAGACGGTGGTGCAAAATCCACCTTCCCTTCTCCCTTGGGCCTCCTTTTAGTCTGAAGCAGCCACCTCTAATGGAACCAGAAAGCCCTACATTCTCATCTCCCTCCCTCTTCCTCTTACGCGTCCCTGCTATTTCTCCTGGTTAGTGCTTTTTCCCTACCTGTGCTTTGGTGTGGAAATTCATTTTGTTTTTGGAAGCCATAACAGGAAAAACTCACTTCCCCTGATTCCTTATAGCCCCTTCTTCACCACCCTTGCTTCTCTATCCTGGGAGATACATTTGCCCCTTGGTCTGAGGCCAGCAAACTCCATATGCCCCACATCCAGAATAAAGTAAACATGAACACGAGCCTCTCTCTCAATATTTTTGATCACCTGTCATAGAATAACGTCATTGGGCAGTGATACTGAAGACCCCATCCACTAGCTGCGACAACGGAGAGGAAGGAACACCCTGTCGTTCCATGTTTGTCTACTATTGGAAATATGCAAGATGCAGAAAAGTAGGAAAGATGCCGATAATCTCACCAGTCAGTGATCATCACCTGTTAAATAAAATTTGTAGGAGGACATTTATTTGAACTCAGCTCCTGTACTGAACCCAACAGACAAAACCAACATGGAGCCATTCATGCTCAATGAAACTCATTCACTTGGGAGTCTACTCAGCACTGAGTTTTAGTTAGTTACAGTGGCTGAGCTTTAATCAATTGTAGGCGGCCAGTTGATTCAAACAAGATGGAAACATGGAGCTGTAACCAATGAAGTTATTCTTTTTCCTCACTTTCGTTTTTCTGCCCATCGATGCTGTCTGACCATGTAGCAGGCAGAGCATCTTTGAACCCATCCAGTTCACTGAACCATTTATTTAAAGGATGAGAGCTCTGAGTCCAGAAAAGGGAGGTACCTTGGTCAAAGCCACATTCAGTATTTGAACCTGAATGTTCAGTGGAAAGCCCAGGCTCTTAAAAACATCACCCAAGTCATACCAGAATGCAGAAACCTCAGACTGCCACCCCCAACTGAATTTGGGTTTTAGTTGTAGGAAATGAACCAAACTTCTTTCCCTCCCTGAGTTCTGAAAGTGACTCCTCTCATTCACTCACCACCTCATTCTCAGAACTTTCCAGAACATCCATCCAATAATACTCAGAGAGTTTATAAGATACCAATACTCTATAGCAGTTCTGTCTAATAAAAACATAATGTGAGCCACGAATGTCATTTTAAATTTTCTAGTAGCCATATTAAACAAGTAAAAAGAGACAGGCGATGTCAATTTTTAAATTAGTTTTGTTTAACCCAATACGACCAAAATATTATTTCAGTATATGTCACCAACCACATTGCAAGCACTCAAAAGCCACATGTGGCCAATGGGTACCGTATTGGAAACTGTATAGGACAGTTTTATAGAATGGTGTGCAGTGTGCATTAGAATAAACCAGAAATCTTATTACATGCAAACTCCTGGGGCCCATTCTTCAAGGTTCTGATTCAGTAGGTCAGCAAAGAGATCTGCATTTTTAGCAAGTTCTCCCAAGTGACTCCAGTGAAAGCGTTCTGCAGAACACACACTGATGTAGGAGATAGTTGAGGGCAGAGTGGAAGGTTCACCTGACCCTCAGGGCACCAGAATAACTCATAGGATCTACATCCCTAAGAGAAGGCACCAGTACAACTTTCACCATTCTCTGACTCAGTAAGTGGATTTGACAGGTGTATGTGATGATGTAGGCGCCCCAGATTAATAGGACATCAGGACATTGGGTTGGGCCCATTGAATCTTGCATCATCATTTATATTTGCATCATGACACATTTCTTCAAATGATACTTGAGGTAAAATATTAATGATCCTAATACACGGGGAAGGAGCTCAGACAGAATCCCATTCCCTTCAAAGCAAGACAACTTTGAATGGCTGTGTATCTACCTAATGGCTTCTCTTTGTTTTATTCAAGAGTCTACTAATAGGGTAAGGCCACTTCCTATACACAGACATGCCTCCAGGCTTGGACTCGGTCACAAACAAGGAAGGACAAGGGTAGGAATGGGTCAGACTGCCTGGATTTTCCTTCTTGTAATGTTTCTCAAAGCATCGTCTGAGGACCAGATAGACCAGATAGGGCAGTGATGCTAGGCATGCAATAGACAGTCCTACAAATTCGTAAAGTCCTCCTCTAGAGACAGATTCATATGGTCAGGTGTAGATCAGAATCTCCAAGGTCCAGTACCCCCAGCACCCTCTTCCCCTAGGTTATTCTGATGCAGGGGATTAGGGTGAAACTAGTGGAACCCGTATATACCTCACTGGTCTCATCAGAATGAAACTACAAAATTCAGTAATACCTCTCTCTCTTTAAACTTTAATTATACATGTACTATTCACAACAGCAAAGGCATGGAATCAATCTAAATATCCATTGATGATAGAATGGATAAAGAAAATATGGTACATGTACACCATGGAATACTATGCAGCCATATAAAAGAACAAGATCACGTTGTTTGTAGCAACAAGAATAAAACTAGAAGCCGTTATCCTTAGCAAACTAATTCAGGAATAGAAAACCATATACCGCATGTTCTCACTTATAAGTGGGAGCTAAATGATGAGAACTCATGAACACAAAGAAGGGAATAGCAGACACTGGGGTCTACATGAGTGGAGGGTGGGAGGAGAGAGAGGATCAAAAAAATACCTCTCAGGTACTATGCTTATTATTAGCTGGGTGACAAAATTATCTGTACACTAAACCCCCAAGACACACAGCTTACCTATATAACAAACCTGCATATGTACCCCTGAACCCAAAAGTTTAAAAAATGATGCAAAATTTATTCATATTCTGAATTTCCAATTATAAAATATTTCAACCAATAAAAGGAAATTGACTAAAATTTGAAAGTTCCCTCACCTCTTCTATAAATACATTCTTCCCCAGAGGTAACCACTGTTAACAGCTAAATTGAAATCCTTCTGGCATATTTTCAATGCATTTACATATTAAAGATGTAGACATATGTAAAGATGTTTTGTTGGTAGAATAATAGGTATGTACTGTACTATAACTTGTTTTGTCACTTAAGTAAAATGTCTTAGAAATCACTCCACGCCAGCTCTATAGGATCTAAACATAACTCTCCCTTATTGTTTGTTTGTTTGTTTGTTTGAGACAGAGCCTTGCTCTGTTTCCCAAGCTGGAGTACAGTGGCACAGTCTTGGCTCACTGCAACCTCCACCTCCCAGGTTCAAATGATTCTCTAGCCTCAGCTTCCTGAGTAACTGGGATTACAGGCACACATGGCCACACCTGGCTAAGTTTTGTATTTTTAGTAGACACAAGATTTCACCATGTTGCCCAGGGTAGTCTCAAATTCCTGACCTCAAGTGATCCGCCCACCTTGGCCTCCCAACGTACTGGAATTACAGGTGTAAGCCACTGTACCCAGCAACTACCTCATTGTTTTTAACCGATGCATAGTATTCTATAGTACAAAAGGTCCATACGTGATTTAACCTTTCTTCTCTTTATTGGTGAGTATTTAAGTCTGCGTGTGTGAATGTGTGTATTGCTGTCACAAGCAATGCTGCAACAAGCTTCCTTGTTCAAATTTGCCATGGGCTTAGGGAATAATAAATAAATAACCACCAATCTTGAGCCCACAGGTCCTCATTCAAACTCGGAATCTTTTAAGGAACCAGTTCCCTGACTCTTTTCCAGCTGTAGGTATTTGCAGTGCAAGCTCCTCTTAGTCTGCTTCTCCCTGGGAATATTCAAAAGCACATCTCTCCCTTCATGCCAAGGCCTATCTCCCCCAACCCCAGAGAGAAAAGGTCTCTTTCCCTCTTCCATTTCAAGATCTACTTCATTTCTCAGTTTGAGACTTACCTTTCCCTGCCAAAATTTAACCAAGAGAACATGCATTATTTTCAGGTCTCCTAGCCCCTGCTCCACCAACAAAAGACTAGAAGCTGGCTTTATGGCTGGCACAGGTCACTAAGTCTCTCTTCCCTCAACACACAATTACTGAGCCCTTTTTCACATGCTAGGAACCCGAGGCAGAAGGATCAACAAGATAGAACTTGATTCCTGTCCTGATGGAGCTCACAATCTAGTGGGGGAGACACAGCTCCCACCCCCCCGGTAAAGCAAGCAAATAAAGAAAATATTAAGTATAAACTGTCCCTGTTTATAAGCAGAAAGGAAACAGAAACCAGACTAAAGAATAATGACTGGGGCTGGACACAGTGGCTCATGCCTGTATCCCAGCACTTTGGGAGGCCGAGGTGGGTGGATCACCTGAGGTCGGGAGTTCGAGACCAGCCTGACCAACATGGAGAAACCCCATTTCCACTAAAAACACAAAATTAGCCAGGCATAGTGGCACATGCCTATAATCCCAGCTACTCAGGAGGCTGAGGCAGGAGAATCGCTTGAAACTGGGAGGCAGAGGTTGCATTGAGCTGAGATTGTGCCATTGCACTCCAGCCTGGGCAACAAGAGAAAAACTCTATCTCAAAAAAAAAAAAGAAGAATGACTGGAGGATGAGAGATTCTTCTTTAGATGCAGTGTTGAGGATGGAGTCTCTCGGGAGATATTTTTGCTAAGATTTCAACAATGCTAAAGAGTCAACCATACAAACGAACAGTCAGTAGAGTTGGAAGCAAAGAAAGGTCCAGACAGAAGGAGTGGCAGGTGCACATGCATCTTGTGAAAGGGAACAAGGTGTGTTCTGGGAGCTGATGGAACAGTGTGTTTAGAGCCAAGTGAGGGAAGGAAACTCTTGGCTTGAGTTTGGAAATGGGGGCAGGAAATCAGATGATTGAGGGCTTTGTAGCTTATAGGAGGAGTTTGGATTTCTTTCCAAATGTAATGAGAAGCCTTGAGAGAATTTTCACCAGGTTTATAGTGATCTTAACATTGCTAAAGATCATTTTAACTGCTGTGGAGAACAGATTAGAAGAGGGAGCTGTAAGACTGAAGGGAGGGAACTAGTAAGAAGACTATTGGACTAGTTAATGAGTTAACCAACAGTACATAGGCCAAACTCTGCTTTTTAAAAAAAAATCCCATTTAGGGAACCAGCAGGGAAATAGGGGGTGTGCTGGGTCAAACTCCATCCATTGGTCCTCTAACATATGTCAGTATGGTCCTCCCTACCACAATTATTTCATTAGCGATTTTGGCCCATCATGGACTGCAAACAGGGCTTAAACAAGGTCATACACCTGCACACACAGCCCAAGACTATGTCTAGGCATACAGCAGTCTATATTCAGATGCAGAAAAAAAAATCTAACTTTAAGCTGGCTCAGTTCTGCCACTATGTTCATTTTATATTGCTAGAAGTAGATTTAACATCTCAGTCTGAAGCATCTGCATTATGGTTTCTTTACTATACTTAGAGATTCTCCAAGACTATTGGGAGTTATTTGCCTGGCATCTGCTAGTTGGAGCCTCCAAAATGGTCCTTCCAAAAGAAATAAAAGGACTGTCTATAAAGCAAATTTCAAACTCCTCCTAAAAATAAAAACTGATTATCACCCCCAAATTGGCAGTTCGTTCCAGATTTAAAAACTTGAACTCCAATCTTCACCTGACATTCCTGTTACTCTAAAATGCCAGTATGCTAATGAGAACAATGCGGCGTGCAGACCGGCCTCGTTTCCCTGAGCGTCTTTGCAGGTGGTTGTGTTTTGCTGCGTCTGGAAAGCATTTTTATTTTGGGGCTCTGCTTTCTCGGTTGGTCTGCCCACGGTCCAGGTCTGGGATTTCAGGTTAATTTCTGGAAGTGTACAAGCGACTAGACTACTTTGACCCCTTCAGACATCATGAAACATTAGCTTCACAGACATTAACCAAAACTGGGTATTAAATGCCAGCTCATTTTGAAGCCCAAAACATTGGATAATGTTTCAAGTCTGTCCTTCTCTTGGCAAGACAGTGACAGCACAGCCCTTTAGGGTAGATTTTGTAGGTTTCCAATCAAAACAGTGGCCACTGCTGTATATTATTAAATAGTTTTAGGAAATATGGCATGCAATACAAAGTGGAAAGAAAAACCAGGTCTTTTACCTGGATTCAACAAAATCCTAAGCTAGCAGGCTCAACTGATATTGCAAAAACCGATTTGCCAACAGTGCTATGTTCCTTGTCAGTGTGTTTCCAGGACAGTTTCTTGATAAACTAGGTTAGTGGTTGAAGAAAGGAAGAACAAGCTAAGGAGTTATGGAGGCACAGGTCTCTTGATTTGGGGCAGGAGTCATGGAGAAGGTCAGTTGTCAAATGGCAGCCTGATCTGGTCTCAGGCTGTCCTAGGATTCAGCCTGAATGTATTGCCATCCATCATAGGGAAAGCCCAATAAATCCTTCCTCCTTGAGCATTTGTAACACAGCTTCTGTTTCTAAATCCATAAATCCAGGAGGTAAACAGGGATGGCATCTTTCTCCTACACACACAATTCCTTTTGGCCCTGCACCAATCAGTGGGACCAGTACTTTGCACTTCAGGTCTCCGAAATCTTTCGTCATCACGCCACAACCATCATCACTAACATCAACAATTTGCATTTACACTGTTTAAAGTATTTTACATTTATTATCTCATCTGACCCAATCAGATCCTCCCCATTTTATATAGGAATAACTGGAGATCCTAAAGTCAATTTATACCAACAGCAGTAATGAGAGTGTACACACATCACACCCTAGCTAGGACTAGACTTTATAATGTTTTAATTGCACAATTTGAAAGGTAAAATGTTATCTTTCTAGTTTCCAATTATTTGATGCCTACTAAAGATGAACATTTTCTTAATATGCTAGTGGGTCATTTGTATTTCTCGCTTTGGAAATTAACTTTTTATGCCCTTTGCACATTTTTCTTTCAGATTTTTAAAAGATTTTTTACATCATAAAACTATTAATCTTTGCAATGTTAATTGTAAGTCTCTCCGTCCCCCATTGCCTCTTGCCCTTTAATTTTTCTCAACGTGCTTTGTCATATAAAGTTCTATTTTTTTAATTGAATCCATTACTATTTTTCTTGGTGATTTTTTTCTGAGTTTTATGCTTGGAAAAATCCTATCTCAAACCAAGATATAGATTTATCCGTATTTTATTCTTTCTTTTTTGGTTCTTACAGATTTTTGAATATTTATCTGTTTAATTCATTTGAAATGTATTTGGGAACATAACATAATAGTGAAGATATACATTGATTGCTTCTCTCCCCCTAAATAACCAATTTTTCTAACACGACTTCTTAAGTTTACCTATTTCCATTGGCCTGTGGTGCCTTCTTTGTCGTAGTCTCATATGATAAATATGTTCAGGTTTTCGTCCGTAGTATTTCATTTCTTTCATTGATTATTTCTTGTGCCAATGCCACAGTATTTTCATTGTTTCAGCCTTATAAAACATTTTCTAATTTGGTTGGGCAATTACCTTTGTTGTCAAAATGTCATTGAATCATCATTTTTCTTTTTTCCAAAATGTCTTTAATCTCACCCAGTAATTCTTTCAGGTGGGCTTTAGTACAGTTTTTGCGAGATCCTGAAAAGTCTCAATAGGATTTTGATTGAAATATTGTGAACTTATATATAAATTTTTAAATAATTGACACCTTGGCAATATCTAATCCCCTCATTTTAAAAAGAGGTATTTTTTAAGATATACTCCTCAGTCAAATTGTATATATTTATCAATATATATTACATAAATTTACCATTGTGGTTACTTTTAAGTGTCTGTGTGGCAGCTATGGATGAATCGTTTTTCTGCTATGACTTGCAGTTGATTATTGGTGATACCTTAAAGGTTTTGCTTTAAAGATTTGTCTATCCACTGTGCTGAATTCCCTACAGATTTAAAATTTTTTTTATTATCTTCAGTTCCCTAGGCGTCAATTAATATAATCTGCAAATAAACAATTAAAACTTCTCTATTTAATCATGACAGCTCTTATTTCTGTTTCCTACATTGTTATATTATCGCAAACTTCCAAATTAATTAGGGAAGAAAATGTCTTTGGGAATCTTTATAATTTTAATGGGAATGCTTTGTGTATTTCTCTATCATCAAAGATGTTGACTCTTATTTTAAATTAATATTTTATTAAATTAAGAAAGTAACCAATTGCTCCTCACTTTGATTAATTTTCATGAGTAGTTAGTGTGGAATTTTATCTAGTGGTTTTTTTTGACATTTTGGTCTATCATCATATTTATTGGACGTAGAAGTGGGATGCATTACATTTAAGTTAGTTTAAAACACACATTAAGGCTGGGCACGGTGGCTCACGCCTGTAATCCCAGCACTTTGGGAGGCCGAGGCGGGCGGATCACGAGGTCAGGAGATCGAGACCATCCTGGCTAACACAGTGAAACTCCGTCTCTACTAAAAATACAAAAAATTAGCCAGGCGAGATGGCGGGCGCCTGTAGTCCCAGCTACTCGGGAGGCTAAGGCAGGAGAATAGCATGAACCCCGGGGGGCGGAGCCTGCAGTGAGCCGAGATTGCGCCACTGCACTCCAGCCTGGGTGACAGTGAGACTCTGTCTCAAAAAAAAAAGAAAATAAATAAATAAATAAATAAATAAAACACACATTAATATGTATTTCTTAAATAAGATTTTTCACTTGAAATATTTAGCATTGTGCCTAGAACATAATAGGAATGCAATAACTGTTTCATTTGTAAAATTGCTTTTATTATCATTCATACTATTTATCAAAGACTAGAATGAAACAGCACCTGTTGACACACAAAGAGACAGAATTAGCATGCTTTTTTCCTTATTATTGCGCCTTTTTTTGTTTTCTCCAACATGTCTCGTCTTTCCAAACAGGTATCAACATTCATAATTAATTTTATTGTCAAAATATTTGCATTCTCAAGTTTTCTATTGTAAGTGTACTTCCAAGTGGCTGGAATTCATCTTGAAGCATTGCTTTAAAGGAATAGTTAGATTTTTTCTTCTAAGCCATTGCATATGCTAGAACAACCCGAGCATAAAAGAGACTTTTTTTTTTCTTTGGAAACAAAATCTTGCTCTGTCACCCAGACTTGCTGTGGCGTGATCTCGGCTCACTGCAACCTCCACCTCTTCGGTTCAAGTGATTCTCCTGCCTCAGCCTACCGAATAGCTGTGATTACAGGCACCCACCACCACGCCCAGCTAATTTTTGTAGTTTTTTTAGTAGAGATGGGGTTTCACCATGTTGGCCAGGTTGGTCTCGAACTCCTGACCTCAGATGATCCACCTGCCTCGGCCTCCCAAAGTACTAGGATTATAAGTGTGAGCCACCATGCCCAGCCAAAAAAATTTTGAAAACCTTTTTCAGCAGTGCTCTATCCTGACAAACATCCGCACCACAAAACAGAGATCAGCCAGTGGCAAGTAGTCATTGAACTCTGGAAGGAAGAGGGGGGAAAAAAAACAAAACATTTCTCCTTAACTGTTTATAAATATCAGGCTTTCTCTGCTCTGGACATCAAAATAATTTTGTAGTTCTCAATTCAGTCCATCAGTCTTATGATTGGTGGAATTTTCTTTCAGGTTTTGACAACAATTTCAGTATCAGCTTGGGTTTTCAAGGTTGTATGAGTTTTCATTTTTCTGTGTCTTCTTAGGGTCTTTTAATACGAAGTTGGAAAAGACTATGTCCAGTATCATTTTTAAACAGGCGCCCATTGATCATGTTCGACATAGCACTATATAACTTTTTGGCAGTTTAGAGGAGTTTGAGCATTATCCAAGTATCAGACAGACCTCAGATTATATATTAGTTGAGAATCTTTTTGTTTGGTGGAACAAAAACCCCAAATTAAAGTGGCTGAAGCAATAAATAGAATTCAAAGATTCACATGACTAAAACATCCACAAGAGGGCTCCAGGTAAGACTTGTGCTAATGGAGCCTACGATATCACCAAAGTCTTGGTATCTGTCCATCTGTCTTTTCTGTCCTTCCCAAACAGAGTAGCACCTATACTGGGCACTGCCTCATGGCAGCAAAATGGCTGCAGGAGCATCCACTTTCATATCTTCACACCGCACCCTCCAGGGAAAGAAAGCAAGAATCTTCTGAAGCCTTCTGCAAAATAAAAGTGAATCTCTCTAAAAGGTTCAAAATTTATCTCCTTGCATCTTAGTGGCTCTTCGGGATGAGATGCCCATTCCAAAACCAATTGCTGTAGCCAGGAAGTGAAATGCATTGGTTTAAACCAATCATAGCCCACCTCTGACAGAAAAGTCAGTCCCACTCAAAGTGCACAGCTGAAATAGGCAAGACGCTAAGTTACTCAAGGGGAAATCATGACCCCTGTGGGAAGAAGAAGACTAATGGTTGATGAGGCAATCAATAAGCATCCACTTAGTATAAGTGGTACCTACACCTCTCATCTTGTCAGGATTCTGTTGACTCTAAGTGACAGAAACCCACCAGATTAATTATCTACTGTCACATAACAAATCAACTCAAAACATAGCAACTTAGAGCAACAAGCATTTTTATTTCACAGTTTTTGTAGGTCAGAATCAGGGTCTCTTATGAGATTGTAGTGAGGATGTCAGTTGGGGCTGCATTCATCTGAAGGCTAGATGGCGCACTCGTTGGCAGGTGGCCTCAGTTACTTAACCATGTGAGCTTCTCCACAAAGCTGCCTGAGCTTCCTTACAACATGGCTGCTGGCTTCCCCCGAAGGAAGTGGTCCGAGAGAGAGAAAGAGCAAATGGAAAACTGCAGTGCCTTTATAACGCAGTGTGCAAAGTCACATGCCATTTACTTTCACTTCATTCAGAGTCAATAAGTCCAGGAGAGGAGAATTAGACTCTATTTCTTGAATGGAGGGAGATCTATTTGCAGATTTTTTTTTTCTAGCTCTGGCACCCAGGCTGGAGTGCATGGCATGATCTCGGCTCACTGCAGCCTCCGCCTCCCTGGTTCAAGCAATTCTCCTGCCTCAGCCTCCCATGTAGCTGGGACTACAGGTGTGCACTGTCATGCCCAGCTAATTTTTGTTTTTTTAGTAGAGATGGGGTTTCACTATGTTGGCCAGGATGGTCTTGATCTCCTGACCTCATGATCCGCCTGCCTTGGCCTCCCAAAGTGCTGGGATTACAGGCATAAGCCACCACGCCTGGCCTATTTGCAAATATTTTTAAACCACCAAACCCACCTCAAACATACTTAAGCCGCAAAGGAGGATTGTTGGATTCAGGGCAGGGAAAGATGATATGGTTTCTTATAGGGAAAGAAGAGCTGCAAAAATCAAGTCCTTGGGGGCTGAAACTGGACACTGAACATGACCCATGTTCTCTCATCTGTTTCTTGTCTTTGCTTTTTCAGGTTTTCTTTTACCCATTGGTCTCATTTTATTTCTAAGGCAGAAGGAAGAATTTCTCCACATGGTGGGCAAAATAACCACCAGTCTCCCAGGTTAGCAACCCCAGAGAGAAACAAAATCGCTTACTTCAGCATCTGAACCTCAATTTATGGGATGGATTCTAGTTGGGCATGCTGGGTCAGTGTCCACCCAAGAACAATCATAATTGTCCACAAGATGAGTCCATTGATTGGTTTGGCCTGCATCTCATGCTCATTCCTTAGGTCAGGGGTCATTCCCAAATTAAGGGGGGATGAGAAAAAAGAACTATCACTCTTCAAGATGGCCGCTTACTACTACGTGACTTTGAGGAATATACCTGGACTGTCTATACCTTAGCTTCCTTGGCTTCAAATTGCAAATAACAAAGCCTCCCTGCAGGATTGGTTTAGTATTAAATGAGAGGATGCGTATGAAGTGCCTAATACAGTAATGGCATACAGTCAGTGCTCTGGAAAGCTAGCTCCTATAACTTACTATTATTTCTTGTTCTTGATGTCTTCTGTGAAAACAAGCTCCTTGAAGATAGAGATCAAGTCCCCCTATATAATAGCCCTAGCCTTTATGGTTTTGCCAGGACGCAGGAAGGAAGTGTGCCACCCCACAGCTCTATACAGAGCCTTAATGCGGCTCATTAGAAAAGTGACCAGCCTAGCAGAAATCTCTGCACCCTCTTGGAGGCCTGCAGAAACCTGTGAACACATTCCCCGTAATATATTCTGCTGATGCCATTAGTAATAAAGGAGCAGATGTTGAACAAGGAGCCTGCCCCTGGCAATATCTGTTAATTGATGTGACGTGTGTTTCTTTTCTTTTCTTTTTTTTTTTTTTGAAATGGAGTCTCACTCTGTCACCCAGGCTGGAGTGCAGTGGTGTGATCTCGGCTCACTGCAATCTCCGCCTTCTGGATTCAAGCGATTCTCCTGCCTCAGCCTCCAGAGTAACTGGGACTACAGACACCTGCCACCAAGCCCAGCTAATGTCTGTATTTTTAGTAGAGATGTGGTTTCACCATATTGGCCAGGCTGGTCTTGAACTTTTCACCTTGTGATCTGCCCACCTTGGCCTCCCAAAATGCTAGGATTACGGGTGTGAGCCACCGTGCCTGGCCTGATGTGTGTTTTTATGGAAGCTTGATCAAGGTGTTTTATCCCTGGCTATGAGGGAAACCCTAGAATGGGCAGATTCAGGATGGTCTTCTAAAAAGAAATTTAGGGAAAATATTAGGGTCATTATCAAAATCTCTATAATCTCTATACCAGCAAAGAAGTAAATACTTGTCTTTAAAAAAAAAAAAGGAGGAGGGTGGCTGGGCATGGTAGCTCACGCCTATAATCCCAGCACTTTGGGAGGCTGAGGTGGCGGATCACGAGGTCAGGAGATTGAGACTACCCTGGCTAACAGGGTGAAACCCCGTCTCCACTAAAAAATACAAAAAAATTAGCCGGGCATGGTGGTGGACACCCGTAGTGCCAGCTACTTGGGAGGCTGAGGCAGGAGAATGGCGAGAACCCAGGAGGCGGAGCTTGCAGTGAGCCAAGATCACCCCACTACACTCCAGCCTGGGCGAAAGAGCGAGACTCTGTCAAAAAAAAAAAAAAAAAGAAGAGGGTGCAATACAAGTGAGTTATTTATAGGAGGAATAGAATAGAGAGGGGATCATTTTATAGCTGCCTTCCTTTTTATGAGTTTGATGTGATTCCCATAGGTACACAAAGAGTCTCACATACATAGACGTACACACGGACACAAACACACACAGATAATGCTCACAAGCCCACTAAATGGAAATCACAGAGGCAAAGAGGAAAAAGAAAACACACACACACACAAGTACAGAGATAAACAAATCAAGAGAGATGCACACAGACACAAGCACACTTTCTTATGTACCCATCAACCTGGCCAATCTGCACTTCTTGGGAAATCATAGCTGATTCAGCTTAACTGGGAGCAGTTGTACTACTGGCCTTGAAAGATTCCTTGACGAGAAGAAGGCTTAAATATATGATCACTACCCAAGGCAAAGAGATATAAAGCCTTATGTCAGGCTTCAGCTTGTGGGTCCAGTTAATTTTCAGCTTTGGAAAGGGACAGACAAAATCTATCAACCTGGTACACTCGTCAATCCTCAGTGGTTCATCTGACATCAAGAGAGTGGGGAAGAATAATTTGTGGGGGCTACCCTGCGAACCTGCGATATCCTCATCCTAGCCTTACCTAATAAGAGGCAAACAATCAAAATAACCGCTCATAACCTACAGCGAGCTCTTACCATTTGCCTGGCACCATGCTCTGTTCTGTAAGCACGTCGTCTCTTTCTATTTCCACAACAACCCAGCCACATTTTAGAGATTAGAACCAGGATCAGAGTAAAGCCAATTAGCACCCTCTGAATCATTTTGATTCATTATGTGTAAGTCAGCCACCCAAAGGGTGTTTCTACGAAGAAATTACTAATTGGTCGCCAGAATGAACTAAAGTGTAGGAGCATCCAGATGTAGCATTAGATTAGGTAGTAAACGTCACAGATTGGAATAAATAATGCATCAAGCCTAAATAACCTCTTAGGCCAAATCAAGTGGTGCCGAGTTTAAATCTGGATTGGAAATTGAGTCTATGACTCTAAGGGCATACAGAGTCCCCAGTTTACAAAGGGAGCTCCACTTTCCGCAGTTCCTTTGCTAAGGACACATGAGATTATTTAGCTACTCTGCAAAGCTGTGGTTAGTCTTCAGTGGATGAGGCAGAAAAGGTAGCACTTCTGGGAATGGGTAGAGTCATCTCAGCCCTGGGCGAGACAGTACAGACGAGTTCTAAGTCAGTACTTCTTGGTTGCAAGTAATGACAATCTGTCTATATCATTGGTGCAGACCAAAAAAAAAAAAAAAGATGAATAAGTAATAGTCATCACACCTACTGCAGCAAAATTTTACCAACATTCAGTAAATAGTGGAAGACTCACTATTACAATGTTGGTGGGAGTGTAAATTAGTTCAACCATTGTGGAAGACAGTGTGGCAATTTCTCAAAGACCTAGGGGCAGAAATACCATTTAATCCAGCAATAAATCATTCAGTTATAAAGACACATGAATGCATATGTTCAATTGCAGCACTATTCACAATAGCGAAGACATGGAAGCAACATAAATGCCCATCAGTGATAGACTGGATAATGAAAATGTGGTACATAGACACCATAGAACATTATGCAGCCATAAAAAGCAATGAGATCATGTCCTTTGCAGGAACATGGATGGAGTTGGAAGCCATCATCCTCAGCTAACTAATGCAGAAACAGAAAACCAGATACCCAATGTTCTCACTTATAAGTGGGAACTGGATGATGAGAACACATGGACATATGGCTGGGAACAACACTCCTGTCAGAGAGTGGGATGGGGGGAGGGAGAGCATCAGGAAGAATAGCCAATAGATGCTGGGCTTAATACCTGGGTGATGGGATGATCTGTGTAGCAAACCACCATGGCACACATTTAGTATGTAACAAACTTGCATATCCCTCACATATACCCCTGAACTTAAAATAAAAGTTGAAGTAAAAAATAATAATAAAATGCAATCATCAAGAAAGAAAAGAAAGAAAGGACTTAAGTCAAATGGGAATTAATTGCATCGTAAGTACTCAGAAATCTGTCATGGGACCCACAGGCAGGAATGTAGCTGGGCTACAGAAAGAGGCTGGCAAATGAAAACCCATCAGTAGCCAGTGTCTTTCCACCTCTCACCTGTGCTTCAGAGCCATTCAGAGTCGTTCTTTCTCTGCAAACGTACAGAACACATAGAAAAACAGAAAATAAAAAACGGGGTGTGTGCCTCTGCTCCTGAGCTTCTACAGACCAGCTTAATCGAAGCTAAAATCTTCCATATTCCCTGGGAAGAGTCCATGATTAGCCCAGCTGGGGTCACGTGGACACTCCTGGTCCAATCTGCTGCAGCCAGAGGGCTCAGATCACATGGTACCACCATAGCTATTGGGATTTGCCCCTGTGACTCTTCTAATGGGATGGAAAGTTTCCCCAGGAAGGAAAACTTTTGTCAACTCGTAAGACCCTCAGACAGTTGTCTGCTACAAAGATACAGGAGAAGTGGGTAGACAACAAACTGGTACCTAACATTTTGGAGTGTTTCTACCTACAAGGCATCATGCCAAGAAAGTACTTAAAATAATTACATTAAGTCTTTCTTATCTTTTTCTTTTTTTTTTTATTTTTTGTTTTGTAGAGACAGGGTTTCACCATGTTGCCCAGGCTAGTCTCAAACACCTGGTCTCAAACAATCCGCCCACCTCAGCTTCCCAAAGTGCTGGGATTACAGGCATGAGCCACCACGCCCAGGTTGCTCTTTCTTATTTTTTCAACTTCTGCATCTAAACTCTTTCTTTTCATAGGGGTTCAAAATAAGCCCAGGGCACTCAACAAAAAACAAACATCATTCCATTCCCCTCCATTCTCCTGCCCCACAATTTGGTCTTCCAAGCCCCATTGTCCCTGCCCCCAAAATATTTATTCTCCCAGTTACAAAGCAAATAGCAACAAACAATAGCTACTATCTATGTTAGCTGCAGCCAGTCAGGAATGTTCAACTATATTTATTTTGAGCCTAACCCACCTACCTGTAATTTTCATTCATCTGGTTCAGTCCTCTGGAAGATAATTTGAATCTCTCCTTAACAAGCGCCATCTATTGAAATCTGTGTTAGTGTGTTGGTGTTGACATAACAGAGTACTACAGATGGGGTGGCTTAAACAATAGACTTTTTATTGTCTCACAAGTCTGGAGGCTGGAAGTCTGAGATCAAGGTGTCAGCAGCATTGGTTTCTTCTGATGCCTCTCTCCTTAGCTTGTAGGTGGTCATGTTCTCCCTGTGTATGTGTGGGTCTTAATCTCTTCTTATAAGACAACCAGTCTGATTGAATTAGGGCTGACCCTCATAGCCTCATTTTTAACTTATTTACCTCTTTGCAGACCATATCACCAAATATATTCACAGTCTGAGGTACTGGGGGTCAGCACTTCAACATAGGACTTTTGGGGGTACAGAATTCAGCCAATAACAAAGTCTTGGAAGGCAGTTCCCATTCTACCCCCAAGTCTGTAATGTTAGCTAAAAAAAAAAATCACAATGTATAAATTTAGAAAATAAGAGAAGGAGGTTTTATTTATTGTAAAGGGTTACAGCCTGCAAAGTGGCCATTCCGCAGGCTGAGAAGCACAGCCTCTGGCCAACAGCCCAGAGACAAGCATTTTGAAGGAGGGATTGACGTAAGAGATTTATGCTAAATGGGCTGGCTAAACATACATATTCAACAGGTTACAGGAGAAGCTATGAATATTCATGAAGGAGGTCCTGATGCATGTGTGTTTAACACACATGCATGTGACATATGACCCATGTTCACTTTGGGGTGGAGATTCAACTTTTTTTTTTTTTTTTTTTTTTTTGAGGCGGAGTCTTGCTGTGTCACCCAGGCTGGAGTGCAGTGGCGCGATCTCGGCTCACTGCAAGCTCCGCCTCCCGGGTTCAGGCCATTCTCCTGCCTCAGCCTCCCAAGTAGCTGGGACTACAGGCGCCCGCCAACACGCCCGGCTAATTTTTTGTATTTTTAGTAGAGACAGGGTTTCACCGTGTTAGCCAGGATGGTCTCGATCTCCTGACCTCGTGATCCGCCCGCCTCGGCCTCCCAAAGTGCTGGGATTACAGGCTTGAGCCACCGCGCCCGGCCTGAGATTCAACATTTAACTGTATTATAATTAGGCCCTATGCATCAAAGGGCATTTTCAGGACGTGAAAGCATACGAGTCCACAGTCTCTGTAAATTGGCCAGAACCAGTCCATGGTCGGTGGTCTTCTTATCAGGAGAAAGTTACTGAAATCAGTTCCTTGTCCAATCCAAGCTGTAGTTGTGGCTGGTGAAACAGGGGGTCAGTTAATCAGCGTCTGCCAGCTGGATGAGCTGTAATTGTTTTAATATTGCTTATCTTGAGGCCAGGGCTTGTTTAGCTGTTAAAGAAAAAGAAAAACCTGTGTCAGTTAGAACATAGTTTATCTTTTAAGGGTAGGGGTGGGTGACTCAACACTTGCCTCATGCGCATGGCCTTAGGTCCTATTTATAATTTGGTGTCTTGTTGTCATAGAGTCTCCTCTGTCAGTCTTATGGTCTCTATTTTAACATTAATGCGGGTCAGTATTGTGTCTAAACTCCAGAAGAGAGAGGGTATATGGAGGCGTGTCTAACATCCTGTCCCATCATAACTAGGAACTAAGTTTTTAAGGTATTTTTTAAGGGAGTCCCCTTGGCCACAAGGAGGCGTCTATTGAGTTGGTGAGGGGCTTAGGATTTTATTTTTAGTTGACAAATCTCACCATTAAAGAGCCACTTCTACACTACAAGTCTTTCTGATTCCCAGGACATACTTTATCAAGGTATAAAGGTGTAAGACCTCTCCCATGGGAGGAGGCATGCTTTAAACAAATGCCTCATCAGAAAAGAGCTAGCTGCCGTGTCAGATAAAAAACACCCCAGAGAATGGGGCTTGGTGGATACCTGGGTTGGATACACAAAAATCTCATAGAGAGAGGAGAGAGAAAGGGGACAAGTCATATGTCAGATTTCCCCTCCTTGAAGCTACGCAGCTCTAGAAGCAGTTCGTATGATATAGCTTTGATCCTTCCATGGTAACTTTGAAGACTTACAGAGATGACTTAGAAGGCCAACAATGCCCCTCCACCCGCCAAGCTCGTACTACTTAGAGGTTAAGATCACAGCATCTTTTACAACTTTGCTTTTCAACAAAAGCATCCTACATCTGACCATGCCCTTTGTCCCTCTCTGATGTGGACATAACCAGGTTAAGATTCTGTATCTTTCTCGTCAGTCTGTGCTCAACTGATTGTCAAGGGCTTTCCTTAATTTCCTTGGGATCCAGGAAGGTGGTGGAATTCCAGGTTTTTTTTTTTGTTTTTTGTTTTTTGTTTTTTTGAGATGGATTCTTGCTCTGTAGCCCAGGCCGGAGTGCAGTGGCGCGATCTCGGCTCACTGCAAGCTCTGCCTCCTGGGTTCACACCATTCTCCTGCCTCAGCCTCCCAAGTAGCTGGGACTACAGGCAGCCGCCACCACGCCTGGCTAATTTTTTGTATTTTTAGTAGAGACAGGGTTTCACCGTGTTAGCCAGGATGGTCTCGATCTCCTGACTTCGTGATGCGCACGCCTCGGCCTCCCAAAGTGCTGGGATTACAGGCGTGAGCCACCACGCCCGGCCGAATTCCAAGTTGTAAGCTTCATTCTTCTGGGAGACTTCCACAGGCACAATTTCAACTCCTTGGTCCATGGAGAAAGGGGTGGTGATTGGTGATGAGCTAATTTCGTACCTACTGCCAATGTACTCAGTAGTTAAGCAGATTAAATTAATTCTCCTTAGAGCAGAAGCTTTCAACCTTGGCTGCACATTGTATTCACCTTGGGAGCCTTAAAAAAAATACTGATGACTGAGTCCCACCCTTAGATTCTGGTTTAATTGGCTTGGGGTGCGGCATAGGTTTTGGGATATTTTAAAGCCCTCCTGGTTATACAAATTGAAAGCAAGTTGAGAATGGTTGCCTTAGTGTGATGGTCCTCAAAGTGTGGTCCCCAGACCAGTGGCATCAACATCACCTGGACACTTATTTGCAGATTTTCAGGTCACATCTCAGACATATGCTTAGCAATCTGCAGTTTCACCCCTCACCAGGTAATTCTGATACATGATGAAGTTTCAGAACCACTGTTCTGGAGGTCCTCAGGGTTTGGCTGCCACTTGCTTATAAATAGATATTTGACAGGTCCTGCTCAGCTTCTTCCTGCTGACTGCTCGCAACCGAAGTCCCTTTGTTCCATGCTAAGTTCAGACCACCTTCATTTCTAGATGTAATTCTCACTTGAGGTAGGAAGGATGCAAGGGATCCAGGCTCAATACTGAGGCTTATTATACACAATGGAGCACTATTCAGCCATAAAAAAAAATGAGATCCTGTCATTTCCAACAACAGAGATGGAACTAGAGGTCGTTATGTTAAATGGAATAAGCCAGGCACAGAAAGACAAACATCACATGTTTCCACTTACTTGTGAAATCTAAAAATCAAAACAATTGAAATCATAGACATAGAGTGGAGGGATGGTTACCAGGGGCTAAGAAGGGTGATAGGTATGGTTAATGGGTGCAAAAAAAAAAAAAAAAAAGATTAGAAAGAATGAATAAGATTTAGTATTTGATAGCACAACAGGGTGACTAGAGTCAATAATAATTTAATTGTACATTTTAAAACAACCGAGAGAATAATTGATTGTCTGTAACTCAAAGGATAAATGCTTGAGGGGATGGATACCCCATTCTCCATGATGTGATTATTATGCATTGCATGCCTGTATCAAAACATCTTGTGTAATGCATAGATACATTTAATAAATAGATACGTTTAGTATGTACCCAGAAACATTATAAATAAGAAAATTTTGAAGTAATAATAATTCACACACACACACACACACACACAAATACTAGAGCTGAGCGTAGCGTTCGTCTTCCTGGCAGACTTGTTCTGAACCTTTGGCACCCATCTTTAATGTGTGAACATGGCTTCATAAACCCAGTTCCAATCTGGCCCACCAACTCTGATAACTATGCTAGTGCCTTATTCCTCAGGGTGAAAACATTTTTTTCTGAGTTATCCGCCTCAGACCTCCAATTCCTCTAACATTGGTAAACCTAATAATCTATATTGGTCCCATCTTACCCCAAAACCAATGTCTTCTTCTGAATTTTCTCTGAATTCACTGCTTATTTCTCTCCCTAACTACTTTCCTACATACTTTTTCTAAAGGAAGTAATGAATTATGTGGGTGTAGGTTTATTGCCTGACTTTAAAAAATAACACCTACTCATCTTAGAAAACTTAGAGAAATCACAGGGACAAAGAAGCAAATAAAAACTATCTGTCATCCCACCTCTCTGAGACAACCATTGTTAACATTTTGGTATGCTTCCTTCCTTCTTGTTCCCTTGCACATTTATGTTATGATCTACTTTATTCCAAAAAGTATATTAGGTGGGTTACAAAAGGGCGTGAAATACAAGACAGAATACGTTGGAAATGCCTTATTGATTGAATTATTGGTCTCAATGCTTCCATGCTTCACCATAGTATGCTATATAACCACATCCTTGACATAACGAGTGGAAGGCATATCCCCAAACACATACCTTGAGTTTGGGATTGGCTGTGCAGCTTGCTTTGGCTAATGGTATATTAGCAATACATAATGCAAACAGAGGCTCACAACATACTTGCTTTGTTGGGCTTGCTCTGTTATACTCCAGAGATCTGTCATGTGAAGAACATACCACAGTGTCCACTGCCCCTTAGACCTGGGTCCCAAAATGGCAGACCTAGAGAAGACTGCCTGTATTCGTCCATTCTTGCACTGCTATAAAGAAATGGCTAAGACTGGATAATTTATAAAGAAGAGAGGTTTAATTGGCTCATGATTTTACAGGCTATACAGGAAGCATGATGCTGGCATCTGCTTGGCTTCTGTGGAGGCCTCCAAAAACTTACCATCATGGCTGAAGGCAAAGCAGGGATGAAGTGTCTCACATGGCAGGAGGAGGAGCAAGAGAGACTGAGGGCAGTGGGGGTGGGGAGTGCTGCACCCTCTTAAACAACCTGATCTCATGAGAATTCACTATCACGAAAATGGCACCAAGGGAATGATGCTAAACCATTCATGAGAAATCCACCGCCATGATCCAACTACCTCCCACCGGGCCCCGCCTCCAACACTGGGGACTACAATTCAACATGAGATTTGGTGGAGACCCAGTTCCAAGCCATATTGCCCCACTGTTAACTGTTGGGTACTAGGCTTAATACCTGGGTGATGAAATAATCTGTACAACAACCCCCCAAGGCATAAGTTTACCTGTGTAACAAGCCTGCATGTGTACCCCTGAACTTAAAAGACTTTTTTTGTTTTTGTTTCTGTTGTTTTTGTTTGTTTTTTGTTATTTTGTTTTTTGTTTTTTTGGGACAGGGTTTCACTTTGTTGCCCAGGCTGGAGGGCAATGGCACAATCTCTGCTCACTACAACCTCCACCTCCTGGGTTCAAACGATTCTCCCACCTCAGCCTCCCGAGTAGCTGGGACTACAGGCACACACGACTATGCCCAGCTAATTTTTGTGTTTTTTGGTAAGACGGGGTTTCACCATGTTGGCCAGACTGGTCTCAAACTTCTGACTTCACGTGATCCACCCATCTCGCCCTCCCAAAGTGCTGGGATTACAGGCATGAGCCACCACACCCGGCCTAAAAGGTTTTTTCAAATGTCTTTGAAGCACCTATTACAGTGCTTTGCATGCAAGGCGGGGAGTGTAAACGTGTTGCATAGGCATAGTATTTCCGCTTCTCAGCATAGCATTAGCTAATTACCTACCCCTTGTGAACTTCCACTTTCTCATCTGTAAAATGAGGGCCTTTTCACTACATCTGTGGTTTTCAATCCTTGCTGCAAACTAAAATTACCAGGAGAGTTTTAAAATATACAGATGCTCAGGCTTTCTGCCCAGAGATACTGATTTAATTGGTCTGAGTGGGGGCTCTTGGCATTGACAGCTTTTAAATACTCTTAGGTGATGCTGATGTGAAGCTGGGGTTGAGAACCATGGCACTGGATGAGGATCGCTTTACAAGTTAGCAACCTAAGTCTTTTATGAAGAAAAAATAATTTCATCATTACAGCTATACATTTTCCTGCAGAAATATCCTGAAATGATGCATTTGAAAATGAGCAATTAACCCTTCAGCAGAAGATGTTTTAAAACTTTTACTCAGACTCAACAAAGTCAATCTCTGTTTAAGGAGAAAATTCATTAAGAGCAGAAAATTTTTACCACTCCGAGATTATTCGGCAAACTCTCATACTGCCTCTGCCATGCTTTTGTTAGGACTCTTATCCCTAAGCAAAAACGTCTTGGGGGAAAGAGATATCAATTTTATTTTGTAAAAATATTTGATGGAGCTAATGACTGTGTGTGTTTTTAATAGTTCCCTTGGGAAATGCTACACAGTAAACATAATTAAAAGTGGGAGATGGAACTGATTATTCATCAAGCATGTATTTTAAGAACCCAATTATGAAAAGAATAATGCAACGTGGAACATGAAATGGCTGCTAACAATGTTGCTTATTTTCTAAAGTGTTTTAGAGAGCTCTCAAATCCCTAAGATTGATAAAATTACCACAGTGATATCTTGCTCAGCCCTTGCTATTTGCAGTGTCTCATATTTATAAAAGAGAATAGAACACATCCTCTTCTCAAAAGGTTTGGGAATAGGGAAATAAGCCATTGTCTCTAAAAATCTGGATGAAAAAAACACCATATAGTATTCACATTAACAGAAATCTGCAATAACGGTGGAACAAGAACTGAAATATGGCATAATAAACTGAGATTTTATTTCAAGCTCCAACACAAATTACCTGGATAGCTGTAAAAAATTTAGGCTCTAGGGGACGTCTGCTTCCAGCCAAGATGGGGTAACCGAGACTTGATTTACTCTTTTGCCTGAAACAACCACAAAAAACCCCACAAAAATATATGAAACAATGATTTTCAGGACACTGGACTTCACGTAACAAAGGATGGCAGTCCCTGAGAGATTAAAAAGAAATGAGGTGAGGCCTAGGACTTCCCTAGCATTAGCCTTGAGGGATGTCCCAGACATAATACCTGAAGGGAGAAACCAGGAAGAGCCCAGTGGGCTTCCTGAGTTGAGGAGCTAGGTTCCCAAAAGCCCAAAACAGCTAGGGTTTGCAGACAGGGTGCTGGAGAGGAGGGAACCACACAGAAGAGAACCTGAAGATTTGCCAAAAGTCTTCCTTGAGTATTCAGCAAAGTACTGATTGGCTCATACACATAGGGAACTTTCCAAGGCAAAGAGAGGTCATTTGAAGGATTAGAAGGAACAGTGGCAAGCATTCCCATTAAGCCAGAAATCATACCTATTCTACAAGCCAAGCTGAAAATTTCATAACTTAGAGTACTCAAGATGGTCTTGCCTCACTAGTGGGGAACAATTAGCCCTAAACTAAACACTACTCTGATCTCATCTAATAAGTCTTAAAAGCAATACCCAAAAGATTCAAACTGTTTCCAAAAATAATTGCATTTCAGAAAAAGAAAAATCTCTAAATTTATAGGAACGCAAAAATATCCAACAGCTAACAATGTCTGGCATCCTATCAAAGACAACCAGGCATGCAAAAAAAGAAGGAAAATACGGATTATGAGGAGAAAAATCAATCAGTTGAAACTGACCCAAAACAGACACAGATGTTAGAAGACAAGGACATAAAATCAGTTATTACAACTACATTGCATATGTTCAAAAAGTTAAGTAGAAACATGGAATATATTTTGAAAGATCCAAACAGAACTTCTAGAAATGAGAACTACAATGTCTGAAATGAAATAGATACAGGCTGGGATTAACCAAAGATATCCCAAAAGAAAGATCATGAATTCAAAGAGCAATAGAAATAATCTTGAATGAAACACAGAGAGAGAAAAAATAAAAACGAAAAAGAGCATCTGAACTGTGGAACAACTTCAAGCAGCCTAATATATATAATTAAAGGATTCAAAGGAGAGAAGGAGGAAAAAAACATCTTTGAAAAAATAATGATCAAAAAGTTTGCAAATCTAATAAAAAAACTATGAACTCACAGATCCAAAAGATTCAGTAAGTTTTAAGTATAAACAAACAAATACAACAAAACACATCATAATCAAATTACTCAAAGTCCACGGTAAAGGGAAAATATGAAAAAGAGCCAAAGCAAAATAACATGTTACATAAAGAGGCACAAAGATAGGTATGATGACAGATTTCTCTTCAGAAACAATGCAAGCAAAAAGACAGTGGACCAGTGTCTTCAAAATAGTGAAAGAAAAAAGTTCAGCTAGAATATACCCAGAAAAAATATTTTTCAAAAAATGCTTTCAAAATGAAGGCAAAATAAAGACAACTGTAGACATTAAAAATGTGAAAGCTGCACTCCAAGAAAGGTTAAAAGAGGCCCTTTCAGGAAAAAGGAAACTTACACCAGATAGAAATATGAATATACTCAAAGGAATGGTGAGCACTACAAGTAAATATATAAAATTTCTCTTATTATTTAAACATTTTTGAAAGATAATTGAGTTTTAACAAATTTTTAAAAGTTTGAAGTTTAGAATATATGCATAAGTTAATACGATAAACAGAGAATAAACACCAGAAGGGATCTATACTATTATATATATGAAGGAGTACAACATCCCTTGAAGATAGACTGTGCTGACTTAGATATGTACTACAAACCTTAAAACAACCACTAAAATACAAAACAAAAAGTTATAGCTAACCAGCCAATAATGGAGATAAAATAAATCATCAAGAAAATTCAAATACTCAAAAGAGATCAGGACAAGAGAAAAAGGGAACAAAGAACAGATAAGGCAGGTAGAAAACAGGCAGTAAGATGAAAGACTCAAACCTATTGTATCAACAGTCAAATTAAATGTAAATGGGCTAAACACTTCCAATTAAAAGGAAGAGATTTTCAGGTTAGATAAAAAAAGTAAGATCCAACTATATGCTACCTATAAGAAAGGCACCCCAAATATAAACACACAAATAGGTTTAAAGTAAATTGATGAGAAAATATATACTATAACCACACTAGTCAATAGAAAGCTGGAGTGGCTATCTTAATATCAAACAAAGTAGATTTTAGAGCAAAAAAAAATCACCAGACAAAAAGGAAGCCATGTCATAATGATAAAGGGGTCGAATCTTCCAGAAAACATGACAATCCTAAATATTTATGCACGTATATGCACCTAATAACAGAGTTTCAAAACACACAAAACAAAAAATAATAAAACTTCAAGGAAAAATAGACAAATACACAATTATATTCAGACATTTTAAATACTTCTTTCTCAATTATCGATAGAACAAGTAAACATAAATCAACAAGTATATAAGAGATCTGAACAACACTAACAATCAACTTGACCTAAATGACATTTATAGAACAACTCAGCAACAACAGATGAATACACATTCTTCTAAAATGCAATAGAGCATTCACCAAGATAAACAATTTAATGAACCATAAAACATGTTTCAGTAAATTTGAAAAAATTTTAGTTATTCAAAGTATGTTCTCTGACCACAATGAAGTTAAATTACAAATAAACTAAAGATACCTAGAAAGAAAGACATTTGAAAAAATCCAAATGTTTGGAAACTAAATACACTTCCAAATAGTCCAATTTTCAAGATAAAAATTAAAAAAGAAAACTGGAAGGCATTTTGAAGTAAGTGAAAAGGAAATATACGTATCAAAATTTGTGGGATGCAACTAAAGCAGTTACTTAGAGGAAAATTTGTAGCCTCAATGGCTATATTAGAAAAGAAGAAAGCTCTCATATCAATGACCTCAGCCTCTGCTTTAAGAAACTAGAAAAAGAAGAGAAAATTAACTCAAAGTAAGCAGAGAAACGAAATAATAAAGATAAAAGTGGAAATCAATGAAGTAGAACACAGAAAAATAATAGAGGAAATCACTAAAACCAAAAACTACTTCTTTGACAAAAATCAATAAAATCGATAAATCTCTAGCCAGACTTACAAGGGGTAAAAATGAGAAGGCATAAATTAAAAAATAATAATAAAATAAAAAAGAAGGCATAAATTACAAATATTAGGAATGAAAAAGGTGACATCACTACAAATATTAAAAGGATAATAAGGGAATATTATGGACAATGTTATACTAAGTTCAACAACTTAAAATAAGCATATAATCATTCAAATCGATATACAAAAATCAATTATATTTCTGTACTGAAGCAACAAACAATTAGAAGTTCGATTGAAGTTTTGAAATAAATATTATTTACAATGGCAGCAAAAATGCAAAATACTTAGGAATAAATCAATCTACAAAACAGAAATTAAAGAAGACATAAATATTGGCCAGGGTGGTTGTGAACTCCTGACCTCGGGTTATCCACACACCTCATCCCCGCAAAGTGTTGGGATTGCAGCCATGAGCCACCTCGCCCGGCCATGTGTGTTCTCTTGATGCAGTAAAAAAGTCATGTAACCTCTCTGTACCATTTTTTTATTTTGTTTTGAGACAGAGTCTCGCTCTGTCGCCCAGGTTGGAATGCAGAGGCACGATCTCCACTCATGGCAAACTCTGCCTCGCGGGTTCCAGCGATTCTCCCTCCTCAGCCTCCCGAGTAGCTGGGATTACAGGTGCATGCCACCACACCAGGCTAATTTTTTTTTGTAATTTCAGTAGAGACAGGGTTTCGCCATGCTGGCCAGGCTGGTCTCAAACTCCTGACCTCAGGTGATCCGCCCACCTTGGCTTCCCAAAGGGCTGAGATTGCAGGCATGAGCCACTGTGCATGGTCTGAACTTGTTCTTTGCCTTGAGTATGGGGAATAGCAATGTGTTTTAAATTGCACACCCCTGTGTTTATGGTTGCACAGTGATCCATGCGCTCATTAAGCAAATTTTATTGGGCATCTACTGGGTGCTGGCACTGGGCTAGAGGATGCTGATGCTCGGTGGAGTGGAAAAAGACATGATTTTTGTGCCCTGAGGCTGAGATTTGGGTGGATGGGAGCAAATAATGTATAATCACATTTGCACATTCAATAATTAATTCAGATTGCCAGAAGTTTTCATAAGGCACCCAGGGAAAGAGGGGATAACTGGAGGAAGGAGATGCCTACTTTGGATAAATTTTTCAGGGAAGATCTTTTTGGGGGAGGGTAACAGTTAAGCTGAAACCTAAGTAAGTGGACAAAGTTGGTCATGAGAAGAGCAAGCTAGGCTGATGGAACAGAAAGAGAAGAAAAGGGAAGGGAGAAAGATGATTTAAAAATTTTGGAATGTTTTTAAACAGCTAGAAGTGGCAGTTAATCACAGGGCAAAGGCACCTCCCCTAAAATCGCTGCCTGGAAATGTGGAAGCATACAAAGGAACCAGATGGCAAAGGAAGCTGTGCGCACCCCATGACGATCTCTAGCCTTCTGCCGCTAAAGACCCCCACTGTGCCCGAGGGCAGTGCTGCGGGCAAAAAGGGGAAAAGAGCCTTCATCGTCTCCTCTCATCCTACTGCCAGGCCCCACTTCCAGATTAGAAATAAAAGGGAGGATCTCCAAGCTACCAGCGGGGTAAAAAGGGAAGAAGGAAAATATGATCAAGTAGCAATGTCAACTGGACCTACACACATAGATGTTTATGACTGTAAAAGAAAAAAAAATGTCTAGAAGGACACATCAAATTCCTAACACTGATTGTCTCTGAGAATAGACTCAGAATATGTTACAGCAAGCCTGTATTCCGTCTATAGTAATGATTTGGGCTCACATTTATTAAATATTTCCTAGCTGCCAGGCACCATGTTGAATGTCTAGTTTATATTACTTTGTCTCATCCTCGCAGCAACTCCGTAAGGTGGGTACGATTATGATCCATTTCACAAATGAAATGATGGAGACTTGGAAGTTAGAAGACATCTGAAGGTCTCACAGCAGGAGATGGCACAAAATTCAGGGCTGTATAATTCCAATGGTTGGTGCTTTTAACCAACACACTGCCTCCTCCAATTCAAAAAGAATAAATTAAGCTTACATTAACAGAGTACTTAGCACATGCTAGGGGCTATGTATTTAATCCTTGCAACAACCCTGTAAGGCTGGCACTATCTGGGTCCCCCTTTAATAGATGAGAAAACTAAAGGACAGAGACACTTACTGGCTGGTAAGGGAAGCATCCTGGATTCAAACCCAAGCTGTCTGGATCCACAGTTTGTGCTTCCACTACTAATCAATCTACAGTGCCTCTAAACTTAGCGTTGTGCCTGTTTTGTGCCAAGCACTGGACTGGAGATAAAAAATAAATGAGATTGGCCCTTTCTTCAAGGAGAATCATGATTAGGAAGAAATGTGCTAAAAAGATAAGTCAAAACCAGGACACAGCATGGTGGACCTTGTGTGTTTGCAACTGTGTAAAAACTCGTGCATATGGAAGTCTTTAAAACATTCATATACTTGCAGCACATGACAAGTGATTTCATTCCTAGTAACCTATCCTAAAGAAATCAGCTGAAATGCGGTCAAAATGCATGTGCAAAAATGCTTTTTGCAGCAAAGTATATGATAGCTAAAGCTGTCCCCCTGTGGGGATGTTGAATTAATTATAATCTATTTGAAGGGGTATTGTGCAGTCATTAAAATATTATGTTGTAATATTTAATGCTTTTAAAATATCTTTTAAAGCTTTTAATTACAAGGAGAAATGCTCATGATACATGATTAAGCAAAACAAGAAAATGAAGATTGCAATTTTAGCACAATCTCGGTCATGTAAAATAATAAGATATAATTAAAATTACTACCAATAACAATAATAACATGTGAAAATAGGCCAAAGAGTTAATAGTGGTTGTCTCTAGGTGGTGAAATTATGGATGATTTTTGTTCGTGCTTCCTTGTTACTGTAGTTTCAAGTCTTTGGAAAGTCATCATATATTACTTTTGCAGTCAGGAAAAGGTGAGCATAAAATTATGTGTGGGAGAAAAGGCTGGAAGAAAATATAGAAATATATTAGCAGTGGTTATGATGGTGGGAGATAGTTGGCATTTTTCGTTCCGTTTTCAAGATTTTATGTATGGCAGTTTTGTCACATTTGTAATGAAAAATATGTAAAATTAAAGATGAATAATCCCAGCATTATTTATAAGAATGAAAAGTGGCTGAGTGTGGTGGCTCACGCCTGTAATCTCAGCACTTTGGGAGGCCAAGAGGAGAGGACTGCTTGAGCTCAAGAGTTTGAGACCAGCCTGGAACATGGCAAAACCCCGTCTCTACAAAAAATACAAAAATTAGCAGGGCATGGTGGCACATGCCTGTGGTCCCAGCTATTCGGGGGATGCTGAGGTGTGAGGACTGCTTGCGCCCAGGAGGTTGAGGCTTCAGGGAGCCATGACTGCACCAGTGCACTCCAGCCTGGGTGACAGAGCAAGACCGTGTCTCAAAAAAAAAAAAAAAAGAGAGAGAGAGAAGTTGAAAACAATATAGAAATTCAATTGAAGATTGATCAAATGAATTATGGTGTTACCTGGAAGAAAAAGGATATTATGCAGCCACTGGAAATAATGTTTGCAATGGGTTTTTAATGATGGAAGGGCATGTTTACAGTAGATGTTTAAGGCATGATTTTGTATTAAGGCATCTCTCAATTTTTTAATAATAATAGGGAAAATATTTAGAGGAAAATACACCTAAGTATGTAAACCAAGTAAAATAACTGGGGCGAGTCATTTTGACTCCCTTTTATTTCTGACTCATGATTTAGAGGCTGATTTTGCTAAGGTTGAGGATGCACCCAGGAAAAAGAGAGTCAAGTCACAGGAGGATCTGTGGCCTGCACTTTTTCCAAAAAGTGTTTTAAGGACTTCAGTATTTAAAGGGGAAATAGCGGGCAGGAGGGGAAGGAGGAAATTTCTAAAAAGTGAGGGTAGGTACTGAGTTAAGTGGTCATCTTCTTGTGAGGCTTTGATTGGCGCTCACTTAATTGACATGTTACATGTGAAAATGGGGGTAGTGGAACAGTCACTTATGCCTTCGTCTTGCACTCAGCAAATCTGCATTTTACATACAATAAAGTAAATATAGAATAGAGGAAGAAGTCAAATATACATTTGAGGTAAGCGGAGCTATGATTTCTATTCTTCTTTTCTGGCATTATTGTAAAAACAGATAATACCCATTCCATGCTAAGCATTTCTCCAAACACCGACCAAAGATAATCATGCCTATCATGTGTGTTGGGGGAGGGAGATTGATGATTAAATAATAGAAAACATTGAAGTGCCTATCTATTAATACATGCTAGCTCCTTTTGTATTTAGCCACCTGGCTACAGATCAAATGCATCATTTCCAGGATCATTTGTGAAGGAGATGTGTCACCTGGCTGGATCCTCACTCTCCAGGGGAACCTTAGCCTGGATACCTATATCATAACAACTGCTCTTTCCAGAAGCAAGCGATGCCATACATCCGTAGTCACCATCCACATTCTTGAATCTGAAGATTTCCAGGTGGTTAAGCTAATAGTCATCAAGGAAGACCACCCATTTTTCTAATCTTTTTATCCACCATGGTGCATTCTTTTTTTTTTTTTTTTCTGTCAATGGCCTTTAGAACTTCTGCTCAATAACCCTAGGTAAAGTGGAATTACTGTGAACAGTACTAGGTGCCCTGGAGCAGATTGGGAGGGAAATTGAGACAGTAAGACCTTATTCCTGAATTCAAGATACTTATGAGGAAGTATCATTTGTAGCATCCTTAGAGGCAGTCCCCACAGTAGGTAAGAGCAAAAGCACTGGAGCCTGACTTCCAGCTCTCTTTCTGGCTATGTAAGTGAACTTGAGCAAGTTTCATACACTTTCTGTGCCTCCATTTCCTCATCTGTGAAATATGGATAAGAGTAGAACACATGCCACTCTGAATAAACCTAAAACTCTGAATAGTGCCTGGAACATAGCAAGCACTTCAACAAATCCTAAGGATTATAATAATTGATTATCTTACTGCAATTAGCTGTGTCTGTGACTGTCTCTCTACCAGATATCAGAGGATATAACTAGTCAGCAGTCTATCTCTTGAGTTCAAGTTGCAGGCATGTTGTATTAGGCAGCCCAAGACTCATGTCTACCAACATAGTGATTCTAGCAGACAAAAATGCCTTTCTTGATAGACCCAACAGAAATATTGCAAGAAAGGCTATGACTGGCCCAGCTTGGGTCATGTGCACATCCTTGTGCCTGGAGGTATGGACCATCCCATCTAATGGGATGAGTTCTCTAAAGGAAAGAGAAATCCTAGGGAAAACATGATAGGCAGGTATGATTACAGACATCCACAAAGGGAGGTCATGATAATGAAGCTGAGATAGCCAGCTGATCCCCCAAATCTATCATTTTTTTTAAAAATTTTCTGAGCATAACAGGCTACACTTCCCAACCTCTCTTGCAGTCAGGATGGTGATTAACATGTAGGCCATGGAATGGAAGCTGGAAGGCTGAATTCCCTTCCAAGCCCAGGCTTTTTAAGAAATGATGTGGGGCCTTCTTTTCACTGTCCTTCCCCTTACACCAGCTGGATGAAGATGATAAGTACACACTAGAGAATGACCAGGAAACATACGTCTGTCATGTTGTACCATTACCCGTCTGGGGCTATTTGTTACTCCCACCTAGCCTTTCCTAACTTATACAGGTAATAATATTAGAAATATAAATAAGGTTCAACTCATAAAAAGTTTTAAAAATCAATTGGTAAAGAACTATGAGCCAATTAAACCTCTTTTCTTATAAATTACCCAGTTTCTTATAAATTACACAGCTATCTCTTTATAGCAGTGCAAGAATGACCTAATACACATTATTATCCCCACTGCACAGATGAGGAAACTGAGGAACAAAGAATTAATCAAGTGCTTGGTTAAGTAGCTGATAGAGCTGAAACTTTACATTATTGTCTATAAAGCTGGAACTTTACACCATTGTCACCCACAACACATCAATAGCCTATGAGAAAGACGGGGAAGGACCCACCACAACAAACCCTAAAAGTTAAGCTCAGGGAAACAGAGTGAGAGCTCATTAAAAGTTAGTTGAATGATTAAAACGTCATAATGCCGGCAAGATCCAACAAATCAAAGATGCAGGGAAACTTCACTCGCTCTACCCTCCCAAAAGATGCTGGAGAGACACTGAGAGATGACTCTGAATCTCGGCTTTTGCCGCATTGGACTTGATGCAAGAAGCTCCCCCAAGTCAGCTCAGATGCCCCTGGCAGTCCTGGGGCCAGGGAATTTATTTCAGGAAAAAAAAAATTGGTGAGGATATGCTTGCTTTATTAGCTGCCCATCCATGTGGAAGACTGACCAAAGAAAGATGTACGTTCCAACCTCTCCAGAGAAAGAACCCAACAGGTTTTGACAGATATCCCTGAAGTCCCTGTCTGCACCTTTTAAACAGTTGGCTTAACAACTGCCTTTAATTTCACCGAACATAAGTTATTGATCCTGATCTCTGTTGCCTAGAAGCCCAATCTTGATTGCTAATTGAGCTATTGATTTGGGGCTCACATTAACCATTCCTGAAGGGATAAATCCTGGGTAATGTGGGAAGGTGGGCTAGCGAGGGGGAGAAGGTGAGGGATCTCCAGGAAAGTGATTTTAATTAGTAATAATAGCTTCATACTTAGCCAACTGGCTTGTAATACATGCAGTGACATACCCATAGATCAGGCAGACAAACCAGTGGTCGTCCTTCCATAGGAAAATTAAATTAGGTCAATTATCTAACTGTTGGGTGATTTCAGATAGTTACTTAACTCAAAACGTACCTCTTACTGCACGTGTCAGATCCATAGCTCAACCCCCAAAGCTTACTCCAGTTTGTATAATTAGTCAGGTTGGCCTCTCCCCTACCCCTTCCCGGTATAACATTTTAATGCTTTGAAATTTCCAACAAAGAAAGGTCATTAATAGGAGAATGGCTGTATAAAAGGACTTACAACTCGGCCATTGAATTATTATGGAGTCACTTGTTGACACCAATTAACTTGGCAGAGCAGATTCCACAATAGATGTATCATAAGTTAAAAAGCCATGTTCCAGAAAGGTATATATAAAACCATCACAGTTTCTTAAAAAATAAATTAACAACAACCATATTGATTATATGTGCCAAGAGAAAGGCAAGGAAAGACCCGCAACAAATCCTAATATTGGCTAACATTGGGGTGGGCATGGAGGTGGGTGAGGGGAACCCAAGTGTACTATTTAAGATTTAGTAGGCTGGGTGCAATGGCTCTCTCCTGTAATCCCAACACTTTGGAAGGCCAGGTCGGCAAGATTGCTTGAGCCCAGGGGTTTGAGACCAGCCTGGGCAACACAGGGAGACTCTGTATCTACAGAAAAAATTAAAAAGAAAAATTACCCAGGCATAGTAGCACACCCCTGTAGTACCAGCTACTCAGGAGGCTGAGGCAGGAGGATCACTGGAGCCTAGGAATTCAAGGCTGCAGTGAGCTGTGATTGTATCACTGCACTCCAGCCTGAGCAACAGAGCAAGACTCTGTCTCTAAAAATATATTAAATGTATATTTATATAATGTTTACTATGTGCGAGACACTATTTTAGGTATTTTATAAATATTAACTCATTTAATCCCCTACAACTAACTGATATAGGCACCATTAAGATATAGTTTGGATATTTGTCCCCACCCACATCTCATGTTGAATTGTAATCCCCGGTATTGGAGGTGGGGCCTGGTAGGAGGTAACTGGATCATGAGGCTAAATTTCTCATGAATGGTTTGGCACTACCCCTTGGTTTTGTTCTTGCCATGGTGAGTGAGTTCTCACAAGATCTCGTTGTGTAAAGTGTGGCACCTCCCCCCACACACACACTCACTGTCTCTCTCTCTCTTGCTCCTGCTTTTGCTATGTGATCTGCCTGATCCCCCTTTGCCTTCTGCCATGAGTAAAACCTTCCCTGGGCCTCCTCAGAAGCAGGCACCAGCATTATGCTTCCTGTACAGCCTGCAGAACCATGAGCCAATTAAATCTCTTTTCTTATAAATTACCGAGTCTCAGCTATGTCTTCATAGCAGTGCAAGAATGACCTAATACACATTATTATTCCCACTATACAGACGAGGAAACTGAGGAATCAAGAATTAATCAGTTGGTTCGTCAAGTGGAGTAAGTGGTAGAGCTGAAACTTTACACCACTGTCACCCACAACCTAGCAAAATCTCTGGGATACAGCAAAGGCAGTGCCAAGAGGAAAGTTTACGGCCCCAAACACCCACATAAAAAAGTCTGAAAGAGCACAAACTGAAATTGTAAGGTAACATCTCAAGGAACTAGAGAAACAAGAACAAACCAAACCCAAACACAGCAGAACAAAGGAAATAACCAAGATCAGAGCAGAACTAAATGAAACAGACAAAAATACACAAGATAAATAAAACAAAAGGGTGGTTCTTTGAAATGATAAATAAAATTGATAGAGCATAGCAAGATTAACCAAGAAAAGAGAAAATTCAAATAACCTCATTAAGAAATAAGACAGGAGATACTACAACTGACACCACTGAAATACAAAAGATCATTCAAGGCTGCTGTGAACACCTCTATGCACATAAACTAGAAAACCTAGAAGAGATGGATAAATTCCTGGAAAAATACAACCCTCCTAGTTTAAATCAGGAAGAATTAGATACCCTGAACAGACCAATAACACACAGCAAGATTGAAACTGTAATAAAAGAAATTACCAACAAAAAAAAGTCCAGGTCCAGACGGATTCACAGCAGAATTCTACCAGACATTCAACGAAGAATTGGTACCAATCCTGTTGACACTATTCCACAAGATAGAGAAAGAGGGAATTCTCCCTAAATCAATCTATGAAGCCAGTATCACCCTAATACCAAAACCAGGAAAGGACATAACCAAAAAAGAAAACTACAGACCAATATCCCTGATGAACGTAGATGCAAGAATACTTAACAAAATACTAGCTAACCAAATCCAACACCGTATCAAAAAGATAATCCACCATGATTAAGCAGTTTTCATTCCAGGGATGCAGGGATAGTTTAATATACATAAGTCAGTAAATGTGATACACCACATAAACACAATTAAAAACAAAAATCACATGATCATCTTGATACAGAAAAAGCATTCAACAAAATCCAGCATCCCTTTATGATTAAAACTCTCAGCAAAATAGGCGTACAAGGGACATACCTCAATGTAATAAAAGCCATCTATGACAAACCTACAGCCAACATAATACTGAATGGGCAAACGTTGAAAGCATTCCCTCTGAGAACTGGTGCAAAACAAGGATGCCCACTCAACCACTTCTCTTCAACATAGTACTGGAAGTCTTAGCCAGAGCAATCAGACAAGAGAAAGAAATAAAGGGCATCCAAGGTGGTAAAGAAAAGGATTGAATCAAATGTACTCTCAGATCCGTTTCCATTAAACTGAATAACCTCGGCATATCAGCTGGTTCTACAGAGCTCTGGGCAAATCAAGAGAATGTTTGAGATGATGGAAATGCTAAATATGAATTTCATCATTACGTAATGTATATATGTATCAAAACATCTCACTATACCCCATAATATGTACAATTATTATGTGTGAATTAAAAATAAATAAATATTTTTTAAAGAATCCAGTTTATTATCACCATATTTGTTGGAATCATAGGCATTGATTTTTCTTAGTAGAAAAATCTTCAGTAATTTTCCAGAGAGAAAAATCACCTGGACCAGAGTATCCATGTATGTCCCTGCCACAATCTCAGGCTTCTCCATGTAAATATGGCACAAAATCAGAACTGGGTTGAAATCCTACCTCCACCAGCATTTGCTAGCTTCAAACCTTCTTCTGAGAAAGAATTCAAGAAAACGATCCCATTTATAATAACAACAAATAAAATAAAATACCTAGCAATAAGTATAACCAAAGAAGTAAAAGATTTCTACAATGAAAACTATAAAACATTGATGCAAGAAATCAAAAAGGACACAATGAGATATCATCTCACTCCAGTTAGAATGGCTTATATCCAAAGACAGGCAACAACAAATGCTAGGGAGGATGTGGCGAAAATGGAACCTTCAAACACTGTTGGTGGGAATGTAAATTAGTACAACCACTATGGAGAACAGTATGAAAGTTCCTCAAAAAACTAAAAACAGAGCTACCATATGATTCCACCCATTCCCTGGGGACATTTGACAATGTTTGGGAACATTTTTGGTTGTCACAACTGAGGTATGAGGCAAGACTTGACTCCAGAAGCAGGGCGTGGACACTGGACCAAATTGAGGACTAGCTAAAACAGGGATGAGGTGGAAGCAGCTTTCCAGAAGACATGCCCATCAGTGTCCCATGTCAGTTTACCATTGCCATGGCAACACTCAGGATTTACCACTCCTTTCTATGGCAACGACCCAATGACCGAAAAGCTCTCACCTTTTCCTAGAAATTTCTGTATAAACCACCCCTTAATTTGCATATAATTAGAAGTAGGTATAAATATGACTGCAAAACTGTCATCAGCTGCTACTCTCTGCCCTGCTCTGCAGGAGCAGTCATGCAGCTGTAACACTGATGCTTCAATAAAGCTGTTTTCTTCTACCCTACCACCGGCTCACCCTTGAATTCTTTCCTGGCAAAGTCAAGAACCTTCGTGGGCTGCACCCCATGTGGGGGCTTGCTTGCCCCACATTACAACAGGAAGAGGGGAGTGCTACTGGCGTCTCGGGGGTAAAGGCGAGGGCAGCTGCTAACATCCTACAATGCACAGGACACCCCCCTCCCTGCAATGCAGAATTATCAGGCCCAAAGTATCAATAGTGCTGAGGTTGAGAAACCCTGCTTTAGACCAATTCACTCTTCTTTTGTTATGTTAAATAAAGCACCAAATAACCTGAGTCCACCAGTCACAGACCCACATCATCAGCATGGAAACTGCACAGAGGACGTAGCATCTCACATACCCACAAGGGCCACACAGCTCAGGGAACAACCACCAGGCAGCCACCCTGATGACCCATAATCTTCACTGAAATAAACTGGGCTGGGGAGTGGCCACAAACAGCGCAGACCCCTTTCTCAAAACTGAGCCCAGAGCTGCAGCTCAGCAGGAAGTCAAGTCTGTTTGGCAAGTGTAAGCTCCTTGTCAATGCTGCTAAAGGTTTCAAAGCCTCTCTCTCCACGATGGAGGTGTCCTCTGAAGGAGAAACTTCCCAGCAGTCCCAGCCAGCACGATTCAAACGCCAGTAGCTTCCTGGAGCGGAGCCTGACCTTGTGCGGGCGGGAGCTCAGTAGAGGGGGGAGCAACGTTGATTTCTGAAGACTGTCAAGTGAGAGCTACTTTGGGCTGAGTTGTAGGGAACTGGAGATCTATAAACCTTTTCATGTGTAGAGAGAAAAGAGCCAGCATTGTTTCCAATGAGTTTCCCAGGCGAGAGGAGACAACCAGAGGCTGACTGACAGTCGGACAAGGAGCAAGTTTCCCTTTTATTAACAGGCTCATAAAGCTACTTTAAAAAATAAATTAAAGCTAGAAAAATATACTTGGATTTACTGCCGGAAGGGAAGGAGGATGGGGGCTGTGCTGATCAGCCTGACAGTGACATTGCAGGGACGCGCTCTTGCCAAGATCAGCGGAATGTCCAGGGGCTGCAAAGCATACCCTAGGGCAAGTAGCTCTTGAGCTTTGACCCCAGGTAATTAGCACTTGCAGTCTGCAGCCTCAGGTGAGTCCTGAGACAAAAAGCCCATCCCCAAGCCCTGACTTTACAGTCTGAAGGAGGGGGCCTCTGAGAGTTCCTTCTGCACCATTCAGCCAGGCCCTGAGGTGGAGACCGGTAAATCACCATCGAGCTTGAGCCCTTATGCCTGTCCTGAGACTCCTCACTCATCTAGAGGCAAGCCCTGGAGCCTGGTGTCAAATGGATGCTCCATCCATTTTTCTTGCCTGTCCTCTGCTCCTCCTTTCCCTAATTCCAGTTTCCCTTCTGTCTCCTTTCTGTTCCTTTTCCACCTTCCTTCTGTTCTTTCTTCCCTTCTCAAAGGATTCCAATTGCCCCTGTGTAAAGTGAGGCACACCGCATTTCTCATGTGAGGAGACATAACCATGTCATGTCACTACACCATATATGATTCTCAGTGGCTTCCCCCTGGGGCCAACCAAGCCCCCTAGCATGGAACACAAAACATCATAGCTGATTCCAGACAGCTTTCCTGTCTCACCCCCAATACCACTGCACACAAACACACACACACACACACACACACACACACACACACAAATACGTCACTTTCTGCCCTTCCCAAGCACAGCATATCATTTTAAGCCTCTACTCACAATTATAATGAGCTAACATCTAATAAATGGTTTCCCCTATGCTGGAAGCTTTCTATTGATTCGTTCATTGAATTTTCACAGAAATTGGATGAGGTTAATTCTGTCACCCTCATTTTTCAGATTCAGAAACAGGGGTTTAATGAGGCTAAAATGACCATCAAAGATGATATAGTGCTATAGATGAGATTTGATCCCAGCCAGGTCCAGCAGCACAACCACAATGACCCTTGCTGCCTCCACACCTATATCCCTGGACCTGCCTATCTCCCCCTTGGAAACTCTGACTCTTTCTCTAGGTGAAATAAAACCATTTGCTTTTTTTTTCTTTATAAACTGACTCTGATATGTATGTGCCCTGAAACTGTCTTTTTAAAATTTCCCTTAATGTATGTATTGAATGCCAAAAACCACGAGAGACACTGGCAATGTAGTAATGAATAGAAACCAACCTTCAAAATGAGGCCTCTGGATTTTAGATTCTATGAAGCGAGGCACCAGATCTGCATTGTTTGCTGGGTCCCTGAGACATAGCACAGGACTTGCTGTGGAGGAGGCATTCAAAATCCATTGAACGCAGAAAGTGGAAAATTGAATAAACGAAGGCAAATTTAGAAGGAGGTGGCACCTCCTTGCTGAGATTCCATCTTGAAAATAACCCTGAGGCGGTGTCCTTAGAGGGAGGGTCCCATAGCCATAGCTCATCAGCACTACTGATGCCATCATTCATTCATTCAATAAATGTTAATCAAACTCCTGTTAAACACTGTGCCCTAGGTTAGGTGCTGGAGATGACAAAGAATAAAACACAGTCCTTGCCCTTGAGGGTGTTAGCTGACAAGAGAGCAAAAGACAATTACAGTGTGGTGTCCTGAGTCTGCTACCGTAGGAGTCAAGCACAGGTGGAGATTTTGAGAGTACTGGGATGAGCTCCTAATTATATGTGAGAGATCATGGGAGGCTTCCTGGAGAAAGTGACAGCTGAGCAGAGACTTGACAGATGAGAAGGAATTAGCCAGATCTAAGAGAGAGAGAGAGAGAGAGTGAGTGTGTGTGTGTGTGTGTGTGTGCACATCTGGGGATGGTATCAAGAAACGTGCTCCAGGTGGAGGTGTCAACATACACGGGATGCAGAGGCAAGAGAAAAGAGAAACTATTCTTTATGGCTTGTGTATATGTGGGACATAAAAAACTGGTAGGCAATGGCCAGGTGCAGCAGCTCATGTCTATAATATCAGTGCTTTGGGAGGCTGAGGTGGGAGAATCATCTGAGACTGGGAGTTTGAGATCAGCCTGGGCAACATAGCAAGACCCTGTCTCTACAAAAACCTTTTTTAAAAAATTAGCCAGGCTTGGTGGTACATGCCTGTAGTTCCAGCTACTTGGAACACTGAGGCAGGAGGATCCCTTGAGCCCAGGAATTCAAGGCTGCAATGAGTTGTGATCGTGCCACTGCACTCCAGTCTGAGCAACAGAGCAAAACCCGCACTTCTAAAATTTAAAAAAAAAAAAAAGATAAATTAAAAAAAAAAAAGATATTAATACTAAAGAAAGAGTCCCTCTCATACTATGTGAAAGACTTGAATTTTATTCAGAAGGATTGTTGATCTCATTCACACAATGTTAAAATAAAGAAAGAAAAATGCATGGACCTCGGTTTGATACTCTGGAAGGAGAATGGGATTCCCAGTCTGCCAAATAGGAAAAAAAAAAAAAAACTCTAATAAATATGGCAGCAACATAGTGGCCCTTTCCCTATGTTTCTGCCTCTGAAAAGTTTCCTGGGACCCTGGTTCCCTTCCTGGTATGCCCACATGGAGGCAGGGTCGTGGTGGTCAGTAACTCATCTGCCTCAGGGATCCCTATCCAACAGCCTCCCTTTCATGATATTTTGCTACTTGTCACCTTTGTCAAACAAATTCCTATTTTTAAAATTTTTTCTTTATTGGATTTTATAATATTGATTACTTTAAAGCAAAATTTTAAAAAGTGGCAAGTAGGGTGAGGAGAGAAGGTAGGAGATTAAGAGAAGGTACAGTGTCAGTCCTCATATATCGCAGCTGAGTGGCAGCCTTGTCTCATCTTTGCACTCCTAGGAGCAATAAACACCAGAAATGCTTGGGCGAGGAAAAAGCAAGTTGAAGAAAATGATGTTAAGTTTGACTAGGTTATTGCTAGAGAAGCTGACACTGTTATCACTGCTTTGTGACTTGGCCTTCACTCTGCTTGAAATATTTTTCCTCCTCTCTCCTCCACTGCACTTTTCAAAATTCAACACAGTTATCTTCAGTTCAGTTGACATTAATTAACCACCTACTGCATGCCAAGTCCTGGGAAATCAGAGAAACGTGCCCCATTCACTGTCATTGAGGATCTCAAAATCTTAAGCCATAATCAACTAGAATTGGATTACAGGAAATTTGCTTTAAATAGTCATTACCCTTAATATACCCTTTGCAGCATGCTTTATACATGTGTTATCACTTCTAATCCTCACAGCAACCCCAGGAGGTAGGTTTCCACTGGGCCACGTTTTATGAATGAGGAAACAAGCTCTTAGAGGCTTAGAGACTTGCCTGAGATCACCCAACCAGGAAAGGGTAAAGGTGGGATTCTTAGTCTAAAGGTTCAATCATTACAGTATACATTTTGTAAGTGGCAGGGCTAAGTCTTGAATCATTGTCTGCAGGAATCCAAACTCTCTGCAACTAATCATCAAGTAATAGTACTATTTGGAAACTAGGTTTAATGCTGGTATGTGGCTTGAACTCCAATACCACATTCTTCCCACACAACGTAAAGATATACTCTGTGTTGTGACACTATCAAAGGAGACTTCAGTCATTCCATCCAGGACTGGAAAAGGCTTCACAAAGGAGGGGACCCTGAAAATCAGTCCCAGTAAATAGCCTCTACCATTTAGTGGGCACTTAGTCTGAGCTTGATGCTGTACCAGACTTTAATACGTCATCTCATTTCACCCTTAAAACAACACTCTGTCAGCTCCATTCTGGCTGCCATAACACAATACCATGGACTGAGTGGCTTACAGATAACAGAAATGTATTTCCTACAGTTCTGGAAGATGGAAGTCCAAGATTCAGGGGCCAACATGATCTGGTTCTGGTGAGGATCCTTTTCCATGCTGCAGACAATGATTTTCTCATTGTCTCCCCACCCAGAAAAAAGAGGGTGAGAGAGTTATTTGGAGTGCCTTTTATTAGGTCACTAATAGCATTCACGAGGGCTCTACACTTATGACTTAATCACTTCCCAAGGCCCCACCTCCTGATACCGTCACCTTGGGCTTTAGAATTTCAAAATATAGATTTGCAGGGGACACAAACATTCAATGCATAATACCCTCCAAGGTAAATTCCTGTGATGAAGACTTGGTTTCCCACCCAACCACCATATACCCCCTTCCTCCTTGCCAAGACAGCCAGCATCTTCTTCACTATCCTCCATGCAGCCAGTGAATTTTGGGTGCCTTCCCAACCCATGAATATTGACTTCTCTAAGCCAATGCCAGTGGGCTCACTGGCTTGCCAAGTAATCTTCAAAGCACAAGCACATGACTCAGCTCTGGTCATTGAAATACATGAAAATTCTGCTGTAGAACTTCTGGGAAAGCTTTGCTCACGCTGAAGAAAAAAAAAAAAACATGATGTGGATGTTTTCTTTGTTCTATCCGGGTGTTGTCACCTGCATATACTATCTAGATAAGCAGCCTTCATCTTAGACGATGGAGGATCCAGGCTAAGAAGAAAAGCCTGTATTCTGTAGATGTCAGCACAGAAAAGCAGAGAACAAAATCAACAAAATAAAAACATGATGACTTGATAACATGGTTGACCTGCTGACTTAGCCACCTCTGGGACCACTGGACCCAACCTTTTTGTATAAGCCACTTTTAGTTATGTTTTCTGTTTTCTGTAGCCAAGAGCATCCTAAATGAAAACAGGATCACTGACCCCGCTTTATGGATGACCACGCTGAGACTCACAGAGACTGATAAGTGTCAGAACCAGGATTCAAACTCAGGATTTCTGGCTTCTAATCTTCTGGTCCTTCTGTTGCACACCACAAATGAGATGAAAGTTAAGAGGCAGAAAATGGAGTGGGAGGGGGTTGAACAGTCCAGGCTGGGGAAATAGTATCAGAAGGGTTTGGAAATCAAAAGGAGAAGAGAGTGTGCTTGTGTGGAAAGAAGGCTGGTTGGGCTGGTGGAAGCTGAGAGGTTGGGATGGAGGATTCATTCCCAGTGGGGCTGAAATACCAAATCAGAGTGGATTCCATTTGTTGTCACTGATGAAAGGGGTATAGAAGGGGCTTTCTTTTTTTTGTTTGTTTTTTTGAGTTTGAGTCTCGCTCTGTCACCCAGGTTGGAGTGCAGTGGTGTGATCTCGGCTCACTGCAACCTCTGCCACCTGGATTCAAGCAATTCTCCTGCCTCAGCCTCCGCAGTATCTGGGATTACAGGTGCCCACCACCATGCCCGGCTAATTTTTGTATTTTTTGTAGAGACAGGGTTTCTCCATGTTGTCCAGGCTGGTCTCGAACTCCTGACCTTAGGTAATCCACCTGCCTCAGCCTCCCAAAGTGCTGGGATTACCGCCATGAGCCACCGTGCCTGGCCTATAGAGAGGCTTTCATCTCATTGGTGGTGTACAATGGAAGGAACACAAGATTAGAAGTCAAAAATCCTGAGTTTGAACCCTGGTTCTGACACTACTGCTTAAGCAATGTGAATACTTTATAGGCTGAAGGAGATTGCGGGGGACCATAGGGAGCCACGGTCACAGCCCCAGTTTGAGGGACTGACTCTAGGGCAGTGGGGGTGGGTAAGGAAAGAAGGGACCAACAGTAGAAATCACCATTGTTACACACCAATGAAATTGGTAAGTGCCTGAAAGCAGTGAGTGGGAAAAAGTCAAAGTGACCTTCCATCAACACCCCTCCGCCCTACTGGGGAAAACCTTTCCTCAACTAGGCTGATACGTGTTCCCTCATCAGCAGGAAGGATGACTCGTGTATGCATGTCTGTTTCAGACAATGATTTCTCCAACTCTCTATGTTCCAGGAACCCATATCAAAAGTTCTTCTTGGCGGGGTGGAATGGCTCATATCTGTAATCCCAGCAGCTTGGGAGGCCAAGGTAGGCAGATTGCCTGAGCCCAGAAGTTTAAGACTAGACTGGGCAATATGGTGAGAAACGCTGTCTCTACAAAAAATACAAAAAAAAAAAAAAAAAAAATGGCCAGGCATGGTGACATGCACCTGTAGTCCCAGCTACTTGGGAGGCTAAGATGGGGGGATCACCCCAGGCACTCCAGCCTGGGTGACAGAAGGAGATCCTGTCTCAAAAAAAAAAAAAAGTTCTTATGCTTGCAATGACCTGCACATCTGCCTTGCTTATGTGTTTGATGGAGTCTTCTACCACTCCCCTGCTCTCTCACTGTGTCCAGCCCAACCCACCTTCTTTCTGCTATTCAAACACAGCAAGAGGGTTCCCAGCTCATGGATCTTATCCTTGTTCTTCCTTCTGCCTTAAATTCAACTTGCAGGTTCCTTTAAAAGTGCTTATTTTCTCATCATACAGGTCTCAGCTAGAATTTCACCTCCATAGAGAAGCTTCCCTTGAGGTCCTACCTGCCTCCCCCAGAGAACTGCAGAGAGAGAAAAAGAGACAGAGAGGGACTGACTTTGTCTTCTGCATTTGACATTATGAGAAAATCCTGGGTGCTTTAAGTATAAACACTGTAGATGATAGAAGTACCAAGTGCAGAATGCCATTTCCATGTAAATGACCCAGACAAGCAAAGCACTGACTCACCCCAAGAAGAATCTACCTGGGGAAAAAAAAAAATGTTGTTTACAAGAACAATAGCAGATGTTGGACTTGGAAGGCCGCGTCTTGACATTTGAAGGCTACCAAGGGAGATACGGGGACTCGAGGGCAGGCAAAGAAAAAGCAGCAGAACAGAGTTCATTTAGAAGTGACTTTACATATTAATTCCCAGTATAATTTAAGAGTCTGATGGGGGATGGAGGAATAAGGGGAAAAAAAAAGGAGTCCTTTAAAAGTGCTGAAGAGGGAGCAAGACCCGTAATGCCATCTACAAGTAATGGTAGATGAAATTGGTTGTCCCTGATTTGAATAATCTTGATGGCATCGTTATTTTTAATTGTGATTAGCGGTCGTAATGTGCTAATAAATAAGACAAGAGACAAGGTACAACCTTGCCTTGTCCCATAAACGAGTTGGAATCGAGACTGCTGGAGGCGGGCAGGCTCTGGACCGGAGGAGCCCCCACCAGGACAGGTGCCTAAGAACTAAAGGACGATATCCGTGAGCTTTTGAGACAGAGCACTTAGGAGAAAATTTTCTCTACTCTGAGATCAAGCCATTCTACCAAAAAATACGGAAGCACATAGTCATGGACAAACTCTAAACTCTGTGTTCCTACCTCCAAGTACAAGATTGAAGTCAGGAGAAGTGAGAATGAAGTGGAAGGATCACGGCTTTGGAAGAATTATCTGGGCTTTGAAGAATGGGTAAAATTGAGGTGAATCGGGGGGCGGAAAAAGGTGTGTGCTAGACAAGGGCTAGAACATAAATAACAGATCAGAGGTATAAAGCCCATTTTTACCTCTGTTTCTGAGATTCCAGTAGTATACATTCTCCACTCCTAGATATGCCAAAGGAAGTACTCAGTTTGGGGTGCGCCATTCGGACTGTGGTTTGGAATTCAGAGCCCTAAGAGACACTAGCTGTGTCCTATTCTGAAGCACCTCTCCGTCTTTAAAGAGTGAGTCTCCTCTTTCCTTGTGTCTGCTCTGGTGTATTATCAGACCCAGCTAATGGAGAGGAGTTAACAGGAAGTGTCAGGGAGTTTTATAAAATTATCATGTCAACTCTCGTCCTGTCAGTGTGCATAAGGGAAGAAGACAAGAAAATGATATTGTCGTTTAATAGTTCACTTTAGATCTTCATCTCTTATCACTCATCATTACTCCATATTAATTCTTCTGTATTGGCAATCTCTGGCTGTCAGTTGTTCCATAAAAGATCTTGCTGAGCTTGTGACTGGACAGCTTTCATTAGGAAGCAATTTGAACCACATTTAACTTGAGAAGATTAACAGATTAACTGGAACCATTACCCCACCTGCCTCTCTGCCTCCAGTGAAGGTGAAGCTTGGTCTTGAATCCTGGGCACAGCCACTGCCGGTTGCATTACACTGAATGTGTCACCTCACCTCTTTGATCTCAGTATCCCAATATGCAAAATGGGGTAGTACAATCCTTTTTGGAGGACTATTGTAAGGTTTTTTTCTGTTTTGAGACAGGGTCTCCCTTTGTAACCCAGGCAGAAGTTCAGTGGCACAATCATGGCTCACTGCAGCCTCAATCTTCTGGGCTCAAGCAATCCTCCCATCTTGGCATCCCAAGCAGCTGGGACAACAGGCACAAACCGCCACACCCAGCTAATTTTTTTATTTTTAGTAAAGACACGGTCTCACTATGTTGCCCAGGAATGTTGCCCCATAATCTGCACTGCACTCCAGCCTGGGTAACAGAGCAAGATCCTGTTTCAAAAAAAAAAATTTATATATATATATATATATATATATATACATTTCTAAATATTGACCCAAGATAAATGAAAATACATGTTCACAAAAAGACTTGTACAAACAATGCTTATAGCAGCTTTATTCCTAATAGCTGATGACTGGAAACATCCCAGGTGTCTACGTAAATAGAAGAATGAATAAGCAAACTGTGGTATATCCATACAACAGAATACTACTCAGCAAGAAAAGGAAATAACCTCCTAATACATGCAACATAAATGAACCTCAAAAACATTGTGTTGAGTGAAACAAGTGTTAGACAAAACAATATACATGCCATGATTTCATTTATGTGAAATCCTAGAACAGTGCTCTATTCCACAATGGGGAGAAAAATCAGAGCAACACTTGCCTTTGGAGAGTAGCTTGGGAACCTGCTGAGAAAGAGCTTGAGGAAACTCTCTGAGGTGATGATAATGTTCTATGCCAAGATAAGGGCTTGTAGCCTGGGCACAGTGGCTCACGCCTATGATGCCAGCACTTTGGGAGGCCAAGGTGGGCGGATCAGTTGAGGTCAGGAGTTCGAGACCACCCTGGCCAACATGGTGAAACCCTGTTTCTACTAAAAAAAAAAAAAATATGAAAAATAGCCAAGCCTGGTGGCATGCACCTGTAGTCCCAGCTACTCAGGAAGCTGAGGCAGGAAAATCATGTGAACCTGGGAGGCAGAGGTTGCAGTGAGCCAAGATTGCACCACAGCACTCAAGCCTGGAGACAGAGCGATACTCCGTCTCAAAGAAAAAAAAAGAAAAAAGAAAAAGATAAGGGCTTGCATTTATCAAAATTTGGCTAATATACGTTTAAGATTTTACTGTTTGTAAATTTTACACCAAAAGAAAAATCTGTAAAAATTTTGGAAATAAATAGTATAATCAATATCATTAATTACGGATTACTCAGAAAAGGGCCAATATTTTTACAGTACCTTCCATAGTGTGATGATAGACATCAAAGGACTATCCCAAAATGTCTCCACCAACAGACCTGCAAGAATGAATACAGTTCCAGAAATAAAGATCCATCAATTTGCAGTAGCAAGCTGTAAATACCTGTACAGGAATAAAACTGTCTGCAAACAGAGATCTCTTTCCTGACCAGCACATCTTAGTGGCCCTGGGTGTTGCCTATCAACCCCCAGCCACCTTGTTTCTCTTCCTGAGCTCTTGGTGTGGCTCACGAGAGCTTCCCTGGCAGAGGCATTCGCCTTGCCCTCTGGGTGCCCAGCCCACACCCCCAGCACCTGCTAATTGCAAGAAACAACATATGGCAGGCAGCCTGGTTGCAGACCCCGCGGCTCCCCTGACTTGCAGCCCAACCGTGGAGGCAGGCTGCATGCTGAGCTGCTGGGATCGAAGAGGTGTCATTAGAAAATGATTCATAGCCCTCTGCCTTAATGAGGACTCACACCCGAGGGCTTCCAATTACCCAATCAATGGCTAGAGTGCTGCTCCCAGCCAGCGACCCCTTGTTTTCCTTTCTCTTCTTTAAAAATATTTGCAAGAGGGTTCAATGAACTCTTTCTCTCCTCTCCTTGGCCAACCCAAGCCTAGGAAGGAAACCAACCCAGACAACCATCCCAGGAAGTTCCCTGGGGCAGACTGATGAATCCTGCATGGCTCAGCCTAGAAGACAGAAAACTCCAGGTGAATTCCCCACCTAGACAGGGCCAGATCTGGGAGGTGACATGTGAGCTCAAAGACTGGGAAAACAGCAATGTGCAAGGGATCAAATGCCCTGGTGTTGGAAATATCTTGGCACATTTGAGGACTTGTGAGAGGACAGTTGTGAGCCAGGAGAGAGTGGAGGGAAATGATGCTGGAGAGATGGACATTAGCTAAGAGTGAGCTGAGGGAAGAAAATACAAGACCCTTGGACTCAGTCTGGGCATAGATCCCTGTTCCCCAACTCCCTGAGTGCACAATATCTGCATGGTGAAAATTACTAGATGTCCACCAAAATTCATCGTTCCCTTCTGCAGTAACGATGTATTTATAACTGTGATATAGCTGCCCAGCCTGAAACTCACTGTTTTCTAGTCTTCCCTGAAAACAGATGGAAGATCTTGCCCAAAGGATGTAAATGAAAGTGTGTGCGTGTGTGTGTGCATGTACGTGTACAACTTCCGAGCCTTGCATGTGTGATCATCCTGTATTTATAATTTACTACTTACTGGGAATAACAGTGTGACCGTAGCAGATGCCACAGCCATTGGTAAATGTAACAAACTGAGCCCGAGAATGACTGAGTGGAACCCAGTACCTACCTTCCTGGACGCTATCAGCAGAGAGAATCAAACTTCTTTGTTCTTTAAGCCTCTTAATTTGGCAGGTCTCTCCACTATACCAGCTTAGCCTAATCTGGGTAACATTATTTGGGAAACATTTTATTCTCTGTGTATTTCAATTCCTCATCTGCAAAGAATAATATCTTCGTCTCAAGACTTTTATGAAAAGTAAGTGAGCAGACATCAAGATGCCCATATATCAAAGGGTCTCGGTAGGACGTCTTCCTGTCCATCCCTCTGGCCACAGCAATTTCTACGCAGGACGGACTCTGGTGTCTGACTACACCCTCGTCTCCGACTCCGCACCCCAATACCTGTTCCATAGTTGCTTCTTCTGGCTGATTACAATGGAGGCAGGGCCTGTCATCTCGCACAGAATTCTGCATCTTGCTGTCACCTGTTTTTCGGCTGTCCACAGTGACAGCCAGACGATAGATCTCTTTGTTCTAGCGCTGCTGTCTCTCAAAGGCTCAGAACTCTGTGTTGATTCTTTTTACTGCTGCATTCTGGAAGTCAAGTGGAAGTCACACAACTTTGGAGGACTGCCTCACAGGTCACTTTGGGAACTCACCTGTAGCTCAGCCTAAGGCAGTAAAAATTTAAATGTGTGGAGAGGATGGAATTATTGACAGTTGATACCAAAAGATTCCTATTAGAACATCTCTTCCAGCCCTTTGGCAATACAGATGAGGAAACTAAGAAGCAAATATAAGAAAACTAGCCCAAGGTCACACAGAAAATTAAGCAATGTAAGTGCAGAAGCAATCAAAATCAGATGTCACCAACTTTCATTTTTAGGGCTTCAACAAATGCTGATTCACACAAAATACCTCTGTAAGACAAGTAAGAGTTGGGCTGATGAGACCAGCTCCCCTAGTTTAAACAGAGAATAAGCCCTACTTCGTTTGTGAGGAGTGTTATTTCTGGGGTACCTGTGTATCTAAAATCCAGTTTCAACAATTTCTAGAAATCAGCCCCGGATATTTACATAATAAACATTTTTTAGTCCCTCCCTCCTATGTGCCAGGCACTGTGCACAATACTTGAGATTCACTGGAGAGAAGAACCAGAAATCATCTCAGCCTTGAAGGACTCACAGCTAAGAGTAAGGCAAAGCAAAGAATCACACAATTATTAATAGAAAGTACTTCTAGGGGTAAGTCTGTAAAACAATGAGAATTTACAAAAAGAGGAACTGAGAAGGTGTTGGAGGCAGAGAAGGCTTTCCTAAAGAAGAGGGCTTGTGAGCTGGGAGGGCACTGTATGATCTGTTTCTTAGCCTCACATTCACTCATTTATCCACTCAGTCCCTCAACAATTGCTTACTGAATATCAGGCCCCGTGCAAGACATAGGAGATATTGCATTGAACAAGACAAATCAACATCCTGCCATGATGGTTTTACACTCTTGCCATAACTGACTCTTAATTTCTAGCCTGCCTCCGACTGCTATGGCCAGGTTCTTCTATCATCTCCTCTTTCAGGATTGGGTGACATCTGATTATATTCCTAACCATTATCAGCTTGTCTCGGTATCAGATATGTGTGCTGCATTAGACCAGCTCCCCCGTGTAAATATCCTAAGAAAAGGCAATTTTGCACTATGGTGTGAATGACTGATACCAGATCGTGTGAAGCATGGCTGGAGGAACTGGGAGTGCCTTTCCTGAAGAAGGGAAAACTCAAGTATGCAGGGTCAGTGACTTCAAATATGTTAACGGCTGTTTGGGAGAACAGAGCTCAAATGTAGTCTATAGGGTAAAAGGAACATGGAGAGATTTCAACATCACACCACTTAGAGTTGTCTGACAATGAAAAGGACTTCTTCCAAAGGTAGTGAGCTCCTCCTCACTGATGATATTTAGGCAGAAGCTAGATGGACACTTACTGAGACCTGTTGGCAAGACAGTTTCTATGAGTCCTTCAGACTCTCAGAATTTGTTATTCTATCACTGCATTCTTAACATAAGTTCAAAATTAGATTCTTTTTTAAAAAAGAAAGAAAGAAAAACAGAGTCTTGTCACTTCCAAGATCAGGTTTTAGAAAATTAAAATAATTTAAAAAATTAAAGAAAACAAAAAATAGGGTCTTGCTCTGTCACCCAGGCTGGAGCGCAGTGGCATGATGGTGGCTCACAGCAGCCTAGACTGCCTGGGCTCAAGTCCTCCTCCCACTGCAGCCTCCCGAGTAGCTGAGACTACAGCTGCATGCCACCATACCCAGATAATTGCTGTATCTTTTATAGAGACAAGGTTTCTCCATGTTCCCCAGGCTGGTCTCGAACTTCTGGGCTCAAGCAATCCACCCACCTTGGGCCTCCCAAAGTGCTGGGATTACAGGCAAGAGCCACCATGCGCAGCCCACAACTAGATTCATCATCTTCCTTACAAAACCTGCTCCTCCCACAGCTTTTCCCATCTCACTTAACAAAACTTCCATTTGCTCAAGACAGAATCCGTGGAGTTCTCCTTGATGCCTCTCTGTCTTTCACACGTCATATTCAACATGCTAGGAAGTCTGATGGGCTCCACCTTAACTTACATCAGCATCTGACTACATCTTGCCATCTCCATGGTTATCATACTGATAGAAGCCATCAATAACCACTTACCCTATTTATTATAATACCATGTGTGAGGCCCCAAATATTCATAGACCTAGCCCTAAAGCTTACTGCGTGGTAGAAGAAAAAGAGGCAAATTAAGTGATCACACAGACATAAATTTGTAATTATAAGTAGTTCAGAGGGGAGGACTCTGGTGCTATGAGAAGGTAACTTCATTAACTCAGTAGTATCAATTGTATTTTAACTGTACCCAATAATCTTTCATAACATTATGGAACTATAAAGTTTTTATTGGCTTTTACTAGCTGACGTGATTCTCCCAGAAACCTGGTGAGGTGGAAAAATGGATCTGGATCTCCATTTTACAGACGGGGAAACTTGGGCTTAGAGTGGTAAACTGAGTCACTGAAGGTCACATAACAAGAAAAAGAATGGAACTGACAGTCAAGGAAACCACCAGGGCTCTCTCACTGCCTCTAATGCAGGTGTATAAACACCTTTAATACCAGGGCTCTCTCACTTCCTCTAATGCAGGTGTATAAACACATTTAATACCAGGGCTCTCTCACTGCCTCTAATGCAGGTGTATAAACACCCTTAATACCAGGGCTCTCTCACTGCCTCTAATGCAGGTGTATAAACACCTTTAATACCAGGGCTCTCTCACTGCCTCTAATGCAGGTGTATAAACACCTTTAATACCAGGGCTCTCTCACTGCCTCTAATGCAGGTGTATTAACACCTTTAATACCAGGGCTCTCTCACTTCCTCTAATGCAGGTGTATAAACACCTTTAATTCAAATGTTTCTCAGTCCCACTAGGGAATGGTTAATGACTTTGGGAGAAGAGAGCTAAGGATAACCATTAAATACATGGGAAGGCATAATCCATGTTCCAGAGGTTCAGATCAGCACAGCAAGGCTCAGCCGTGCACCTGTGTACTCTCCTCTCCCTGCGGATATAAACATGGAAGAGCTGCTTGTTACTTTAGAAGAGTGAATAGGTCATAATAGCAAAGACATGGAATCAACCTAAATGCCCATCAATGGTAGACTGGATAAAGAAAACGTGGTAAATATACACCATAGAATACTATGCAGCCGTAACAAAGAATGAGATCATGTCCTTTGCAGGAACATGGATGCAGCTGGAGGCCATTATCCTTAGCAGACTAATGCAGGAATAGAAAACCAAATACCACATGTTCTCACTTATAAGTGGGAGCTAAATGGTGAAAATGCACGCATACTAAAAGAGGTGCAACAGACACGGGCCCTACCGGAGTGTGGAGGGTGTGAGGAGGTAGAGGATCAGGAAAAATAACTAATAGGTACTGGGCTTAATACCTGGGTAATAAAATAATCTGTACAACAAACCTGCAAGACAGGAATTTAGCCATGTAACAAACTGCACCCCTGAACTTAGAAGTTGAAAAAAAAAAAAAAAGAAAGAGAGAAAACAGTAGGCCAGGCACGGTGGCTCACACCGGTAATCCCAGCACTTGGCGAGGCCAAGGTGGGCAGATCATGAGGTCAAGAAATCAAGACCATCCTGGCCAACATGGGGAAACCCCCGTCTCTACTAAAAATACAAAAACTAGCCGGGCGTGGTGGTCTGTGCCTGTAATCCCAGCTACTCAGGAGGCTGAGACAGGAGAATCGCTTGAACCCAGGAGGCAGAGGTTGCAGTGAGCCAAGATCGCACCACTGCACTCCGGTCTGGTGACAGAGCGAGACTCCATCTCAAAAAAAAAAGGAAAAAAAAACAGTAAAAAATAAATAAATAAAAGAGTGAATATGAAAAAATAGAAAGGCAGCAACATTTACAATGGTCAAGGATTATATCCGTGCTAATATGTAAACCAAAAGTCACAGTTCAATGATTCTAAAATGTATTAAGGTAATCAGGCTGCTCTAGGGATAGGAGAAATGATTTGGGATAGTCTCCCTGTCATTGTCAAGAATTTTGGAGGAGTTATTTCAGTTTGGATCAGAGATATAAATTCCTGATGCTCCAGGTGTCTGAACTACCTCCTAAAGTTAGACTCTTGCAGAAGAGATGTGAGCCTCTGCCTCCAAGGTGAAAAATAAAAACGTCCAAAGCCTGGACTCCAAGTACACCATGGAGCTTGAAGGTGCCAATGCTCTAACCATTTGGTTTGCACTTTATGCAATGAATGACAAGTATCATCAGCTCAAATCTCTTCTTCCTGAACATCATGGTATGATATGCGAAATAATTAAACTTACTTACTTGCTCTTTCCTTCTTTTTCTCCCCCTTTATTTTCCAGGCCCCATTCCAGAAAAGATTTAAGACGAATGCACCTAAGTCATAAAGTAGAAAATTATGAACTCTAATTAACATATTATTAATTCATAAGATGTGAGAGGGAAAAGATCTTACAGATCAAGTTCAGAGAGGTTAATCAAGTCATCAAAAGCTATAGAAAGTCATTGTTCAATAACTATTTTATTGAATGCCTACTCAGTACACAGTCTTGTATTTTTATAATAGATTTTTATGTCCTTCAATGCATATTTAATTGAGCATATATTGTACAGCTCAAAATCAAGATTAGACCTTGAGATAGATAGACAGGAAATAAACACATTTTGAATACTTACTGTGTGCCAAAAACTGTATCTTATGTCCAATTTATGTACATAATGTCATTGCGTCCTCACCAAAACCCTTGGGAGAGGTAATATTGGTTACTGGTTTTAGTTCCTAACCCTCCTGTGGCTGTGGTCCTAGGGTCCTGCAAATGAGGATGGAAATGATTTTGCAGTGCAATTTACCTGTTATTGACCAGCTCACCAATGCGCTGGAGGTAGGTAATATTCTAAACCAAGCTTGATGCAGAGAGGGAGGTTTTCACAATGATTTTGTCAACTCTAAAATTACAGTAACTTCCTACACTAATTCAACAACCTTGCCCACCCTCCTCAGTAACTACCCACATCTCTATAGAACTATATGGTGAGGAAATGGAAAGAACCTTAGCAGTAAAGAAAAGAGGTAATTAATCTCTCTTTATTCTTTCCTGAGAGGTGTTATCTTATTCCTTAAACATCCAAATAAACTGTTAGGTTGGTGCACAAGTAATTGTGGTTTTTGCCGTTACTTTTAATGTACTCCCAGCCTACTTCTGCAACAACAGAATTGTTCTAAATTCTATGTTTTATATGCCAAATTGGAAAAGCCAAATATTTCTCACCCTTCTTACCTGTAGCCTTACTGTGAAATGACTGTGCGTGTATTCACAGCTACTAGGGAGGCTGAGGTAGGAGGATGGCTTGAGCCCAGTAGGTTTAGACTAAAGTGATTGGTGACTGTACCACTGCACTCCAGCCTGAGCAACAGAGGGAGACCCTGTCTCAAAAAACAAATCTAAAAATGAATCTAAAATAGCTATTAGGATTATGGTTTGAGTCAGGCAACCCCTTTTAAGTAATTAAGAATGTGCTGGTGTGCTGATGCCAGGCCCAGGTCTAGAGGCCTATTAGCTAAAAAAAGTACTCTAACTCAATTCACCGGACAGCAAAGAAACAAAGAAAAAGTCATTATGCAGACGTCCAGTCACTCAAAGCCAAAGGGCCCTAAGATAATGTCAGCTCTCTAGCAGTGAATGGGGAATAGAGCTAGGTTTGGACAGTTGACATTCAGAACTCTTTGTCTTTATTGCTCATCCTCATTTAATATGAGAACATTGCATGATCCATAATATTTTCTTCATCCATGTGTTCTCCATGTTACAATGGATGCTCAGGGAGCTTAGGCAACTCTGAGGACTGACAAGGAGCAAAATTTGATTCCAACTTGGATCTCCATGTCTTTTTTTGCTGCAGTAGGTTTCTCCCTTCACTTAGGTCTCCACCTGACTCTATGGAGACACTGAAATTCAAGGAGGCTAAATGATCCCGTTGTTCCACAGAGCTGGAACACAGGTCAAGCAATGTGGTTGCAAGTGATTTTTCCAGGACGTAATGCCAACACTAGCACATTCTTTTTTTTTTTTTTTTTTAGATGGAGTCTCACTCTGTCACCCAGACTGGAGTGCAGTGGCGCGATCTCGGCTCACTGCAACCTCTGCCTTCCGGGTTCAAGTGATTCTTCTGCCTCAGTTTCGTGAGTAGCTGGTACTACAGGCCTGTGTCACCACGCCAGGCTAATTTTTGTATTTTTAGTAGATATGGGGTTTCACCATACTGGCCAGGCTGATCTCGAATTCTTGACCTTGTGATCCGCCCACCTCAGCTTCCCAAAGTGCTGGGATTACAGGCATGAGCCACCGCGCCCAGCACTAGCACATTCTTAATTGTTTAAAAGGAGTTGCCTGACTCAAACCATGATCCTAATGGTTATATTAGATTCATTTTTAGATCTGTTTTTTGAGACAGGGTCTCCCTCTGTTGCTCAGGCTGGTGTGCAGTGGTACAATCACAGCTCACTTTAGCCTCGACCTCCTGGGCTCAAGCAATCCCTCCACCTCAGCCTCCTGAGTAGCTGTGAGTACACGCATTTGCCACCACATCTGGCTAATTTTTGTTTCGTTTTGTTCGTAGAAACAGGGTTTCACCATGTTGCCCAAGCTGGTCTCAAACTCCTGGGCTCAAGGGATCCATCTGCCTCGGCCCCCCAAAGTGCTGGGATTACAGGCATGGACCGCTGTGCCTGGCCACATTTGGATTCTTTGTCTTGGGCATTCTTCTCTATTGGCTCAACGTACTCCTTTAATTGGTGCCTCTCTGGTGGTCCTAGAAAATAAATGTCTCACTCCAGCTTGATTCTATTCAGTCACATTGGCCGGGTCAGTCTGCCTCTTCTCTCCCATAAAGGGGAAATTGGAGCCTGGGTCCACTCTTAGAAGTTAATTCACTTCTTCACCTTGGGGTAAATTCAGCATTTGGCAGTACACACTCAACAAATGAGCCTCTGAGCTCAGGGATAAAAATAAATAAGTAAAAGTCTTGCCCTTAAACCGGACAGTATGAATCGTAATTAAAAATCCCCATTATGCCGTTTCAATAGGAACACTCCTGCCGTCATTAAGCTAAAACAGAATTCCTTCAGGGAGAAATTATTTCTCGTTTGATTTCTGTCAGAATGGCTTTGACTTTGAGAATACATCTACAGAGTGCTGTCTCCAGGCTCCACCTCTGAGGCTCTGCTCAGACAAAGGAGACGTTTGCTTCGAACAGATGAAACCCGATTAAAGATTCATTTCAAATTAACTTTCCCTGATTATTTCTCTTTTGTAATCTTTATTATTACTTTAAGGGGAGGGAAAATAGAAAGACGAAAAGCAACCCTCCCTAGATCCACACATAAATCTTCATGGTAGCCTCTCAACAGTATCATTAATTCCCCCTGAATATTCCCACCATGCAAAGTAGCAGGCACTTACACAGTGGCGATTTATTGGGAAATCAAGCCCCCATCCATTCTTTGATGTTGTGTTATTAAACTGAAAAGGGAACAGCACCGGCAAGATGGATGAAGGCGACAAAGAATACAGCATGGACTAGTCCTGATGCTCTGAAGTCCTGTCTTCAAGGTCATGATAGAAACAAGGTAGGTGGAAAACAAATTAACCTCCAAGGGCCCAGGTGGTGCCCAGCCCTGGGCTTTGTAGCAGGGCTCTTGGCTGAGCAGAAGCTGGGCTTCAGATCACTTCCAGTGGGTGGAGATGGGAAACAGTCCTATCCATTTGCAGCTCCATAGAGGCTGAGGAGCAACCTTGGAGGAGAGCCCAAACCCTGGCCAATATAAGGATCTGGGCATATTTCAGGCATATCTGAGGGGTGAGGGTGTCTCAACAGAAGTTGTCTTAGAGGAAGGAACAAGGGGCTCCTGAGGGAACAAAGTGAAAGAGAAAGCAGAGCCTGTCATTGCAAGTTAGATGCAGGGGCAAGATATGAGCATCTAAGGGAAGGACGATTCTAAGACAGGAGGGAAGAGGCTGTGTACTTTCCATGCACTTCAAGAAGTGACTTAAAAAATGGGCATCACTAAAGGCTGTAATATCTTGAGTCTCAGGCAGCTTAATAGTGTGACGCCTCAACCAAGCGTAACACAGAAGGTGTATTTGTCGTGTTTCATGTGAGATATCACCTCAGTCTCAGATGCTGGTATTTCCTGACTGCTGACATTGGATGTATCTGCATTCTCATGCCCCTGCACTGAAACACCGGTGATGGTAAGGGAACAGAACCCCAGCCTTACTGTGTCACCTCCATGGGATTGGTAGGCCCAAAGCAAGGGATTTGTAACCCATCAAGAAACAGAAACAGAAGCAGTGTGGAAGAGTCTTTAAGGGAATTGAAAAAGGGAGATGATTTCAAACAAATGAAAGACTGACGCCTGGCCTCGATAACCTGACTGAGTTTTGCATCCATAATTTGTAGTGCTGCAAGTTTCACTAGTTGCCGGACTTTTAGCAAAACCCATCTCCTGTCTGAGGCTCTGTCTTCTGATCTGTAACACAGAGGAGTTGGATCAGACGGCTTGTAAGTTTCGCTACCAAATTCCAAGATTCATCATTTGGACAGTGAATCTGATGATACTGAAACACCACGCCGTTTAATACCCCTATGCCGACCACAGGACTTAGAAGGGAATAGAATGTCCGAGATGCCTGCTGTGATATACACACTCTACATCAGCATTGACGTCATGGGGCCCTGATGCATTTGATGAGTAAAGCAGAGCCCATTCTTTCCCATCTTAACAGACGCTACATGGATCCAGAGGTCAATGGATTTGATTTTCTTTTTCTTTTTCCTATTCGCCACCACCACTCCCGTTCTCTGCCTCCAATTCACTGCTGGTGAACAGAGTCACACCACTGGGGTAGGTGGAGGAGGACGGGAGAGGGGGAGGCAGAGGGAGGAAGGAGGGAAGGAAGAAGGGGGGAAGACATTAATAGAACAGAAGCAGGCAATGATGAATTAAGGGAGCAGCCATTAATTTTTCATTTTGACAGATTATCGTCCATCAGAAGGCAGAAGAGATGGCTCTTGTGCCCAGAGAGGAGACACTTGCTCTTTGTAATACAGGCTTCTCTTTTTTTTCTGGAATTAGGTGGTGGGCACCCAAAGAATAAAAAATTTATAGTAATCTATAATTGACATGTTAGATAAATAATGAACTAAATCCTGTCATTAAATTGGTCCTTCATTTCTCTTAATTCCCTGGGTGATAAATCTGATTTTGCAACAGCATTTAGTATAAATTAAATTTTTTGTAAGGTTGGGGGAAGGTAAGCTGTTTTAAACACTTTGGATATAGACTGTCCTGGACATTGCATTGCCTGGGGTCTTAAGATACAATAGTCGTACTAATGTGGCTTTACATGAAGACTGGCATTAATTAAGGGAGGATGTTCACGGGGTATTTTGCAAACCAACACTGATTCTGTAAGGCTTTGGAGTTTCATGAGTGGAAAGGTGAAGTCCCAGCACACAGTTGGGGCTAGCTTGCACAGCAGGACAGCTGGAGAGGATGACTTTGTTGGGCACCACGAAGATGTCTTCCCTAGATGCTGACTAATGACATGATGGAAAAAGGCACTGCCTTTTAACCGCTCCATTTCCCCAACTGTAAAGTGAGGGCAATCATTGTTTAAAGACATTAATTAGATGATATATGTAAAACAAATATTGGCACAGTGGGCAGTCATCAGGGGATAACTAACATCAATAAAGCACTGGTGTGCAATGGATTACATGATAGTAGTTAACGATTATTCAGAGCCCAGTGTGTTCCTGACCCTGTTTCAAGACCTTCAAATGCTTTAACCCTTATATTCGTTGAACCTACCCTATGAAGTGGGTGTTACCATTTTCCCCATTTTGCTTTTGAGGAAACTGAATTATTATAGACATGCCTACCTTGGGCCAGGCTTATATTGATATATTCCAGGAGTAAGGGATATAGCGGTGGATAAAATAGAAAAAAAATTCCCTGCATTCCCAGAGCTTACGTTCTTGTGAAGGGGGTGAAGACAATAACAAAATAAATAAGTACAATATGCAACCTGGAAGAAAGTGATAAGTATTTTGGGAGAAAAATAAAGCAGAGGTGGGGCCCGGTGGCTCCCGTTTATAATTCCAGAACTTTGGGAGCCAGAGGTGAGTGGATCGCTTGGGCCCAGGAGTTTGAGACCAGCCAGGCCAACATGGTGAAACCCCATCTCTACTAAAAATACAAAATAATTAGCTGAGCATGGTGGCACACGCCTGTAATCCCAGCTACTTTGGAGGCTGAGGCACCGGAGAACCTGCTTGAACCCAAGAGGCGGAGATTGCAGTGAACTGGCAGTGTGCTGCACTCCAGCCTGGGCGACAGAGTGAGACTCTGTCTCCAAATACATAAATAAATAAAATTTTAAAAATAAAGCAGAGAAGGCCCATAGAGAATAGAAGAGGGGTGCTGCAATTTTAAGGAGTGGTCATTTTTAATAGATAAGTATAGCACGCCTGTTTCCAGAACTGGAATTCTGAATCATTCTGCTACCTTGTTTAAGGGAAAGACTGCGGGTTCCCGAATCAGGCAGATCTATGCTTTGCATATGATCTCCGCCTTGTATTCGCCTTGAAACCTGGGGCAATTTGCTTAATCTCTCCAAGCCTCAGATTTCCTGACTGCGAAATGAAAATATCATTTCAGCAGGGTTGTCATGAAGATGGAGAACGATGGTGATGAAGGTGAGGCCAAGTGGCCTTTTAATACATTCCTTTCCTTATCTGTACCTTGGAGGTAATAGTGACACCTACCACTTAGGTGTACTGTACAGAGTAAATGAGATAATCTATATTAGCACAAATAAAAAAAGAATTTATAGGTGGCCCAAAGGGCCTACCTGAGTTTGGCATCCATTAATTTTTGTGGCCAAATATCAAGAGTCGTATGACCTTAAGCAAGATCATTTTCTCATCTGTCAAATAGCAGCAGTGGACCAGATGGCCATGATGTAAGCAAACATAACACTGTGGTATAAGCAAAGCATCAAACTTACCTGGCACAAGGTAATAAGTAATAGTAACAGCCAGTTACAAAGCACTTTTGGATGCCCTCAGAGCTGTGCTAACACTTTGCATGCACTGCCTTCCCTAGAGCTCACCACAACCTTAAGAGAGAGATAATGCTACTATCCCCACTTTACAGACATGCAAACGGGGTCAACGAGCTTAAGAAGTTTTCCCCAAGCTCACCCAGTAACCAAGTGGCAAAATTGGATCTGGGGGCTTAGTCTTCTATCCCGGGATGATTTTCTTGCCTGAGTGGACTAGCATCATGAAGACAGATCTCAGAACATAATAAGTGCTCATTAAATGTTTGTTTAGTAAAAAGAATGATGAGTAAGCCATCATTTCTTCCATGAACCAGGACACCGAAAAAGAGGATTGGATCCAAGGTCCCCAAGGGAATGAATGAGTCTTTTATCAACAACCCCCTTGCAAAAGTCTTCACATTCCGTTATATTGCCTGACATAAAATATTCCAGTGGAATTTATGTGATAGGTTCCCTTAATGTCTGAACGTAGTCCCTCTTCTTTCGCAATCTTTCATAACAAATGCAGTCTAATGGCCCACCTTGATGGTTTTGTAAGGGAGGATGACAGAATCCAAAGCCACCCTTGCTTGCTGGGTACAAAGAGATGATAGAGAGAAGTCACTAGAAGCCTCTATACAATTACTAAAGATTGGGGCCAGATGGTATTTGCCATAATTTTTTAGGACTCAGCCATAGCAGTCAGGCACATCTGCAACATGCTAGCTTTTAACCTACTGGAATTGATAGAAGAAGAATATCAGTGGGATACGTCTATAGGATCACCTGGTGCAGCTGATTATTGTCTAGTTGGAAAACCAAAGCTCACAGAGAAAAAGTGGCTTACCCCAGGTCACATAGCAAGATCATCTCGGAGCCTTCACTATTAACCCAGGAATCTTACCTCCCTGGACAGGGTTTTCCAACAAGACTGCTCTGAACATCCAAGTTCTCCTTTAGGAAAAATTTAACGCAGTAATAGAAAAAAATGTCACCATTCAATTCCTCAAGGGTCTAGAACCAGAAATACCGTTTGATCCAACAATCTCATTACTGGGTATATACCCAGAGGAATATTAATCATTCCACTATGAAGACACGTGCACACATATGTTTTTTGCAGCACTGTTCACAATAGCAAAGACATGGAACCAACCCAAATGGCTATCAATGATTGAATGGATAAAGAAAATGTGGTACATATATACCATGGAATACTATGCAGCCTTAAAAGCGAATGAGATCATGTCCTTTGCAGGAACATGGGTGGAGCAGGAAGCCATCATCCTCAGCAAACTAACACAGGAACAGAAAACCAAATACCAAAAAGCCAAACAGAAAAGCACACCACCATGGCACATGTATACCTGTGTAACAAACCTGCACATTCTGCACATATATCCCAGGGGTTTTTTAGAAGAAATAAAGAAAAACAACATTTTTTTCTAAATGTCTCCATTGCATATATTGGTGATGACTAGATCTCCTCTCGGTTGAAATTAGACTTAAGCTACAGCAAAAGAGGCACAGATAAGACAACAGGATGAACTGAGAGTGATTGTCAGAATATATATTAGAGGCAGGTAATAGCCCAGTGATTCCTAGACCCTGCTGAGGAGAGAGATGCTATGGCCATGGAGGCAAGCAAGCCCTCTGCCTCCACGCCAGAATAGATTTCACCAGGACTATGGTGTCAGAGGTTTCTTCTTATTCCTAAAATGCCACGATACCAAGTACTTCCTTACCATATTCTCCCAGAAGGTACTGATTTTCCTCTGACTGCAAATCTTTATGTGAAGGCTGATCCTCTCATTCACTTATTTTCTTAAAGTTTATTGAATGCCGACTATATACAGGACACTAGGGATGCAGAGTTCAGCAAGACAGACTTGAGTTCCATCTCCATAAAGAAAGAGGCAGTACCTGCAGAGACAGAGAATAAATGAGAGACAGAAAAAAAACAACAGAGACAGAGAGACAGAGTAGAGACACAGAAAATGTTATAGGGTAAAACCAAGAGAGACCCACAGAGAGCAGTAGGGATGCAGGAAGACAGAGAAATTGACAGGGAGAGATATGGAGCAGAAGAGACAGAGAGAGAAAACAGATCAGCTCACAGAGACAGGAAGTGACAGAATGAGACAGAAACAGAGTAATTGACCACTGATAGTATCCATCCAACTCACAAAGTGTTTGGGCAACGGTTGAGCACGTGACCTAAATGGGACCAATCAGCAACTTTCCCTGGGATTTATCTACGGCTTCTGGGAAGGAGAGGTTCTAGGCCGACTTCTACAGTAAGACACAATTTCTAATGACTCCAACCAATGACAAATATCTCAAGAATTTTTTTTTCCCAAAGGGAAAGAAAAACAATAAGAAAGATAGCCACAGGAGACATGTATAAAGGCCACTGTACGGAGATACACAGTACAGTCAAGATACTGGTTAGGCACTTTTAGGCAACATCTTTTATTTTTAATGTGCCTCATCTCTTTCTTCCACAGCTCCTCACTTTGAGACACACTTGCTTGCAAGAGTCAGGAGCACAACAGAGGTCAGAAGACTGCAACAATCTCCCAGGTAACCCAAGAATAAAAGCTCGTCAATCCCCACAGGGCATCCTGGGATTCTGTTCAGCTCACCTGCCAAAAGAAAGAGGTGCCTACACCAAGGTGGGGGTGGGTAGCAAACTTCCCTTCCCTTTTTATTCTCATCCAGTGCTGTGGCTTCCTATGGCTTCCACGTACTATAACTCCCAAAGGTGTACACCCAGCCACACTCTCCCTTGAGTTACAGACTCACCCAGCCAATTGCTACTTGATACTGCAACTTGCGCATATTTTAGGTATCTCAAGTTCAACGTGTCCAAAATTAAACTCCTAGTTTCCTCAATTTAAAAAAAAAAAATCTGTACATAAATAAGCCTTCTCTAAATTCCAAGGAGGGAATTTAGAGTTGGATTATTTTATAAGTCAGTGTCTTTCTGGCAATCTGCCATTACCCCTACTGGCTACCCAGGAGGAAAACATCAGTACCCAAAAGTCAAGAGAATCACTAAGGGTTTCTAGGAGACTCCCAGGAAATCTGGGAGATGGGAGTGCTTTCCCCACCCATCCATGGTGACACTTTTGCTCCCAGGACAGGGACGGATACAAGAACTCACTGTGTGATCTGCCTTCAAGTCTCATTCTTCAAAGGTAATCAGCCCCGAGCACTCTGTGGAGTATAAAGGACCAATTTCTGTTGCAACAATAAGAGGTTTTACCTAAAGGGCCAGTTAAACCATGAGAGATCATTTGCAGATGGATTTTGGAGAAGGGATTTCTGTTGTTGTGGTTTGTTTCTTTGCAAAGACGTCAATAATCACTAGAATTTAGTTCCATGAAAAGTAAAATAAGTATCAAAGAGCTTTTCTGGAAATTACTGTTCTGAGGGTAAGAGTCAAAGATTTCTCTCCATGGCTTCAGGACCACTAGAAATTCTGCCCCACTCCAGAAGCCTTCTCCCCTCCTAGAGACTATGTAAATCTCTGAAAAAGACTCTAATTGGTCTTTTGGGGTCAACATTCACCCCTTGGACCCATCATTGTTGCTAAACGATGGGGCTCTCTGGCCACTTATTTGCACACGATTGTAGTGACTGTTAATGGAGGAAGAAAGACAGGAAAGATCTCTGGATGGATTTTTTAAAAAACAGCTACTGGTATCCACCCCTCTATTACTGGATTCCTTTGATGAACACCATAATGATGATGATGATGACAATTTAATGTTCATATCCCAAACATATGTCAACACTTTTCATGCATGATCTCATTTAGATATGACAACAATCCTATGATGTAGGGACCATTGACAGATGACAAAACCAAGGCTTAGAGAAAGTAAAACACTTACCCAAAGTCACTCTGCTAGGAAGGAAATTTGTTTGAAAATTACTGCCTTAATAGATGCATTAGTTATCTATTGCTATATGGCAAATTACCCCAAAATTTAGCAGCTTCAGACAGCAAACATTTATTATTTCATAATTTCTGTGGGTCAGGAATCCAGGCATGGCTGAGCTGGGTACCTCTGCCTCTAGGTCCCTCAGAGTCTATATAATCAAGCAGTCCACCAGGGTTGCAGCATGATCTGCAGGCTTGACTGCACGAAAATCTTTCTAGGCTCACTCATGGGGTAGTTGGCAGAACTCAGTTCCACATAAGCTGTTGGACCACGGGCCTCAGTTTATCACTGGTCATTCATCACAGGCCTTCCTTAGTTCCTCGTCATGGGGGCTTCTCCATTTAGCAGCTTACAACTTGCCACTGGGCTTAATCACAGCAGCAGACTAGAGAGAGAGTATGCAAGATGGAATCTACCATCTTTTTGGAACCTTTCTCTCCAAGGTGATATCCCATCACTTTTGCCTGATCCTATGGGCTAGAAGTAAGTCACTAGGTTGAGTCACATTTAAGGGAAGATGACTGCACAGGGAAGTGGGAAGTTTTAGCGCTATCATAGAGGCTGCCTACTGCAGTACTTTTCTTTGTGGATAAACAGACTGCATTCATATACAAACCATTTAGTATTGCGGAGGGGCCTTCTCCTTCAACTCTCCAAATTCATTCACTGGATTTGTTTTGCCCAAATCCTCACGGGATCACCTGATATGTTCATTTCTGAGCCTAACCACACTCCTCCTTGGCTGCATTTTTTTTTTCCTCTTCACGTCTGCACCACTCCTGAAACATTTGAACCTGAGAAGCATCATATACTGTGATGAGCTTGGGAGCAGCTAGTCTCATCCCCTCATTTTGCAGATAAGAGCACTGAGGCACAGCTAAGGAAAGGAACCTTCCTGAAACCCCACAGGAAGCCAGAGGCAGGGCTGGGACTCTGAATCTCATCCGCTCCCAGTATGCGGCACATTCTAACACACCGGGATCCTTGCTGGGAAATCAATCCAAACCAGGCGCTTGAACTCTAGGGAGATTGCCAACATTTCATCAACATACAAATGAGGGAAACATTTAGGCAGTGCTTCTCCCCTCGTCCCCATCCCTTTCTTCACAGGGAGCTGACTTCATTCCCTCCTGGGAGCAGGACGGACTCACTTGTTAACTGAGCAGTGAACAAGCCTTTTTGTATGAAAATCTAAGGAGCTCTTGCACTGTGTCTGATGTGGTTTCAAGGTACACAATGCCCTCTAGTCTTGAGTCAGGGTAATTCCAAGAGGAAAGATTCTGAAAACAATGGGGAATTATAAAATACACAAAATCCAACACTGGATGTAATTATTCACAACAAAGCTGCCCGACTTGACACTCCAAGGGTTCCAGGACTCCCAAAATTCCATGTAAATCAGTCTATGATGTAAAATATTTTATGGAAAGGGTCTGTGGCTTTCATTGAATTTTTTTTTTTTTTTTTTGAGACAGTCTCTCTCGGTAGCCCAGGCTGGAGTGCAGTGGCACAATCTTGGCTCACTGCAACCTCTGCCTCCCACGTTCAAGCCATTCTTATGCCACAGCCTCCCGAGTTGCTGAGATTACAGGCATGTGCCACCATACCCGGCTAATTTTTGTATTTTTAGTAGAGATGGGTTTTCATCATGTTAGCCAGGCTGCTCTCAAACTCTGGGCCTCCAGCAATCCTCCTGTCTCGGCCTCCCAAACTGCTGAGACTACAAACATGAACCACCAGGCCCTACCAGCTTTCACTGAATTTTAAAAGAGTAACCATAGCTATGTCACTAAACAAAAGGGTGGAGACCTCTAATTTGGAGTCTCAAACTGTTTGGAACATCTTCACTGGTGTAAAAGAAATGTCCAAAATGAGCATCGGAGCACGTGCTTTTTAGATACAAAAGTACTTTGGGAGTTTAATATCATACATCTTCTCTGTTTGGCCCAACTTTCAAAATTTTTCATTCCTTCCTATGGACTGTCATTTGGAAGCCAATATTTGTATTTCAGCGTTCAATTTAATTCAATAGGTGTTTGCTAAATGCCTGTTCCATTCTAAGTGCTGGGGGTTCAAAAATGAACCACAGTGGGCACTAGTTAATTTTTGCCATTCAATGTTCATCTCCCATTCTTTTGGCAACACCATCCCAATTTCCTCCTAAAACCACTCACTTTTTATTCGTATTCCTGAGCCAAGGCCTCTGATCAGAATAAGCCCCCTCAGCACCGGAGATGGAGATGTGATCAGCCATTCAGTGCATCCCATCTTCCCGCCCACAGAGATGGCTTCAGGGAAGCGTCAGTCAGAACTATTAATAAATCTTGGAGCTGAGCTAGATCAACCCAGAAAGAGGGTCCTGCATGTACCTGCCACTGGAGTTAAACCTGAAAAGAGAAAGAATAAATCTGCAGCAAAGACTGAGAAATGGAGCCAAAAGATGCAAAGACAGAATTGAGCCCTAGATGAAGCATATCTAAAACATTTAGATTAACACTTTAGACATTTTTTTCCCCCTAACAAAAGCGAGTCTCACTCTGTCGCCCAGGCTGGAGTGCAGTGGTGTGATCCCTGCTCACTGCAAACTCCACCTCCTGGGTTCAAGCAATTGTCCTGCCTCAGCCTCCCAAGTAGCTGGGATTACAGGCACGCGCCACCACACCCGGCTATTTTTTGTATTTTTAGTAGAGATGATGTTTCATCATGTTGGCCAGTCTGGTCTCGAACTCCTGACCTCGAGTGGTGTACCTGCCTTGACCTCCCAAAGTGCTGGGATTCCAGGCGTGAGCCACCACACCCCAACAGCTTTATATCACTTTCAGCAGAAAAAATTTTAGTGGGTACTCTGCCCTTGAGGAACACATAGTCCAATAAGGTAATTTGTTTATAATTTGTAATAGCACCCAACGAATGCCGTAAGTAAATGCACACACACACATATAAATATGTATATTAAAATATGCGGTCAGGTGCAGTAGCTCACGCCTGTAATCCCAGCACTTTGGGAGGCCGTGGCGGGCGGATCACCTAAGGTAAGGAGTTTGAGACCAGCCTGGCCAACATGGCAAAACCCTATCTCTACTAAAAATACAAAAAGCAGCTGAGTGTGGTGGCACGTGCCTGTAATTCCAGCTACTCAGGAGGTTAAGGCAGGAGAATCGCTTCAACCCAGCAGGTGGAGGTTGCAGTGAGCCAAGATCTCACCATTGCACTCCAGCTTGGGCAACAAGAGCAAAACTCCATCTTAAAAAAAAAAAAGTATGTATTTATACATATATAAATATATAATTTCTATATAATTATAAATTTTACAATGCATACAATTTATCTATAAATATATATTTTACATAAACATATATTTACAAAGTTCAGAAGAAAATGAAGGGAATATAAAACCTCACCTGTAGGGAATTTGTATTCTGCCTTGACGGAATAAAAGGATTTGCATAGGAAACAATTAATCCAGAGGAAGGACATTTGTAAGGAAAGAATAGTGGAGCCAGGACAGTGCTGGGTGTGTCTCAGCCTCTGAACAGGCTCTCACAGACGAGTCAAGAAGTCTCCTAGAAATTATGACTTTTCATATGTAACTGTCTCAGACCTCAGTTACATGGACCACAAAATGAGATCACATTTTCTTTTTACATTATTTTTTCCTGAGATATCAATCATGTGCCATACGATTTGCCCTTTCAAAACGTACAATTCAATGGTTTTTTGTGTTGTTGTTGTTGTTTTTTAAGACAGGGTCTCACTGTGTCATCCAGGCTGGAGTGCAGTGGTGCAATCTTGGTTCACTGCAACTTCTGCCTCCCGGACTCATGCGATCCTCCTGCCTCAGCCTCCCAAGTAGCTGGGACTGCAGGCATGTATCACCACACCAAGCTAATTGTTGCATTTTTTTGTAGAGACAGGGTTGTGTCATGTTTCCCAGGCTGGTCTCAAACTCCTAAGCTCAAGCGATCTGCCCACCTCGACCTCCCAAAGTGCTGAGATTACAGGCATGAGCCACTGTGCCCAGCAATTCAATCATTTTCAGCATAGTCACAAAGTTAGGCAGCCACCATCGCTATCTAATTCCAGAACATTTTCATCATTCTAAGAAGAAGCCTGGTGCCCATCATCATCACTCCCCCATTGCCCCTTTTTTCAACACTAATCTGCTTTCCTTTTTTTTGAAGCAGAGTCTTACTCTGTCACCCAGGCTGGAGTGTAGTGTCACTATCACCATTCACCACAGCCTCACCCTCCTGGGCTCAGGTGATTCTCCCACCTCAGCCTCCTGAGTAGCTGGGATTACAGGCATGTGCCACCGTGCCTGGCTAATTTTCTTTTTTTCGTAGAGACAAGGTTTCTCCATGATGATCAGGCTGGTGTCGAACTCCCGACCTCAGGTGATCTGCCTGCCTCGGCCTCCCAAAGTGTTGGGATTACAGGCATGAGCCACTGCACCCGGCTTGTGATTGTTTTTTAACTGCGTGGTGGCAAGAGGTGCTCCTTTCAATTTTCACTTTGCAAACACTTATTCCTCGATTCCTCGATTTAACCCACCAACTCTACAACAGCTATCACTCATGGATTAACCAAAAATTGAATAAATAGGCTCACGGTGACTCATGCCTGTAATCCCAGCACTGTGGGAGCCTGAGGTGGGCAGATCACTTGAGGCCAGTAGTTCGAGACCAGCCTGGCCAACACGGTGAAACCCCATCTCTACTAAAAATATAAAAATTAGCCAGGCATGGTGGTAGGCACCTGTAATCCCAGCTACTTGGGGGGAGTGAGCCAATATCGCACCACTGCACCCCAGCCTGGGCGACAGTGAGACTCCATCTCAAAAAACAACAACAAAAAAAAGGATAAATAATTCTCTCACTTGTTTGTATCAATCTTTCTTAAATACATATATAGCTCACACTTATGTCAAGATTTTGGAAGTGTTCTGGGTCTTTATTTAGGAGTTTGGCGATGTTTTTGTGGCCAGAAATATGCTGCAGTAATTTAACTCTTGTTTCTTTCAATTAGCCTACAGTAAAATTGGTTTCTTCTTACGTCACTTCACTTGAGGTTGCTGTTTACGAGAACCTATCAGTGACATTAAGTGAGGAGTTACCGTTCAGTAACAGATAACAGAAACAGACTTTGGTCTCCGGAAGTGGGAGGTTGCCATAACAAAACCTAAACGGCAGTAATGGCTTTGAGACGGGGTGTGTACACATTTCAAAGGTTTTGAGAAATCTGTTAGCCAAGGCTTGATGGCCCTGGAGGAGGCTGTTGGTGAGGGCTTAGTAAAGTCAGAAAAATGTCATGATCCTTGTTATGTAATTCTGAAAGGTTTAGCACCACTGTCACCTGTGCTGAAGTGGAAAACAGAAAATGTACCGAATTAACTGATTAATTTGGATGAATTAGATTAGAATTCCAGACAGAATGTTGACACTAGTTTCTTTTCTTTTAGCAGATAAGGATAGAGGACAGGCATGGAGGCTAACACCTGTAATCTCAGAACTTTGGTAGTCCAAGGTAGGCAGATCATTTGAGGTCAGGAGTTCAAGACCAGCCTGGCCAACGTGGTGAAACCCTGTCTCTACTAAAAATACAAAAAAGTTAGCCAGGCGTGGTGGCATGCACCTGTAATCCCAGCTACTTAGGAGTCTGAGGCAGGAGAATCACTCAAACCCAGGAGGCGGAGGTTGCAGTGAGCTGAGATCGTGCTGTTGCACTCCAGCCTGGGAAACAGTGAGACCCTGTCTCAATCAGTCAATCAATTGATAAAAGGTAAGTATGGAGAAACATGACGTGAAAAAGGAACCGTTTGATTTTCAACCAAATTTAAAGAAAGTGTGAAGGATCCTGGACTGATGGGTTTGAAAATAAAGTTGTTTCTCATTTCTAGTCTCTCCACATGAGAAACAAAATTTTTTTCTTAAATTAAGAAATGACCTTAGAACAAAAATCAAATCCAGAGTAAAATTATGAGATCCTTTCTTCAGGCTTTAGAAAAATTTAAGGTGATGCCTCACAGACCCTTTCAGCAAACAAAAGGTCCTCTAAGGATCTTACAGGCATGCCTCTCAGACATTCCTCACTGAACTTCGTTAAACTCACAACAATAAGGGCAAGTTTCACAGCAGCTTTCCAGGGAGCCCAAGGTAGCGAATCGCTTTTATCAACAAGATTTGTGGGTATTGATTTTAGCTAATTGAGTGAACCCAAATAAGATTCACTAAAAACCCTCAAAGTTTTTAAGAAAATTATGTTGGCAAAAACATCACCAGCTTCGTAGTTGATGCTGGTGGTGTTCTGCTAGCCTATCTTTCTGGACAGAGCTCATACAAAGCAAAAGGGAGGCTTCAGACACTCCCTCCAAAAGGTACTATGGATAGGAATCAGGATGGAAAAAAAAAACTATTCGGCTGCAAACACCAGCTGTTTTATAGAGAAGGAAGGATAATTCAGAAGGTGAACCAGGATTCCATTGCATAGAGAATTATTCCCAGGAAATAGAGCTAAATAGTAATTAAAGACCTAGCAACATATACTCAGCTGCATTTCAAAATGTCTATGGACCAATGAATGCTGTGTGACTGCTATTTTCCCACGTTTTGAATGCGAGTGTCTATAATGATCTATGCCTGTCTCACCATGGTGTGTTAGTGAGACACTCAGGAAGCTTCATTCACACCTGAACTTTTCTTAGATAACAAGATACTGGATCTCAAGCCCAAGATTGATAGCATAAAATGATACGGCATCAAGGTGCTTTAGAGGAGGGGTTGGGTGTATTTTGCAAGTGGAAGGGCTGTGAATGATCATGACCAGAAGGCAGACTATGATTGTATTTCCAAAACCCATCATCGGCAACGATGCTTCTGGCCCCACGTGCTACTACAGAACTTAGTTAATCTCCCATCAAGAGATGGAGTCTATGCCCCTTTCCTTGAATTGAGGCCTTTGGGACCATCACAATAAATAGAATGTGACAGAGTGAGGCTACATGACTTCTGAAGCTCGGTCATAAAAGGCGATACAGCCTTGCACCCCTCCCTCCACCCACACTTCTTTGGAGCCCTGAGCTGCCCTATAAGAAGAGCCACCATGCTGAAGAGTCCACAGGGAGATACACAAAGAGAAAGAAAGTGATTCCCAAGGAGCCTGCATCAGTCAGGAATCTCCAGAGGGGCAGAACTAATATGATATATGTACATATGATAGGGAATTTATTAGGGAGAAGTGACTCACACAATCGTAAGGCAAAGTTCCATGATAGGCTATCTGCAAGCTGGGGAAGAAAGAAGACAGTAGTGCTCAACCCAAGTCAAAAAGCCTCAAAACCAGGGAAGCCAACAGTGCAGCCTTCAGTCTGTGGCCGAAAACTGTTGTTTAAGTGGTTGTTTAGAAGTGTGTAGCACCTCCCCTGCCCCCTTCCCCCTGCTCCAGACTTGTTAAGACGTTCCTGCTTCCCCTTCACCATTCACTATGATTGTAGGTTTCCTGAGGCCTCCCCAGCTATGCTTCCTGTATAGTCTGTGGGACCATGAGCCAATTAAACCTCTTTTCTTTATAAATTACCCAGTATCAGGTATTTCTTTAGAGCAATGCAAGAACAGACTAATACAGCAAGGAACTACCTCTGGACAATCTGGGAAGACTTGGTAAAGCCGATGAAATTTGAGCCTGATCTTGGAGAATGTTTTCCAGGTGAAAGAATGGGAAAATACATTAAGGACAGAAATGATACCACATGATTAAAGCACACATAAAAGAGAAAGATTTTTTCTCTGGAATTTAGATATTTTAGGACACACGCATGCACACACACACACACACACACACACACAGGGGCTTCAAAAAGTTCACGTAAAAGTGGAATTAAAAGATAAAAATGGCCAGGAACGTTGGCTCACATCTGTAATCCCAGCACTTTGGGAGGCCAAAGGAAGAGGATTGCTTGAGGCCAGGAGTTCAAGACCAGCCTGGCCAACATGGTGAAACCCTATCTCTACAAAAAATACAAAAATTAGCCAGGCATGGAGGCAGGCACCTGTAATCCCAGCTACTTGGGAGACTGCCGCAGGAGAATCCCTTGAACCCAGGAGGCGGAGGTTGCAGTGAGTCGAGATCATGCCACTGCACTCCAGCCTGGGTGACAGAGTGAGACTCTGTCTCAAAAACAAAAAAAAAGATAAAAATGAAAATATAAACTTTATTTCTCAACATAGTTTCCATCAAGTTCAGGACACTTTTGTAAGCAATGATACCAGCCATTAGTCCATCCCTAAAGACCTGAGAGTCCCGGGAATTCAACCATCTCAATGTAGTCTTTTTTAGACTATTAACTGGAAAAAAATGAGAGCCCTTTAAAGATTTTTTAAGATTAGGAAATAAAAAGAAGTCTGAAGTAGCCAAATCAGGGCTATAAGGGAGATGTCTAATGATTTCCCATCGAAACACTTGCAAAACTGCCTTTGTTTGATGAGAAGAACGAGCAGCAGCATGTCATGATAGAGAAGAAATTTCTGGTGAAGCTTTCTCAGGTGATTTTCTGCTAAAGCTTTGGCTAACTTTCTCAAAACACTCTCATACTAAGCAGATATTATCATTCATTGACCGTCCAAAGAGTCAACAAGCAAAATCTCTTAAGCATCTCAAAAAAATATTGCCTTAACCTTTGCTCTTGACCAGTCCATTTTTACTTTTACTGGACCACTTCTATCTCTTGATAGCCATTGCTTTGGTTGTGTTTTGTCTTCAGGATTGTACTGATAAAGTCATGTTTCATGTCCTGTTACAGTTCTTTGAGAAATGCTTTAGGATCTTGATCCTGTTTGTTTAAAATTTTCATTGAAAGCTCTTCTCTTATCTGCAACTAATCTGGGCACAACAGTTTTGGCACCCATCAAGTAGAAAGTTTGCTCAATTTTTTTTTTTTGAGATGGAGTCTCACTCTGTTGCCAGGATGGAGTGCAGTGGCGCAACCCCTGCCTCCCTAGTTCAGGAGATTCTCCTGCCTTAGGCTTCCGAGTAGCTGAAACTACAGGCTCACACCACCACACCCAGCTAATTTTTCTATTTTTAGTAGAGACGGGGTTTCACCATGTTGGTCAGGATGGTCTTGATCTCTTGACCTCGTGATCTGCCCACCTCGGCCTCCCAAAATGCTGGGATTAGAGGCGTGAGACACTGCGCCCGGCCCCCAATTTTAATTTTTAATTTTTTTTTTTTTGAGATGGAGTCTTGCTCTATTGCCCAGGCTGGAGTGCAGTGGCACAATCTCGGCTCACTGCAAGCTCCACCTCCCAGGTTCATGCCATTCTTCTGCCTCAGCCTCCTGAGTAGCTGGGACAATTTTAATTTTTGAGTCAGAATTGTGTACGCTGAGCCAATTGAGATGCCTATGGTGTTGGCTATTGTTTCTGTGGTTAATGATTGATTCTTTTCAATTAGGGCATGAATAGGATTAATTTTTTCCTCACAGATTGATGTGGATGGTCTGCCACTGTGGGCTTAATCTTCAACATCATCTCATATGTTCTTATAACCAGTTATCGATTTGTAAACTGCTGATTTCCTTGGGGCATTGTCCCCATAAACTTTTCGTGAAGCATCAATGATCTTACCATTCTTCCACTCAAGTCTCGCCATAAATTTGATGTTTGTTCTTGCTTCAATTTTAGGAGAATTTATGTTGCTCAGAGAGGGGCTCTTTTCAAACGAATGTCTTGTCCTTCTGAGTGTCTAAAACTAGATTGAGTTTAGACATACTGTAACAAGTGAAAACAAGTTGATTTTGGTGGGGAAAAAAAAAAAAACAGAAATCCAAGCATAGTTTTTTCACTATGCATGGAAAATACACATTTCCATGAACTTTCTGAAGACCCCTCATGTATATATAAAAGTTAATTGGCTGAAACACAGAGTGTATCACCACAAATGGCAGGAAGCAAAGCTACAAAGGTCAGGTGGGTGCTAAGACCTATCCTACCATATAGTTATAGTCATCAGAGTCCTGGTCAGACATAAATCAAGGCAGAGACCATTCAACCGTCATAATCTTAGAAGATTTTATTGGCTGCCTATTACCTTCCCATAAATGTGAATCACAGACCAAACATAATTGTGAGATTATGCAATAACTTCCTCAATCCACTCCCCTCCAATCACAATGATAACCTTAAAGGGAAACACAACTTGCTCCTTTGAACTTCACCTTTGTCCTGAGAGATGTGAAATTCCCAAACTGACCACGGCTTTAAACAACTAAATGTGTATTTTTAACACTGGAAGCATGCATGCTTCGCCTTTTTCCATGGAAAGCTTAGTAAACCGAGGTGCTGTAACTGGCTCCACTGCCTGAAGGCACATTTGTTTAATCAAGGTACTATTAGCAGAGAACAAAGGAGAGCCATTATGCAAACAACAAACAATTCAAAGCGATCCAGACTCACATCTCCCTCCAAGACTGGCAGTGGAATGGCAGATGTAATGTCCTTATAATCTGGTCTCTGTATGAGCATTCATGAAATGCCATAGAAATCAAATATTAAAACACCTACAATTTTAAGAGACAAGATAGGTGATGGAAGCCACCAAGAAGCAAGGAGATCTCTAGAGAAGTGGCAAGAAAAGAGAGAGCCATTCAGAAGCCATGCAGGCCTGTTAAGGAGCTAAGTAGTAGGAATGTCTGGGTGACTCCCTAAATAATCACTGAAACACTTTAAATTTGTACATAAATAAAACTAAACCACAGTAGTCCACATAGGAAAGCCAACTATTGTGTTTTGTTTTTTCTGTTAAACACCTTGAAGACATCATTTCATTCATGTATTCTACAAACATTGGTTAAGCATCAACTATATGCCAGGCACCCTTTCACGTACTGAGGATACAGAAGTGAATACCCCAGGCAAGACCTCTGTCCTTATGGAACTTATGTGATAGAAGGAGATGGTAAACCCATAAACAGATGGATCTGTTAATGATGACAACAATGAAGAAAATAAAATTGGGTAACTAGAGAAGGAAATTGACTAAAACAGGAGAAGGGGTCAACTTTAGCCTGGTCAGGCAAGGGGTGACATTTAAACCAAAGAGGAGACATTTGACCTGACACCAGATGATAATAAGAAGCTAATCTTACAAAGATCTAGGGGGTATGGATTCTATGCAGGAGCAACACCCTGAGGTTGGAAGCAGCCTCAAAGCTTTAAAGAACAGAAAGAAGGTCAATGCAGCTGGAAGATCATGGTGAAGAAGAGTCGGGAAATATGGTTGGAGAGAAGGGCAGGGGCCAGATGATGAAGGGCCTGGCAGGCCAAGGTAAAGAGCTTGGATATTGTTTAAATGCAATGGGGACTGAGTGCAGTTGCTCATGCCTCTAGTCCCAGCACTTTGGGAGGCCAAGGCAGGAGGATCACTTGAGAACGGGAGTTCAAGACCAGCCTGGGCAACATAGTGAGACCCTGTCTGTTAAAAAAAAAACAATGTTCTTTACTTAGCCAAGCATGATGGTGCATGCCTGTGGTCCCAGATACTCAGGAGGCTTAGATGGGAGGATCTCTTGAGCCCAGAAGTTCAAGGCTGCAGCAACCTGTGATTGTACCCCTGCATTCCAGACTGGGTGGCAGAGCGAGACCCTGTCAATCAATCAATCAATCAATCAACTGATGTGACGGGAAGTCATTGGAAGTTTTTGAGAAGAAAGATGGGATCTGATTTACATTACTAATCATTGCTATAAATACTGTATGGGCAATAGACTGATAATAAGGTGCAAAGGAGGAAGCACAGAAGCCATGGTAGTTGCCCCAGCAAAAGATAATAGAAGCTTGGACTTGAGTAGCCACAGTGGAAATTATTTCACTTACTCTTGACAATAACCCATAGAGTAAGTACCAGCCTGCTCATTTCACAGGTGAAAAAACTGACGATGGGCATGGATTACATATTAATAACATGATGAGTCACACAACTAGTGAGTAGCAGAGCCAAGATTCACTCAGGTCTGCAAGAACCAAAGCCCCACACATCCTCTCTCATACCTCTCTGCCACCAAGTGGAGTCGAGAGCTGTTAGGAGGGTCACCAGAGTTCAGAGGCATGGATTCCCAGACCCTCAAACCCAAGACCAGCAGCACTCTCCCTGAGGAAGTAAGGAATAGTATTTGGCAATAAAAAGGTGGATCCATGTAATGCATGTCACATAACACAGTGAACCTCAAAGATGCCTCGCTGGGGATCAGCCTTTCTCAAAAAAAGACATACTCCATGATCCCATTTACATTAAATTCTAAAAGAGGCAAAATTAATACATGGTGAAAGAAACCAGAACAGTGGTTAACTGGGGGAAGTGGAAGTTTTATACTTTAAGTATGATAATAATCAGTTTTGTCACATCACCACAAGGAAGCTTTACTCAGTATCAATTCATAAATATACTTAAAAAACAAAAAGCCAAGATCAGCGATGCAAGCATTGTTATATAAGGAAATTCTGAATGCTGAACACTACCAGCCCCATGAGCTGGAGATTCTCAGAAAACTGCCATCTAAGACGTTTGCCAGTTCTAGGTCACCCTTGGAAATGTGGAGCATTTGCGAACTGTCAGTCTTAAAAACCAGCAAGCGGGAGATGACATGTAGAAATGGCACCTTAGAAGGGAAAGTAAAAGAAGGAAGAACAGGTCATCAGCCTTGGACCTCTGGTGGGTGTAGGAGAGAATGTATTTGGTGTCTGCCAAATTTTTGCATCCTTCACTGACACTGTGGTCCATGTCACTTTTGTCCATGGCTGGAAGATGCAGCCTCTAGCTGCATCCATTTGCTGCAAAGGGCATGATTTTTGTTCTTTTAGATCTTTCTGGCAAAGAAACCCTTTGCTGTGTTACTGGTGGGATGAAGGTGAAGGCAGACCCAGATGAATCCTTGCCATATGCTGCCATGGTGGCTAGGATGTGGCCCAGAGGTGCAAGGAGCTGGGCATCACTGCCCTACACATCAAACTCTGGGCCACAGGAGGAAATAGGAAGAAGACCCCTGGACCTGGGGCGCAGATGTCCCTCAGAACCCCTTGCCTGCTCAGGTATGAAGATCTGGCTGATTGAAGACGTCGCTCCATTCCCCTCTGACAGCACTCCCAGGAAGGGGGGTCACTGTGGTTGCGGTCTGTGAACAGGGCTCCTCAAAATGTTTTCTGTTAATTAATTGCTTTCCTGTAAGAAAATAAAAAGCCAACCAATATGCCCTGAGCACTAATTGTATGCCACAGCCTCTTCTAAAAGCTTGACATGTTGAATCCACCAACAACTCTAAGAAACTGGTTCCAGGATTATTCCCACTTTAGAAATGAGAACACTACAGCACTGAAGGACTGAGATCCTCTGATTGCTTGTTTATATCCCCAGTGAGACTGGAAGCTCCTTGAGTGAGGTTCCACGTCCTGTGGCTTCATGGATCCTCAGGTGCCATGATAATGCCAGCCACAAAGCAGGTACTCAAGACATATGGCAAAAAATCAAAACCACAATGAAGTATCAACTCACACCAATCATAATGGCTATTACTAAAAAGTCAAAAAACACAGATGCTGGTGGGGCTGTGGAGAAAAGGGAACACTTAACCTCTGTTGATGAACATGTAAATTAGTTCAGCCTCTGTGGAAAGCAGCTTGGAGAGTTCTCAAGGACCTTAAAACAGAACAACCATTCAGCCCAGCAACCCCATTACTTGGTACATACCCAAAGGAAAATAAATCATTCCACCAAACAGACACATGCACTCACATGGTCATAAAAGCACTATTCACAATAGCAAAGACAATATACAATAGCAATGAAATCAACCTAGGGGCCCATCCATGATGGGCTGGATAAAGAAAATGTGCTCTGTGGAATACTATGCAGCCATAAAAAAGAGAAAATCATGCCCTTTGCAGCAATATGGATGCAGGTGTAGGCAATTATCCTAAGCCAATTAACACAAGAACAGAAAACCAAATACCACATGTCTTGACTTATAAATGGGAGCTAAATATTGAGTACTCATGGACATAAACATGGGAACAATAGCCACTGCAGACCACTGGAGCAGGGAGAGCAGGAGGGGAACAAGGGTTGAAAAACTAACTATTGGATACTGTGCTTACTACCTGGGTTATGGATTCAATCACACACCAAACCTCAGCATCACACAATATACCAGGTTAAAAGCAAACAAACAAAACCTGCATATATACCCCCTGAATTTAAAATAAAAGTTGAAAAAAAACATAAAAATGTGTAGCAAAAGAATGGATGCTATGTTCTGAGTTCTCCCCCCACTCTCCCTTCTCTCTCTCTTTCTCTTTCTCTCTCTCTCTCTCCATCTCTCTCCCCGCCCCCCACTACTTCAGTCTTATTGGCCAAGTGCCTTATATCACCACCCAGTTTAATTCTAACAACAACCCTATGAAATCCTTCTCTTTCTGCCTATTTTGTACATGAGAAACTGAGACTCTCAGAGGTTTCAAGTTTTAGAATTAATGTTTTAACTCAGGGATTTTCAACAACTATCTTGCATGTTCAGCCCAAGGATGAGACTCCTCCTGAGAACCCAAGGTCTGGGGAAAACTTGCAAATGGAAATGAATAAATCCCGAGGTTGTCTCTAAAGGTGTAACTACAGGGCTCCATAAATGATATTAACAGCTGTGTCTTTATGGCTCTACTAAAGTCAAAAGTGATGCTGTTGATTAAAAATAAATAAATTAAAATAAATAAAGAAGAATGACTGCTCAACCATCGGCTGAAACCATGTTGTCCTGTGCCAAGTGTCAGCTTCAGGATAGGTTTTGATATGGGAAGAGTTAAGCCTTGAGTTATTATCAGAATTACGGTGCTTTATTGGTTCACATCGTCCAATCTTCCCCAGCCATTATGGTTTTGCTGAAACATTAAACTACTTTAAACTTTCATTTTCCTCTTAAAACTAAATTAGTTTGGAGGAAATTGTATTTTCCGAGCTCCAGCACCAGCCTCAGGCAGAGGGAGTTACAGGACAGCGCACAGATGAACAACAGTCACGGCCTAATTACTAAGTGGTAAGTGCAGTGTTTCTCAACTTACATTTGCTTTGCAGTTTCTGGGGTCGTGCAGGGAGGCAGCTCTCAAGCAGACTTCCTCAAGAAGCTTTGGGTATTTGTTCTTTTTTACTTTTTAATTTAGTTTCAGGGGGTACATGTGCAAGGTCGTTATCTGGGTATATTGTATGATGCTGAGGCTTGGGGTATGGCTGAACTTGTCACCCAGGTAATGAGCACAGATAGTACCCAACCTAGTTTGTCAACATTTACCCCTTCCATCCCTCCCTGCTGTGGTAGTCCCCAGTGTCTGTCATTCTCATCTTTATGTCCATGTGCACCCAATGTTTAGCTTGCACTTATAGGTGAGAGCATGTGGTATTTGATTTTCTGTTTCTGCATTGATTTGCTTGGGATAATGACCTCCGGCTGCATCCATGTTGCTGCAAAAGGTATGATTTCGTTCTTTTTCATGGCTGCATGGTATTCCATGGTGTATATGCACCACATTTTCTTTATCCAGCCCTCCACTGATGGACATCTAGGTTGATTCCACATCTTTGCTGCTGGGAATAATGCTGTGATGAACATACGGGAATATGTGTCTTTTTGGCAAGAATATATGTTGTCTTTTTGGCAAGATGATTTGTGATCCTGTGGGTATATACCCAGTAATAGGATTCTTGAATCCAAAGGCAGCTCTTTTTTTAGTTCTTTGAGAAATCTCCAAACTGCCTTCCACAGCAGCCGAACTAATTTACATGTCCACCAGCAGTGTATAATTTGAGTTATTTACATGGTGGTCTTCCTACATCTCTGGCTATAGAAAGGGGAAAGACAAAGAAATTTACAAAGTACCTCATACAGTTCTGCACTACTAGGTACTAAATTATGTTATTTCATCCTCACTAGTAGTAATAGGAGATGCCCACTTTATAGAGGAGGACCCTTGAGGCTGCATCTAACAGATGAAGGGTGATCTACTGAAGTCCTGCTGCGTGCTAGAAAATACGCTGGGCTCTTGTTTTACTATAACACACATCCATTCCTCTGTCTGCCGCACATGTCCATTCTTTGGGGAAATGCTCTTTCTTTCATATCAACCACACATACAATCCCCAAGAAAAGTCATGTGATTGAATCTGAGCCCATCATGGGACCTTAGTCATGTGATTAAAGCTGAGCCAATTATAGGACGTCCAACGGTCACGTGATTAAAACTCAGCCAATCATAGGACCCCACCACCCTGGCCACAGTGATTGATCTAAGAGGCAGGAACATGATAGAGGCCAACCCAATCATTCCTCTTCCTCAGGATTTTTCCACGTAGAGCTCGAAGTAGGATTCTGCCCTCTCTGGTGAAAAACCTGGGGAAAGTCTAACTTTTACCTATTGGTGGCCATGGGGGCTAATGAAAGCCTTTCTCAGAAAGACAAAATAAATGCTTGGCAGGAATATAGAAGAAAACTGAGAGGTGGGAGGAGAAAGAGAACCTCTCTCTTTCTTGCTGTATTTCCATCCTGTCCATAGCTGAGTTACTATGCCCATAACCCACCTGCCACATTTTGCCCTAGCTGAATCCAGTCAGGATGGCCATTTGCAAGCAAGAGTACCGATGACAATCTCATCACCATATCTAATTTACTGGGCACATACTGTACGCCAGGCACTAATCTAAGTGTTTCTCTTGTCTTGACTCATTAAATCCACATAATTTGTTTTTTTGAGACAGTCTTGCTCTGTCGACCAGGCTGGAGTGCAGTGGCGCCCAATCTCGGCTCACTGCAACCTCTGCCTCCTGGGTTCAAGCGCTTCTCCTGCCTCAGCCTCCCCAGTAGCTGGGATTACAGGCAAGCGCCACCACGCCTGGCTAATTTTTGTATAGTAGAGACAAAGTTTCACCATGTTGGCTAGATGGTCTCAATCTCCTGGCCTCGTGATCCGCCCGCCTCGGCCTCCCAAAGTTCTGGGATTACAGGCGTGAGCCACCGCTCCCGGCCAAATCTACACAATTGTATGAGGTAAGCACCAGTGATACTTGCATTTTACGTTTAAGAAAAGTGAGGCATGGAGATATTAAAGCCATTTGCACAGGGTCACAAACCCAGAGTTTCTTCAACTGAAAAATGTGGAATATATAGGTCTTTTCAAAATCAGTGCCTACTTAGAAACGTTGTGAGTTTCTTTGCAGGAAATATTGACAAAGTCTATACTGATCTGGTGCCTCCAGCAGCTTTACTCAAGCGTTCACCCTCCTCCAGCCTCTCACCACAAGAGGGCCATAAAACCATTCTCAGAAAGAGATTCCTCTCTGCTATGGGCTAACGACCGAATATCCCATTTCAAAGATGGGAAAAACAAGTATTAGAGTTTAAGAGTCTCAGTGTGGTGGAGCTAGGATTATCACCCAACTTCGGAGCTAACACTTTAAATATCTTCCCTCTATTCCTTCAAGATGAACTCATCTTGTTAGATTTGCTCAGATGCTGCACCAGTTCACAGCCCCAAGCTGATCTCTTTTTATTTCTGCAAATGAAAATATCTTTATTGTGTTTTCTTTTTCTGCTGAAACTGAAGATGACACAGGCTGCCTGACATTATTCTCATCAGCAGTGCCCCAGCCCACAGATGGTGAGGGCTGAAACTTCCTGTTAGACAACTGTTTCGAACTTTCAGGGCTGATTGCCCCTGGCAGAAGCAGACCCAAACCAACCAGAGTGTTTGATGCTGCGAGAGTGTGTCAAGACTGCCTAGCCATTTGCTAGTCCCTTTTAATTTTGAGAGTGAACGGGAGAGGCTGGCTGTGCAGAACAGAGGAGAAGGCAGAAAGACAAGGAGAGAGGACAAGGTGAGATGAAATGGTGATTTTGCAAAGCAGCAGTCAAGAGTAAAACTGATACCATTATTGCTCATTCCCTCGCTGGGATCCTGATAAGACAGGACATTTGCGGTTGCTTGTGAAAGTGAGGGTTTGGCCAGGGTGACCTTGTACACAAGCGTGCTTCATTCGCTGAAGAACCCAAAGCTCTTCCTGATCCAGGCACTGCAGTGGGCGTGGTCTGAGAAGAGTCCCTCATGTCCCCATCAAAACCTTGTCTCACGAGTGGACTCTGAAAACTGACTATTTATGCATGTCTGCAAGTGACATCTTTGGAGTGGAAGGGGGTAACATCATTATCAATTAACAGGACGGGCGCAGTGGCTCCCACCTGTAATTCCAGCACTTTGGGAGGCCGAGGCAGGCAGATCACTTGAGGTCAGGAGTTTGAGACCAGTCTGGCCAACATGATGAAACCCCGTCTTTACTAAGAATAGAAAAATTAGCTGAGTGTGGCAGTGGGCACCTGTAATCCCAGCACTCCAGAGGCTGAGGCAGGAGAATCGCTTGAGCCCAGGTGGCAGAGGTTGCAGTGAGCTGATATTGTGCAACTGCACTCCAGCCTGGATGACAAAGACAGACTCCGTCTAATATATATTTTATTATATATTATATATATATATATATATAAACATGTGGTCCTAGTGTGACTGGAATGTCAAAATTTGAGTCTCTTTGCAGCAAATATTAACAGTCTATACTGCTCCAGTGTCCCTAGTAGCTTTACTGGAGGGCTAACCCTCCTCCAGCCTCCCACCCTATGAGTTCCATAAAACCATTCTCAGAAATAGATTCCTCTCTGCTCTGGGCTATGAGGGAGATTTTTGGACAAGGGCTGTATTTGCTTTCTTTTGCTGCTATAACAAATTACTACAAACTTAGAGGCTTCTCAACTCAAATTTATGATCTTACAGTTGTGGAGTCTGAAACTGGTCTCACTGGGCTGAAATCGAAATATTGGCAGAGCTGCATTCCTTCTGGAGGCTTTGGGGAAGAATTCATTTACTTGTCTTTTCTGCTTCTAGAGGTCAACTACATTCCTTGGCTCAGGACCCCTTCCTCTCAAGACGAGACCAAATCCTTCTCATGCCCTTGTCTCCTGGCTCCCTTTCTCTTCTCTCTTTCTCCTCCTCTTATAAGAACCCCTGTGATTACAATAGACTCACCTCAATAATCCAGGATAGTTTTTCCATCTCAGTGTCAGCTGATTAGCAACCTTAATTCCATCTGCAACTTTATTTGCCATGTAACTCAATATGTTCACAGGTTCTAGGAACTAAGTTATGGGTATCTGTGGGGATGGGAGGGGTCATTATTCTGCCTATGATAATTATTCTGCTACCATGGAGGTTTTTGCAAATTCTTAATAGCACAATCAAAGCCCCTTCCCTGCTTGCAGGGACAGCAAGAAGATTCAAGCAGAGATGTAGAAATTAACTTGGCCATGTCCTTCCCTCTCTTCAGTGCATTATCCCTTCCTTTTTTTTTTTCTTTTTTTTTGAGACTGAGTCTCGCTCTGTTGCCCAGGCTGGAGTGCAGTGGCACAATCTCGGCTCACTGTAAGTTCCGCCTCCTGGGTTCATGCCATTCTCCTGCCTCAGCCTCTCAAGTAGCTGGGACTACAGGCGCCCGCCAGCACACCCGGCTAATTTTTTGTATTTTTAGTAGAGATAGGGTTTCACCGTGTTAGCCAGGATGGTCTCGATCTCTTGACCTCGTGATCCACCCACCTTGGCTTCCCAAAGTGCTGGGAGTACAGGCGTGAACCACCACGCCTGGCCTATCCCTTCCTATTTCCTTATCTAGAGAAATACTCATACATATACACTCATACATAGGTATTTTCTGAAGTGCCATTGGTACAACAGAACTACAGAAAACCAGTTAGCAATAATGATATAGATTTATTACTGCAAATATGGAAGAATCTCTTAAACAGCATTCCCTTTATAAAACAACAATAACACATACTTTTTATGCACACACAAACACCACACCCTCCTCTGTCCAAGTCATGATACACGCTTGCTTACATTGTGAGTGTCCTCTAAGACTACTGTGTGGCCGTAGTGTCAACGCAGGTCATGGTTAGACCACCAAGATGTTGATTCAAAGGAAGCACGAGGTTCATTCCAGGGGCCATCATGCCACGCTGTGACTGTGCAGCGTCAATGTGTCCTCAACATGCGGGCACTGCTGGACAGCCCAAGATGGCAGGAGGCCCTGAACAGGTTGGTGAAGACTCATGCTGTACCCCCAGGGTGTCTGTCTTCCGGGTCATTCATTGGCTCTCAGGCTGTTGCTGGGAGGAATAGATTGGCCAGGCTAATGGGTTCAGCTCTTGGAGGAACCTGGATGAGATGCTAGTGCAGACGTCATTGCACTCTGAAGACCAGTGCAGCTTGAGGCTGTGGGTGGGCTCTTCACGAGCGTTCAGACGTCCTCTCAGTCAGCTTGAGCTCTGGCACAGAAACTTTCAAAGTCTCCAAACTGAAGGCATTAATTTTCCTTCTTTTCTTGGGTTGAATGTCACAGTTAAAGTCACTAAGAAAGCCTCTTTCTGTTTCTTTCTATCCTTTGCATCTCTCTTTGTACTCTCCCTGTATCTCTCCCCGACTTCCCTCCCTCCCTCTCTCTTCCTTTCTCTCCTCCTCAGTCCCAGGTTTCAAGCACATGTCCCAGGCTCTGCCGCACAATATCCTACAACAAAAATTCCGGCCGGGCGCGGTGGCTCAGGCTGGTAATCCCAGCACTTTGGGAGGCCGAGGCGGGCGGATCACGAGGTCAGGAGATCGAGACCACGGTGAAACCCCGTCTCTACTAAAAATACAAAAAAAAATCAGCCGGGCGTGGTGGCGGGCGCCTGTAGTCCCAGCTACTCAGAGAGGCTGAGGCAGGAGAATGGCGCGAACCCGGGAGGCGGAGCTTGCAGTGAGCCGAGATTGCGCCACTGCACTCCAGCCTGGGCGACAGAGCAAGACTCCGTCTCAAAAAAAAAAAAAAAAAAATTCCAGTTGGGTGCAGTGATTCACACCTGTCATCCCAACACTTTGGGAGGCTGAGGGGAGTGGATCACTTGAACTCAGGAGTTTAGGACCAGCCTGGGCGACATGATGAAACCCCATCCCTACAAAAAATAAAAATAAAATTAGCTGGGTGTGGTGGCGTGCACCTGCAGTCCCAGCTACTCAGAAGGCTGAGGCAGGAGGATTGCTTGAGCCCAGGAGTTCGAGGCTGCGGTGAGCTGTGATTGGGCCACTGCTCTGCAGCAGAGAGCAACAGAGTAAGACCCTGTCTCCAAAAAAAAAAAAAAAAAAAAAAACATTTCAGCAGCCAAGTCAGCCCCAAACATAAAGGAAGCAGAGCCTACTCTTCCACATCCAAAATGCCAGTGCATTTGGTAGGAACCATCACTATTTTTAAGTAGGCTGCAATGTTACCAATGACAAAAGTCTGATTCTTCTCTAGAAAAGCAGAGATTGCCAGTTTCTCAACATCCCCATGTGAATGCCCTGTACCCGCTTACAGTCAGCAGTTTTATTGTTAACTTTCTCCATAAGGAAACTTACTCTAGAACTGTTTGGGAAAGAAACTGGGAGAGAGGGGATAAAATAATAATTATGTATCCGACTCTTGTCAGTTGCAGATTTTTTTCTTCCCATTTTATGTATCTAGTCATCATCTTGCATACATAAAATTTAAGCACCACTGCATTGTTAGCATTTTGCAGAGGGAGATTTTCTAATACAGCAGTACCAATTTACTTGAAAGAATAGCTGCAGCCTGTATTTACAGCTAACGGGCCCATGCTTGTTTATAATGCTCCGAGTGAGCCAGGTGACAGATGCCATTGGCTTTTCTTCACTCTTTTCCTCATCCGTGTAATGTGCAGGCTTATTAAAAATGTGCTTTTTCTATGACAAGGACAAGACCCACCACTCTGAGCCTCTTCTTAAGGAAGACAGCAATGGTATTGATGGGGTAAACGGATTGAACCTCCAGTGCTGGGTTTATATCCTAGATCCGTCACTTTTTATCTGCGTTACTTTGAGCAAATCACTTAACCCTCTTCACCTCTGTTGCTGATGATTTCTTATGTGCAAGATGGAAGTAACAATCCTATTTCTTCAGGCTGTTATAAGGATGGCATGAAATATGGTATGCAGGTGTCCACAGCACACACACTGGTCACGTACTGTACGATGGAACGTGTATCCATTCTTCCCTTCCTTCTAGGTCAAGGCACAGGGCCTGGCAAATACTAGGTGCTCAATAAATGGTCGAAAGAGTATATAGGACTTTGGTAGGGGCAGGCGATAGGTGGACAAGATCAGCCTCCCTGCTTCTGGCCAATGGGAAAGTTCAGTGGAGGCCTCTGAACTGAGATTTTGAAAAGTCCCTCTCCTCTTTCCTGCTTGGTTGCTGATGGGCCCTCCCAGTACATTTTACAATTTTCAGACTCCCAGAGCCTACGAGCCAGGACTCAGTTTAATGAAAGGACCCATATCAAATTACCACCAGTAGTAAAAGATAATGTCGGATGACATAACTGGCTTGTCCAACGGGCAGCTGCCTTCAGGCATGGCTAAATCCAGGACTCAGCGACTCTTGTCCAAGCTCATTCTCTCTTAATTTTAGTTCTGTTTTCCCCTGAGTTCATTTCAAGGTGGCTCTCTTCATGAGGTGGGTCCTAGATTGGCAAGGATTAAGACAAGGATTGGCAGTGGGTCAAATGCGGCCCACTGCTCATTTTTGTAAATAAAGTTTTATTGGAATACAGTCACACCCATTCATTGAAGTATCTATAGTCTACGGATACTTTTGCACCAGAGGCGGCAGCATTGAGTAGCTGCAACAGAGACTGAATGGCCCAAAAAGCCAAAAATATTTACCATCTGGCCCTTTACAGAAAAAAGTTTGCCAATCCCTGATCTAAGTGAAAGATCCCTACTTTTGCCATGTGTGGGTGTAAACTCTCAAATGACATGTTTGGGACATGATTCTCGCCCTGAATCACTCTGTGGGGCCAGGGATGTAAAAATCTCTGACTGGCCAGGCTTCATCCTGGAACCATCTTTTTGGCTGGGAGCTGGAACTGGGCAGGACACCTTGATGGAAAGCCCCACTGAGACCGCAGGGAATGGAAGAGCAGCACTTCCCCCGGGGAAAAGCAAAGCACTGTCACTACAGAAAAAGAGAGAAGAATTGCTAGAAAAATAGGGGAAGCCCACTACAAATGAATGAATGAGTCGACATAGCTTGGGGTGACAGGCACAAATGACAGACTCCCTGATTTTCAAAGGCATCCCGTCCCGGAAAGTTCACTTCAAGTTTTGAGTCAACCAGAAGATGCTTATTTTCTGGAAGAAGGACTCACCCGGATTCCTAAGCTCAAGAATTCCAGCACTGTTTCATTCTCACCGCTGATGATTCAGCAGAGGAAAGAGAAAACAAAATAAAAAAAAACTATTGATCCTTCAGTTTGAGATATTGCCAAGGGTGGAGGCTGAATTGTTCATACGTCTTAAGCCATAGCTATAATCTGAAGCCAGAAATGACCCTTCAGACACTGCCAACATCCTCCCTTGGCTCTGGTCAAAGGGTTAGAGATGCTACCTCTTTCCCCAGTAGGGCTATGAAGATAACCCAAGTCCAAACAATTTAGACCAGGAATGCAAATACCTGGCAGGTGTCACTCCTCTCTCCATGAGTGTGGAAGGCATAACTAATCAATCATGGGGATTTTTCAACACAGCAGACATGCACTCATTACTAGTTGATATTTATCTCTTTTGGTTAGCCAGACCCCCGAGTCCTCATCTGGCCACAAGGAAGACCTTGCACTACCTCCTCATTCTAAATACCTACCCCTTTGGGAGGATCGCTTGAGCTCATGAGTTCCAGACCAGCCTGGACGACACAGTGAAAGCCTGCCTCTACAGAAAAAAAAAAAGTGTTTTGAATTAGCCAGGAGTGATGGGGCACACCTGTAGTCCCAGCTACTCAGGAGGATGAGGTGGAAGGACTGCTTGAGCCCAGGAGTTGGAGGGTGCAGTGAGCTGAGGTGGCTCCACTGCACTCCAGCATGGGCAACAGAGTGAGGCCCTGTCTCAAAAAAACAAACCAAAACAAAACAAAACAAAACCTGCCCAATTCCTATTTCCTCCATCAATTCCCAGACACACAGTCCTTGTTTCAAAAATATTAAACGAGAAACCAAATGTCCGTCGATGGATGAGTGGATTTAAAAAATGCTTTGTATGTATCTACAATGGAATACTATTTAGCCTTAAAAATAAAGGAAAGTTGGGCCAAGTGCAGTGGCTCATGCCTGTAATCCCAGCACTTTGGGAGGCCGAGGCAGGCGGATCATGAGATCAGGAGATTGGGACCATCCTGGCTAACATGGTAAAACCCCATCTCTACTAAAAATACAAAAAAAAAAAAAAAAAAATAGCTGGGTGTGGTGGCACACACCTGTAGTCCCAGCTACTCAAGAGGCTGAGGCAGGGGAATTGCTTGAACCCAAGAGGCGAAAGTTGCAGTGAGCTGAGATCGTGCCACTGCAGCCTGGGCAACAGAGCGAGTTTCCATCTCAAAAATAAAAATAAAAAATAAAATAAATAAATAAAGGAAAGTCAGATACTTGCTACGTGAATGAAACTTCCCAAGACATTATGCTAAATGAAGTAAGTCAGACACAAAAGGACAAATATTGTATAATTTGCTTATATGAGGTATCTAGAATAGTCAAATTCATGGAGACAGAAGGTAAAATAAAGGTTACCAGGGCCTGGGAGGAGAGAGAATGGGGCGTTCATGTTGAATGGGTGCAGAGTTTTAGGTGGATGGTGGTGATGGTGGCACAACAATCTGTAAGGCCACTGAGCTGGACACTTAAAAGTGGTTAAAATGGCAAATTTGATGTTGTGTATTTAACAAATATCTTTCCATTACCAGCTTGATGTTAGACAAAGGCCAATGATTTGACTCCCAGCGCTCAGTGCAGGTAGCTGCCTAGAAAAGCCACCCCCATTCCTCTCAGAGCCCCCCCCCTTCCCTTCCATGGCAGGAGGGGGAGAGGGGTTGCCACAGCCAAACTTTCCTAATTACCTTCATAGCAGCTCGCAGGTCCCTAGCTGACTCTCCTGAGAAAGAGAAATGTCCTTTAGATGTGGGGCCCAAGCAGAGAGCTGGCCTTTGATTGGCCAGAGATAATTGGGCTGTTGTCTGGGTCTCCGGGAATGGGCTGTTCAGGAACATTAGCGAAGGCCATTGGCATCTTGCTGGGACTGTGCATGCAGAGAGACAGAATGAACCAAGCAAGGGGCCTTGTGGTCATCAGAAACTCCGCTGGGTTGCCTCGGGTCCCCTGGGGGTTGAAGGAGGACAAGCCCACAGGCATTTTCAGGAGTTGTGGTGGGTGTCCTCTCTGATTGCTTCTCCCAAAAGCCCCCTTTTGCAACAAAGTGGATACAGCACCAAGTTCCAAGAAGCTGAGATATTTGGGTTCAACCACCTACTCTGCCCTTGATCCAGTTCGCTTTCATGAACCTCCATTTTCACATCCGTAAAACGGAGATAATGATACTAACTTGTTGGTTTTGTTCAAGGGTTAAAGGAAGTCTCATACACAAAAGTTTCTCAAAGAGTCCATGGAATATAACTGATCAATACGGTTCCTTTCATCCTCAACTTTTGTTGGGGCCATTCTTGAAATGTTTTCCTGGTCCTGGCATCCAACTCAAACCACATGAGCCCCCAGACTCTTCCTGGACTCCTCCAGTGGGGAATGATCTCCCCTGCTCCACATTCCAACCCACCTTCCTCGTCCCTACCCTCACTGCCTCTTGGCTCCTACTGAAGGAAGCCACTTGAAGGACTACTGACAAGGTAATCCCTGTTACAACAATTGTTGCCCTTTACTAAATGTTTGCTACACACCAGGCCCCGTGTTGAGCATTTTCCCTGTATTATCCCTTGTCATCCTCACATCTACCCTATATGCAGTGTCATTAACATCTCTTTTTTAGACATAAGGAAACAGGCTCAGAAAAGCTAAAACAGGCTAGGCAGTGGCTCACACCTGTAATCCTAGCACTCTGGGAGGCCAAGGTGGGAAAATAACTTGAGGCCAGGAATTCGAGACCAGCCTAGGTAACACAGCTAGATCCCATCTTTAGAAAAATGAAAAAATAAATTAGCCAGGTATCAAAAATAAATTAGCTGAGTAACCTGTAGTCCCAGCTACTAAGAAGGCTGAAGTGGGAGGACTGCTTGAGTCCAGGAGTTTGAAGCTGCAATGAGCTATGATTATGCTGTAGCCTGGACAACAGCGTGAGACTCTGTCTCAAAAAAGACAGAGGAAGGGAGGGACGGAGGGAGGAAGGAAGGAAGGAAGGAAGGAAGGAAGGAAGGAAGGAAGGAAGGAAGGAAAGGAAGGAAAGAAAGAGAAAGAAAGAGAAAGAAAGAAAGAAAAAGAAAGAAAGAAAAAGAAAGAAAGGAGGGAGAGAGGGAAAGGAGAGAAAGGAGACAAAGGAAGAGACAGACAGAAAGGGAGAAAGGGAGAGAGGGAGGGAGAGACGGAAGGAAGGAAGGAAGGAAGGAAGGAAGGAAGGAAGGAAGGAAGGAAGGAAGGAAGGAAGGAAAAGGAAGGCTAAAAAGCTTCTCCAAAGTTGCTCCATTAGTAAATGGCAGAGCTGGCCTTCAGACCCTTGGCCTGTCAGACACCAGTGTCTACATCCTAACTACCACAATGTAGCTAGGTGACATCACCATTTAACATGCTCTCTGCACATGTTCACCTTACTTTCTCACTCAAGGTTCATCATAACCCAGAAAAGGAGGAATTATTTTCTCTCTTCTCTATCACACTTGCTTCATACATGAAAGGCCCAGCAGGATAAAGTTCTTACCCAAATCTTACCTCGGTGATGGATTTTAACCTATGAGGTGTATGGGTGAGGAATAAGGACACAGCATTCCAATACAGCCTTTTCCCATCAACACAGCCTCTTTCTTAGGAAACAAAAATGCAGTTATCTTGGGACCTCATTGCTGGTTGTAAATGTGAAGTTAGAGCCTTATTTCTAACTCTGGAATTAAATCGTTCACCCTTGCATTTGGAATGTGAGAATTAACAACTGTCGGTTATTTTCTTGATACATTTTCTCTAAAGGGCAAAGAAGAAGGCATCTTCTCTGTGTCAGCAGGAAAATCCCCAGAAAAAGACAAAAAACAAAAAAAAGAGCTTCCTAGGTTGTCAATTAAAGAAGAGTCTGTCCATGCGCATCCACGGAGCTCTAGGCCACAAAGTTGTTTAATTTTTTTTAGCGACAAGGTCTTGCTCTATTGCCCAGGCTGGAGGGCAGTGGTGTAATCATAGCTCACTGCAGCCTGAACCTCCCAGGCTCAAGCAATCCTCCCGTCTCAGCCTGCCGGGACCCGGAAGACATTTAAAGAATGGCGCCATCAAACCATACTCTTCTCTTGCACAAATGCTGTTTCCCAGAAGATCTTGAAATGTGTTGGTCCTAAGCACATCGGAAGAGTAGCAGGCAAGATGCCACCACGGTTCATAGCCCAGCTCTGCCATATATTCACAGTGCAACCTTGGACAAGTGATTCTATCCCTCTGCACATGAGAATTCTCACTGGGAAAAATGGTGGTAGGAATAGCGAGCGCTCACCTCACTGCATTGTTGGGTGTATTTAATGAAACATTGGGTGCAGAGCCTTTAGTCAGGTGCTTTAGCTTATTAAGATCTAAAGAAATAGTAGCTTAAAAAGCCAGGAGCTTGAAGACAGAGAAGAAATAGCCCAGCAAGGAAAGAATGGGAAGGCTTGGAGGAAAGTGTTGCCTTCTATACAGTGACACCAGACAGCACTGAAGGAGGAATCAGAAAATCCTGGCTTGACTGCAAACCACACCAGTTATATAACTGGGTGCCAAATCGCAACTGTTCTCAGCTTCATTGTCATGAAAGGACTTTTATGAGGATAAAATAGAGCACCACCTATAAAGTATCCAGCCTAATGCAGGGTCTTCAATGAGCTTTGAGTACCACCTTTCTCTCAACCTGCCGTAGCAACTGCCTGGTGTTCAGCAGTGGATACAGATTTGCCATCACTTCCCGCAGCCAGAGCTGTTTCATCCTTGATGGTTTCTCTCCCCTCAGCAGCACTCCCCCTCCTCCTCCACTGTCCCTGGGCACTGCCCACACCCCAGTCCTGGCCACCATCATCTCCCACCGAACTCATGAGGCTCCCTTGAGATTCAGGTTTCACCCTTTCTCATTGGTTCATCTCCTCATTATATAATCAACTGTGCCACCTTCTCTCAAGAGCAGTGTCAGGACACAGATGAGGATGTTTTCTATATGGTCTAATTGCACTCCAGGGAGTCTTACCCGGAATCTCATCCCTCACTGATGAACAGCAACTCCTAAACGTCTTCCGGAGCCTCCGTTCCTGTTGAGACTGGAGAGGGGCTCTTTCTCCACCCCGGAAGTCAGGCAGCTCCTCTAAGTCATTTCTCACCCACTTTAAGAGCCCTTTGTGCATTCTCCACCCACTCGTGTTGGTTCCAACGTGGGAGTGTTTGAGTGGGCTTAAAGTTCACCTCTCGACTCACCAGCACACTCAGTTATTGAAAATGTCCCCACACACCCTCATGAGTGAACACCTCACCCTCAAACACCGCAGCTGTCTGAGGTGTTGTTGCCTTTCTGAAATGGGTTCTGTGAAAGTCCAGTTCTCAGAGTGAAGGTCATTCCAGCAGGGGTGCTGGACAAAAGACTAGTAAGATGTCTATACCCCAGGAATGAATCAGAAGACAGGGCCATAGTGGTAGCATCCGACACTTAGTCTGAGAGTGAAAGTGAGGCTACAAGGAAAGGCAATCTGAGCTGCAATATTGGGCACAAATCAGAAAATGGAGTGCAAGGTGAGTTTATTAATAGATAAATGGTTCATAGGAAACTTTATGGGGTCAATATCACAGCAGCATGAGAGCTGACTTTGTGATGCAGGGCAGGTGGGCCCCAAAACTGGGGCTTAGCCCACGAAGGTTCTTGGCTTCACTCAGGAAAGAATTCAAGAGCAAGCTGGTGGTAGAAGAAAGCTTAGCTTTAATGAAGCAGCAGCCGTGTTACAGCCTCATGATCGCTCCTGCAGAGCAGGGCTACCCCATAAACAGTGTGTTGAAAGTAGCAGCCTAGGGTCAGGTCTGCAGTCACAGTTATACCCAATTTTAATTACATGCAAATGAAGAGGCGTGATTTTCAGAAATGTCTAGAAAAAGGATGGCAACTTCCCAGTCGTTGCTATGAAAAAGGGTGGTAAGTTCTGGGTGTTGCCATGGCAATGGTCAACTGACCTGGCACTGGTGGGCTTGTCTTCTGGAAAGGTGCTTTTGCCCCTTCCCTGTTTCAGCCAGTCTTCAGTCTGGTCCAGAGTAAAGTCCCACCTCCTACCTCACTTGCGTATCTCTTCCTTACTTCTCAACATCACATCAGTAGGTTGAAATTAACCGTGGTGGGAGTATTTACACCACAACGATAAACAAACGCTACGGATCTGAGTTTAGTTGTTTTTGTTTTTGTTTTCGGAAAGCTGGTTGTTAAACATTTACCAGCGCACCACTGGTAGACTAGCAGAACAGGAGGGTAGCTAAGGGCACAGGCATTGTAACCAGACAGATGGGGAAGCCTGCACTTATTTAGCCTTGCTGAACCTCAATTTCATAATCTGTAAAATGGGTTGAGCCACCTGAAAGGGATTCATTCAGCTTCAATGCTCTCGTTGTACAAAGTGCTCAGCACAGTTTCAGGGACATAGAAAACCCTCCTTAAAAATGGCAATAACCATGCTGCTGGTGCCGCTATGACAGGGCTGCAGGTTTCTCCTGCTGACACTGTCTTCACAGTTAGGCATAAGCGGCCTAAAAGAGACACTCAGGGGCAAAGTGAAGCTGAATATATATAGTTTCAGAGGTGCCAAAGTCAAGAAGAAAATTTCTAGAACTTCTCATCTTTGCCAACTTACTTTTTGGGTGTTTGTTAAAGAAATTGAATTCAAAAAGCCAAGTCATTCTAGAAGAATTTTTCAATAATTGCCTTTTTTCCCTTCAGATGTTCAGAGATTATTTCCGCCACCATCGAGATACAGATAAAAAGGAAGTCAAGTGTTTCAGTGCCAAGCCCAGCCTGCCTCATGAGCAGGGAGGTTATAACAAGAAGATAGCTGTCTCCGAGAAAAGCTAATCCATCGTTTTCATGTCCAACCTTTATAAATTGTGCCCGTGTGGCAGAGTTTGAATCACTCTCTCTAACAGCCTCTGAAAACAAATGCAAAACCTTTCAAGTTCATTCAAAGTCATTACAGCACTTTCTAGAACTGAATCAATTATCGTAACCTCTGTGGGTGTGTAAAATATGAAATTACCAGCACCCTCACAGAGCCACAGAATTGGTAAATTAGCAAAAATTGATTATGGGAGCTTTGGGAGCAGCCCCTGGTGTATTAAGTGTCTTGATGACAAACAGCAATATATTATTTGTGAGATTTTGCTTGATGAAATTGTCTTGTCCGTTAACGGTGCTTTGCCTCGGTTACGGCTGATTTTGCCATCTCAGAAATTTACATGGGGGTTGAGCTTACCATGTTGTGACTGACAAAAACAAGACAATCCAATTGTTCTCATAGAGCCAATATTTATTTTGTATCACAATCAAGATGAGAGTTCGGGCTTTCCAAATGAGCTCACCACGGTTTCTCCTCTCTGGACACCATGGGTCATACATCAAAAACAGACTATTATTTAAACTCTCTCCATGTGGGGGAGCTGTTTGTCCTTCTCATCACTCCCTTCTCATAATCCATTCCTTACCCTCCTTCCCCCCTGTTATCCTGTGGATCCACTTTCTGAGCCAGGTTGATTAAGGGCAGGATCACTGTACACTAAAAGGTCAGTGTCTCCAATCCCAGCACTTTGGGAGGCCGAGGCGGGCAGATCACGAGGTCAGGCGGTCAAGACCATCCTGGCTAACACGGTGAAACCCCGTCTCCACTGAAAATGCAAAAAAACAGCAGGGCATGGTGGCACACGCCTGTAGTCCCAGCTACTCTGGAGGCTGAGGCAGAAGAATCGCTTGAACCCGGGAGGTGGAGGTTGCAGTGAGCCAAGATCACGCCTCTGCACTCCAGACTGGGTGACAGCGCGAGACACGGTCTCAAAAAAAAAAGGTCAGTGTTCCCCATATAGCCTACTCTTCTAGTTCCTGCTTTCTTGGTTTATGTCTTGATTTGTCTCAAAGCAAAAAGATAAGCTTCAGATTGTGTTTTCTTGGAATGGAGACAGAAAAACGAAGGAATGTGGACAACACCTCCCAGCACTAGCACTCTGAGACCTCACGGGACGTCTATCTGGCTCACAATAATGACCCCACTATATATAGGAACCGCTTCCTCTGCCAACGCAAGCACAGCTGAGTGATCCCCGGCATGAGCACCTGGCTGGACCTGGGAAAATCGGATTCCCTACTGAGAATTTGATATTTGGAAGACCAAGATTTAGAAACTGCACGTCATTGGATCTAATGTACTCCAATGAGAAGCATCATGGATTCTTGAGCTCACGTCCCAGAGCAGACTTGGTTTTTGCCTTTATTGATTCTTGGTTATCCAGTGCTTTCTGGGGCTCCTTATGCTGTTCTGGTACCAGAGTACTAAAGCCCCGTCTTGCTTCTCCTTCGCTTTCTGCTGCGATGTAAGTTTCCTGAGGCCTCCCCAGAAGCAGAAGCTGCTATGCTTCCTGTGCAGCCTGCAGAACAGTGAGACAATTAAACATCTTTTTTTTATAAATTACCCAGTCTCAAGTATTTCTTTATAGCAATGCAAGAGCAGATGGATATACCCTCCAATCTAGCCACACCAAAATAATTCCCACCCATCCCCTGGCCTACAAGAAAAGTTAATAAATATGAGTTAAGTTGGTGGTTTCCCACCAACCCATGAACATTTTCCTGCCACCGACGCTTTAAACTTTGAATATGAAAACATGCTGAGTAGGCCAGGCACGGTGGCTCATGCCTGTAATCCCAGCACTTTGGGAGGCTGAGACAGGTGCATCACCTGAGGTCAGGAGTTCAAGACCAGCCTGGCCAACATGGGGAAACCCCAACTCTACTAAACATATCAAAATTAGCCCAGTACGGCGGGCACACCTGTAGTCCCAGCTACTCAGGAGGCTGAGGCAGGAGAATCGCTTGAACCCAGAAGGTGGGGGTTGCAGTGAGCCAAGATCATGCCACTGCACTCCATCCAGCCTGGGCAACAGAGCGAAACTATGTCTCAATAAATAAATAAATAAATAAATAAATAAATAAATAAATAAGTATTCCCTCACTGCTCAGCTCATGGGCACTCAGAGCTCCTAAGCTCGTGAAGCCATGAGCTCTTCTCTCCAGGGAAGGGAGACAGCAGGGGAAAGTGGAAAAGCCCCAGCTTTGGTGTCAGGGACACCCAAATTCAAATCCTGCCTCTGCCTGTTAGTGTCTGTGTGCTTTGAGGCTCATTGTTTATCTGAACCTCAGTCCTCTTGTCTGTGAGATGAGCATAAAATGGACACTTCCCCGTGGATTTACTGTGAGCACAAAATAAGACAACTGTAAAGCCCAAACAAGGTTTCTAGTCTGTAGTAAGATTTTTTTTTAATCATGGAATTTTGCGTGTTTTTAGCCAGACTGCATTGAAACTATACTCTGTGCCTGTACTAAGCCCCTTTCTTGTGCTTTGTCTTTTTATTCTCACATGGGACAATTGAGGGTGGTAGTTTTGGGCCCCACTTCACAGAAAAGGAAACTATGCTCAGGGAGGTTTAGTAACTTGTCCAAAGCTACACAGCTGCAAATAGCTACCAAACAGGATCCAATTCTAAATCCACGCCATGAGTCTGTCTCCCCCTAGTACAGGGTGCGGAGTGTGGGGTCTGTGAGCTATTTGCAAGTTATTATTTCCCCTTCCTCGTCACCTAGACTGGGTCTCTAGTTTTCTGATAGTTTCTTCTTTGTTTGTTTGTTTGTTTTAGACAAGGTCTCCCTGTGCTGCCCAGGCTGGAGTGCAGTGGTGCGATCTCAGCTCACTGCAGCCTCTGCCTCCCAGCCTCAACTTTATTCTCCCACCTCAGCTTCCTGAGTAGCTGGGATCACCGGCACATGCCACCATGCCCGGCTAAGTTTTGGTAGAGATGGGATTTCGCCATGCTGCCCAGGCTGGCCTTGAACTCCTGGGCTCAAGTGATCTGCCTGCCTCAGCCTCCCAAAGTGCTAGAACTGCAGGTTTGAGCCACCATGCCAGAGCTAGTTTCCTGATGGTTTCTGATATGAATTTGTTCACCCAAAATGCACACACACACACACACACTCCTTCTCTTTTGAAGGAATTCATAAGTTCTGATAAAGGAGGAAGATGCATCTCACGTCACCCCACTGTCCCACTCTGCTGCAGAAGATGTACCTGGCTCATGCACCATGCTGTTCTAGTTAATAGGCATCAACACTCTGCTGCCCCTTCTAACCTGCTCCCCCAAACATAGACAGCTGTCTCAAAGCATCCAATCACACCGTTCCTCAACCTCTCACACCAAGGGGGAGCATCTTCTGGAAGCCAGAGTTGAGGAGGGGGACATGCTTTCACCAAGAGGAGCACAACAGGCTTTTGACGGATCAGAGGAAATGACTCTCTCTCTCTCTTCACTCTGTTAACATAATGAGGGGATAACCCGGTATTTAAATCGCAGCCATGGTGGTAAATCTGCACTGTCAGCCTTCAACATGATTTACAAAATAATTTAAAAATGCATGAACTTTCTTCTTTATAAAGCATGAAGGTGCTAACTTGACTTCTAAATATTTCATAGCCCAAGGTGAGCTCTTTGCCTTCTGGCCATCACTCACTGAGCACACGCTCTGTGTGTGCTTCTGAAGACACTCCATTACAGGATGTGTGAATTTGCAAGGCACTCTTGGTAGGGGGGATATTTTGCCTCTGATCATTTGAATAATGCTATTGTTTGCCATCTCCCTGGAAAATGGCTGCTGCAGGAATCCCTGGCAGACTCTAGATCTTGTCTATTTCATTACAGCTGAGCACAGGACTATTGACTTTGAAGATCTTTCCTGCAAAGTGGGAAAGGCACTCTCAGAAGAGGGCTTTAGAGAATCATTTGGAGAAGACAGCAAAATCCTCAGCATCTTCGCTATCTGGAAGAGATTGCAGCTGGCTAGGGTGAGAAGCGAGGATGACCAAAAATCCTCTACCATTATGGGAAGAGAAGAACAGCTAGACTTGGATGAAGGTTATTTCTCTCTTATCACTATCTTTCCACTCAAGGCTAGGATTATGTGTGCAGCCCTGGAACTAAAAGTTGAGTACGGCTATTCCAAAATGATTCTGACCAGGACTCCCCAAAGCCATCTGAGACTGCTGGCCTAGAGTCAGAGCTCTCTCCCGTGCAGTTAACCCATTAGTGGAATTGGCTTCTCCTTGTCGCTGGAAGCAGCAAAGTGGCAGTTGGATAACTAGCAGGGACATTTGTTGAAGAGAATCAAATATCACATGGAGAAGTGGACAGGGAGTGTTTCTATGGCTGTGGTCCTCAGATCAGCAGCATCAGTGTCATCTGGGTTGTTTGTTCAAATGCTGATTCCCAGGTCCCACTTCAGAGGAACTGAATTGGAATAGGTAGGCAGAGGCACCCAGGAACCTACATTGATAATTAGCTTCACTGGTGTTTCTCATGCATGCTAAAATTTGAGAACCGGCCGGGCGCGGTGGCTCACGCTTGTAATCCCAACACTTTGGGAGGCCGAGGCGGGCGGATCACGAGGTCAGGAGATCGAGACCATGGTGAAACCCCGTCTCTACTAAAAATACAAAAAATTAGCCGGGCGTGGTGGCGGGCGCCTGTAGTCCCAGCTACTCAGAGAGGCTGAGGCAGGAGAATGGCATGAACCCGGGAGGCGGAGCTTGCAGTGTGCGGAGATCGCGCCACTGCACTCCAGCCTGGGCGACAGAGCGAGACTCCGTCTCAAAAAAAAAAAAAAAATTTGAGAACCACTGGGCTTACTAGTACTTCTGAATCCTAGCTGGACACTGGAATTCTTAAAAGAAAACTTAAAAAAAAAAAAAAAAGTCCTGATATCTCAAGTCTCACCCCCAGAAATTCTGATTTCATTGACAAACAGTGTGTCAATGAAATCAGTTTTCAAATCTCCCCTAGGTGATTCTGAGGTGCAGCCAAGGTTGACCGCCACTAAGCTAGAAGAATTTTAGGCTCTTGGATTTCTATGAATTAGTATTTGCACTCAATCTGAAATTCTCTAAGTGATGGAATGTGCATCACTTCACCACGTAGTTCCTTCTTTGTCTGATGGTTCTGATCGTGAAACCTTATTTTTTCAACTGAGCTGAACTTTTACTCCACACCAATTCTATTTCCTGGTCCCAGTTGCCTTCAGGTCAAGTCATCCCAATTAATAAACTGTACAGTTGAAATTTGCATTAGCTTTCTCCTGCCACATCTTTTATTCACCTCCAGTTTCTCATCTCCTTCCCACCCTCTAATCTCACCTGATAGCCAGTGCCCTAATCTGTCTGCCTCCATGAAAACCCACTCTCAGCAAAGTATCTGAGATGAGTCGATTGCTCACTGCCATGATGGAGTCCATTGAGGGGGTAAGTATTGCAGAGACCTGGCTCCACCTGGCTCTATCCCTGTGGGACCTTGGACATGACCCTTTCACTCTCTGGGTCTCAGCGTTCCCATCTCTAGAGCTAGTGGGACTAGTCTAGATTAGTTCTTAAAACTCTTTCAGCTCCCATAATCTAATCTTGGAAGCACTAGACTGGGAAGCATAGGAGTAATAGCTAATGTAGCCAATGGAAAGAGAATGAGAGAGAGGAAAGGAAGGAAGGAGACAGGGAAGGAGAGAGAAAGAAAGATAGAGAGGGAGAGAGGGAGGAGAGAAAGAAAGCAGGAAGGAAGGAAGAAGGGAAGGTGGGAGGGATGAAGGGAGGGAGGGGAATGTAGTTAACCAATAGAGGAGGATGGGAGGGAGGGAGAGAATTGGGATTAGGGAGGAAGTCTGGAAAAGGAGGAGGGGCCGGGCATGGTGGTTCACGCCTATAATCCCAGCACTTTGGGAGGCAGAGTCAGACAGATTGCTTGAGGCCAGGAGTTCGAGACCAGCCTGGCCAACATGGAGAAACCCCCATCTCTACTAAAAATGCAAAAATCAGCAGGGTGTGGTGGCATACGCCTACAATACCAGCTACTCAGGAGGCTGAGGAAAGAGAATGCCTTGAACTGGGAGGTGGAGTTTGCAGTGAGCCGAGATCATGCCACTTCACTGCAGCCCGGGCAGCAGAGTGAGACTCTGTCTCAAAAAACAGGACAGAGGGAAGAAGGAAGGGAGGGAGGGAGGAGTGAGGAAAGAAGGGAGGCCCATTGCAGCCTTTTGAAAACTTTCTAATGCATTAAGCAAAATATTTTGAAAATGTAGACAACAACACACTACTCTTTATATAGTTACTTATTACGCAGTGCTAGTGTGCTGTTTGAATCACAAATTGCATGCTAATGGCCTAATTCATAAACCATTGACATTCTTTATGAGTCCTTAGCATTCAGAAATGAAGAATTTCTGTTCAAAATATAATTTGCATTGCAAAATTCAATAATTTAGTTTCTCATATTCATTAATGCCTAAAACCACAACACATAACTTATCCCATTCCAACCCCCTCCTTGGGACACTGGAAAAAGAAGTGTTTCAGCTGGGAAATCAAGTACTGCTTTTTATGGCCACGTTTGAAACTGCTGTGAGAGTTATCACAAGGGAAGCCATGTTGGTTTTCTTCAAGGAGTGGGCACTGAAGGATTCTGCCACAACAAGATAGCAGAGGTAGAAGGGCCTGTTGCACCCATGCAGAAGTTTATTTAACCTTCCCAATCTCAGGAACCCCATCTGAGACCAAAGTTCCTGGTGAAAGAGATGTGTGAGATTTTCAGTGCACTCATCCATAGAAAACTCAATGAAGTGACCAGTGTAACATTCAAGGGAACAATTGAATAATTCATGGGACACTCAGTTGAATAGTCTGTGGAATTCTCAATGAAATGATCAATGTAACAGTCAACGGAATAGTCCATGGGAAAATTGAATAGTCTGTGAAGCACTCAGAGGGATTGTCAATCAGATATTTAATGGAAAGGGCTGTAGAATTATTTGTGAAGTAGAAATGAGGAACATTCCCTTGGCAGATACCTCTGTTATGAGATAGGGAACCTACCTCATGTAGATGAGAAGTAAAGTTGAATTCATTGCAGCTCTAGCTGTTTTTGTGCCCTAGTATAAGTGAGGCACGGAAAATCTGTCGGAAGAAAGAATGGAGAGGTGGATTGCTTATGGAAGAGCCAGTGGGAATGCTTACCTGGCTCAGGTGTCCCTAGTAAGGTCTTTTGTGGTACTACCTGGGGTTAAGCTCCAACACACCAATCTTGATTTGATGGGTTTTAATTAGAATGTGCTAATATAAATTTTTCTTTTGAAACAATGCGTAGGCTGCTCAGAACCCAGATCCTAGTATCGAGACAATAAAATTGAATGAACATAACTCCTGGAGTCAAAAGTCCTGCATTTTAATTTTCAATCTGCCTCTAGCCCTCTGTGTAAACTTGTCCAAGCCACATCCTCTCTCTGGGACTTATAAATAGGGAAGTTTGGACGTCGTGGATCTCTAAAAACTCTTTTAACACTAAAACTTCTAGGACTTCTGAATCTGACCCTAGTATCACGATCGAAATTGGACACCAGTCACTCCTGTCTGGGTGTGTTTGCCTCCCAGAGCTGCTATCCAAGGCCATGAAAGGTGAAAGGCCAAACACCTTACTAGAATGTCAAGGGGTCCATTAAAGAGAACCACGTGTCTCATTTAGTGCTGTATTCCAGGTGTTCAGCATACAACCTGCATATCATTAGTGGTCAAGAAATAATCATTCAGGCCAAGCGCAGTGGCTCACGCCTGTAATCCCAGCACTTTGGGAGGCCAAGGCGGGCAGACCACGAGGTCAGGAGATTGAGACCATCCTGGCCAACATGGTGAAACCCCGTCTCTACTAAAAATACCAAAAATTAGCCAGACATGGTGGCAGGCACCTGTAGTCCCAGCTACTCGGGAGGCTGAGGCAGGAGAACGGCATGAACCCAGGAGGCGGAGCTTGCAGTGAGCCGAGATCACGCACCTGCACTCCAGCCTGGGTGACAGAGTGAGACTCCATCTCAAAAAAGGAAAAAAAAAGAAACAAAAGAAATAGTCATGCATTCATTCAACGGATATTCTCTGTGCACTGACACTGCGATGAGCTACATTCTAAGCAGTAGGGATACCATGAGGAACAATATAAATAAAGTCCCTATCTTTAGGGAGCTTACATTGGACTGGAGGAGACAGATAACCAACAAATAAAGCACACATAAACAAAGCAAACAAGTTTGAATGGAGATGAGAGCTGATAAAATAAAGTAATTGACGGAGAATTGTTGAGATGAAGGGATTACTTCCAATTAGTTCAAGAATATATCCTCAGACACTTGATAGAACATTTGAGTTGAGACCTGGATGACATCAAGAAGCCAGCCGTGGGAAGATCCCAAAGCAGAGTATTCTGGAAAGAGAGAGGAGCAAGTGTCAAGGTCCTGGAACAGAAACATGCTCTGCGAGTTCATGGAAGATGGGCCAAGGCCTGTGTGGATGGAGTTTTGTGAGGGGCGATGAATGGGTGAGGTGGTTATGGTTCATGTCGGAGCCTTTGTTACATGGTCAGGAGTTAGTATATTATTCTAAGTGTAATAGGAAACCACTGAATATTTTTAAAAGGTAAATGGCATGAACTGACCCAGAGCTTTAAACAACCAAGTGGATGCTTTATGGAAAATTGAATTGTTGAATGAATGGAGTATGAAGTACCAATTGAATGTTACATTGATTATTTCACTGAGGGTTCCACAGACTATTCAATTGAGTGTCCCATGAACTATTCACTTGTTACCTTGAATGGTACATTTGTCACTTCATTGAGTTTTCCATAGACCAGCTTACCGAAAATCACACATCTCTTTCAGCAGGAACTTTGGTCTCAGATGGGGTTCCTCAGATTGGGAAGGTTAAATGTGCTCCTTGGAAGACAGTCATCCCGGGAAAGTGACACCTGTCCAGGAGAAGGACGCAGTCAGGCATTTCAGAAAGCAACTCCAGTGTGACTCCTGCTGCTGTGACATCTGACACGAAAGCCACCCCTTCTGCCTGGCACCCAGTACCTCTTTGTGAAGACTGAAAGTGACTCTCGTTTTGAGATTTGCTTCACTTCTCCCTCCTTCTGTCCCTGCAAAACTCTATCCCTGCAGCCTTGCCATGAGAGCAAGTCATTCATCAGAAAATCTGAAATATTTATTGTGCGTATTTTAAAGGCCAAAGTGCTATATCATTCAGCTCTGCCCAGATGGGGACAAGGTTTCACAGTGTGATGACTGGGGTAAGGATGTGCCGGACAAAATTGCAGACAATTAATCTGTGCAAATGTAATTCTTCAAAGGGGACCGGAGGACTTGCTTAAGCGCCAAAGACAAAGTAGTCCATAATGACCATCATTAAAATTTAATGCAATTTGCTTATTTGAAAAAAAAAAAGGGAATTCTTCATGTCCTTTACAGCTATCACTTATGGTACTCCTACAGGGATAATGTGAGAAGTGGGAGCAGGTGGAGGGTGTAGAATTGCTTTGAGGGCTAACCGTGAGCCAAATTCTGGTGGGAGGGTCTCTCCAAGGCAACTACATCCATAGACATCCCTCTCTCCTGTTCCCATCACTACTTTTCCTTTGGCAGTGAAAGCAAAAATAGTAGTGGGATGGTACATCAGATGGGATGACACACACAAGTGCTTGGTGGGGGTGCTGAAGGCAGAGGTGCTGGTGGATAGCTGAGCAACATGGTGGTTGTTACTGACTTTGAGCAAGTCCTTTGATCCTCAGGACTCTCATTTATAAAATCTACAAATGTACTTGGCACATGGTCAACACTGAATTCATGCAAATGTCATCAGAGTTATCATCGCTATGGTTGTACTCCTAGATGCTGGCTGTGGGCCTTTGGGCAAATCTCCTAAGATTTCCATAAAGCGGAATTATTACTGTGTCTTCCCCATTGGGATCTTGGGAAGATTAGACAAAGTAACATGTGCCCAGCACTTAGGTCCCTGTGCAAGTTCAGAGAGCAGCTACTCCTGTCATCATCACCTTCTCCATCAGTCTCAGTGATTGACTTTCTCCTAAGGTCAAGACTCGCCTTGGAAATGGGGCTGGTGCTGAGATGCTATGGTGGGGCGTGGTGGTGGAGGGGTGTGAGTGGTGGGAAGTCTCACCATCTGAGTGTCCTCTGTGCCTAGTCTCTGAGTCTCTGTGTCCCCCATCAATAAACAGGGGCACGTAATGGAAGCACATACTTCATAAGCCTTGTTTTGAAATAAAATGCAATCATAGATACTAAGGCATTAGGAAGGGTTAAAAAGCTCTATGTAAATGTAAGGTATTGATGGTTATTGTTTATTAAGTAGCGAGGACTTTTTTATTATTATTTTGATTCCTCTAGCCCTGAGATAGCAGATAAATCAGAAAAATGTCAAGTCAGAGTGAAACATAGATCTCCAGGAACCAGGGTACAGAGCTTCACAGGGATTGTTTTTTCTTCTTACAGTCTTCGCTGAAAGACATTTGAAGGGAAGTTAATAATTGAAACGAAATGAATAATTGCAGTTTGGGGTCCATAGCACAATCATAATTGCCAGTTTATTACTTTTTAATATATTTGCCAAGTATTAATAATATTGAAATAATGCAAGAAGATCATGGGAAATAAATGAAATATATCATTTGTCAAGGAAAAAGATTTCCAAACTGTAGGCACTGCTTTTATGAGTTCTGTGATGAATGTGGCATTGCATCAAATCCTTCATGGTGGGAATGTCACCTGCAAATTTTGGTTCCTGCATAATTCTCATCAAGTGAAATCAAGGTGATGGCAGGGAAGACTCACTGCGTAGGGAACCCTGCCAACTTTCATGTGCTGCCTGGGGTGTGTGGAACACCATGTTAAAGGAAGTCCCAGAGCTGAGAATCAGAATACCCAGGTTATAGCCCCGGCTCTTTGGTTTGATTCTGAACAAGCGTCTTATTAAGTCCTCATGGTCAAAATGAAAGACAACAGCTTCAAACATGAAGGGGTTGGGGAGGGCGCAGTGGCTCATGCCTGTAATCCTAGTACTTTGAGAGGTCGAGGCGGGCAGATCACCTGAGGTCAGGAGTTGGAGACCAGCCTGGACAACGTGGTGAAACCCCGTCTCTACTAAAAATACAAAAATCAGCTGGGTGTGGCGGCGTGCACCTGTAATCCCAGCTACTTGGGAGGCTGAGGCAGAAGAATCACTTGAACCTGGGAGGCAGAGTTTGCAGTGAGCCAAGATAGCGCTATTGCACTCCAGCCTGGGTGTCAGAGCGAGACTCTGTCTCAAAAAAAAAAAAAAAAAAAAAAAAAAATTTAAGGGGTTGAAACAGGTCTTGAATCCCAACTCTTTTGTCTCTAACAACCCATTTTATTATTTTTAGCCCCCAGGTACTTGCATGTTTTGAAAGCTGTTCATATAATAATTTGTACATAGCTAACTTCACCATGCCTTGATGTCTTCTTCGGGAACTTTAAGGGACTGAATATCCTTGTCTCTAAAATGAGAAGGTTGATTTGAGTGAAGGCTTGCAACCTCGGTATCTCAACATAAGGGAATAGTGACTAGCAATAGGGAGAGTCACAACTAATTTATTACTAAAATCAGCTCCAGTAATGAAGTCTTCAATGAATTGCTTAAACAAATTAAAGTGGATTCAAAGGTCCCTCTAACAAAGCCATTCTTGCACCCTTAAGTTCAGATGCTTATTCTTTTTCTTTTTTTTTTTTATTTTGGTTTGTTTTTGTTTGTTTGTTTTGGGTTTTTTGCTTCCATGTTTTAATCATGTACCAGGCATTGAGCTCAGAAAAAGGGGTGGACTCACAGTTGAGGCACTGGGAATCACCGCTGTTCAAGGTCTAATTATCCACCCTCAGTCAGTAGTAAAAGGCAGAGCAGGTGTGAAGGGCACTTTTTTGTTTCAAAATAAAGATAATATTTCCTTTGTCGTAGCTGTAGGAATCACACATTTTTACTTTTATTAAAAATACAGGCCAGGTGCGGTGGCTCACACCTGTAATTCCATCAGGTGTGAGCCAAAGTGGGAGGATCATTTGAGCCCAGGAGTTGGAGACCAGCCTGGGCAACAAGGTGAAACCCTATGTCTACAAAAAATGTAAGAATTAGCTGGACGTGGTGGTGCATGCCTGCAGTCCCAGCTTCTTGGGAGGCTGAGGCTGGAAGATTGCATGAGCTCAGAAGTTGAAGCTGCAGAGAGCTGTGATTGCATCACTGCACTCCATCCTGGGCAACAGAGTGAGATCCTGTCTCAAAAAACAAAAACAAGCCGGGCATAGTGGCTCACACCTGTAATCCCAGCACTTTGGGAGGCCGAGGCCGGCAGATGACCTGAGATCAGGAGGTCAAGACCAGCCTGGCCAACATCGTGAAACCCCGTCTCTACTAAAAATACAAAAATTAGCCAGGTGTGATGGCACATTCCTGTAGTCCCAGCTACTTGGGAAGCTGAGGCAGGAGAATGGCTTGAACCCGGGAGGCAGAGGTTGCAGTGAGCCAAGACCTCACTATTACACTCCAGCCTGGGTGACAGAGTGAGACTCCATCTCAAAAACAAACAAACAAACAAAAAAATATATATATATTTATATATGATAATAAATCTGCCACCAGGATATAACTGATGCTAATATTTTAATAAACATTCTTCCCAATTCATATCGCTATACACATATACGTATAGATTCTGTTTTTCATAACCGTGATAATATCATATGATATCATATGGCGTGAAACTACAATCTGATTTTATCCCCCATTCTGTTTTATACCAGGAACTTCTTTCCATGACAGCAAAGCCCTGCAGAAGTTTTCCATTCTATTCATTTACTGTTAATAATTCATCATTGACATCCGTGGAGCTATCAAAAAGCAGCTGTAAAAAAGAACAAGAAAGCTTATTGTGTACTGATAAGAACCAACTCCAAGATATGTATAAGCATAAAAGGCAAGGTTAGAACACTGTTTACTTTGCTCCTATTTGCGTAAAACAAAGAGAAAAGAAAAAAGAAAGGTGTCATGGCGGGGGTGGGGGGCAACATTTAAACATTTTTGCCCTGAGACTGGGCGCAGTGACTTACACCTGTAATCCTAGCACTTTGTGAGGCCAGGGCAGGTAGATTTCTTGATCCCAGTAGTTTGAGACCAGCCTGGGCAGCATGGTGAGACTTTGTCTCTACAAAAAAAAAAAAAAAAAAAACTTAGCTGGGCAGGTGGTGCCTGCCTGTAGTCCCAACTACCCAGGAGGCTGAGGTAGGAGGATCACTGGCGCCCAGGAAAGCAAGGCTGCAGTAAGCCATGATCCTTCCACTGCACTGTAGCCTGGGTGACAGAACAAGATGATATCTCAAAAAAAAAAAAAAGATAAACATATTTGCTCTGGAGGGGAAGCCAAAGAATTGATGGTGCTGGTTGTGCTGGGAGATAAGCCAGTGGGCAGGCAGAGACCTGAGGCAGGAGAGAGAAGGGTCGTCGTGTACCCTATTGTACCCATGGAACTTTGGACCATATGACTGTATGAACCTAGACAAAGAATGTGTGTGCTGTGGTTTTTTTGTTTGTTTGCTTGTTTTTTGTTTTTTTGAGACAGAGTCTTGCTCTGTCGCCCAAGCTGGAGTGCAGTGGCGCCATCTCGGCTCACTGCAAGCTCCGCCTCTTGGGTTCACGCCATTCTCCTGCCTCAGCCTCCCGAACAGCTGGGACTACAGGCACCCGCCACCACGCCCAGCTAATTTTTGTATTTTTAGTAGAGATGGGGTTTCACCGTGTTAGCCAGGATAGTCTCGATCTCCTGATCTCGTGATCCGCCCGCCTCGGCCTCCCAAGGTGCTGGGATTACAGGCGTGAGCCACCGCGCCTGCCCGGCCATGCTGTGTTTTTATGTTGTATATACTTCATTGCATATGTGTGTGTATGTATGTATTTAATTTGAATACAGTAGATAAATTTGTGTTATATTTAAATTATATCATTTATAAGGTATCTGTTTGTGACTTTGAGGAAACAGTTTATCGCTGTATCCTCCATCTCTAGTCAAATGCCTGGAATAAAAGGAGCTCAATAAATATGTATTCAATAACTTGATGTTTGAATGAATAAATAAATTCTGATTATTAAATAGCATATTTGTGAGTTGCGATTTTTTTTTAGTTACTTCCACGTTTTTCACTTTGGGTGCTCGGTCACAATCTGGGCATTGCCATGCAACATGTGACCCATATGAATAACGTGTGCCTGGTGTGCGGTGCTCAATAAATGTTTGAGGATCCCTGGGCCAACTGCACTCAGGGTACTTCCAGCTGATGTAATCTGGAATTCCAGGATGCGATCTGGAAGACACAAGATTCAGGGGTCCTTTTCCTCTGAGAAGGGAATTGAGGGGTGGAAGGTAGAGAAGCTAGAAGCAGAATCCCAACCCAAGAGCCACTTACCCAGAATACTTGACCCTGGCCCCAGTGACCGCTTCAGCTCCGCAAAGCCTCCTTCTCTCTCTGACCCTCATCAGACCCAGAGGAGGGCTCTGCCTCCTGCAAGCAGGCTCAGATGCCTGGGCAGATCTTCCCCACAAGCTCACACCACCCTCTCCTTCCATCCTCCCACGCCCCAATTCCCTTCTCCGAGGAAGATGACCCCTGCAGCTTCACTCTTCCAGATCCCATCCTGGGATTCCAGGTTGTATCAGCTGGAAGCACCCTTCGTGCAACTGGCCCAGGGATCCTTAAATATTTATTCACCACCACAAGCAAGACAGACGTTGTTCATATAGATCACGTGTCCCATGGCAATATCCAGATTGTAACAGGAAACCTAAACTAAAAAAGAAAAAAAATGGAAGTAACTTAAAAAAATTACAACTCACAAATATGCTATTTTTTTAATTATTTTATTTTTTTAGACAGAGTCTCGCTCTGTCACAGAGGCTGGAATGCAGTGAAACAATCTCAGCTCACTGCAACCTCCACCTCCTGGATTCAAGTGATTCTCCTGTCTCAGCCTCTGGAGTAGCTGGGATTACAGGCACATGCCACCATGCCTGGCTGATTTTTGTATTTTTAGTAGACATGGGGTTTCACCATGTTGGCCAGGCTGGTCTTGAACTCTTCACCTCAGCCTAAGGTGATCCACCTGCCTCAGCCTCCCAAAGTGCTGGGATTACAGGCTTGAACTGCCGAGCCAGGCCACAAATATGGTATTTAATAATCAGAATGTATTTATTCATTCAAACATCAAGTTATTGAGTGCGTATTTATCGAACTGCTATATTCCAGGCACTTGGCTAGAGATTAAGGATACAGTGATGAACTACTTTTTCACAAAATAGTTTTTTTATAGGAGCAATAGAACAGTCTCAGATAGAGGCAGGAGCTCTGGAGTCCAGCCACCTGAGCAGGAATCCCAGCTGGTCGCTCACCGGCCGGGTATCATTATCTCAACCTCAGTTTCCTCATCTGTCAAATAAGAGTGATGATGATTGCATTGAATTCATCAGATTGTCGTAAGTCTTCAATGAAATAATGCAAGTAAAATATCTGGTATATAGCAAGCACTCCAAAAATCTCAGCTATTATTACTATTATAATAGCACCCATTTTATTTTTTTTATTTATTTTTTTTTTATTATACTTTAGGGTTTTAGGGTACATGTGCACAATGTGCAGGTTTGTTACATATGTATCCATGTGCCATGTTGATTTCCTGCACCCATTAACTCGTCATTTAGCATTAGGTGTATCTCCTAATGCTGTCCCTCCCCCCTCCCCCAACCCCACAACAGTCCCCGGAGTGTGATGTTCCCCTTCCTGTGTCCATGAGTTCTCATTGTTCAATTCCCACCTATGAGTGAGAACATGCGGTGTTTGGTTTTTTGTCCTTGCGATAGTTTACTGAGAATGATGTTTTCCAGTTTCATCCATGTCCCTACAAAGGACACGAACTCATCATTTTTTATGGCTGCATAGTATTCCATGGTGAATATGTGCCACATTTTCTTAATCCAGTCTATCGTTGTTGGACATTTGGGTTGGTTCCAACTCTTTGCTATTGTGAATAGTGCCACAATAAACATACGTGTGCATGTGTCTTTATAGCAGCATGATTTATAGTCCTTTGGGTATATACCCAGTAATGGGATGGCTGGGTCAAATGGTATTTCTAGTTCTAGATCCCTGAGGAATCGCCACACTGACTTCCACAATGGTTGAACTAGTTTACAGTCCCACCAACAGTGTAAAAGTGTTCCTATTTCTCCACATCCTGTCCAGCACCTGTTGTTTCCTGATTTTTTAATGATGGCCATTCTAACTGGTGTGAGATGGTATCTCACTGAATAGCACCCATTTTATCTAAGGTTGGATAGTCAATGAAAGATACAGAAAAAGACAGGGAAACTTGGGAGTTGATAGGAACAGATGAAGTAGAACTGATGAATCAGAAAGCAGTGAAATTCAATTCACTTACTGAACCAATTTTTATTGACCACTCACTATAGCTCAGCATTCCACTAGGTACTGGGAACCAGTGGTAAGCAAAGACGGACATAGTTCCTGTCTTCTTGGAGCTTACGGACTGTTGGGAGAGATGGATATAACCACAGAATCACACGAATAACTGCTAAATTTTGACAATGACTACTGTCACAGAAGAGAGATGTAGGATGTTTCAAGAGCTGACAACAGGAAGACTTGATCTAATGAGAGAGATCAGGGCAGGCTTCCCTGGAGAGTAATGTTTGAGCTGACATGCAACTCAGGTTAAAAGATTAAGCAGCAGGTGCAAAGTCCCTGTGGCAAAGACATATGCATGGAACTGAAAGAAGTCCAGAGTTGCCAGAGAGAGGCTACAACGTGGAGGGTAGAGTGAGGTGAGGCTGAGAGCAAAGTCTGGACCAGCCCCATGCAGGGTCTAATGATAATAATGACCACAAATAGGGTGGCAGCAATCATGTATTGATCTCTTGGTATATGCCAGGCATATTATATGATATCATCTAAAGTCATGACAATACCATGAAGTTGGTGCTATTATTTTCTGCATTTTACAAATGGGAAAACAGGCTTGAGGTCATGTGGCTACCAAGGACGTGAACCAGTTATGTCTAACTCAAGAGCCTTCACAGTCTTGGACTCAGAACATCATACAATTTGTCATACAAATGAGGACAATCCAGGGGTACATTATTAATAATGCTAAGACCACAGACATAAACCAGGACCTCCCCAAGCACTGCTGGAAAATATCTCAGGATTTAAAAACAATGAAAGTACTTTGTAAACAGTGATATCTACTAACAGATCAGAGACAATTCATCTGACCATAAGGTTCAGGAAGGGGAAAGATCTCAGTGTAACCAGGAGATCCTTTTCTTGAACCAATGCCTCATTCTGCTACAACATGAAGCTTCTTCCAGTCCCACATCTTCAATATATTTGACACTTTGAAAAATAATTAATTGTGTCGGTTTTATTAATGTTTTAAAATACAAATTAAAAATGTGACAAATGAGTGAGAAACAGCAGTCTGTTTTAATGAAAATTTCATATTCTCCATCAATAAATCATAAACTAAAGAGAACCCAACATAAGCCACGATATTCCTTGCCTGTCTGTGTAAGGGGTTACTTGGGAGACGGTTCCACTTGGGAACTGGAAAGATTCTAGAATTCTGCAGGGCCCAACAGTTCAGGCTGGTGAGGATCAAAGGGGTCTGGCTTAGAAAGATGTAGCACAGGCTCCAATTCCTCTGTTCTTTCCAAGAACAAAGGGCTTAGAGAGATGCAGCACAGTGGCCCAATATGAACTTTACCTCCAAGGGATCCACCACCCTGCGAGGCAGCTTTCACCAGGACAGCATGGTGATCAGGAAAAACCACCCCACCATTAGGGTGAAATGCAGCAGAAGCATAGCATTGTGTGGCTGGAGAAGTCACCCGCCGTCACCCTCCGTGGTTGAGATGTTGAGGATGATTCAGGGCAGGGCGTCCCTTAACCAAGGAGGATGTGAAACCTGGTACCCCTCTACTTCCTCTGCTGAGATTTCTCCTGCTTCAGACTCTGTTCCAACGGTAGGGCTCATTCCCAAACTTTGTGTCTAGAACCTCTACTGAAATGTTCTTTTCCCTGTTTTAACATCTTACAAGAGATGTTTTATCCTACCTCTGGGTAGCAATAAACCAATTCCATCTATTTCACATTTTTAAAGAAACCCAGATTAGGAGATGCAAGGGTCTCCCTCGGTCATCCCAGGTCACTTTAAATTCCCAAGTCTGCTCCTCCAGCACCATCTTGGAAAACTCTCATATCTGATTTCAGGTTTGCAAAGGATTGGGCCTGATTGAGCTAGATCTGCTTTTCAAAAATTCTAAATATGTAAGAACGATTTGGCAGGGAGTGGTTGGAAATGCAAATTCCTTGGCTTTATAACGTTCTAAATATTGATTCTGTGGGTTTGGGGTGGAGGAGGCCAGCAAAGGGGGTAGGAGTGTGCTTTGTACATAAGCAACCGAGGTGCGCTATTCAGAAGCACTACTCTAAATGAGCCTTGGAAGGAACAGGGGAATTGGAGCCTGGGGTTGGGGGGTTATTTGAGGGAACTGGGATGTTTCCAACCAGAATCTCCCCAGTCCTCCCAGCTCTTCCCCACATCCTCCCTCTGCACCAGAGTTTAGCAAATGTAGTCTTCTTAGGCCAGATTGAAATGCCAGAATGTATGGAGATTAATCACAGAATAATACAAACTGCCGCTTATCATCTCCCATATATTTGACATAATTACCCTACAAGCAACATGAAAATGTTATACTGTAATAACTCCTAGCCAGGAGAAAAGGCAGCGTTGCTGATAACATGAAAATAGAGAAGAATACAGAACACAGCCCTTCGAAAACTTTTAATTAATTTTTCTCCCTTTCAGCATAATGGATGTCAGTTCAGGCTTCAGTGTTTCCGAAGTGCTTGGCCTCGTAGCAAAGAAACTTAGGATCAGGCAGATTGACTACAGAGCAAAGCTGGGCCCCAATGGGGGACTAAGGAGAGACGGCATGAGGAGCATTTGGTCATCTTTAAACACATAATTTAGACTATGTCACTTTTCTATTTAAATTATTTTATAGCTCCCCCTTGCCCCGCCCTGCAGAACCCAAAGACCAAGGTCCTTTGGTGTCATTGGGAATAATCCATGGTGTGGCACTTGCTTGTTACCTTGTCAATTTCAGCTGCTTCCCCTACCCACCAAATGCCCTAGTGTGACTGAGTCGCTTGCATCATGCAATGGTGCACCTTGCACCATGCTTCATTCCTCCAAAACTGTGCACTTGATGTTCTATCTACTAGGACGCCCCTCCCACGGAAACTTCATCTGTCCAACCCAACTCATTCTTTAAAACTCAGCTCAGATGTCATCCCCTCCCCAGAGCCTTCCTTTCTCAAAGACAGCCAAGGTTTCTGCCTTGGGCTCCTAGAGCCTCCTGACCTTCCTTCTAACACGGACTGTATCACCCTATATTGCACGAACCCACCTGTCTCTCTCCTCCTGTAGAATGTGAATGTATCATTCATTTCTATAGGCCAAGATCCACACCATGTCTAGGATAGAACATGTGCTGAAAGAATATTTGAAGAATGAACAAATAAATATTCTCTATAGCTACTAGAGTAACTTAACACTTTGTCAATGTCCGTAACATAGGAACCTACACAGTAAATTCCTTGTGTAAAAAACCATGCATCTCTCTTTATAAACCACTGTGATTCATTGGTCAAACTGGCTTATGTAATCCAATATTTTCCTTTTTGCCTAGACTGCCAGGAAGCTCAAAGGTAAATGCCATGATAAATAATAACAACAGCATTAGCCTGGGTTTTGTTTTTGTGGATTGATTTTCTTTTTCCTTCACTGTGATTTTGTTCCTGTTTTTGTTTTCTGTTTCCCATTTACTGACTCATCAATAGCAAACAACTTTATATAGGCAAGCTGCAAAGACCAAGGATATATGCAAGCCCTCTCATGCTTGCTTCATGTCTTACTTAACAGATAAGCACACCTTTTGGATAAATAACAAGTATAATTTGTCTAAGTGGTAAATGAATACTCAACAAATATTTGTTGAGCATTAACTGAGCCAGGCATCAAGCTGGGTCTTCTGCATATAGAGAAGAAAACACATGCTCTCCTCACTCAAGGAGTACATTGTTTACTGGGAAGTAAAGGGGGTGATATTTGAGCAGGGTCTTAACGGATATGTAGGGGTTCACCAGTAGAAGAAACAAAACCTGCTGAATTTTAAGAACGTCAAGTGACTTGATATTGCTACAGGATACATGTGAATGAGCAGTCGTTAAACGACCAACCTGTTGAAAAGAGGAAGGATAGTTCATAAGACACTTAGGAACAGACCTTGCTGTTAAGTTTAGACTTTACCCTACAGGCCACTGGTCTAAAACTGTTTTACATAGGGGGACCCCTTTTCGGTGTTCAGAGATTTTATGGCAGTAGTCTCAGTGCAAATTGACTGAGAAAACATATGACAGCAAAAGTCATAGTAAGTTCAGTGATGCATTTAAATTAATTTGTACTTTGTTCAACCCAATCAAATTTACAGACATTTGAAAAATAGCTGCACCCAGCAAAACATACACTGCTCCCCTCAGAAATATAAATAAAATATGAATGTGTCTATTCTAAGTGGTTACTCTTCTCCTCAACATCTTTCTCTCTTTCTCTCTCTCTCCCCCCGCCCCCCGCCCCGTAATATCTTATCTTGTGAGGCTTGACATTGAAATGCAGTTTCCACAGTGCGTGTTTCCAGTGTGGTTATAACTTGTGGATCTGTTTTATCAGATGCTCCTGTCTTTTGTTTAATCAGGCCTCTATTGCACCCTTTCTCTTTTCTTTCTAGTTGTTGTCTTCTTTCTCCTATGTTCAAGATCACTAGTCTATTGTTGGCCAGGCTCAGTGGCTCACACCTGCAATCCCAACACTTTGGGAGGCCAAGGTGGGAAAATTACTTGCATCCAGGAGTTCAAGACCAGCCTGGGGAACATAGCAAGATCGCTTATCTACAAAAGAATATCTACAAAAAAAATAAAAAATAACCAGGCATAGTGGCACATGCCTGCAGTCCCAGCTATTCGGGAGGCTGAGGCAGGAGGATTGCTGGAGCCCAAGAGGTTGAGGTTGCAGTGAGCTGTAATCATACCACTGGACTCACCCTGTGCAACAGAGTTATACTCTGTCTCAGAAAATCATCATCATCACCATCATCATCATCTATTGCTGTCAAGTTACATTTTGATATGTTAATCTAATTTTGTGGTCCTTAAATGTTCATGTGTACCAGAAACACCGAGAGGGCTACTCAAATACAGATTGCTGGGCGTCATTCCCAGAGTTTCTAATTCGGTAGATCATTAGTGGGGTCTGAGAATTTGCTTTTCTAACAAATTCCCAAATGAGGCTGATGCCGCTGATCCAGGGGCCACACTTTGAGAATCAGTGAGCTACCTTATCTCCCTTCTCCTACTATATTACCATTTCGTCTATGGTTTCATCGGTTTCTTACATATTTTACCCTTCTTAAAATTCTCAAACCTTTGATTTCATAAATAAATTCTCAGCCTGGCAAGGTGGCTCATGCCTGTAATCCCAGCACTTTGGGAGGTTGAGGGAGAAGGATTGCTTGAGCCCAAGAATTTGAGACCAGCCTAGGCAACATAACAAGACCCTATCTCTATGGAAAATTTAAAAATTAGCTGGGTGTGGTGGTGTGTGCCTGTAGTCCCAGCTGCCTTGGAGGCTGAGGTGGGAGGATCACTTGAGCCCAGGAGATGGAAGCTACAGTGAGCTATGATCATGTCACTGCACTCCAGCCTGGGAACAGAGCAAGACCCTGTCTCAAAACAAAAAAGAAATGTTCAAAATGAATAAAACAATTATATTAAGAGCATAAATGTTCATAAATACATACAATCCTGAAGAACACTTTTACATGCACCACGATGGTTAAGACTGATTGTGTATACGTTATAGAATTTCTTAACTCATTTCAAACTGTTAAGTAAATCAACACATGCAATTTGCATTCCTTCTAGTTGTCACCTGTCAGTAACGGTAAACGTGTAAATGAGGAGCCAAGACTTTCATGTGATCTCTTTAGGGTTGTGTGTTTACCTGAGAGACCCAATGTACCGACAGTGGCCGGACTCTATATAAAGATGAACCCTGACCCAACAATCTGCAGCGACCAGCCCGGACATCATCTACAGGAACCAGCCCAGGGTGCCAGCCTGCTCTCTGTAAGTCAGACTTGTAGAAAGTCCGGCCACTATCTCCAGCAACTGGTTCAGGAAGCCAAGCAACCACCCCAGTAACAATCAGTCCCAAATGCCCAGGGTTCAAATAATAACGGACAGCTTCCCTAAAATTTTTATCCCTGCATCCAACTGGGGATAAACCCAAGAAAGCTACACAGACACCCCTACCAGATCACAGCAGATGACCACTTCTAATTATCCCACCTTCAGGTTCCCCATGACAACAGCTCCAATCAGAGCGCACCAGGTCTTCTTTTTCTTCTGCAGTAAAGGTTTCCCTCTCCTCTATCTACCTTTGAGCGTCTGCCAAAACGCAAGTGATTCTGGCTGACTCCCTTGCTACAGCAAGCTCTGAATAAATAGCTTTTGCTTGTTCTTATTTGGTTGGGCTGCATTTATTTCTAAAGCTAGCTGGGAGGAAAGGGGAAAGCCACAGCCAACTGAGCCTTGGCTAAATGTATCTAAGCATTACATAAAATACCTGTATGTACAAGACCCATTAGAATGTTTATCCAGTCTGCATATAATGGTTGCTGCAGGTGAGTGTTCTCAGGCTCTTTTCCGGAATTCTGTTGAGGGATCTTGTGGTCTCATTGACAGCAAATACGGCTGGGGGAAAGGGGGAGTCGTCAAGGAATTTTTGAGCTGAAAGGTGTCATGATTTTTGCATTAAAGACACCAGCCCAGCAGCTGTGTGGAGGAAGAGGAGTAAGGAAGAGCAGAATGTATCAACCAGGATTTCTCCAAAGGGGTTAAGCAAGAACTCTAGACCAGATTCTGTCTCCGTGGAGGCCCTTCCTTGTCCTGAAATGCATTCCCATTGCCCCTGAAGAGACACGCTTTCTTTTTTTTTTGAGACAGAGTCTCGCTCTGTCACCCAGGCTGGAGTGCAGTGGTGCAATTTCAGCTCACTACAATGTGTGCCTCCTGGATTCAAGCTATTCTCTTGCCTCAGACTCCAGAGTAGCTGAGATTACAGGCGCACGCCACTACGCCTGGCTAATTTTTGTATTTTTAGTAGACACAGCGTTTCAACATCTTCGCCAGACTGATCTTGAACTCCTGACCTTGTGATCCACCCACCTCAGCCTCCCAAAGTGCTGGGATTACAGGTGTGAGCCACCGCACCCAGCCAGCACGCTTTCTTTACTGAACACAAAGGTTGGCAAGGTTGTCTTCTCAGGCAGGAGGAGGTCCTTGCATGGCCTCTGAGTGTAGTCTCGGGGAAGTGTGGACCACAGTCATGGTTATTTAATTACCATGAGAGATTCTCATCAGGATGCCAACAGGCAAGTTCACAGCTGAGAAACCCCTCTTAATTGCTGGGCTTGGGAGGCCCATCATTCCTTTGATGGGCCTGTGGCTTGCTCTTTTGACCTCCCACATCTAGATTTGCTGGGGCTGTGGAAATGATTCCTAGTCCAGGTGATAGAAATGTCAGGAACAAGACTCTGGCCGAAACATTTGGCCAGACTTTGTTAATTTCATGAAGAAGGGGAAATGCAAGTTTCACGCTCCTGGAACGGCTGCAAGCAAGACCCACTGAAAAGCCTGTTCTTCAAACAAGTTAAACACCGTGAGTTTGAATTTAAGCTCCAGCCCCTAGTAACGGTGGGACCCTGACTGAGCAAGGGGTTTAGTTATCCTCTCCACCTCCGGATTTTCTCATTTGTGAAAAGGATGTAATATGAGTTCCTGCATCTCAGGGTTGCTGTGAAATGATGCATCTAAAGGGTTTGGCAGTGTGCCTGACCCATAGCAAACTCTGGCAATTATAACGCATGTTTCTTGAGTGCTGGATGGCACCTCTATAGTTTCCTACAGTCAAGGTCAATGATTCTCAGATACTAGCCATGTACAGCATGGCTTTACAACCTTTTATTATTATTACCTCCCTGATGAGTCTTTTAAACTTTTTTTCCTAATCGTCACCCCACACACACCCTTGAAATAATAGCACAGGTGCACTGTGTATCTGTTTCTGTACTGTAACCTTTTGCAGGGCCACGAACCATTGTATAGTATCCAAGACCTTTTTCACCCGCTAAGAGCAAATTATCTCAGCAGAGATGAAATCTTTTATGCATTTTTGTCCTTTTTCTTGCCCATAGAGAAGTGAGCTAAAAATTGCCATGTATATATGTATACAGAAAAAAAATACACCCATATATGAAAAATACTTTGTTTTACTTTCACTGATGGGAATGACCATGTGAAATATTTCAATTTTACATAGTCGGTGGAGGAGCTAGTATTAAAAAGAAATAAAGCATCTTCCAATTTAACAAAGAGGGTGAGAGAGAGAGATCCAGTTGTTGCCTGCGTTAAGAATGCATGATCTCGCCAGGCGCGGTGGCTCATGCCTGTAATCCCAGCACTTTGGGAGGCTGAGGCAGGCGGATCACAAGGTCAGGAGATCGAGACCATCCTGGCTAACACAGTGAAACCCCATCTCTACTAAAAATACAAAAAATTAGCCAGGCATGGCAGCATGCACCTGCAGTCCCAGCTGCTGGGGAGGCTGAGGCAGGAGAATGGCGTGAACCCTGGAGGCAGAGCTTGCAGTGAGCCAAGATCTCACCACTGCACTCCAGCCTGGGCAACAGAGCAAGACTCCGTCTCAAAAAAAAAAAAAAGAATGCATGATCTCAGGTTGGGGGTGGTGCCTCACACCTGTAATCCCAGCACTTTGGGAGGCCAAGGTGGGTGGATCACCTGAGGTTAGGAGTTGGAGAACAGCCCGGCCAACATGGCAAAATCCTTTCTCTACTAAAAAATACAAAAATTAGCCGGAAGTGGTGGTGGGCACCTGCAGTCCCAGCTACTCGGAAGGCTGAAGCAGGAGAATCGCTCGAACCCAGCGGGCAGAGGTTGCAGTGAGCCACGATTGAGCCACTTTACTCAAGCCTGGGCAACAAGAGCAAAACTCCGTCTCAAAAAAAAAAAAAAAAATGCATGATCTCAAAGTGAGATCTGTGTGAACTGAGAAAAATAAGAAAGTTCACATGCATTCTGTTTAAAGTTCAACCTTTTATTCTAAGATGTCGTATTTTCCTTTGTGTGTGTGTGTATGTGTGTGAGAGACGGTTGTAACGGGAAATGGTAGTGATTATCTTTTTGTATGTGGGGTTCTGTGTCTGTGTGCTCAGGTGGTGGCTGAATTGATGGACTTACTTGCCATGATGAAAAGTAAGTAACAGAACTTCTACCTGTATTAGTCAGGGTTCTCTAGAGGTCAGAACTAGTAGGATAGATGTAGATATATATAAAAGGGAATTTATTCAGGAGAAGTGGCTCACGTGATCACAAGGTGAAGTCCCACTACAGTCCATCCACAAGCTGAGGAGTAAGGAAGCCAGTAGTTGCTCAGTCCGAGTCCCAAAACCTCAAAACCAGGGAAGCCAACAGTGCAGCCTTCAGTCTGTAGCCGAAGGCCCAAGAGTCCCTGGCAAACCACTGGTGTAAGCCCAAGAGTCCAAAATCCAAATAACTTGGAATCTGATGTTCCAGGGCAGGAAGCACGTGCTGGAGCATGGGAGAAGATGAAGCCAGAAGACTCAGCAAGTCAGCTTCTCCCACCATCCCCATCTTCTGCCTGCTTTTTCTAGCCGTGCTGGCAGCCAATTGGATGGTGTCTACCCACATTGTGGGTGGGTCTTCCTCTCCCAGTCCACTCACTCAAGTGATCATCTCTTCTGGCAACAGCCAGAAATACCCAGATACACCCAGGAACGATACTGTGCATCCTTCAAGCCAATCAAGTTGATACTTAACATTAACCATCACAGTACCCCAGAATTTTGTTCGTGTTCTCTGGAATCTAAAATCTGGTCCCTCCTGGCTGGGCGCAGTGGCTCACACCTGCAATCCCAGCACTTTGGGAGGCCAAGGCAGGCGGATCACGAGGTCAGTAGTTTGAGAGCAGCCTGACCAATGTAGTGAAACCCCATCTCTACTAAAAATACAAAATTAGCCAGGCGTGGTGATGCATGCCTGTAATCCTAGCTACTGGGAAGGCTGAGGCAGAAGAATCACTTGAACCCCAGAGGCGGAGGTTGCAGTGAACCGAGATCGCACCATTGCACTCCAGCCTGAGCAACAAGAGTGAAACTTCATCTCAAAAACAAAGAAACAAACAAACAAACAAACGCTGGTCCCTCCTAACACTCCAGCTCCTGGGGCTCTGAAGGTTCACCTCCTGCCCACTCCCATATCCACACATGCTTGTGGGTGCTAGAGAGATTCATCCCCTTCCTCACCCTGTGGTCCTCGCTGAAGCCACAGGAAAGAACGTCCGCTGCTCTCCTCCTGAGAGAACCGCAGTAGAAGAAGACTGAGCAAAACATTACTGGGCACAGCTATTCTGCACCTCACCTTGTACTTGATTTGCAGAACTACAGAGATGAATGATACGTGGTTCTGACCCTAAAGGAGTTCAAAGTCTAGCAAAGGTGACAGAGGTCTCCCGCCATCCTGTTCGCTCACTCTTCCTTGTTCTACTGAGCTATGGGTCTCCCAGGAAACGTGCTGTGGTCTCTAGCACTGGAGGATTTTTTCTTCAAAGAAAGGATCTCCTGGAATTCTGGTTTTTACCAGAACCAGGAACCAGGAGCAAGACTCTGGCCAAAACATTTGGCCAGACTTTGTTAATTTCATGAGGCAGGGGAAATGCAAGTTTCATGCTGCTGGAATGGCTGCAAGCAAGACCCCCTGAAAAGCCTGTTCTTCAAATAAGTTAGTCAGACACCATGTGTTTGAATCCAAGCTCCAGCCCCTAGTAACGGTGGGACCCTGACTGAGCAAGTGGCTTAGCCTACACTGTGTAGCCTTCTGTACACTGTTATACTTAAAAGTAATATTTAAGGTAAAAAAACAAAGATGAAAATGTCAAGGCCAATTTAGGTGAGCATTGCATAAGAAGAAAATGCCACAAATAAACTGTTGGCTCCAAACTCAACTTCCTGTGGCCAAAGCAAAGAGAGAAAGTCCATCAGTGACAACATTCCCAGTATCCTCAGATTTAACCATACTAAAGGTTGACAAGAAACATTTACTTTCCATCTGTGAGGCGGGACAAAAATTCATCTTTTCAAAACCTTTCATAGAGTAGCACAGCTGATCTTATGAGAGCATCTGAAACAATACTCTGAAATAAAATTTAACGGTGTGTTTCTAGGGGTGTTTTATTAAACTTCTCCATTCAAGCTCATGTACCAAATGTAAAACCCATGGTCATAATTGTGCAAAACTGAGAGCCACCTAAATGTCCTTCACTAGGTTATTGGATACACAAATTGTACTACATCAGAACCATGGAATACTACTCAGCAATGAAAAGGAACAAATGCAACAGGGTGGATGGATCTCAAAGGTATTATGCTGAGTGAAGAAAAGCCAGTCTCCAAAGATTCTATATTGTAAGATTCCATTTATATAACATTCTCAAAATTACAGAGCTCCAGAGGGAGAGGACAGATCAGTGATTGCCAGGGGTCAAGCAAGGACTACAAGGGGGACCAGGCACAGCGGCTCACACCTGTAATCTCAGCACTTTGGGAGGCTGAAGCAAGAGGATCACTTGAAGCCAGGAATTTGAGACCAGCCTGGACAACACAGCAAGACCCCATCTCTGAAAAAAAAAATTTTAAATATTAGCCAGTCATGGTTGTGTGTGCCTGTAGTCCCAGCTACTAGGGAGGCTAAGGTGGGAGCCTCACTTGAACCCATGAGGTTGAGGCTGTAGTGAGCTATATTCACTCCACTACTCTCCAGCCTGAGCCACAGAGTGAGACTCTATTCTTTAAAAGAAAAAAGACTGCAAAGGGTAGCTACATAGAGCTCCTTTGAGTTGGTGGAAAAGGTCTGCTTCATGATTGTGCTGTGCAAAAATCTATACATGGCAGAAATTTGCACAAAACTGTACACACACACACAAAGATAAGATCTGTAGTTTAACAGTATTGCAATGTGGATTTTCTAGCTTTGATACTGCACTGCAGTTATGTAGGATGTCACCACTGGGGAAAGATAAGTGAAGGGTTCAAGGGACTCTGTGTAATATTTTTGCCACTTCCTGCGAGCCTATAATTATTTCAAAATAAATAGGAAAAAAATAAAAGACAATAGCTGTGCTCTAAGGTCCTACCTGCTCCTGAATTCTCTAACTCAGGGACCCTGGCCTTCCGCCCTGAAGGTGAAACCTTGCTGTTTCTGCACAAACCACTCCCCTCCCCTCCCAGCAGCCCTTGATTCTTGGGCTTAACAGCTCCCAGGACCCGCCGAGCTGTGATTCTGAAGTCATCTTTGATCACTCACTTTAGGTCTCTTACCACTTAAGCTGCCTGTATTTAAACTCTCCCCGAGTGATCTCCATCCTTTTATCCAGGTCCTTTGATGGCTTGGCTCTGGTCACTTGCTAATCCAGCCGAGGTTCTTGCTTCCTGCCAGGTTTTTCTTCCGACTTCTCATCCTCCCCTTTGTTGCTCACCCTTTGCTTGGCGAAGAGGCCAGGATGGAGATGACAGGAGAGCACAGGAGTGCTGACCGCAGCCGTTTCATTCCTCTGGTCTGAGAAACACTCAGCTGGCCCTGGGGCATCAGCTCAGTGCCCCTGCTTTCCAGACCAAGAATCAAGACCTGTGATTTAATGGGCATTGTTTGATATCACTTTGAAATTGAGGTTCTGGAAAATCTGGCCATGGGTGGTCCCTGTGGGTGTCTGTGGCCAGAGAACTCTTTCAGGAGAATGAAAATAGCTGTAGAGTCCAAAGAATCAGGAGATGGAGATTCAAGGGCTTGAATCTTTTTTTTTGAGACTGAGTCTCGCTCTGTTGCCCAGGCTGGAGTGCAGTGGCACGATCTCGGCTCACTACAAGCTCCACCTCCTGGGTTCACGCCATTCTCCTGCCTCAGCCTCCCAAGCAGCTGGGACTACAGGTGCCTGCCACCACGCCCGGCTATTTTGTATTTTTAGTAGAGATGGGGTTTCACCGTGTTAGCCAGGACGGTCTTGATCTCCTGACGTCATGATCCGCCCACCTCGGCCTCCCAAAGTGCTGGGATTACAGGCGTGAGCCACCGCGCCTGGCCAATCTCAGCTTTTCAAGTTCATTTTCTTCCCACCTCAGCCTCCCAAGTAGCTGGAATTACAGGCTCACACCACTATGGCTGCTAATTTTTTTTTTTTGAGGCAGGGTCTCTCTCAGTCACCCAGGCTGGAGTGCAGCGGTGCGATCTCAGCTCTCTGCAACCTCTGGCTCCCAGGTTCAAGCGATTCTCATGCCTCAGCCTCCTGAACAGCTCGGATTACAGGCATGTGCCACCACGCCCAGTTAATTTTTGTGTTTTTTGTAGAGACAGGGTTTCACCATGTTGCCCAGGCTGCTCTTGAACTCCTGAGCTCAAGTGATCCTGCCGACTTGGCTTCCCTAAGACTGCTTCACTGTAATACTTTCTCCAGAACAATAAGAGATGCATGCGAAAGGGCTTCATTTCTTTGATTTTCCCCTTTATTGATTGCCTGGGCCCTGCAAAAAGATGAGGTCATGTGATTTCAGGGAAAAAAATGGGTAGGGGCAGACAGCGTGGCTCAAGCCTGCAATTCCAGCCCTTTGGGAGGCCGAGGCAGGAGCATTGCCTGAGACCAGGAGTTCGAGACTGCAGTGATCTATGATTGCACCAAACTCTGTCTCTAATAATAATAATAATAATAATAATAATAATAATAATAACGAGGCACCATTGCTGACCAGAGAGAGAGTCTCCTTCTTGACCTCTCAGCCCCTTCATAGCACTTGTCTCCGTTTGGAATCACACATGTGACACTTGATTGATCCTGACCCCCAACCGTGCTTTCTGTGGGGTGGGCTCTGCTTCTCTTTTGCTCTGCATGGACAGTGCCTGCTGGTGCATACTAAGTCTTCCATAATATTTGCTGAATGTAAGAATGATGGAGTTAATTAAGCCCAAGGAGTGAGGCCAGGTTCAAAAGGCCTGGAAATGAGTCAGATAAGAATCCTAAAGGCAGCTAACACTGGCTTAGCGCACACAGATGAGAAGTCCTGTTCTACGTACTTTGCCTGCTATAACTTGTGCAATGGCCACAACACCCCTGAGGGTAGGCACTAATGTTAGTGCTGTCTTAAGGATAATAAGTTGAGGGACGAGGAGCTTAAGCAGTTTGTCCTTGGTACCACAGCTGGGTGTTCGAATGCCTATAGAACCTGTGCCTTGAGCCCCCGTGCTCTGCAGACACGCAGAAGTAAACGTGGAAATGTGGTCTCATAGATGGCTGGAAGTCAGAAGGTGAGGCAGCCTTCAGTACCAGGGCCTGCCCACTCATGGGGTTTCCTTCCCCTCTCCTCCCAGGTCTCCTTCTCAGTAACCTTTGTGGTCTCCTCTGGTTTCGCCCATGTGAGTTGGTGTTTATCATGCACATTTCCTGAGCTCTTCTCTCTTCGCATATGACGCTGACTCTCTGAGCATCTCATACATCCCGAAGGTTTGCGCTACAGATGCAGGGCAGGTTCTTGGCTTAGCCCAGGAAGGAATTCAAGAGCAAGCCTGTGGTAGAAGAAAACAGCTGTATTGAGGAGGTGGCAGGGCTGCAGCTCCGTGACTGCTCCTGCAAGAGCAGGGCTCTTTGTACCCACTTTTATTGATATACTAATTAAGGAGCAGCCTTTCAGAATCAGCTAGAAAATGAGCAGTAACGTCCGGGTGGTGGGGAGGTGTTGCCATGGCAAGGCAAGGGGCAGTAACTTCTGGGTGTTGTCATGGCAATGGTAAACTGTCGTGGCGCTAGTAGATGTGTCTTTTGGTGCCTCTTCCCAGCTTCCACCAGTCTTCAATCTGGTCCGGGGTCCCGTTGCGTCTGCTGCCTATCTCGCTATTGTTTTCACGTCGATGACTCCCCATGCGTCTGACCAGGTAATTCTCAACCAGGACAATCATGTCTTCCAGGGGACACCTGGCAATATCTGGCGATGTTTTTGGTTGTCATAATTGCAAAGACGGGATGCAGTTGGCATCTGTTGGGTGGGATCCAGGGATTCAGCCGAACAGCCTACAATGCAGAAGGCAGCTCCCGAGAACATAGAATATCTGGCGTCAAATGTCGATAGTACCAAGGTTGGGAAAGCCTGGTCGACCGAAACCTAAGAAGTATCTCCAACTACCTCTTGGACGTGTGCCTCTTGGATGTCCCCTAGTGTCTCAAGCGCTGTCTTCCAGAATCAATTTACTATCTACTCCCCTCCTTCGACACCACCTGTCAGCATTCCTCCCGGCATTTTCCAGCTCCGTGAATCATAAAACCATCCACACTCATATTTCATCTGGGAACCTGCTCTCTTCTTCCTGCATCCATCACTCACCCAGTCCATCAATTCTACCTCGTAAATGCCAAGTCTGAATTCTTCTCTCCTTCCCGCCAGCTCTGCCCACATTCTCTCATCTACATAAGTATCAGCCCCTCTGCCAGCCTTTGTCCCTGCAGTTATGCCAGCCCCCGCTGCTCCAGCCCATCACTCACGCTATAGACAGAGATCCTTCCAGGGCACAAAAGTATCACCTCCTCCATAGAACTCCCCAATGGGTTTCCTTCTGGGTTGAAAAGGGGTGAAAACATTCGTCTTTTTCATCCTTTGGGGATGAAAATGTTCTAGAACTAGATGGTGGCGATGGTTGCATGACATTGTGCACATACTAAATGCCACTGAGTTGTGTGCACTTTATTTGCTGCTGTTGTTGTTTTGAGATGGAGTTTCACTCTTGTTGCTCAGGCTGGAGTGCAATGGGGTGATCTTGGCTCACTGCAACCTCCGCCTCCCAAGATCAAGCGATTCTCCTGCCCCAGCCTCCTAAATAGCTGGGATTACTGGTGCCCGCCACCATACATGGCTAATTTTTTGTATTTTTGGTAAAGATGGGGTTTCACCATGTTGGCCAGGCTGGTCTCGAACTCCTGACCTCAGGTGATCCACCCGCCTCGGCCTCCCAAAATGCCAGGATTATAAGTGTGAACCACCGCACCTGACCCGTGTGCACTTTAAAATGATTGAAATGTAAATTTTATGTCTTGGGTCTTTTATCACAATTTTTTAACACCCTTCACATTGATCTCAATGCTCCTCCCTGTGGCCTTCCGTAATGTGGCCCCTGCTGACCCCTCCAGCCTCTGTTCTTGCTAAGGATGCAAATAAATAGTTGGATTTTGCTGGGGACCAGAGCTGGAGGTGTCTGAGATCCTATGGTAGAAACAAAGAGTCGTGAGGCTTGAGAAAACAGGCTACGCTCGGAGAGGGTAGCAGATTGTACTTTCTAAAGGTGGCTCTAGCAGCTTCCAATCCCCCACACCCTTGTTAGAATACGACCTTGATACTCCTCCCAGGGAGGTGGAGGTCTATGTTCCCTCCTTGTGAATCAGAACAGGCTGTGACTGTGGCAGAAGGGATGCTATATGACTTCTAAGACTGGGTCACAAAAGGTAACGCGTCTTCCACCTTGCCCACGGGAGCACTAGCCCTGGGCCCAGGAACTGCGATATAAGCCTCCCAACAGCCCTGATACTACCATATTGTCAGGAAGCCCAGTCTAGCCCATGTGGAGAGCCATAGGGAAAGGCCCTGAGATGATGTAAAGAGAGAAGGGCTCAGCCTGTCCCTAGCTGCTCCACTGCCTGCTGTTCCAGCTCCAGCTACTGTATAAGAGAGGCCAAACCACAATCGCCCAGCTGAGTCCTTCCGCAATTCCCAACTCTCAAAGACCACAAGCAATATACAAGGGTCACTAGTTTCAGCCACTACATCTTGGGTGATTTGTTAGGCAGCTACAAAGAAATGTATGTGGCCCTTAAGAGCACAGGTGCTGGTCAGCAGCCTTGGTCCCTTTTCCAGAACCAACTTGCCCAGGGCATGAACTCGAGTAATTATTTCCTGCCTCTGAGCCTCAATTTCCTCATTTTGGGAAAGATAATAACAGCACCTACTTCACAGACATCGCGGGAAGACTGAAGAAGATAAAGTGCCATCATCATCTGGTAATGTGAGCTGTTATTAACACTTTGATCTTTAAAATAATCTTGTGATAAAGTGACTTTAGTAACTTCTTAAAGCTGCCCTAACAAACCACCACAAATTAGGTGGCTTAAAACAACAGAAACGTATTCTCTCACAATTCTGAAGGTCCAAAGTTCAAAATCAGTCCAGGCAGGTGTGGTGGCTCACACCTGTAATCCCAGCACTTTGGGAGGCTGAGGCAGGTGGATCACCTGAGGTTAGGAGTTTGAGACCAGCCTGACCAACATGGTGAAACCCCATCTCTACTAAAAATATAGAAATTAGCCGGATATGTGGTGCATGCTTGTAATCCCAACTACTGGGGAGGCTGAGGCAGGAGAATCACTTGAACCTGAGAAGTAGATGTTGCAGTGAGCACACGCCACTTCACTCCAGCCTGGGCAACACAGTGAGAGTCTGTCTCAAAAAGAAAAATAAAAAAAACAAAGTTCAAAATCAAGGGGTCAGGGGGGCCATGCACCCTCTGAGTACTCCAGCAGAGGATCCTTCCTTGCCTATTGCAGCTCCTGGTAGCTTCAGGTGCTCCTTGGCTTGTGGCAGCATCACTCCAACCTCTGCCTCTGTCCCCATGTGGCCTTCTCTCTGTGTACCTCTCCATCCTCACGTGGTTTTCTTAGAAAGACACCAGTCATTGGATTTAGGGCCCACCCTAATCTAATATAACTTCATCTTAACTAGAGTAATTACACCTGTAAAGATGCCTTTTCCTAAGTAGGGTCACATTTACAGCTACTGAAGTTACAATTTCAACATGATCTTTTTGGGGCACGTGCTTGAACCTGCAACAGTCCCCTATTTAGGTAGGCAACTACAGCACCCACCCTGAGCATTTCACCCCACCTCTCAGGGCCCCATTGACAGAAGGTGGAAGATCAGATGCCGATATGATTGCACCCAGTTCTTTTTTTTTTCTTTGAGATGGAGTTTACTCTGTCACCCAGGCTGGAGTGCAATGGTGTGATCTCGGTTCACTGCAACCTCTGCCTCCGAGGTTCAAGCAATTCTCCTGCCTCAGCCTCCCGAGTAGCTGGGACTACAGGCACCTGCCACCATGCCCAGCTAATTTTTTTTGCATTTTTAGTAGAGATGGGGTTTCACCACGTTAGCCAGGATGGTCTTGATCTCCTGACCTTGTAATCCACCCGCCTCAGCCTTCCAAAGTGCTGGGATTACAGGCGTGAGTCACTGCGCCAGGCCTCTTTTTATTTTTCTTTCTGAGATGGAGTTCGCTCTGTCACCCAGGCTGGAGTGCAGTGGCGTGATCTCGGCTCACTGCAACCTCCGCCTCCCAGGTTCAAGTAATTCTCCTGCCTCAGCCTTCCGGGTAGCTGGGATTACAGGCATGCGCCACCACGCCCAGATGATTTTTGTATTTTTAGTAGAGAGGGGGTTTCGCCGTGTTGGCCAGGCTGGTCTCCAACTCCTGACCTCAGATGATCTGCCCACCTCAGCCTCCCAAAACGCTGGGATTACAGGCGTGAGCCACCGGACCCGGCCTGAATTCCACCCGGTTCGGACACTAGCTGCTTCCATCACACACGTCAGGACCAACGTCCCAGGTGTGGAGAAAAAGCGGCTACTTCAAGCATTACAGGTGAATCCTCAGCAGCTCCCTGAGCTGCTACTTCCAAGCAAGGACCCAGCAATCCAGTCGGCGCAAGAGGGAGCAAACTCCACCAAGGAACAAAGGTAGAAGGGGATGGGGGAGTCGGCTTTTTCAATGCATGAATATTTTATCAGTCATCAAAGCGTTGTTCCTCTTGGGGGGCTCTGAGTACTCTGTTAAAAGAAGCGTTTCATTGAGGAAATAGAAATGAATGTGGGGCAGACGCCGATGTTCTAACAGAAGCCCCATGCCACCCTCACAAGGAGAAGGTGGTTGAGCCCTGCGGTTGCGATGCTGCCGACTTCGTGCTGCGGATGACGTAGGAGCTGCGTGTGCGTGAAGCCCAGGGTTCCATGACACGGAAGCTGCAGCACCAGGACAAGGACTGAGCTTCCCATGGGGCTCTTTAGACCCCAAGGGTGGGAGGTTGGGAGCCTGGGGTGGCTGAATGCGAGGCAGAAGTGGGCGGCTTAGCTGGGCACTCAGAAGACCGGGCTTTGAGTCTCCGTTCTGCAAAGTCCTGGCTAACGATCTTGTTGTGGCTGTTGTTGTTTGAGATAGGGTTTCACTCTGTTACACAGGCTGGAGTGCAGTGGTGCCGTCACAGCTCACTGCAGCCTCGACCTCCTAGGCTCAATTCCCCCACCTCAGCCTCCTGAGTATCTGGGACTACAGGTGCATGCCACCATACCCAGCTATTTTTTTATTTTTATTTTTTGTAGAGATAGGGTCTTGCCATGTTGCTTAGGCTGGTCTCGCTATGTTGCTTAGGCTGGTCTCAAACTCCTGGGCTCAAGCGATCCTCCTGTCTCAGCCTTCCAAATTGTTGGGATTACAGGTGTGAGCCACTGTGCCCGGCCTGGCCAGTGATCTTGGATGCATCCTTGACCTCCCTGAGTTTCTGTTGGCTTGTCCATCAGTGGGAGCGAGGGTGGGCATCCTCTGCTTGGACAGTGGCAAGGGTCAGATGAGCCTTGGAACTTTCCCTGGAAACTGTAAAGTGCTTGGCCAGGTTAACAAAAGTTTGCATGTGCCAGGTGCTTTTTGAAACACCAAGGATTTAGCAGTGAACAAAAGTGACTCAAAACCTGCCTTTTGAAGCTGACATTCTGGGACATGTGCATGTGTGTGTATGAGTGCACGGGTATGACAGACAATAAACATGGCTGGTGGAATGCGGGTATGCTTCCTGGTATGAAGTTCTATAAAGCAGACGGGGAGAAGGTGGCAGGGAAGTTTGCATGCCAGCGTGGCCCATCCTCAGCGACTAGGGGCTGGGCACAGAGGAGGCACTTCCTGCTGGCTCCAAAAGGCAGGTTGTTTATTCTCAAGGAAGAAAGGGAGGGAGGCAGCCTGGGATGCCAAAGGGAGATTCTAAGGCTGGAGTTCGAGTCTCACCCCGGTTTCTCTCACTATCAGCCTCTCCCAGAGCAACTCTTCTCTTTCTGTGAGCCTCAGGCTCCTGTCTGCCAGTCAGAGCATGAGAACATGCTTGGCAAGTTTCCAGGGGGCCCTCACTATGTCTGGGATCCCCCATCAGCCCCAACGTTCACCTGCAGGAGAAGGCGCCAAAGTTAGCATTGGGGACTGAGGCTGGGTGTGTTAGTCTGTTCTCACATTGCTGGTAAAGACATACCTGAGACTGGGTAAATTATAAAGAAAAAGAGGTTTAATGGACTCACAGTTCCACGTGGCTGGGGAGGCCTCACAATCATGGCAGAAGGCAAAAGGCATGTCTTGTATAGCAGCAGGCGAGAGAGAGATTGAGAGCCAAGCAAAAAAGGGAAACCTCTTAAAAACCATCAGGTTTCTTAAGACTTACTCGCTACCACGAGAACAGCATGGGGGAAGCTGCTCCCATGATTTGACTATCTCCCACAGGGTCCCTCCCACGACATGTGGGAATTCTGGGACCTACAATTCAAGATGAGATTTGGGTGGGGACACGGCCAAACCATATCCCTGGGTTTTCACTCTACCCCTGTCGGTCCAGCCCTAGGGAGATTCCCCTTCCCTTGCCTACAGCACAGTCTTGGGCAACACTTATTGAGCTAATTAATCAAGACAAAATTAGGAGGAAGAGTTGCTGGTCTCTCAAAAGATTGGAGAGGGCATTATATTCATTGTACAACACACTCTTCCCTGCCACCTTCTCCCCGTCTGCTTTATAGAACTTCATACCAGGAAGCATACCCGCATTCCACCAGCCATGTTTATTGTCTGTCATACCCGTGCACTCATACACACACATGCACATGTCCCAGAATGTCAGCTTCAAAAGGCAGGTTTTGAGTCACTTTTGTTCACTGCTAAATCCTTGGTGTTTCAAAAAGCACCTGGCACATCAGGCATCAAATAAGTCACTGTTGAATGAATGAGTCGATGAACATATGAATGAGTGAGTGAATGAATGAATATATGAACAAGTGAGTAAGCGAGTGAATGAGTGAGGGAGTGAATGAGTGAGCGAATAAATCAATGAGTGAGTGAGTGAATAAAAGAATTAGTGAATGAGTGAGTGAATGAATGAGTGAAGGAGGCAATGAGTGAAGGAATGAATGAATGAGTGAGTGAGTGAGGGAATGAGTGAGTCAGTGAATAGTGAACGAGTGAGTGAGGGAGGGAGTGAATGAGTGAGTGAATGAATGAGTGAGGGAATGAGTGAGTGAATGAGTAAATGAGTGAGTGAGTGAATGAGTTAATGAGTAAATGACTGAGTGAGTGAGGGAAGGAGTCAGTGAGGGAATGAGTGAGTGAATGAATGAGTGAGTGAATGAGTGAGTGAGTGAATGAGTGACTGAGTGAATGAGTGAGTGACTGAGTGAATGAATGAGTGACTGAGTGAGGGAGTGAGTGAGTGAATGAGTGAGTGAGTGAGTAAATGAGTGAGTGAGTGAATGAGTGAGTGAGTGAGTAAATGAGTGAGTGAGTGAATGAGTGAAGGAGAGAATGAGTGAGTGAGTGAATGAGTGAGTGAGGGAATGAATGAGTGAGGGAGAGAATGAGTGAGGGAGAGAATGAGTGAGTGAATGAGTGAGAGTGAATGAGTGAGTGAGGAAGTGAATGAGTGAGTGAGTGATGAGTGAGTGAGGGAATGAGTGAGGGAGAGAATGAGTGAGTGAGGGAATGAGTGAGGGAATGAGTGAGGGAGTGAATGAGTGAGTAAGTGAATGAGTAAATGAATGACTGAATAAGTGAGTGAGTAAATGAGAGAGTGAGCAAATGGATGGATAATGATGGATGGGTGGATGGATGCACGGATGGATGAGTGAATGGATTAATGGGAAAATGTATGAATAAATGAATGAATAAGTGAGTGAATGAATGAAGCATGGGACAGGTATAAGTGAGTGAATTTATGAATGAACAAAGACTGAATATATAAATAAGTGAAGAAATGAGTGAGTAAATGAATGGATGGGTGGATGGCGAGTGAATAAATGAATGGATCTTCTTTGCCAGATAGAGCACCTTCTCTGAGAGAAAGAGAGCGGCCAGTTGTTTGCCAGGGGTTACAGCCAGGTCTGGACCTGAGGGGACAAATCTGGGATGAGCCTCCCCAGCAAAGGGACAGGTGCCCTAGTCCCTCTTCCTCCTCCTGTTTACCTTCTCATGAGTATAAATCCCCTCCTCTAACCCCCTGGTTAGTCCAGCACACCTGGATCTGACCACACCTCCACCTGCTCTGAGTTCTTTCTCCTCTCATCTGGCCCTGGGAGGCCCCTCCCTGGGCTTCCTGCATCCACTCCCACCCCTGCAGGCCCGCCCATTCACATAACAGACCTAAGGGTCTTAAAGCAGTGGTTCTTACCTCCCCTGCGCAGCAGAATCACCTGGGAACTTTGTGAAAATAACAATGCCCAGGTCCGCCCTCGAGGGTGTGATTGCATTTGGTTCCATTGCGGCCCGAGTGTTAGCAACTGGTTGTTTTTTAAATAAGACCCCCATGTGATGCTAATTTAAAGCCAGGGTTGAGAACCACTGTCTTAAAGGCACATCGCTCTCAAGAGAAAGTCTAAATGGAATAGGAAAATAGAAGAGGAGAGGACAAGACAGGATGGAACTGAACAGATCAGAGCAAAATGGATCAGAATAGAACAGAACCGATCCAAATGGATTAGAATAGAGCAAGACAGATCAAAACAGAATGGATCGGGCTGGGCACAGTGGCTCACGCCTGTAATCCCGGTACTTTGGGAGGCTGAGGCGGGTGGATCATGAGCTCAGGAGATCTAGACTATCCTGGCTAACATGGTAAAACCCCATCTCTACTAAAAATACAAAAAATTAGCCTGGCATGGTGAATGGTGGTGCGCGCCTGTAGTCCCAGCTACTGGGGAGGCTGAGGCAGGAGAATCACCTGCACCTGGGAGGCGGAGGTTGCAGTGAGCCAAGATTGAGCCACTGCACCCCGTCCTGGGTGACAGAGCTAGACTCAGTCTCAAAAAAAAAAAAAAAAAAAAAAAAAAAAAAAAAAATCAGAATAGAACAGAACAGATCAGAATAGAATGATGGATCAGAATAGAACAGAACGGATCAGAATGGATCAGAATAGAACAGAATGGATCAGAACAGAACAGAATGGATCAGAATAGAATAGAACAGATCAGAATGGATCAGGATAAAACAGAACAGAATAGAATAGAACAGCATCCCAACCCCACTTAATCATCAGCACCTCCTTACCATATGCCATGGGCACCTCCCACTGCCTTCTCCCTCCCCGCCTCTGCCTTCACCTCCTGTTTCTCTCCATCAACCCTCCCTCTTCGTTTCCCTCAAACACAGAAGCTTCCTCCCACCTCAGGGCCTTTGCTTGTGCTGTCACCTTCCTGGTCTGCAGTTTCCCTACCTACAGGTTCTTCATGAGGGTCTCAGCCCAATGCCACCTCCTCCAAGAGGCCCTTTCTGATTGTCCTCCCTGGAGTCACATCTCTCCCAGACACCTTTCATCCCATCACCCTGTTTATTTTTATTTTTATTTTTATTTTTTTGAGACGGAGTCTCACTCTGTCGCCCAGGCTGGAGTGCAGTGGTGCGATCTCGGCTCACTGTAACCTCCGCCTCCTGGGTTCAAGTGATTCTCCTGCCTTAGCCTCTCGAGTAGCTGGGACTACAGGCGTGTGCTACCACACCAGGGTAATTTTTTCTTCTTTTTTTTGTGTGTGTGTTTTTAGTAGAGACGGGGTTTCACCGTGTTGGCCAGGCTAGTTTCGAACTCCTGACCTCAGGTGACCTGCCCGCCTTGGCCTCCCAAAGTGCTGGGATTGCAGGCATGAGCCATAGCTCCCGGCCTCATCACCCTGTTTTGTTTTCCTCTTAACACCAATCACTGTCTGAATCTCTCAGATAGATTATTGGTTCATGCGTTTATCGTCTGTTCCCATGTGAGCTAGGAACGGTGGAGATTTTCTTGGCCACCCGCATTCATGTGTCCCCAGGCGCTGGAACAGTCTCTGACACTTAGTAGGTATCTGGCAAGCATTTATCAAATGCATGAATGGATGGGCGAATGAATGAGATTCTTCTATGTTGTCAGTTCCTGGGGTGCACACATGTTTTGGTTTGTTATTGTCCATTATTGCTCGCTTAGCAGAGTGTCTCAGCGTGTCCCAAGGTGGACGTGTGGGACCAGATGTCCTGAGCATCGTAGGATGTCGAGCATCCCTGGCCTCTTTCCACGGAGATGCCAGTAATACCACTCCCCACACGCACTAAGAACAACCAAATCTGTCTCCAAACCTTGCCAAATGTCAGGTGGGGGAGAGAATCGCCCCATCTGAGGACTCTGGCCCTGCAGTATTTAATCCAGCACTTGGGCCCTAGGAGGGCTGAAAACGTGTCTTTTGACGAATTTGGGAATTAAATCCTGCCTCTGGAGCAGTTCCACAATAACACCAGCAGGTGGAAGCAGAGACCGCCTTTTCGGTAGCATGGTTGCCCTCACTTTGCAAAAACTTTCTTTTCCCCAGCATAGCAGCTGATTTTCCAATAGCGCTCATTTAGCCCCATGGGGCCGTGTGAGTAATCCACTCCATGTGCGCCTTTCCGGATTAGACACGGACGTCGCAGCAACTTCCTGAACCCAGGAGCTGACAGCCAGTAAAGAAGTGCAGGCGTTGATGGAAGTAGGAGGAGGACCATCTTGGGATCAGGCAGTTCTGAAGTTTGCTCCCAGTTGCATCCCTTTCTCTCCTTATGCCCTTAGTCCAGTTGTGTTAACCTGCTGGTGCCTCAGTTTCCTCATCTGTGCCCTGCTCTGCTTATCTCCTTGTCCTCATCATGGGCTACATATTTCATATGCCGCTCTCTCCTCAATCATGTGGCACCCCACAGAGCAAGGGCTGGGTCTGGAGGAGTCATTGCCCCCCTAGTTGCTGGTGTGTACTGGCCTTCCTTTCGGTATTTGTTGAATGACTGACTGACCGACTGGCATGGAGAATAGCACAGGTGCATAGATGTGGGTGTCAGCTATGATCATGACAATGCTGATGTCATCGTGGTGTCATGTCATTGTGGTGGTGATTTCATGTCATGGTGGTGATGATGTCATGATGTTTGTTGAATGACTGACTGACCGGCTGGCATGGAGAATAGCACAGGTGCGTAGAAAGTACTCAGTGGGTGTCAGCTATGATGATGACAATGCTGATGTCATGGTGATGATGATGTCATGATGAAGATGATGATGCCATATTGTTGATAATGGTGTTGTCATCTTTTAATCCACACCAGTATTCCGCAAACCATCAGCACCTCCCAGAGTTTCCTAAGCCAAAGGCTCCTCGGGCCCTCCCCTACATCTCATGACTTGGAATCTCACAGGAACAGAATCTCAGCCATGGTTTTGGGTTAGAATAGCCTGGAGAGCTCTTAAAAAACACTGCTGCCTGGACACCGGCCCTAGAGAATATCATATCAAGGATGTAGCCAGAGCAGCAGGATTTTTGGAAGATACCCAGGTGATTCTAAGAGCAGCAAGGTGACAACCCTTCTCTGTCACTTAACAAACGCCCCCCCACCTCGGCATTTATGCAAACAGTGGCTCTGGGCCAGAAGCCTTGGCATCGCCTAGAAGCCAGTTAGAAATGTGAGTTCTTGGGCTTCACCCAGGCTTCCTGGCTCAGACACCCTGGGGGTGGCATCAGCCCATGAGTATCAACAAGCCCATAGAGTCTTGGGCACGCTAAATGTGAACAGCGTTGCCCCAGGGGACCCGGATGTGGAGCCCATTCCCAGGGGCAGAACACCAGGATGAAAGGAGGGATGGATTTTGCTGGGGGAGGACGGAAAAGGTATGATTAGTCTTGAAGAGTGCTCTGTCAATTGGCCATCCTCTTGGGAGTCTTGCAGCTTCATATTGTAGACCTAACCCGACTCTGTAGAAAGCCAGCGTCATGCCAGAGTTATTTTAGAGCAAAAGGAACAAAGCTCCCCAGAGAGCTCAACGCACTACAGGGCCCAGGAGGTAGGGCACCCTCCCGCTTTCCCAGACCCACCAGGGAGCTGATCCAAGGGACACGGGTGAGGAGGAAATGAAGTCGGAGGGGGCGTGAGGACTTTGCAATCTGTAAAGCTCTGTGTGTGATTAAAGGATCGTTTTTATTTTTCGCAAAGCGGTTTGGCACTCCCTCAGGCTCCTCCAGGCCACACGGACACACACGGTCATGAGCACACAGGCACTAGGATAACAGCCAGGCCCCGAGCTTAGTCCGCGGGGATTTGTGGGGGAAGTGGGGGGTGCCTGGCCTCCCCGAGTGGCCTTTGAGGAAGAGGAGGCCGCAGCCCATGGAGATGGGTCCATGAAGCTCCGGGGCCAAGCCCCTCCCTCCCCTCCACGACCCAGAGCCCAGGCTCATATGGCCTGGTCCTGCCTTCGTCTCAGGCTGAGCTCGCGGGCTGCTGCCAGGAAGGCTGCCCCGGTGAGCAGTTCGGCGATGAAGCTAATCCAGCCCAGGGCCAGGGACCAGCCGAAGCGGATGTCCACCTGGTCCAGGAGGGCCTTCTCCTCCAGGAGACACAGCGCCTCCCGGAAGGCCACGGCTGAATATGCTATGTAGACGCTGATCCCAGCGAGGGTCACCATGGCTGCAGGGAGGGAAAAGGGAGAGCAGATCAACCCCCACCCCGCCCCAGCACTCCCCTCCTCCTCCTCGCCCTGCCCAGCCACACTGCCCGACGTCCAGCGTCCTCGTTCCTTCCTGCCGCGGGACCTTTGCACGTGCTGGTCTCCCCGCTGGGTGCATTCACTCCTACTTCTCTGCCTGTCATCGGCAACTCCTACCCTCCCCACACACCGCAGCTCGCGCTTCGATTCCTGGACTTGCCTGAGCAGTGATTCCACAGCACCATACAGCTGCCCATCACTGCCCAGGTCACAATTGCAACTTTGCATTCTTTTGTGCAATTTTTTTTTTTTTTTAGACAGAGTCTCGCTCTGTCGCCCAGACTGGAGTGCGGTGGTACGATCTCAGCTTGCTGCGATCTCAGCTTGCTGCAACCTCCGCCTCCCGGGTTCAAGCTATTCTCCTGCCTTAGCCTCCTGAGTAGCTGGGACTACAGACGCCCACCACCACGCCCGGCTAATTTTTGTATATTTAGTAGAGACAGGGTTTCACCATATTGGCCAGGCTGGTCTCAAACTCCTGACCTCAAGTGATCCGCCTGTCCCTGCCTCCTAAAGTGCTGGGATTGCAGGCATGTTTGTGTAATTATTTAACTAACATCTGTCTCCCCCCGTGGCTGTGAGTTTCCAGAGGGCAGACATGCTTCTGTTGGTTTTGCCCATTTTCAATTCCCCAGCACCTAGAATGGTGCCTGGCCCGCGGTGGTTCTCCACAGATATTAGATTTGAGCCACATGGTCCAGTACGATAACCACTGACCAGTTACACATGGCTATTTAAATTTAAGTTAATTAATTTAAATAAAGTTAACAGCTCAGTCCCCCATCAGCACTTGCTGCCCTGGCCTGGTTTGCACCTCCCGATGCTCGGCCCAGATTAGGGAAATTCTCCACCATCGCAGAAACTTCTACCAGGCAGTAGAAGTACCAGGCAGGTTTCGAGAATTTGTCATTGGGTGAACTATTAATGCTAGTATTAATAATAATTGTGAGTGGTTAGAGGAGATCAGAGCTTTGCAATATTTTCACCTCCAGACATCCCTTTTGTTTTTTTCCCTCTGTGGATTCCAAGGATGCATGTCAATCACTGCTGTGTTTAAAAAAAAAAAAAAAGGAAGATTTCAAATACACAGGGATACAGAGAGTGGTAAGGCAGCCAGCCACGTGCCAGGTCCCATTTCTCAAAACCTCTGGTCCACTGAACCAACCAATGGTGTTAACCTAGCCGTTGTCCATCCACCTGTTGTTTTGTTTCATCTTGTTTTTGTGTGTGCTGCTGTTTAATTGACAAGTAAAAATTGCACGTATTTATGGTGCACGGCATGAGGGTTTGATATGTGTTGTACGCTGTGGAATGGCTCAGTCAAACTATTCAACAGAGGCACGGCCTCACATACTTAGCATTTCTTTTGTGTATGGTGGGAACTAAAGTCTACTCTCAGCGATTTTCAAGAACACAATAGGGTGTTGTTAACTGCTGCCACCATGATGCCCAATAGATCGCTGAACTTCCTTCTTTTGAAGTGAAATTGTATGCTCTTTGACCAACATCTCCCCATCCTCCCCTGCCCCCACCCCCAGCCTGTTCCATTCTCTCTTTCTGAGAATTTGACTGTTCTAGATTCTACATAGAAAGGAGATCATGAGGTGTTTGTCCTTCTGTGCCTGGTCATGCCCATTTTTTAGTCGATCAAAGCAGTATCTATCAGAACGGCTGATCAGCAGGAGCGAGTGAGGGTGGCTGGAGTGAGGGTCTCTTGCCAGCTCACAGCCCTAAAGCTTGAAGCTATCATGAGTTCGGGAAAGGTAATATATATGGCTTCTTTGGTGACATAATGAAAAGGATTCTTGGAATCTGCTCCCTCTGCATTGCTCCTGTCTTGGAATCAGAGACTAAGTGATTCTGGACTGGAAACCACTCATCTCTTCCAACTGATATCCCAGAAGGGGAAACTGAACCCCACGAGGCCCTGGGATCCCCCTCCTTTGCTGAGGGTTCATACACAGTACCCATTGCCCAACCCCCAGACCACAAGCCAGAGCCCCAGGCACGGTGGACACCTACCTCCAAAGAGGAAGAGAGTTCCAGTGAGCAGCAGGAGGAGGTAGGCTCGGAGGAGGAAGCTCAGAAACCCCGTCATCCCCCCAAAAACCATCAGGATCAGGCTGAGCGGCAGCAGAATCACAAACGTCCCATGCATGGCTTAGAAGAGACAGAGAGGATACCAGGCAGAGGAGAGTTACTAACATCCTTCACTCAATCAACAAACACTTCCCAAGCACCTACTAGAGCTGGGGAAAATCCACACTGTCACTACCCCTATGACTATTACTTCTACTGTTTCTGCTGATGATGATGACCATGACAACAGTGGCTGCGGCTCATCGTGTGCAAGCCTGTGTGCTTTGTTGTTGTTGTTTTGTTGTTGTTGTTGTTGTTTTCTTTTTGAGACAGGGTCTTGCTCTGTCACCCAGGCTGAAGTATAATGGCACGACCATGGCTCACTGCAGCCTCAACTTCCTGGGCTTAAGGAAACCTTTCACCTAAGCTGCCCGAGTAGCTCGGACTGCAGGTGTGCACCACCACACCTGGCTAATTTTTTTATTTTTGGTAAAGATGAAGTCTTGATATGTTGCCCAGACTGGTCTCAAACTCCTGGGCTCAAGCAATCCTCCTGCCTTGGCCTCCCAAAGTGCTGGCATTATAGGTGTGAGCCACTGTGCCTGGCCAGAGCTGGTTTCTAGCAAGAGGGAAGCTACAATGCAGATGATCACACACATCATTAATTATTCATTACAAGAGCCGGGGTGTTAGGAAGAATTGGGATTGGGGGATGGCTGGCAGTGGTTTGTGCCTCGGCTCTGCCTCCACAGCCGTGGGACCTTAAGAGATCTAAAAACCACTGTGGTCTTTAGCATGACATTTTGGCGACAGCACTTGCTGATCATTTGGAAGTTATCCTTCTCCCAAGGCTGGCTTCACTGACTGGAGTGCCGGCCCCGTTCTCTACCAGAACACATTTGTCGCCACAAGGAGGAGCCTCATGCAAGCTTTTTGGGTTTGGTTTTGTTTAAAGTTTTTGCCAGCACCTTGATTGCATCATGCAAGCTTTTTGGATGGGAAAAAGCTTCTGGGGGGAGCAGGGACTCTGGATGAAGGGCTTTGGGCATTGAGAGAACTAAAGGGGACACTGTTATTCTCAGGGCTTGAAGACCACGTGATGTGTGGGATAAACAAAGTGAAGGGGGAGATGCTGCCCCCTGGTTGCAGAGCCAAACGGATCCACCTGGAGAACAGTCCTGCATTGAATGTATTTCTCTTGCCTCCTCTCTAGCAGGAACTGGGGCGATTTCTAGAGAACTCCCAAGCCCAAACAGTCAAAGATAAATAATAATACAACCTATAAAATCAGCCAGTGGAAAAGATGAATGACAAGAAAGTCAAGACCTATGGTGGGGGGTGAATGGAGGAGGAGGAAGTCTAAGGTTTCAGGGTCTATACCTCTGCCACTACTTTGGCTCTGAGCTTCCCAGCAGCCAAAGAAAAAAGGGAAAAAGTGCAAAGTTATTTTTTTATCCATTCTTCATTTACCAAATGTGTATCGGTTGTTTACTGTGACCTGGGCGCCAAGCATCTTTAAATCCTTTTGGCAATAGGATAGGTATGAAAATAAATACTTTCTTATCCTTCAGTACAGGCTAAGCATCATTTGTTCCAGGAAGTCTTTCCTTACACTGCATTCACCACTGTCCACCCAGTTAAGTGCCCTTCCTCTGTGCCCCCTCAGCACCCCATAGTGACGGGCCTTTATTACCTAGTGTTGAGGGCATCTGAGTCACTTTTATGTCTCACCTGACAGGACATGAGTTCTTTGGCAGGGATGATATTACTTCCTTGTGCACAATTGTATCCCTGAGTTTCTAGCAGAGGTTCTGTTCTGGGACATGGTAAGTGCTGAAGAGATATGTGTTGACAATGTATTGAATGAATGAGTGAGTGAATGAGTGAATTTTGAGCTAGACAGTGTGGCTCTAGGCAGGAAAATATGTCAGTTTCTAGGAAATAAGAAAAAACTGAGGGAGCCTAAGAGGCGACCTCATGGCGATAAAAAATATAGACTTCAGAGCCAGATTATTTGCACTCTAATTCAGGCTGACTGTGGGGTCCTGGGCATGTCATTTAATTACTCAGAACCTACATTTCCACTTCTTATGAAATAGAGGTAAAAGTATACGGCTCACAGAATTATCATGAGAATAAGACTTATAAAGATCATAGGGCAACATGGGGCAAAGTAGTAAGATGTGCAGTGTTGCGTCCCATAGAACAGGCACTAAATAAATCATAACTCTATCAATAATAAAGATGATGGTGACAGTAATAACTTGGTCCGTGTCCTCCACTCCGATCACATCATTTTGTCTTCAGTCCCTGAAGTGGCACTAACTTTGGTGAGTCAAGAAAACAAGACTGAACTTCCTCCCAAGGCTATCCTGGGATAAAATGTGATTACAGGGGATGAGACCTGTGGCCGGTCTTTTCTTTTCTTTTCTTTTCTTTTCTTTTCTTTTCTTTTCTTTTCTTTTCTTTCTTTCTTTCTTTCTTTCTTTCTTTCTTTCTTTCTTTCTTTCTTAATTTCTTTCTTTCTTTCTTTCTCTTTCTTTCTTTTTTCTTTCTTTCTTTCTTTCTTTCTTTCTTTCTTTCTTTCTTCTTTCTTTCTTCTTTCTTCCTTCCTTCTTTCTTTCTTTCTTTCTTTCTTTCTTTCTTTCTTTTTCAGGGAAAACTCTTGGGCAGGGAAGTACCACAGCTCATGCAAAAACCTAGTCCTTTAAAATCCATCCCCCGCACAACATCGTCTCAGACTGTGACCGAGAAAGGAAATCATTTCTCGTTCAGAAATTGGAATAAGGTTTCCCAGAGTTGATGCAGCCGTGGCGGCCCCATGCGAGTTCCCCAATCGTGCTGCAAGCTGCCTTGATGTCCACATTCGATTAAATGTCTGGGTAAGAACAAGCCACCCAGGAGAGAGCTGTAAAGTCTCCTGCTGAAATTTGGTTTAGCTTTCTCTGTGTGCGTGCCATATTCTTTGCTACATTTTTTTCCCAGGATTGTGGTTTTGGAACATGAATATTGATTCCAAGTTCTGTTCTACTTGGAAATGTCCCCATTGCTATAGCCACATCTCTGAATGCACTTGGGGAAGATACTCCCCTTTGGAATGTGGATATGATAAAAATAATCATCATCACCAATTTTGTGGGGGCTGGGTTATTTGGGACGTGGTGGATATGTAGTTACAGAGTGAGGGGTTACAGTCGAAAGACCACTGAAAAAGAGTCTGTGACATACAAGCTGTGTGACTTTGGACAAATGACTGGAGCACTCTGAGCCTCGTCGGCAAAATAAGAGTGAAAACACCTGCCCACTGATCTCCTAGACTTATTAAATTCAGCAAACGTATTAAGAGTGTCTGCTGTGAGTCTAGCTCCACGCTGAGCACTGGTATGAAGACAAAAATAAATAAGTCACAGACAGTTCCTCTCTTGCAGGCATGTTGACAGAGTACCTGTGTGACTGACCATCCAAATCACACTTTTGAGAATCAAACAATCATCAACTGTATTAAATTATCTACCATGACCATAGGTGTCTACAGGGACCAGGCAGGAAAAACCTAGACAACTGGTCGCCCCAGTTCTCCTTTTATTGTTTCAGTAAACACTGATGCAACACCTGCCACCTATGCTCACCAGGGTTCCAATGTCAGCCCTATCACTTCCAGTTGCAGGGCTGTAGGCAAGTTATTTTATAACTTTCAAGCCTCAGTTTTCTCAGTGAAATGGGAATACTAGAGTATGCACTTCACAGGATTGTGTACTGAGGATGAGGTAAAATGGACAAACTTCTTAGAATGGTGCTTGTCACATCATAAACTTCATAAAAGTGTTAATTGTTATTGTTTCTCAGCTCGGTATTGGGCTATCTAAATGAAATAATGTGCATGAAATCTTGCAAACCTCTTAGTAATACGGAAAGCCTGTTACAACCAAACACAGATCTAAGGCCATGAGACCTGATTCCCATTCATCAACAAGCCTCTAATGAACCCCTGTGATGGAGAGAAAGAAAGAAAGAGTTTCCAGCTTCTGGGAACTGGTGTGGTGCGCACAGCTAGACCGCGGTGTTCTGCTGGATATTATCTCCTGGAACTCCAGCATCAGACGAGGTCATCTGAGACCACAATACACTGAGACCCAGCAAGGGCACTTCACAGGCTAAGCAGAGGTGTAAACAAGGTCTCTGCGCCACCCACAAAATATCAAACACCTCCTTCTCCCAGCTAATGTGACTGTCCCTACTTTCTCAAACACAGCCAGTCTGCCTCCCTATAGATAAGATTGAGATATTCGGTCACAGTATTGTCTCCACTTCCTGATATTACCCAGTCCAGAGCAAACCTCCACCTCCTTAGACCCTCCAAAGACACCCCATCAAAGCCCGAATCCCGTAAGTCCTTCCTAGCAACCTCTTGCTGAGACACCCCACAGCTCCCCATGGTGTGTGTTCTCCTTTGCTGCAATAAGTAACGAACCCCAACTTGAACTGCAAGAGTGTCCCCAGTGGTCTCTGGCTGGAGGGAATTGAGAGGGGCCAGGGGTTCTCCCAGGCTGTGGCGAGTGGGGAGGCTATGATGGAGCAGGACAGAGGTGGCAGGAATCAAATGCCGGCAGGAATCAAAGCCAGCAGGACCTGGAAAATTTATTTCTTGTGATATATTCTTGCACATCTCTGAACGCCCAATAACTTGCAACACAGAACCTAGAATGTAGTACATGCTCCCTGTGTACTGGATGGCTGAGTTAATGAATGAGAGTGGGAGGGAATGAAGGAAGGAAGGAAGGAAGGAAGGAAGGAAGGAAGGAAGGAAGGAAGGAAGGAAATTGAGCATTTACTGAGCATCTAATAGGTGCATTATTTTGGGATGGGTATCGTAGAGGTACAAAGTTGAATCAGACATAAATCCCACCTCCTTGGAACTTATAATCCAGAAAGGCAGTTCAGATGTAGACATAAATTGCTGTAATGTCAGGTGAAAGTGGTGCCTTAAGAGACTCAGGGCCGGGCGCGGTGGCTCACGCTTGTAATCCGAGCACTTTGGGAGGCCGAGGCGGGCGGATCACAAGGTCAGGAGATCGAGACCATGGTGAAACCGCGTCTCTAGTAAAAAATACAAAAAATTAGCCAGGCGTGGTGGCGGGCACCTGTAGTCCCAGCTACTCGGAGAGGCTGAGGCAGGAGAATGGCGTGAACCCGGGACGCGGAGCTTGCAGTGAGCCGAGATTGCGCCACTGCACTCCAGCCTGGGCAAAAGAGCAAGACTCCGTCTCAAAAAAAAAAAAAAAAAAAAAAAGAGACTCAGATAGCCATGTGTCAATTCAGAGATGCCAGGCTAAGTCCACATGATCATAGACCCTCCATTTGTGGCAGTGAATTTTAGAGGAAAGCGTGGAGTATTTAGAGTCAGACCTGAGTGTGGTTCTTACAAGCCATGTGACTTCAGAGGAGCTGCCTCATTGAGCTTCAGTTTTCTCATTTGAAAAACGGAAATGGACTATATTCATCTTGACATGAGGACCATAGCAGATGACTTGGGCTCAAGCCCTCGACGAAAGCCACTTCCCTTCCCTCTATTCTGCAGATCTAATTGACCCTTTCCTTCTCCCACAGCCTCTGAAGCTGTTAAAGATGTCTGCCTTTAACAGCTAGAGAGGGATGATGTGGGGGCAGCTACTGCGTTGGACGCAAAAGGAAACTTCCTGAACCTTGGATTTCCACCTCAGTTCTGTCATTCCCTGTTAATGGTCTTGGGAGAGAAGGATCTTGGGTCTGAGACCAGCCAGATACTCTTACTCACCATGTGACCTTAGGTAAGTCCCTTCAGCTCTGTGAGCCCTCATTTCCTCATTTGTAAAAAATATTTAAGACCTAAGACCTCCCTGCAGGGTTGTTTTCCTGATTGGCAATGTTTTCTTTTTTCTTTTTTGTTTTTTGTTTGTTTGTTTTTTTGAAATGGAGTCTCGCTCTGTCACCCAGGCTGGAATGCAGTGGTGCCATCTCAGATCACTGCAACCTCCACTTCCTGGGTTCAAGCAATTCTCCTGTCTCAGCCTCCTGAAGAGCTGGGACTACAGGCGTCCGCCAACACTCCTGGCTAATTTTTGTATTTTTGTTAGTAGAGACAGCATTTCACCATATTGGTCAGGCTGCTCTCGAACTCCTGACCTCAAGTGATCCACCCGCCCTGGCCTCCCAAAGTGCTGAGATTACAAGCGTAAGCCACCGGCGGTGTTTTCAAAAGCACTGAACTCAACCCTGAGCGCATGCATTCATTCAGAAACAAATGTCTTGGGGTCCCCAATGAGGGCCAAGCCCTGTCCCAGGGCCTGGGGACACCTCATTGAACAAGGCCACTGCCCTCATGGAGTTCACAGATGGGCACAGGAGACAGAGTAGCCGGGGAGCAAGGAAACAAAGATCATTGCAGGCTGTGATGTGTTACAAAGGAAATAAGTGTGATGATGCAGAAAAATAGGTAGGCAGTGGTGGTGGGGGGGCCTTGTTCTTAGATCAGGTGGTGGTATGTGTTTCCTGTGACCACTGTAATACATGAAGGCAAACTGGGTGGCTTCCAAGCAACAGGAATTTAGTCTCTTACAGTTCTGGAGGCCAGAAGTACAAAATCAAGATATCAACAGGACTGTGTTCCCTTTATGGTTCTAGGGGAGAATCCTTCCTCGCCTCTCTTATGTCCTGGGAGCCGTTGGCAATCTGTGATGCTCCCTGGCTTGTGGCTACATCACTCCAATCCCTGCCTCCATCCACACGTGTCCACCTTCTCCTCTTCTTATAAGGACACTTGTCATAGGATTTAGGGCCTACCAAGTTAGTCCAAGATGATCTCATCTCGAGAGTCTGAATTACACCTGCAAAGATGCCCTTTCTGAATAAGTCACATTCGCAGGTACTGGGGCTTGGTACACGAGCATATCTTTTTAGGAGTGACACCATCCACACAGTACCACGTCTTGGATGGCATACAGTAGGAATTCAACAGATGATAGCTATGATTATTACATGGAATTACTAGTAATATTAAAATGTTGGCTGGGCGTGGTGGCCCACACCTGTAATCCCAGCACTTTGAGAGGTTGAGACAGGCGGATCACCTGAGGTTAGAAGTTCAAGACCAGCCTGGGCAACGTGGTGAAACCCCATCTCTACTAAAAACACAAAAATTAGCTGGGCTTGGTGGCACAGGCCTGTAATCCCTGCTACTTGGGAGGCTGAGGCAGGAGAATCGCTTGAACCTGGGAGGCGGAGATCACAGTAAGTGGAGATTGTGCCACTGCACTCTAGCCTGGGTGACAGAGTGAGACTCCATCTCAAAAAAATAAAATAATAAAATACTGGCAGGCCATTGTTTCATCGATGGTATACGTGTGTGCCCAAGTGCAGAGATATTTTAGACGCAAAAATACTTTGCTACAAGTCAAGGGAAAAGCAACCCCAGAAAGAAGCAAAGACGTTCACACCAAAAACAAACAAAAAAAGTGTTTGTGAGTGCTCCATTATCATGCTATTCGAAGAGCTGCTCAATGGGGAAAGCAGTGTTCCATGATGTTTGTGAGGTCAGGAAGCCCCGGGACGGTCAGTGCTCTTACGCAGAACGGGGGATGTCTCTTACCCCAGGAAGGTCAAAAGCTCTGGCAAAAGAAGTAGTTCTCAGGATCCACTTACTACAAGGAAGAAATATCACCGCCTTTATTTTCTAACCTTGTCAGTGTGACTTTGAGACTTCAGGAAGAGCTCAGAGCTATGTAGTCCTGTTATGCCTGGTAACGAAGTGGCTTTTAAAATTTAATATATATATGTACATGTGTGTGTCATTGAGTCTGTCCTGGAGGATGGGGACTGCCTCTTCATGGTCTCCAAGAGGTATTGTTAGGATATGGAAAGAGCAGGAGTCTCCGAGCAAAGACGTGGGTTCAAATCCTGACTCCGCCTCTTACCCAAGCAAACCACATCATCGTTCAAAAGCCTCGTTTTCCTCACCTGTCAATTGGACTCTGACCTTGCAGAGCCATGGGCACTGAATATGACAATCACTGTATCTTTCTCATCGTCAACTTAGACTCTACCACGTAGGAGTTTTTAATTCCCATTTCACAGGTGGGAAAATTGAGGTTCAAGGAACTTACATCAACTATTCCAAGATCCAATGGCCATGAAGTGTCAGAGCTGGAATGAGATTACAAAAGAAGTGGACAAAGGGGTCGTGGGACTGCAGACATGGACACGCACTCCAGCTTGAGAAGTTAAAGGCTTCCTGAGTGGGGAGAGGTCTCAGCTGAGAACTGGAGGCAACATGGTGAGGTGTTAACTGGGCTGAGAAGTAGGAGAGGGATTCCCAAAAGTGGGGACAGAAAATGCCAACATCCGGAAGTAGGAGACATCCAAAGTAGCAATATCTCAGCTCTTGCAGCTGGAGAGGTGAGCCGGGGTCACAAATAGCCCTACAAGCCACACTAATGAGAAATCCAACCACAGAGGCAGCCCTCTTGGAGCTTGCTTTACATCAACACCTGATAACATTCTTCTTAGAAAAAATTAAAACAAGGCCCGGCACGATGCACGCCTGTAATCCCAGCACTTTGGGAGGCCAAGACAGGCAGATGACTTGAGGCCAGGAGTTTGAGATCAGCATGGCCAACATGGCAAAAACCCATCTCTGCTAAAAATACAAAAATTAGCCAGATGTGGTGATGTGCACCTGTAATCTCAGCTACTCGGGAGGCTGAGGCAGGAGAATCACTTGAACCTGGGAGGTGGAGGCTGCAGTGAGGCGAGATCACACCACTGCACTCCAGCCTGGGCGACAGAGTGAGACTCCATCTCAAAAGAAGTAAAAAAAGAAAAAAAGAAAACAAGACCCTCTTGGCTATCCCAAGCCCTGTGTGTTCCTCTCCTTTCCAGAGAGACCCGCTGTAAATGACTCAGTGTGCATCTTCCCAGTTTTTGTCCATACATTTATAATTTTTCTATATATTCACATATTCCTCAAATTCTACAATGCACACTTGATTATACTTTTTTTGCTGTTTGTTTCTGAGATAGGGTCTCACTCCGACACCCAGGCTGAAGTGCCATGGGCCTTATCTCGGCTCACTGCAACCTCCATCTCCCAGGCTCAAGCAACCTCCGACTTCAGCCTCCCAAGTAGCTGGGACCACAGGCGCATGCCACCACATCCGGCTAATTTTTTGCATTCTTGGTAGAGACAGGGTTTCACCATGTTGCCCAGACCGGTCTAGAACTCCTGAGCTCAAGTGATCCACCTGCCTCGGCCTCTCAAAGTGCTGGGATTACAGGTGTGAGCCACCATGCCCAGCCTTTATCATACTTTAACAGATCTGAAAATAGAGTATGTTTGACCGTCCACAGCACCTCACAATCATAATTGGCAGTATATTTGTCTATCTTAATGGCACATAAGGTAAATGTGCATCTTAAAATTTTGTTATATACCCACAGGAAAGGTATAATATTAGGGAGTTTCTTTGAGGGGGGTTAATGACATCCTGCTGCACATAACACTCTGTAACTTGCTTTTTTCATTCCACAATACATCTTAATATATTCTTTTTATAGGCCATGTAATATTAATACTAATATGCATTAGTATATTCTTTTTACAGGCTACATAATATTCCACAACATGAATATACACCTATAAATATCTAGCCATCTCTCCATCTGTGGGCAGTGAGGCTGTGCATATCTTGTTTTTCACTGTTTCAAACTGGTATGGTGAACTTCTTAGAAGACTCACATGGCCGATACTAAGAAGTGGACTTGTGTGTGTGTGAGAGACAGGGTCCCACTCTGTTGCCCAGGCTGGAGTGCAATGGTGTGATCTCGGCCCACTGAAACCTCTGCCTCTTGGGCTCAAGCAATTCTTGTGCCTCAGCCTCCCAGGTAGCTGGGACTACAGGCGCACGCCACCACGCCTGGCTAATTTTCTTATTTTTAGTAGAAACAGGATTTTGCCATGTTGGCCAGGCTGCTGTCAAACTCCTGGCCTCAAGTGATCTGCCCACCTTGGCCTCCCAAAGCGCTGGCATTACAGGTGTGAGCCACCGCACCCAGCCAGAAGTGGACTTAGTTTAAATATGAACTTTAGTTAGTTTAAAATGTGGCCTTTGTTTTCTAATGGGCACCTCAGAAAGGCAGCCTGAGCCCAGGCCCTTGTGCCCAGAGAAGCGAAGATCCACAGGCACCTGCTCCATCCCTGACTGCCTGCAGCACAGCTATGCATAAATCACACTGACAGTTCCTCCCTCCTGGGTTCAAGCAGCCTCTTCACGCATTTATGTCCCCATTCCTTGCTCTGTCCCTCACCTCCTCCACTCTTGCAATTTGCACCAGGCATCATGGGTGGGCTGGTTTTAATTTTCCATGTCACTGCAACAGCCCAGCATCCAGAAAAACTGGAAATCCAATCTTGTGATTTTTCCAACCTCGCCTCCTCAGAGGACAGCCAGACCAGACCACTTCCTCTCAGTTCAGCTTCCACTGCTGGCATGCTGTGTTTGACAAGGCATTTGACCTCTCTGGGTCTGGTGTCGTCATCTGGCCAGCCTAGCCTCTCTCATGGGCTCTTAGAAGACGCAGATGAGGTAAGACATAGAAAAAAAAAGCAGGAAGTGCCCTGAAGAAGCACTTTCCACACCACCCTTCAGAAACACCAGCCTTCCTGCTATTTCTGGAACATACTAAGCTCAGTCCTGCCTCATGGCTCTGAACCTGCTGTTCCTTCTCGTAATGCAGGTCTCTGGTTTCCTGTCTGAAAGAGGCAATATTGGATAGCAGGACTCTGAACCCCAGAAACAGGCTAGGAGCTCCTCTGGGCTACCATGACCTCTAATCTTAATATACACACATTACACTAAAACTATACTCAGAGTTGCACTGCTTCAGTGGAGTAGAAACAAACTGCTGAGTAGGCTGGGTACAGTGGTTCATGGCTGTAATGCCAGCACTTTGGGAGGCCGAGGCGGGCGGATCACTTGAGGTCAAGAGTTCGAGACCAGCCTGGCCAACATGGTGAAACCCCATCTCTACTAAAAATACAAAAATGATCCGGGCATGGTAGTGCACATCTGTAGTCCCAGCTACTCAGAAGGCTGAGGCAGAAGGCTCAGGAGAATTGCTTGAACCCAGGAGGTTTAAGCTGCAGTGAGCCGAGATCTCAGCACTGTACTCCAGCCTGGGCAACAGAGTGAGACAAGAAAAGAGAAAGACAAGAAAAGAGACAAGAAAAGAGAAGGGAAGGGGAGGGGAGGGGAGGGGAGCGGAGGGGAGCGGAGGGGAGGGAAGGGAAAGGAAAGGAAAGGGAAGGGAAGGAAACGAAAGGAAAGGAAAGGAAAGGAAAGGAAAGGAAAGGAAAGGAAAGGAAAGGAAAGGAAAGGAAAGGGCTAGGGTTCAAATCCTAGAAGTTCCAGTTACTGTGCAAACTTAGATATTATACCTAACTTCTGTATGTCTCCATTGCCTCATCTGCAAAGTGAGGATGAGAATAATAGTGCCTCTTGGGCTGTTGTGAAGATTAAATGAGTAGATACAAGCCAAGAGCTCGGAATGGTGTCCAGCACACAGCAACTGTCTCATCATGTTCTATACCAGGCAGTTGGCCCAGTACTGGGGGTGAAATCATTACGTACCGAGCAAATAAGTGCATCTGGTGGGTCTGCAATGATTAGGTCTATTTCATAGATGAAAAGCTGGAGGCTCAGGAAGGCAATGTGAATTAGAGCACGAAGAGGAGGCATTAACTGAGCTCCTACTGTGCGCAGAGGCCAGGGCTGGCTGCTTTGTTTATGTGATCTCATTTCATCTTAGAACAGCCCATTTGTGGATGCAGGTGACTCATCAGAAGTCACACAGCTGGCCGAGCACAGTGGTTCAGGCCTGTTATCCCAGCACTTTGGGAGGCCAAGGCAGGAGGGTCGCTTGAGCCCAGGAGTTCCAGACCAGCCTGGGCAGCGTAGTAAGACCCTCATCTCCACAAAAATAAATACAAAATTAGTCGGGTGTAATGGTGCACATCTGTGGTCCCAGCTACTTGGGAGGCTGAGGCAGGAGAATTGCTTGAGCCTGGGAGATCGAGGCTGCAGTGAGCTATGATCGTGCTACTACACTCCAGCCTGGGCAACAGAGCAAGATCATGTCTCAAAAAAAAAAAGAAGTGACACAGCTAGCAAGAAGTGGGGCCAGGATTTGAACCCCAGTGATGTAGGCACGTGTGGGTTTTGCCTGCCCCTACACCTGAGGACAGCACCTTGATCTGCCTGTGATCATGTGACCACTCCTCCCAACCTTCCCACCCTTATCCATGGAGTTGATCCCAACCCACTCGGGTTACAAGTGGGCACATGACTCAGCCTGGCCAATCAGCATATTCCATCCCCTTGGCTCAAGGGATTGGCTAAGGACTGAGCATGTGACCCAATGTGGCCCAGTGGAAAACCTAGCTGAAAATTTGGTGGAATTCTTGAGAAACAGAACGTCTCCCTTATTAGGGTTGCTAAGGTGGGAGAGGATTTAGCTGAAAGCAGAACCCAAACAGAAGAAAGCAAAGCCGAAAAAGAAGAGGAAAGAAATTGAGTTTAACAGTGGATTCCAGCAGATGTGAGCTTTTCAGTTACATGAACCAGTAATTTCTTTTTTTATTGAAGCCAGTAAGATTTGAGTTTCTGTCACTTGCCACCAAAAAGTTCCTGGCTGATACAGCTAGCCTGGTTCATTCTAGACCATAGTTCTTTAATCTACACTGTGCTGAATTTGAAGACCTCCTTTCCACCAAAGATAATTCCAGTCCCTAGCCCAAGAAACAAACCCATGACTTCCCCAGAGCTAATCTGGAAGGCAAAACACTTCAGCAAAGTGGATGTTGCTGTCAAGGAACCTGTTTCATTGAAAACTTCTCTCTGTGGGTGAAAGAGTGGAGATTATTGGGATGTACCTGTTTATGGACTTGATATTTCTGCTCAACTCCACTCTCCCAAGGTGGCTAAGCAGAATTAAGGAGGTGTGTTAGTCTGTTTTCATGCTGCTAATAAAGACATATCTGGCTGAGCATAATGGCCCACCCTGTAATCCCAACACTTCGGGAGGCCGAGGCAGGCAGATCACCTGAGGTCAGGAGTTCGAGATCAGCCTGGCCAACGTGGTGAAACCCTGTGTTTACTAAAAATACAAAAATTAGGGCCGGGCGCGGTGGCTCACGCTTGTAATCCCAGCACTTTGGGAGGCTGAGGTGGGCGGATCACGAGGTCAGGAGATCGAGACCACGGTGAAACACCGTCTCTACTAAAAAATACAAAAAATTAGGCGGGCGTGGTGGTGGGTGCCTGTAGTCCCAGCTACTCGGAGGGGCTGAGGCAGGAGAATGTCGTGAACCCGGGAGGCTGAGCTTGCAGTGAGCCGAGATTGCGCCACTGCACTCCAGCCTGGGTGACAGAGTGAGACTCCGTCTCAAAAAAAAAAAAAAAAAAATTAGCCAGGTGTGGTGGTGGGTACCTGTAATCCCAGCTAATCGGGAGACTGAGGAAGAAGAATTGCTTAAACCTGGGAGGCGGAGGTTGCAGTGAGCCGAGATCGCGCCATTGCACTCCAGCCTGGGCAACAAGAGCGAAACGCCATCTCAAAAAAAAAAAAAAAAAGAAAGAAAAGAAAAAGAGAAAGACATACCTGAGACTGGATAATTTAGGAAAAAAGGAAAGAGGTTTAATGGACTCACAGTTCCACATGGCTGGGGAGGCCTCACAATCCTGGCTGAAGGTGAATGAGGAGCACAGTCACGTCTTACATGGTAGCAAGCAGGAAGGTTTGTGCAGGGGAACCCCCTTTATAAAACCATCAGATCTCGTGAGACTTATTCACTATCATGAGAACAGCATGGGAAAGACCCGCCCCATGATTCAATTACCTCCCACCAGATCCCTCCCACAACACATGGGAATTAAGGGAGCTATAATTCAAGATGATATTTGGGTGGGGGCACAGCCAAATCATATCAGGAGGCAAGTTAGATCATGGGACTTCCCTAACAGTCCTCCATCTGCCAGGTGATTACAGCAAATTACTTGGCACTGAAGTAGTCTCTCTGTGAGGGTTTTCTTAGAGGAAAAATCAAGGTTTCTTCCCATACACCCCCACCAGGATTTATCTAGGAGGCTGAACTTAAGAGAACATGCTGCTTGTCAAACATGCTGCTTGTCAGCTAGCTTCTCCTCTATGGCCTCTGCAGCAGGTCTTTAAAGGAATGAAATGTCTTCATATAATAGAAGAGCTTGGACCAAACTCAAAATTCATTTTGGAAGAAAAAGAGATTATGCGGAGAAAAAAAAAAGCTCTTTCTGGGGGTGATTTGCAAGGAGTACATGGTATGAAAGGGCAGCTTGTCCTTTTTCCTGGATTATATAATGAGAATAATAGCAGCTACCACTTATAGCATGCTTACGGAGGCCAGACACCACATTAGGCTCTTTAAATACACTCTCCCGTATTAGCCTCACAATAACCTTAGAAAAAGAGATGACAATTATCCTCATTTTGCACAGGAGGGAACTGAGGCTCAGAGAGGTATAAGGAAATAAGGAAAGGCCTATGGCCACGTGCCTCCTTGGTGGTGAAACTGCGGGTTAGCCCTGGGACTGAGGGTGAACGAGTGAATAGACTGTGGATGTGAGTTCTGGTCTTTCTCAAAATCCTGAAACAAGCAGGGTTGTTTTATTGCCAAGATCGAAGAGGAAGCCAGCCCAGTGCCTACTGTGGTTAGCCGTCCAATTGACCCATGGATGTGATAAGTCGGCTGAATGTGCACACCCAGCTTGGCAAAGGATCAGCACTCCGTAGATGTTACTACCTCTAGAAGGAGGCTGGAAGGAAGGGCAAAGGGAGAGCTCATGCTTACTGAGCACTTACCGTATGTCTGGAAACTTGATGTCAAGTCATTCCTTTCTGACAAGTCTGGTCATTCCTTATGACTGGTCCTAGGCAAGGTCCATTTTGTTCACCCATTTTTATTCCCTCTCATGGTATTCTAACCATATCCCTTGATGGTGTCCACATCTCATTTTGACGGATGTGAACATTCAGGCTCAGAGAGGTTAAGACACCTATCCCAGGATCACAGAAGGCCTCTGTTTTGTAAGGGTTTTAGCTGGTACATGACCCCCATCTCCCTCACTTCCATGACCAGAATTCTTATCATTCTTTTTTTTTTTTTTTTGAGACAGAGTCTCACTCCGTTGCCCAGGCTGGAGTGCAGTGGTGCAATCTCAGCTTGCTGCAACCTCTGCCTCCCAGGTTCAAGCGATTCTCATGACTGAGACTGCTGAGTAGCTGGGACTACAGGCATACGGCACCACACTAGGCTAATTTTTGTATTTTTAGTAGAGATGGGGTTTCACTATGTTGGCCAGGCTGGTCTCGAACTCCTGACCTCAGGTGATCTGCCTGCCTCGTCCTCCCAAAGTGCTGGGATTACAGACATGAGCCACCACGCCTGGCAGAATTCTTGTAATTCTTGAAACAGTGCTTCAAAGACACTCAAAGTTTCTGCTTGTGCAGTTTGGGGCTCAGGACAGAGCACACGGTACCTCCACCTTTCCTCAACTCCCACACATCCCAGGTGTCTAGGGTATGTCTCCTTTGGTGGAACTTTACACAGTGGTGTGCTGGAGCTGACTCATGTCAACTCACAAGAGCCAATTAAGAGTTTGAGAATTTTGTGAGCCAGGTAACATCATGTTGGTAACTCGAAATTGGCCATGGTGGAAGAATTTGCACCACAGAAACTGGCAAATGCTACAAACCAGGGCTTTTTTTTTTCTTTTAATTTTGCAGAGATCTAGTTGTTCAATATTTCCCAGCATGCCTCTGGGCTCTAGAGAAACAGTTCTGGTTCACCATAAACCCATACATTCATACAATAAATACATATATTGAGCTCCACCTACAATATAATATAATTTGCATTCACTAACATGTTTGTTCAGCAAACTTTGACTCATGGGCTACTATGTGCCAGGTTCTATGCTAAATGTTGGGAATTCAGCAGTGGCAAGATAGACATGGTGCTTGTCCCCATGGAGCTTTCAGTCTAATGAGGGAGTCAGATTTAAACCCCCACAAAAAAAGTCATACAACCTGCACTATGAGTGGGAGTTAGCCAAGTCAAGTTGGTGGGATAAAAGCAGGGAGATTCCAAGTAGAGGGAACAGCATGTGCAAAATTTTTGTGGCAGGAGGAAACTTGGCATGTTCCAAGAACTGGCCAAGGGCAGCACAGCTGGAGAGAAAGGAGTAAAGGGGAGAATGGGGCTGGAGAGGGACCCTACGAGGCCTTGTGGGCCATGCTAGGCACTTGTCTTTATTTTTTTATCCCCAGCCTCAGTAAGTCTATCAAAAACTGCTCATGCGTATAATCTCAGCACTTTGAGAGACTGAGGCAGGAAATTGCTTGAGCTTAGGAGTTTGAGGCTGCAGTGAGCTATGATCGTGCCACTGCATTCCAGCCTGGGCAACAGAACAAGACCCTGTCTCTGGGTAGGGTTGAGTGGAGGGAGAAGGCCAGGCACAGTAGCTCACACCTGAAATCCCAACACTTTGGGAGGCCAAGGCAGGAACATCACTTGAGAACAGGAGTTCAAGACCAGCCTGGGGAACATAGTAACTATGTTTCCTATCACTATGAAAAAAAAATCTTTTTTAATTAAAAAAAAAACTGATACCAATGCAGTGGCTCACACCTGTAATCCCAGCACTTTGGAAGGCTGAGATGGGCAGATCACTTGAGGTCAGGAGTTCGAGACTAGCCTGGCCAACATGGTGAAACCCCATTGGTACTGGAAACACAAAAAATTAGCCCAGCATGGTGGCAGGCACCTGTAGTTTCAGCTACTCGGGAGGCTGAGACAGGAGAATCGCTTGAACCTGTGAGGAGGAGGTTGCAGTGAGCCAAGACTGTGCCACTGTACTCCAGCCTGGGCAACAGAGCAAGACCCTGTCTCAAAAAAAACCTGCCCATGTTTTCAACGTTTGCGAAACTCAGTCTTCATTTCCTCATCAGATCCTCCTACAGAACCTCTCTGGGCCTCCTCATTGGAAAAATGAAGGCAGAAATGAAGATACTAATAACCTCATAGGGTGTGGCTGTAGGAATCAAATGAAGACATAGATGAAAAGCAGTTCGCTCCATGTCTGGCTTATCGCAAGCCTCAATGAATTGAACTGTTACGTTTATTTCTGTCCCTCCACAAATGCTCATTCATCCCATTTCCTTTCTTGCTTTCAGTCCTCACAACTTTTACTGAGTTCCAGGCACTGAGTTGGGTACTAAGAACCAACCACGAATAAGAGGGACACAATGGACCTGAGAGGAGGGGCTGTTCCCACCTCCTAATTGCCTGGCTCCAATCATATATTTATATGCAAATTTTTATCGCACCCCACTACTGCAAAGCCCTTGTTCTAGGCAATGTGAATACAAACACCGCTGGCATGGAATCTGTGGAATGCGACCTCTCTTGCACCATTCACCTCCCCAGGCTAATTTAGGTCCCTGCAGGGGCTTCCCACCTTCCCTTCCTCAGGCTGCTGAACTCTAACTGCGCGTCTCCGCATTTGTCCCAGCACCACTGTGAGCTCCTTGAGGGGATGGCCTGTGTCTTAACCATCAATCAAAACGGTGCACAGAAAGCCATTAGTCAACGTGAGCTGAATGAAGCCTAAACCACAAAACGTTACAGGTGGATCAGGAGAGACCCCGCCCCCCGGTCTTAAGCCCACTCCATTCTCAGGCCGGGCTGTCAGAGGCCACCCCAGCCGCCCTCTCCGCAGGCCCCGAAGCCCGGCTGTTTGGGAAAGGCTCCAGAACCCACGGCTAGGACCGGGGCGCTCCCTCCATCCTCACCCTCCCCGGACTCACTGAGAAGTTGCCGGCTCGATTCGCTGACTGTCACGTTCTCCAGCCTGAAGGGGTTCATCAGCGGTGTGCACGGGCTCTGCACTGGATAGGACGGAGGAATCCATGGGCGCAGGACCCCGGAGTTCTGTGCAGAACCCCCATCTGCGGCTTTGCCCCCATGCTCACCCTAAGTGCCCCACCCGGGGAGGGCGCGGGGAGAGCTAGAGCAGTTGGGATCGCAGCCGGGTGCCTCTCGGAAGGGTTTTCGCAGCCCCGGCCTTCTGCTCACCTTCCCCCCGAGTCCCTAGACATTGTATTTTAGGGACTTGGGGGAGGAGTGCGCGCCAAGCAACAGGTCCCAAGCGAGCAGGGCACCGCGCAGGGGGCGTTCGCAGCCACAGCTCCCAGCCACCGGGTGCACCCTTACCCCGGCAGGTCCGCCAGAGGCCGGAGTGGGAGCTCAGAGGCTCGGGCTGGCTGCGATTGATGGACCCCAGCAGGTCCTGCGCCCCCGGGCCGCTCCTCTCCAGCCGCTCGGTGTCAATGATGTACCAGAAGTCCGTGCCGATGGCGGCCGCCAGGAGCACAAAACTGAGCGCCCCGGTCAGCGCAGCCGCGCCGGCCAGCCCGCCCAGGTGCACCCGCATCGCCGAGCCCAGGACCAGCAGCCGCGGGTTCCAGCGGCCGAGGCGCGACCCCTCTGCGCCTGCCCCCTTCCCCAGCCGGCCACCGCGGGCTCCCAGCTCCACCGCCGGAGCCGCCGAGCTCAGATCTGAAAGCCTTTCCTTTGGACCCCGGTCCCTAGCTCAGACCCTGGCTCCTCACCTGCAGGCTGCGACCTGCACGCGCGCCCCGCTCAGCCACCGTCCACGTTCCCAGCCCTCCAATGCCAGCTCTACCTGCAGACCCCTCACTTGTGCCGTCGGACCTCCACCTCCGCCTTCAGACGCTCCTGGAAGCCCTAGTCCTTCCCCACCAGCACCTTAACCCACCTCGTCCCTCAGCCCCACTCCACCCTCGGCCCTCCACGCCCAGCCCAAGCGGACTCTCTCACTTCAAAATCCTCACTTTCCCCAGACTCCTACTCCCTCCATTCCCCTGCCTCACTCTCCACGAACCCTCCCCACCATCCCAGATGCTCCCCTCTGCCTCTGTCTCTGGCTTTCCTCCTCAGCCCTTTTTCTTGGCCCCACACTGCCAGCTCCCCACTCCCAGCCCTGCTCTCCAGGGTCTTCCCGCAGCTCCTGCTCTGGCCGGGGCTCAGCTGACACTCTGCACCCTCCTCCTCGCCGAGGAAAAGCTCGGAGTGCGCACGTAGCATGGACAGGGGCGGTCCCCAGCCCTGGAGCGCTGGAGGCTGCTGGTGTGGAAGGGCAGGCGGCCTTGGGAACACCTGGGGCAGTAAGGAGGGGTGTGGCGGGCCTCACAGTCCCGCCAGGATTTGCAAATCATCTCCAAGACCCCCTCCAGCTCCAAGTACCCTTCCTCCAAAATCCACCTTCAAGTATAGTCTGGGCTGACTAGAATGTGAAAAGGCACATTAATTTCTCATAAAAGTTCTCTAAAGCACTGAGGTAGTCCAGGTCCTCAGAATCTATCATTTCTACCCCCAAAATCTTTCTTGATTATCATAGCCACCACCACTGCCACCATCATCACCACCACCACCATCACCATGAACAACACCATCACCACCACCATCACCATCATCACCAACAACAACACCATCACCACCACCATCACCATCATCATCACCACCACCATCACCATGAACAACACCATCACCACCACCATCACCATCATCACCAACAACAACACCATCACCACCACCATCACCATCATCACCACCACCATCACCATGAACAACACCATCACCACCACCATCACCATCATCACCAACAACAACACCATCATCACTACCATCACCATCATCATCACCACCACCATCACCATCATCACCAACAACAACACCATCACCACCATCACCATCATCACCACCACCATCATCACCACCATCACCATCATCACCAACAACACCATCATCACTACCATCACCATCATCATCACCACCACCACCATCACCACGAACAACACCATCACCACCACCATCACCATCATCACCAACAACACCATCACCACCACCATCACCATCATCATCACCACCATCATCAGCAGCAGCAGCATCACCAACACCACCACCATCACCATCACCATCATCACCACCAACATCACCATCATCACTACCATCACCATCATCATCACCACCATCATCACCACCATCACCACCAACCATTACCACCACCATCATCATTACCATCACCATCATCATCACCACCATCATCACCACCATTACCACTATCACCACCACCGTCATTAGCATCACCACCAGCATCACCATCACCATCATCACTACCACCACCAGCACCAGCACCAATCTCCTCTTTATCATCACCATCACTCTTATCAATTCCACCATCTTCTTCACCACCATAAAACCTTTTATTCCTTCACGAAATACTTCCGGTACCTTCTATGTGTCTGATACTATAGTCTACAGGCATGAACAATCCAAAAACAAGTCCTACCCTTAAGAAATATAGGATTCAGGCTTCCCAGCCTTTTACAAAGCAGGGGACATAGAGAAAATACCTATATTTGCATGGCTTATTAATAGAAGAGGCTTCCAGATAACTGGGGATGACCAATCCTCAGGAGTTACAGCTACTAAAGGCCCTCAAGGCTGACCTTGTGGCTGAGGAATCAAAATCTTGGCACTCCTGTGATCCACTCTTAAGGGACCATTGTATCAAGGTCCAAAAGTTGGTAAGTGCTGGTCAGGTTGGAAGAGAATCATCAAAGTGTGCTTATGACAGGGTGCTACGAGAGAAAGTACCAGAGGGGAGATCTCACTGGGCTTCTCTGAGGAAGTGACATTGACGCTGAGACATGAAGGTTATAAAAGTATCCATGTCTAGAGAATGGCTTATATGAGGGGTTTGGTCCATTCTAGAGAAATCAAAAGAAGGGCCATCAGGCTAGAATGTAGTAAGGGAAGAGCAACCAGAGGGAAATGAGATTGAGGGTATAATAATTGGTCAGGTCATGCAGAGCTTGAGATCCATGATAAAGAGTTTCAATTTTAGTACAAATCACTGAACCGTTTTCAGCACGAAAGTAAAATGTTCTAACTTAACGTATTAAAAAATCTCACTATGCTTGCTGTAGTGTGGAATATAGAATATAGAGAGACAAGAAAGAGAACAAGAAGGCCAGTTAGGAGGACATCGTAGAAGAAGAAGCAAGATCCTGCTGTCTTGGGCTAGGGTGGGGGCAGCAGTGAGCAGAGAGTAAAGTGCATAGAGTTTTTTAAAAGTTGAGGGAGTAGAATTGATAGGGCTTGGTGATAGGCTGGGGTTAAGAATTATCCCTTTCCTTGTTACTTTATTATTCCTTGCCATTACCACCTTAATCTACATCACTGTCATCCTCATCTTCATTATCAAGGGTATCAGCACCCTGGTAGAGCTATCACCAGCAAGAATATACCCTCCCTTGCTTCTGCAGACCATTCTGTTTCATCACCCCTCCACCACTATCTTGATGAACATCGATCTTTTCCAAAACCATCATCACTGATAATTTTGCTGTCACCTCCATCACACTACTACTATTATCTTTACTTCCACCATCATCAAAATAGTCCTCACCATCAACTTGAGAGATGCAGGTAAAATTCAGTTGAGGCTGATCCCAGGAGCCCTTACAATGTCTTTGAGGTTCAGTCTCTTCCCTCTTTCTCTTCTTCTTGCCACCTCTCAGTTGTTTTCCTCTTGCTTGACTTCATTTTTCAAGCAGCCTTTCATTTGTTCAATCATAGGAGCCAGTTTCACACCTTAGCAACTCCAAGAAAAAGAAATAATCTCTCTCTCAATAGTGCCAAATCCCCAGAATTAAATCTCATTGGTCTGTTTTTGGTCATGTGCCCATCTCTGAATCAATCTCTGTCATTCAAAGGGACCAGATGTGCTAATTGGCCAAGCCTCGGTCACCTGTCTACTCCTGGAGCCAGAGTGAGAGAAGTCAGACTCACCCTAAATATTTGAGTTCAACTATGATAGCAAAGATATAGAACCAACCTAAATGCCAATCAATGGTAGACTGGATAAAGAAAATGCGGACACTACACCATGGAATACTATGCTGCCATAAAAAAGAACGAGATTATGTCCTTTGCAGGAACATGGATGGAGCTGAAGGCCATTATCCTTAGCAAATTAACACAGGAACGGAAAACTAAATATTGCATGTTTTCACTTACAAGTGGGAGCTAAATGATAAGAACACAAGGACACATAGAGGGGAAAAACAGACACTGGGGCCTACCTGAGGGTGGAGAGTGGGAGGAAGGAGAGAATCAGAAAAAGAATAACTAAAAGATACTAGGCTTAATACTGGGTGATGAAATACTCTGTGTAACAAACCCCTGTAACGTGAGTTTACCTATATAACAAATCTGCACATGTACCCTTGAATTTAAAATAAAAGTCTATTTTAAGCCATTTGAGCTGAAAGGTGTTATGATTGCTAAATGTGGCAAATAAAAATACAGGAAATCCAGTTAAATTTTAATTTTAAATAAATGGTGAATAATTTTTCAGTGTATGTCCCATGCAATACTTGAGGTATACTAAAAAAACTTCGTGTTGTTTATCTGAAGTTAAAATTTAACCAGATATATCCAGCAAACCTACCTGGCTCCCGCAAGAAAAACCGAGGTGCCATTATGAGAATCAAGAGCACGGACAATGGCAAGCCAAAACAGGGGATGCCCCCTGCACCCACCACGGACCTGTCCCTTCACTTGGTCCCACGTTCCTCATCTATATAAGGAGACCTTCTTCCAGGCTCCTAGGCAAAGATAACTTTATAGGTTTCGAAATTGTATTTTCCGTGAGGGTTTTAATGTACTCCCCCTGAATCATGTTCAGTCACTCTAAAAGGAACAGAAAGTAATTTTTTTTTTTTTTTTTATGATTCTGGGGAGGAGGGGAGCACGTCAAACATCATGTGATATCATTACTCAGCCAGTCAATTGAAGAGGCATGATAAAACCTGACAGCTCCCAAGGCGAGATCCAAACAAGCCACAGCGTTTAAGATTAAGGCTACACCAGGCGCCGTGCTATCTCACTAACAGCATCAGGGAGCACAACATTCAGCAGGGATTGCAGAGGCTGGTTTTGAGTCTTAAATCAGCATCTGACAGGCTGTCTGAGCCCAGAGAAGTTATCTATTATCTGGGCATGGTGGCGGGCACCTGTAATCACAGCTAGTCAGGAGGCTGAGGCAGGAGAATCGCTTGAACCCAGGAGCCAGAGGTTGGAGTGAGCTGGGATCACGCCACTGCACTCCAGCGTATGTGATAGAGTGAGACTCTGTCTCAAAAAAATAAGTGGAAAGCACTTTCAGAAGTGTGGAGGAAAATGCACATTAAGAATGAAAAGAAGAAATATTAAAAGAAAGAGAAGGAAAGGGCTGGGAATAGTGGCTCATGCCTGTAATCCCAATGCTTTGTGAGTCTGAGATGGAGGGATTGCTTGAGGCCAAGAGTTCCAGAACAGACTGGGCAACATAGCGAGACTCCATCTCTACCAAAAAAAAAAAAAATTAAAAAATTAGCTAGGTGTGATGGCACACCTGTAGTCCCAGCTACTTGGGAGGCTAAGGTGGGAGAATCGCTTTAGTCCAAAAGTTTGAGGCTGCAGTGAGCTATGATCATGCCCCTGTACTCCAGCCTGGGCAACACAGTGAGACCCTGTGTCTAAAAAAATAAAAAATATATATTTTTAAAAAAGAAAGAATAAAGGAAGAGGGAGGGAGGTATCAGGATATAGGGAAGAAGGGTTACCTCTTACTATGAAGCACTAAGGCATCACAGGGAAAAAATAATATTCAAAAAACAATTAATGAGACCTGGATTTGGCTGTCAGCTCTTTTACTGACCAACATGTGAACTTGAGTAAGTCCCTTTTTCCTGGAGCCTCAGTTTCCCTATTTCTACATGTATCTTATACATAGAGTTGAAGAGGGATTCAATAAGATAATGTAAAAAAAGCATCTGAAACATAGTAGATGTTCAATAAGTCCATGAATTCTCTTCCCCTTTCCCAGCTCCCAGGAAGCTCTCTGGCCTAGACAGTTTGTCCTAGCCCAGACTGAGCCCAGATGGGTCAGCAGGGAAAACTTGGGGCATCAATTAAGCATCTAAGGCCGAGCACATTGGCTCACACTTGTAATCTCAGCACTTTGGGAGGTCAAGGCGAGAGGATCACTTGAGCTCAGGAATTTGAGACCAGCCTGGGCAACATGATGAGACCCCATCTCTACTAAAAATACAAAAAAAAAAAAACCAAAAAACCCAGAAGTGGTGATGTGCACCTGTGGTCCCAGCTACTCAGGAGGCTGAGGTGGCAGGATCACTTGAGCCTAGGGGGCAGAGGTTGCAGTGAGCTGAGATTGCACCACTGCACTCTACCCTGGGTGACAGAGCGAGACCATGTCTCAAAAAAAAAAAAAAAGCATCCACCCCAGGTCGTTGCCCCATCCAGAAAGTCCTCACAACTATTCAGTCAGAGAGGTGATGCATGCCCATTTTACAGATGCAGAAGCTGAGGTTCAGAGTTTGAGCAACTTCCCCAAGGTCAATAACTTTGTAGAGATGGGATAACTGTCTGACTCAACAGATGACCAACCATGAGTGCCCTGAGAACAGGACTCTTGATCTCCTTCTCGATCTCAGGACATTACCACCTCAGGAGACAGAGCTATCATCCCCTCTGTTGCCTTCACAGAAACATGGAAGCCATTCAGCCCTCTTCTCACCTGCAAGGCCCACAACCAAGATATCACCAACTCCTATCAGTTCTACTCCCAAAATGTATTATGCATCTGCAACTCTCCATCTTCACAGCCATGTCATTAATACCAACCATCATTGTTTCTTGCCTGGATGCTACAAAACCTCCTACCTGGTTATAACCAATTGTCATTTCCAAACATGGTAGCAACAATATTGCCCATGCCACAGGCTCTTCTCCAGTGGACTTTGCCACTCGCCAGCAAAATGTTGACTGTACTTCTCCACTGCCTCAAAGCTGAGGAGGCCTGTGCTTGTTTTCACCAATAGAATTTGGCAGAAGGGATGCTGGGCCAGTTCCAGGCCACCACCCTTAACTGGCCTGGGAGTCTCCATTTTCAATCTCTTGGAAGTTGGCTACCACGTAAGGATGCAAATTCTTGGAGACCACCCTTCTGTGAGAAGCCCAGGCCATGAGGAAAGGCTGGAGGATGAGATGCCAGAGAACAGGTGGGTGGGGCCAGGGAGCACCAAGGTGCCAGGCTTATGAGTGGAGAAGCCATCTTGGAAGTAGACCCTCCAGCTCCAGCAGCTCCATCTGCTGCCACGTGGATTAGAGGTGAACCACCCAGCTGAGCCCTTCCTGAATTCCTAAACCAGAAAAGCATGAACAAAATAAAACAGTTGTTTTAAGCCAGAGAATTGGGGGGGTATCTTGTTACACAGCTATCGATAACTTGAACACTGGTGTCCCTGCTTCTGCTGTTGTCTGCCATTGCCCCACCTCCACTGTGACCATCCATTCTTACAAGAGCCTGCATGGTCATCATGAAACGCAACCCAGAATGTGTCATTCCTTTTCCCACAGTTCCTTTATGGCTTAGCATTTGCTAAGGCAATCCTTCCTGAGGCCTGTCCCCACTCCCAGCCTGTGTTAGTTCAGGTCTTCTAAGAAGCAGACACAGACAGGGTTAGATCTACAAGGCTTTCACTAGGAGAAATACCAGTGTGAAAGGGAATAGAGTGGAGGATAATAGGCCCCCAGTGATCTCACCCATTAGGGCAGGGGAAAGCTCTGAGCATGTTCTACTCTGGCTCCCAGAGGTTCCCAAGGAGACTGAGTTGCAGCTCCCCAAAGTGGTGTCCTACTCAATAGCACATCTTATATTGGTTTTCTTTTCTTCTCCCTCCTGCATCTCAATTTCCCACTCCTGTACCAGGGCTTCCTAGGATAACCCCCCAAATAAAATTACTTGCCCTCGGCCAGGCACGGTAGCTCATGCCTGTAATCCCACCATTTTGGGAGGCCGAGGCAGGTGGATCACTTTGAGGCCAGGAGTTCAAGAACGGCCTAGCCAACATGACAAAACCCCATCTCAAAAAAAAATTAGCTGGATGTGGTGGCACATGCCTGTAGCTACTCGGGAGGGAGGCTAAGGCAGAAGAATCACTTGAACCTGGGAGGTGGAGATTGCAGTGAGCCAAGATCCTGCCAGTGCACTGCAGCCTGGGTGACACAGCAAGACTCTGTCTCAAAACAAACAAACAAAAAAATTACTTGACCTTAAATCCTTATCTCAGGGTCTACTTCCAAAAAACCCAACCTAAGACATGTTATCTAGCACTCTTACACCTTCAAAAGACCTTCCTAAAGTAATTAAGGAATATTTAACAATGAAGTTATTTGCTAGCTATGTGCCTGCTCCTTTGGACTATAAACCTCATTCAGGCAATATGGTAGATACTATAGGATGGCTCACTCAACATCATTCAGATTCACTTCCCTTTCCCATTTCTATATACCTTCCAGCCACTAGTGGCCATGTGACATAATTCAGACCAATCAGATAGACAGAGTCTATTGCGAATGGCTCCTCCAAGCAAAATGACAAGGCCTTGGGAGAAGAAGGCTTTTTGTCCATCTGGAATGTAAATGTGATGTCTAGAAGTGCAGCAGCTATTTTGCAACCATGAGGATAAACCATCTGTGATGGCAAAAACAGAAAGCGACAGAGACCTGAGCACCCAATAGTATCATTGAACATTGCAGCTCTCCACTGGGTGAACATATCAACACCCAATAGTATCACTGCCCCTTCTTTGATTTGCCTTCCTCCAAAATTCTTGTTACAAGATAAAAATGAACCCTTATCTATTAAGCCATTAACTTAGAGTCGTCTGTTATTTGCAACTGAATGCATTGTGAATTGATGCAGACAGGGATTGCATTGGTGCTATCCAATGGGCATCATTGGCTTTGGGGTTAGTATGTGACACACAATATGTATGTAATAGAAATTTGTTGATTTAATCAATGAATCCTGCAAAAAGTCTCTTCTTGCAAGCACAGAGCTTATTTTGTGGGGCTGTAAGGAACTGTAAGGAACCAGCTGAAGGCTTTAGAAATATAGCTAAGATGTGGTACAGTTATTAAGATTGCTGCACTAGAAATGCCTCCTCTCTGTATTAAGTTTCATGAGGTCGTCATGTTCTGCTGGTGAACTGGACTCCCTGGACCTGACCTGTGCATAACCATTTAAGTGTAAAGCCTTTATCCGTCCATTAAGGACATCTAGAAGAGCTAGCTGCTACTCTCCATACCCTAGGTGATGTAATTAGCTTAGAATGAAAAGAGATCAGTAACCCACTGGTCTAATTTTGCCATTACCCACCTGGCATAACACCAAGAGATTAAAGCCTGGATCTGAGCTCTCTTTCTTTGGGGAAAGTTCTTCCCAAATTGGAATAAAAATCCTCAGCCGGAGAGAAGCTTCTTCCGGATATCACACGGCTGAAGGGAAAGAATTTAGACCAGGAACCAGGACAGCTGGGTTCCAGCACCAGCTCTGCCACTAGCCTGCTGAAAGGTCCTGAACTGGTTATTTCTCCTTTCTGGGCCTCAGTTTCCTCATCTGTAAGAGGGGCTAGTAAAAGCCCTTCTCTAGGAATCTATTCCAGCAATAGCTGATATGTGCTGGATTGTGACAATGGGGAAGGCAAATCAGGCACGTTCCTGTTTCAACCTTCACATCAATTTTGGGAAAGAAGTATGCCTAATGCAACCATGTTACAGATAGGAACACCAAGGATCAGAGAGGTTGAGTAAGTGAATCAATATCACACAGCTATTAAGTACAGGATCCAGGATTCAAGCACAAGTTTGTCTAACTTCAAAGCCATGCTTTGAATGTGGGATTGGTTTCATGCATTTGAGTAAAAGAGCATAAAGCAAGACTAACATGTCAGAGATACTCAGTCAATATTTATTTATTTATTTAGAGACAGAGTCTCGCTCTGTCGCCCAAGCTGGAGTGCAATGGTGTGATCTCGGCTGACTGCAAACTCTGCCTCCCGGGTTCAAGTGATTCTCCTGCCTCAGCCTCCCAAGTAGCTGAGATTACAGGCGCCCAACACCACACCCAGCTAATTTTTGTATTTTTGGTAGAGACAGGGTTTCGCCATGTTGGCCAGGTTGGTCTCAAACTCCTGGCCTCAAGGGGTCCACCCGCTTGGACCTCCCAAAGTGCTGGGATTACAGGCATGAGCCACAGGACCTGGCCTCAGTCAATATTAACTCATATGGCCTGATAACAGCTTAATATGAGAGATGTAGTGGAAAGAATTGAAGTATCAAAGAAACCTCACTTCAAATTCCACCTCAGCCCCTTATTTACCAAGGGACACTGATGAACGGTTTTAGTTCTCTGAACTTCATTTTCTTCTTCAGAAGAATGAACGTAGTGATACCAAACTCACAGAGTTATCGTCGAAATTAAATTAGACAGTATATGATAGGTTGGGCACAGTGGCTCACACCTATGATCCTAGGATCTTGGAAGGCCAAGGCATGGAGGATGGCTAGAGCCCAGGGGTTTGAGACCAGCCAGGGCAATATAGTAAGACCCCCCCTCTCTACAAGTAAAAAATTTAAAAATTAGCTGGACATGGTGGTGAGCACCTGTGGTCCCAGCTACTTAAGAGGCTGAGGTGGGAGGGTCACTTGAGCCTAGGAGGTCAAGGCTACAGTGAAAGAAGAGAAGACATAAAGATAATCCTGACTGCGAGATTATAAAGACATGACCTGGAACCACTCATGCCGAGTCCTGAGCAGAGTTTCAGCCAGCCCATGAAAAACAGCTGGTAAACATTAGCTCCAGCTATTAGCTCAAGTCCCTCTCCTACGAAACGCCATACGGCAGCTCAGAGTTTGACCCAGCAAGATCACACAGCTAATAAGGCATGGACTTGGCAATTGAACGCAGGCCTAGCTCCAAATTCAAGGCTGTTGTTGCTACCCAGGTATTAATCTGAACAATTAGTTCCAACACCTTCGTCTGTGTCCAGCGCCACAGACAGCAGACAGCCTACCCCTCTCCTCCACGCTGAAAGCATTTGCAGTTTGCCAGGAGTCAGCATCTCTACAGATTGTTAAAGCCAGAACTGCCACATCAATGCCCAGCGTCAGCCTCCAGCCATCTCCGCCCACCCCTGCCCGCCCTCCGTGGCCAGGGCATACAAAGGCTATGCTAGAAATTCACTGACAGAGATTCTGAACATCACAGGGGATGGTGGGTGTGGGGACAGGAGTCAGCCAGGTGTCCCTAGTCATGTTGCCTTGAAACTGCTTGCTGCTGGGGCCACTGGCACCCCACTCCCCCAGCCCAGGCCTACAATGAGAGCCTTTGAGAGATAGATTTTGTCCTTCTCCCTACTGTGGCTTGGTGGGGATCCAGGAAGGGGCAAAGCACTAGAACCACAGAGCTGGGAGAACCCATAGCATCTGCCCATCATATTACAGAGAAGGAAAGTGAGACCCAGAAAAGAAATAGAATGGTTACTCAAGCCCTCACCAAAGACAAGAAGAAAGGTTTCTTGGTTCAGCCCAGCCACAGCCTGCCTCCAGGGCACATATGCTGACTGTAGACTCCACTGCTCCTCCGATAGAAACATCTGCCTCCCAGGATTGTTGGGTTCATGAAAGATGATGGCTGCAACCAGTGTCTGACACATAGCAGGCATTCACATCTAGTAAGTGGTGCTGTTGTGATGACTATCACTGTTGTCAACCCCAACATCGTCATGGCACCATCATCATCCTCACCTTCATTCCTAAGCTCTTCTCATTCTGTTCCCTCTTGCTCAGGCCTAGGTAAGTCAGATATAGATGTCTAAAAATCTGTGCATGTATCTAAAGCACTTGTTTAATGAGCAACTACTATATGCCAGGCAGTAATGATACAACAGGAATAGGACAAGGTCTTCTGCCTCCTCCAGGGAGCTCATAGTGTCCTGCGGAGAACAGAAAAGGAAAGAAATACGTGTAACAATGTATCATCACCCACTCCCCTTCCGCCTCCAATCTTCCAAGTCTCCAATGTCTGTCATTTCACACTCTATGTCCATGTGTACACATTAGTTAGCTCCCACTTAAAAGTGAGAACATGCACTATTTGACGTTCTGTTTCTGAATTTTGTTTCACTTAAAATAATGGGCTTCTACAATCCCAGCTACTCGGGAGGATCACTTGAGCCTAGAAGTTCAAGACCAGCCTGGGAAACATAGTGTGACCCCATCTCACAAATAAATAAATACATAAACTGCTTTTTTAGAAAAACTTTAGTTTCAGAGAAAAACTGAGCAAAAGATACCCAGACTTCCTGTGTACCCGCTTCCCATCCCTGTATAGCCTCTCCCATTATCAGCATCCCCCACCATCTGTTGCAATTGATGAGCCCACACTGATAATATTATGATCTCCCAGAGCCTGGGGTTTTGTTCAAAAACATTTTCCAGTATTAGGAAGCATCTCGTTTCTACAGCAGGCGAGGGAAATAAACTGTCTAGACACAGGCCAGACTAGCCTGGCCTTTTCCAACCTTAGCCATTACTTAAAGTCTGAATAGAATCCCCCAGAGAACTTGCAAGCGGAGACCCCTGGGGTCATCCAGGCTGGGAAGGAGCAAACATACTTATTATAAAAATAGTATGTAACTTTTTTAAACTTTGCAGAAAATGAGAAAATAAAACTCACCTATGATCTCACAACCAGAGAAGACTCTATTAACATGTCAGGTGCATTTCTTTTACAATGCTTTTTCTATGAATAAAATAATGATAATAGCATCCACTGAGCTTATTCTGAGTGCAGGGCCCTGTTTTAAGTGTTTGTGTGCTGGGTTCTAATCCTCACTGCCATCCTTCCAGGCAGGGACTATTATCATCTTAGTTAATAGGTAAAAATATAGAGGCAAAGAGAGATGAAACTATAAAAGGATGGATAGATGTAAATATATATGAATGGAAATGGAAGCCAGGATGGTGGATAAGAGTGTGGTCTTTGGAAGAAGACCACTTCCTATGTTTCTCTAATTTTATATATTCCTTATACAGTAATATTGACACAAGTTGTAAAATGCATGTGTTTTAAAATTCCAAAGGTACAGAATGTCATACTGTGAAAAGTCCCCTTCCCTCTCCTGAGCCCAGCTACTCAGAGGCAACCACATTTAGCAATTTCTTTGTATCTTTCCAGAGTTGTTTTATGCAGGCAAATATAGCTTTGGAGAGGTGTGTGTGTGTGTGTGTGTGTATTTGTGTATCTGTCTGTGCATGCATTTCTCTTCACACAGGTGACAGTATAGTCTACGCTTTGCTTTGTTACAACAAAACGTCTCACAGGTCATTATATGTCAGTCAAGAGTGGTTTCTTATAGAGTTTTCCATTTTGTGCTTTATGACTAAAATTATGCCATTCCATTGGATATGACTTGGAAAAGTAAAAATAAACGTCCGTTCTTACCTTGTACCATATAGAAAAATTAACCACAAATGGATGCCAGACCTAAATGTAAAAACTACAGCTATAGAGCTAAAAGAAAAATAGGAGAAAATCTGTGTGACCTTGAGTTAGCAAAGATTTCTTAGCTAGGACACCAAGAGCACAATTTATTTAAAAAAAAAAAATCCCCAGCGATCACTCATCCTGGTATTCATTCCCTCTTTGTGAATGTGGTTGAGCTTTGTGACTTGATTCTACAAGTAGAATGTAGCACAGTTGATGGGATTTCATTTCTGTGATTATGTTACATTGGCTTGTAATTGTCATCTTGCTAGTGGTCTCTGTCTATTTGCCTTCTTAGCTTGCTCACTTTATGTTGGACAGGACAACATGGCTAGAAACCGAGGCTGGCCAGCAAGGAACTGAGACCCTCTGTAAGCAGCCCTGGAGGAACTTAATTCAGCAACAACCTGAGTGACTTGGAATTCAAAAGGTACAGAAAATTCAAAAGGTACAGAAAGCTCCTTCCCCAGTTGAGCTTTCAGATAAGACCCTGGCCCCAGCTGACAACTTGATTGCAGCCTCATGAAAGATGGAAAAGCAGAGGACCCAGACAAGATGCTCCTGACCCACAGAAACAGTGAGATAATTAATGTGCATTATTTCAAGCGACAAAGTTTATGGTGATTTGACCCACAGCAACAGGTAACTAACACAACTGGTATGATTCTGGAGAGTGGTTTGGTGCAGTGAATCAAGGATCTTAACAAATAAATACCCTTTGATTCTGCAATTCCACTTTGGGAATTTATCCTAAGGAAAAAAACAGGGGGGGCAATTGTACCCAAAAGTACACACAAAGATATCAATCACAAAATTCCCCCATCAAAGAAAATGCTCTGACATTTATTGGGGGCCAACTATGTTCCGGGAACTCTGTATTCTTGGCTTCACTTGAGCCTCACGACAGTCCTGTTCTTATAAGATCATCCCCATTTTACACACCAGAAAATGAAGTCTCCAAGAGATAAAGAAACTCACCCATGGTTAATCAGATAATGCTTATTAAATTCTAAGTACAGTCTCTGGCACAAGGCAAACGCTCAATAAATCATACAGTGTTAGGAAGAATTCAGCTTCACGTGGTAGAAACCTAACCCATAATGTCTTAAACCAAAAAAGCTCGTGGAACTGGGTAGTTTAGCAGTGCAGAAGTGCAGCTGGCTCCAGGCATGGCTTTATCCAGGAGTTGGAAGGTCATCAGGGCTCTATCTTTACCAATCTATTAGCTCTGCTTGCTTCTGTTCCTCAGGCTCTTACCACATGACAGGCAAAGGCCCAGACTTATTTCCTCCTGGCCAAGAAGTCTAGAGAACAAGAGCATCTCTCTCCCCAAATCCAGAGACTGATCCCACAGAAGAATCTGATTGGCCATGGGACTAGGTCACATGCCTTTTTCTGAAATTATGTCACCAGGAAGTTTAGGCTCTATGATTGGCCATCCCAGATCACATGACACTCCCCCAGGGCATGACTGTCTTGATTGACAGTCCCTCCTAGGATCACAATGGTGAAGCAGAGCAGTTCCCACAAGGAAGAAATGCTGCAGACAGTGATTACTCTAGTGTAGACATTGAGCGGTAAAGATTGTAGTCAGACCATGACCTTCCAGCTCCGGAGCTCACATTGTCTCCATCGCACACACCTCATCTCCCACCCCCCTTCCCTAACCTTTTTAAACTTCAGGGCAGATCAGGAGATGAGAACTGAAGGCTGCTGTCAACATGCCTGGAAAACAATTCTTCCACCCAATAGTGTGCAGCAAAAAGCATCTTGTAAAAGATCCTCCCTTGGTGAACACAAGCCAGCCAGATGCAAAGGTCAGAGCCAAGAGGAGCTCATGCACCCCCCGGTCCTCGCACACAAGGACTCGAGCACTGCCAACATCATCAGCAACACAGCAAGCCCAGGAGAGTCTCTTGAGAAGGCTGGGGTTCAGTAGCTTCTCCCAGGCCCTACCAAGACAGTGAAACAGTTATAAAAATGGCTGATGTTTATTGGGTACCTCCTATTGGCCAGGCCCTGTTCTAAGCACGTGGACTCACTCACTCTTCACAACAACCCTATCAGGAATGTATTATCGGCTGGGCACAGTGGCTCACGCCTATAATCCCAACACTTTGGGAGGCCAAGGCGGGCAGATCACGTGAGGTCAGGAGTTCAAGACCAGCCTAGCCAACATGGTGAAACCCCATCTCTACTAAAAGTGCAAAAGTTAGTCAGGCTTGGTGGTGGGTGCCTGTAATCCCAGCTACTCAGGAGGCTGAGGCAGGAGAATCACTTGAACCCGGGAGGCAGAGGCTGTAGTGAGGCTGTAGTGAGCTGAGACCACACCACTTCACTTCAGCCTGGGCGATAGAGTGAGACTCAGTCTCAAAAAATAATAAAAATAAAGGAATGTATTATCATTATTCCCATGGTATAGGTAGGGAAATTGAGGCACACAGAGAAGCAAAGTAACTTGCCCAAAGGCACAGAGTTGAACTTGGGAATCAAACCCAGACTGTATTGTTTCAGGTACTGTGATATTACATTAACCATTTGGCCATATGGTCTTTGCCTGGGACTACATAAACCAGCCCATCACAGACCCACTGAGGACCCACTGAGTTCCAATGTGGGCTCCACCCCTAAGACTACCAGGACAGAACTCCAAGGGGAAGGCACACAGAGTGGGCCTCCATTCTCTTCTCCCCCAGGTTAGTGTCAGGTACTATCTGCTGCCTACTCACCCCCACCAAGGTGACTCTGTGACCCAGACTCAGGAAGTGAGGATTTATAAAACCTATTGCACACTGAGTACCTACTAGTGATACCTATTGTTTACCATGTGCCAGGCACTGTGCTCAGCACCTTCACACACTATCTCATTTAAACTTCACAACAACCCTGTACTAGGGCATCATTACTATTACCGTTACTATTATCTCATTTTCGAGATAAAAACTGAGGCTGAAGGAGGCGTATTAAAGACCACACCTCTGATAAGCAATTGTGCAAAACCTCCTAGCACAGAGTAGGTCCTCTATGAGCAATAATAATTAACCCCTGGTGTAAATAACCACGGTACACTGCCCTTGGCATTCAAGAACTGAGGTGCCACCTGGCACCAGGTAAGCCCCAGGCTCTGCACCCACCTTGCTCTGAATCCCAAATCTACCCCTGAGTAGCTGTGCTGAACACACTCTCAGATGGCCCCATTAGTCCACCTCCTGGTGTCTAATCCCTATGCAGTGCCCTCTTGTTGAGTGTGGGTGCAACAGTTAATTTGCTTTTAACTGATGTAGTGCGGTAGGGTGATAAGATGTCATTTCAGTGATTAGATTACATGGGATCGTGATCTCCACCTTGCAAGCAGATGCGTTCCCTGCTGGCTCTGATGAAGCAAGTGGCCATGTTGAGGAGACTCACTGGGCAAGGAACTTAGGCAGCCTCCTCTAGGAACCAAGGGCAGCCTTTGACACCCAGCAAGAAACTGAGGCTTCAGCCTTACAGCCCCAAGGAAATGAATTTTGCCGACAATCATGTGAGCTGGAAGCAGATACTTCCCCAGTAAAGCCTCAGGTAAGACCACAACCCCAGCCAATACCTTGATTGCAGCCTAAAGAGACCCCAAAGCAAAGGACCCAGCCTCCTGACCCACAGAAACTGGGAAATAATAAATGTGTCTTGTTTTAAGCGCCAAAGCTTGTGGTAATATAATTATGCAGACATGGGAAATCACACAGTAGCTGCATGACCCTAAGCAAGTTACTTGACTTCTCTGTGCTTCAGTTTTCTCATCTGCGAAATGGGAGTGATCATGATCGTGGTATACCTACCTCGTGGGATTGCTGGGTAAATTAAATAAGCTAGCATGTGAGCATTGTTTGGCATGCAATATGCACTGTGTAAGGGTTAATTATTATTGCTTATGGAGGACCTACTATGTGCTAGGCAGCCCTCTGTCTCTCAAGAGCCCTGGATTCCAATTTTATTATTTTTGGCTGTTGTTCTTATTGTCTTAAGTCAAGAGATTTTTCTGCCTGGAAGGCACTTTTAAGATCGTTGGCTCAAGCCCCTTTATTTCCCAGATAAGAAGACCACCGCTCAGACTGGGAAAGGGACTTCCCTAAGGTCACGTAATGCATAGTTGGAAGAGGAAGGTCTTGAACCTGAGGCTCCTGGCTGTTGGTTTGGGGAGGAGCCAGATGAACCCTGAGCTTGCACTAAGCTAGAGGAGAGAGTCCCACGGCCTTGAACACTGGTATCTCAATGAGCCCACAATTCCAGCCCCTAGGAACTGGAAATCCCCTCCATTTTTGACGGGGAGAAATGTGCGTGTCACACCCTGAAACAGCAGCAGTCTGCCATCAAAGAAGCACTGGCGGCCGGGTGCGGTGGCTCACACCTGGAATCCCAGCATTTTGGGAGGCCAAGACGGGCGGATCACAAGGTCAGTATATCGATACCACCCTGGCTAACATCATGAAACCCTGTCTCTACTAAATAATACAAAAAATTAGCCAGGCGTGGTGGCGGGTGCCTGTAGTCCCAGCTGCTTGGGAGGCTGAGGCAGGAGAATGGCATGAACCCGGGAGGTGGAGCTTGCAATGAGCCGAGATCGCGCCACTGCACTCCAGCCTGGGTGACAGAGCGAGACCCTGTCTCAAAAAATAAGAAAACAACAACCTGGGAAGCTGGGACAAATATTGCTGGAGCATTATAGACAAGAAGAAAGGAGGCTCTGTATGTGACTTGCCCAAGGCCATACTTGTATTTAGTGGTGAGCAAAACTGGGGTTCCACCTAATCTGTCGGTCGCCAAAGCCAAAGTTCTGAATCCCACCACTTCCACCCTCAAAGAGGAACAGGATGCCCACAGCCCACTAGACGGAGAACCATGTCCCCTAGAAAGCCTGGCTTTTAAGTCCAGAAATGTTTATCTAGGCATTGCCAGCGATGCTCCCTCCTGCCTTGTTGGGAAGTTAAGGGGAAGGGCGCTCTCCCTGTCCACCCCTGGACAATATGTCTAATGCACCACTGCAGATTATATTGATTATTTAGCCTGTCCCATTCCTGCACTATCTCTAACTGTAGCTCCATTATGTGCTGACTAAGGCTTGGAGATCTAGGTGGGAGATGTGAGGCTGTGCCATTATGCACAGCCACTTCACACCCCTGCCCCATGCCCAGTGCTGATTAAGGAATAAATTGTGGGGGGGCGGGGGGGAAGCGGAGCTTGAGAGCCGCTAGAGTAAGGCAGGATGTGGGGGCCTCAACTCTTATTTATTGAGCATCTACTATGTGCCAGGCCTTGGGCCAGACCCTGGGGAGAGAATGGTGAGCAAAACAGACACAGGTGCCCTTCACGAGCTTACGCATAGACCAGTTTCTCAAGGTGAGATGCATCTCCAGAGATGGGGAGATTAGAGATTATTTGCAGATGGTTCATGTCAAAGGGCTGGGCAACATCTGATCACACAATGAGACGGCCAATTTCTCTCCAATTCTCCCTCCATCCTTCTGATTGATCACCCCAGGAGAGAGTGTCAATCTGATGCTAGAACAAAAGCCTTTCGTACCTAACACTTGTCAATTTCCCTTTTCAACAAAGAAGGAGAAGTCCTCAGACGTGCACATGGGACAGTTCCCGGCTAGAATCTCATGTCCCTATCTCATTTCCATGATACTCATTTTCACAGCTAGTTTCTCTTCATGGCAAGAAATGACATTTTTTCATTTCAGTACCAGCGCACATAATTATTTTAGAAGTTATTTTACCAGGATACATCAATTTAAAGGAAAATATTAAGTAAATACCAAAACGATCTTAAAAGTGCCTTCCAGGCAGAAAAATCTCTAGACTGAAGACAGTAAGAACAACAGCCAAAAATAACAAAATTGGAATCCAGGGCTCTTGAGAGACAAAGTCTGCCTAGCACATAGTAGGTTTTCCATAAGCAATCATAATCAACCTTTACACAGGGTTAAGCAACTTAACAACTAAATTTTGGCAAAAATCATGAAGCAGATATTTTGGGGCAGATTTTTTAAAGTATATATATTACAGCTGTGCTGTCCAAAATGATAGCCTCTAGTCACATGTGGTTATTTAAACTAATCAGAATTTTAAGAACTTGAAGTGTAGTTCGTAGTATATATGCAGTATATAGCGTGCACTCAATAAGCACTTCTTGCGTGAATAAACAAATTTCTTAGCATGAAATCCTCATCAAACATGAAAAACAAATACAGAAGAAGGAAGACATGGAGGATTTCCCATTTCAAAAAAAAAAGGGTGTTAGCATATTCACCCACAGATGTGTTTATAGAAGCGAACCATATACTGGCATAACCAGACCGGCTCCTGTGAGAATTTGAGCTTGGGTCCCCTAGTCTACAGAGAATGTTAGGGAAATCTAGAGAGAAGTGGGGCTCTATATAAAAGATACACATTTTGTCTATACAAGGGGTTGGTCATCTTTTGTTTTTGTTTTTTTTTTTTTGTTTTTTTTGAGATGGAGTCTCGCTTTGTTGCCCAGGCTGGAGTACAGTGGCTAGAGCTTGGCTCACTGCAACCTCTGTCTCCCAGGTTCAAGTGATTATCCTGCATCAGCCTCCTGAGTAGCTGGGATTACAGATGTGTGCCACCACACCCGGGTAATTTTTGTGTTTTTAGTAGAGAGGGGGTTTCGCTGTGTTGGCCAGGCTGGTCTTGAGCTCCTGACCTCAGGTGATCCGCCCGCCTTGGCCTCCCAAAGTGCTGGGATTACAGATGTGAGCCACTGCACCCGGTCTTTTTTTTCAGGGCCAGACAGTAAATACCAGGCTTTCCAGGTCACAGCATCTCTCTCTATCCTAGCTTCTCAACTCTGACACCATAGCACAAAGGAAGCCATAAACAAGTGTAAATAAATGGACCTGGTTGTGTTCCAATAAAGCTTTATTAACCAAAGCAGGTGGCCAGTTTCACTGGCTCATGCCTGTAATCCCAGTGCTTTCAGAGGCTGAAGTAGGAGGATTGCTTGAGCCCAGGGGTTTGAGACCAGCCTGGGCAATATAGTGAGACTTTGTCTCTACAAAAATTTAGAAATTAGCTGAGCATGGTGGCAAATGCCTATAGTTCCAGCTACTTAGGAGGCTGAAGGGAGAGGATTGCATAAGCCCAGGAGGTTGAGGCTGCAGTGAGCCATGATCATGCCACTGCACTCCAGCCTGGGTGACAGAGTGAGACCCTATCTCAAAAAAAGAAAACAAAGAATAATAAAAGCAGGCGGCGGGGCTGGATTTGGTCTACGGGCTGTGGTTTGCCAACTCTTGTTCTACACAAACACTTCAGGGACTGTTGTTTAAGGAGAGCAGAAGACAGGAAGATGTGACCAGCCATGGTGGCTCATGCCTGTAATCCCAGCACTTTGGGAGGCCAAGGCAGGAGGATCACTTGAGACCAGGAGTCCTAGATCAGCCTGGCAAACACAGCAAGATCCCATCTCTACAAAAAATAAATTAGCCGGGCACGGCTCATGATCCCAGCTACCCGGGAGGCTGAGGTGGGAGGATCGCTTGAGCCCAGGAGGTTGAGGCTGCAATGAGCTATGGTGGCGCCACTGCACTCCAGCCTGGGGGACAGAGCAAGACCCCATCTCTAAATAAAATAAAATAAAATAAAATAAAATAAAATAAAATAAAATAAAGGAAAATGTGTCAATTGAACAACGATTATCTACTGGTACCAAGCTGGGCTGTTTCATTTAATCCTTAAAACAACTCTGTCAGCTGGGCACTCTTACCCTCATTTCACAGATGAAGGAAACTGAGGCTCCCAGATACTAATAACTTGTCCAAAGTCATGTAGCTCGTTAGGGAAAGGGGCAGAACTTGAAACCAAAACTCCAGAGCCCAGGCTTTTGTGCCCACATCACACTGCCTCCCCTGGGTATCCCATTACAGGTTCTTCAGCCCCCGTGTGCCCCCAGGCATCCTGGCCTCCCACATCCAGCTCCCCCAGAGCTGGCCCACGCCAGCTCTCTCGCCTTCTTCTCCACAGAGCTCAGCAGCATTGCTCTGTCTGCACACATTTTCCCAAGTGGGAAAGAAAAAGTCGAAAATTTTGTTTTTGTACAAGCTGCCCTTTTTGCCTGTGGCTAAAATTCCCCTCAAAGAACAGGAATAACTACCAAAGTCATAAAAAAGGGAAGCTGGCAACTTGGCCCTCCTTCAGGAATATTCCTTGAGCTTGCACCATGGCCAGCAGCTGCCTGGGGGCTGGAGAGATGAGGAGGAAGAAAACCAAGCCTCCTTGGGGAGCTGATAGAAACAAACACAGGTCCCCCATAGAACAGAGTCCCCTTAATTCAGCCTGCTCAGGCAATGGACAAAACTGTCCAAAGGATGGAGAGCTTGAAGGAGGTGTAGAAATTAATCAGTGGGCAAGTCAGGAGGGAGAATATTTCAGGTGCAAAGATCCAGAGGAAGAGCATGGTCTCTGGAAAGCAACAAACAGCCCAGTGTGGCAGTCACACCAGGAGTGACCAGGGGCTGTGTGGTGGGCATCTGAGGATTGGAGGTGCCCAGCACCTTTTCTTCCTTCTTCAGGTAATGGTACCCCAATTTTCCTTAGGGGAACAATCCCTTCCCACTGCACAGTCTTAGCAGGACTGCCAATCAAGTTGACCCACCCACATACAGCCAAGGTAGACCGGATGCTTTCTCCCTGGAATTTGCATCATAAATAGAAAATATAATGGAAAGTATTTGGGGCATAAGGTTTACTCGTTTCTGGGACGATGCCTTGAAGAAGGTCTCTGCTTTTGTCCTAAACTTCCTGAGCCTTTCTGGACCCTTTCTTTTTCAAGGCTTGGGTTTTCCAGCTTTTCTTTCCATTTGATGTGAGATATGCATCATTACATTTTTAGCACAAATTGTCCATTGCTGGTTTCAGGGGCTTCCAATCAGGCCATATAAACAGATACAGAAATACATCTAGCCGGGTGTGAGGAGTCAGTCACATGGCCATGGGGAGAGTAAAGAATGGATTAGACACTATAAGGAGTGAATTTGGGATCAGAAATGCCAGGTAGGTGGCAACCGCACACACACAGGTGAGCAACTAGGTGGCCCGAACTGTGACAATGACCTTTGGAATACAGAGAAGGGCTCATGGTCCAACCAAAAGAGTAGACGCATGTATCACTCATTCAATGACAAGCATTTCTTAAGCACCTAAAATGTGGCCAACATTTGCCCATCTTTGTGGCTACCTGCCTGTTTCTTTGTCATCTGCCAATTGTCTCCTGGATCAGCTACCTATTGCTGCATAATACATGACCCCAAAACTTACTGGCATAAAATCATAATGATAATGAAGGTCCATTGTCTTCTGTGGGTCAAGAATTCATGACAGTCTTGGGTGGTCTCATGAGGTTGCAGTCAAGATGTCAGCCAGGGCTGCCATCACTTGAAAGCTTGACTGGGGCTGGAGGATTTGCTGCCAAGGTGGCTCCCTCATAGGGCTGGCAAGTTTCTGATTGCTGCCAAGCGGTGATGAGGAGAACACCACCTCCACGAAAGGGCATGGAGCATGACCAGCCATATGGAGAGAGAGGCCGGGGCCATCGATATAGCAGACACATGAGTAAAGAATCCAGCCCGGACGTGGATCCTGCAGCCCCAGCTATTCTGGCCTATACCGTGTGCATCAGAGAGAAACGGCCCAGCCATATCCTTCCTAAATTCCTGCCCCATAGATCTAGAAGCAAAATAAAACAGTTGCATTAAGACCTACATTCTAGAGTAGTTTTTTTTTGTTTGTTCGCTTGTTTGTTGTTTTTTTGCGACAGTCTCACTCTTTTGCACAGACTGGAGTGCAGTGGTGCAACCTTGGCTCACTGCAACCTCTGCCTCCCAGGTTCAAGCGATTCTCGTGCCTCAGCCTCCCAAGTAGCTGAGATTACAGATGCCCACCACCACACCCGGCTAATTTTTGTATTTTTAGTAGAGACAGGGTTTCACCATATTGGCCAGGTTGGTCTTGAACTCCTAACCTCAAATGATCTGCCTGCCTAGGCCTCCCAAAGTGCTGGGATTATAGGCATGAGCCACTGCACCCGGCCTAGTGTAGTTTTTTACTCAACATTAGATAATGGAAACATATTTTTGATTCCCTATTACCGTGTCTTGCATCCACCCACAGGGTCTATAAGCTTCACTTCTTCTAACAGACTTTCTTGAGGGGACTGGATATACTGGATTACTCTGTCTACACTAGCAGAAAGCTGGTAGTGCCTGGGGTTTCACAACCTCCCATGGTGCCCCTTAGCCAGTAGCTGACTAGAGTAGGAGTATGAAAGCCCAGTTTCCTTGCTCTCGTGGGTTAAATGGTGCCCTCCAAAAAAATAGGTCCACACATGTCCGGGCATGGTGGCTTATGCCTGTAATCCCAGCACTTTGGGAGGCCGAGGTGGGCTGATCATGAGGGGAGTTCGACACCAGTCTGGCCAACATGGTAAAACCCCGTCTCTACAAAAAATACAAAAAATTAGCTGGGTGTGCTGTTGTGCACCTGTAATCCCAGCTACTTGAGAGGCTGAGGCAGGAGAATTGCGTGAACCCGGAAGGCAGAGGTTGCAGTGAGCTGAGACAGCACCATTGGACTCCAGCCCAGGCGGCAGTGTAAGACTCCATCTCACAAAAATAAATAAATAAACAAAAATAGATCCACACAGAAACTGTGCATCTGGCCTTATTTGGAAAAACGGTCTTTGTAGATGTAATTAAGTTAAGGATCTTGAGATGAGATAGCCCTGGATTATCCAGGTCAATGAGCCAATGGCAACTGTCCTCATAAGAACAGAAAACGACATAGACACAGAAGATAAGAGAAGGCCATATGATGACGGAGGTACACGTGGAACGGATGTGTCTACAAGCCAGGGGACTCCCAGCATTGCAGGGGCCACCAGGAGCTGGAAGAAAGGCACGGAACACATCCTCCTCTAGAACTTGTAGAGGAAGCCAACCCTGCCAGCACCTTCATTTCAGACTTCTGGTCTCTACAACCGGGACAAAATAAATTTCTGTTGATTTTTTCTTTCCTTTTTTTTCTTTTCTTTTTTTTTTTTTTTTTTTTTTTTTTTGAGATGGAGTCTCTCTTTGTCACCCAGGCTGGAGTGCAATGGTGCAGTCTCAGCTCACTGCAACCTCCACCTCCTGGGTTCAAGTGATTCCCCTGTCTCAGCCTCCCAAGTAGCTGCGATTACAGGCATGTGCCACCACGCCCGGCTAATTTTTGTATCTTTAGTAGAATGGGGTTTCACCATGTTGGCAAGCCTGGTCTTGAACTCCTGACCTCAGGTGATCCACGCACCTCAGCCTCTCAAAGTGCTAGCATTACAGGCGTGAGCCACCACGTCCAGCCAATTCCTGTTGTTCTAAGCCACATAGTTGTGGTAATTTCTTAAGACAGGTCTAGGAAACTACCACATTTGCTTCAAGGCAGGACAAATGCTAAAATGTAATTTATGCTCCAGAAACCCACAGAATCAGACTGAGGGTGGAATCTCACTTGAACTTGCCCTCTGCTGGTCTTCTTCCCCTTCCCTAGTCTGCTTTCCTCACTCCACTTCCAGTTTCTCCTGGGAGCCCATCCTCAATAAATCATTTGCATATCAATTCCCATTTTCAGTCAGTTCTGGGGCAGTCTGACTTAAGACAGGTAATAAGGGGAGGGGCCAAGATTTGCACCGAGACTATCTAACCCCAGAAAGTTAGAAGACCCATGTCATTTGTTTCAGAATCAGACTTACGTGGGCCAGCCCCCTGGGAGCTGAGTGACCATTAGGTAAGTGGCTTAGCATCTTTGAGCCTCGGTTTCCTGATCTGCAAAATGGGGCCAGTCTTGCTATCTCCCCCTCAGGGTAGCCAGGATAATTAGAGATGGTGATGTAAGGTTGCAGCGGGAACCAAGGCCTTGGACACTGTGTTCTGCACCACTGGGTGGGTATGGGGCAGATACATCCAGCGGCGTGTGAGCATTCAGGTGATGCAATCTCATCCCCAGGCAGTTCTCTGGAAGATGTGGACACTCCATGAGCCCTCAGTGTCCTGTATTGATTAGATTTGGTTTGCGTAATGTTCCCAAGATGAAAGGAGCTAATGGTGAGCAATCTTATCAGAGCATATCTGTTAGATCTGAAGCCTCGTGGTGTGTCATGAGCTGAACAAGAGAAAAATGTGAGGGGGAAGGGAAAAATCACAAAGGCCAGGAACACAATGAAAAGGGCAGTCTGTGTTCTGAATCTCTAACAGCAGCCCCACTCTTGTTCTCAGGGGATGGTGCTGATAGAGAAGGCATTTCAGGTAGGGAGGCATTGACTAAGCCTGTCCCATTTCACTCATGAGGAAACTGACCCTCAGAGAGGTTGCCCAAGGTCTCACAGGTGGGGTTGAATCCAAGTCTGCTCAAATGCAGAGGCCAGACTCTCAACTCCAGCCTCCCTTAAGCTGGCTGAGGTCTCTCCTGACCTGATTCCATTCTTCCTTTCACCCTCCAGCCTATTCCCCATCCAGCAAGTCCAGCATTTCAAACCACAACATGTTCTTTGAGGTTTTTACTCAATGCAGCTATGACACCCAGAGGAGTCTCAGAAACAAACAAGAAAGCCTGTCTATGAGCAGAACCACAGTCTCCCATCCCTTCATGATCATGGATCCATAGTCATCTATCATGGCACCATGTCACTAAATGTCAAGACCACACCTGCACACCTGCACTGGAGATTTCAAGATGCCACTAAGAAATAGGAATTAACACTCAGCACAAAATGTTCTCTGGAGCTGGTTTGGACATTCTCTGTAAAGAAGAGACCTGGTGGGATAATCTGAGATGCCTCAGTGCTTTATAATTACATGAGTCATTTCCACCCAGATAGGACTGGATAGAGTTTAGAATGTTACTTGCTCTGCGTGCTACTATACCACTGAAAGAGGGGTGGAACTTGCTGGAGCAAATTAACTGTGGCATTTTTGCTCCATGTGGGGACAACCCAGCCTGACACTGTGGCAAGAACAGAGATGAAATCGCTAAAATGGAGTTAACCCAACGTCCATCTCAGTGGTTTGAATAAATCATTGTATTACCTTCATTCCTTGAAATACACTGCTATGAAATGAACAAACCATATGGGACCCAGCATAGATTCATTTTATATATATATATATATATATATATATATATATATTGAGGTGGAATCTCTCTCTGTCACCCAGGCTGGAGTGCAGTGGCATGATCTCGGCTCACTGCAACCTCCGCCTTCCAGGTTCAAGTGATTCTCCTGCCTCAGCCTCCCGAGTAGCTGGGATTACAGGCATGCACCACCACACCCAGCTAATTTTTGTATTTTTAGTATAGACAGGGTTTCACCATGTTGGCCAGGATGGTCTCGATCTCCTGACCTCATGATCCGCTCGCCTCGGCCTCCCAAAGTGCTGGGATTATAGGCATGAGCCACCACCTCCAGCCAATTCCTCTTATAATATTGCATAAACAAAAAAATCAAACACAAAAGAATACAACACAGTGTGATTCTATTTAAGGTTCAAAGCAAGCAAAGCTAAACTATATTGTGAGAGTGCATGCTTAGACAGTAAAACTATAAAAACAAGCAAACAACTGAGAACCACAGAAGAAAGGATGGTGAGTATTTCTAAGGGAGTGAAGGGGAGATAAACAAAAGTGTCTGGGGTTCTGGCAATATCTACATCTTGAACTTGTTGGTAATTACATGGGTGTTTCCTTTATAACTATTTGTTATACTTTATATACTGTATGTGTTGCACAGATGTGTTATATGAATGCTATATATCACAATAAAAATGTTTTAAGAATGTCATTCAGGGCCAGGCATGGAGGCTTACTCCTGTAATCCCAGCACTTTGGGAGGCCAGTGTGGGAGGATCACTTTAACCCAGGAACTTGAGACCAGCCTGAACAACATAGCGAGATGTTGACTCTACTGAAAATAAAATTTAAAAAATTAGCCAGGCATGATGGCATGCACCTGTAGTCCCACCTATTCGGGAGAAAGAGGTGAGAGAATTGCTTGAGTCCTGGAGTTTGAGGCTGCGGTGAGCTGTGATTTCACCACTGCACTCCAGCCTGGGTGACAGCACAAGACCCTGTTTCAAAAAAAAACAAATTGAAGAATGTCATTAGGGAATTACAAATTATAAACAACAATGGGATATCACTATACACCTATTAGCATGGCCAAAATCCAGAATACTGACAACCCCAAATGCTGGCAAGCATGTGAAGAAACAGGAATTCTCATCCATTGCTGGTGGGAATGCAAAATGGTACAGCCAGTTTGGGAGACGGTTTGGGAGTTTCTTACAAAGCCAAACATACTCTTATTATATGATTCAGCAATTACACTCCTTGATATTTACCCAAATGAAGTGAAAATTTATGTCCACATAAAAACCTGCACACAGATGTTTATAGCAGCTTTACTCATGATTGCCAGAATTTGGGAGCAACCAAAATATTCTTCAGCAGGTGAATGGATAAAAACTGAAGTACATCCAACAGTGGAAAATTATTCAGTGCTGAAAAGAAATGAGCTATCAAGCCATGAAAAGATATGGACAAACTTTAAATTCATATTACCAAGTGAAAGAAGCCAGCCTGAAGAGGGTACGTATAGGATGATTCCAACTCTAGGACATCCTGGTATGGAGACAGTGAAAAGATCAGTGGTAGCCAGGGGCTGGGGAGGAAGAACGGATGAACAGGCAGAGCAGAGGATTTGTAAGGCAGTGAAACTCCTCCTTATGATACTTTAATGGTGGATACATGTCATTACACATTGGTCCGAACGTACAGAAGGTGCAACACCAAGAGCGAGCCCTAAAGTAAACTATGGACTTCGGTGATAGATGATTGATATGGTTTGGCTGTGTCCCCAACCAACTCTTACCTCGAATTGTAATAATCCCCACGTGTCAAGGGTGGGGCCAGGTGGAGATAATTGAATCATGGGGACAGTTTGTCTCACACTGTTCTCGTGGTAGTGAATAAGTCTCATGAGATCTCATGGTTCTATAAATGGGAGTTCCCCTGCGCAATCTCTCTTCCCTGCTGCCGTGTAAGATGTGAGTTTGCTCCTCATTTGCCTTCCACCGTGATCGTGAGGCCTCCCCAGCCATGTGGAACTGAGTCAACTAAACCTCTTTCCTTCATAAACTACCCAGTCTCAGGTATGTCTTTATTCACAGTGTGAGAACAGACTACTATAATGATGATGTAGGATGTATAGCTGGTAGGTTCACCAATTGTAACCCATGCACCACTTTGCGGGGTAGGGAGGGAGGATGTTGCTAGTGAGGGAGGTTAAGGACAGGGGTCAGGGATAATATGGTCCACGCACAGGGAATCTCTGTATTTTCCACTCAGTTTTGCTATGAACCTAAAACTGCTCTAAAAATAAAGTTTATTATTATTTTTAAGTTTCAAGAAATAAAGAAAAGGCAAAGGAAGAAAAGAAAAGGAAAAGGGATCTTGGGCACATAACTTACTCTCAGCACCTCGACTATAAAATAGGAACAACAGTATCTCACTCATAGAGCTGTGAGGACAAAAAGTGAGAAACTATGCAAGCTGTCCAGTGTATCTTCCATTCATCTGGGAGTTACTGACCAGGACATGAGTTCATATTCCAGAGCCACTGCCCCGTTACTAGCTAGAAAAAGACCAACTGGCCAGGAGAAGTGGCTCAGGCCTGTAACCCCAGCACTTTGGGAGGCCATGGCAGGAGGATCACTTGACCCCAGGAATTTGAGGTCAACCTTGGCCTTAGTGAGACCTCATTTCAGTGGCACGTGCCTTTAATCCAGCTACTCACGAAGCTGGCGGGGAGGATCACTTGAGCCCAGGAGATCCAGGCTGCAGCGAGCTGTGATCTTGCCATGCACTCCAGCCTGGGTGATGGGATCTAACCGAAAAAACAAACAAACAAACAAACAAAAACACGCCCCCTAACTTGACGGAAACAGATGTAGTTTATTTATTTGATTTATTTATTTATTTATTGAGACAGGGTCTCACTCTGTCACCCCGGCTGGAGTGCGGTGGCATAATTGCAGCTCACCGTGGCATTTATCTCCCAGGCTCAAGTGATCCCCCCACTTCACCATCCCCAGTAGCTGGGACTACAGGTACATGCCACCACACCCAGCTAATTTTTTAATTTTTGTAAAAAAAGGGTCTCACTATGTTGCCCAGGCTGGTCTCAAACTCCAGGCCTCAAGAGATCCTCCCACCTTGGCCTTCCAAAGTGCTGGGATTGCAGGAGTGAGCCGCTGCACCTGGCCAAGACATAGTTTAAATAAAATAGGATAAATAATAAAACAGAAACAGAAATCAAATGAAAGACCGAAAGGCTGTCAGACAGTGACAAGTTGAAAAGTGGCTAATCCTTCCCTGGGGACAAAGGTACATTAGCTTCCCAACTGCTCATCTCACACTCTGGTTGCTCTGTGTATTTGAAGCTGAGGATTGCAGTCTGCTGGGATTCTACAATCAGTGCCAGGATTCAGGGAGGAGAGGCTGGTCAGGAAGAGACACTGCCCACGATCCTCTACCACATTTGTGGCCTCCCCAGGGTCCTGGGGTTAACCTAGAAAGAAGATAAACACAGAGGGCTTGTGACAATTGAAAATATCTATTTTTCTCCCAAAGCCAGACACAAGAAGGAACAGGGTGACTCCTTCAGCTCATCTCAAGGGAACACTTTGATCCAGGTCTCATGGATCACTAAAGTCTCTTCTCCCCGCTGAGTGGGTGGAATGTCAACAGCCCAGAGCAACAGTACCCCCAGCTGTGTTCCAAATGTCTTCAGTCTCTCATTCATTCTGCAAATAACCCCACCTCCAGCTCCAGGCCCTGTGATGTGCCAGGTGCTGGCATTATAGCAGCCAGGCAAGGCTCTGCTCTCAAGCAGCTAACATTGTAGCTCAAATAAAAAATAACAAATAGGCCAGGTGCAGTGGCTTACGCGAGCACCTTGGGAAGTCGAGACAGGCGGATCATGAGGTCAGGAGATCAAGACCATCCTGGCTAACGGGGTGAAACCCCGTCTCTACTAAAAATACAAAAATAGCCAGGCATGGTGGCACGCGCCTGTAATTCCAGCTACTCAGGAGACTGAGGCAGGAGAATCGCTTGAACCTGGGAGGCAGAGGTTGCAGTGAGCCGAGATCGCGCCACTGCACTCCAGCCTGGGCGACAGAGAGAGACCCTGTCTCAAAGTAAATACATAAATAACAAATAGGTCATTCCAGAGAGTGACAGATCTAAAAAGAAAATATAAGTTGCCAGGTGCAGTGGCTCATGCCTGTCATCCCGGAAATTTGGGAGGCCAAGGTGGGAGAATTGACTGAACCCACGAGTTGGAAACCAGCTTGGACAACACAGCGAGACCCCATTTCTACTTTTAAAAAAATGAAATGAAATAAGAAAGAAAATTAAAGGGTGTGTAAAGGAGAGCTACTTGGGCAGACAGTAGGGGTCAACACATGATGGGATGGGCAGGGAAGGGCCAACTGAGCAGATAATATTTAAGCTATGGGTCGCGTGCAGTGGCTCATGCCTGTAATCCCAGCACTCTGGGAAGCCAAGGTAGGTGGATCACCTAAGGTCAGGAGTCGGAGACCACGCTGGCCAACATGGCAAAACCCCATTTCTACTAAAAATACAAAAATTAGCCAGGCATGGTTGCGGGCGCCTGTAATCCCAGCTACTCCGGAGGCTGAGGCAGGATAATTGCTTGAATCCAGGAGACAGAGGTTGCAGTGAGTCAAGATCACGACACTGCACTCCAGCCTGGGCGACAAGGAGACTCTGTCTCAAAAAATAAAAAATACATAAAATAAAAAGAACTGTAGGCACAAATTAGCTAAAACCTTGTATTAGTCTCTTAACTAAATAAAACTGGGGGACTTCAACCAACAGACCTGCATTCCTGCACAGTTCTGGAGGCCATGGGTCCAAAATCAAAGCATCGGCGTGGCTGGGTCCTTCTGGAGGCTCTGAGGGAGAATCCTTTCCGTGTCTCTGTCCTGCTGCCTGGAGGCTGCCGGCAATCCTGGGCCATTCTTGGCTCTTACGTGCCTTTCCCCAATCTCCGCCTGTCTCCACATTGTCTTCTTTCTGAGTCCTCTCCTCTTGTGATAAGGACAGCTGTCATTGCACTTAGGGCCTGCCCTAAATCCAGGATGATTTCATTTCAAGATCCTTAACTACTTGCATCTACAATGACCCTATTTCTTTTCTTTTCTTTTTTTTAAATACAGGGTCTCTCTCTGTTGCCCAGGCTGGAGTACAGTGACGCAAACACTACTCACTGCAGCCTCACCCTCCTGGGCTCAAGTGATCCTCCCTCCTCCGCCTCCCAAGTAACTGGGAACATAGGCATGCACTACCATCCCCAGCTAATTTTTTAAAGCTTTTTTGTTTATTTTGCTTTATTCCTTTTTACAGCTGAATAATAATCCCTTGTATGGATACACCACATTCTGTCCAGCTTGAGAAAACATATAATTGTGAGGGTTTTTTTTTTTTATTTTACATAATTGATCTTACACAGTATGAATGGCACTGTAACTTATTTTGTTTTTTGTTTTTTGTTTTTCATCTACCAATGCGACGTGGTGAAGTGAGTTAAACTGGTGGGTTCTTTCAAATATAACAGACACTGTCAGATTATGTCAAGAAATGGAAGAGAGTTATCGTCCGGAACTCTCCACGGGTGATACGCCACTCATTCTCACAACACAACAAGAAAGGTATTACCAGTATTGGAGACACTAGGAAATTAAGTTTCAAAGAAGTAAAGCAATTGCCCAAGTACCAAGTATAGGAAAAGCTCTTCAAAATTAGGTATTGAATGGATGAATATAATTAATCAGTGGCCGAGCTGGGGATTTGAACTCAGCTCTGTGCACTTGAAGGTCAACCTCCTGCCTCTGCACACAGAACCAGGAACCAGAGCGCGGACTGCTGTGTGTTTAAAGCCGCTGCTGTTATATGCTGATGGGAGGCGGGGGCAGAATTATAATCACCCACTTTCAGCAGTCCTGGGGGACACGCTCTGTCTCCAGGAGGACAAAATTTTCTAGGGCTGACTGGGAAAACACATCAAGCATTTGGTAAATGCACGACCTTTGGAGAAAGGACTGTTCTGAATAACCCAGCTAATAATAATCACCCGACAGCAATTTCCTGCAAGCTGGTTTCTTAACACACATCTGGCAGTTCATCCGCCTTCCCTCTGCTGCAGACGTGGCTTGTCATTAGTCCAGGTGGTGGGAGTGATGGACACTCCAGCGTGGGTGAGCATGCACCTTAACCCTTGCTTCGCCAAGTCTAGGGGAGACTCTCAAAGCAAAAGACCTGCCTGGGACACTAGGAAGGGCATTTAACCCTAAAGCTCCACCCAGCGGACTCGCTGGGACGTTTTGAAAATGTGAGTCTGAGGCCAGGTGTGGTGGCTCATGCCTGTAATCCCAGCACTTTGGGAGGCCAAGGCGGGCAGATCACGTGAGGTCAGGAGTTTGAGACCAGCCTGGCCAACATGGTGAAACCCCGTCTCTGCTAAAAATACAAAAATTAGCTGGATGTGGTGGCACACGCCTATAATCCCAGCTACTCAGGAGGCTGAGGCAGGAGAATTGCTTGATCCCGGGAGGCAGAGGTTGCGGCGAGCTGAGATGGCATCACTGCACTCCAGCCTGGTCGACAAAGGGAGACTCTGTCAAAAAGAAAAAAGAAAAGAAAAGAAAACATGAGTTAGCATCTCACTGGCTAGGTAACACTGAGCAAGGCACTTCGCCTCTCTGAGCTTCGGAATGGGTGTGAGAATGAAGCAAAACCACAAGATGAAGGGGCCAGCAGTGTGCCTTGTTTATAACTGAGGCTCCGGAAGAGAGGGCCCCCTCCCACACCTCCCCCAGCTACCATCTCTTCGCAGCTCTGCCAAGAAGGGCTGGCTTTCTTTCCCTTTACCTGGTGACCTATTACTGTGTTGCAAACCACCTCAAAGTTTGTGGCACAAATAACCTTTTTGGGGCCATCTGGGCTGCTATAACAGAATACCATACATGGGGTGGCTGATAAACACATTCATTTCTCATGGTTCTAGGAGCTGGAAAGTCCAAAATCAAGGCACTGGCAGATTCTGTGTCCAATTCTTGGTCATAGATGGCTGTCTTTTTGTTGTATCTTCACATGACAGAAGGAGTGAGGCAGCTCTTTGGGGCCTCTTTTGTAGGGGCACTAATCCTCTATAAAAGATTATAGGTTTGACAAGAGGAGGAATGTGATCTTTTGATTTTTTTTTTTTTTTTTTTTTTGAGACGGAGTCTTGCTCTGTCACCCAGGCTGGAGTGCAGTGGCGCGATCTCGGCTCACTGCAAGCTCCGCCTCCCGGGTTCACGCCATTCTCCTGCCTCAGCCTCTCCCAGTAGCTGGGACTACAGGCGCCCGCCACCACGCCCAGCTAATTTTTTGTATTTTTGGTAGAGACGGGGTTTCACCATGGTCTCGATCTCCTGACCTCGTGATCCGCCCGCCTCGGCCTCCCAAAGTGCTGGGATTACAAGCGTGAGCCACCGCGCCCGGCCGATCTTTTGATTTTTAAGGGTCATTCCCCCGGTTTAAATTTGAAGACAAAACTCCCAAGGGTGTGAACAATGCCTTCCTAGTTCCCTCCCCACCACCCAACATCCTCTGGGGATAAATAAGAGAACCCTCAGTGAACTAGAGAGAAAACTATGAATAGACTCTGGTCCCAAGACACCCAACTGGCTCTCTGTGTACTGTCCTGGGGGATTTCAGGAAACACAATCTGTTTCTTAAAAAAAAAATTAAAAAATTCTTATTTGTGTCGCTTAGTCACCCTATCAACTCTCCACGTTTTATCATCAGTAACCATGAAATTGATGTCGATTTAATTCTGTTTTGAAAAGAGGAAAAAAAAAAGTAATTTTGACAAAGGTTGCCAGCTGAGGCCATGTGTGTGCGTGTGTGTATATGTGAGCACACAGGGATATAGATTTTACATATGTGGACTTTACATATGTTCCCGTGTGTATATTTGTGTGTTCACTGACGTGCCTGAGAGTGAGCACCACTGTGTGTGTCTGGGCATGTCTGTGAACACATCAATGTGGTATATATCCCAGGCAGCTCCCCATCTCACGCACAATAAAATCCAAAGTTCTTACAACGTCACAAAAGTTCTAACCCTGGCTAGCCATGTATCCTCGTTTCCTACAGCCCATCCCCTGGCTTACTCCATTGTAGCCAGGCTGACTTCCATGATGTCACTGAAAACACAGGTTGAGAAAAGGGCCAATATCATTGACTGTACTTTTTCTAAAAATGCAGTGACTAAGGCAAGAGACGTGAGAATCTGTGCTCTATCCTGCTCATCCTCTTCAGGGGATTCTTCGGAGGGCTGTGCTCAGTCACCGACTCAGAGGCTTTCTGAAATTCTGCAGGCAAGAAAAAACGAGCAAACGTGGAGTCTTATGTTTGCCACTCTGTCTCACCCCCTTGGTGTTGGAAACTTGATGAGCATATGAATTAACGAAATCACTACCACCTATCAATAATAACGAGTACTGGCTGGGGGTGGTAGCTCGTGCTGTAATTTATAAGCTTTAGGAGGCTGAAACAGGAGGACTGCTTGAAGCCAGGAGTTTAAGACCAGCCTGGGCAACATAACAAGATACAGTCTCTACAAAAAAAAAAAAAATGGTGCCACGCAGCTGTAGTCCCAGCTACTACAGAAGCTGAAACAGGATTCCTTAAGCCCAGGAGTTCAAGGCTGCAGTGAGCTAAAATTGTGACGGTGCACTCCAGCCTGGGTGACAGAGCAAGACCGTCTCAAATAAATAGATAAATAAATAAATAAATAAATAAATAAATAAATAAGTACTAAGAGCATGGATGACGGTAACACCCGTGACAATAAATGCAGCAGCATGCTAGTTAAATAGCACAGGCTCTGATCCCACACCCCGGGTTCGAATCCAGGCTTTACCACTTAGTAGCTGGGCGAGTTATTTAACTCCTATTTAACTCTTTTAGAGGAATGAGTTTAGCCACCCATGTGCAGAGATGACCCCACCTAGGCAGGTCCCCCCAGCAAACACGCCCCGCCCGCGACCAGAGCAAAGGCTACAGGTGTCCGACGGCAACCCCCGGACGCATGCGCGGCCCGGGCAGGTAGGTGGAGCCGCGGTGCGCTGCGGGCAGATGGTCGCACGCGGGGGCGGGGCCGCGCCTGCGCAGACTGCCTGTTATGGCGGCCGCCTAAGTCCCCCCGCGACGGGTGTCGGATGGGACCTCAGCCTGGGCCCTGCGGCGGGTAAGTGCCTGGGAGAGGCGGCGGGATAGGGTAGGGTGCAGGGAACCTCCTGGCGCCGAGCCTGACTTTGAAATCCGAGCTTCCACAGATCTGAGGCCCAGATCCCTAAGGTCCGACCCCTCTCTTAGCCTCAGTTTCCCCTTCTAAACACGGGTGTTGGGAAAAGAAGTTCACGTCCTCACCTGGGTTTCCCTCTTGGGTCCAGGCACCTCTCCTTCGGTTCCAGATTAGGAAGGGAGGGCAGTGCCCGACCTGTGACTGTTTTTTGAGAGGGCAATAGTTAACCCACAAGGGTGGCGTCTGGAAGGCGACAAGACAAAGAGGACGAGTAGCCCCACGGGGGACGTCCGCGGAGCCCCTCACTACCACTCTACGCGCCGTGGCCAGGCCACGTCTTTCCTGCCCCCAACCTGGGCCTTCACACCCTGCCCTCCTCTAGCTCCTGGCCTAAATCGTCATGGGATCGCGCCAAATTCCTGATTGTTGAGTGAGTTGCAGTTATCGGAAAGAAAGATGAGGAGGGAAGTTGTTTCAACACCGTGACCCCAGCACACTGCTTATTTGGGACAACTGACTGGGGACCTATAGGAGAAGAAAGGTGGTAGCGTCTCAGTCTAGCCCCCACAGCCTTAGAAGAGGCAAGAACACGTTAGCTCCTGCTGCAGGGATGAACCTGCAGCCCTATGGAGAGGTGGTGGGGCAGGTCCCCATCTGCAACCTGGGTCTCCTTTCTCAGCTCTGCCCAGTGAAGAGAGGAGCCCGAAGCCCATACAGACCCTGCATTCCCGGAGGGAGACTTTTCCTGACTAGAGAAACTGTTACCTTTTTTCTTTCTTCCCAGCATTCACTTTAATCATTATTATATTGCTATAATGATAGTACTTACTATTGTTGCATATTGAACGTTTACTATATGTCGTAAGCCCGAAAAGTGATCATTGTCTCATATACTCCTCTGAGTATATGAGGGCCTGAGATAAGTTCAAGAGGGCCTCCTTATTTCCAGATAGCTCATTGTAGGGAAAGCCACTTAAAGGGAATCTCCTTCATCTGGGACTTACATTGCAGCGTACATTTCTTGGGAAGCCTGGTTGGATTGAATTTAAAAATGGAAAAGTCAACTAGAGATTAAGAATTTGAGTTTCTTTTTTATCTATACTTAAAATTTGGTGTGTAATATTATGCTCACTTTTAAAAAAAGCAAAGAACATTGATTTTTCTGGGATGTCAGTTTTCCAACAAAATTGCACTATAGGCCATGCGTGGTGGCTCACGCCTGTAATCCCAGCACTTTGGGAGGCCAAGATAGATGGATCACCTTAGGTTAGGAGTTCAAGACTAGCCTGGCCAACATGGCAAAACCCCATCTCTACTAAAAATACAAAAATTAACTGAGCATTGTGGTGCCTGCCTGTAGTCCCAGTTACTCGGGACACTGAGGTAGGATCACTTGAGCCCAGGAGGCGGAGCTTGTACTGAGCTGAGATGGCACCACTGCATTCTAGCCTGGGCAACACAGTGAGACTCTGTCTCAGAAAAAAAAAAAAAATGTGCTATGGCAAAAAAAGAAATGGCATCCTTTGGTTCACTTTTGATTTTTACAGCAATATTAGAGAGGATCTTCCCCACCCCCTTCAAAAAAAACTGTATGTGAAAGTCCTCAGTTTTCCCCCAGGACATCTCTAAGTCCTGAGAGAGCTTGATCTGCCTTTGAAATGAGTGGTAGGTATAAGCTGTATTTTCTCTTCTGGAATCTGGTCTGGTTTTGCCAGTCCCATTCATTAAGAGTGTTCGCCTTCAGGTCCAGCATATCTCCATCACTTTCAATGACACCATGAAATTCTGCATTGATTTGCCAGATTCGCAGACTTTCTTCACAACCCACTTGCATTTTAATGGCTTTGAGTAGGAAAGCTAGCATGGAGACGAATAAGGAATCATCTTTTTCCTAAAAATTTTTTTGTTGGGACAGCTTTTGCTGCTCCATAGCAAGCACTTAAATGTAGGAACTCCTGCAGTGTACTGGGATCATTAGGGCGGCATGAGTCATGATGACCTCATTTTGCAGTTGAAGAAATGGGGGCCCTGAAGATTTCATGACATCTACCCAGGTAGGAACAGCTACTGTAGGCAGTCAGGGGTTACAGGCAGGTTTGGGTCAAATACCTTAAACCAACCCCAGGACAAGGAGGTTGCTGGTGTTTTATTAACACCTACTATGAGCCAACGACTGCGCTCAGCACTTTACCCACCCAGTAACACTGCATGAGATTGTGGCTGAAGAAACACATGCAGAGAGGTGAAGTGATTTTCCTGAGATCCCATGGCTAGAAGGTGAGAGACCAGGGATCCCCACCTGGTCTGTCCAGCTTCAAAGCACATCACACTACTGCTGTTTGATGATGCTTTTTGATGAGGTGAAACGGCTGCAGGGAGGTCCCCCCTGTTTTTGACCACTTTGCCTCAGCCATAGTTTTCCAAGTTTTAGTTATTAATGTATCACCTGCATAATTTTTCCATATCTTTGTATCACCAGTGTAGTGACTTCCTTATTACTTTTCCTTTAAATCCACTCCCTCTTTTTTTTTTTTTTAATTTCTTTTTGAGACAGGGTCTTGCTCTGCCACCCAGCCTGGAGTGCAGAGTGCAGTGACGCATTCTCGGCTCACTGCAACCCCCGCCTTTTGGTGTCAAGTGATCTTCCCACCTCAGCCTCCCAAGTAGTTGGGACTACCGGTGCGCGCCACCACAGCTGGCTAATTCCACTCACCTTTTTAAATTCAGTAGCAGAGCTTTAAGCCAGGCATGATGGCTCACGCCTGTAATCCCAGCACTTTGGGAAGGTGAGGTGGGAGGATAGCTTGAGCCCAAGAATTTGAGACCAGCCTGGGAAACATAGTGAGACCCTTGTCTCTACAAAAAAAAAAATTTTAATGCCAAGCTTGGTGGCATAGCTATAGTCCTAACTACTAAGGAGGCTGAGGCAGGAGGATCGCATGAAGTTTGAGGCTGCAGTGAGCCATGATTGTACCACTGCCCTCCAGCCTGGGCAACAAAGCAAGCCCCTCTCTCTAAAAAGAAATGTTTAAAAATAAAACATTGTTTAAAATAGGAAAGCTTTATAACAACAAATGATACGGGGACAGTTGATAACTGCTTCTAGAATTAAAAAGAGACAGTAAAGGGCCATAACAACTAAATGCAAAGTGCAGATTGTGATTGGATACTGGTTTGGGGGGGAAAAAGACCTCAAAGACCTTTGGGAGACAGATGGAGGAAATTGACTTTAATGCTATTAGGGAATTATTAATTAACTTAGATTTGCTAATGGTCTTATGATTATATAGGGAAATGCTCTTAGGGGATAGACATTAAATAATTTAGGGACAAAATGTCATGATGTCTGCAATGTACTCTCAGCTCCAGGAGAAGAAACCAGAGAGGGCAGGCACATGTGGCAAAATGGTGACGATCATTGAATCTAAGCAGTAGTTCTATGGTTATGATATTCCCCTGTATCCTTACTGTTTGAAATTTTTTTGTAGTAAGTTGAAAAAAAAGGGAAAGGAAACTTTATAAATGGAAATTCATATCCCTTGCTGTAAATAAAAGGTTACTATGAAAATGAATATAATGAATATATGAATGAATATAGAATGAATATAATGAGTGAAATGAATATAAACAAAATAACACATTAATTTCCAGGTGGATTCTCTTCCCTGGCCAAGTCTCTGAGACCTTCTCCCAGGGTGGTGCAAAGCTACTGGCTACCAGCTTGGGCCTGTCTGCAGTATCTCCTCTGGGACCTGCCATGCTGAGGACCCATCTCACCTCTGAGGGGCTCCTGTCCTAGGACTAAGGTGGAGCCTGGGCCATGGTACAGCTGGCTCCTGCCGCAGCCATGGACGAGGTCACCTTTAGAAGCGACACTGTGCTGTCAGACGTCCACCTCTATACCCCGAACCATAGACACCTCATGGTACGGCTGAACAGCGTGGGGCAGCCAGGTAAGGTCCTGGGCCAAGGTGCCCTGCGGATCCTATTTTGTTTTCTGCTTTCTCATATTCATCTTTTTGGGGAAAATATTGGGAAGACTGGATTACGTAACTGTTATCCTCAGCCCACTTCTTAAGTGCCCTTTTTTTCTTTATGATTTTTTAAAAACCCTGTACTCTGCAATTTTTGTGTGTGGGGGTTTGTTTTGCTTTTGTTTTTGCAGTCTCACTCTGTCACCCAGTCTGGAATGCAGTGGCACAGTCATGGCTCACTGCAGCCTCAGACTCCTGGACTCAAGTGATCCTTCGTGTGCCTCCAGAGTAGCTGGGACTACAGGCTGACATCACCACACCTGGCTGGTTTTTATTTTGTAGAGATGGAGTCTTGCTAGCCCAGGCTGGTTTTGAACTCCAGGCCTGAAGCAACCCTCCCACCTTAGCCTCTTGAGTCCCTGGGATTACAGGCAAGCTGCTGCCCCACCACCTTGATTAAGCAAACTCCTGTGGTTTCCTGAGCACCTATTGTGCGCCTGACCCAGGACTTGATGCTGAGAATGCAGATATGAATGAGCCAAACTTTGCTGTCAGCAAGCCCATGGTCCAGTGGGGAGACAAAGTGCTAGGGCTCCATCTGTCCTCTGCTCTTTTTTTTTTCTGAGACAGAATCTCGCTCTGTCACCCAGCGGGTAGTGCAGTGGTGCGACCTCGGCTCACCGCAACCTCCGACTCCCGGGTTCACGCAACTCTCCTGCCTCAGCCTCCCGAGTGGCTGGGATTACAGGCACCTGCCACCACGCCCAGCTAATTTTTGTATTTTTAGTACAGACAGGGTTTCACCATGTTGGTCAGGCTGGTCTTGAACTTCTGACCTCACGTGATCCTCCCACCCTGGCCTCCTAAAGTGCTGGGATTACAGGCGTGAACCACCGCATCCAACCCTGTCCTGTACTTTTTTTTTTTTTTATCCATAATGTCTTTTTTGAGATGGTTTCGCACTCATCTTGATTCAGAGTGCTTTTAGTGCTCTTCCTCCTGAAGGAACATCCTTCTGTAAGCCTTGCTTTTCCTCCTGTAGGCTGGCAGAGGACAGTGGAGCAGCCAACACATGAAACTACCGTTTGTGCATGGCTAAAGACCGTGGTGATTTTATAGCATCCTGGGCATTTCACATCCATGAAGTAGGAATTGGGGCTCTGCACCAGGCGTTTCTTTTTGTGTTTCCTCTTCTCTTCTGGAGAGGCATGAAGGAGATCCTTTGTGAGAGGCGTGTTCTCGTGTGGGTAGGTCGTCACCACCGGAAAGGCTACTCTTTTTTTTTTTGAGGCAGAGTCTCGCTCTGTCGCCCAGGCTGGAGTGCAGTGGCGCAATCTCAGCTCACTGCAAGCTCTGCCTCCCGGGTTCACGCCATCCTCCTGCCTCAGCCTCCCAAGTAGCTGGGACTACAGGCGCCCGCCACCACGCCCGGCTAATTTTTTTGTATTTTTGGTAGAAACGGCGTTTTACCATGTTAACCAGGATGGTCTGTATCTCCTGACCTTGTGATCCGCCCGCCTCCACCTCCCAAAGTGTCCTTTACTCTTTATCCCCACTCCCTTTACCCTAGTCCAGCCGCCTCCGTTGCTTGCCTGGCTGCCTCTGTCTTCTCCCACTGAGTTCACTGCTGCTCACCCTCCCCACTTGTCTCTGCAGCAGCCCAGGGCATCTTTTGAAAATGCAGATCAAATCACAGCACTTCCTGAGTTAGACCTCCAGTGGCTTTCCATTGCTCTCAGAATGACATCCAGGTTCCTCAACTTGGTCTGTGAGGCCAGCCTGACCCAGCCTCTGCTTGTGTGCCTACCCTTATGTCACTCTCTCTTGCTCTTCTGTGGCCGCTGTCAGCTTCTTTCTGTCCCTCAAACACGGGGAGGGGAGTGAAGCAACCATAAGATATAAGGCCAGGGAGAAAACACTTGCTCCTGTGAGCCAAATCTGGCCTGTAGCTATTTTTATAAAGAGTTTTATGAAGCCACAGCCATGCCCATTCATTTACGTGTTTTTACAGCTGTTTTTGTGCTATAACGGCAGAGTTGAGGAGTTGCAACAAAGATCACAGGGCCCACAAAGCTTGAAAACAGATACATTTTATGAGACAGGGTCTCATTCTGTCACCCAAGCTGGAGTGCAGTGGTGCAGTCTTGAGTCACTACAGCCTTGACCTCCCCAGGCTCAGGTGATCCTCCCACCTCAGCCTCCCAAGTAGCTGGTAGTATAGGTACATGCCACCATACCCAGATTATTTTTTTTGTAGAGAAGGGTATTTACCATGTTTCCCAGGCTGGTCAAATTCCTGGGCTCAAGAAATCTTCCTGTCTTGGCCTCCCAAAGTGCTGGAATTACAGGTGTAAGCCACTGTGCCCAGCCAAAAAACGTTTTCATCTAACCTGTTACAGGAAAAGTTTGCTCACCCATGCCTTATATGGTTGCCACATCGGTGTCACACAGAATGCAGTTTTACTATATTCCTGGTAATTAACACAGCCTGTAATTATCTTGTTTACTTGCTTCATGTTTGTTCCCCTTCTTCACTCCTAAAATGTAAGGCCCTAACATACCAAATCCTGCTTTGTACCCACCAGCACCTAACATGGTACTTGGCACATAGTGTTCGGTGATGAATGGATGGATGATCGGACAGATCCAAAAACCGGCATAAACCCAGGATGCTGTGGGAGCTTAGAGGAGAGGCCCCTGAGCTCCTTCCTAAAAGTTGTGTGGCCTTGGTCACTCCTCTAAGCCTCAGTTTCTGGGTCTGTACAGTGAAGCTGATAATGCTATCTTCACAGCAGTTGTGGAGATTGAATGAGATGATATGAGCCAAGTGCCTCATAGATTCTCATGAAATGGTGGCTGCTGTTGGTGGTGGCCCCAGCCTTCCAGCTGGTGGTGGTCACAGCTGAATCAAGTGGGCCTTTTCTGCTGGCATTAGTATATCTCTACCTGGCCTTTAAAAATCTTTCCTATTGGTAATCAGATATTCTCAAAGAAGAAGAGGAAGGTAAAAAAGAAAACATCTTGGAATTCTCATTTTGCGTTTTGTCTTGCCTTTCAGTTTTCCTGTCCCAATTCAAGATTCTATGGAGCCAAGACTCTTGGACAGATTCAGGGGCCAAGGGTGGCGATCACAGAGATGTTCACACAAAGGAGCCTCCTTCTGCCAAGACAGGCAGCACGGGGTCCCCTCCAGGAAGTGGCCACAGTAATGAGGGTTTCTCCCTCCAGGCCGGGACTGACACCACTGGCCAAGAAGTGACTGAAGCTCAGCTGGATGAGGATGGGGATTTGGACGTGGTGAGAAGACCACGAGCCGCCTCTGATCCCAACCCAGCAGGGCCTCCGAGAGACAAGGTACATCCCATGATTCTAGCACAGGAAGAAGACGACGTCCTGGGAGAGGAAGCACAAGGCAGTCCGCACGATATCATCAGAATAGGTAAATAGAGGTGTGATGTGGCCCACCTGTCACCAAGGCAACTCCGCAGTGTCACTGCTCAGTGCTCAGTATGATCTGAGCGTGGACTCTGCAGGTCCAGGCAGCACAGGTTCTGAGAACCAGCTCGGGTGAGACTGGGGAACATCTCCACAACCCGTCACTCCTGCCCGGCTCACACCACTACAGCCTCACCCTGTGTGCTTTCTTCTCTGTGCTGTGCCTCCTTCCTAGAGTGCTCGCCCCCAGCCTCTGCTCCCTTAACATGTTCCCCATTGCTGTACAGTTTCCAGCTCAGCCACACCTCCTCCAGGAAGCCTCCCTGCTGCTGCCTCCCACATCTGTGCTCTTGCTCTAACTCAGCGTGTTGGGGGTGTGGGACAGGCTTGGCCTGGCTGGGCAGGCGGTAGGGAGCCATAGGCGGTTCTGGAGCTGGTGTGTGGCAGAGAGAGAGGGATGTAAATGAAAATGCATGGGGCGTGGACCAGTCAGATGGACTGGGAGCTGGGAGCTAGAAGCCAGGTAAGAAAGGGGAGGTGATGACGTGGTGGGAAAAATGGGACAGTTGAGAGGTTTGGACAGATACTCAGAGGTAGGATCAAAGAGGAACTGCTACCCAGGTATGGGGGCAGAGCAGAGGGGTTTTGGTAACTCTAGGATTTGAAATCTAGGGACCTGGCCCTCTGGAAACACCGGGAGCAGTAGGGAACTGGGCCAGGAGGTTATCGGTGCTGGTTAAGCACCTGTTGTGTTTTAGATATCTTCACTAGTATCGAGTGGCCTAGTCTGCACAGCCCCGCCTGAGGGGGTGCACGGATGAGGAAGTGACAGGCCTAGTGCCATGCAGCTTGGTGATGGTGAGCGACCTTCGAATCCATGCAGTGTCCACACCAGGGCTTTGCCTCCCCCTGGTGCTGCTCATTTGGGGAGCGGAGCTGTGATTTGAAGCCATTCATTGAGATCCGGGGTCCCCGATGGTGTCTGAGTTGCCAGGGAAAGGCCTCCCCAAGCACTGGCCTTGGTCAGAGAATGGGGGTGAGTGGGTCACTCTCAAAAACAGACAAAACAGCAGCTCTGTATCTATCTGCTCAGCAAACAGTTACTAAGCGCCTGCATAGTGGTACCAGGCAGCCTCTGTTCTAGACTGTCCCAGAGAGGGCAACGTGCAACTCACGCCAGAACCCAGTTCCGTGTATGCCATGAGTGACCTCTGCCCTCATGGCCTCTGCAGATAGGGATGAGTATTCCCATTTCACAGAGGAAGAGACTGAGGCTCAGTGAGGTTGAGGAACTTGCCTGGGGTCACACAGCTAGTCAGTGGCAGAGCTGAGACTTGTCTGTCTGATGCCGCAGCCTCAGGTCTGTCTGATGCCACAGCCTGCGCTCTCATTCCACATCATGGGGGCAGAGCATTCGAAAGAGGCTTGGAAAGTCCTGCTTCTCAGGGGGGCTGATGATGGCTCATTTCTCTCTGAGCTCTCACTGTTACTAGCCTCGCCGGAGCTGGGGAGCAAACCTGTCAGTTACTCCACAGTGAATGTTGTGTCTGTAGTGAATGTTCTGGGAATTTACCATCGTATGCGCTAAGAACAAAGTCCCTCGGGAAGGGGCCGGCCTGTGACCGGCTTCCCTGCCTGCCCTGTTCCGGTGACCTCATGGTGAGGCGCCCTTGTCTGTATACCTGGAAGTTCACTTTTTCAGCTCTCAGTCACTCGCTACCTGCCCTGAGGGAGGAGAGTGGAAAGGTAGCTAATGCATGAACCTAGGTAGTAACTCGTGATTATTTCAAACTGCTTAGAGCACTTTCATCTGCAAAACTTGATCTAATCCTGCAGGGCTGGATTTTGAGCCCAGCTCCATCTTCACAAGCCAGGTGACCAGAGACAAATGTCTTACCCACTCAGAACCACGTGATCGGGGAACCACTGTCCCTGGGTTTTAGTGATAATTTATTGAAACATGCCCACTGAGTGCCAGGAGCAGGGCCTGGCACAGCGTGGATGGTAAGCAGACGTCATTCTCCTTACAACCTTTTTCCTCTGACCCGTAAATCAACCCATTTTTTTCAAGTTATAGACCCATTTGAGAAACTCGTTTTTCTAAAGAAAAAGAAAAGAAAAATAGGTGTTTTCTTAACTATTCCAAGGGATTGACAAAACCTTAAAAAGTTTATCGAGGGATCTGCCAGGAATCCAGAGACCCAGGATTCAAAAGAAATTATGTTCAATTCCCCCATTGTAGAAATAAAGTGAGACCCCAAGAGAACTCGAGAGAGGCAGGGCTAGAACTCAGGCCGTCAGATTCTGAGTCCCATGCCTTCCTGCTGGAGAATCGGGCAAGTCGCTTAGCCTCTCTGAGCTCAGTTTCCTTGTCTGTACAAGGGGTACAACTTCCTCCAGTTGTAAGGAATTCAGAGAGACGGCACATACAAAGCTCTTAGCATAGTGCCTAGCACGGATTCAGTGTTCCATAAATGTGAGCCTCTGTCCTGGGGACTGGTCCAAGCTGGCAGGAGGGAGACTGGCTGACGAAGAGTCTAGGTTCCTGCAGGTCTGGAGACCCAGTTTGCAAATGAGGTAAGACATAATTCTAGAATCTGGTAAGGAGAGGTGAGATTCTAACCCTGTCTCATCCCATTGCTTGCCCTAGAGTTTCTCATGGGGATAGTTCCTCAGGCTGGCCTTGTATGTTCTCATGATACCTTTGGAATTATTTAAATATAAGCTCTGACTTTTCACAGGAGTGGGAGCCACAAGATGGCCCTGGATAGGGAGGTCCCCAAGTCACCCGGGCTTCCACCCCTAGACTGTGAATCCTCCTTCCTCACCCCAACGCAGCCACCTGGACCGGGCCCGGCCCAGGGCAGACATACTGGGCATTTGTTGTGATCTCTGACTATCCTGATGAGTCGTGAAGAAGCATATTTACCCATTCGGACACTAGCAAGTGCCTGAAACAGGGCAGGGATCAGGCAGACCTCGGAATCTCTGCACTCCGGACTCAAGGATGTCAGACACAAGAAAGAAGAGTGCCCTTGAGGTTGGCCACACTCGGCTTCCTGGGGAATTCATTTTGGCTTTTTCCATCTGGCCCCAGGGAGTCGCACAGCATCCACTTCTTCCTTTGATCCATCCCTGAGCCTCTCGTTCTCTCCCTTGTCAATTCGCCCTGGTGTTTTCTCGTGTCATCAGCATCAGCAGAAAGCACATCTTAGATCAGTTTTTGGTCAGACTCCCAAATGACTTCTTTTTAAATCCTCTTTTGTTTCTATTTGGCTTTAGAAAAACATGGGTCTCACTTTGCACTTTGTTACCCAGGCTGGTCTCAAACTCCTGGCTTCAGGCGATCCTCCCGCCTTAGCCGTCGAAAGTGTTGGGATTATAGGTGTGAGCCACTGTACCCGGCCATCTCAACACATTTTGATCTAATTAGATGTTTTTTTTCTCAGACTATGACCCTGGGCTGGTCATGTCCCCCTTCTGGGCTTCAGTGACCTCTACCTGTGCAAGGGCTGGGAGCCTTGACCACCTCAGTGGTTCTCAGATGTTTGCCGAGCCTGTGCTCTCTCAGAAGCGCTGTCTCGTTAAACACTGTTACAGCCTTAGAAATGAGGGATGAGGCTACTTCTGCATTTTGCAGAAGAGGGAACTGTGGCTCTGTCTCCAAGAAGTTAAGTGACTTGTCACCCAGCTAGGAAATGACAAAACTGGGTTGTCATGCAGGTCTCTGACCTCGGAGTCCTCATTCTCCCTCAAGGGAAGCTGGCCACCTGTTGGGGACAGCTGGGAGGCAGTACTTATGTCCACGAGACTCCTGGAAGGAAGTGACCAATCACATAGGACTGAGATCGCTATGGGAAGGTTCCCCTGGCAGCAGGAACCCTTAGGACAGCTGGGGTTAGGGAGCACATGGCAAGGAGGAAGCTTTCCCAGGCCAACGGAGGGAGAGGAGAGGAGAGGAGGCTATGAGCCATACCCAGGAGATGGCATGGGTGGGACTGGGGAAGAGGAACTGGGCAGGGACGCTGACACAGAGGGCCTGGGGCCGGGATGTAGACCACAGACACCCCTTCCCCTCCACGCACGAGCACACAAGCCTTCAGCCTGCCCAGCGAGTCCCTGTGCCTTTCATCCTGGGAGGCTCTGCCCCAGGCTTTTTAAACCATGTCCCTGGCATGGTTCAGATTCTACATCTCCCTTCCCCAAGCAGGTTGAAGAGCAGGGCACGGTGTCTCACACCTGTGATCCCACTTCAGGAGGCCAAAGCAGTGTATCACTTGAGCTCAGGCGTTTGAGACCAGCCCTGGCAACATGCTGCGACCCTATCTCTACAAAAACTACAAAACTAAAAAAATTTAGCCTGGCATGGAGGCACGCACCTGTAGCCCCAGCTACTCGAGAGGCTTAGGTGTTAGGGTCACTTGAGCATGGGAGGTGGAGGCTGCAGTGAGCCTTGGCCGTGCCACAACGCTAGCCTAGATGACAGAGTGAGACCCTGTCTCAAAACAGAGACAGAAAACTGCAGACGACCTGACTTGGAACCCCGCATCTGCCACTCACCCTCTCTGTGACCACAGCCTGCTAGCCTCCCCCAGCCACGTTTTCCTCATCCAGTAACACCCGAACCTGTCATTGGGCGATTTTGAAGATTAAATGAGAAAGCATTTAGCCCAGTGCCTCATGCAGAGAAGGTGCTTTTTTTTCTATTAACTTTACAAACAGTAATGCTGAACCTCAGTCAGTGTCTTTCTCTGTAATATACGTGTGAGCCAATCAAGTAGAATCTCAGTGGCACCCCGGGCTGGCTCACAGAATGTGTCTGTCTAGTGGATGTTGGTTCAGTGAAGGAACTTGGCATCAGGTGGCTTGGCAGGTGTATTTCTGTTCCAGTTTCAAACCAGGTGACGACGTTTTAGGACATAGCAAACTGAAGCCCTTCTGAAAGGAACATGTTTCATTAAAAGTGGCTTGTAAGCCACCATGTCCAATATAGCCAATATGCTGGTGGACTTTCCATTAGTCACTTTATTCACAGATCAGATTCGAACTGCCCATAGGGCTGAAATCTTTGGCCAGATTTTCCCAGGAGGAGCCCTCAGAGAACAGTGGCCCAGGTGTACAAGGGGACCCTGCACAGTCAGTTTCTCTCCTGATTTGGGGACAGACAGAGCGGTTGGCGATAGCTGTTACCATCTCACTTAAAAATACTTGAGCAAGTTATTTTCCCACCTCGGGAGCTCTTGAGCAAGTTCTTACTTAACAACAAAAAATGTTTTGCTTCATTCCTTTTCTCTTTGATCTTATATTTCCATTCTCTTCTCCCATCCACCAGAATTAGATCCTATTAGGGTATATTATAAATACAAAATATATTTTGCACTTGAGAATACTTATACTACTTTTCAACGTTTTTAAAAAGGATGTAAATTTAAACTTTGTTAACTTCTAATGTAGAAGTATATTTCTAAGTATAAGAAAATAATGAAGTTAAGTATGTTTCTCAGTATAAGAAAATACTTTTGAATGAGTTGTGATTATTAGTAGTATATAAATAAATATATTATGATTGTAACTTTGCAATTATTGGACATTAAAAAAGTAGTGCACTGCATGTGTGTGTAATTAAATTGGGCGAAAACCTAATTGTGACCCTCCCTAGCCTTGGGCTGTAGGGCAGAGATATCCAGTTACATGAAAGAGTGTGAGCCCCATTTCAAAAAGCTCCCATCCTCTGAGTGGTGCTCAAAGTCGCCTCCCAGCCAGTAGCACAGCCTGTGTTTCTGCTGCTCTCTAGAACCCCTGATTCCAACCTCTGGCGCCCACCTGACCATGCTGCCGGTTGCCACACTCCTGTCTTTTGGTTTTCTATCCATCCCTATTTCACAGTGGGCATTTCTCTTGGTTTCTGTCCCATCCAGAGCACACCATGGCCACACCCCTGGAAGATGTTGGCAAGCAGGTGGGTAGGTCTTGTCCGCTTCCCGTGGCCCTGATGGGTCTCTGCAGAGCCTCACGCTGCTTGTCGCTCCTTGTCCTCCCCTCCAGGTGTGGCGGGGCGCCCTGCTTCTGGCGGACTACATCCTGTTCCGACAGGACCTCTTCCGAGGATGCACAGCGCTGGAGCTCGGGGCCGGCACGGGGCTCGCTAGCATCGTCGCAGCCACCGTGGCACGGACCGTTTATTGTACAGGTAATGAGGTGACATCTCAGGCTGCAGGGAAGTACTCACCTTCACAAAGCGTGCACTGACTGTATAAAAAAAGAGGCAGAGGCACTGGAAACTGGATGTTCGCTGCTGTTGATTTTGCCATCCTGGTCGCCTGGCCCTCTCCACTCTCCATTTTTTCTCAGTGACATCAGAATGACCCAGCAATACCCACTCAGCAGCAGCAGCATCACCCAGTGGCTGTAAGGCCATTGAGCTTCAGGAGGTGCCTATCGCCCCTGCTGGTACCTCTCTCCCCACCCCTGAGAAAGAGCAAATATCTCCAAAAACAGGAGGAATATACCCTTTTAGAAGGCTTTGAAAACAAGTTTATTAGTTTTTCCCTGGGTATAGAAGCCTTGCCCATTCTTTGTAGGAGATTTTTAAAACAGTAAATAAAAATTACTCATAATTTTACAATCCCTAGATTGAATCAACAATATGCAACTCAGGGATCATCTCCCATGTGTCACTCATTTCTAGATGTAGGAGGCCCTGCGGTGAATGGAGCTGACTAGGCACTGCCCTCAGGGTGCTTATGTTGTAAGAATCTCCTCCAAATGATAGCTGAAATCAAGCTGCAGCAGCACTGTATTCTGCTGAAAATGTTGGAAAACATTTTTTAAGAGCATTTTCTTTTTTAAATGTGTATATATTTAGGGGGTACAAGTGCGGGTTTCTGATGTGCAGCTATACTGCAGTGATGACGTCCATCTGGGCTTTTAGTGGACGCACCACTCAAATAGTGAACATCGTACCCAATAGGGAAGCTTTAATCCCCCACCCTTCCCACCCTGTCACCTTCTGGAATCCCCAGTGTCTGTGTTTCCACTCAGTATGTCCATGTTTACCCATTGTTTAGCTCCCACTCATAAGTGAGAACATTTTAAGAGCATTTTCTCATGCCATTAAAAAATTATTATATAGGCCAGGTGTGGTGGCTCACATCTGTAATCCCAGCACTTTGGGAGGCTGAGGCAGGCATATCACCTGAGGTCAGGAGTTTGAGAACAGCCAGGCCAACATGGTGAAACCCTGTCTGTACTAAAAATACAAAAATTAACCAGATGTGGTGGCGGTGGGCACCTGTAATCCCAGCTACTTGGGAGGCTTGAACCTGAGAGGCAGAGGTTGCAGTGAGCTGAGATTGCACCACTGCACTCCAGTCTGGGCAACAGAGTGAGACTCTGTCTCAAAAAAAAAAAAAAAACTTCATATATGACTTTTAATGACCAGATAATATTTCATCTTGTTTGTAACCCTTCTCCTATTGCTGGGCATTTTGGCCATTCCTGTGGGTTTTTGTTTTTTGTTTTTTGTTTTGCATTTGTCAGTTACACTGTGATGAACATCTTTGTATATTGTCTAATAATTTGTCACCTAGGTTCCTAGGAGTGGGCGGTGTTAGTTACATTGCAATGAACATCTTTGTGTATCGTTGTCTAATAACCTGTCACTAGGTTCCTAGAAGTGGGTGAGACTATTCTTAAGCTTTTGATGAACATTACCAACTAATTTCTTTTTTAGTATTTAATTTTGAAATAATTTCAGACTCATAAAGGAGTTGTTAAAATAATGCAGCAAGTGCCATGTGCCCTTCCTCTGGCTCCCCAATGGTGACATCACACACAACCATAGTACAGTGATGAAAACCAGCCGGTGAAGTTAGCTAAACTCCTGATGTGCCAGAGTGCTTTCTTTAGAACAAATATACCAGTTTACAAGAGAGTAGTGAGCTCATCAAGTGAACATTGTTGTTATATTTTAAATCTTTAATATCTGCTGGACAGAAAGAGGTATCAGCTGATGTGGTTTACACCTCACTGCTTCCTAGTGAACGTTTCCTGGCACAGACTCTTGTTTCTGAGATAGGGAGGAAGAAGCTAGAGATCACCAGTCCCTGAGGTACAGTTTTCAAATATGCTGAGTTAACCACTGGTCAGGAGTCTGCAGTGCAGCCACGTTATTGGCTGCTTCTTGACAATGTCATGTAAATTATCAGTGAGCGCTTCTCAGAGTCAAGCCGTCCAAGAGCTTTGCTTCGTGCCTGGTGCCTAATAGCAGGATATAAAGAAGGCTTATCCCTGAGAGAGATTTACCAGCATGGGGAAGAAAGCTTGCATTTAGATGCCATGTTCCAGTTGGAAAAGTCCTTTCAGATGCATCAGTGCCCGCCTGTAACTTCACAGTGACTCTGGGCAGAGCCCAGGGTTCCTATCTCTGTTGTCCAAATGGGCAGACTGAGGCTGGCCCAAGGTCATCCACAGCTGCTGACGAGACCCGAGGCCCTTGATGTGGACCTGCTGGCTCACAGGGCAGTGCCCTTGTCCCGTGGTGGAATTTCAGATTGTGTTGCATGGAACAGAGCTCCCGTGAGCTGGCCAAGGGATGCTGGGGAGAACGCACTCAGGGCACCAGGGCTCCTACCCCACTCAGCCAGAGCTGCTCCTCTGTTACCTGTTGTATGGGTTAAAAGCTTTTGACAGAAACTATCATAAAGGTTTAAAAACTGCTAAGCCTGGCCAGGCGTGGTGGCTAATCCCTGTAATCCCAGCACTTTGAGAGGCCAAGGCAGGTGGATCACCTGAGGTCAGGAGTTTTGAGACCAGCTTGGCCAACATGGTGAAACCCCATCTGTACTAAAAATACAAAAAAAAAAAAAAAATTAGCCAGGCTTGGTGGCATGCGCCTATAATCCCAGCTACTTGGGAGGCTGAGGCAGGAGAATTGCTTGAACATGGGAGGTGGAGGTTGCAGTGAGCCGAGGTTGCACCACTGTACTTCAGCTTGGTCAACAAGTGCGAAACTCCGTTTCCAAAAAGCTGCTAAGCCCATCGTGTGCTGTGAGGTACATATCATCAGTATTCTCTTGGCCTAGGAGAAAGGGTAGATCCCTCCCTTCTGCGAGCAGGGAGCTCCTCCCATAGATGGCTCTTTGTGACCCCTGGGGTGCAGATGTTAGTCCCAGGGAGATTGCAGTTGATGGGGGGAGTCCACGCCCACAGTGGACCAAGCAAATATCATTAACAAGACATCCTGTACTTTCTACACATACATGCTTCTAATTAGAAATTTATGTTTGGTAAAGCACTGCTTCCCCCAGTGACGATTCACTGTACCACAAGTCAGTTCTTGAAATGAGAAATCCCACTTGTCAGAGTAGCAGGCGGCTGGGAGGGAGATCTGGGTGGCAGCAAAGTGAATCGCGCTCGAGAGAGTGGGCTCAGCCTGTTTGAATCTGCTCTGTGTTCTGACGAATCATAAGAAAACACCCTTCTGGACCGGAAAACTGGTCCAGTCAGTTTTCCTAGGGTGTCAAAGAACGAGCCTAAATTTGGAGTTAGAAAAACCTGGATTCAAATCCCAACTCTTGCTCCCAATAGCTGCATGACTTTGCTCAAGTCACTTAATCCGTGAAATGGGATTCATGATCCCGGCTTCTGCGTGGCTATAAACATGAAAAGGATGAACTAGGGAAGTGCATGCGTGTTCCATGTGCTCGGATGGTGTTGGGAGCTTGCACTCCTTCCCTCTGGAATGCACACTGTCTCTCCTCATCAGGATGAGAATCTCTTATTTAGGGAACAAGCCAATGAAGAGAGCCTTAAGGTGAGCGTATTTAATTTTGGCAGTAAGACACATAGGTTAAACGCTTCTCTAATTTCTGCAGTTGTGCTGTTGATAACAGCTCTCTCTAGGCAAAAATGTGGAGATAAAAGCATCGTAACGGCCGGCGCTGTATGGCTTGCCCTCTGTCATTCCAGATGTCGGTGCAGATCTCTTGGCCATGTGCCAGCGAAACATTGCCCTCAATAGCCACCTGGCTGCCGCTGGAGGTGAGGCCCAGGGGGTCTTCTGCCAGGGAGGGAGGTTTCTCTGTTGAGCAGGTAGGACAGACACCCAAGACCGTGACGTTGGGAGGCAGGGCTCTGCCTGTGTCCCTTGCAGCAGGTGAGTAAAGGGAGCAGGCATCGTCTGGGCATCACAGAGCTTCAGAGCATTGAGGATGCTCCTTGGGTCACCTCCTCATTCCCAGATCCACTGGGTCATTCTACTCCGGCTCTTTCTCTCCCGGACACTGTCAGCGGCCCCTGAGCTGGTCTCCCCAGCTCCTAGTTGACCCGTCCAAGATGTCCTCATGAAACATCCAGAGTGCCCTTTCTCAGATGCAAGCCTGTCCCCTTCACTTGCTGCTGAAAACCTTCCAGGGGCATCATCACTTGTGGGGTGAAGTCTGAGCTCCTTGAATTCCCAGGCCTCCCTGGCCCAGCCCCGGCCTGCTCTCCCTGCCTCCTCCTGACAGTCTCCCTTCCAGCCCTGCATCCAGCATGGCCAGGACTCATTCACAGGCCAGTTCCTCTGCGCACATGGGCCCCCGCCTCCATCTGCCTGGTTGTCTGCTCCCTGCACGGCCTGCAGGGATGAGTGTATGTGATGGGTGACGACAGTTATGTCCTAACGAGGCTGTCGGTGCAGCCTTTCCTCCTCTGAGCAGCCCCCCAGGCTTCAGGGCCTTCAGTGGTTTCCTGTTGCTTTCTCATCTTCTTGGGGATCTGGCCCCTGTCTGTCTGCAGCCCCCACCCCCCCAGCCGACCTCAACATCTTTCAGATCACTTTCCCTCAAGTCCTTTGCCCTTGCTCTTCCCTCCGCCTGAGTGCTCTGCCCTCCCTCCTCCTCCCAGCAAGTCCTCATCACACTCGGGGCTCCAGACCTCCAGATTTGAGGCCAGAGCCTCCAACAGACTCCAGGAACACCTTGCGTGATTGCATTTTACCATCTGCTCATGGGACTAGTTATTGGCGTTTTTCGTTCCCACCAGACTACAAGCTCTGTGGGTGCAGGTACCCTGTCTGCGTTTGCTCTCCACTGTCACAATGTTTGTTGAGTGCTCAGCATACAGTAGGCAGTCAGCAGAGCTGGGAGGACGGAGGGAGCGTGCTGGTGGAAGCCTTCCCTGACATCCGCTGTCTGACATGAGTTCCTCTCTCCTCCTGTGCATTTGCCTCATCCTTCTGACATCACCCAGCCACACAGTCTTGCCGTTGTTGGTTAACCTGCCAGTCTCTCCTAGGGGAGCTGGTCTGCAAAGATGGGGAGCATGACTCTTAAATCTTTATTTTCCCTATGTGTGTCACAGTCCCTGACACATAGCACTCAAAAAATGCTGGAAGAATGGACGGATGAATGGAGGGAAGGGACAGAGGATGAATAATGGATGAGAAGGAGGGAAGGAGGATAACAAGGATGGGTGGGTGGGTGGGTGGGAGTGTAGAAGGATGGATAGATGGGTAGATGAGAGGATGGATGGATGGATGGATGGATGGATAGATGAGAGGATGGATGGGAGGGAGGGAGGGAGGGAAGGAAGATAGGTGGGTGGATGGATGGATAGAAGGAAGGGCTGGAAGATGGGCAGGTGGGTGGGTGGGTGGATGGCTGGGTGGGTGGGTGGATGGATGGATGGATGCCTGGCTGGCTGGCTGGCTGTAAAGATGGAAGGGCAGGAAGATGGATGGGTGAGAGCAAGGGTGGGTGGGTGGATAGATGGATCTTGGTATATAGTGTAAAAGTTTTATCTTTTTTTCCTGATTATGTTTAGAGTTTGGAAGGTTCTCTTTTTGTTTGTTTTTACAGGTGGTATAGTTAAGGTCAAAGAACTAGACTGGCTGAAGGACGACCTCTGCACAGGTGTGTGTTTCTCTCAGACGTCCCCCAGTATGATTCAGTGACTCCTTTGTAATACCTCAGTGCCACTGGCTCTGTGGCCTTGACGGAGCTGTAGTCCCAGCTGCTGCCACAGTCCCATCAGCGCATGGCAGCTTCTGTCCATTGGCCGATGAGCCTCAGCTGTCATGCTCCGAGTGCCTGCTGCATGCTGGGCACCTCACGTTCATTTTCTTCTCCAGGTGTTGTGGTTTCCCTGTGTGGTAGCATGGTAATCCCTAAATTGTGAGTGCAGACTGCCCATGGGCACAGCTGATACACAGCAGGGTAGGGGCATGGACCCGAGTTTGTCAGACTCTGGGGCACAGACCATTTCCCAACAAACAATGGTGCTAGGAAGCCCCCCGGGTAGGACAGTTTCCCGTATTTCTTACAGAGACTACTTCAGACCTGGGTGCTTGCTCTTTCTTTGTATAAAGATGTCTTTTTTTTCCCCTGTCAGATGGCAGATGGGAAAAGTTATTCCTTGAGTACTGGTCACCTGCCTAGCACTTTGTGCACCGTAGGCCCTTCGACCCTCCCAATAGTCCCGTGAGGAAATAGTACTGTGCCCTTTCTGTGAGTGCGAAACTGAAGCCGTTTTCCTGGGCCACCCAGCAGGCAGATGGGGCAGATCACGTCCTGCACTGGGCCACAGGCCAAGGCAGCAGGTGAGGCTGAAATCCGCCTGCTGCTCACTGGCTAGAGCAGACACTCAGCAGAAAAGGCACCTCTTCCACCGTGACTCTGCATCGGGCAGCAGTGGGCCTGAAGCAGGGAGTCAGGTCTGCCCGGCGGTGCCCACTGCACCAAGCTACCCCCAGCCCTGTTTCTTCTCTTGAAGTGCCTTTCGGTGAGTCCCAGTGAGAGATGGTGGCCAGGAGAGAAGGCAATGGGCACAAAGCGTGCTTTTGTTCTTTCTTAGACCCCGAGGTCCCCTTCAGTTGGTCACAAGAGGAAATTTCTGACTTGTACGATCACACCACCATCCTGTTTGCAGCCGAAGGTAAGAAAATTTGTCCTTCGCCATACACGTCCTTTGTTGTAGCATGAAGTCAAATGCAGTCTCTCCTCACCTCCCGCCGGAGTTCAGTTTTAGAAGTGACTTTCCGGGATGTGCCAGCACATCTGCAGTGTTAATTCTGGGAGCTGCTGCTGTTCCATGGTGATAAGCATTCTCTCTGCGCGGATGGCTCTGAAAAGTCGACTTCTCTAATATTTGCATGTTTTCCTCTAATGCTGGCCTTTTCGCTTCCCACAGTGTTTTACGACGACGACTTGACTGATGCTGTGTTTAAAACGCTCTCCCGACTCGCCCACAGATTGAAAAATGCCTGCACAGCCATACTGTCCGTGGAGAAGAGGTGAGCTTTGCGCCACGGGAACCGTGCTGACGTACCGAGTATCAGCGGAACTCTCACCTGCTAACTGTGTCCTTGTCAGTGTCATCGTGATTGTTAGTGCCACTTATTGAGCACCTACTGTGTGCCAGGCCTGTGCTCATCCTTTGTTTACATTACTGCACTGAATGCATCCTAGCCCTGTGTGCAGGCGCTGCTGTCCCACTTTACTGATGAAGAGAGGAAGGCTGGGAAACATCAGGGGCCTTGCCCAGGGCACAGCTAGTTGGTGACAGACAAGGACTTGAATGCCGACTGTACTGGAACCTCAGCGCTTGGCCAGCACACACTGAGAGCTTCTCTTCCTGAATGTTCTCTCTGTGGTGCCGTCTGTCTCTTCAGCTCCCCCAGGTCTCTTTCTCTTGCTGAATCGGCCAGCTCCTCACCCAACAGCCTCTCCCAGACATTTCCACTTGAATATCCTAAAATGTTAGGTTCCATTTATTGAGTGCCCACCTTGTGATAGCCTCACACATTCTCCTGCAATACTTAACAGTAGTCCACAGCTTTTCTGAAGATCGTTTGGAATCCATAGCAAAAACTGTAAAACTAAACAGACGTCTTCACCCAGCAATTCAGCATCTGGAAATTCACACTCATGGTTGTGTACAAAGCTGTATGTACTTGCATATTTATTGCAGTGTTACTTATACCAATAATACCGAGGGCTTGCTTTGAGGCACACACTGAGCAATAGCAATGTACAGACCTCATTTGGATCCTGATTTCATAAACTGTAAAGGAGAAACGTCAGGAAAGTTGGGAAAAGTTGAATACTGAATATTTGATGTTAAACGGTGATTGTTAAACTTTAGTTGAAAAGGTCTCCATCTTTTTGATACACACACTGACATTTCCACCTTCACAGAGGAAATGGGTTGGTGTCTGGCATTTGCTTTTTAATAACTCAGTGGGGGCAGGGGGCCCCGGAAAGAGCCAAGGTGGCAGAATGGCTGAAAGTGGACAGTGGCTGAAGCTGGTAATGGGTTCATTAGACAGTTTTGTTTTTTGTTTTTTTTTTTTTTTTTTGAGGCAGAGTCTCGCCCTGTCGGCCCAGGCTGGAGTGTGATGGTGCGATCTTGGCTCAGCACAAGCTCCGCCTCCCGGGTTCACGCCATTCTCCTGTCTCAGCCTCCTGAGTAGCTGGGATTACAGGCATGCGCCACCACACCTGGCTAATTTTTGTATTTTTAGTAGAAACGGGGTTTCACCATGTTGTCCAGGCTGGTCTCAAACTCCTGACCTCAGGTGATCTGCCCTCCTCAGCCTCCCACAGTGCTGGGATTACAAGTGGGAGCCACCACGCCCAGCATAGACTTTTCTTACTCCTGTTGCATGTCTGGAATTTTTCTTAATAAAAAAATTTGGAAAGGAAAGGGAAAAAGGCAAAGAGCTTTAATTTCAAGTGAAACCATCTTGTAGACTAAGGTTTTGAAAGGCAAGTGGCAGGGTTGGGAGACCTGTTTCTGAAGGTGCTCACTCTCTGAAGTCTCTCAGACCCCAGCTTCCCGGCAGTTTTCTCTCTGTTTTCTGTGCTCCTGGAGTCCTCTGCACCGCCTCCTGCCACTGCCTCTCATTCATTCATTTCTGAGATAGTTACGCGCAGCTCCGGGCACCAGATTCTGTGCTGGGTGCAGGCAGGACCTGGAGGGCGTCCTCAAGTGTTGATCTGCAGGACTGTCTTGATCTTTCCAGCGGTGTCATTGTGGGCACGTGACCTCAGCTTTCTGAGCCTGTTTCCACATCTGTAAAGTGCTATCCACTTCCACCGCCTGGGCTGTCATGCAGATGTAGGAAGGAATTGCACTCAAACACTCAGCAGGAGACAGGCGCTCAGTAAAAGCCCATCCAGGGGATATGAGATCAGTGAGGGTTAGGAAAGCAGGTGGGCGGAAACAGCAAAACCCTTCTTGTTGATGATGGCAGTTTGTGTGTCCGGCTGGCTGGTTTGCAGGCTCAACTTCACACTGAGACACTTGGACGTCACATGTGAAGCCTACGATCACTTCCGCTCCTGCTTACACGCACTGGAGCAGCTCGCAGATGGCAAGCTGCGCTTCGTGGTGGAGCCCGTGGAGGCCTCCTTCCCACAGCTCCTGGTTTACGAGCGCATCCAGCAGCTGGTAGGTCCAGGCCCCGAAACAGGGTCGTTGGTTGCTTTATTGTGAAGCGGGTGACTCCGGGGCAAAGAGGTGATGAAGCAAGCCCTCCAAGCACAGGCTCCACCCTAGTCCTGCAGGGGGTGAAACCTGCGTGCCTGGCACCGTCTGTAGTGGAACCTGTTGGGGGAGCTACATCCTGTTCTTAGTGGCCACCATGTCTGGAGAGGGGCCTACGGGCGAACCTTAGCTTTTACTTTATAGCACATTTTCCCCGCATGGACAGTTCAGACTCCAGAGGAGGCAAGACCGAGGCAGAGGTTGTTTGGGGAACAGGAAGTCAGTGGAGGGGAAGTTTGTGGGTTGCAGATCTTGGTGCAGGGGCCCTGCTGTGGTGGCCGCTGGACACAGCTTCACTGTGGAAGTATACCAGCCCCTCTCGGACTGAACTGGCTTTTCTATTAACTGGAGCCCAAAGATTGAGAATTAACTTCTTTTGTTCTGTTTGCCTTTTGGCTGTGGCCTCCCTTTCTCTGTCTGTGGAGACCTGGGCCTAGTTCTAAGGAAAAAGGGAGGAAGAGGGAGTCACGAGGAGCTGCCACCCTCGCCCTCTGTCTCGCGTCCCGAGCAAGGGCAGCGTGGAATTCGTGTGGTTTTGTGTGCGAGGAGGATCTTGTATTTATTGCTCTGCCACTTCTGGGCAGCATTAAGAGTAGCGTCACATAACCAGGAACACGCATTTCTTACAAATCAGCAGCCCTAGTACATGATGCCTAAGACGTCCCAAAAACACCAGGTATGGTGGCTCCCACCTGTAATCCCAGCACTCTGGGAGGCCAAGGTCGGAGGGTTGCTTGAAGCTAGGAGTTTGAGGCCAGCCTGGGCAACACAGACCCCATCTCTACAAAAATTAAGGAAAAAAATTAGCCACGCGTGGTGGTGCACACCTGTGGTCCCAGCTACTCTGGAGGCTGAGGTGGGAGGATTGCTTGAGCCCAGAAGTGCAAGGCTGCAGCGAGCTGTGATGGTGCCACTGCACTCCAGCCTGGGCAACAGAGTGAGATCCTATCTCTAAAATAAAATTGTATATAAAGATCTCCCCCAAAATGGAGAGATTATGGCGACTCACTGCTATTCTGGTCTCTTCCGATTGTGTGACATCCTCTGATGCCCCTTCCGTTAATGCTGGGACTTCATCTATCCAGCCCCTCTGCCACAGTAAAACAGAACAGCCCAGAGCAACAAAGAAAGGAGGAAGCCGCCCACCGCTCCTGCCCCAGCTCGCCTGCTCCATGGCTGGCGTGTTTAACTACTCTCCTTGGTGAATCACTTTCCTTCATGAAATTGTGATGCTCTTGTATGTGCACTTCAGAAACCTGTTCTTTTCTCTGTTTGCTGCAGGAGCTCTGGAAGATCATCGCAGAACCAGTAACGTGACCCGTCGCCTCCACAAGGCGTGGTGCCTCGACTGTTCCTAGAGTATATTTCTAGTGAAATTAGAAGCTCACCAAAGCAACGTACTTGAGATTTTGTCATGGTTACATGTACCTTAGACGACCCAAGGTGGTTTTCTGGGATCTGTCCCTGCCTCCCAGTTGCAGCCGGAGAAGGTTGTTGCTGTGGGCTAGAGGTCACTTTAGTTGCCTGTTTCTCATGGTTGTGATGTGTGCTCCAGGGTCAAGCCGAGCCACGTTCCTTCTCAGCTCAGTTCCACCCAGGTCAGTCATTTCAGCTGTGTGCTTTACTTGCAGTTGTGGCCCTGGCTGTGAGGTGGATTCTTGTACTGCCCTCTGTCAGCTGTTTACAGATGGGTTGACTACCACTGCCACTATTGCCATCATATCGCCACTCGGCACAAAAGCCTCATTTCCTCCCAGGGTTGGGTACGCTTCACCCCATCCCTCTGATGAGGGCCCCATGAGAAGGAAGAGGCAGGAGCTGGTGCCAGGAGTGGACTGGCATTGGCCTTTGTATTTAATTTTAACTGTTTATCACTCAAATCAGGTACATTTGGAATAAACCTAAGAGCCACTCTTTGGGGTCACATGCAGCTGCCAGGGTTTGTGTAGTGATCTTCCTCAGAGGTGATCCCTTCAGCCTGGACTCATTTTCCCTCTGCCCCTTGGTCTCTCCATCTTATCACGTGTGCACGAGTCTGTCTGTCTGGTTTTTTATCTTCTCCGTCTGTGCCTCTCTCCTCCCATCTTGACCCCTTCCTGTCATCCTCTATGTCCCACTGTCTCTCTCCTTCTCTCCAGTTTCTGTTCCATCTTCCTGCTACCCTTGGCCCTTCCTGCGGCCCCTTCCCCCTGCCTTGCTCCTGCTGCACACTTTGCACCAGGGCCTTGCATGGCCCCTTTCCGCCTCCCTCGCAGCTCACGTTTCCTGGCTTCTCCATGCACTGTCGCTGCCCACGCTCGCTTCTCCCCAAGCACCCAGGTTCCATCCCTAGGCCCATCATACCCCTGGCATTGGCTAATCCCTCATGCTAGGGGCCAGGCACTTGAAGTCTAACTTCATCTTCCCAACAAATTTAGGAGGTCCACAGGCTTGTGATACCCACATTACAGCGGAGAAGACTGAGGTCCAAAAAGGAAAAAGTCTCCATGAGGTCAGGGACCTTGTTGTCTTAAATATCACTACATCCCTGGTGTGTGGTCTGCCAAAAAGTAGATGCTCAACACATATTGTTGAATGAATTGCTAATATAAGTTACTATTTAGGGCATTATTTCCTATTTGTGAGTGATTTTGCCTCCAGGAACATTTGGCAGTGCCTGGAGACATTTTTGGTGGTCACAAGTAGGGGAAACGGCTGCCACCAGTATCCAGTGGGTGAGACCAGGGATGCTGCTAAACATCCTATAATGTGCTAATGCACGGAACAGCCCCCACAACACAAAATGATCCAGCCCGAAATGTGAGTAGCGCCGAGGCAGAGAAATCCTGACTTGGAAGAAGAAAGCCAAGTACTTTAGGGAAGAAAAACGGTGTGGGCTGAACCTGTAGTGAGAGCATGCAGGACAGTGACCTCACCCTGCCCCCAGGAGAATGATCTCACCCTGCCCCCAGAAGAGTGACCTCACCCTGCCCCTCTGGGAGCAAGAAGAAAACCTATGCATGTACGTTATTATAAATCTTCAAAGAACCTAAAAGGCAGAAGCGATCCCTATTTTACGTACGAGAAATCCAAAATTCAGAGAGGTTAAGCAACTTGCCAACATCACACGGCCACCAAGGGCAGAGTCAGGTTTAGAGCCCGTGTCCACCCATGTCCATCTGACTCCCGAGCCTGTGCTTCTCCCACATTCCCACTGTGTAGTCCCTGGAGCAGCAGTAGCATCTGTGACATCACGTGGATGCTGGTTAGAAATGCAACATCAGGCTGAGCATGTTGGCTCACTCCTGCAATCCCAATACTTTGGGAGGCCAAGGCAGGTGGATCAATTGAGGCCAGGAGTTCAACCAGCCTGGACAACAAAGCAAGACCCCATCTCTATTAAAAATTAAACAGCCAATTAGTCTGGCATGGTGGTGTGTGCCTGCAATCCCAGCTACTTGGGAGGCCAAGGCAGGAGAATCGCTTGAACCTGGGAGGCAAAGGTTGCAGTGAGCCAAGATCGCAACACTGCACTCCAGCCTGGGCGACAGAGCAAGACTCCATCTCAAAAAAAAAAAAAGCCAGGCAAGGTGCCAGGCGTGGTGGCTTATGCGTGTCATCCCAGCACTTTGGGAGGCCGAGGCGGGTGGATCACCTGAAGTCAGGAGTTCAAGATAAGCCTGGCCAACATGGTGAAACCCTGCCTCTACTAAAAATACAAAATTAGCCTGATGTGGTGGCTCATGCCTGTAATCCCAGCTACTTGGGAGGCTGAGGCAGGAGAATCACTTGAACCCAGGAGGCAGAGGTTGCAGTGAGCCAAGATCATGCCATTGCACTTCAGCCTGGGCAACAGGAGCAAAACTCCATCTCAAAAAAAAAAAAAAAACCCAGGCGTAGTGGCTCACGCCTGTAGTCCCAGCTACTCGGAAGGCAAGGTGAGAGGATTGCTTGAATTTGAGGCTGCAGTGAGCCATGACTGCACCATTGCACTCTGGCCTGGGCAACAGAGAGAGATCCTGTCTCCAAAAAAGAAAAAAGTATCAGGCCTCAGCTCAGGACCTGATTCCGAATCTGCATCTCGGCGACACACTGGGTGATTTGTGTGCACAGTAGTTTGAGAAGCTCTAGGGCCTACTGCATAGCCCTCAACCTATTGCTGTTTTCTAACATTCCTGCACAAACTCCATTCCTGACAGACTTGCCATAATGGAGCAGAGTTGCAGATCACGACAGGGAATATGAATAATGAGTCTTCAAATCAGAACCCCACTAGACAGAGCCACCAGCTGGCAGTACGTCAGCGCTAACGGTGACAATTTCCTAGCACTCCTGGGGACAAGCCCATAAATGTAATTGGCACCAAGCAATAGAGTTGTCACAGCTTTCACCTGCCGCATTAGGGCAAACTGCTTTTATGTCTAAACCACTCAGCCTGAAAGCTTCCTCTAAGTAGAGCCTGGAATTAATCTTGATCCACCGTAATTCAAAGTATCATCAGATTTTCATTTCCCAGAGTGAAAGCGCGCCCCCATTGCCATGTTTTATGGCCTTGTTTGAGCCTCTACAAGTGCTTGTTTGGCAGCAATGTTTCAGAATCACCAAACGATGGGGATGTTCTGCTAGGTAATTAGCCCAGGCCAGTGGACTCAATTTTTTTTTTTGACACATTCTAACATTTTCAGAAAAATATATGGCCCAAGGAGGGGACTTGGCTTTTCAGCGCAGCCTGCACGGGAAAGAACTGTTAAAACCAACAAGGCCAGGCACAGTGGCTCACACCTGTAATTCCAGCACTGTGGGAGGCCGAAGTGGGTGGATCACCTAAGGTCAGGAGTTCGAGACCAGCCTGGCCAACATGGTGAAACTTGTCTCTACTAAAAATACAAAAAAAAAAAAAAAAAAAAAAAATAGCTGGGCGTGGTGGCGGTCGCCTGTAATCCCAGCTACTTGGGAGGCTGAGGCAGGAGAATCTCTTGAACCCGGGTGGTGGAGGTTGCAGTGAGCCGAGACTGCGCCACTGCACTCCAGCCTGGGCAACAAGAATGAAACTCCATCTCAAAAAAAATTAATTAAAAAATAGTGACACTGTGGTCCCCAAAGCTTCTCAAACTAATCACTTGGGATCTTGTCAAAATAGAGATTGTGACCCAGGCCCTGGGTGTGGCCTGATGCTGCAGTTTAGCAAGCTCCCCGGTGATGCTGATGGTGCTGATCTATGGGCCACACTGTGAGGAGTGAAGTTGCAACATGTCATCCCTGGTTAAGAGCACAAACTCGGTCGGATGTGGTGGCTCATACCTGTGATCCCAGCACTTTGGGAGGCAAAGGCAGGAGGATTACTTCAGGACAGGAGTTTGAGATCAGCCTGGGCAACATACAGAGACCCTATCTCTAAAAACAATGGTTTTCAATTAGCCAGATGTGGTGGCATGCACCTGTACTCCCAGCTACTCAGGAGGCTGGGGCGGGAGGATCGCCTAAGCGAAGGAATGCTAGGCTGCAGTGAACTGTGATTGTGCCACTGCCCTACACCCTCACAGCCTTACAGACAGAGACCCTATTTCTAAAGAAGAAAAAAACAAAACAAAACAAAAAACCCACCAACTCTGAAGTTGAGCAAGCCAGGGTTTAAATCCTGCCTCTACTGTGTAACAGCAATGACCTTGGACAAATGACCTAGCATCTCTGAACCTGAGTTTCCTCACCTGTAAAATAGTAAAACTTCTTGATAGGTTGGTGAATGGGTACAAACTTAGGGAAGAAATACCTTCTAATGTTTGGTAGCAGACTAGTGTGGCTACAGTTAGCAACGATATATTGTGTATTTCAAAGTCGCTAGAAGAGAGAACTTGAAATGTTCCCAACACAGAGAAATGATAAATTCTCAAGGTGCTGGATACCTCAAATACCCTGGCTTGATAATTACACATTCTGTGTATATAAAACACATTCATATGCACCCCATAATATGCAAAATTTCATGCATCAATAAATGAAAAAAGCCAGATGTGGTGGCTCATGCATGTAATCCCGGCACTTTGGGATTACTTGCCACGGCAAGCGGATCACCTGAGGTCAGGAGTTCAAGACCATCCTGGCCGACATGACAAAACCCTGTCTCTACTAAAAATACAAAAAAATAGCTGGGCATGGTGGCGCGCCTGTAATCCCAGCTACTCGAGAGGCTGAGGCAGGAGAATCAGAACCTGAGAGGTGGAGGTTGCAGTGAGCTAAGATTGCACCATTGCACTCCAGCCTGGGCGACAGTGCCAGACTCCATCTCAAAAAATAATATAAATAAATAAATGGAAAAAAAGAGGGTAGGACTTTTTTCTTCACAGAGTTACTGTAAACATCATACTAAATGGGCTGGGCGCAGTGGCTCATACCTGTAATCCCAGCCCTTTGGGAGGCCAAGGCAGGCAGATCATGAGATCAGGAGATCGAGACCATCCTGGCTAACACGGTGAAACCCCGTCTCTACTAAAAATACAAAAAATTAGCTGGGTGTGGTGGCGGGAGCTTGTAGTCCCAGCTACTCAGGAGGCTGAGGCAGGAGAATGGCATGAACCCGGGAGGCAGAGCTTGCAGTAAGCCGAGATCGTGCCACTGCACTCCAGCCTGAGCGACAGAGCGGGGCTCCGTCTCAAAAAAAAAAACGAAATTTATTGGCTCACAGTTCTGAGGCTGGGAAGTCCAAGAGCTAAGGGTCAGCATCTGGCAAGGGCCTTCTTGCTGCATGATAGCACAGCAGAAGGCCCACATGGTAGAACAGCAAAAAGAGGATGAGAACGAGAGAGAAGCAAATGTGGACCAAACTCATCCTTTCACAAGGAACCCACTCCTGAGATGACAAACCCACTCTGGTGATAACAAGATTAATCCACAGAGTCCTCTTGCCCTAATCACCTCTTAAAAGTCCCACCTCTTAATACTGTTACCATAGGATCCATTTCAACATGAGTTGTTTGGGAGGGAACAAACATCCAAACCACAGCTGGGCCCTTCTTACAGCAAGACAAGGGAGGAAGATGTCACTTCAGGGAGGATCGATGTCATTACAAGACCTCACAAAACCTGTTTAAGGTCACCCTCCAAGCTGGTCCAGCTGTTGAACACACCATCATGCCCTGTTTTGTGTATTCTGGGAGAAAAATGTATCTAGCATTTGAAAACCAGGGGCATGAAGGATATTATTGCTCGGTTGAGACTAAGTTAATAATTTGTGAGTAGTTAAATACAATATTAAGTAAATAATAATGTAAGTGAGAAGCGGGAATAGCAAATATCACGAAGATGGTGATCTTGGGGGCTGAAGTTTGCAAAACGCCAACAATAGCTTTGCCTGTGGTTTCAGCCTTTGTCCTGTCCCTCTTTTACTAAAGGCAGGAAGACATGTCCCCTGTGAAACCAGGTTCCTTTTCGTCTACTATATAGAGTTCAAAACAATTTCAGTCATTCTTGAGAAACTGAAGACAAAGGATGTTTTCCACCTTTTTGAAACTATAGTGGGTTGAATGGTGGCCCTAAAAAAGCTATGTCCACGCTCTAAACCCCAGAACCTATGAATGGGAAACTTGGAAACTTATTTGAGAAAGGGATCTTTGCAGATGTAATTAAGGATCTTGACGGAAAGTCATCCTGGACTTAGGGCGGATCCTAAATCCAATGACTGGTGTCCTTTTTTCTTTCTTTCTTTCTTTTTTTTTTTTTTGAGGCAAGGTTTCACTCTGTCACCCAGGCTGGAGTTCAGTGGTGTGATCATAGCTCAGTGCAGCCTCAACCTCCTGGACTCAAGCTAGCCTCCCGTCTCAGTCTCCTGAGTAGCTGGGATACAGGCGTGTGCCACCATGCCTGGCTAATTTTGTCTGTTTTTAGTAGAGACGGGGTTTCACCATGTTGCCCAGGCTGGTCTCAAACTCCCGAGTTCAAGCAATCCTCCCACCTTGGCCTCCCAAAGTGCTGGGATTATAGGCATGAGCCACCGTGCTCTGCCCTGATGTCTTTGTAATAGAAAGGAGAGGAAGATTTGAGAACCACAGCAAAGATGGCCTATGAAGGCAGAGATCAGAGTGATGCTGCCACATGAAGGAGCACCTGAGATCACCAGAAACTGGAAGAAGCAAGGAATACCTTCCCCTCGAGCCTTTGGAGGAGTGAGTCCCTGCTGACACCTTGATTGCGGACTTCTGGTTTACAGAACTGAAATAATCCATTTCTGCTGTTTTAATCCCCCAGTTTGTGGTCATTTGTTACCGAAGCAAACTCATCCAGAACCCAAGGGATATAGTCTCAGAAATGTGCACCCAGTGGTAGAGAAACATTACAAGCCACTGCAAAGCTGAAGGAGACAGGGAATGGGGAGGAGTCCTCAGGCTCAATCTCAAAGATCCCGGCTGAAGCCCAGCAGTACCGTGGTTGCTCCTCGGTTCCAGAAGAGCTGGGGGGACATGGCATGCCTCATAACCCCAGGTGAACACTTGGCATCGGTCCGAAGGATATCCTGAGCTGCTATGAGGGATCTTTGAAAATATTTACTCTCCAGCATGTAAATATACTGAAAGATCTTCCTGCTATGAACATATCTCCGTCTTTGTGAAGGCGGGGACTTGGCTTTTCAGGCCAGATATGACCAGAGTGCAAGTCAAGGCTCTACTGTAGACACCCACTCTGAGAGGTCATTGCACAAAGCCCAAATCCCTTTGCAGGGCCCACAAGGTCCTCCAAGGCCTGTCCCCTGCCTCCCTTCCCAGCCCCATCTCATCCACCATATTGAATCCTCCCCACTCCTAGAATGCACCACTCTCTTGGGCATGTGCCTTAATGCACCCCCTCCGACCCTCTGAAACCACCCACCCAGCCCCTCTCCCCTGCCCCTTCTTCCACAAAGCCTTCCCCGGTGTCCACAGCCCATTTAAAACTTGGTGTCATAATCGGCCGGGCACGTTGGCTCACACCTGTAATCCCAGCACTTTGGGAGGCCGAGGTGGGCAGATCACTTGAGGTCAGGAGTTCGAGACCAGCCTGGCCAACATGGTGAAACCCCATCTGTACTAAAAATATGAAAAATTAGTTGGGCACAGTGGTGCGCCCCTGTAGTCCCAGCTACTTGTGAGGCTAAGAAGGGAGAATCGCTTGAACCTGGGAGGCAGGGGTTGCAGCCAGCCAAGATTGCACCACTTTACTCTAGCCTGGGCAACAGAATGAGAAGAAAAAAACAAAAACGAACAAAAAAAACTTGGTATGATAATCATCCATCCTTCACCAGATCGTGAGTTCTGGAATGACAGGGCTAGCATCATATGAATTGCCCAGCCTGACCCTCCCAGCCATTCTGCAAATATCTACCAAGCACTGTCCACATGCTGGATATTTATGAGGTATTAGGAGGCAGCAGGGAGCCAGGGATTCCACCTGTCTGCCCTCACGGAGCCTACATTCTAGAGGAGGCAACCTGCAATAAACAAATAAATTCAAAATATAATGTCAGGTAGTGTAAAGAACCACCATCCAAAAGCTACAAGGGAGGCAAAAAGGTGACTGCATGCTGGAGCCCTCAGGACAGTGCAGCACTTGTGTACACAATTGATTAAATTGATTAGGGTGCAAGGACTTCGCTTTTTTTTTTTTCTTTTTTTTCAGACAGTGTCTTACCTTGTTACCCAGGCTGGAGTGCAGTGGCGCAGTCTTGGCTCACTGCAGCCTCAACCTCCTGGGCTCAAGCAATCCTCCCACCTCAGCACCCCCAAGTAGCTGGGATTACAGGCACATGTCACCATATCCAGCTAGTTTTTTGTACTTCTTGTAGAGACAGGGTCTCACTATGTTGCCCAGGCTGGTCTCAAACTCCTGAGCACAAGCCATCCTCCCACCTCAGGCTCACAAACTGCTAGGATTATAAGTGTGAGCCACCACACCTGGCCACATTTTTCATTTCTGTTGAACTGAAATCATGTGATGCTTTTCTGTCTAGTAGGAAGATCACCCCAAGGGGTACGGTGATTTTGCGCTGTAGGACATTAACCGACTTTATGTGTAACATGGCCTGTTTTTGTTTTTTTGTTCATTTGTTTTGAGATGGAGTCTCGCTCTGTTGCCCAGGCTGGAGTGCAGTGGTGCGATCTCAGGTCACTGCAACCTCCGCCATCTGGATTCAAGCAATTCTCGTGCCTCAGCCTCCCAAGCTGGGACTACAAGCACACACCACCACAGCTGGCTAATTTTTGTATTTTTTTAGTAAGAGATGGGGTTTCACCATGTTGGCCAGGCTGGTCTCGAACTCCTGACCTCAAGTGATCAGCCTGCCTCCGCCTCCCAAAGTGCTGGGATTACAGGTGTGACCCACTGCGCCCAGCGTAATATGGCAATTTTATCTCCTCATTTTTCTTACTTACTAGAAGAATCCCTGTTTTTCGAATTCTCATTGGAGCCAGCTTTGTCATTGTGCCTAGGCCCTCATTAGTAAAGTAAATAAGACTTTTAATACATACTCACTAGGCCGGGCGCGGTGGCTCATGCTTGTAATCCCAGCACTTTGGGAGGCCGAGGCGGGCGGATCACGAGGTCGGGAGATCGAGACCACTGTGAAACCCCGTCTCTACTAAAAATACAAAAAAATTAGCCGGGCATGGTGGCGGGCGCCTGTAGTCCCAGCAACTCGGAGAAGCTGAGGCAGGAGAATGGCGTGAACCCGGGAGACGGAGTTTGCAGTGAGCCGAGATTGCGCCACTGCACTCCAGCCTGGGCGACAGAGCAAGACGCCATCTCAAAAAAAAAAAAAAAAATTATATATATATATATATATATATATACACTCACTATTGACTTTAAGATAATTATGTTTTAATGGTTTGAGAATTATAGCCTTGGCAGTGTTGGTAAATACTAGAAAGAACAACAGAGCCATTGGAGGCTGGAAGAGCGTGAATGAGGGCGGTAGCTGCTTCAGGTGGGGAGATTGGGCCGGCAAGTGGGCAAGTCTTGGAGGAGGAGGAGGAGGAGGTGGAGGAGCAGCTGTGCTGAGTGGGTGAGCGGATGAGTGAACGGAAACCCAGAGCTACCAGGGCTCCGGACTCTGGCCCAACCAGTGGGGAAGACAGGTGAGTAGTTTGGTCTTGGCTTCAAGTCTCCCAAAGGGTTTGGAGGTCATGTTCTCCTCCCCCAGGTTCCACGGCTTGAGGGGAGAAGGACCGTCAGGCACCTTGCGTCCCCGCTGGCCCCTGGCAGGATTCTCACCACAAGGTGGTGCCCCAGCCTCATGAATCCAGGGCCAGACGTGCCAGAAAGGAATCCAAGGTAATCATCTGTCCTGGCGGCCATGCCAAAGTGTGGGTCTACAGTGACTCTCGGGGGACCCTAACTAACCTGCTATACGTTGTACAGCAGCACCTGAGTTCTGAGAGCGCCAGTATCCAGCTAGCCCCAAACCCGAATTCAAATAAAACCCACCTTTGTTAAGAACTTACCATTGGCCGGGCGCGGTGGCTCATGCCTGTAATCCCAGCACTTTGGGAGGCCGAGGCGGGCGGATCATGAGGTCAGAAGATCCATACTATCCTGGCTAAAATGGCGAAACCCCGTTTCTACTAAAAATATTAGCCGGGTGTGGTGGCGGCCGCCTGTAGTGCCAGCTACTCGGGAGGCTGAGGAGGAGAATGGCGTGAACCCAGGAGATGGAGCTTGCAGTGAGCCGAGATTGAGCCACTGCACTCCAGCCTGGGCGACAGAGCAAGACTCTGTCTCAAAAAAAAAAGAAAAAAAAAAAGAAAAAAAAAAAGAACTTAAAATTGATCTCATTTATCTGCCCAACCAATTTGTACACATATTATTTTATTCTATTTTATTTTATCACTATTATTATTATATTTTTGTAGAGACAGGGTCTCACTATATTGACCAGGATGATTTCGAACTCCTGGCCTCAAGCAATCCTTCCACTTCGGCCTCTCAAAATGCTGGAATTACAGGCATGAGCCACTGCGCCCAGCCTCCTGTACCCATTTTAGAGACACGTAAGCTAAGGCTCGAATCTTTACAGAGGCTGTCCAAGGTCGCAGGATTCAGAAGTAGCAAGAATGGGCTTGGCATGGTGGCTCACGCCTGTAATCCCAATACTTTGAGAGACAGAGGTGGGAAGATCACTTGAGTCCAGGAGTTCAAGACCAGACTGCACAACATACCAAGACTGTCTCTACCAAAAGAAAAACAATCAGCCGGGTGTGGTGGCACGTGCCTGTAGTCCCAGCTACTCAAGAGGCCAAGGCAAGAGAATCGTTTGAGCCCAGCAGTTTGAGGTTACAGTGAACTATGACTGCACTGCACTCCAGCCTGGGCAATAGAGTGAGAGTCTGTCTCTAAAAATAAAAATAGCAAAGAAGTAACAAGAGGTGGGATCTAACACCAGTTCTGTCTTTCCACTGGAAACCCAGAGCTCTTTCCATAACCCCTGCCCAGGGTGAGTATTGTTTGTCTGAAGGAATCCAGGAGCCCTGTGGATTGGAGCTTATGCTGTGCCATTGTCTTTGGATGGATCGAAGGGTTTGACGTGCCAGGGCTGGGAAATGATCACAGTCTTATTCTGCCTGCCTCAGGCTTCAGGAACCAACTGCTATTAGAGCCATGTGGGAGCGTTTCTTGGGGGTATTTCTTTGGAGCGTTTCTCCTAGACCAGGAAGGTGACAACCTTCACATTGGGATGCATGGACTGGTGGTGGAGTTTCCAGCTTCAGAGCTCACCAAGAAAGAGCATGAAGCTGATGGTTTGGGTGCTGGAGACAGGGACAAAGGAACAGAGCCTTCCCCCAGCACCCCTTTCCACTGGAGTTTCGTCAGAGGCAATAAAGCTTGATGGTTAGAACATGGCACCTGGCATCTGAACTCAAACCAGCCCCAACACTCACCTCTCTGAGCCTCAGAATCCTGGTCTGTAAAATGCGCACACTACTAGTGCTTACTTCTCAAAGTTGGACTTGGTAACATCTGTCAAGCACCTAGCATATAACCGGGCAAGGAAGAAAAGCTCAAACAATGGTAGCCATCACCAGGCGTGGTGGCTCACATCTGTAACCCCAGCACTTTGGGAGGCCGAGGCAGGTGGATCACCTGAGGTCAGGAGTTTGAGACCAGCATGGCCAACATGGTGAAACACCGTCTCTACTAAAAATACAAAAGTTAATAGGGCATGGTGGCAAACACCTATAATCAGCTACTTGGGAGGCTGAGGTAGGAGAATCACTTGAAGCCGGGAGGCAGAGGTTACAGTGAGCCAAGATTACACCACTGCACTCCAGCATGGGTGGCAAGAGCAAAACTCTGTCTGAAAAAAACAAAACAAAACAAAAAAGTGGTAGCCATGCCATCATCATCATCATCTCCCTATTATTATTAATCTCTGTTGCATTTCCATTAACTGTCTGTCTTGGGAGAATGGAAATTCCCCAAGTAGGCGGCCTGCTCAACAGTTAATGGTGGTAAAACAGTCTCACTTGCCTAACCACTTCGCCTAAGTGTTACTTAACTGACAGGGTGGGTTATTTTGGGGAGAAAAAAGATCAGTCAAGCTCTCGAGTGCACCGTCCCTGAAAGGTTTCTATGACAACACATACCTGGATGTTCCAGTGGGAAGGTCACCTGGGGAAGAGTTCAGAGCTAAAATCAAGAGGGGGGCCCCACCCAGGTGGGGACCCCACCTGGAGGCGGGGGGAGGTCCTCCCACTCCTATTTTTCTGCTTGCGTTTTCCCAGCCCTGACTCTGTATCCCTTTTAAACCTCTTCACGGCCCTGTGGGGTAAGGACTATTATTCTTACGTCCATTTTACAGATGAAGCAACTGAGGCTTGGAGAAATTAAAGCTTGCCCAAGGTCAGTCTGCTAATCACATCTTGGATCATCTTAGACCTTTCTGGGTTTCATTTGTCAGACTAGAGGAGTTACACTAGAGGGAGGTTTCTCAGTCTCAGCACTGCCAACGTGTTGGGCTCAGTAATCCCATGTCATAGGAGACTGTCCTATGCATTGTAGAGCATTCAGCAGCCCCCTCGGCCTCTACCCATCGGATGCCAGGAGCACCTCCCCATCTCCCAGCCCCCACCACAGTCATGACAACCAAAACTGTCTCCAGATGTGGCTAGATGGCCCCAGTTAATAACCACTGGGCTAGGCAATAATCTTTCCTCTTTCCTTATACTTGTGCATTCTACGTTTTTTAATTTTTTTTTTTTTTTAGATGGAGTCTCGCTCTGTTTCCCAGGCTGAAGTGCAGTGGCGTGATCTCGGCTCACCGCATCCTCTGGCTCCTGGACTCAGGCGATTCTTCTGCCTCGGGCTCCCAAGTAACTGTGACCACAGACATTTTCTATTTCTTTGCAAGCATTTTTTATTTCTTTGCAAGTTAACCTGCCTGTTCACCTGTGCCACCATGCCCAGCTAATTTTTGTATTTTTAGTAGAGACTGAGTTTCACCATGCAGGCTGGTCTCGAACTCCTGACCTCAGGTGATCCACCCGCCTCAGCCTCCCAAAGTGTTGGGATTACAGGCGTGAGCCACTGCGCCCAGCATACATTTTATTTATGTATGTATTTTTTTGAGATGGGGTCTTGCTCTGCCACCCAGCCTGGAGTGCAGTGATGCTATCACGGCTCACTGCAGCGTCAGCCTCTCAGGCTCAAGCAATGCTCCCACCTTGGCCTCCCGAGTAGCTAGGACCTAGGCACACATCACCACACCAGGCTAATTTATTTATTTTTTGTGTTTTTGTAAAGATGGGGTCTCCTTATGTTGCCTGGGCTGGTATAAATTCCTGGGCTGAAGTGATCTTCTTCCCACCTCAGCCTCCCAAAGTGCTGGGATGACAGGCATGAGCCACCGCGTCTGGCCCACTCTAAAGCTCTTTCCCAGGACCCATCTCATGTGATCCATGTGTGGTCATGTGACATTGAGGTCTTTCGTGCAAAGATCCTTGTCCAGGGCCCTAGAGCAGCCCAGCACCTGAGCCAGGTGCTCAGGAAATCAGGATGAAAATCATCTCACCTGCTTGGTTGTCCAGCACGTCCCACTGTATCACCCTGTTTTAAAGGCACAGAAACTGAGGGTCCCTGGGGAGGAGGGACCCACTAGGGGTCCCACAGCCTGTAAGCTAGAAAGCTGGGTGGGAGCCCTGATGGGCCTGACTCTCGGGCAGGAGTTTCCACGGTAGCCTCTAAGGAGTTTGAGACCAGCCTGGGCAACATGGTGAAACCCTGTATCTACTAAAAATACAAAAAAAAAAAAACAAAAAAAAAAAACAAAAACAGGCATACTGGTGCACATCTGTAGACCTAGCTGCTCAATAGGGTGAAATGGGAGAATCACTTGAGTTAAAGAGATCGAGGCTGCAGTGAGCCAAGACTGCACTGCAGCCTGGATGACGAGAGTGAGACTCTCTCTCAAAACAAAACAAAAATAGCTGAGGCTCAGAGAGGCAAATGTCTGAGAAGGAACAGTGGGTCTGACCTTGAACCCTGGTGACTCTAAGTCAGGAGCTGCCTCCAGGACCCAGCATACAGCCTGGCACCTTCCAGGCAAAGCCCCTCCCTCTGCTGCCTCTGAATTCAGCAGGAGACTGAGCGTTTGCATATACTTCATGTCTAAAAACTTCCAGGATTCCCAAGATTCATTTCACAAAGCCTTTTCCCATAGGACAGATATTTGACATATTCCTAGAACACCCACTGCATGCCAAGCACTGTCAGAAGTCATCATCAAAGATCTCAGAAAAGACGTACATGTTCAGCTATTTTCTCCATCAGTCTCGATGAGGGAGCTACACTCCAACTGACCCCTGGATATACCACAGCCATGTATTGTCAAGAAGAATGGGGTGAATAGGCAGGGCATCTCTAGCCACAGGAGGAAGGGACCCAGGATGTACTAAGCTCCTTCTATATTCTTGGAACTACATACACATTAACTCAGGCAGGGTTTCTCAAGCTCGGCACCACTGACGTCTTGAGCATGAGAATTGTCTGTTGTTCACTTTCTGCCTTTAGGAAGTCCTGCAGAGCATGGGGGTGACAGTATGACCCATCTCCCCTGTCATTTCACTATGTCTTGAGCCAGAAGGGGGACTGCACTGCCGTGCGTCCTTTGGGCTGGCAGTGCTGGCAGTCCCAGTCGTCACAATGACAGCAGAACAAAGCCCTGACATGTGTGTGACATGTCAGATGCAGCAGCTGCCTGTCGGGCCTGGCTCACTTTCTCATGCTTTCCCCATATTACCTGAGATGTTCAGAGGAGGAAAGGTGGAGGCAGCCCTTGGGTCTTCTAGGAACCTAGCACGAGGGCCAAAATGCATGAGAACAAGCACAAGATAATCCCACAGAAGCCTTCCTCTTAGCATTCAGGCCTCAGATTAAATGTCACAGCCTTGTGGACAACTCCCTGACCATCATGGCTGGTGTACCCACCCTGATCCCAGGAACATCATCTTATTTTGCATTTCCCTAGAGCACTTATTATCAAAATTAGCTTCTTAGGCTGGGCACAGTAGATCATACCTGCAATCCCAGCACTTTGGGAGGCCGAGGTGGGAAGATCACTTAAGACCAGGAGTTCGAGACCAGCCTGGCCAACATGGCAAAACCACGTTTCTACTTAAAATACAAAAACTAGCTGGGTGTGGTGGCACACGTCTGTAATCCCAGCTTATCGGGAGGCTGAGACACAAGAATCGCTTGAACTGGGGAGGCAGAGGTTGCAGTGAGCCAAGATAGCGCCACTGCACTCCAGCCTGGGTGACAGAGCAAGACTCTGTCTCAAAAAGAAAGAAAAAAAAGAAAGAATGAAAGAGAGAGAGAAAAAAAAAGAGAGACAGAAAAAGAAAGAAAGAAAGAGAAAGAAAGGAGAAAAGAAGAGAAAAGAAAAAAGAGAAGAGCTTTCTTAGTTACACATTCACCTTCTTATACACTGTCTCCCAGCTACAGAGTGGAAGTTCCATGGGGGCAGGACCACAACCACCAATGCCTAGAACAGTGTAGCACCTGGCACACTGTAGGTGCTAAATGTGTATTTGTTGACTGAACAAATTAGTGGAAAAATTACTAAATGAACGAATGAGCTCTGGCCCACCTCTCACAATCAAGCAGATAGTTTGCTGAAACTAGTACAACTACTTACACGGCCAATGCACGGTGCCCAGCAGAGACCAGGAGCAAACTTCCTTTACTTCCCCCACCCAATGACCTACTGTGGTATGTACTTTTTTCCTTATTATGGTAAAATACACACTGCACAAAATTCACCAATTTTTACCATTTTAGAGTGTACAATTAAATGGCATTAAGTACAATCAAAATGCTTTTTTGTTGTTGTTGTTTTTTCGATGGGATCTTGCTCTGTCACCCAGGCTAGGTGGAGTGCAATGGCACAATCTTCGTTCACTGCAACCTCTGCCTCCCAGGCTCAGGCAATCCTCCCACCTCTGCCTCTTAAGTAGCTGAGACCACAGCCACACACCACCACACCTGGTTAATTTTTGTATTTTTTCTAACAGTGGGGTTTTGCCAGGTTTCCCAGACTGGTCTCAAATTCCTGGGCTCAAGTGATCTGGCAGCCTTGGAGCTCCCAAAGTGCTAGGATTACAGGCGTGAGCCATCGCACCTGTTCCCCCTTCCCGTGTTTTCTTCTAAGAATTTTATAGCATTAGGTCTTACACTTATTTAGGTCTTTGATCCAATGTTGAGTTAGTTTTTTTATATGGTGTGAGGTAAGGGTCTATCTTCATTCTTTTACATGTGAAAATGTGGTAGATACTTTATTCAATTTACAGATTAGAACATAGAGACTGAGAGGGAGTAAATGACGTGTCCAGAGTCACATAGCCATTGGGAGTTGGAACTAGAATTCAATATTAGGTCTGACTCCCAAGTTGATCCCCTTTCCACCACATCAAAACGCCCTTTATTATTTTGGATAGATGATATCTCTTTATTATTTTGTGACCAGGGATGTGGAAATCACAGGCCGAGTTATTAAAATATGTGCTTTAATCTGGGCCTGGACAAGTTCTTCCTCCTCTCTGGGCCTCACTCTCCTCTTCTGTACAATGGGCTGCTGATCTCTAAGAGTCTGTCCTGTGGAGACCACTGGTACCCTTGGAGCCTCATTTACCATTGCCTTCATTTTCATTTCTCCTCTCCAGAGTGCAGTGGGGGCCCTCCCAGCTAGAGCTGAGCTTCTGGAAGGAGCTTATTGATAGGCACGGAGCATGGGTGAGTCTTCCTCCCAGGCCTCAGCCAAACTCTGGGAAACACTCTGCATTCCCTGGCAGACACCTGCAACCCCAAGCAGCTCCATAGGAAAACTTCAGAACGGCAGAAAATGCAAGGGAAGCCAATATGGAAAGGGCTTTTTCCACATGCTGACAGTTTTCTTCACAAGTATCACAATGAAGCTATTTGAGAATCAGCTTGCAAAGCACCTGGCTCTAAATAGCCTTCTCTCCCCAGTCCTTAAGTAGAGACAAAGCACCTCCTTTCATCCTCTAGAAGTGCCGTTTCCCAGGGCCTGACCCACAAATGGGTGCTCGATACCTAGTTGAATGAATGAATGAACAGATGAATGGAGATGGCTACACGCACTTCTTATTTCCCTTGATTGCCTTAGACCAGGACACGGCAGATTTTTCTGCAAAGGGCCAGAAGGTAAATACTGTTGTCTTTTCAGGTCACAGAGTCTCTGTCACAACTACTCAGCTCTGCTGTTGTAGCTCACAGACAGCCATAGAAAATGCATAAATAAATGGGCCTGGCTGTGTTCCCATAAAATTTTATTTATGCACAGTAAAATTTGAATTTTATGTAGTTTCTATGTGTCACATAACATTATTCTTCTTTTGAATTTTTTTTAAACATTTAATATGTAAAACCAATCTTAGCTCATGGTCATAGGAAAACATGATGAACTACATTTGGTCTATGAGCTATAGTTTGTCAACCTTTGGCTTAGACTCTTTTAAAAAAAATTATTTATAAATAGAGATGGGGTTTCACCATGTTGGCCAGGCTGGTCTCAAACCCCTGGCCTCAAGTGATCTGCCCACCTCAGCCTCCTGGAGTACTGGGATTACAGGCGTGAGCCACCACTCCAGGCCCTTTGGTTTAGACTTTTCCTTTCTGTTTTTCATTTTAAATATTGTCGTCTTAGTACCAGAGTAATATATATTCATTATAGAATAATTAGAAATTAGTGACATTGTAGAGTTTATCCTCTATTAAAAATAAACCAAAGGGGATAAAAAGAAATTACTGACATGGACATGCAAATAAAGTAATATTAGAATAATCTATAATTTCAATACACAAAAATAACGATTTCTCCTACTGAACACATAGTTTTTCACTCAGCATTGCTAGCTAGCTATATCAGTGCTTTTTAATATAATAGCCACTAGCTACCTGTTATTATTACACTTTAAATTAAAATTAGATACTGGCCGGACGTGGTGGTTCACACCTGTAATCCCAGCACTTTGGGAGGCTGAGGCTGGCAGATCACTGGAGGCCAGGAGTTTGAGACCAACCTGGCCAACATGACGAAACCCTGTCTCTACTAAAAATATAAAAATTAAACAATTAGCCAGGCGTGGTGGTGCACGCTTGTAATCCCAACTACTCAGGAAGCTTAGGCAGGAGAATCCCTTGAACCTGGGAGGCAGAGGTTGCAGCGAGCTGAGATCGCACCACTGCACTCCAGCCTGGGTGACAGAGCGAGACTCCATCTCTAAAAAAGTAAATAAATAGGTACAATTAAAATACAGTTATTCAGTTGACTAGTCATTGCTTTTTTCAAAATTTTAAATTTATTTTTCTCTTTTCCTTTTTTAATTCTTTCTTTCTTTCTTTCTTTCTTTCTTTCTTTCTTTCTTTCTTTCTTAACATCTTAGATACCAAGATGAGTCATTTCAGGTGTTCAACACCTCCATGTGGCGCTAGTGGCTACCACATGGGATGGCACAGATACAGAGCATCATAGAAAGTTATATTACACAGCATTGATCTAGCTCTACTCGGCAGATTTTTAAAAAAGTAAGACATTTAACAAAAAGTAAGACAATACCAAATATACTGTTTTTGCAAATAACTTAACATTTTGAGATTTGTTTTATTTTTGAGACAGGGTCTCACTCTGTCACCCAGCTGGGGTACAGTGGTGTAATCTTGGCCCACAGTATCCTCAACCTCCCAGGCTCAAGGCTGCCTTAGTCTCCTGAGTAGCTGGTACTACAGGCATGCGCCATATCGCCCGGATAAATTTTGTATTTTTTGTAGACACAGGGTTTCTCTATGTTACCCAGGCTGGTCTCGAATTCCTTGGCTCGTGCGATCCTCTTGCCTTGGCTTCTCAAAGTGCTGGAATTACAGGCGTGTGTACCACACCCAGCCCCACTCAATATTTCATACCTATGTTTATTGTTCAATTTCATGCAACAATTTCCCTCTGAGTCCCTGCTGTTGTGCATTTAAGTTGTTCCCAGTTTTTCCCTATGATAAACAAAATGGTAGTAAGCTACTTTATCATTAAATCTTTGTTCCTTTAATTGTTTTCAGATAAGTTCATAGGGATTGGATTGCTAGATCAAAGGGTCAACTTACTTTAAAGATTTTTAAAATAGAGATACCCAATTTCCCTCCAGAAAGGCTGTTATTCTACTGCCATCAGCAATACATGAAACTCCTTGAAGTCTTTGCAAAGAATAGTAATTATAATAATAAAAACAAGGTCATTTTGGTAGGTAAACTGTTTCCCTCTTTTGGTTTTAACTTGCCTTTCCTTTGCAAAATGTCATCTCCCATGTTTATTGGCCATTGTATTTCTTTGGGCAGGTCAAGGGTAGTAAAGGGGATTATCTTCATGGCTTTGGTTTTAAGAAAAAATTGCTAGATTTTCAACACAGGCCCCATCAATTTCTTCAAGCAAGGTGACAATCACCCAGGCTGGAGTGCAGTGGTGCCATCTCACCTTACTGCAACCTCTGCCTCTCCGTTCAAGTGATTCTCATGTCTCAGCCTCCCAGGTAGCTGGGATTACAGGCATGTGCCACCATGCCGGGCTAATTTTTGTATTTTTAATAGAAAGGGGGGGTTTCCCCATCATGGCCAGGCTGGCCTCAAGCTCTGGGCATCAAATGATCTGCCTGCCTCAGCCTCCCAAAGTGCTGGAATTACAGGCGTAAGCCACTGTGCCAGGACTCAATTATTCTTATTTACTGCTCTGTGTGTGTGTGGGGGGGGGGGGGGGGGGAAGGTCCCCAGAGGTGACACTGGGAGGTGAATGATTTGTTTGGCAGCTTTCTATTTATCTATGTGTTTACTTTATCTTAATTCTTTAATTTCAAGGACTATAGCTCTTGTGTAATCAGAGATAGGGCAGCCTGGATTCCTGAACAGCAGGAGGAGAGACCTCAGGGTTCTACAAGACTCCAGCAGACCAAGTTATCAGTGATCAGGCTGAGTGGGGAGAACCAAGCTGAACCCTTTCTCCGCCTTTAAGGTCTGTAATCTCCATCCATCCATTCATTCATTATGAGGACTTGATGATCGCCTGTTGTCTTGATGAGCAGTTCTTTGTGTCTTTGATTTTGTCACTGAAAGATTGCATCCTCTTTCCAAATACCTCTAGAAAGCTGTGGGGGCTAGCCATCCGTCACACCTGAGTGTTAACTAGCTTCCACCCAGCATTTTATACAACGGTAGAAAGGCACCTTCATCATATCTAGGGCCTCGTTTATTCCCACGAAGGAGGTACAATCTCTGTTGTCCCAATTTCAGGAAATTGAGGATCAGGAGGCGCAGTGACCTGCTCCAGGTCATGCAGAAGGAACCACCTCTGACTCCCAGCGCCCTGTTTGTCCTCCGGAGCGCTGGGGCCAGGCGGAGGAAAGTCGCTGGGAGCAAGAAGGGCTGGCAGGGCCCTGAGCGCCGAGGTGGGGGGTGAGGTGGGGAGGTCGGGATGCTCCTTCCCTCCTCCGCAAAGGGAACCCTTCTGATTCCGATTCTAGAGCTCCAGAGACCGGATCCGAGACGCGGGTGGAGGTGGAGTTACACTCGCCTGCAGCCCTGAGGGTGTAAAAGGCCCATTAAGATCCAGATTAAATCAACCTATGGAGCTGCTCGCCAGAGGGTCAGCGTCCCCACAACTTGACGGGGGTCCTCAGCCGTCTCCTCCCCAGCCCCAGCACTCCCTCCCAGCCCTCGCGGTCCCTCTGGTGGGTCCCGCCCCAGCCCCCGTCTCCCCCGCCCCCGGAGGCTGGACTCTGCCCCCGCCCCGCCTGCCCCCTCCCTCCCGGGGGCGGTGGCCCGTGGCCGGCGCACCCATTGGCTGCGGCGAAAGCGAGGGCCGGGGCTGGCGGCGCTGATTGGCCGGGACGTTCGGCGGAGCCAAGGAGTCTGGCGAGTCGCTGGGGGAAGCCGAGCAGACACCCAGCGCTGCCGGAACTCGGGGCGCGCATCCCGCAAGTCGGAACCCGGCGGATCGGATCCCGCAGATCGGAGCCGGGGCCTGGAGGTGAGCGCGAGGCGCCGGGTGGCTTGGGACGGGCCCTTCCGAGGGGAGCCGAGAGGAGGTCCTTCTGCCCTGCCCCCAGGGAGCAAAACCTGGGCATCTTCTCCTAGAAACGGAGCCCTCATCTTTCCAAGACGCGGGGCCCTCCCCCGAAAAGACAGGGGCTCCCACTCCCCAGAGAGCAAAATACCTTCCTTTCTCCTTCAGAAATGGGCCCTTCCTCCTGGCTCCAGCTCTAGACAGAAGTCCTCTCCCTTTTACCCCTTGAAATAGAATGTGGCCCCAAAAAGTGGTCCCCAGGTCTCTAGAGCCCCCTCACCTCTTGGGAGACTGATGCTCCTTCCCCATCCTTAAAAAACGAAGTTTGGATGTCTTCCTTCTCCCCTCTCTCTCGGAATACTGGGGGTCTTCTCAGCTCATAAATTACAGTGACCTCCCCCTCCATGACAAATGGAAGCTCTCCCCCCATCATAAGACGAGGAAAGCCCGGAGCAGAGACTCTGCAAGTCACCCTCCCACCCCAGATACTGGGCTCTGGAGAGATAGATGATTCACCTTAGCCCTGCCGGAGACCCCTCCCTACCGGTTAGAGAGGCAGGGTAGCCTCTGACACCACCACATTAAAGGCTTTTGGGGATTTCCCCTCTCCTCCCCAGTGAAGATGTAAAATGAGGGACCTTCATACTCAACAGCAGGGCAAAGGTCTGGTCACCCCTCCAAGTCATCCACCCCCCTCCGCTCCTCCCAAGCCCTTTCACACAAACCCCATCCTAGTAAGGCCCTGCACCATCCTCCCACCGCTCCCAATCCCATCCTTCTCCACCTCACCCCAACTCCACTCCCACACCTGGCTGCCCCACGTATTTCACATCCTCTCACCTTTCCTCACCCACCCTAACCAAGGTAAGACTAGAGGGGGTTCAGTGAGATTTAGTAAGACTGGAGCTTTTAAAACTGGGATCCGGGGCATAGAGGCCCTTCCAGGAGTCTTCAAACTCTGACAGCAGAGATGGCCTCTGAGGCAGCAGGACCGGCAGAGACCACCCGACACCTCTCCCCCACTCCCCGCCCCAACACACGCACAAAGGGCTGTATTCAGTGCATTCTCTCTTGCAGTCTGGGAGGACAGCTGGCCCTCTTCCAAGAGGGCCCCCATTTCCCCTCTAAACTGTGCACCCCCGCAAGCGCCTGTGGACATTGCCTGGTGGAATTGCCTGGGCACTCAGCCAAGAGAAATGGGTGCTGCTGGGCCCATCCACTGGGGAGGAGACAGTGTTGGCTTTGCTGCTTTGATGAAGTTAGACTAAGGGACAGGATGTTGGTGACCTGGGGGTGGGGAGGGGGTGGGAAGAGCTGTTCTCCGGTGGGTCAGGTTGGGAGGCAGGAGAGAGGGAGGCAGTGAGTCGTGTCTTGCTCTTTGGAGCCTGTGTTAGGGCGTGGAATCATAGAGAAATGTGTTTTCTCGAGGCCCAAAGAGGTTTGCCACGGGGAGAGAGGTAAATGGTCCAGTCTGGAGTCCTAAGACCTAAAAGGGCTTCTACATTAAAGACATGGCCCCTTCATTTGACAGTTAAACACACAGAGGCACAAAAGGGGAAGAGACTTGCTCAAGGTCACCCAGCCTGTGGGTGACAGCTGGCCCCAACCCCTCCAGGACCCTTAGGGTGCTAGGATCCCTGACACAAGCCCCAGTCCCCACATTTACAATGGGGACTTGGGGACCACTGGGTCCCAAGTCCCCACTTGTCAGAGGAAGCGCCAAGGCTCTGCGAAGGTCATGAAGCCAGGAAGGGGCAGAGCTGGAACTCAATGCCGTCCCCCCGGAGGCTGCCTCGTGGAATCCATTCCTGGGTGTCAGCGCATCCCTGCTTACCCCGTGCGATCTTTGTATTGAGGCCATTGCCAAATCTAGGCTTGTGAAAATCCACACTGACCCGGGATAGCTAATAAGATCAGTTGCAGCTAATAAGAATCAGATGCTGGAGTGAAGGCTGCTGCAGGAACCTCAGTGGCATAGCCGGGTTTGCTCCAAGAACTTTGGACAGGCCCTGAGGATGTCATATTCCTTCCCTCCAAGGTCCCCTTCCTCTTAGCCCCTGCCCATGACCTCTGGCTTTGAGTTCCCTGCACATTGTCTCATCTCTGGTCAGAGGCCTGCATCTTTTCTCCTGGGGCATTGCATGGGAAAAGAGCTGAAATTCTGGCAGATTCTCTAGGACCACCCACCTGGGCAGCAGGGACTGGGTCCCTACAAATGAGAGGGTCTGAGTAGAGGCTCTCTCTGTTTCTGCCCCCACCCAGTTCCCAGCTAAAGGATTGGTTGTTGTGCCCCAAATTTGCCAAGGCAAAGTTCAAAGCATGAGGAGGACCATGGTACAGAGGCCAAGAGGTTGGTCCCTGGAGACCTCTTATCTGGCTCTAGAGCACAAATCTGCCACTTAGTGTCTGATCTTAACCTCTCTGTGACATATCTTTGGGGTAAAATGAATTAATCCTCATAAAATGTTTAGCACACAGCAAAATGAGCAGAAACAATGATTACAAGTGCAAAGTCATAAAACCTCTAATCATGAAGTGGGGAGGTGCTTATGCCTTAAGGCAAAACTTGTAACCCTTGCTGTAGATAATCTGCCAGGGCCAAGGCGCTTGGGGACAAGGGGATGTCTTCCCAGAGAGACAGTGTAGTGTGTGGAATGGACCGCAGACCCTGAAGCCAGATGGAGTAGAGTGTTGACCACTGGTAGTGGCTGTCTGTGGAACCTTAGGCAAGTCATTCATGTCTCTGAGCCTCAGTTCCTCGTCTTTGAATGAGGTTTGTTGGGGCTGGACATCAGAAAAGAGACAGGTCTAGATAAGGGGTTCTCATTTTGGGCACTGTTGACGTTTGGGTCGGAGGATTCTTTGTTGTGAGACTCCCCTGTGTATTGTAGGATATTCAGCAGCGCCTCTGGTCTCTACCCACTAGATGCCAGTGACACTCCCTACCCCATGAGTCATGTCCATCAGAAATGTCTGCAGACATTGCCCGATGTGCCCTGGGGAGCAAAATCATCCTTTTCCTTCCCTATTGAGAACTGCTGGTCTAATACATGGCCTTAAACATAGTTGATACTTAATATGAAACAGCTTCCTAGCTGAGGCGGGTGGATGGCTTGAGCCCAGGAGTTTGAGACCAGCGTGGGCAACATGGCAAAACCCCATCTCTGTAAAATACAGGAAAAAAAAATTAGCTGGGCATGGTGGCATGTGCCTGTAGTCCTAGCAACCTGGGAGGCTGCGGTGGGGGGATTGCTTGAGCCCAGGGAGGTTGAAGCTGCAGTGAGCCTCATCACACCACTGCATTCCAGCCTGGGTGAGAGAGTGAGACCCTGTCTCCAAGAAAACAAAACCAAAAACAGCTTCTTTCTTGCACAAGCTCCTCGTTTTGGTTTCTGTGTAATGAGGAGAAGGAGATGTGTCTAGATGCGGTGCCTTCCAATATTAATAACAATTTTTAATTTCTCACATTTACACAAGACTTTCTTGTCTGGTTTTTGTTTTTCTTTTTAGTAGAGACAGAGTTGGGTGGTCTCTAACTCCTAGGCTTAAGCGATCCTCCCGCCTTGGCTTTCCAAAGTGCTGGGGTTACAAGTGTAAGTTACAGGAATAAGCCACAGCACCCAACCTACACAGGACCTTATCATCTCCAAAGCACTGTTGTGTCTATGACACTGTTTCTCCCTCTACGAATAAGCAAACTAAGGCTCACAAAAGTTAAAAGACTTGTCTAAGACCATCACCTGCTTCTCCACCACGCATCAAAGAAACATCCCTGCCAGAAATTGTTTGAGAAACAACTGAGTTCTGGGCCTTCTTCAGATTAGTTATCAGGGTCTTTCAAAACTTCCATGGCATGCTCTTTGGTCCAGCAATCCCACTTTGAAAAATCTCGCACAGAAATGCTCACACTTGCACTGACATAACATAAAAATGTCCATGGCAGAGCTTGCAACACCAGTATGGGAAGGGATTACAGTATATGCATTCATGTGAGAGAATGAGTAGACTTTAGATGAATGAGGTGGATCCACATTCCTGACCTTGAAAGTTTCCTGAGGCATATGATTTAGTGAAAAAGATAAAGTCACAGAATCAACGTAGCCAGTATGATCCTATTTTTTTAAATGTAAATATGCATGATAGTATATATGTATGAGATAGTATATATGTATGAGAACATATATACTAGATAGTATATATGTATGAGAACATATTCCTGGGGGAAGAAGAAGAAAATAAATCTCCACCAGCTTCCCATGCTTAAAAATGAGCAAAGTGGGCTGGCCACCTTGGCTCACATCTGTGATCCCAGCACTTTGGGAGGCTGAGGGAGGAGAATCACTTGAGCCCAGGAGTTTGAGGCTGCAGTGAGTTGTGAGTGAGCCACTGCACTCCAACCTAGGCAACCAAGGGAGACTCTAAATAATTAATCATAAAATAAAAATTAAAATGAGTAGAGCACAACCCACAGAGGTTGAGATACTTGCTCACACCAGAAGTTGCCAGTGGTGAAATTCAGCTTTGAGTTTGCTGATAGTTATGGGGCCAAGAGACAGGAATCTGAGGCTCATCTCAGCAGGCCAAGCCTCCTTCCTTACTGTGAGGGAATTCCTTCTCTGACCGCCTACAGGGATCCTGGTGTCAGACTGACCTCATCTGAATCAGGCTTCCACCCGAGTGATGACCTCAGGCCAGCCACTTTAACTCTCAGTGCCTCATTTCTCTATCTTTAAAATACCTAAAAGACAAAGGAAAAAAACATGAAAGCCAAAAAAAAAAAAGAAGAAAGGTAGAAGGAGGAGGCAATAGTAGAACCTCCCTCATTGGGCCGCTGTGAGGATTACATAAAACCATGTGTTCCGACCCCCAGTACTTAGTAGGTGCTTAATTAACACGAGCCCTGGTCTCTCCTGCCGTTTTCTCTGCTTGCCTACTCCTTGCCAGGAGGCAGAAGACAAAAGCCTCAGAAAGGACAGTGGGGGCTCCTGAGGCCCCAGGAGTGCTTAGCAGGCTGAATCAGTTGTCCTCACTTCATCACTCTGCCCTCAGATCCACCATGACCACTCCGCTGCAGGAGCTTTTAACAAAAAGCCTGGGGGAGCATTCTGAGGGGGTCTGTGCTATAGCTCCTCCTCCCTGGGGTCTAACCATCCTTGCTTTCTCTAGACACTCCACACATTAAACTGTCTTACCCGTTGCAGGGATGGGATGGCATCATGTGGCCTCTAATTATACATCCCTTCAATAATAAGATTGACTCTCCAAGGGCAAGTTTTCCTCCTCCTTCAAAAGCTGTCTCACATTGCATCTTTTATAGGTAGTCTTCCCCGCCCCTCTCCTACCTCCAGCCAGGAAAACCATTTCTCCTCCTCCCAACTCCTGTCATCCACATCCTAGACTTCCTGGGTCTGCCATATCCTATTCTTCCTGGGTCCATCACATCCTAGATTTCTTGGGTCCATCACCCTTTGCTGGATTTCCTCCCAATCCATAATTGCCTGGAAGCAGCCATCACATCCATCACATTTATTCTTGTGTCTCAAATGCATAGCACACTTCCCTGTGCACACAGTAGATATTCAAGGAGCATTGACTGAATGCAGAAATGTATTTTTTAAATTGGGGTAAAATACACATAACATGAAATTGACCATTTTCACCATTTTATTTTTATTTATTTTTGGGGGGGCCAGGGGGAGTCTTGCTCTGTCACCCAGGCTGGAGTGCAGTGGTGTGATCTCGGCTCACTGCAACCTCTGCCTCCTGGGTTCAGGCAATTCTGACTCAGCCTCCCAAGTAGCTGGGATTACACGCATGGGCCACCACCACACCTGGCTAATTTTTTTGTATTTTTAGTAGAGACAGGGTTTCACCATGTTTGCCAGGCTGGTGTTGAACTACTGACGTCAAGTGATCCACCTGCCTCGGCCTCCCAAAGTGCTGGGATTACAGGCATGAGCCGCTGCGCCCAACCTCCATTTTTTGATTATTATTATTGGGGTCACTGTGGCAGGTGTGAAGCAGTACCACATTGTGGTTTTGATTTGCGTTTCCCTAATGACTGATGGCATTGAGCATCTTATGTGTTTGCTGGTTATTGGTATATTATCTTTAGGGAAATGTCTACTCAAGTTCTTTGCCCATTTTTGAATTGAGTTGTCTTTTTGTCTTTTTGTTCTTGAGCTGTAAGGGTTCTTCTTTTTTCTTTTTTTTTTGAGACAGAGTCTCACCCTGTCACCCAAGCTGGAGTGCAGTGGCATGATCATAGCTTACTGCAGCCTTGACTTCCCAAGCTCAAACGATCCTTCTGCCTCAGTCTTCCAAGAAGCTGGGACAACAGGTGCCACCAAACCTGGCTAATTTTTTAAAAAGCATTTTTTTGTTGTTGTTGAGATGAAGTCTCCCTATGTAGCCCAGGCTTGTTTTGAACTCCTAGGATCAAGCGATTCTCCCACCTCAGCCTCCCAAACTGCTGGGATTACAAGTGTGAACCGCCTCGCCTGGCCCAGAGTTCTTTATATAAATAAATGTTTCTTCGTGTCACTATTTCTTCATCCACTTAAATATTTGCTCAGCTTCTGTAGGTCACACACTGTCTTGTGATCCTGGGAATATCACCAGTTCCTGCCTATCAGGAACTCACAGTCTACTGCAAAGTTTCGTAGCCTCTACACTTTTTTTTTTTTTTTGAGAGGGAGTCTTGCTGTGTTGCCCAGGCTGGAGCGCAGTGTCATGATCATGTTTACCCGGAACCTATGAATAGGACCTAATTTGGAAATAGAACCTTTGCAGAAATAGTTAGGTTAAAATGAGGTCTTCCTGCATTAGAGTGGCCCCTAATCCAATGACTGGTATCCTTTTTTTTTTTTTTTTGAGATGGAGTCTCGCTCTGTTGCCCAGGCTGGAGTGCGCTGGTGCGATATCAGGTCACTGCAACTTCTGCCTCCCAGGTTCAAGCGATTCTCCTGTCTCAGCCTCCTGAGTAGCTGGGACTACAGGTACCCAGCACCACACCCGGCTAATTTTTGTATTTTTAGTAGAGACAGGGTTTCACCATGTTGGCCTGGCTGGTCTTGAACTTGTGACCTCAGGTGATCCACCCGCCTCGGCCTCCCAAAGTGCTGGGATTACAGGCACGAGCCACTGCTCCTGGCCCACCTCTATACTACTGACGTGGAAGCAAGGCTGTCCTGTGCCGGATGTTTAGCAGCATTCTTGGCCTCCACCCACGAGATGCTGGCAACATACCTTCCTCCAAGTTGTGACAGCCGGAAATGTCTCCAGGCATTACGAAGTGTCCCCTGGGGAACCAGATTGCCTGTGGTTGAGAATCACTGGTTAGAGGCTAAGACAGCCGTGTGTATCTACAATCTCAATCAGATTGCTTGTGCCTAACAGGATACACACACACACACACACACACACACACACACAGGAGGCATTCAGGATGTATTTGTTGGATGTTGTATGGCTGGGGGTGTGGATGGATGCATGGATGGACAGACACAACCGCTTTGTTGGTTGGCTAGATTGATGGATGCATGTGTGAATGAGTGGATGAATAAATGAATCCAATTTACAAATTCTACTGTGGGAAAACAGAACGCTGTTCTTCCAGCCAGAGTAGCCTACCCCTTTATCTCTGTCTAGCACAGCGTTTTTCAAACTTTAGCATCAGAATCCCCTCAAGAGCTTGTTAAAACACAGATTGATGCCCCTGCCCACCAGAATTATGATTTAGTAGAATCACCGGTGGGCAGAATGCTCCCACCTCTATTTCCGTGTTCTCTAGGAATCCTGGACCAGCCCCCGACCCCTGCCAACCTTGTCCTTGTCCAGGGGTCCCGTAATCTTCACTGCCAGCATCTCCCATTTAGGTGCTAACGTCTATTATCTTGGATATCGGCAACTTGCCAGCAGTCTGTCCCTGGGCTGCACTGAGAATTCCTTCAAAGGTGGGACCCACTGTATTCTAGTACCTTACTACTGAAAGTGTGGTCCAGCGGCCAGCAGCATTGCATCATCTAGGAGCTAGCTAGAAATGCAGAATCTTGGGCCCCACCCAAAACTGCAGAATGTGAATCTGCATTTTAACGATATCCCTCGGGGTGATTTGTGTGCCCTTGTAAGTTTGAGAAGGCTATTTTAGACAGACCTGTAACCCCCACACTCAGTGCTAAGCTGGGGATAGCTTTGCTGATAAGTTACACTGACAGCGTCTGTTAACATGTGATTGGTGCCTGAGTTGAAGCATCTTTCAGGCATTCCTGGCCATTTGTATCTTGGCCTGACGTTATCTCTTGAAATGTCTACACTGGCCTCGCTTTACCCGTGGGAAAACAGAAGCCCAGAGGAGCAGTGCCTTGCCCAAGGTCACACGATGACCGTGAAAGCAGAGTGCAGATCACCCTCCACTCCTTAAAGGGAATGGGATCAAGAGGATTGAAATGCTGTATCCACTGGGCAGGGTGGCACATGCCTGTAGTCCCAGCTACTCGGGAGGCTGAGGCAAGAGGATTGCTTGAACCCAGGAGTTCTGAGCCGTAGTGTACTGTGCCAATCAGGTGTCTGCATTAGTTCGGCATTGATATGGTGACCTCCTGGGAGTGGAGGACCGCCAGGTTGCCTAAGAAGGGGTGAACCAGCCCAGGTCAGAAACAGAGCAGGTCAAAACTCCTATGCTGATCGGTAGTGGAATTATGCCTGTAAATAGCTGCTGCACGCCACCCTGGGCAACATAGCGAGACCCTGTTTCTAAAAAAAAAGAGAGAGAGAAAAGAACTGAAATGCTGCAATAATGAAAATATGGGGTGGAGGGGGAGCATTCTGAAGCTACTTAGGTCTGTCCTCTGAAAGTGGAGAAAGGAGAGATGACTTAAAGGTGATGCAAGAACAAGAACTTAAGTTGTATTCTTTTGTTCATCCAACCAGTGTTTATTGGGTACTTACTAGACTCCAGCCATGGTTGTCTGGTATCTATAGTATTGAACAAGGAAAGCCAGGCCTCCCTTTTGGTGGCTTATCTGGAGTGGACAGATGTAGCCATCTGGCATTCATTCATTTGTCAATGAATGTGTTCATTTATTGCATGATTTCCATGTGCTGTGTACAGTAGTGGGGGGTGTGTGTGTCTATGTGTCTGTGTGTGTGAGAGAGACAGAGAGATTGAGAGATGGAGGGAGAGACAAAGACTCAGCTGCTACACCAGCGCCTCTTGTAGACTAGCCATGCGGAAACAGGCCCCAAAACAAGGACCACACAGCTGAAGGTGTGTGGGAGTGAATACAGGTTCAAGCTCAAAGTAGAAAGAGGTTACCACTCCCTGTTCCTGGGGATTCTGGGGAAGAAATTTCAGGAGGAAAAGGCAGAAAAGAAGAGAAAGAGACTCTGTGCAGGGAGAGCATCATGAACAGGGCCAGAGAGTTCATAGGAAGCCGTTCCAAGAAAATCGCAGGGGAAAAAAGAAGGATAGACCAGGCACGGTGGCTCACACCTGCAATCCCAGCGCTTTGGGAGGCCGAGGCGGGTGGATCACTTGAACCCAGGAGTTCAAGACCAGCCTGGCCAACATGGCCAAACCCCGCCTCTACAAAAAATGCTAAAATTAGCCAGGCGTGGTGATGCATGCTTGTAGTCCCAGCTACTCAGGAAGCTGAGGCAGGAGGATTACTTGAGCCCAGGAGTTTGAGACCAGCCTGGGCAACATAGCAAGACCCCTCAAGACCCCTTCTCCACAAAAAAATTTAAAAATTAGCCAGGTGTGCTGACGTGCATCTGTAGTCCCAGCTACTCAGGAGTCTGAGGCAGGAGGGTCACTTGAGTCAAGGAGGCCAAGACTGCATTGAGCCATAATCATGCCCCTGCACTGCAGCCTGGGCAACGAGCGAGATCCTGTCTCAAAAAAAAAAAAAAAAGATGGAAGGTAAAATCATGAATCTCATACAGATACAAAAACAAACACTCAACGATTTTATGAGGCTCATTCAATGAGGGAACCAGGCAGACATTACAACCAGTTCAAAGGAAAAGTCATATAAAGCACAAATACGTAAAGAGTAAAGGGGTGTCTAAATAGATTCGAAACAGAGGCAAACATGGTTGGACAAGGCAGAATTTGCTTGTCTGTCAGTTTTCTACAACTTACAAAGGAGTCAGCAAAATAGTTTGAAAATAATGAACAAGGCCAGGCACGGCGGCTCATGCCTGCAATCCTAGCACTTTGGGAGGCCAAGGTGGACAGATTGCTTGAGCTCGGGAGTTCAAGACCACCTTGGGCAACATGGTGAAACCCTGTCTCTACCAAAAATACAAAAAATTGGTCAAGCATGGGGGCGCGTGCCTATAGTCCCTACTACTCAGGAGGCTGAGGCACAAGAATTGCTTGAGCCTGGGAAGTGGAGGGTGCAGTGAGCCAAGATCACGCCATTGCACTACAGCTTGAGCAACAGAGACCCTGTCTCAAAATAACAATAATAATGAACAAGTGAACAAGGCTAGAATCAGATAATCCAAAAATTTGCGTTGTAAGTAGGTAGTGCATAACTCTTTTTCTATAAAACCAACATTCGGCCGGGCGTGGTGGCTCACGCCTGTAATCCAGCACTTTGGGAGGCCGAGGCAGGTGGATTGCCTGAGCTCAGGAGTTCACGACCAGCTTGGGCAACACGGTGAAACCGTGTAAAAATACAAAAAAAAAAATTAGCCTGGCGTGGCAGCCTGCGCCGGTAGTCCCAACTACTTGGGAGGCTGAGGCAGGAGAATCGCTTGAACCCGGGAGGTGGAGGTTGCAGTGAGCCAAGATTTCGCCACTGCACTCCAGCCTGGGCAACAGAGCGAAACTCTGTCTCAAAACAAAAACAAAAAAAACAGCAGCAACAACCAAAAAAAAAAAAAAAACCAATCTTCAAGTGATGGAGAGGCATGTGTGGATGAGGAGTGGGAAGTGGTGGCTGTAGGAAGAGTAGATCGTGTCCCACCAGGTGACCCGTGCTCGTGAATTTGGACTTGACTCAGAGACCCATAGGGAACCATGGAAGAGATTTAAGCAAAGCAGTGATGTGATTTTGTTATCACTTGAGAAAAATCTTCCTGGAAGCTGAATGGAGAGTAGACAGACACCTTCTCCCACTAGCCTTTGAGCTCAGGTTTCATTAGGGAAACAGCCAATCCCAGGGGCAGATTGCTGACCTTCCTGCAAAAGGTTTTAGAACCTGGAAGCTCCCTCAGGGCAAGGTTGGCCGAACACCAGCCAAAAAGCAAGGCACCACCCCGGCAGGACAGGGCTGTTTTGTGCATGGGAACAAAGCCTGCCTCCTCTCTCTGCCCAGAGCTGTAAATAGCACTCTGCTGGCTTCGCAGGCTGAGCGCCGGTCTGGGGACAGGCTGGAAATGCACACACACCAAGGCGCATTTGTGCAAATGAATGCCTGCATGCAGATTTGCATGCCTGGCTTCCTGCCCGAGCCCTAAGTGTCCAGTCCTGCAAGGGGCTGGAAGCAGGGTTCAAAAAAGAGCCACACACAGAAAAGTGTGGCCATTCTGACCTGGGCACAGGTTCCGGGAGGGATTCAGAGGCAGGCTGGCAGGGTGAGTGGGAGAAGACATGCAGAGAGCCCTGGACAGAGTTTTGGCTCCAGCTTTACCCATGACAATGACAATGACCCGTGAGTAGTGGCCACTCACATTGGCTGTGTATTTGTGTGTACTTGCTCACCTTGTCGCTCATAACAGCCCTATGAGGAAAGGCTGATCAGATTTCAGAGACAGGAAATGGAAGCTCAGAGAGGATGACTGACTCGCCCAGGGTCTCCTACTGAAAGAGCGCTGCTAGTGAGAAACCGAGGCTTGAAGACGCTGGAGCCCTGGTGTCTAGGACTGACCCACATGGACACCTCTGCATATGCCCACTGCTGTCTCTGACCTCAGTTTACTCATCCGTCAATGGGTGCAATAATGTCTCTGCACCTAATGATCACAGCAGAGTTTGGGAAGATGAACTGCCACTGCAAATGAGAAAGGCTTGAAAAGTCGTAAATGCTGAATATGAACTGGTGGTATGTGGAGAAAGTCTGAAAGTGCTTTCCTTACCCCCAGAGATGGTGTGGAGTGCAAGGCCAAACTTCTTTGTACTCAGGGGCTTTGGAAGTGCAGAGTGGCCTTGGATGGGTGGAGTGAAGGCATGCTGAAGCTTGCTGAACCACTCCCGGACCATACATAGGTGAGCCAGGTTGGGTCTAGTCTGTTTTTTTCCCTTGAGAGGAAGAGATGGTGGGTGCATTGCGGAGAGAGTGGGAAACAGTGACCCTGAGGTGGGGACGCACATCTGGATACAAAGTGTTTGCCAAGAGCACTTGGCCACCTGCCCTCCCACGGAGCAGGTGCTAGTCTTGGGTCCCACTTTTCCGGGTTCTTCAGAAGCTGAGCTCGGGTCTGTAATCCCAGCACTTTGGGAGGCTGAGGCGGGCGAATCACGAGGTCAGGAGATGGAGACCATCCTGGTCAACATGGTGAAACCCCGTCTCTACTACAGATACAAAAAAAATTAGCTGAGTGTTGTGGCGCATGCCTGTAATCCCAGCTACGCGGGAGGCTGAGGCAGAAGAATAGCTTGAACCAGGGAATCGGAGGTTGTAGTGAGCCGAGATCGCGCCACCGCACTCCAGCCTGGTGACAGAGTGAGACTCCGTCTCAAAAAACAAAAAACAAAACAAAAACAGAAGCTGAGCAGCTTGCTGTTTGTTTGGACTGAGCAGTCCTTCCAGCAGCAGCCACCTGCCAACGAATCAGATCATTTGCGGGTGATCCATCCGGTCCCACGCAGGGCATCCCCTGAAAGGCCTGTGGTGGGGCTTGGGCTGAGGCCTGTGTCTTAGACCTGTGAGATCAGGGGAAAGTCCTGAGTCTGGAAAGCAGCTGTGCTGCTGGCTCCCTGAGTACCCAGGAGCCAGTGACTTCTGTCCAGACCTCAGTTTCCTCATCTGTAAAATGGCAACAACAAAACTACCTGTTGAAACATTATATAAATGGTTGTTAAATTGCAAAACTGGATGATAAGAGTTGAATGCTCTTTTTTTTTTTTAAGAGACAGGGGTCTCACTCTGTTGCTCAAGCTGGAGTGCACTGGCACCATCGTGGCTTACTGCAGCCTTGGCCTCTGGGCTCAAGGGATCCTCCTGCCTCAGCCTCCCCAGTAGCTGGAACTATAGGCACATTCCTCACCCTGCTATTTTACTTAATTTTTATTTTTTTTGTAGCGGCAAGGTCTTGCTGTGTTGCCAAGGCTGGTCTCAAACTCCTGGCCTCAAGCAATCCTCCCAAAGTGCTGGGATTGTAGGTGTGAGCCACCGCACCCGGCCAGAAGTTGAATGCTTCCTACCTACAAGACACTGGGTAACACTGAGTACTACTTGAACTATCTCATTTTTAACCTCTCAATAAGGCGGGAAAGGTCCTCTTCCTTTAAGCTTCTTCACCAAGGTCACAGAGGTAGCAAGAACTTGAAACAGGACTTGAACTAGGATCTGCCTGGCTCCAAAACCTAAGTCTTCAAACATGGGGTTATTGGAGGACCTCCCAGGGCCAAGGACTTAGAAGCCCTCCTCCTTCCCTTCCTGTACCTTTATTCCTCAAGTCTGTATAGACTTACTCTGTTATTTTAACAACTTACTTTTTGAATAGGCAATCATGGCACGTGGTAAAACACTCAAACACTGCAACTCAATCTACAGAAAAAAAAGTAAATTTTTCTCCCTCATCCCCATCCTGTGGACCCCTTTGCCTCATTAGAGGCAAATAGTCACCAAGTCCAGGGTCTTACTATGTTGCCCAGGCTAGTCTCAAACTCTTGGCCTCAAGTGATCCTCCCATCTCAGCCTCCTGAAGTGCCGGGATTACAGGCATGAGCCATCAAGCCTGGTCTTCCTTTATGGTTAATGCTTTTTGTGTCCTATTTAAGAAGTCCTGCTGAGCATGGTATCTCACGCCTATAATCCCAACACTTTGGGAGGCCAAGGCAGGTGGATCATGAGGTCAGGAGTTCGAGACCAGCCTGGCCACCATAGTGAAACTCCATCTGTACTAAAAATACACAAAAAAATTAGCCGGTCGTGGTAGCAGGTGCCTGTAGTCCCAGCTACTTGGGAGGCTGAGGCGGGAGAATCACTTGAACCCGGGAGGCGGAGGTTGCAGTGAGCCGAGATTGCACCACTGCACTCCAGCCTGGGTGACAGAGTGAGACCCAGTCTCAAAAAAAAAAAAAAAGTCCAAGGTCATTTGTATTGTTTCTTCTATTATCTTCTGGAAGCTTTCATGTTTTGCCTTTCATATTTATCTCTAGCATCCACCTGGGGTTGATTTTTATGTATTGTCTTAGGTAGAATCATGATTAATTTTTTCCCACATAGATAGTTCATTTGGCCCAGTATCACTGCCTCCGTTGTCAAAAATCAAGTGTCCATATATGCATGTATGTGTTTCTATTCTCTGTTCAGTTCTATTAATCCGTGTGTTTAATCTTTGCCGCCATACCACGTCTTGACTGCTGTAGCCTTAGAATATGATAGCCATTGCCTCGTTGCCCTCTAAAGAGACTGCACCAATCAAGACTTACTAACAATTCGACAAAAATGTTTTGGGCTTCCAATACAGTGCCAGATGGTATCATGATGGGAATTCAAGTTTAATCATATGCACAGCTTCTACCTTAAAGTGTATAGTCTTATAAGTGACAAGACATGAACCAAATAATTACACAAATAGAGGTAACATGTGAATGTGATGGGGTCACAAAGGGGAGCCATGTAGGATTCTGTGCTAAGAGAAAGATTTGATCTGGTGGGAGAGGTTCAGGGAAGTCTTCTGTGAGAAAGTGAGTCATGAACTGATATGAAAAGTGTGAGTAGAAATGAAGGAATCAGAAGCAAGGGAAAAGCATTTTGGGTGGTGGGAACAACATCTGCAAAGACTGAGTAGAAGCCTTCCCAGGACAAACACTAGATCCTCGTGGTGAAACCCAGAGTCAGGAAGGTGGTGTGCACAGAAATTGGAACGGTGATAGGGACCAGACCTCAAGGCCTTTAAACTACATTCAACGGCTGGTTTTTATACCTAGAACAACTATCCTAAGAACAATAACAAGAGTCACCTTGAATATTCCAGATTTAGGGTAGTTCCAAGAGCCTTTTCAGCACAACTAGGGTTGCTTCTTGGCAGGAGAAGAATGTGTATGGCAACCCCTGGAGTGACACATCAGTTTTATTAAGCTTCATCTCCCCAGCTCCTGGCAGTGAATATTTCATTTCTGCTAGCAGTGGAAGCAACAGTTTTACTGTGCGGTCAGCCCAAGTTTTGGCAGCAGCAGCATCTGCCTGGCACCATCTCAGGTCTGGAACTCTTTTCTCCCCAGCCTGGTTAGTGTCTTGCCTGCTACAGTGTCCCTTAAGGTGGACCTGGTGCCAGCCACAGTGCTGTGAACTTGAACTGTTTCTCCTCATTCACCATCATCTCTACTTCTCACCCGTGGAGGCATGATTCTCGCTCTATGGATAAGAACACAGAAGCTTAGAGAGCTTAAGTCACTTGCCTAAGACCACACAGCTTCCAGAGGGCAAATATAAAAGTCTCCAACTCTATAATTTTCTACATTTTTTGTGGTACTTTTTTCCTTTTCAAAATATAGAGTGAGTCATACTCATCAGGAATTTTACCTACAGAATGACAACATTTCTGGGGAGTAGGACAGGATTCTGAGATGTTTCCAATCCGTGCCTTGAGCGGATCCGATGACTTATCCAGATCGAGGACCCTCATCTCATTCTCGGCAGCGCCTTTTAAATTTGGCAGCCGACGTGGGGTTTTGGTTCTTTCTGCACCAAGTGGAGTAATTAAGAAGGTTTTCATCAAGGTAAATATCTGCTGGGTTTCTATAGAATTGTGGGGAGGGAGGTGAATATACACCAGCACTCAAAATCTCATTAAATGGGTCTGCCCCTTGTTCCAGGACAGGAGAGCCAAACATAGCGGACGGGATTGATGTTGTTTTCATGAATGTAGGTGGCCGCTGTGTTCTTTGTGGGTTTTCAAGGTGGGAAGTTGTTGGCAAAGGAACGAGTGAAGAAGCCAGGAGTAATGCTGCTTCGGGAAGGTTTTAGAGCCTGGGGGAAATAATGGAGTTTTAGAGTAAGTATTGGCAGTGCGTTAGGGAAAAAAAAACAAACCTGAAAAATAGAATACAGATTTCAGTTAAGCGCTCCCTTTGTCAAACCACACTTGCCCATATTGGCGCACAGCTTGTTGCCACAGCCACATCTCCTCTGTTTATTGAGTATCTACTTAGTGCTTGGTAATATACTGTGTACTATGAGTACCATCTCCGGGAACCCCACAATAACCCTTTGATGTGATTTCAAACCCATTTTACAGACGAGGGGCTATTACAAAACTGAACCCCTTCACCTGAAGGCTTGCACCTGCCTGTGGTTGATGCATCACCTTGGAGCAGATAAGCTGCAGCTGTTGCTGAAGAGCAGGGTTCTCAGCTGCTGCAACTGTGCTCCCCACGGGACTTTTTTTTTTTTTTCAAGACAGAGTCTTGCTCTGTCGCCTAGGCTGGAGTGCAGTGGCACAATCTTGGCTCACTGCAATCTCTGCGTCCTGGGTTCAAGTGATTCTCCTGCCTCCGCCTCCCGAGTAGCTGGAATTACAGTCGTGCACCACCACACTAGGCTAATTTTTGTATGTTTAGTAGAGACGGGGTTTCGCCGTTTAGCCAGGCGGGTCTCAAACTCCTGATCTCAGGTGATCCTCTGGCGTCAGCCTCCCAAATTGCTGGGATTACAGGTGTGAGCCACTACGCCCCGTGCCAAGGGACTTTTGGCAAGGTCTGGAGATGCTTTTGGTTGTTACAACTGGTGGGGGAAGGAAGAATGCTACTGGCATCTGGTGGGCAGAGGCCAGGGATGCTGCTAACCATTCTAACCCTTCCTTCCGCAACAAAGAATTACCTGGCCCCAAAAGTCAATAGTGCTGAGGTCGCGAAACCCTGAATAAAAGAGCACAACTTTTCTATACCCCTTCCAGTGTTTTCATAGGAAGTTTCTGTTACAAACCACACCTGTTTTCAGTACCTTGTCCCTGGTGACTGGCTCTTATCGGGTTTCTGGGCTTTCCTTTCAGTAGGGTGGCAGGACCTGGGCTCCATGTTAGATTCAGTAAAACATGGGCTGGTCGCCGTGACTCATGTCTGTAATCCCAGAACTTTGGGAGGCCAAGGTGAGAGGATCACTTGAGGCCAGGAGTTAGAGACCAGCCTGGAAAACGTAGTGAGACTTTGTCTCTACAAAAAATAAAAAAAATTAGCCAGGCACGGTGGTTCATGCCTGTGGTCCCAGCTACCTGGGAGACTGAGTTGGGAGGATAAGGGCTAGAAGTCAAGGCTGCAGTGAGCTGTGATCACACCACTGCCCTTCAGCTTGGGCGACAAAGCAAGACCCTATCTCAAAAAAAATACATTATAATTAATAAATAAGTAAATAAAGTCCATAACATGCTTTCGGCAACATGGCCAAGAAGGAGGCAGTTGAGCAGGTGAGGTTCGCCTCTTGGAAGCTGCATTCTAGGACATTTGCAGTACTGCAGACTCATACCTTTTTTGCTAGGGGGATTGAGAGGAAAATCCCCCCAAAAGGGCCTGAAGCTCTTAGCACCTGCCATGTCATATTCTTTTCTTCCTGATAGGAGTGGAGCGTGCTCATAAATTCACACCTTTGCTGCTGAACATGGTATGACAAAGGTCACTGCACTCTGCTGGGCTATCTGCGTTTCTATCTTGAAGGAGCAAGCAAACATGCAAATCTCTTGCCCTTTGTGCGGGGGTTTGGCTACCTGGCTGATGGAAAGAACACTTCCCCTACTACATTTAAGGGGAACTTTGCTTGGCTCAGACCTTTGAAGTATCCAAAGGTACTTTTTTTTTTTTTTTTTTTTGAGATGGATCCTCACTCTGTCACCCAGGCTGGAGTGCAGTGGTGCAATCTCAGCTCACTGCAATCTCCACCTCCCAGGTTCAAGCGATTCTCCTGCCTCAGCCTCCTGAGTAGCTGGGATTACAGGTGCACACCACCACATCTGGCTAATTTTTGCATTTTTAGTAGAGAATGGGGTTTTACCATGTTGGGCAAGCTGTCTCGAACTCCTGACCTCAGGTGATGCACCTGCCTCAGACTCCCAAATTGCTGGGATTACAGGCGTGAGCCACCATGCCCAGCCTCCTTGTGTAACTTTTAACTCCCCAAAAACTTTACTACTAATAGCCTCCTGCTAACCTGAAGCCTACTAGTAACATAAACAGTTAATTACAAGATTAGCCTCTACACATATTTTAGGCATCCATGACATACCTAGCTTTTTCTTAATTTTTTTCAATGTTTCTAGGCTACACCGTTTATCTTTGAGTTTTTCTAATTGTCACAAATCTCCAAAAAAATTCCAGTATATTTATTGAAAAAAATCCACATATTAGTGGACCCATGCATTTCAAATCCATGTTATTGAAGGGAATAGTCTATTTAGGTCTTTTTATTTTTATTTTTTTGAGACAGACTCTGAGTGTCGCTCTGTCACCCAGACTGGAGTGCAGTGGCGCGATCTCAGCTCACTGCAACCTCCGCCTCCCGGGTTCACGTGATCCTCATGCCTCGGCCTCCTGAGGAGCTGGGATTACAGGCATGTGCCATCATACTGGGCTAATTTTGGTATGTTTAGTAGAGACTGGGTTTTGCCATGTTGGCCAGGCTGGTCTTGAACTCCTGACCTCAAGTGATCTGCCCGCCTCAGCTTCCCAAAGTGCTGGGATTACGGGTATAAGACACCATGGCCAGCTTGTTTTTAGGTCTTGAATTTGCTTGGAGGGTTTTATTTTGTTTCACTTTGCCCATTCTTTTAAGTAAATTTTTTGTTTTGAGATTAGTGTAGATTCACACACAGTCATAAGAAATGATACAGAGAGATCCTATGGGTCCTTCCTCCTGTTTTCCCCAATGGCACCATCTTACTAACCCATACAGTACAATATCACAACCAAGGTACTGACATTGATACAGTCCATCCATTTTAATTTTAATTTTTTTATTCTTTATTTTTATTTATTTGTTTATTTTTTGAGACAGAGTCTCGCACTGTCACCCAGGCTGGAGTACAGTGGCATGATCTCCACTCACTGCAAGCTCCGCCTCCAGGGTTCATGCCATTCTCCTGCCTCAGCTTCCCTAGTAGCTGGGACTACAGGCGCCCGCCACCACGCCTGGCTGTTTTTTTTTTTTCTTCAGTAGAGACAGGGTTTCACCATGTTAGCCAGGATGGTCTCGATCTTCTGGCCTTGTGATCCGCCCGCCTCGGCCTTCCAAAGTGCTGGGATTACAGGCGTGAGCCACCGCACCCGGCCCAGTCCATCCATTTTATTCAGATTTCCCCAGCTTTACATGCATTCACCTTGCACGTTTTTTGTTTGTTTGTTTGTTTTGTTTTGTTTTTGAGACAGAGTCTTGCTCTGTCACCCAGACTGGAGTTCAGTGGTGCAATCAACGGCTCACAATAGCCTTGAGCTCCTGGACTTCAGCAATTCTCCCGAGCAGCTGGGACCACAGCCACATGCCACCATGCCTGGCTACCTTTTTTATTTTTTGTAGAGATGGGGTCTCACTATATTTCCCAAGCTGGCCTGGAATTCCTGGGCTCAAGCCATCCTCCCACCTCAACCTCCCAAAGTGCTGGGATTACAGGCATGAGCCACCGCACCTGGGGCCAGCTTTGAAAGATTTTGATTTGAGGTTCGCATTTGCCATTGCCACTTTGCTGAAAAAAGGGGCTCAAATTCCAGTGGAGTGTGGAGTCAGTCGTGATGGGTGCATTCCCAAGGCTGAGACATCCCTGGAGTAACTTTAGATGTCTGTCCTGGGCTGTGTACTGGCAGAGAAGGAAGGCAGGCTGCCACATCCTAACACCTGAGTTCCGGTTTGGGACACACGGAGAACTCTGTGCTCCCGCTTGCACTCTGCCTTCCCCGACTTCCTCCCCATTCCCGACGTTTCACTTGATTGTCAGGCCCAGCTGGCAGCATTCTGCTGGAGCCACTGGGCCAGCAAGCCTGAGAGGTGATGACCCTTTAGTACCTCGGGACACGGGCGTTCACCGTTGTCTGACAAGTGACTGTCCCTGTGAGCTCAGTTCTTTGTTCTGGGTCTCGAGTCTGGAGAGCCCCAGCTTTGTTTGGCGACGTCCTTTGGAAGTAAGAGCAGCATGTGAAAGCTACACGGTTTTGGGAGAAAGTGCTGAGTCTACAAGACACCTCCCCACTGGAGCTGGCACTGTGGGAGAGAGAGGAGAACTCTTCAGAGATTTCTGTTAAAAGACTGGAATGAGAAGCAGATGGTTCATACTGGTTGAGATAAGAGGCCAGCGCCTTGCTGTAGTTTTAATTTTCCGCAGGATCCAAATGATTGTAAAGATTGTGTTTCTCCACCTCTGCAGAATCATCCCTAAGCACTGCATTCATGATTCTGCAGAAAAACTAGGCAGCCAGACAGACCTGGTTCAAATCCCAGCTGCCACTTGCTTGTGGCAAGAATAGGATGAGTTTTGCTCAACCTTATCTCAGCCTCAGCTTCTCAGTCTGCGAACTGGCACTACTCCACTACATCACAAGATGTTTAAGAGCATCAGTGATGTCTGGAAATCAGTTAGCATAGGGTGAGTGTAGATAAAGCCTAATCCACCGCAGGGCCTTTCGGCTTTCTTTGTCTCCGTTTTCTCATCTGCTAAGTGGAAAGAAATTTTCCTTGCATTGGAGTGATGTTTAAGTCTCAAAATGCATAGCACCCGAAGTCAGCAGAGATACAGAGCAGTTTTTAGTGGTAACTGAACAGAGTGGTTTGACTCCAGTACACCAGCTCAATGCCAGTTCTTGGGGCGGAGCAGTTGACCCGTGGGGGTGGACAATTAAACAACGCACAGAACCTTAGAACCTGGGACCATGAGGGATCGCTGAGCTGATTGGTTCTAAACCAAGTCCCTTTGCCTGATGCTTAAAGCCTCTCTCCTGCATCTTACACAAGAAGGCGTCCAGCCTCCAGAGTGGATCCCACTCCAAGGCAAGGAGCTTTCTTAGTTAATGAGCCAAAATCCACTTTCCATTTTGTAACTTATTGAAGATTGTAGCCATAGTACAGGACAGAGCTGGGACTCCAACCCAGGTCTGAGTGCATAGCCCATGACCCTAACACCTGGGCCCCATTGCCTCTGTAATCCAAGGTTCCTACTGTTGCACTCCATTCTGTCCAGGACTCAGCACAGCACTGAGAACCCAGCAGGATTAAAGAAGGGCCAGGGTGACCATGCAGGGGGACCTTGGGGAAGAAGGCTGACCTCTGGTCGGGAGCTCTCAAAAATTTGGGGATCAGGCTGGGTGTGGTGGCTCACTCCTGTAATCCCAACACTTTGGGAGGCTGAGGCGGACAGATCATTGAGGTCAGGAGTTCAAGACCAGCATGGCCAACATGGTGAAACCCCGTCTCTACCAAAAATACAAAAATTGGCTATGTATGGTGCACACCTGTAATCCCAGCTACTCAGGAGGCAGAGGCAGGAGAATCACTTGAAAGGAGGGAGAGGTTGCAGTGAGCCGAGATCGTGGAGCCACTGTACTCCAGCCTGGGTGACACAGCAAGACTCTGTCTCACAAAAAAATAGAGAAGTTTGGTATCAGCAACCTGACTGTGGTCCCTGAGCTCTGGCCAGCCCTTCTTCTGGCCTATAGATGCTGATAGGCCCGTGGGACCAGCACAGGAGTGAATAGGAAGTGTTCCCAGCAGCCGGGTGCCCGGCGGGGCAGATCGGAGAAGGCTGATCTTGGACAGGCCTCTTCAAGCTGACTGTAGGGCATCCACTTCCCCTGTGGAGGAAGCTCCTCAGGTTGAACGATCATTCGTTGATTTTAATTTTTCCTCCTGGAAAACTGGCCTGCCGCTCCCATCCCCAGAGGCATCCATGTCCCAGGGAATTACCAACACTCGACATGTAACTTACATTGCGCATCGACTGTGAAATCAAGGAGAACAAGAGACGAGGAGCTTGTGTGCTGGCAGAGAGACCGATGAATCATGAACGAATGAGAAAGAGACAGACAAGGGTGACAAAAATAAAATGTGTCGATCTGAAAGCAGTGGGACTACTTTAAGTTGGGGTCAAGGAAGGCTGTTCTGAGCAGGTGGTATTTGGGCTGAAGAATGAGACAGTCATTTCGGGCCTGGGGGAAGCTCATTCCCGGCAGGGACACAGCAGATGCATGGCAGGTCCCACGTTGGGAGGACTTGAGGTCATCATTAGAAGGTTGGGTTTTATTCTCTCTGCAATTAGAGATCTTTGGTAGGTTATTAACTAGGGAGTGACATGATGTGTTTCACTTTAAAATAATCCCTATGGCTGCTCTGTGCAAAGTGGATTGAAGAAGACCTCGATGGGATCAGAGAGACCACTTAGGCGGCTGCCACAGTCAATTACAAGTGGAAGTGGCTTGGATTCAGGTGGAGACAGGAAGAGAGGATGACCTGGAAATGCCGGGAACAGTCCAGACATGAGTAATTGCAGTCAGTGCCTGGGTTCAGATCCAAGCCCTGTAATAATGTATGAATTTGAACCTCCCTTTCCTCCTGTGCAAGTTTTTTTTTTTTTTTTTTTTGGAGACGGGGTCTTGCTCTGTCACCCAGGCTGCAGTAGACTGGCGTGATCGCTGCTCACTGCAACCTCCGCCTCCCAAGTTCAAGAGATTCTCCTGCCTCAGCCTCCCGAGTAGCTGGGATTACAGGTACGAGCGACCACACCCGGCTAATTTTTTGTAGTTTTAGTAGACAAGGGGTTTCACCATGTTGGCCAGGCTGGTCGCAAACTCCTGACCTCAGGTGATCCACCTGCCTCAGCCTCCCAAAGTGCTGGGATCACAGGCGTGAGCCACCGCGCCCGGCCTTCTGGCTCTTGTGAATAGTGTCGCAATTGGCAGGGCGTGGTGGGTCATGCCTGTAATCCCAGCACTTGGGAGGCCAAGGTGGGCAGATCACCTGAGCTCAAGAGTTCAAGACCAGCCTGGCTAACACGATGAAACCCCATCTCTACTAAAAAAATACAAAAATTAATCAGGCGTGGTGGCACACACCTGTAATCCCAGCTACTCGAGAGGCTAAGGCACAAGAATCACTCGAACCAAGGAGGTGGAGGTTGAAGTGAGCCAAGATTGCGCCACTGCGCTCCAGCCTGGGCAATAGAGTGAAACTCTGTCTCAAAAAGGAAAAACAAACAAACAAAAAATAAGTAGTGCTGCAACGAACAGCAGCAGATAAGTATCTGTTCGCATCCTTGCTCTCAGTCTTTGGGGTATGTACCTAAGGGTGGAATTGCTGGGTCATATGTTGATTCTGTGTGTAACTTTTTGAGGAACTGCCTGTTTTCCACTCTGTGCCACATAGTTTTGGTTGAAGTAGTTACAGAACCGCCCCAGATTGAATGTGGGGAGAGATAGATGCCACCTCCCAGTGAGGGGCTACTAGGTCACAGAGGGAAGAGATTGGGGAGGGGAGATGCTGTTGTGGCCATCTTTGGAATGTACAAACGGCCACTTGAGTAGTGATTACTTCATTTATTTATTTTTGCAGGGAATTTTTTTTAAAGGGCCTCGGATCACCTAAGGTCAGGAGTTCAAGACCAGTCTGGCCAACATGGTGAAACCCTATCTCTACAAAAATTGGCCAGGCATGATAGCAGGTGCCTGTAATTCCAGCTACTTAGGAGGCTGAGGCAGGAGAATCACTTGAACCCGGGAATCTGGGAATCGGAGGTTGCAGTGAGCGGAGATCATGCCATTGCACTCCAGCCTGGGCGACTGAGTGAGACTCCATCTCAAAAATAATAATAAAATAAAATAAAACAGGGCGTCACCCTGTCACCCAGGCTGGAGTGCAGTGGTGCGATCTCGGCTCACTGCAACCTTGGCCTCCTGGGCTTAAACAACCCTCCCACCCCATCCTCTTGAGTAGCTGGGACTACAGGTGTGCACCACCACACCTGGCTAATATTTTTTGGTATTTTTTGTAGAGACAGGGTTTTGCCACGTTGCCCAGGCTGGTGCAGTGAATATTTCCTCTTCTCTTCTCTTCCCTTCTCTTCTCTTCTCTTCTCTTCTCTTCTCTTCTCTTCTCTTCTCTCTCTTTCTCTCTTTCTCTCTTTCTTTCTTTCGAGACAGAGCCTCGCTCTGTCACCCAGGCTGGAGTGCAGTGGCAGTGAATATTTCTCTTTCTTTTTCTTTCTTTCTTTCCTTCCTTCCTTCCTTCTTCTCTTTCTTTCCTTCTTTCCTCCTTTCTTTCTTTTTTTTTTTTTGAGACAGAGCCTGACTCTGACACCCAGGCTGGAGTGCAGTGGCACGATCACGGCTCACTGCAACCTCGACCTCCTGGGCTCAGGTGATTCTCCCACGTCAGCCTTCCAAGTAGCTGTGACTATAGGCATGTGCCACCTGGCTAATTTGTGTATTTTGTATTTTTTTGTAATTTTTGTAGAGACTGAGTTGTACCATGTTGCCCAGGCTGGTCTCAAACTCCTAGGCTCAAGTGATCCACCCACCTCTGCCTCCCAAAGTGCTGGGATTACAGGTGTGAGCCACCATGCCCAGCCTGCAGTGAATACTTCTTGATGCTTGCCCTGTACACATGCTGTGCTGGGTGTAGGATACAGACATGAGTATTGCACGTGTGGTTTTTACCCTCTCACAGCTTGTGGTTACTTGCAGAACAGCCATTAACTAAAATTGCAAAATTAATTTTGGGGAAAGGGGGCTGGACTTTCCTGATATTCTCTTCCTCCTTTTATCTTTAAGTTGATGAATAACTTAACATAGCAAACTGCACTAAAGTTACATACACGGCTCCGTGAATTTTTACCTGTGAATACAACCATGTAACCAGCACCTAGATCAAGATCTAGACTATCCCCAGCCCCTAGAAAGTTCCCTCATACCCCAGTGGATAACTGCTATTTAACATCTTCACCATAGATTAGCTGTGCCTATTTTAGAACTTTATAAATGGAATCATACCGTAGCTACTCCTTGGTGTCAGGCGTCTCCCTCTGCACTGTTTGTGAAATCCCACAATTAATCCCTTTTTTAAAAAGACATTGACTTGCTGTCACCCAGGCTGGAGTGCTGTGGCTTGATCATAGCTCCCCTGCAGCCTTGAACTCCTGGAATCAAGCAATCTTCCCACTTCAGCTTCCCAAGTTACTGGAACTACAGGTGTGCACCACTACACCTGGCTAATTTTAAAACAATTTTTTTTTTTTTTTTTTAGAGACAGGGTCTCACTATGTCGCTCAGGCTGGTCTTGAGCTCCCCGACTCAAGCAGTCCTCCTGCCTCAGCCTCCCAAAGTGCTGCGATTACAGGCATGAGCCACCATGCTGGCCTTCATTCTTTTTTTTTTTGGCTTTGTTTTGTTTTTTCTCTTTGAGATGGAGTCTCACTCTGTCACTCAGGCTGCAGTTCAGTGCTGCAATCTCGGCTCACTGCAACCTCTGCTACCCAGATTCAAGCAATTATCTTGCCTCAGCCTCCCAAGTAGCTGGGACTACAGGCACGCACCACCACAACTGGCTAATTTTTGTATTTTTAGTAGAGATGGGGTTTCACCCTGTTGGCCAGGCTGGCCTCAAACTAAAGTGATCCACCTGGGCTTCCCAAAGTGCTGAGATTGTAGGCATGAGCCACCGTACCAGTCCTGACCTTAATTCTTTAAGAACAGCAGTATGGACTGTGAAGGAAACATGTTCTGTGCCACAGGAGCATATAGTAGTGAGCTGTCATCAAATCTGGAGTGAATAACGTGAACACTGGGAAGAGAAGCACTCACCCTTACTAAGCATGCACTGTTGGCCAGGCCCTGCCCTTAGAAGGAGAGGGTGGGACCTGCCTGGCCAGAGGCCACAAGCTCTGGAACAGTCCCTGATGGATTGGACCCCACCTCTGCTCTTCACTATCCGATGTGACTGAGCAGGTGACTTCACTTCGCTGTGCCTCAGTTTTTCCTTTTGTATAATTAAAATACTGATGGTTACTGCATTATTCCACAAACGTCAATGATCAATAAACATGCAGCTCTGTAATCAGGGAGCTTGCATTGTTCTGGGGTTGCTGAGGAGATAGAGGTAAAATAGGAGATACCTGTTAAGCAGGAAGAGGGGAGGGAAGGGGAGAGGGAGGGCAGGGGTGCAATTGAAAATCAGACAGCCAAGACCTGAGGAAGACAGGACGGGAGCCCTTGGCTCTCTGTGGAAGAGATTTTTGGGGAGTGGAATGGGCAGGAGCAGGCTCTTGGGTCAGGCTCACCTGGCACGTTCAAGGAACCATGAGGGGGCCAGTGTGGGTGGAGCAGAGCAGGAGGGGGTGGCAGGGAGGGGAGGGACATGGAGGTATAGGTGTAGGGGGGTCCTGCAGGCCTCCTGGAGGCCACTCTGATGGCATTGGCTGTCACTCCGGGATGGGGGTGTATTGGTTCGTTCTCAAACTGCTATAAAGAAATATCTGAGACTGGTTAATTTATAAAGAAAGGAGGTTTCATTGGCTCATGGTTCTGCAGCCTGTACAGGAAGTATAGCAGCTTCTGTTTGTGGGGAGACCTCAGGAAACTTACAATCATGGCAGGAGGTGAAGGGGAAGCAGGCATCTTACATGGCCAGAGCAGGAGGAAGAGAGAGAGCAGAGAGGTGCTGCACTCTTTTTTTTTTTTTTTTTTTTTTTTGGTCTGTTGCCCAGGCTGGAGTGCAATGGCATGATCTTGGCTCACTGCAACCTCCACCTCCTGGGTTCAAGCAATTCTCCTGCCTCAGCCTCCCAAGTAGCTGGGATTACAGGCATGCATCACCACACCCAGCTAATTTTTATATTTTTAGTAGAGACAGGATTTCACCCTGTTGACCAGGCTGGTCTGGAACTACTGACCTCAAGTAATCCTCCCGCTTCTGCCTCCCAAAGTGCTGGGATTATAGGCGGGAGCCACCGCACCTGGCTACACTCTTTTAAACAACCAGATCTCATGAGAACTCTATCACAAGAACAGCACCAAACCGATGGTGCTAAATTATTCATGAGAAGCCCACCGCTATGATCCAGTCCCCTCCCACCAGGCCCCTCCTCCAACATTGGGGATTACGTTTCAACATGAGATTTGGGTGGGGTCATGGATCCAAACCATATCAGAGGGCCATTGGAAGGTTTTCACCAGAGGGAGGACTGGTGTGATCTGACCTAACTTTTGCAAAGGACTGCTTTGGCTCCTATGTCGGTTGCACACAGACAACAGCCAATGACAGGAGCACCTTGAGGGTTAGGACACTGCGGGAACCCTGGGGCTTGGATCACAGGGGAAATGATAGAGGCAGGAAAGTGGGCAGATTCTGGATCTGTTTTCAAGGTGGAGCCGACAGGACTGACGGATGGTCTACATGTGATGCATGAGAGGGTGCCAGGAAGATGCAGTGACTTAGAGAGCCCTGTGCAAGCACCGAGATCCAGGTAGAGTTGATGAACACCTCTCTATTGTCAATGCATTTTTCTTACGGGTACCTTATATGTATACGAAGGGATACTGGCTTTCTAGATACAGTAATGATATAAAAGTTTCCACTTAAATTGCTGCTGTTAAGGGCCAGGTGCAGTGGCTCACACCTGTAATCCCAGCACTTTGGGAGGCCGAGGTGGGTGGATCACGTGAGGTCAGGAGTTCAAGACCAGCCTGGAGTTTCGGCCAACGTGGTGAGACCCCGTCTCTACTAAAAATACAAAAAATTAGCCAGGCGTGGTGGTGTGCGCCTGTAGTCTCAGCTACTTGGGAGGCTGAGGCAGGAGAATAGCTTGAACCTGGAAGACAGAGGTTGCAGTGAGCCAAAATCGTGCCATTGTTTTCCAGCCTGGGTGACAGAGTGAGACTCTGTCTCAAAAAACAAACAAACAAACAAAAAATTACTGCTGTTAAAAAGCAAGATAGTTTCAAGCAAAAGCCTTACAAATGTTGGTAAATAATAGAACATTTAGGTGGATGGCAAATGGCGACTTAGGAAAAGCATACACTTTGTGTATTGCTGACATGTTAGCAGAAAAAGAAGACAGTGTCTGAGGGCAAAAGTGACCCTCTTGGGTCTGTGTCCGTTCTCTAAAAACTGAACTCTGCTTGAAATTGAGTGAAATGGATCATCAGTTTGTTATTGGGAAGATAGGAAAGACCTATAGCTTGAAGGCTTGGAATGCCTACATGAGGGACCAGCAAACTGTTTCGGTAAACGGCCAGACAGTAAATATTTTTGGCATGTGGGCCGTGTGGTTTCTCTGGCCACTATTCAACTCTGCCATTGTAGCGCAAAGCAGCCATGAATGAATGAGTGTAGCTGTGTTTCAATAAAGCTTTATTTAAAAAAGCAGGCCAGTGGCCATAGTTGTGGATCCTTAGCCTACAGTCTGCATCCCAGAGCACAGAGCCTCAAGAACATCCTCTTTCCTGGCCTTCCAGAAATTTGAGACTTCTTAACTCCAAGCTTTCCTTTCTTCCACTATCTTGGGATGAGTTGAGAAGTTTCCCTCTGTGTCAACTGCAAGCGCACTAAACTCCCTGAATGTGCTGACCTACTTTCAACTTTAAGTATTTCCACCTGGGAACTAGAATCCAATTTGACTGGTTCAATGCTAGAAAGCTAATGTCCTTTTTATAGTCTGTTTGGAAGCTCATCTCCTCTTTCCACACCTTCGGAAACCAAACTGAACACAGATCAATTTCCAGGCGCCTCTGGGGCTCTCTGTTAATGCCACGTCAAGTTACTCAATAGTTGTTTTCCTATAATTAAATATCTGGACACATTGGGCTGCCATCCACTGAAGTTACTCTCATGGCCTGGTGAAGTATCTCTGTGCATATTATTTGAGAATGCTAGAGAGGCTTCTTTTCTCCAAACATTTGATAAAATTAATAATACAGTTTATTAATGAAGAATCAGAAACTACACAAAGGCAGAAACAAATGGCCACGCCATAGCCTCATATCCAAAATGCAACGGGGTTAAACAGAAAACACATTTCTTTCCAGCCTTCCTTTATTGCGTAGCAGTTTATGATTTTGGTTTTTTGTGCCTGTAAAAAATTATAGCCAGACTGCATATAAAATTTTATGTTCTTTTTTTCTCTCATTACATGGCTTCAAAAATCACTTCCCTGTCTTTTTACACAGTTTTCAGTAAATGTCATATAATCAAGTTGTTGTACCACAACTTATTTGAGCAATCCTCTACCATTGGTCATTTACATTGTTTTCAACTGAGCAAGCTTCTTTTTTTAAAAAATTTTTCCAAATTTTTTTACAAATGGGATCTCACTATGTTGCCCAGGCTGGTCTCGAACTCCTGGCCTCAAGCAATCCTTCCACCTCGGCCTCCCAAAGTGCTGAGATTATAGGCATGAGACACTGTGCCTGTGGCTCTTTAAATTACACTGCTCTGAACATCTCTAAGCATAGAACTATTCCTTCATGTAATATTGCTTGCATTAGCTAAATTTGTAGAGTTGGGATATTTTTTTTTTTTTGATGGGGTGCTGTATTAGACCATTTTCACACTACTATAAAGATACTACCTGAGACTGGGTAATTTATAAACAAAAGAGCCTTAATTGACTCACAATTCCACATGGCTGGGGGGGCCTCAGGAAATTTACAATCATAGCAGAAAGTGAAGGGGAAGCAGGCACCTTCTTCACAAGGCGGCAGGAGAGAGAGAGAGCACACAGGGAAAACTGCCACTTTAAAACCATCAGATCTCATGAGAACTCACTGTCATGAGAACACTATGGGGGGAATCTGCCCTCATGATCCAGTCACCTCCCACCAGATCCCTCCCTTGACACATGGGGATTACGATTCAAGATGAAATTTGGGTGGGGACACAGAGCCAAACCATATCAGGGGCTTTCCAGTCTTTACTGGAAAGCCTGCTAGACAAATTCTAAAAAAGCTATAACACTGAGTTGGGATTTCTTGAGGTCAAAATATTTAATATCTCTTTATGTTGTTTTCCAAAAGGGCTGGATTCAGATACTCTCCAGCAGTGTCTGTTGGGATAGAGAGAGCCAGGGGTGATGGTCTGGCTTTCAGACCTGAGATCAGACAGGCAGATAGCTGAACTCCCAGGCAGCTGGTTGGTTGGTGGTTGGTTTTTTGCTAGGTTGGTTGTTTTTTTGTTCTGAATCTCATTTCAAAGAGAGCAGATTGACTCCACACCTAACGCACATCCTCAGCTTCACAAAGCAGCTAAGAGGGAAGTCAGGTTTCATAGTCCAAATGATGCTATTGCTTGAGTATAATTGTGCACCAGACATTAGCCCACATTTCTTGGTAGACACTCGGTGCCCTTGGATTATGAATTTGCACAGAGTGGAATTGCAATAATTTGTTTTATAGTTCTGAGCAGGAACTAGAACTAGGCCTTCTTGTACCAACGCTCTGGAATCTCTCAACTTTCCAAGCCTCCAAAGTGTGTTTCTGTGTTTACTTCACTCTCTGGTTAGGTGGTTTCTACAGGAGTCTTTAGAACAAGAGAGAAGACTGACATTTATTACAAGAAGCAACCAACATTAATCACTTGCCCACATCAGTGCATAAAGCGCCATCGCATTCTTTTTGTTGAATGCAGGTTATTCTGCATGATGGATGTACCCAAGTTTATTTTAACCAGTTCCCACGATGGACAATTAGGTTATTTTCAGTTAATATCAATGAGACAAATTCCTTCAAGTAGAATTATGCTAGGGATAAATGGTTTGTGCATTTACAATTTTACAGATTTTGACAAATTGCTCTCCAAGCCATTTGTATGAATTTCCTCTCCTGCCAACAATGTATGAAGTGCCAGTTCCCCTGCATCATGAATATGGCCAAATATTTCATGATAAAAAGTCAGTGTGGAGAAAGCAGAGGAAAGGTGAGATAGCAGCTGGGAGGCCATCAGGAGGTGGGGGCAGCTGTCTAGGTAGGAAATGATGGGTACCTGAACAAGGACAAAGTAAGGAGGGAGAGGGTGGAGCCCAGAGCTACTGTGGAAGTCCAATTCCGTGGCATGGTGGTGAAGGAAGAAAACAGGAAGGAGGAATCAGATTTCTTGAGTTTCTGGCTTGAACAAATGAGTAGGCAGTGGGTCTGTTAATGGAGATGCTCAACATAGGAAAGGAGATAGGTGTAGTGAAGAGAAGATGATGACTGTGAGAACATATTGCACTTGATATGCAGGACATCCTGCTGAACCAGGGAGAGGATTTGGGGATAGTGAATCATTTGTGGAAACCATGAGTGTACATGAGCTCTCTCAGAGATGGGTGGGTGGAAGGATAGATGGATGGATGATGGTTGGATAGATGGATGGATGGATGGATGGACGGATGGATGGGTGGGTGGGTGGGTGGATGGATGGATGGGAAGATGGATGGATGGGTGGATGGATGGGAAGATGGATGGATGGATGGATGGATGGATGGATGGATGGATGGTAAAATGGATGGGTAGGAAGAGAAGATGGATGGAGAGGTGGAGGGAGAGAAGGCTAGATGGATGAATGGACAGACAAAAAACAGAAACCTAGACTTTATTGTCTTTAGACTGAACCATATGAAATTACTATTTTTAGCCAGGTGCGGTGGCTCATGCCTGTAATCCCAGCACTTTGGGAGGCCAAGGGGGAGGGGCAGATCACTTGAGGTCAGTAGTTCGAGACCAGCCTGGCCAACATGGTGAAACACCGTGTCTACTAAAAATACAAAAATTAGCTGGGCGTGGTCGTACCTGTTGTACAGGTTGTACCTGTAATCCCAGCTACTTGGGAGGCTGAGGCAGGAGAATCACTTGAACCCGGGAGGCTGAGGTTGCAGTGAGCCGCAATGGTACCACTGCACTCCAGCCTGGGTGACAGAGCAAGACTCCATCTCATAAAAAAAGTAAAGAAAGAAATTACTATTTTTGTTTTAAAAATTACCAAGTGCTTAATTTTATGCAGGTTGAAATATTTTGGGGGGAAGGATACTGATGTCTACAGTTAACTTTGAAATGCATCAAAAATAGGATGTGATAAAGCACATGTGGTAATCATGTTAATGGTAGAGGCTAGTAGTAAGTATATAGGTATTTACTGTAAAATTCTTTCGGCTATGCTGTGCATTGGGAAGTTCCATAAAAAATCATGGGAGGCTGGGCGCAGTGGCTCACGCCTGTAATCCCAGAACTTTGGGAGGCCAAGGCGGGCAGATCACAAGGTCAGGAGATCGAGACCATCCTGGCTAACACGGTGAAACCCCATCTCTACTAAAAATACAAAAAATTAGCCAGGCATGGTGGCGGGTGCCTGTAATCCCAGCTACTCAGGAGGCTGAGGCAGGAGAATGGCGTGAGCTCAGGAGGCGGAGGTTGCAGTGAGCCGAGATCTCGCCACTGCACTCCAGACTGGGTGACAGCGCGAGACTCTATCTCAAAAAAAAAAAAAAAAAGAAAAATTCATGGGAAATGGGCTAGGCGCAGTGCCTCACTGGTAAATATTGTCAATTTCATGTGGTTCCCCTCAATTTATGTTTTATTTGGCCAAAAAGATTCTTCCAGGTTCCCAATCTGTAGCATCAACAGATCTGCTTTGTGGAGTCCCTTTTGGCCCTTGTTATGCCCCGGTTTGGGGGCTGGGGGCTGACGTTTCTCCCTCTCAGAGTTCAGGTTGAATTGCCCTAACGTGCTGATTACTGCACTGAGGATGCCGGTATCTGGCTTGTAATAATTATAGATTTCCTCTGCTATTTGATCCCATTGGTTGCCTCAGCAACGGCGTAATAGCTCAACCGAAGCGCTGTCACGGTAATTTAGAACCAGTGTGTCTCTCCTGCAGACTCCATTCTGGGTGCCTTCACCCCCTTGCCGTCGTCATGGTAACTGATGAGCAGCATGTGACCGAAAGCCCTCTGCCCCCCCTCCCCATGCCCCCTCCCCATCTTGTGATCATCTTCATTACCTCTTCTGGGCCCCCAGTGGACCTGCGTTGACCCAGCATGGGCTACAATGGGGGAGTTGGGTAATTGCTCCTGATAGGTTCCTCCCCAACCCCCCAGACGGGGTCAGGTGGAGCATGGGAGCCAGAGCAGCCCCTCTGCCTTGCATGTCTTGGAGATGACTTGGCGCCCCCGGAGCCCCGTCATGGCTGTGGCTGCATCCACAACACTGCAACAGCAGAGTCCTGGGCAAGCCATTTAGGAATCTGAAGCCCTGGATTACTGCTTTGTCCCTTCAGGGGTTCCTGAGCCTGTGAAAAAAAAAAAAAAAAAAAAAAAAAAAAAAAAAAAAAAAAACTAGGAAGAGGCCCTGGAAGGAAAAAGGGGAGGGAGATAGCCTATTTTACAAGGTCTGAAATGATGTGGCTTATCCTTCTGGCTTAAACCAAGCTGGGCTTAAAACATCTTTTTAAAAAAATCTGTATTCTATTTTTTTCTTTCTGTTTATCGCTCTCTTTCTGCCTCTGTTAATCTTTGTTTCTGTGTAGTTGTATCCTGTTTCTGTTTGAAAACCCTTCTCTTTCTGAATCCATCTTTCAGTCTCTCACGTTCTGTCTCCCCCCTCCTCCTTCACCTTCCCTCCATCCCTCTCCCTTGCACACTTGCCGGGTACCAGCTGAGTGCATCCTTTTCCCAAACCTGCTCTTCTTCCAAGGGGCCCTTTTCTGTCTCCTCCACCTGTGCCCATGTTTTGGGGACTGCCTGGAAATCCTGGACACCCTCCTGAGGAGGGAGCTGGTGCCCAACGGCACCTCTTAGGATGAACCGAGCCAGCTGCGTTCCTGGTCTCTGCAGAATGACATACGGAAGGCATTTTAAACACGCGAGCTGAGCTCGCTGCAGGACTCCGACTACCAGGCACCGTGAGTGCAAATGTGTATCTGTGTCTGTGTGTGCATCCTTATGTGTGTATGTATCTGCTGGCATGGGGAGGTGGTGCCAGTGTCTGTTAGTGCCTGTGATCTGCGGTGTTGGGGTGTGCAAGTGTGTGGGCATGCACCCTTATGCACCTGTGTACATGTGTGCACATGTGCCTGGCTCTCTGCATGAAGGACACACAAATGTACGTAACAGATTTTTCAAGGACGCTTTGTGAACACAGCAGGAGGAGACCCTTTAAAGTGGGGACAAAATAATGAAAGATGGATATAGAAATGATGAGATAAGGAATTGCTCTTATCAGTAGACTTGCAACACCACAGTCTGCCTGCATCTGGTCCTAGGAAATGAAGTGAGGGTCACCTTGAAAAGGCATTTTTGTTCAAGCTGCAAAATAAATCTTTTCCCTTCGTTCTAAGGACAAGAACAGCACAAACACACACACCCCTTTCTCTTTGAAACTCAGGGGAATGGAAGGCTCAGGGGGCGCTGTCGCTGGGCATTTCAGATGGAGTTTGCAGTGAGAGTCTCAGTTGACAGCCAGGGCGGCTCACGCCAAGAGTAGACGTCAGGAAGCTCTGGACAGCCACTCTCTTCACATCTTGTGGCTGATTAGAAGTTCATTTTGAATTTTTTCCCAGAAGCAGCCTATTCCCCAAGAGGCAACCAGAAGAAAGCAATTTTAGAAAATGCAATTTCATTTGCAGAGCAAGATGTGGGAATCCTGACAGGTTGCCGCTGAAGGTCCTGCAGTTGGTGTGTGCAAGCTGGCAGCCATCCCGCTGCCGGAGGAAGGGGGTCCTCTGTGCTTTGCATGTCCCTGGGTATTTGGGAAAGTTGGCAGCCAGTTGCTCTAAGTGAACCCTGACTCTGGAGTAGGCACTGCCCGGGGCACCCTGGCAGAGAGGACAGAGCCGGAGACAAGGACTGGCCTCAGGGAGTTTCCAGTTCAAGTAGGAACAGACCCAATCACACGTGATACCCTCACACTCAGACACATTGCTGCTGCCTGCATTTCCTCCGGGCTGCCATCCCCCTTCCCCTGCCCTGGCCTCTGTCTGCCACGGCCGTCCTTGTCTACCTGCCAAGCTCTAATCATCGTTAAACATCCCCTGTCACCGCTTCCCGGAAATCTTTAACTTCCACCCGAGAACAGCTAACACTATATGCCCTCCTCTACCTGCAGAAATCACTTGCAGCCTCTGACATCACGTGTCCAACCAACCTCTTTCCCCACACTTGCCCGTGAGCTGCACTTCATTTTGCAAGGACATAAAGAAAACTATTCACGCAACTACATGCAAAATGACTGGCTAGGATTCTTAAAATGCCAATGCCTTTTGGCCAGGCGTGGTGGCTCAAGCCTGTAATCCCAGCACTTTGGGAGGCCGAGGCGGGTGGATCACGAGGTCAAGAAATCGAGACCACCCTGGCTAACACGGTGAAACCCCGTCTCTACTAAAAATACAAAAAAATTAGCTGGGCATGGTGGCGGGCGCCTGTAGTCCCAGCTACTCGGGAGGCTGAGGCAGGAGAATGGCTTGAACCCGGGAGGCGGAGCTTGCAGTGAGCCGAGATCGCGCCACTGCACTCCAGCCTGGGCGACAGAGCGAGACTCCGTCTCAGAAAAAAAAAAAAAGGCAAAAGGGCTGAGAAATGGTTCCTTAAAAGAGATTAAAGAGCCATGAGCCCAAATGCAATGTTTGATCCTAGGATGAAGCCTGGATCAGGGGAACAGAAAACACTTGTGGGCTGGGCTCAGTGGCTCATACCTGTAATCCCAGTGCTTTGGGAGGCCAAGGGAGGAGGATCACTTGAAGTCAAGAGTTAGAGACTAGCCTCAGGAATATAGCGAGACCCCATCTCTACAAAAAATAAATATAAAAATAAACTAGCCAGACATAGTGGTGAGTGACTGTGATCCCAGCTATTCAGGAGGCTGAGGCAAGAGGATCACCTGAGCCCAAGAGTTCGAGGCTGCAGTGAGCCATGAGCCATGATCATGCCATTACACTCTAAAAAAAAAAAAAAAAAAAAAAAATTAAAGACATTTTAGGGATAAGTGGGAATATCTGAATATAGATTGTATGTTAGATAATAGTATTTACAGTATTTTAATGTCATGAATATGCCAATAATAAATAAATAAAAGATAATAGTATTTTATTTTATTTTATTTTATTTTATTTTTGAGATGGAGTCTCGCTCTGTCGCCCAGGCTGGAGTGCAGTGGCGCGATCTCGGCTCACTGCAAGCTCCGCCTCCCGGGTTCACGCCATTCTCCTGCCTCAGCCTCTCCGAGTAGCTGGGACTACAGGCGCCCGCCACCACGCCCGGCTAATTTTTTTGTATTTTTAGTACAGACGGGGTTTCATCGTGGTCTCGATCTCCTGACCTCGTGATCCGCCCGCCTCGGCCTCCCAAAGTGCTGGGATTACAAGCGTGAGCCACCGCGCCCAGCCTAGTATTTTATTAATGATACCTTCATGAGAGTGACTTTGTATCTCAGATCAGTTGTACTGAGGTTATATAAGAGAACGTTCTTGTTCTTAGAAGATACAGGCTGAAGGATTTAAGTATGAAATCTCACAATGTCCACAACTAACTCAAGTAATTCAGAAGATAGATAATAGGCTGGGCACAAGTGTGGCAAAACGTTAACAGTTTCGAGGATTACAGGCGGTTATGGAACTATGTTCATAACTTTTATGTGGGTTTGAAGATTTTCCAGTGCCCAGGCTGGACACTCTGCTTAGCTTTGTGTGTGGATTATCTCATTTCATCCTCAGAGCAGCTTGGGGATGGGAGAGCTCTATCCCACCCATTTTCCAGTGGACAAAACAGAGGCAGAACCAGATGTAAGCCCAGGCCACATTATGCCCCCACCCCCTGTTTTGTGAAATTTAGTACTAAAGATAATACATGGCTGTGTGATGTTCGGCAAATCACTTAACCTCTCTGTGATCTGTTTCCTTTTTTTTTTTTTTTTGCTACGAGTGGATAATTATAATATCAGAAGGTGGTTCTGATCGGTATTATGTTATATAAAGAACTTAGAACAGGGTTTGGCCTAAAGTAAGTGATGAGCAAGTGTCTGCTGTTGCTGCTGCTAATTGTATTTGTTGCTGCAATTGTGATCCCAGCACCCTCGCCTTGGCCAGTGATGGGGAAACCTGGAGGGTGTTTTTTCTTCTGTACCCAGGGCATGCTTCATGGGTTTGTGATCTATATGGTCACACAGGGTCCTGTGTTCAGAAGATCCCCCCGTGTCACTGGCTTGTAATTTGTAACCATTTTCTCACTAAGGGGCCTCGAATATTTATTTTATGCGCTGGGTCCCACACATCATGTAGCCAGCCCTGTCTGCCCTCTCTTTTTATTGGATCCCGTTGAGAGTCTCTCCTAAACTAAACTACTTGTTCCTGCGTCATCGCAGCAAACAGGCCCAGGCAGGCCGTGGCATATCAGCAGATCAGATTGTATGTTCCTGTGAGCACACTCCAATCCTGATGCAATGCATCAGCCCGCACAGGCCAGTACAGTAGCCGTTCATCACATCTGGTCATTGAGCATCTGAGACGTGGCTATTCCAAACTGTGATATGCTGTGAGTGTGAAATTCACACCAGATTTTGAAGACTTAGCACACATCCGAAAAAGACATGCACAATATCTTTTTTTTTTTTTGAGACTTAGTCTCGCTCTGTCGCCCAGGCTGGAGTGCAGTGGCGCAATCTCAGCTCACTGCAAGCTCCGCCTCCCGGGTTCACACCATTCTCCTGCCTCAGCCTCTCCGAGTAGCTGGGATTACAGGCGCCGGCCACCACGCCCCGCTAATTTTTTTGTATTTTTAATAGAGACGGGGTTTCACCGTGGTCTCGATCTCCTGACCTCGTGATCTGCCCGCCTCGGCCTCTCAAAGTGCTGGGATTACAAGCGTGAGCCACCGCACAATATCTTATTAATAACTATATTGATGGCCAGGCATGGTAGCTCGCGTCTGTAATCCCAGCACTTTGGGAGGCCAAGGCGGGTGGATCACCTGAGGTCAGGAGTTTGAGACCAGCCTGACCAACGTGGTGAAACTTTGTCTCTACTAAAAGTACAAAAATTAGCCAGGAGTGATGGCACACACCTGTAATCCCAGCTACTCGGGAGGCTGAGGCAGGAGAATCGCTTGAACTTGGGAGATGGAGGTTGCAGTGAGCCGAGATTGTGCCACTGCACTTCAGCCTGGGCAACAAGAGCAAAACTCTATCTCAAAAATAATAACTGTCTTGATTATGTATCAAAATTATTACATTTTAGATACAATGCGTTAAATAAGATAAATGAATAAAATTGGTTTTAGCTGTTTTTGCTTTTTTCATGTGGCTACCACAAAATGTAAAATTACCTATGTGGTTTGCACTGAAAGCTTGTGTTATATTTCTGTTGGGCAGTACTGTCTTAGACCAAACTACCTGTGCCTTCATTGTGACTCCAAACCAAACCAGACCAGCAGGTGACAGCCCAGTGAATTGATTTCTAAGTTACGTTAACTACACTCTGGCCCTGGTGCTCTAGCTTAGACCAGAGTCTCCCAATCAATCCATCAGGCACCTCTTTCTGTTCCTTCTTTTCTATTCCTTTCTCTCTTAAGACAGTCCAAGACACTGATTTTTATACCCAGTGAGTTTCTCAAGCAGCCTAAAGATATTTTTGAGGCAATGTATTGGGTAAAAAGAAACTGAAATTGGAATCAGAAGAACTAATTTAAGAATTAAATTAAAATCCCAAATCACCTCTTTTTTTTTTCTTTTAGAGATGGGGTCTCGCTCTGTCACCCAGGCTGATCTCAATCACCTGGGCTCAAGTGATCCTCTCACCTTGGCCTCCCAAAGTGCTGGGATTACGCATCTAATCCCAGATCACCTCTTCTCCATGAGGTGAGCTTGGGCATGTTACTTCTCTGTGCAAGGAAACAGAACAGCACTAGCTTTAAAGCCTCACAGACCCAAGTTTGAAGACTGGCTCTGCCATTGACAAGCTGTGTGACACAGGATAAGCCACAACCCTCTCTGAACCTCAGTCTCATAGGGTTGATGATGCATACTGTGTAATACTGTTGCAAGAATGGAATAAGATGAAGCAGAACAAATGTCTAACTCAGCAACTGGCACATGGCAGGTGTACCCTTAATCCCTGCATTCTTAGTGGGATCAGTATTCCCAAGAGAGTGAACATTTATAGGGAAGGAAAGAAATCTTACTCTTTATGAATAAAGTACAGATATAAAATACAATACATAAGCAGATGTACAATTTATCCGTGGAATTAAAATTTCATGGGGTATGTAGCTAATAAAGAATCTTTAGGAGAATGGCAATGAAAAAAAGTTTGAGAAACATTGTATTAATCTGACGGATGAGACTCAGAGGTTGCTTTTCAGTTCAGTTCCTGTGGTCGTCGGAGTGTAGGGCCGAAACTCCATGATTGAATTCAACAAGTGTTTCTGAGCACCTACGATAGCCAGGCACCATTCTGGAACCTGGAAACGGAGGGCACCCTCCAGGTACATGCTTCCCGGAGCTGCTCTCTGAGGTCCCCTGAGCCAGCCCCTGCCTCTGGGAAGATGACCCCTAAATGGCAGCCTCAGTCAGGGGGCAAGGTTTTAGAGGCCTCTTTACGCCACCTTGAACAATGGGAATAGAAGTCTTTGCCTCCCAGGAGTAGATAAGCCGGTGTATGTGAAACCTTGACATGGTTGGCATTCATTCATAAAATCAGAGCAGATACCTACACACACAGGCATAAATGAAAGATACTTTGAATTACAGAAAAGTTAAGTCTTTGCAAGTAAATGTAGGAATGCTGCCAGGCACACAGCCTGACTACAGCCACCAACGAAGTGTTTCCTAGTCTGGAGCTGTGTGGTCCTTGAAGGAGATATAAATGTTTCACTTGTTATACGCTGTGATTTTTGCGTACTCAGCCATTTTTGGAGTCCGTGAAAGTGATCTGTTTTCTCTGAACGGGAAGTGCCAATCACACTGACCTGATTTGTTCGTTGCTTGTTGGGTCTCCCCACGGGAACACAAGGTCCCACAGAACACAGCAGGATGTGTCCTTGTTTACTGAGGAATCTCTGGGGCTCAGCACAGGTGTGCAGAAAGCATTTATTGAACAGCACAAACATTTTACAAGCCGGACCTTCTGTGGCGTTGGCCCGGGTAGCTACTTCAGCGTGGGTGCAAGCATCCTTTCTAAGCCAATTCCATTCTTTCACTCCTCCTCCCTTGTAGGATCAGGAATCCAAAGCTAGCTTATCCTTTTGCAGATGTTTCTTTCCATATTATTTCCTACCTTCAGAACAAATGTCTCACATTCGGAGGCTTGGATTTGAAGCCCTGTCTGTTCATTTTTCTCTCCAATTTTTTCAGCGGCTGGGTAACCACCTGCCTGCTAGCAACAGTGTGTTCATGCTCCCTGGATTCCTGATTGAGGTGGGCAGAGAGGACTCTGAGACAGGGGCATGAGGATGAAAGAGGTTGAGGTAGACCAGCTTCTTTCTCATGAAATCTGGATGTTCAGGCTGGTAGCAGGACCACCGCATGTGCCAATAGTCTTTAGCAGCTCATCAGGCCATAGAAGAAGTGCCTTTACTAACTTCAAGTCCAGCCTGGGAAACATAGTGAGACCTTGTCTCTCCCTGTCTAAAAAAAGAAAGAAGAAAGAAGAAGAAGGAGTACGAGGAGGAGGAGGAGAAGGAAAAGAAGAAGTTGTTCACAATTTTGGTTTACTCGTTTACTTATTTTTGAGATGGAGTTTCACTCTTGTCACCAGGCTGGAGACCAGTGGCACGATCTCGACTCACTGCAACATTCGCTTCTCAGGTTTAAGCAATTCTCCTGCCTCAGCCTCCCAAGTAGCTGGGACTACAGGCACCTGCCACCATGCCCAGCTGATTTCTGTATTTTTTTGTAGAGTTGAGACTTCACCATTTTGGCCAGGCTGGTCTCGAACTTTTGACCTCAGGTGATCTGCCTGCCTCGGCCTCCCAAAGTGCTGGGATTACAGGCGTGAGCCATCGCGCCCAGCCCAAAATGCACAATTTTAAAGAGCTCTTTGAAAACAGAAAATGGCCTGCAACAGGCATCGCTTCTACATCCTGTGTACTTTCTTCAATTGACCCTAAGCCAGTTGAGTGCCTCGTGACCTCACAAATAGATTTCGTTCTTCCCATTTTACAGATGCAGACACTAAGGCCCTGATGAGTTCAGCAGCTTTCCTAGATAATATATATGGCCCAGCCCCACTTTAGACCCAATTTCTGGCTCATGTTACTTTCCCAAGGTCTTTCTCAGTCTTTCTTAGGAATGGACACTTGCCTGTTGTCAAGAACAGTATTCCTGTCTCCCTATACAAGTCACTGATAATTTTATGATGCCCAAGAGGCAGGAGATAGGAAGTCATGCCTGCAGGGAGAGAGGGCTGGGGCCCATGCCGAGAGGAAAGTCAGAAGAGGCTGTTGCAGCTGAAGTCGGAGGAGAAAGGTGGATGTGAGATAAAGCCTCTGTCCCTGTGCCACCACCCCTGAATGGGGCCCTGTTAGCCCCATCTGCAGAGGCCCAGGGCTCCGGCTTTATGGGTTGCCATGGCGACCCCTGGCCTTGACAACCGAAGTGCACTTGGCTGAGTGTGTCTTTGTGTCCCGTTGAGTCTGCAGAGAAGCCAGCAGCTGGGGCTGCAGACGGGAAAGGAATGTCCCCAGCGTCTGCCAGCACTTTTGTCTTGGTCCCAACGGCTGATAGGAAAATGAGAGGGAGGGTCTTTTCTAGAGAGATCTGGGGAGTCCATTTCTAGCCAATGATGCATGCAAAGAGTTCGTGTTCACAGGACCTGGGAAGCAGCGGAGTAGAAAGGTGAGTCAGACGCCATCTTCGTAGGCTGCTTGTTGAGCATTTACTGTTAACTCAGTGATTGTTTGCAGCCAGGCACTGCTCTGGGGCCGGGGAAACACTAAGGACTTCTGCCAGCCCACAAAATAGTTCCAACTGCTATTACTCCCATTTCACAGATCGGGAAACTGAGGCACAGAGAGGTTACTAAATGTGCCTGAGGTTATACGGCAGGTCAGTGAGAGGCCAGGGATGGCTAGTCTGGGGGTAAGATCGTTTTGAGGGATGCAAGATTGGGGAGATGCAGGGAAGAAGCAGTTTCATATCCAGCACCTCGCACTCTGCCTCCACAGGCTTTTTTCTCCCTGTATCCCTGGGATGTTTGACCTCCAATTCCAGGGATTTGAGGATCATGAAGACCTGTGGTCATATGCAGGGCCCACCGTCCACCCTTTATGGTAATTAACAGTAGTTCTCAGCCTGCGAGCCTCCAGAGCTCCCGCAGTACCCAGGTCACACCTGTGAGACTCAGACCTACTTGGTCTGGGTGGGGCTTTGACACAAGTGTAAGCTTCCAGTGAGCGAGCATCAGGTGCAGCCAACGCTAGAAATGTGTGGCTTTTGAGCTCTAAGACCTTGAACAAGCCTTTTAGGCTTCTGAACCGGTTTTAGAAGGCCAATCCTGCAGATCACCCGAAGGACATATGGAAGGTCTATTGCATGTAGTAGGTGAACAGTAAGTAAATAAATGGGAGCTGGTACTTTTACTATGATTATTCTTTCTCCAGAGCAAATTGGAAGAATTTGTTTCCACTTTCACCTGAATTCCTCTCACTTTTACTGATTTAAACAATTTGTTTCCACTTTCACCTGAATTCCTCTCACTTCTACTGATTTAAACATTGAACTCGGCCTCTTAGCTCATCTCGCCCCTCCCCGCAATGCACCAGACACACGAAGGAAGCAGAGAGAGCTAATTAGCATTTTAATCAAAAGAAAAAGGACGAGGAGAGGTGGGTGGGACTAAAGGGCTCACTATCTGGCTAGACCAGGGTTTTGACTTGTTTTGACTGAGACACAGAGTAAGGAATAGAACTTACTATCGCTTCTCGGCCTTTTGGCTAAGATCAAGTGTAGGAATAGAACTTACTTCAGGCCCACTGCACAGCTGAAACAAAATTTACCAGCGTTTGCTATGTACCCTGACAATTCCTATTCTGTTTGATTTATTGATTGATTTAAATTTCTCTTTCAGTTCTGATCATGTCAAGGAAAAGGTCCCCATGCGATGCCAGCCTGCCTTTAACACCTGTCTGCTCTCTGCCAGTCTCTAGGGAAAGGAGGGGGCCAGGCCTGGGGCTGTAGCCTTGGGCAGTCAACTCTGTCCGGCTTTTAATTGAATAACTTGCTTTGATTTTATTATGTTATTTTCCCAGTCACTTTTGTAGCAAATAAAACTTGACAGGGGAAGGTAGCAATTAGGTTTCTTTATTTATTATATTTTTCTTTGTAGAGACGAGGGTTTCACCATGTTAGCCAGGCTAGTCTCAAACGCCTGGCCTCAACTGATCCATCTGCCTCGGCCTCCCAAAATTCTGGGATTACAGGCATGAGCCACCGCACCTGGGCAGAAGGTAGTAATTGGAAGGGATTCTAGGAAAATTACTTTGTTAAATTGAAAAATCGAGTTGATTTCCAGAAAAATGTTAAGTAAACACAAGTCATATGAGAAATAAGAGCTCAAAGGAAGGGTAGTGTGCTAAGAACTGAGGTTCGGGAAATGCATGGGGGTCTCAGAGACCAGGAGGGCCAGCAACCAGCCTGCTGTCGCTTCAGATTTTCAGATTTCTCCAACCTCCTTGGTCACAACTTCATGGCGTGCCAGTGCTCTGAAAGCACCTCCCTTCTCAACCAGGAATCCTTCACCTGCTTCTTTCCCCAGATGTGCACATCCAGGGTCTAGCAGATTGCAAAGGGCCTGGTAGAATCAAAGAGGGATGTGCTAATGCCGCTTCCAGGTAGGAGCAAGGCTTGGGGAAAATATGGCAAATTCTCAGTAATACGGAACTCGTAGCACGCTTGCCAGGTGTTTCTCAGATTCCGAACGGGCCTTAGAAACAATGTGATCCAGCCAGGCAAGGTGGCTCATGCCTGTAATCCCAGCACTCTGGGAGGCCGAGGGATCACTTGAGGTCAGGAGTTCAAGACCAGCCTAGTCAACATGATGAAACCCTGTCTCTACGAAACATACAAAAATTAGCCAGGTGTGGTGGTGCACACCTGTAATCCCAGCTGCTCAGGAAGCTGAGGCAGGAGAATCACTTGAACCCAGGAGGCAGAGGTTGCAGTGAGCCAAGATCACACCAGTGCAATCCAGCCTGGGTGACAGAGTAAGACCATGTCTCTCAAAAAAATAAAAAGCAAGAGAGGAAGCCGAGAGGCCATTTAGGATATCATTGCCTTCATGCAGGAGAAGGATGATGGCAAGTTGGACCAGAGCATGTTGGAGACTTGCCCACAAGCAGGGATATGCTGGAACCCTGGTCACCCAGCCCCCTTTTATCATTGTTGATGCTTCAGGCATCTGTACGGAGAAAGAGAGCCTTCCCTTGTGGCAGCTTGCGTCTGGGGTTTCCAGGGCAAGCCTGCAGGGAAAGTCTGCCTATCTGTGGGGCCTCTTTCCTTGGCAACTCCAGAAATCTCCAGGGATCTCAGACCATGGGGCTCTAGAATCAATGACTGCATCTTCAGCAGAAAGTATAAGACAGGAGCAAGTCAGGGACAGGGTAAACGCAAATGACTTGTGTGCCTGTGATTGTCCAGGATGTGTTCATCTATTATCCCTAATTCCCAGTGCAACCCTGCAGTGAGAGAAGCATCACTATCTCCAATCTACAAATCAGGAAACTGAGGCTCAGAGCACTTGTATAAGTTTCACTCTGTTATACAAGTACCTAAGATAGGGCGGTGGTTTGGATTCAAGCTTTATATATATATATATATATATATATATATATATATATATATATTTTTTTTTTTTTTTTTTTTTTTTTTTTTGAGACGGAGTCTTGCTCTGTTGCCCGGGCTGGAGTGCAGTGGCACGATCTAGGCTCACTGCAACCTCCACCTCCCAAGTTCAAGCAATTCTCCTGTCTCAGCCTCCCCAGTAGCTGGGATTACAGGCACGCATGCCACCACGCACGGCTAATTTTTATATTTTTAATAGAGACAGGACTTCATCATTTTGGCCAGGTTGGTCTTGAACTCCTGACCTCAGGTGATCCGTCCACCTCAGCCTCCCAAAGTGCTGGGATTCCAAGTGTGAGCCACTGCGCCCAGCCCCAAGCTTTATATTCTAAATTCCAAATGCCACCTCCATACACAACCCACATATCTTAATTATCTATTATGGTGCACGTAACAGACATCACTAAGCTATCACATTTTTTTCTCCTGAAAACCTAAAAGAGTGCTTCCTGCTAACAGGTCAAAAAATAATGAAAAATAAAAACTAAATTAAGTAAACCTAAAAGAGGCCGTGAAATCTTTTTGTTCACTGCTCCAAATAGGCAATACTCTCATTGGCCAGCACTGGCACGTGTTGTAACATTTATTTGCCATTTCAATACTGCACAGAAAATTAGCTTCTCTTGACTAGGCATGGTGGTTCACACCTGTAATCCCAGCACTTTGGGAGGCCAAGGTGGGAGGATTGCTTGAGCCCAGGAGTTCAAGATCAGCCTGAGCAACATGGTGAAACCCCATTTCTCCAAAAAAGAAATACAAAAATTAGCCAGTTGTGGTGGCATGTGCCTATAGTCCCAGCTGCTCGGTAGGCTGAGATGGGAGGATCACTTGAGCCTGGGAGCCAGAGGTTGCCGAGATGGCACCACTGCACTCCAGCTTGGTCAATAGAGCCAGACCTTGTCTCAGGAGAAAAAAAACAAACAAGTGGCAAGCTTGGGGTCACACAGCCTGTAGCAGGTGGAAATTGAAGACTAAGTCTGTGTGATCAGAGTGTGTCATTAGACGCACGTCTTTGGTCCTCTCTCTTCTTCTCATCTACAAAAGACAGCCAACTCCGTAATCTCTTTTTCTTCTTTCTCTTCTTTTTTTTTTTTTTTTTTTTTTTTTTTGAGATGGAATCTCACTCTGTCGCCCAGGCTGGAGTGCAGTGGCACCATCTCGGCTCACTGCAACCTCTGACTCCTGGGTCGAAGTGATTCTCCTGCCTCAGCCTCCAAAGTAGCTGGGATTACAGGTGCCCACCGCCGCGCCCGGCTAATTTTGTATTTTTAGTAAAGACGGGGTTTCTCCACATTGGTCAGGCTGGTCTCGAACTCCCGACCTCAGGTGATCTACCCATCTCGGCCTCCCAAAGTGCTAGGATTATAGATGTGAGCCACCACGCCCGGCTGTTTTTCATTTTTATTATGATAAACGTAACATGAACCTTTTTAAGTGAAAATTCAGACCGTTTTAGAACATCCACAATGCTATGCAGTCGCCACCACTATCTAATTCCAGATCTTTTTCATCACCCCAGAGACCCCTGTACCCATTAAGCAGTCACCTCTTATTCCTCCCAGGACCCTGGCAACCATTGATTTATTTTCTGTCTTTGTAGATTTACCTACTCTTGAAGGTTCCTATAAATGGATTCATAGACTATGGGGCCTTTTACCTCTGCATTCATTCATATGGCATAAATATATTTTGAGATTTATCCATGTTGTAGCATGTGTCAGAACTTCATTCCTTTTTATGACTGAATAATATTTCGTTGTAAGGATAGACCACGTTTTGTTTATTCATTCATCCATTGATGGACATCTGCGCTTTTTCTACCTTTCGGCGATTGCGAATAGTGCTGCTATGTGTATTTGTTGGAGTCTCTGTTTTCGGTTCTTTGAGTTGATGCAAAAGTCATTTCCTTTTGCAGCCACCTAATACTTGGGGGGTGGAATTGCTGGGTCATGTAGTAGTAATTCTATGCTTAACTTTTTGAGGAACTCGTAATTCTTAAAAGGCCATGCCAACTCTAGGTCTGAGGGTTTAGGAGCTAATCCCTGCCTTCTTACTCCTCATCAACTGCCACCCCGGTGGATGCCCTCCAACATACCTGCCTCGAGAACCCCCTCCCCAGCTCAGTGACCCCAGCATCTCATTGACACGCTAAGTACATGCTCCCCGTCCCTCCCTGGGAGACTGCCTAAACACAGACCCTTCTATTCTTTCTAATTTTTTTTGTACCCATTAACTATGCACCTCCCATTCAACTCCCCCGCTACCCTTCCCAGCCTCTGGTAACCATCCTTCTTCTCTCTATGCCCATGACTTCAATCGATTTGATTTTTACATCCCACAAATAAGTGAGAACACACGCCGCTTGTCTTTGTGTGCCTGGCTTGTTTCACTTAACATGATGATCTCCAGTTCCATCCGTGTTGTTGCAAATGACTAGATTTTTTTTTTTTTTTTTTTTTTTTTTTTGACATGGAGTCTCGATCTGTCACCCAGGCTGGAGTGCAGTGGTGCCATCTCGGCTCACTGCAACCTCCGCCTTCCGGGTTCAAGCGATTCTCCTGCCTCAGCCTCACTAGTAGCTGGGACTACAGGCATGGGCCACCACACCCAGCCGATGTTTGTTTTTTGTAGAGATGGAGTTTCGCCATGTTCGCCAGGCTGGCCTCAGGTGATCCACCTGCCTCAGCCTCCCAAAGTGCTGGGATTACAGGTGTGAGCCACTGTGCTGAATAGTACTCTGTTGCGTGTATGAACCACATTTTCTTTATCCATTCATCTGTTATTGGACATTCAGGTTGCTTCCAAATCTTTGCTATTGTAAGCAGTGCTGCAACAAACGTAGGAGTGCAGATAACTCTTCGATGCTCTGAGTTCCTTTCTTTTGTGTATTTACCCAGTAGTGAGATTCCTGGATCATATGGTAGCTCAATTTTTAGTTTTTTGAGGAACCTCCAACTGTTCTCCATAGTGGTTGTACTAGTGTACATTCCCATTAACAATGTACCAGGGTTCCCTTTGTTCCGCATCCTCTCCAGCATTTGTTATTGCCTGTCTTTTGGATATAAGCCATTTTAACTGGGGTGAGATGGCAAATCTTTGTAGTTTTGATTTGCCTTCTCTGATGATCAGTGATGTCAAGCACCTTTTCATATGCTTGTTTGCCATTTGTATGTCTTCTTTTGAGAAATATCTATTCAAATCTTTTGTCCATTTTTTGATCAAATTATGAGATTTTTTTCTATAGAGTTGTTTGAGCTCCTTTGTGTATTCTGGTTATTAATCCCTTGTCAGAGGAGTAGTTTGTAAATATTTTCTCTTGTTCTGTGGGTTGCTTCTTCACTTTGTTGATTGTATCCTTTGCTGGAGCACAGACCGTTCTGGATGCAACTAGAGCAGCTGGGCTTGCTCCTCCCTTTGAAAGGGTCTCCAGAGGGTTCTATCAATCAAGATCAGCCTAGAAATTGTTGCTGGGAGTTGGCTCCAGCTGACCACACCCTCACCTTCCCTCCCAGTGCTCTATGATTTCATACCACAGCCACTCTCACTGTGCACCAGGATCCTTAGCTACTCTGGGTCATCATACACCTCTGAGCACTTGCCTTATCCCTGCTTTCTTCTTTGCCTTTTGAAATCTCCTAACTTTTGAAGATGCAGCTCAGGCACCACCTCCCTGACATTGTCACCCTAGCCAGAATGAATCTCCCCGTGTTCCCTTAGCACCTCACTCACACCAGCAAAATAGTCATGATCCTGTTCTATCTTATGCAGAATTTGTTGTTGACAGTGAACTGGAAAATTTTTATGTACGTATCATGCTGGGTTATTTTAAGAAATTATTCACATGATGGGTAAAGCAGCCTAGTACATTAAATTCTTCCATTTTCTTTCCGCTCATAGTTCTCTGCCACTAAATTATGAGCTTCAGAAAGAAAGCAATTTATCCATCTTAGTTTCTCCTAAGAGAAGTGATGCCTTGGCCAGGAGCGGTGCTCATGCCAGTAATCCAAACCCTTTGGGAGTCCAAGATGGGAGGATCACTTGAGCTCAGGAGTTCGAGACCAGCCTGGGCAACATAGCAAGACCTCATCTCTACTAAAAATTTTAAAAAATTAGCCAGGCATGATGGCACATGCCTGTAGTCCCAGCTACTTGGACGGCTGAGATGGGAAGATTGCTAGAGCCCGGGTGATAGAGGCTACAGTGAGCCCTGATCGCCCCACTGCACTCCAGCCTGGGCGACAGAGTGAGACCCTGTCAGAGAGAGAGAGAGAGAGAGAGATTGTATCTAAATGATGCAGTGCCTTGCTGATAACAGGTGCCTAATTAACTTTTATTGATTGAATTACTGGGTGAGAGGGAGTGAATGAATGACATTAACTCTTCCAATTGTTTGAAATATATTGTGCTAAGAATTAATGTCTAACAGAGATCAGATTTTGTTATAAGGTCAATTTTCAACTGCGGGCCACCAAAATGTCACCACGGTATATTTTCCTATGTGACATTTTGTAATTGAAAGCATGTGGGTTTGGCTCTCACTTTTGCAGAATATTCACATGTTGAGTCCTCTGACATACTCGGAGTTTCAAAAACATGTTTAATGGAAATTGAATTGTGTGACGCCTCAGTGCTCCCTGTTTGAGACAAGTGGTTTTAAGCGAAAGACATCAACTGCACTTTCTACATAGTTACTGTGTTGCTAAATTAATAGGCTTACAATGAGTCGGATATGCTGGAACAGAAAACAAAATCTACATAGTTACTGTGTTGCTAAATTAATAGGCTTTCATTGAGTCAGATATCCTAGAATAGAAAAAAAAAAATCCATTGAGTTATTAAGAAAAGAGTTTGGGCCGTGCACGGTGGCTCACACCTGTAATACCAGCACTGTGGGAGGCCGAGGCGGGTGGATCACAAGGTCAGGAGATTGAGAACCTCCTGGCCAATATGGTGAAACCCCGTCTCTACTAAAAATACACAAATTAGCTGGGTGTGGTGGCACGTGCCTATAATCCCAGCTACTCAGGAGGCTGAGGCAGCAGAATCGCTTGAACCAGGGAGTCAGAGGTTGCAGTGAGCCCAGATCACGCCACTGCACTCCAGCCTGGCAACAGAGCGAGACTCCGCCTCAAAAAATAAGAGTTTGGTTTCTCAGTTAATTCATGGCCACACTTTCCAAGCCCACACTTTCTCAAAAAGTTTCCTGTGGTGAAAAGCAATAAAATTTATTCTGTGAACTAGGTCATTTTTATTCATGAAGCCTCATATCAACAATAGCTAGGGGCCGGGCACGGTGACTCATGCCTGTAATCTCAGCACCTTGGGAGGCCAAGGCAGGCAGATCACTTTAGCTCAGGAGTTCAAGACCAGCCTTCACAACATGACAAAAACCTGGGTTCACTGAAAATACAAAAATTAGCTGGGCGTGGTGGCGTTCGCCTGTAGTTCCAAGTACTTGGGAGGTGGCAGGATGGCCTGAGCCTGGGGGAGGCAGAGGTTGCAGTGAGCCGAGATTACACCACTGCACTCCAGCCTGAGTGACAGAGCCAGATCCTGTCTCAATAAAAACCAAAAACAAAAACACCCAGGTGTTTTGTTATTAGCTGGATTAACTGATGTTACAATGCATAGAGGCAGGGGCTTTGGGGTCAGACAGTCTCAGGTAAGCCTATGACCGAGGCCAAATGTCATAACCTCTCTGACCCTCCCTTTTATCATCTCTGGACAGGGAGATTACCCTACTCCTGTAGATGGTTGAGCAAAGTGAAGGGAGTAATGTACCCTTCAGAATGTCTCACACAGACCAGGCACCATGGCTCATGCCTATAATCCCAGCACTTTAGGAGCCAAGATGGGAGGATCACTGTGAGCCCAGGAGTTTGAGACCAGCCTGGGCAACATAGCGAGATATCTGTCTCTAAAAAAATGTGTTTAAAAATTACCTGGGCATGGTGGTGCATGCCTGTAGTCCCAGCTACTTGGGGGGGTCTAAGGTGGGAGGATCTCTTGAGCCCAGGAGTTCAAGGCTGCAGTGAGCAATGATCACGCCACTGCACTCTAGTCTCTAGCCCTTTTTTGTCTTAAAGAAAAAAAAAAAAAGACCCTGTTTGAATGCTGGATCATCTCAGTGGGTAGAGGGTGTCAGGACTCTGGCCCAGCCCTGTCTAGTCAACCATGGCCAATAGGGCCAGGTCTACGCCCCTGTAGAGGAATGGGGAAGTATCTGAGAATGGGGAAGAATGAAGTGCAGAGCAGACACCCCAGAGGATACTTCCTGCAACAGCCCAACCCCACCCCACCCGTGATAGTACCTCAGTTGCCTGAAGACAGGATAATGACCTGTCTCTGTCTTCTAGGAGCTGCCTCCTAGGGCTCTGGGGATGAAACGAGATGGTTCTACAGCACCAGCTGAGAGCCTGCACAGAGCAAGTGCCCAGTACTTGATAATACTTAGAGGGCAAGGACGGCCTCTAATTGATCTTTGTGTGCCCTTGTGCCCACTGGAGGGTCCGGCACATGGTAGGTGTACCATGAATGTTCGTAGCACAAATGCATCAATGGCAACCACCTCCCTCCTTCATTCACTCTTTCCTTCTAATAATACAGTCAACATTCTATTAGCTCTATGGGCAGCCAGAGCATGCTGCCAACTTGCCATCCTGGGCTGGGTGCCTGATTCTCCACACTATTCCTGCCCTGTGCTGCTGAGCTCACGTGTTTCCCAGCACCTGCACCTGTAATCTGAACCCGCCTGTCGTTCCTCCTTGCCCTGCTCTGTCTGTTTGGATTCAGGCCTCCCCTCCAGCTGTGGGATTTCTCTAGGTCTGTATTTATCACCTCTGGTTGGCACTTCCTGTATGCTGTCATCACAGGAGCAGAGGGGTGGGAGAAGCCTCTTGGTCTTCATCCAGGTCTAGGATGGAATTTCTGTCCACTGTGGGGCTGGGTGGAGTCAGGAAGCCCAAGCGAGGGCTGCATGAGGAGAGGGCTGCGTCCCCAGGGTCTGTCACAGAGTAAGTTTCAGGTGTTACAACTCGCAATAAATCCATGCATTAGGCACAAGCCAGGAATCCTGAGCCAGACATCTCTCAACCCCAACGCTGGCTCCACCACCAACTTGCTGTGTCCTGGGTAAATCACATGGCTTCTTTTTAAAAAATAAATTGTTTTACTTTGTTTACTGTCCAAAGTACTCATTAATTGTTTATTTATCAAGAGAAAATATTTCTAATTTTTTGTGTGTGAGACGGTGTCTGACTCTATCGCCCGGACTGGAGTGCAGTGGTGTGATCTCGCCTCACTGCCATCTCCGCCTCCCAGGTTCAAGCAATTCTTGTGCCTCAGACTCCTGAGTAGCTGAGATTACAGGCGTGCGACACCACACCCAGCTAATTTTTGTATTTTTAGTAGAGACAGTTTTACCATGTTGGACAGGCTGATCTTGACCTGCTGATCTCAAGTGGTCCACCTGCCTTGGCCTCCCAAAATTCTGGGATTACAGGAGTGAGCCACCATGCCGGCCCAAAGAGAAACTACTTCTTAGCCCCCATATTCATGTTTCATAGTTCAGGAACACAGGTCAGTGATAAACTTCTAGGTAACTCAACCCAAAGAAATTCTTTATATTCCAAAATCACTTTGCACTCTGAACACTAACAGCTGTCCTCATCGCTTCTACATATGCCTTCTTTGTTGGTTCAGCCACAGCAAACTTATAGAGAGCTGCAACGGTCAGGGATAGAATGACTGCTCCAACAACGCGAAATCGCAGACACTGGACCAGAAGGCCACACACCTGAGTTTTGTCAAAGCACTGGAAGCCCTGGTAGTTGTCCTTGATAGGTACGTCAACCTCAACACCAATGTCTTTCCTGGATCACTTTTCTTTTTTTTTTTTTTAATTGTTATTTTAAAAATCACACACATAACATAAAATTTAGCATCTTCACCATTTTTAAGTATACAGTACAGTATTATAAGCACTATTTGTTGTATAGTGAAGCTCCAGAACTACTTCTTCCTGCAAACTGAAACTCCAAACACACTAAACAACCTCCTTTTTTCCCTTCCCCCAGCCCTTGGCAACCACCATTCCTCTTTTTCTGTTTCTCTTTTTTTTCCTCCCTTGAGACAGAGTCTTGCTCTGTCACCCAGGCTGGAGTGCAGTGGTGCGATCTCAGCTCACTGCAACCTCTGCCTTCCGAGTTGAAGTGATTCTCCTGCCTCAGCCTCCCAAGTAGCTGGGATTACAGGGGCTCGCATCCACGCCCAGATAATTTTTTATATTTTTGGTAGAGACGGGGTTTCCCCATGTTGACCAGGCTGGTCTTGAACTCCTGACCTCAAGTGATCCACCCACCTTGGCCACCCAAAGTGCTGGGATTACAGGCATGAGCCACCATGCCCAGACCCTCTTTCTGTTTCTAGGAGGTTGACTACTTTAGCTGTTTCATATGACAGGAATCATGCAGTATCTGACCTTTTGTGACTGGCTTATTTCACCTAGCATAATGTCTTCCAGCCTCATCCATGTTGCAGCATATAACAGGATTTCCTCCTTTTTTAAGGCTGCATTATATTCCACTGTGTGGATACAGCATATTTTTTCCCATTCATCTGTCAATGAATGTCTAGGTTGCTTCCACCTCTTTGCTATTGTGAATAATGCTACAGTGAACATGGGTTAAAATACATCACATCTGGAGCCTCAGTTTCCTCATCTGTAAAATGGGGATAATCACACCTGCCCCATTGTTGCTGGCACGTGAAAGAAGCCTGATAAATCATGTTCCTAGCCTTTCACTTTTCCTTCAAGGTGCTTCTCCCCATTATAATGATGCCCTTGTTTATGTTATGATTCATTTCATTCTCTTTGTTCCTCATGAGGATGTAAGCTCCAGGCCTGCCTCATTCATCCCTGTATGTCCAGTCTGAGAAAGAGTACTTGGTACAAAATCAGCACTCAATAGAGTACTCGTTGCAAAATAAATAGAGGGATTTTGATGGAGTGTTTGGGCTAAGTGTTGCATGACTGTGAGGTTTGCTGACTCTGGGGTCACACACATCTGAGTTCTGCTTTCAGATCCACCACTTAACCTCTCTGTGCCTCAATTTCCTCCTCTGCAAAAAGACCATGGAGCATGGTTGTACATGTTAATAATAGTAACAAATATTAATCATACTGTATATAAAGCTTTTTGTGCAGCATGCGTCACACAGAAAGGACTCGGGAAACGGGGTCCGGGAAGAGGAATGACACATGAATGGTGCTGTTGCTGTTCTGAGATACAAATTTTCTTCTGAGACACAATACCGTCTATGTAAAAAATACACGTACCAATTAAAAAAACAGGTTTTTAGCAGAAAGATCTACAGACAGAAGGATGCACACAAAACACATTTAAATGATGTTCTGGGGAGAGGGAACAGGGAGCAAGGAGAGATGATAAAAGGAAACAAACTGGGGGATAGGGGGTGCTCCAGGCTCCCAATAAGAGTGGCAATCAGGGCTGGACACGGTGGTTCATACCTGTAATACCTGTAATCCCAGCACTTTGGGAGGCCAAGGCAGGCAGATTACTGGAGGTCAGAAGTTCGACACCAGACTAGCCAACATAGTGAAAGCCTGTCTCTACTAAAAAAAAAAAAAAACATAGCTGAGTGTGGTAGCACATGCCTGTAGTCCCAGCTACTCGGGAGGCTGATGTTGCAGTGAACCGAGATCGAGCCACTGTGCTCCAGCCTGGGCGATAGAATGAAACTCCATCTCAAAAAAAAAAAAAAAAAAAAAAAAAAAATGAATTAAAGTATGTATTCAGTATAATATAGTTTTTGGTGTTTTTGTTTTTGAGACAGGGTCTCACTTTGTCACCCAGGCTGGAGAGCAGTGGCACGATTCTGGCTCACTGCAGCCTCAAATTCCTGGGCTCAAGCGATCCTCCCACCTCAGCCTCCTGAGTAGCTGGGACTATAGGCATGCACCACCACACCCAGCTAATTTTTAAAGTTTTTGTGATGATGGGATCTTGCTATGCTGTCCAGACTAGTCTGGAACTCCTGGCCTGAAGAAATCCTTGGTCTCCCGATGTGCTGAGATGACAGGTGTGAGCCACCTTGCCTGGCCTAATATATAAAGTGCATGTTCAGTATAAAACCCAAGCATTTGACAATGTCAGAAGAACCTTCTCCACTAGGTGGGAAGTGGTGGGGATGGGATCTTTGGCTGAGAGGGGAGTGGTCTTCATGGGCCTAAGCCTGCCTTTCTGGTTTCTTTCAGGGTGGCAGCACGCAAAGGGCATCCCTGTCCCTCAAGGGGTCATGGCCTCCATGTTGCTTGCCCAGCGCCTGGCCTGCAGCTTCCAGCACAGCTACCGCCTGCTGGTGCCTGGTAAGCCCCGGGGGTCTTGATAAAAACTGGTACTAATGGAAGACATCATCCAGACTAGGGATTCCTGGGCTGGAAGAGCCCTTGGGGATAAAGGGACCAGCCAGTGAGTGTTTCTGGGACTGTCCCACTGTATTAGTCTGTTCTTAGGCTGCTAATAAAGACACACCCGAGACTGGATATTTTATGAAGAAAAAGAGGTTTAATGGTCTCACAGTTTCACATGGCTGGGGAGGCCTCACAATCATGGCGGAAGGTGAAGGAGGAACAAAGGCACGTCTTACATGGTGACAGGCAAGAGAGCGTGTGCAGGGGAACTGCCCTTTATAAAACCATCAGATCGTGTGAGACTTACTCGATTGACTATCATGAGAATAGCATGGGAAAGATCCACCTCCATGATTCAATTACCTCCCACTGGGTCCCTCCCATGACATGTGGGAATTATGGGAGCTACGATTCAAGATGAGATTCGAATGCGGACACAGCCAAACCACATCACCCACTATCTATAAAACTATCACTGTCGCCACCTCCTTTCCCTCTCCCATCTCTGTCATATAATCCTGTCCCAAGTGCTTCAGTCTGATGGGATGAGATCCACCCTGGAGCCACTCTGCCTGCAGGTAGGCGATGGCCTCCACAGCCAGACGGTCCCAGGCCATCTCTGCAGGGACCGCTGGGGAAAACACACAACTGGGGTTGCTGCTAAGGAACAAAGAAAGCCATAGACGACTTTGAAATTGACCTAAAGGCCAGCTGTGCTTCAAGGTCACTGGATCACTGGATGGGAGGCACCATCTTAGGAATGTCTCACCCCCACTCCACCCCACACCCATGGCCACCTGCACAGGCTCCTCCTTCCTTCTGTTTGACCTCTTTGAGACCTCCCTCCCAACAGTCCCACGAGGCAGGCTCAAGTGAATCCCATTTTATAGGTAAGAGAACTGAGGCTTAGAGAAGCAAACCATTTGCCCAAGGTCACACAGCCACTTGCAAGTAACTCTGTCCGGCTCCAATGCTAAGTACTCCTCCATGTGCCTCCACGTGGGTCTGGAGACAGAGCCGCCAGCAGGAGCCTCCCTTTAGATGCCCCGCGATTGGCCTCCTGCAGAGATATAAACTGCCTGCCTCGGGCCTGGCCATGAAATAGGTTCAGAAAGACCAGTGAGCCTCCAGTCTGTCCCCAGCTCTCTCAGAGCCCCTGTGCTTGTCATCATGGTGTCCCTTGTTGTCAGGCCTTACTGCCTTCTGAAGATAAACTGCTAGCCATGTCCTTGGTCTGCTTGTTGAATGCTGGTGTGTATGTCCCAGGTGGGATAAACAGTAGGAGTGTTCACCCCTCCCCAAGGAGTATTAGTAGGCTTTATTTTAAAATAAACATCTTGGCCGGGCGCAGTGGCTCACGACTGTAATCCCAGCACTTTGGGAAGCAAGGTGGGCAGATCACCTGAGGTCAGGAGTTCGAGACCAGCCTGGCCAACATGGTGAAACGCCGTCTGTACCAAAAATACAAAAATTAGCCAGGCGTGGTGGTGGATGCCTGTAATCCCAACTACTCAGGAGGCTGAGGCAGGAGAATCGTTTGAATCCAGGAGGTGGAGATAGCAGTGAGCTGGACTGTGCCACTGCACTCCAGCCTGGGCAATAGCAAGGCTATGTCTCAAAAAAATAAAAAATAAATAAACAAACATCTTATTTTTTAGTAATTTTAGATTTACAGAGAAGTTACAAAGATATTACAGGGAGACCCCATATGGCCCTCACCAGTTTCCTCCTTTGTTAACATCTTACATCACCAAGATGCAGTTGTCAACACTAAGAAACTATCTGGCCAGGCGTGGTGGCTCACTCCTGTAATCCCAGCACTTTGGGAGGCCGAGGCAGGAGGATCACCTGAGGTCAGGAGTTCGAGACCAGCCTGGCCAACATGGTGAAACCTCATCTCTACTAAAAATACAAAAAAAAAAAAATTAGCCGGGTGTGGTGGCAGGCACCTGTAATCCCAGCTACTTGGGAGGCTGAGGCAGAAGAAGCACTTGAACCTAGAAGGCGGAGGTTGCAGTAAGCTGAGATTGACCCACTGTACTTCAGCCTGAGTGAGAGACTGAGATTCCATATCAAAAGAAAAAAAAAAAGAAAGAAACTAGCTGACTAGCTGGGCACAGTGGCTCACACCTGTAACCCCAGCAATTTGGGAGGCTGAAGCAGGAGGATCACTTGAGCCCAGGGGTTTGAGACCAGCCTGGGCAACATAGGGAGACCCTGTCTCTATGAAAAATACAAAACTCAACTGGGCATGGTGACATGTGCTTGTAGTCTCAGCTACTGGGGAGGCTGAAGCGGGAGGATTGCCTGACCCTGGGAGATCGAGGCTGCAGTGAGCCATGATCATGCCACAGCACTCCAGCCTGGGTGGCCTTGTCTTCAAATAATAATAATAGGTAAATAAATTTTTAAAGACACTAAGAAACTGACCTTGGTATGTTACCATTAACCAGACTCCAGACTTTTATTTGGCTGTCACTCATTTATCCTTTAATGTCTTTTTCTGCTCCAGGATCCAATCCAGGTACACACATTGCATTGACTTGTCTCATCTTCCATGGCCTCCTCTGGTCTGTGACGGTTTCTCAGTCTTTTCCTTATTCTTCTTGACCTTGATAGTTTTAAGAAGTTATCAATGGCTTTTGAGGTTTCGCTTTTCCTTTTTTATTTTGTGTGTGTGTGTGTGTGTGTTTGTGTGTGTGTGTGTGTGTTTTTGAGATGGAGTCTCGCTCTGTTGGCCAGGGTAGAGTGGTGCCACGGTGCAATCTCGACTCACTGCAACCTCCACGTCCCGGGTTCAAGTGATCCTCCTGCCTCAGCCTCCCAAGTAGCTGGAATTACAGGCACCTGCCACCATGCCTGGCTAATTTTTATATTTTTTGTAGAGACAGGGTTTTACCATGTTGGCCAGGCTAGTCTCCAACTCCTGACCTCAAGTGATCCACCCATCTCGGCCTCCCAAAGTGTTGGGATTACTGGCGTGAGCCATTGCACCCGGCCGAGGTTTTGCTTTATTTATTTATTTATTTGTTTATTTATAAGAGAGGCATATTAATGTTTACCCATAATTATGCTAAAACAAATCAGAAAGATATAGGTATGGAGGGTTCCAAGTCAGAAAGAGAGTCTGGCACAGACGATTCATTCATTCCATAACTAAGGCTGTTGGGCACCTACTGCATGCCAAGTGCTGTGCTGGGTATTGAGGATGTGGCACTGAAGAAAGAGATGTGGCTTTTGTGGAGCTCCAGCCTGGTGGCGCATGTGGCACCATCTTTAAAGGTCATTCTCAAGGACATCTGAGCCTTCCTAAGGAGACACCATGGGAAGAGCACTAGATCAAGATTCATGTGGTTGGGTTACCGGCTTCACCACACATTAACCAAGTGAGCCTAACCGATAGACCTTATCCAAGCCTCAGTTTTCTCATCAGGAAAATGGGTCTAATAATCGTATCCTTCCTATTTCACAAATTTCTTGCATTAGAAGAAATGGTTCATATGGGCCAGGCACAGTGGCTCACACATATAATACCAACACTTTGGGAGGCTGAGGCGGGTGGATCACCTGAGGTCAGGAGTTCAGGACCAGCCTGGCCAACATGATGAAACTCCATCTCTACTAAAAATACAAAAATTAGCTGGGCATGGTGGTGCGCACCCATAATCCCAGCTACTTGAGAGGCTGAGGCAGGAGAATCACTTAGAACCCTGGAGGCAGAGGTTATGGTTCATGTGAAAGCACTTTATTTGTATTTACAGTAAGGTGGGTCCTAACTCCCATTTTACAAGCATGGAAATACAGGCACAATGCAAAAAAAAAAAAAAATAGAAATGGCTAAATCACAGAGTTCCTTACCTTTACCTCTTCTGCATTTTCTTGGCTGGAGCTGAATCTTTTCTGGCACATTTATGATTTAGAAAACCATATGGTGAGATTTTGTGTTTTCCTTTGACTTATCGATTTGGGATATCTAGTAAGCCAGAATATGGTTTTTTAAGAATACCAAAACACAGTGTTGGCAAAGATACACGAATATGTGTACTCTCGTACACTGCTTTTAGGCAAGTAGCAACCAGGGGAAGGATTAAAAAATGATAGGAATTACAGCTTACTTTTAACCCATTTAGCCCTCACCACCACTCCTTAAGGTAAAGGAAACTTCAAGTCAGGGAAATTAAGTTGCCAGAGCCACAGAGCTGATACGCGGCTGAGCCAGGCTTTTAAGCTAAGCCCAGTTGGCTCCAGGACCCGAGCCACTGTATTGGTTATCTGCTGCCACATAACACATACCTCCAAATTTAGCACATTGGGATCCTATGTTTATTATGTCACAGTTTCTGTGGGTTGGGAATCCAGGGGTAAGTTAGCTAGATCCTCTGTCTCAAGGTCTGTCATGAGGGTGTAATGGAGCTGTCAGCCGGGGCTGTGGTCTCATCTGATGGCTCAACTTGGCGGTTGGAGGATTCACTGGCCGTCCCACTTACAGGGTTGCGGCTGGATTCAGCTTTTTGGAGGCTGTCAGCCAGAAGCCACTGTCAGTTCCTCGATATGTGGACCTCTTCACAGAGCCGCTTACAATGTGGCAACTGCTCCCTCAAAGCAAGAGAGGGTGCCAAAAATGGAAGCCTCAGCCTGCAACCATACCCACTGCATTTTCCTGCTTCTCCATGGTGTCTCCACCAGGTCACTGTGAGGCCATTAAAGTGACGATAGTTAACGATCTGACATGGTGTTCCCAATGGCATCATTTTATGCCTCCCCAAAATTAATAATCTTACGTTGGTAGATAGGATACAGAGAGTGGGAGACCACATCAAAATTGTTATCGCTGGGTAGAAAATTAAATGTGTTTTCTTTTTTCCATGTTGCTTATTGGTATCTTCCTCAATAAGCATTTTATCACAAAATAAGTGGGGTGGACAGTTGCAGGAGCAGATTAAAAAAAAATTTTAACAGAAAAGCAGAGCAAACAACTCCAGTTGGACTTAACCTTCATTCTGGCCAGGCTCACATACAGAGCTTTGGCCGTTTGGGAACACGACATTCGTTTATCACGCTCGGTCTAAAGATCAAGAGAACATTAAAAATGTTTGCTGGCCGCTGCATAGTTTGGAGCTAAAGATGGACTCTGGCTTGGCATGGCCACTGAGGGCCGTGAGCCCCAGAGGGCCAGGCTGGATGGACCATTCACCCGCTGTGTCTGGTCTTATGTGTCAATAACACACTCTTGCCTTCTGGATGTGTTATTTTATTCATAAATGAAAATGCTTGATCATTCAGTATTAATTCAAACTGGTTTTTTGCATCTTTGTGATCATGATCAAAATTTGCCTTTGGGAGAAGTGTGTGGTTTTGCTGCAAATGTTTCATTCAAAGGCTAGCACTAGATGAAATCAAAGATAGCCTCAGTTCCATTCATAGCTTCTAGGAAACAGGTCAGATGGGCAAGTTTCCTGCTAACCACTTGCTAGCTGTGTGATCTTGGGCAAATTAATTAACCTCTCTGAGCCTCACTGTCTTCTTCTGTAATGTAAGAATAATAACATTTACGTCATAGGGGTTTATGAGAATTAAATGAGATAAGCCATGTAAATTGCTCCGGATGATTCCTGGTTTGTTCACCCTAAGTGCTCAATACACACTTGAATCTGCTTGTATGTCTTCATAGATGAGATCCAAGACAAGGTTTACTTGTCCCTTCAATTTTTGTTCTGTTCTCTTGTGGTGTATGGTGTTATATGTCATCATTAAGAGAATATTCAATAATATTATTTGGTGATTTTCCTCTTTTAAAAATGCCAACATTGAGATATAGAAGGAAAAGCAGTAGTATTGGGATTGCAAGAACCTGGGTTCCAGTACTGACTCTTCAACTCATTAGCTGTGTGACATTGGGAAGGTCACTTAACGTCTCTGATCCTCATCTGTAAACTGTGAACAACAATACCTATCTATATTGTTGTATTTAATTGTGGATTACTTAAAATAGATGGGAGTTTGCCTAAATAGGGCCAGCCTAGCATTTTAGTAAAGACTGAATATGTGTTAATTTCCCCATTCCCCACCTTTCTGATAGCGCAGTTGCAAACAAACTTAATGGAAAACATGATAGGAACTGATACAGTTCTTGGAACAGACCCATCTGCCTTGCACCTGTCCTCAGCATTTCTGGCTTGTGCCCCATAGCTCCCAGTTGGCCAGTTCTCATCCTTTCTTCACCACGTCTCCCAGCTCCTGTTTCCCCATGGCCTTGACATCCTCACTATTGCAGCTCCACTTCATCCCACGCTCTCCAGTCATTTCTCTCTGGATCCATTCAGCTGCAGCTCCCCCTGTGAACTGCTCCCATTCCCAGTATTTGCACACTCCAGTTCCCAAGAAATCTGATTGCTACAATGCAATGTCAAGACACTTTCTGGAGAAAAGAAAGGAGGACGTGTGTGTCCTCATTTAAGAACAGCTTGCTAATTTCTAATTTTTCATTTTCCCACTTTGCTGGAAATAAAGCAAGATCTGCACCGGTGAAGAGCTATTTTTATCAAAATATGCATCCCTGAAGATCTAGTTGGAATCAATGCTCTCCAGTAATCCTGAGTTCTGGCGAAGGAAAAGATAAATAGTTTAGTGTAAAAAGGTAGGGCCAGGTACGGTGGCTTATGCCTGTAATCCCAGCACTTTGGGGGGCCGAGGCGGGTGGACTGCCTGAGCTCAGGAGTTCGAGACCAGCCTGGGAAACATGGCAAAACCCCTTCTCTGCCAAAAATGCAAAAAATTAGCCGGGCATGGTGGCGCATGCCTGTGATCCCAGCTACTCAGGGGGCTAAGGTGAGAGGATTGCTTGAAACCGGGATGCAGAGGTTGCAGTGAGCTGAGATCGCACCACTGCATTCCAGCCTGGGCGACTGAGTGAGACCCTGTCTCAAAAAAAAAAAGGAGGCAGGCACAGTGTTGTGTGCCTGTAGTCCTAGCTACATGGGAGGCTGAGGCAGGAGGATCACTTGAGCCCAGGAGTTCAAAGCCAGGCTGGGCAACATAGCGAGACCTCATTTCTTTAAAAACAAAAAAAGTCATCGATATGTTCTAGGACCTATAGCTCTCTTCTAATGGAGTACTTTTAGGAATTCCCTTTTTCAGATCAAAGAGAAGAAAATAAAAGCTGTTTTTCTTCATCCTTATATAAATGTAGTGCTGTATTTTAACAGTACTTTATGTTCAAAAGACAGCATGAGTTACATAATTAATTCAGAAACCTTCTTTGATAACAAAAGCAATTATGGAGAATTAAGAGTGAATTTAAATATGTTTCCAAATCTCATAGCTTTCTATAGTTCAACAAGCTATCTGCGTGTTGTGTCTGGGTGTGTGTGTGTGTGTGTGTGTGTGTGTCACGGGAGATCTTGGCACATTTCTTAACTTCTCTGAGCTTTAGAGTTCCCTCTTGTGTAATGGAAACAGTTTTATATATCTATATCTATATATATATATATATGTTATATATATTTTATAATATATTATATAATATATATTTTAGTTATAATATGTAATATATATTTTAGTTATATTATATAATATATATTTTAGTTATATTATATAATATATATTTTAGTTATATTATATAATATATATTTTAGTTATAATATATAATATATATTTTAGTTATATAATATATATTTTAGTTGTAATATATATCTATTTAGTTATAATAAATAATATATTTTAGTTATAATATATAATATATATTGTTATATAATATATATTTTTGTTTATTATATATATGAAGATGAAATTAGATTATTTATGTAATTTATATAAAGTGTCCACTGATTCCCTAGTTTGGTACAATTATGGCAACCCCAGTAACAGGAACTAACATTTCCCGACCACCAAATAGTACCAGGAAAGTGAAAAATCAACAGTAACACTAAAGGGATTACTAGGGGTTCCTGACAGTAAACCCTCACACACTTGTCTTGGATTCACCGCACCTGTCTTTCACTCAGGGATCAGCATGGCTTGGGCTTGAGCTACCCTTTGTGTTTCAGCAACATGTGGAGCTAAAAAGATTTGTGGGATTAAGCCGGGAAATCAAACACCCTCTGTAAATTCATTATACATTATGTGGAAAATGTGAAATGCATTTCCAACAAATGATGCGTGACCAGGTATTAGTCTGTTCTTGCAATGCTACAAAAAAAAATACCTGGGATTGGGTAATTTTTAAAGAAAAGAGGTTTAATTGGCTCGTGGTTCTGCAGGCTGTACAGGAAGCATGATGCTGGCATCTGCTCAGCTTCAGGGGAGGCCTCAGGAAACTTCCAATCATGGTGGAAGGCAAAGGGCGGGCGAGGCGCCTCACATGGTAGGAATAGGAGCAAGAGAGCAAGTAGGGAGGAGCCACACGTTTCTTTTTTGCTTTTGAGATGGAGTCTTGCTTTGTCACTCAGTCTGAAGTGCAGTGGCACAATCTTGGCTCACTGCAGACTCTGCCTCCTGGGTTCAAGCGATTCTCATGCCTCAGCCTCCCTAGTAGCTGGGATTACAGGTGCCTGCCACCACACCCGGCTAATTTGTGTATTTTTGTTAGAGACAGGATTTCGCCATGTTGGCCAGGCTGGTCTTGAACTCCTGACCTCAGGTGATCCACTTGCCTCAACCTCCCAAAGCGCTGGGATTACAGGCATGAGCAACTGTGCCTGGCCAGCCACACACTTCTAAACAACCAGACCTCAGCCAGGCTAAAAATACAAAAATTAGCAGGGCGTAGTGGTAGGTACCTGTAATCCCAGCTACTTGGGAGGCGGAAGCAGGAGAATCACTTGAACCTGGGAGGCAGAGGTTGCAGTGAGCCGGGATGGTGTCTCTGCACTCCAGCCTGGGCAACAGAGTGACACTCTGTCTCAAAAATAAATAAATAAATAAACAAACAACCAGGTGTCGTGAGAACTTACTTTCTCCATGACAGCACAAAGTGGGATGGTGTTATGCCATGAGAAACTGTCCCCATAATCCAGTCACCTCCCACAAGACCCCACCTCCAGCATTAGGAATTACATTTTAACATGAGATTTGGGCAGGGACATAGATCTCAACCATGTCAGACCAAAACTTTATTTTTAAAACAGAAACCATTTATTAAATGGGACCACCTGAATTTAGAAATGTGATGATTCCTTCCTAGGTAATTTTGATTGGCACAACTGGGGATGGGTGCTCCTGGCCTCTGGTGGGTAGAGGCCAGGGATGCTGCTAAGCGTTCTATAATACACAGGACAGCGCCTCACAACAGAGGATTATCCAGCCCAAAATGTTAATATTGTCAAGGCTGAGAAACTTTGGTCTATATACATTTGGATGTAGATTACATTTTTACAAAATTTCGTTAATTTTTAGAATCTGATTTTTCACATGCTAGTACCACGGGCATCTTTCCGTATCCATAAATATTTAAAATGTCAACCTCAAAACAATTGATGGGTGCATAATATTCCATGAAATGGTTGACTATGCCACATTCTACTTAGCTGACTTCCGGTGCTGGACGTTTAGGTTGTTTTCCCTTTGTTTTTTGTTTGTTTGTTGAGACAGCGTCTCACTCTGTTGCCCAGGCTGAAGTGCTGCAATCATGGCTCACTGCAGCCTCAACCTCCCAGGCTGAAGCAATCCTCCCACCTCAGCCTCCCAAGTAGCTGGAACTAAAGGCATGTAACACCACGCCTGGCTAATTTTTGTTTTTTGGGTTTTTTGGTAGAGATGGGGTTTCACCATGTTGCCTAAGCTGGTCTTGAACTTCTGAGCTCAAGGGATCCACCCACCTTCGACCCCCAGAGTTCTGGGATTACCGGCATGAGCGACTGCATCTGGCCCTCTTTGCTGTTAAACAGACAACATATGATGAATATTGTTTACCTCCATCTTTGTGTACTGGTCCCATTATTTTCTAAGGATGAATCATAAAAAATGAGATTGCTCAGTTGAAAGAAATAGAAAGCTGGCATCAGATCAGGCATGGTGGCTCACACCTGTAATCCCAGCACTTTGGGAAGTCAAGGCAGGTGGATTGCTTGAGACCAGGAGTTTGAGGCCAGCCTGGGCAACGTAGCGAAACCCCGTCTCTACTAAAAATACCAAAATTAGCTGGGTGTGGTGGTGCACACCTGTAATCCCAGCTACTCAGGAGGCTGAGGCAGAAGGATCACCTGAGCCTTGGAAGGTCAGGGCTGCAGTGAGCCTTGTTGGGGCCAATGCACTCCAGCCTGGGCAATAGAGCAGGACCCTGTCTCAAAAAATAAATGAATGAATAAATGCAAAGAAAGCTGGCATCAGCTTGTACTCATGCCAGTAAAACAGGGGCATGCCTATTTGCCTACAACTTTGCTGACACTGGGTTTTCCCGTTTTTAGAATCTGCAGTGTCCTTGTGGTGACGCAGTTGGTCTGTCCAGATGCAGTGTTCTGGGGTAGTCTGGCTGGGATGGGGCTAAGGTCCTGGCACTACCTCTGTTAGGGACATTGGGCATCTGTCAAGGCAGAATCCTCATGATCTCTGCTGTCACCAGGGATTTCGGGATTTCTCATTGTCTTTTTTTACTGCAGGATCCAGACACATTAGTCAAGCCGCAGCCAAAGTCGACGTTGAATTTGATTATGATGGGCCTCTGATGAAGACGGAAGTCCCAGGGCCTAGATCTCGGGTGAGTTGAGCACATCTGGGTGGGGTTTTTTGGAAAAGGGAGAAGGGCGCCTAAGAAGCAGGATCACAGGCAAGCTTAGGGACCTGTATTGATTGTCAGCTGCTGTCAGAGAGTTCACCACCAGAGATCCGAGATATTCAATTAGGCCATTTTGCCATAAGAAGCCAAAGAAGGGCTGGGCATGGTGGCTCATGCCTGTAATCCCAACACTTTGAGAGGTTGAGGCGGGCGGATCCCTTGAGGTCAGGAGTTCAAGACCAGCCTGGCCAACGTAGTGAAACCCTGTCTTTATTCAAAATACAAAAATTAGCCGGGAGTGGTGGCAGGGGCCTGTAGTCCCAGATACTTGGGAGGCTGAGGCAAGGGAATCACTTGAATCTGGGAGGCAGAGGTTGCAGTGAGCTGAAATCGTGCCTCTGCACTCCAACCTGGGCAACAGAGCGAGACTCCACCTCAAAAAAAAAAAAAAAAAAAGCCAATGAAGGCATCACAGAGGAGATGTATCAGTTTTCTGTTACCACAGTAATGCTTCATAACAAACAGCCACAAAAATCCCACTAGCATAGAGCAAGCCAATTGCTTGTGCATTCAAGGTTCATTGGGAGTTGGGTAGGCATCTCTGTTGGGCTCACCTCCATGCCTGGGGGACAGCTGGCTGTCAGTTGATCTAGGTTAGGCGTGGCTTGAATCACTGCAGTGATTTGGTTCTGCTCCATGTGTCTGCCATGCTCCAGAAGGCTAGACGGGGCTTGTCCTCAAGGCAATGGCAAAGGTGTACAAAAGCAAGAGGAGAACATGCTACAGTTCTACTGAGGCCCGGGCTCCGCATGGATCCGCCATCACTGCTGCCTCCTTCTGCTGGCCAAAGCAAGTCACAGCTTGCCTTAAGTCCAGAGTCAAGGGCTGGGGTACAACATCCAAACAACAGTGGAAGAACATGGCAATGTTACATGGCACAGGGCTCAGAGATCAAATGCCCTTGAACTTGATCTTGAAAGCTTTCTAATGCAAATTTATTTTTTCTTTGTATATTTTGCATATTTTATCCATAATGTCTTTTTTTAACTGTCAAAACCTACTTCTTTTGTCATTGCAACTATTTTATAAATCCAGAAATCTTTGTACTAATGTAAGTGATTGTAGTTATTTTGGATAGTGTTTTGCTAACAAAATAGGAGATATTTTAAATGCATATTTCTATTGTGGAAATAGATTTTAATCCAGTAGTAGTAAAGTTCTTGGAATACCTTTTCATATTCTTGTCATGAATATTATCCTGTGTTTTTATGTGGAAGTATATAATTTTATGACACTAACTGCTAACATCTATTTTACGTTGAATTACTTTTGGAGTTGAAATCTTTGTAATATCAAAGCAGCTAGTTTCTAATTCCCTGTTTCTGTATAAAGTACAAGTGGTTTATGGAGTGAGTGTTTGGATTATGATTATAAATGGTTATCGATATGCAAGTTAATATTTTCAGTTATTTATATTCTTAATGAGGTGTTAACACCTTTTTTCCCCATACAACAGAGAATCTATGTTTTTATGGACACTAGATAAACACCTTCAGCTTAAGATTTTCTTGCTGAATATTTTAGTTTATTTTATCTTTTAGTTTATTTTTACCTTTCAGGTGTCTGAATTTCCAGCCTGTCTATTATACTAGTAATTTAAGTGTGTAATGGAATAGTTTCCTGCCAACTATTTATATCAAGTAATTTTTAAAGTAATATTGTTGACTAATAAAATATTAAGTTATTGGCAAAAGGAAAAAAAATGCCAAGACTTGGGAAAACGTGAAAGATTTTAAGCTATTTTGGCAAGAGTGTGGACTTGCTATAATGCTTTTGTTCTTCTTGCCTGCAGGAGTTAATGAAACAGCTGAATATAATTCAGGTACGTGAGAATGAGGTAAAGTTCTTTCTGTTGCTTCTTTATCAAAATTGAGCTAAAAGACAGATGCTTAATCTGTTCTGGCTCTTTTTTAAAAAAAAATGTAGCTGACTTTTGTTCTAAACATTTTTTCTCATTTCGTTTGTGATTTCTTCTTTGACCCGTTGGATATTTACATCATGTTTAATTTCTACACTTTGGTAAATTTCCCAAATTTATTTCTGTCATTGATTTCTAGTTTCATTTCGTTATGGTTGGAAACATATTTTTGTGATTTCAATCCTGTTAAATTTATTGAGCCTTTTTTTAATGGCCTAGAGTATGGTCTAGCCTGGAGAATATTCCATATGTACTTGAGAAGAATCTGTATTCTGCTGTTGTTGGGCAGAGTGTTCTATAGATGTTTCTTAGGTCTGGTTGCTTTTAGAATATTGTTCAAGTCTTCTATTTCCTTGCTAATCTTCTGCCTAGTTGTCCTATCCATTATGGAGTGCCAGATGTTGACATCTCCAACTATTATTATAAAATTGTTTTTCCCTTTGATTCTGTTTCTGCTCTATGTATTCAGGGCTCTGTTGTTAGGTGCAAATACATTCATTATTGTCATATCTTCTTAGTGGATTGACCCTTTATAATATTCTCTCTTTCTCTCTAGTAATATTTTTTATAGTCTATTTTTTCTGATATGAGTACAACTCCTTCTAGCTTTCTTATGGTTGCTGTGTGCATCAGATACATTTCTCCATCTTTTTACTTTCAAACTATTTGTGTTCTTGAATCTAAAGTGTCTGCGGTAAACAGCATAGAGTTGGTTCTTTTTATCCAGTCTGACAATCTCTGCCTTTTGATTGGATTGTTTCATCCATTCATAGTTAATGTTATTATTCATATGGTTGTGTTTACAGCTGCCATTTATTGTTATTCTCTATATGTCTTCTTTCTTTTGTTCCTCTTTTTTTTTTTTTTTTTTTTAGAGGGAGTTTTGCTCTTATTGCCCAGGCTAGAGTGCAGTGGTGCAATCTTGGCTCACTGTAATCTCTGCCTTCCGGTTTCAAACAATTCTCTTGCCTCAGCCTCTCAAGTTACTGAGATTACAGGCGCCCACCTCCACACCCAGCTAATTTTTTTGTATTTTTAGTAGAGATGGGGTTTCACCATGTTGGTCAAGCTGGTCTCGAACTGCTGACCTCGTGATCCACCTGCCTCGGCTTCCCAAAGTGCTGGATTACAGGCATGAGCCACCACACCCGGCCTTTTTTTTTTTTTTTTTTTTTTTTGAGATGAAGTCTCACTCTGTCACCCATCTGGTGTGCAGTGGCACAATCTCGGCTCACTGCAACATCCGCCTCCTGGGTTCAAGTGATTCTCCTGCCTCAGCGTCCCAAGTAGCCGGGATTACAGGTGCCCGCCACTATGCCCGGTAGAGACAAGATTTCAACATGTTGAGGCTGGTTTCGAACTCCTGACCTCAGGTAATCCACCTGCCTCAGCCTCCCAAAGTGCTGGGATTACAGGCGTGAGCCACTGCACCCAGCCCTTTTGTTCCTCTTTTAATGTTTTTGTTTTTTATTTGAGATGGAGTCTCTCTGTCACCCCAGGCTGGAGTGTAGTGGCACAATCTAAGCTCACTGCAACCTCCGCCTCCCGGGTGCAGTGATTCTCCTCCCTCAGTCTCCTGCATAGCTGGGATCACAGGCATGCACCACCAAGCCTGGCTAATTTTTGTATTTTTTAGTAGAGACAGGGTTTCACCATGTTGCCCACACGGGTCTCGAACTCCTGACTTCAAATGATCCACCTGCCTCGGCCTCCCAAAGTACTGGGATTACAGGCATGAGGCACTGCGCTCAGCCCTCTTGTAATGTTACTCGTTTTGTATTGAGTACTTTCCAGTGTAACATTTTTATTTCTTTAATGATTACTACATATTTTAGTTTTCTTTGAGTTTCCTCTAAGGTTTACCATACATATCTTAACAGAATTGACTTCAGATTTGTATCTCTTTTTTTGTTCTGATGTATAAAACACATACAGAAAAATTCATAAAATATAAAATCACAGCTTACTGAACTATTGTAAAGCAAACCACCCATGCACTTAACCAAAACAAGAAATACATTGCCGGCACCCACAGATGCCTCTGTGTGTCCACAGATAGTCACGATATGGTGTACTTCACTGATTCAAGCTTAATCCTGAAAGGCCAAGAATCTAGGGAGTGGCAGTGAGCCTGAGTTGGTCTTTTCTTTCTCCAAGAATGCAGAGGCTGTGCATTTTTTCTGCAATTTCGAAGAGAGCCGAGGCAATTACCTGGTTGATGTGGACGGCAACCGCATGCTGGATCTTTATTGCCAGATCTCCTCTGTCCCCATAGGTAAGAGCTGGGAAATCGCTCCTTGGATATAACCTCTGTTTCTGTCTCTCCTAGTTGTGGCTATCCAGGTATTAGGATGTGGCTTCCAGCAGGCACATCCCAGAGTGTTGCCTGACACTTCACCCAGGGGTAGGAAAAAAATAAATAATGTGTAAAGGGTATATTATTAGACATATTATATGTCCTCTCTCATCTACTCCTTCCCCAAATTCCACAAGGTAAGTATGTATTAATATCCCCATTTTGCAGATAGGTAAACAAAGCGTAGAAAGGTTTGGTACCTTGCGTAGGAATCATAGCTAGAATGCAAACCCATCTGTTTGACCACAGTGGCCCCCAGGTAGGCGTCTTAGGTTGAGTTTCCTCGAAGAAGAGCCTGAGGTGAAGATTTCCTTTTTCCCTCCTTTTTTTTTTTTTTTTTCAGACGAAGTCTTGTTCTGTTGACCAGGCTAGAGTGAAGTGGCATGATCTTGGCTCACTGCAACCTCTACCTCTCGGGTTCAAGCGATTCTCGTGCCTCAGCCTCCTGAGTAGCTGGGATTACAGGCGCACGCCACCATGCCTATCTAATTTTTGTATTTTTAGTAGAGATGGGGTTTTACCATGTTGACCAGGGTAGTCTAGAACTCCTGACCACAAGTGATCTGCCTGCCTCAGCCTCCCACAGTGCTGGGATTACAGGTGTGAGCCACTATGCCCAGCCTAATTTTATTTTTTGTAGAGACGGGGTCTCACTATGCTGCCCAGTCTGGTCTCGAACTCCTGGACTCAAGTGATCCTCCCGCCTCGGCCTCCCAAAGTGCTAGGATTTCAGGTGTGAGCCACTGAACCCAGCCAGAGGTAGGGATTCTTGGGCAGGTTATTGATTGAGGGAGAGCTCTCAGGAGAAAGGGGAGGAAAGGAAACAGCCTGGGGCAGGGGGAAGAAGCTAAGAGGGATGAGGTCTCAGCTAGAACTATCCACAGCCTGACCCCACTTGGGGCTCTGGAACATACACCACACCCCAGAGTTGGTCTCAGACTGAAGCAAAGGGCCTGGCTTTTTATGCCCCTTCACCAGCCAGTCATCACCCATCAGCTGCCAGAGGGGAGAACTTGTATAATCTCGGCAAAGTGGCTTCCATTTGCCAAGGGCAATTTTCCAGGCAAGGAGGCAGCTGCAGTTATTATCAACCAACACACACAGCAGCTGGGAAACGGTGACCTGCCCAGTAAAAGTGACCTCGGTGGGATGCCCACAGCGTCTGCCTCCCCAGGCTCACCTCCCAGCTATATAGAGTGTGACTCGCTGTGTAAAAGGGCACACAGCAGGATGGACAGGGCTAAATTGGAAATGCAGGTAGCTGCTATTTGCAGCTTGGATGGTTAACGTTTGTTTGGCTGATGGATTCCTGGCTGCATTCAGTGGTCCATAGGCTGTGTCTGATGAAACCTGTCCCTTCACATCATCTAATGCTGGTTCTTCTGGTGCAGAGGAACCCGGGGCATCCTCCGCTCGCTGTCAGCACCTCCCTTTGGACCCTGCTCAGCAGCCTGGAGCCTTTCCCTGAGACCCAGCCTTGGCTGTCACTCCTCCTCTTCTTCCCCTGCTCATTTCCTCACACCTATTTATTTCCCACTAACATGAGATTAGACAGTAAGCGGATGACTCATTCTTTTGGGGAAGTCCATCATTCAGGAATGCCTCAGCTATGGAAGGCATTTTGGAGACAAGAGTTAAAAAACCCCATCTCCCCTTTGTGTGGGAGTGGAAGGGATGGGCTCTTGAGTTGTCCTGGCTTCAAATCCTGACTCTATATTAGCTGTGGGATTGTGACCCACCCCCCAGGACTCCCTCAGTGTGAATGCCCAGCTAGCCACTGTGTGCATGAAGGTCAGGGAATCAGATTAGCAGCATTTGTTTAAAAAACTAGAAGTTTGGTCGGGCACGGTGGTGCATGCTGCTAATCCCAGCACTTTGGGAGGCCAAGGGAAGAGGATTGCTTGAGGCCAGGAGTTGAAGACCAATCTGGGCAATATAGTGAGACCCAACCCCAATGTCTACAAAAAAATTTTAAAAATTAGCTAGGCATGCTGGTGCATGCCTGTAGTCCCAGCTACTCTGGAGGCTCAGTCAGGAGGATCTCAGGAGCCGAGGAGTTTGAGGCTGCAGTGGGCTGTGATCACACCACTGCACTCCAGCCTGAGGCAACAGTGCAAGACCCTGTCTCAGTAAAAAAAAAAACAGAAAAATTCTAGAAGTTCTAAAAGTTCTCTGTCTGGCCACCTGTCCTCCCATATCTGTAGTCTTTGAAAAGATTTTTTTAAGTTAATGCTTATAGAGAATGTACTATGTACCTGGCATATTGCGAAGTGCCTTATATGTTATCTCATTAAATGGCTACAACTGCCTTAGAGTAGGGTCTTTTAACATCACCTCCAGTTGACTGATGGGCCCAAGTCTCAAGAGCTTGCAGGATTTTCCTGGCATACACAGGGAGTCCAAGGCTAAGCCAGGCTGTGAACAAACAACTCTCTGCCTCCCAAGCTTATTCCTTTTTTTTTTTTTTTTTTTTAAGACGGAGTCTTGCTCTGTCTCCCAGGCTGGAGTGTCGTGGCATGATCTCGGCTCACTGCAAGCTCTGCCTCCCGGGTTCACGCCATTCTCCTGCCTCAGCCTCCCACGTAGCTGGGACTACAGGCGCCCACCATCATGCCTGGCTAATTTTTTTTGTATTTTTAGTAGAGACAAGGTTTCACTGCGTTAGCCAGGATGGTCTCGATCTTCTGACCTCGTGATCCACCCGCCTCGGTCTCCCAAAGTGCTAGGATTACAGGTGTGAGCCACTGCGCCTGGCCGTCCCAAGCTTATTTCTATGGTAGCTGCCTTGCAGGCGCCTGCCCCTGCCCTGCCCTGAAATGTGGGGGTCCCACAGCATCGAAAGCCCAAGGCAGGATTTCCCTGATCAGAGGGACCAGCTTTGCTTTCATCTCTTTTTTTTTTTTTTCTTTTTTTGAGACAGAGTCTTGCTCTGTCGCCCAGGCTGGAGTGCAGTGGCGTAATCTCGGCTCACTGCAAGCTCTGCCTCCCGGGTTCACGCCATTCTCCTGCCTCAGCCTCTCTGAGTAGCTGGGACCACAAGCGCCCGCCACCACGCCCGGCTAATTTTTTTGTATTTTTAGTAGAGATGGGGTTTCACCGTGGTCTGGATCTCCTGACCTCGTGATCCGCCCGCCGAGGTGGGTGGATCACGAGGTCAGCAGATTGAGACCATCCTGGCTAACACGGTGAAATCCCTCTCTACTAAAAATACAAAAAATTAGCCAGGCATGGTGACGGGCGCCTGTAGTCCCAGCTACTTGGGAGGCTGAGGCAGGAGAATGGCGTGAACCCGGGAGGCGGAGCTTGCAGTGAGCCGAGATTGCGCCACTGCACTCCAGCCTGGGCAACAGAGCGAGACTCTGTCTCAAAAAAAAAAAAAAAAAATTTGCCGGGCATGGTGGCACATACCTATAAACCCAGCTACTCCGGAGGCTGAGGCACGAGACACGAGAATTGCTTGAACCTGGGAGGCAAAGGTCGCAACGAGCCAAGATTGTGCCACTGCACTCCAGCCTAGGCAAGGAGGCAAGACTCTGCTGAAAAGAAGAGGGGAGGGGAGAGGAGAAGAGGGGAGGGGAGGGGAGGGGAGGGGAGAAGAGGGGAGGGGAGGGGAGGGGAGGGGAGAAGAGGGGAGGGGAGGGGAGGGGAGAAGAGGGGAGGGGAGGGGAGGGGAGAAGAGGGGAGGGGAGGGGAGAAGAGGGGAGGGGAGGGGAGAGGAGGGGAGGGGAGGGGAGAGGAGGGGAGGGGAGGGGAGAGGAGGGGAGGGGAGAAGAGGGGAGGGGAGGGGAGAGGAGGGGAGGGGAGAAGAGGGGAGGGGAGGGGAGAAGAGGGGAGGGGAGGGGAGAAGAGGGGAGGGGAGGGGAGGGGAGAAGAGGGGAGGGGAGCTTGACTTGTTAGGGGAGGCCAACACGCAATAGAATGGTGAAGAATGTCTTTCAAAAAGCCCTAGAAGATTACAAGTCTTGCCTGAGTCTAACATAACTACAGTGTAATCGTTATTAATTAACTTCAAACATTTTTATTTTAATTTTTTTCTTTTTTTATTTCTTCTTTTTAAAAAAATGGGATACTGCACCTATTGTTTGCTGCACCTATTGTCTCGTTATTTTAATTTTAATAGAGTGGGGACCAGTGTCTTTCCTAAGCCTGAGCCCCATCTCAATTCCTCTCCCAGAAGCAACCTGCTTCTTCTAGAGAGATATTCAGTGCGTGCGTAAGCACACACATATCCTGCGTCTCTCCTTCTTCACTTAGCAGATCTCAGAGATTATTCTAACTCAGCACAAATAAATCTCTCTCACCCTTTTCTACAGCTGATTCGTTATATTGGAAGGCTTATTTCCCTGACGCACTATAGATGGATGTTAGGTTGCTTTCAAGTCTTGAGATATCAGAGTGTCACAATTAAGATCCATGCTCATTGATCATTACACACACTGGTAGGATAAATTCATAGAAGAGCAATTGCTGAATCCGAGTGTGCTAAGCCTTGTCGTGCAATGTGAGGCCCAGTCTGGATGGTAAATGCAGTGGGACTCTGGGAATAAGCAGATGTATGAAGGCAGGACGAGGCATGCGGGTCACAGATCGCAGGTGGCATCACTACTCGCTGAGTCCCTGAGCAAACATTTGTCGAGATTTGACTCAGCCCATGGGCGCTGGGAAGGAAGGTGAGGATCCTGTCTGCGATCCAGCACTCCGGCCTGTTGAACCACACTCCCCAGCCAGCCCCAGGCTTGAAATTTTCTTGCATTTATCTCCCTTTTTATTTATTTATTTATTTAAATAGAGTCTCACTGTCACCCAGGCTGGAGTGCAGTGGCGTGATCTCAACTCATTGCAACCTCCGCCTCTCGGGTTCAAGCGATTCTTCTGCCTCAGCCTCCCGAGTAGCTGGGATTACAGGCACGTGCTACCCCACCCAGCTAATTTTTGTATTTTTAGTAGAGACGGGGATTCGCCATGTTGGCCAGGCTGGTCTGGAACTCCTGACTTCAGGTGATCCCCCCGCCTCGGCCTCCCGAAGTGCTGGGATTACAGGCGTGAGCCACCACACCTGGCGCATTGATCTCACCTTATGTTTCTGTAGTCCAGTAGGTCTCAGATCCGAACAAGCATCAGAATCTCCTAGAGAATTTGTTGCATTTCTAGGATGCCCCTTGAGAGATTCTGAGTCAGGGATGTTAGGTGGGGCCCCAGGAATCTCTTTTTGTCAACGAAGGATAAAAGACCCTTTGGTGTTAAAGAGAGTTGCGGGGTTGGAAAGGAAGGGAGAGGAAAGGAGAGGTGGGAGGGGCATGGGGAACCCTTGGATGCAATGAGATCTCTAACAATACTCTCCTGCCCTCAGGTTACAGCCACCCCGCCCTGCTGAAACTCATCCAACAGCCTCAAAATGCGGTAGGTCTTGGGGTTACACAGAATAAAGACAAAATGTGTTGATGGCCATTCACAGAATCACTGGGCAGACTTTGGCAATAGTCCTTTCATTCATTCATTCCATAAATATGTATTGAGCCCATACTATGTGCCAGGTGTGTGGAATGCCTTGATGAACGAAAACGCAGTGCCCACATTCCCACTGTGGAGGGATGGTTAATTGACTGTGGAGGCAGTCAATTAACCATGCACATGTATAGAGAATTGAAACCATATTAAGTGCTACGGAGTAAGGTAGGCAGTGCTTTGTGGGCATAAAAGAATGATGCTAATAGTTAATGTTTATGGAGAGTGTAATTTGTACCAAACACTGTGTTCAGCACTTTATAGCTATAATATTGACAAGTCTGTGAAGCAGGTACTCTTGTTATCCCCATTTTTCAGATGCAGAAACTGAGGCACAGAGTGGTTAAGTATTTGCCCAAGGTCACACAGCTAGTGGAGGCACTGAGAATAAACCCACAGGAGCTGAGCTATTTGGGGATGGAGAGGGTGGGTGTCAGGGAGGCTTCCCAGGGAAATGACTTTTCAGCTGAGATCTGAAGGAGAGGAAGGTCTAGCAGGTCATGAGTCGGGAGGAATGGTCACAGCAGGGAGAAGAGGGCAACGGTGAGGGCAGCAGCGTGGCCGGAGCAGAGAGAGTGGGGAGGGACCCGAGGAGGACTGGAGTAGCAGCAGGGCACAGGGTTTTCAGATGCCACCTAGACTAGGGGTTCAGAACTCTTGCACTGTTGACATCCATAGCCAGATAATTCTGTGTTGTGGGGGGCTGTCCTGTGCTTTGAGACATTGAGCAGCATCCCTGGACTCTACCCACTAAATGCCAGTAGCACCTCCCTCTTGAGGTTGTGATAACCGAAAAATGTCTGCAGACATGACCAGATGTCCCCTGATGGATACAGTCACCCCACGTGAGAACCCCTGCAATAGAAGACACCTGTCTCTATCCTAAGAGAGGTGGAAAGCCATTGCACATTTATACTAAAGAATATGGCTGGGCGCAGTGGCTCATGCCTGTAATCCCAGCACTTTGGGAGGTCAAGGCGGGCAGAGCACTTGAGGGAGGTCAGGAGTTCGAGACCAGCTGGCCAGCATAGTGAAACCCCGTCTCTGCCAAAAATATAACAATTAGCCAGGTATGGTGGTGCGAGCCTGTAATCTCAGCTACTTGGGAGGCTGAGGCAGGAGAATTGCTTGAATCCAGGAGGTGGAGGTTGCAGTGAGCTGAGATGCTGCCACTGCATTCCAGCTTGGGCGACAGAGGGAGACTTTATCTCAAAATAATAATAATAATAATAAAATAAAAAATAAAAAGTATAGGCCAGGCGCGGTGGCTCACGCTTGTAATCCCAGCACTTTGGGCAGCCGAGGCGGGCGGATCATGACGTCAGGAGATCGAGACCACGGTGAAACCCCGTCTCTACTAAAAATACAAAAAAATTAGCCGGGCGTGGTGGTGGGCGCCTGTAGTCCCAGCTACTCGGAGAGGCTGAGGCAGGAGAATGGCGTGAACCCGGGAGGCGGAGCTTGCAGTGAGCCGAGATTGCGCCACTGCACTCCAGCCTGGGCGACAGAGCGAGACTCCGTCTCAAAAAAAATAAAAATAAAAATAAAAAGTATAACACCGAGGCAGGCATGCGTACAGCCTAAACGCACTACTCAATGAATTTCCCACGTAACCAGTGTTTCACAACTCTTGTTATTGGAACATCCCCTTAAGGAGCTTTTAGACATTATTTTCCTAGTTGTTCCCTATCATGAAATTGTAATACAAAAGTTCAGTACATATGGAGTGTATCTATGTGTTGTATTTATGTCTGTGCTTTACATGGAACAGAGTAAGATTTTTTTTTTAGTCCCATTGAGAATGCATGAGTTGTAATGAGGAATCAGAACGTGCCCCACCCCGTTATTATTCCTTCCAACCAAATTAAGTAGACCCCTCCCCTTACTTTTAACAGATTGCTGCATTTCTCCAGTTTTGTTTGCTTGTTTTTTTCGTGAGACAGAGTCTTGCTCCGCTGCCCAGGCTGGAGTGCAGGGGTGCAATCTTGACTCACTGCAGCCTCGACCTCCCAGGCTCAAGCGATCCTCCCACCTCAGCCTCCTGAGTAGCTGGGACTACAGGTGCCCACCACCACGCCCAGCTAATTTTTGGATTTTGTTTGTTTGTTTTTTGTTTTGTTTTGGTTTTTTTTGGTAGAGATGGGGTTTCACCATGTTGCCCAGGCTGGTCTCGAACTCCTGGGCTCAAGTAATCCTTTTGCCTCGGTCTCCCAAAGTCCTGGGATGACAGGCGTGAGCCACCACAACCAGTTGTATTTCTCCAGTTCTTTATTGCCATGTAAATGGAGCTTTGCAGTGTGTATCTTCACCTTGTCTGGCTTATTTCATTCAAAATTATGTCTGGGTGATTCCTCCTGGTGTGTGTAATCACAGACTGTCTATCCTCACGGCTTTAGAGCGTTCCCCTCTGCGGATATCCTGTAATCCTACTGTCCGTGGGTATTTGCATAGCTCCAGTTCAGGGCACTTATGAAGACCGCTGCTGTGGACGGTTGTGTGTGTTTCTTTTGCTGTACACATTTATGTGTTTCTGTTAGATACGAAGCTCGGAGTGGAACTGCTGGCCACGTACATCTGCTGCAGATCCTGCCAGACAGTTCTCCAAACTGATCGCACCAACTCCACTCCCACAGCCGGGGCAGGGTTCCAGTCTCGCCACATCCTCGCCAACACGGGGTATCACTGGAGGGTTTTTCTTTGACTCAGAGAGTAACATAGTTATCCACACATGACAAGGAACTAGATCCCAAAAAGAAATCTAAGAAAGGCAGGAGGAACAAAGACCCAGTCCTGGTCAGAAAAGGGACCCCTAGCCCTCAAATGTTCTTCACTTTAAATAAACAGAGTTGGAGCTAATGGGAAAGAACCACATTTTCTTCTTTCTGAATGGGTGTGCCCTGCGTGGGAGGGGCCAGGGGACACTCTTGCCTCCAATCAGTTGACCGGTTTAGGGGCTGCTGTAGAGGGAACTGGTGTCCTCCTGAAGGAGTCTGATGAGGCCCGCTGCGGCCGGAGGTTCCCGAATGTGTTTACATCTAAAGCCTGGCTTTGTTTTGAAATGTTGTGCAAATCCCAGACGCTTTGGCAGTTGGTGCTGAAAAAACATGTGTCAACAAACATGTCAGACACATTTGCAATGTCAACCGCCTCCAGAGGCTGAATCGTCCTCAACAACACATGACGTCAAGGCCCAGAGATTCCAGCTGGGTGTGGTGGCTTATGCCTGTAATCTCAGCACTCTGGGAGGCTGAGGCAGAAGGATCCCTGAGGCCAAGAGTTGGAGACCAGCCTGGGCAACATAATGAGACCCTGTGTCTACGAAAACTGTTTTTAAAAAATTAGCCGGGTGTGGTGGTGCATACCTGTAGTCCCAGCTACTCAGGAGGCTGAGGTGGGAGGATTGCTTGAGCCCAGGAAGTCATTGCAGTGAGCTGTGATCTCGCCACTGCACTCCAGCCTGGGTGACAGAGCGAGACCTTGCCTCTAAAACAAAACAAAACAAAAACATATCCCAAAAAACAAAGGCCCAGGGATTCTGATTTCAGGGGACAGTACTACCCTGTCTGTGCCAGGAGCTTCCCCAACTTTCCCTATCTCCCCATCACCTTTCACTTCTCTCTCCCCTCTCACCTAGTCAGGGACTGGTCCTAACCCTCATGTCCCCCACCTGGCTTTCTGCCAGCAACCTCTCCGCATCGATCCCTCCCACCTCCCTTCTCACCCCCTCCAAACCATCCTCCAAACTGTGCCGCGTGTGGAACCCTTTCCCAGTACTTACTGCCTTCCGGCTGTGTCCCGATCTCCTCCACCTCAAATGCTAAGTCCTTGGAGTGCTGCCTCCCACTTTCTTCTCTAGCCTTATTGCTTGACATTTGCTCATTAATTGATTATTGACTGAATGCTTCCAATGTGCCAAGCACTCTTTTTGGTGCTGGGATTTGATGGTGAATCCACGTTCTCCATCCCAGTCTGGGTTGAGTTGTTCTGCAGAGGAACTGGGTTTGGGGCTTGATGAAAAGAGCACCCTGACGCAGTCTTAGAGAGGTGGCAGCTGACCTCCACGGGCTAAAAGGTTTTCAGCAGGACATGCCCAGGGCACTAGGCTGAGGCACTACTGGCTGACATCTTGGGTATTCCAAATTTTCGGCTGGAGATGCGCTCAGGTGTTGGCAATGGTATTCTGCTCGTACAGGGCAGGTTCCTGCCAGGTCACCAAAGTCCCGAGAAGGGGTTTATCAACCCTTTTGCACCCAAACCAAACCACCCTGAAACTCCACCATAATTACTTCATGTGATTTCCTAAAAATGAAACCATGTCCCTTAGATCTAATAGCTGGATTCCAATTATGATTTATTTTTTCTTCTTCTTTCTTCCTTCTTGTTCCTTCTCCTTCTCCTTCTTCTCTTTCTTCTTCTTTCTTCTTTCTCTCTCTGTCACCCAGGCTAGAGTGGAGTGGCTCGATCATAGTTCATTGCAGCCTCGAACTCCTGGACTCAAAAGATCCTCCCACCTCAGCCTCCTAAGTGACTGGGATTATAGGCATGAGCCACTGTGCCCGACCTCCAGTTACTATTTCTTATGTCACCAGGACCATCTCATGACATTGCCAACAAGTTATACAATAATCATGGACATTGCATGTGCCACAGTCACATTGCAGTGAATGCACACAGCACAGCAGCCCTGACCCAGTAAGACACCTGCCATCCTATGACCTCTGGGTCTTTCCCTCTGCGTGACTCTTCCTTTGAGACTGAACTCCTGTATCCTCTGTATGCCATATCATCTCACTGGCTCCTTACAAGCACCTAGCGAAGAGTCTCCAGTTTGGCAGATGAGAAACCCAAAGCTCAGAGAGGTTAAGTGAGTTGCCCAAGGTTGCACAGCCACTTAAGCCAAAGCCACTTCTCTTCATGCTGCACCCTAAGCCTGCTGAGCTGACTGCAAGGATTTAGAAACCTATCGTCATTTGATCCTGATACCCGATGTCCCAGATATCTTCTGTTCTTAATGTCACGCTTTCTCGAGCAAGAACATCACCCCCACATCGTTCCTAGACCCAGATAGGCTGTCAAGCTGCCAGCCAGCCCTGCTGTCCCCTTCTGGGAGCCATTTCCCTGCTGCCAGTGAGGGCCAGCTTGCTTCCACCGTATTCTCATGATGTGATTTCTTAGGAGCCCCACTAACAGGTCAGAGCCAGAAGGAAATAATCCTTAAAGTCCCCTCCAGGGTTGGGCACAGTGGCACACACTTGTAATCCCAGCAGTTTGGGAGGCTCAGACAGACAGATCACTCTTGAGTCCAAGAGTTCAAGACCAGCCTGGGCAACATGGCGAAACCCCGTCTCTTTGAAAAATACAAAAAAATTAGCTGGGTGCGGCGGCATGTACCTGTAGTCCCAGCTACTTGGAAGGCTGAGGTGGGAGGATCACTTGAGCCTGGGAGATCGAGGCTGCAGTAAGCTGATATCACGCTACTGCACTCCAACCTGAGAGAGCAAGACCCTGTTAAAAAAAAAAAAAAAAAAAAAAAAAAAAAAAAAAAAAGCCCTTCCAGGCAAGCCAGGCATAAGCATTTATGGGTATTCGGTTGTGCCAAGCATAAGCATTTTCAGGTGGAGGCTACCTGGAGTATCTAACAGAGAGTGGCATCTAAAGTCAGTAAACCTAGATCCAAGTTGTGGTTCTGCTGCTTTTTTGCTGTGTGACTTGGGCAAGTTGCTTGACCTCTCTGGTCCTCAGTTTCCCCAACTCTACAATGAGGATGATTAACTTCCCTCACTACTTATCCTAGACCCAACTGAGTGATCACAAAGCAGAAAAAGCAAGAGGTAGGAATCTGCCAGTTTCTAGCAGCACGAGCCAAGTCCTAAAGCTACTGGGAGAATCATCTCTGGGGAACCCTCTGCCCTTGGGTCTCCTCCTACACAGTGATGCTGCTTTTGGGATTTGCACTGAGTACGTTACACTGATTTTGCCCAAGAAACTCTTCCTCTACTCCAAAAGTCCCTTTTTGTATTTTTAGTAGAGAAAAGCTTTCATCATGTTGGCCAGGCTGGTCTCGAACTCCTGGCCTCAAGCAATCCACCCGCCTCGGCCTCCCAAAATGCAGGGATTATAGGCATGAGGCACTGCACTCTGCCTGTTTTTTAGCCATTCTAGTGGTTAAATACATAAAGAAAGAGACTTACAGGAAGTTGCAAAAACCAGTACAAAGAGCCCCATGTACCCTTCGCTCAGTTTTCCCCAGCGGCAGTAGCATCCTATAAAATGCCAATGCAATATTGCAACTAGGACACTGACCCTTTTTTAAAACATCCACAGCAATCCTAGTGGATTTCTCTAAAGGTTTAAGGAAACCTGCCATGCCCCACACTGACAGAATGTCATCATCCTGCAATCCCATTTGGAGGCTTTTTGAACACGGGCTATGAAAAGCACCGTTTGTGGGCAGAGAGCTGGGTGAGGCCCCCAGAAGTCACCGTTTGTCTCTTGCCCTTTTGCAGAGCATGTTTGTCAACAGACCCGCCCTCGGAATCCTGCCTCCGGAGAACTTTGTGGAGAAGCTCCGGGAGTCCTTGCTCTCGGTGAGTTCGGAGAAGCAGTCCCACTGTCTTCAGACGCGGTACTGGCAGGGGAAGGGAAAAGTGGAGATGGTGACAATGAAGAATAAGGTGTTGCTATAGAAATCTTTCTCTCTGAGCTTATTCTTCCATGCAGAGTATTTTAAATTTTTCTTTTAAAGGACAGAAGGGATTCTTCGTGTGCAGGACAAAAGGAGCTGGGGAAATGAATATGTGTCACATGATAGGAGCCTTGCATACGTCATTCAATCCTGTCCCCACTTCTCGGTTTTAGTTACTACAAACAAAGCCATTGGGAACCTCAACGTCCCACCTGGAACGTTTAGGTGTCTTAGACAGTGGCAGGTGCATCAGGAGTGGGCTTTTGCCCCCCTTGTTTCCTCTCTGCCAGCCTCAGGGCCTCCTTGGGCTTCTCTGCCACCCTTGGAAAAGCCTGAGCCCACCCTCCCAGTCCGACACCTGCCAGGACAGCCCTGGTTCCGTCTGTCCCCGGTACGGCCCCTGTGAAGATTCAGCTCCAGCCAGGGGAAGCGGGAGTACAGGAGTCATGGTGAGCCTGGGCTCACGGCTGTTTCCTCCCCGCAGGTGGCTCCCAAAGGGATGTCCCAGCTCATCACCATGGCCTGCGGCTCCTGCTCCAATGAAAACGCCTTCAAGACCGTCTTCATGTGGTACCGGGTGAGGTTTGGGGCACACACACACACACACACACACAGGCTCCCCAGCACCCAGCCACATGCTCACCCCTTGTCTGACTGTTCATTCCAATGGGCTGGAGTATTAGACATCAGTACCAGGGTTAAAATACAGGGAGGGCCACTGCTGGATGGCACTTTCCAGACAGCCCAGTGGGGTATGGTGCAAAGGGCTGAGGCTTTGGCATCAAAACTATGCAGTGTGGGCTGGGCGCAGTGGTTCACACCTGCAATCCCAACACTCTGAGAGGCAAAGGCGGGCGGATCACTTGAGCCCAGGAGCTCAAGACCAGCCTGGGCAACATGACAAAACCCCATCTCTACTAAAAAAAAATTCAAAAATTGGTCAGGCGTGATGGCGTGTGCCTGTAGTCCCAACTATTCTGGAGGCTGAGGTGGAAGGATTGCTGGAGCCTGGGAGGTCAAGGCTGCAGTGAGCCATGGTTGTGCCACCGCATTTCAGCCTGAGTGACAGAGTAAGACCCTGTCTCAAAAAAAAAAAAAGAAGAAGAAAATGCTCCTTCAAGTCCCCTCCAAGGTTGGGCACAGTGGCTCACACTTGTAATCCCAGCACTTTGGGAGGCTGAGGCAGGCAGATCACTTGAGTCCAAAAGTTCAAAACCAGCCTGGGCAACATGGCGAAACCCCGTCTCTATAAAAAATACAAAAAATTAGCTGGGCGCGGTGGTGCGTGCCTGTAGTCCCAGCTACTTGGAAGGCTGAGGTGGGAGGATCACTTGAGCCTGGGAGGTCGACGCTGCAGTAAGCTGATATCACGCTATTGCACTCCAACCTGAGAGACAGAGCAAGAGCAAGACCCTGTAAAAAAAAAAGAAAAAAAAAAAAAAAAGCCCTTCCAGGCAAGCCAAGGTCTCTGGGTTGTTGTGCCTCTGGGTTATTTTATTTAAATATTTAAATTTAATTTTATTTAAGTATTCTAAATTGCAGAGACAGAGTCCCACTTTGTTACCCAGCATGGTCTCAAACTCTTGGCCTCAAGTAATCCTCCTGTCTTAGCCACCCAAAGTGCTAGGATTACAGATTTGAGCCAGCACACCTGGCCTCCATTCTTGCTGGCAAAACATATACGCTCTCAGCAGATGTTAATCCAACAGATCTTCATCGTTGCTGATGGTGCTTAATGTATTATGTGTGTTAGTTTCTTTTGTTGCAAGCACAATTGGTAGCCTCATGTTTCAGTACAGACCTGCAACAATTAATACATGAGATCACTCCTGAGAAAGCAGTTTCTACTTGTTTGGACTGAATATCAGTTTGATTGGAAAGTTGAAGCCCTAACTACCCCAGAGCATCTCTGAGATTTTGTTCTGTTCTATTGTTTCAGAGTAAGGAAAGAGGGCAGAGGGGCTTCTCCCAGGAGGAGCTGGAGACATGCATGATTAACCAGGTGAGTGCAGCTGGGCTTGCACCACGTACATCTGGGGAAGCTGCACAGCCCCTCCCGGGCTGTTGCTGGCTGGCTGGCACTGTCCTTCTCAATTAGGAAGGGCCAGGCCGGGCACAGTGGCTCATGCCTGTAATCCCAGCACTTTGGGAGGCTGAGGCAGGTGGATCACCTGAGGTCAGGAGTTCGAGACCAGCCTGGCTAATATGGTGAAACCCCATCTCTACTAAAAAGACAAAAATTACCCGAGTGTGGTGGCACACGCATGTAATCCCAGCTACTCAGGAGGCTGAGGCAGGAGAATCACTTGAACCTGGGAGGTGGAGGTTGCAGTGAGCCGAGATCATGCCACTGCACTCCAGCCTGGGTGACAGAGCGAGACTCCTCCCAAAACAAACTAACAAACAAACAAGAACAAAAGGGCAGCTGCTGGGGCTCACGCCTGTAATCCCAGCACTTTGGGAGGCCAAGTCAGGTGGATCTCCCGAGGTCAGGAGTTCCAGACCAGCCTGGCCAACATGGCAAAACCCCGTCTCTACTAAAAATACAAAAATTAGCCAGGTGTGATGGCGGGTGCTTGTAATCCCAGCCACTCAGGAGGCTGAGGCAGGAGAATTGCTTGAACCCAGGAGGCAGAGTTTTAGTGAGCTGAGATCGCACCACTGCCCTCCAGCCTGGGCAACAGAGCAAGACTCCATCTCAAAACAAAACAAAACAAAACAAAACACAACAACAACAAAAAAGGAAGGGCCCCTGAGGTGTTCCCAGTCTCAAGTCTGTTCCCTGGGTATCAAGGCTGAGTGGAGGCTGGGCGCAGTGGCTCACACCTGTAATCCCGGCACTTTGGGAGGCCAAGGCAGGAGGATCACTTGAGGTCAGGAGTTCGAGATCAGCCTGGCCAACATGGCGAAACCCCGTCTCTACTTAAAATACAAAAATTAGCTGAGCATGATGGCACAGGCTTTTAATCCCAGCTACTCGGGAGGCTGAGGCAAGAGAATCCCCTGAACTTGGGAGGCGGAGGTTGCAGTGAGCAGAGATTGAGCCACTGTATTCCAGCCTGAGTGACAGAATGAGACCTGTCTCACAAAAAAAGGCTGAGTGGAGATCTCTCTGACCAGCCTTCACCAGTGTCTTGGGACACCCCTGTTTCTCTAACTCTGCTTTTCTCATTTGATATCCATGGGCATCCTAGACCATCAACATTTTTGGATCTCCTCATCATTCATAGCTGAATGCAAATATGCAAAATGATGTGTATATATTAATTACATGTACAATCAGAAGACAAATAAAAAAATGACAAGAGGCCAGGCACGGTGGCTTATGCCTGTAATCCCAGCACTTTGGGAGGCCAAGGTGGGTGGATCACCTGAGGTCAGGGGTTCCAGACCAGCCTGGCCAACATGGTGAAACCCTCTCTCTACTAAAAATACAAAAATTAGCTGGACATGGTGGCGGGTACCTGTAATCCCAGCTACTCAGGAGGCTGAGGCAGGAAAATCGCTTGAACCCGGGGGGAGTGGAGGTTGCAGTAGGCTGAGATCGCACCACTGCACTCCAGCCTGGTGACAGAGCAAGACTCCATCTCAAAAACAAACAAACAAACAAATGACAAGAGGGTTTCTGGAATTTGTGTGAGGAGGTCTTAGGGTTTTTCCCGGAAGTCTCAGGGAATTGGTGCTCAACCAGCCTGAGACAATGCCAACCTTCTAGAGACTTGGGGGCCCCCACAGTTGCCTCTGAGGCACCTCCAGCAGTTCTGCCTGAGTCAGTTGGAAACGTGTTTGGATTTCCTTGCTGGGTGGAGAGTCAGAAAACAATGCAAGGAGTTGCAGCTGTGCCATATGCTTGGGGCTGGGAAGGAACAGGGCATCCATGCACCCCTCCTGAACCCAAGGCGCAGCTGCCATGGGAGAGCGCCCGGTGGGGGCCTCTCCTCGCCCGCTTCCTAGCACCACAGACCCCTTCCAAAGGCCTGGGGGGTTTCCTGCAAGGTACCCAGCTCAGCCCCTTGCCTTGGTCACCCTGGGATGCAGGCGTGCACCCATCAGCACCTGACCTACCTGACACCTGTGGGGGCCTAAATAGTAGGGAGCCAGGGGATGGGGAGGAAGTTGAAGAGCCTGTAGAACAGGGGCTGAAAACCCAGGAGTCCCCAGCAGCCGGAGGTAGGCGGGCAGTGGGTGCTGCTTGGCCACCTACAGCTGCCACAGGAGGAAAATGGGTCCAAACGGTGCAGCACTGGTTAGAAGCCAGAAGTTCAGGTCTTTATGTGAAATTTCTTGATTTTAAATTTTGCAACTTTTTTTGAGACAGAGTCTCACTCTTGTTGACCAGGCTGGGGTGCGGTGGCATGAACTCGGCTCACTGCAACCTCTGCCTCCCGGGTTCAAACGATTCTCCTGTCTCAGCCTCCCAAGTAGCTAGGTTTACAGGCCCCCACCACCATGCCTGGCTAATTTTTGTATTTTTAGTAGAGACGGGGTTTCACCTTGTTGGCCAGTCTGATCCCAAGCTCCTGACCTCCAATGATCCGCCTGCCTCAGCCTTCCAAAGTGCTGGGATTACAGGCATGAGCCACTGCGCCCAGCCTAAATTTTGTGACTTAAAAAATTTAAGTATGTATGCAAATAAATCATGTGTGTCTTGGATATAGACCCCAGTGGTCCCATGTGTTGCTTTTGCCTGAGAAGGATTCCTGGTTCTTCTGATAGATTTCTGTGTCCCTCTAGACTTGCGGGGGCAACAATACAGTTCCCTCATCCTTACAACTATGACTAATGACTGATATTTCTTGGTTTTAGGCCCCTGGCTGCCCTGACTACAGCATCCTCTCCTTCATGGGCGCGTTCCACGGGAGGACCATGGGTAAGGAGGAACCAGTGTGCTCCCAAGGTGGCGTTTAGAATAATAATAATAACGGCAACAATAGCGGCGGCTGACATTAGTAGTTTACACTTATTGTCTCACCGATTGCACACAATCCCCTGCAGAGTGGGGATTATTATTCCTGCTTTGCAGATGTGAGAATCAGGGTTCAGGAAGAGGAAGAATTTCCAAGGCTATTCAGTGACAGAGCCAGGACTGGAACTCTTGACTCTGTCTTCAAAGCCTGCGCTGCATCTGTGATTAGTCGCAATGCAAACACATACCCACGCACGCAAGCCAATTAAGGGTTCAAGTGTTCCCCTTCAGCTTCTAGATGAGAACTGGGGTTAACTATCAAAACATCTCATGTACTCCCCAAGTATATACACCTACTATGCACCCAGAAAAATTAAAAATTAAACGATAAAAACAACTGGGGTTTCACAGGCAACAGGCCTCCCTGCCCATTGACAGCCTCATGCTGAAATGCCTATCATCTCCTTTACAAAGACGGTACTGCCTGCTTCCCCAAGCCAAGTGGCTGCTTTTCTGTTTTGCTGAACTCAGGTTGCTTAGCGACCACGCACTCTAAAGCCATTCACAAGATCGACATCCCTTCCTTTGACTGGCCCATTGCACCGTTCCCACGGCTGAAATACCCTCTGGAAGAGTTTGTGAAAGAGAACCAACAGGAGGAGGCGCGCTGTCTGGAAGAGGTAATGCTCATACCCTCCAGATCCTCCCCATCCACGAGTCCCATTGCTCTTGCCGCCCCAAGACTTGGGGAGAAGAGAAACAGATGAAGGGTTTATCTGGGGATCTGTGCAGTGCTCCCCCAGGGGGAAGCAGGGACACAGAGGCCTTGCGTCCCAAATGTTCCATATTGGGAGAGTTTGTGTGAGACACACTGTTTCTGTCACAGCATCCATCACCCAACTCTGATACCAATTTCTGTATCACTTAAGTTTCTTGGAAGATAAGAGTCAATCACCCTAAAATAAGAGAAAATAGATCTGTTGAAAGAATATGGGGCTAGGCGCAGTGGCTCTGCCTGTAATCCCAAAACTTTGGGAGGCCGAGATGGGTGGATCACCTGAGGCCAGGAGTTCGAGACCAGCCTGGCCAACATGGTGAAACCCCATCTCTACTAAAAATTAGCTGGGTGTGGTAGCTCATGCCTGTAATCCCAGCTACTAGGGAGGCTGAGGCACAAGAATCCCTTGGACCCGCGAGGCAGAGGTTGCAGTGAGCTGAGATTGCACCACTGCACTCCAGCCTGGGTAATGGAGTGAGACTCTGTCTCAAAAAAAAAAAAAAAAAAAAAAGAGACAGAGAGAAAGAAAGAATTTGGGATATCCTACAGGAAAAAATGGTTCCACAGGATCCTCTAAACCACTGGTTTTGTCTTCTCCCGAGTCTTGGGGCTTTGAGTTGCTGTGGGTCGGGGGATGCTATGGGAGAGGCTGAGGACAGGCAGCACCCTCCCACCCCACGTTCCCACATCATCCAACGCAGCCCTCTTTAGATCCAGTCAGTATATGGGGGTTCCAGGGAAGACATTAGAAGTAATCTGCAGCTGGAAAAAAAAATCACTTTTTGGGTATAGATTTGAGCTCAAATAAGGCTGCTGGCTTTTCTTAGGCACATCATCATTTTCAATCAGTTCATATTTATTGAGCACCTACTAGATGTCAATCAAGGTGCTAGGTGCTGGGTATTCAGTGGTAAATAGAAGAGACAAGATAATGGCATCAAGTACAGCACTGTCCAATGGAAATATAATGCAAGCTACACATGTAATTATAGCTTTTCCAGTAGTCACCTTTTTTTTCATTTTTACACCCTGTCTGGAAACTGCCAAGGAGTCACATTTGTTTTGTTTTGTTTTGCTTTGTTTTTGAGATGGAGTCTCACTCTGTCATCCAGGCTGGAGTGCAGTGGCTCGATCTTGGCTCACTGTAAGCTCTGCCTCCCAGGTTCATGCCTTTTTCCTGCCTCAGCCTCCCGAGTAGCTGGGACTACAGGCACGCACCACCATACCCGGCTAATTTTTTGTATTTTTGGTAGAGACAGGGTTTCACTGTGTTAGCCAGGATGGTCTTGATCTCCTGACCTCGTGATCCGCCCGCCTCGGCCTCCTAAAGTGCTGGGATTACAGGTGTGAGCCACCGCGCCCGGCCTTCGTATTCAGTTTTTGAAACACTGTGTGTATTTTACACTTACAGCACAATGCTCTAAAAACAAAGAAAAACGGGGCATGGCAGCTCATGCCTGTAATTGCAACACTTTGGGAGGCTGAGGCGGGCGGATCACCTAAGGTCGGGAGTTCGAGACCAGCCCGACTAACATGGAGAAACCCCGTCTCTACTAAAAATACAAAATTGGCCGGGCATGGTGGTGCATGCCTGTAATCCCAGCTACTCTGGAGGCCAAAGCAGGAGAATCACTTGAACCTGGGAGGCGGTGGTTGCGGTGAGCTGAGATCACACCATTGCACTCCACCCTGGGCAACAAGAGTGAAACTCCATGTCAAAAAAGAAAAAGAAAACAAAGAAAAGTATCTCAGAGCTTCCTTGGGGTGACTGGTGGAGACCAAAGTCAAACTCTCATCACCCAAACAGAGGCTTTTCCTTAATTGTACTTAACAAAGAAAGCTTTCACTTGTTAGTCTTTCTAGATGTATGGTTTGGGGTTTTTCTTTTTTTTTTCTTTTTTTTTTTTGAGACAGAGTTTCACTCTGTTGCCCAGGCTGGAGTGCAGTGGCACGATATCTCGGCTCATTGCAACCTCTGCCTCCTGGGTTCAAGTGATTGTCGTGCCTCAGCCACTGGAGTAGCTGGGAGTACAGGTGTGTGCCACCATGCCCAACTAATTTCTGTATTTTTAGTAGAGATGAGGTTTCACCATGGTAGCCAGGCTGGTCTGGAACTCCTGACCTCAAGTGATCTGCCCGCCTTAGCCTCCCAAAGTGCTGGGATTACAGCTGTGAGCCACCGTGCCCAGCCTCTTTCTTTTTAATAAAGACAGGATCTTGCTGTCTTGCACAGGCTGGAGTGCAGTGGTGTGGTCATAGCTCACTGCGATCTCACAGTCCTGGTTCAAGGGGTCCTCTCACCTCAGCCTCTCAAGTAGCTGAGACTACAGGCACGCAGCCACCATGCCCAGCTAATTTTTAAATGTTTTGCAGAGATGAACCACACTGTGTTGCACAGGCTGGTCTCAAACTCCTGGCCTCAAGCTATCCTCCTGCCTCAGCCTCCCAAAGTGCTGGGATTGCAGGTGTGAGCCACCACACCTGGCCCTTAGAACAGTTTTTTAACCAAGGATATATCTCCGATTCTGCCCCCAAAGGATTCTCACACCAGTAATAGCAATAATACTGTAAGAATAGGAACAATAATAATCAATAATAATATAGTCGTGCTAATCGTAATAGTAGCAGCCACCACTTTATGTGTGCCAGACTCTGTGCTGTATTTTCTCTCTCTCTCTCTCTCTCTGTCTCTGTGTGTGTGTGTGTGTGTGTATGTGTGTGTGTGTGTGTGTGTGAATGCTCTCACCTTTATTTCTCTCAATAGACCTGTGATATAGCTATTTCCCACATAACAAGGTTAAGTGACAGGTGCATGTTCCATGTAAAACAGAGGCAGAACCACAGCTAAAACACCTGGCCCAGCAATCAACTCATAGTGCTATATTTTGTCATTCAGTCCTCTCCACGTCCCTGGAAGGTGGATTCTGTCAGCATGCCCATATAACACAACAGGGAAGTGAGGCTTCTGAAGCTAAATTCCTTGCCCCAAGTTATGCGTTTGTATCCACCCAGGTGCTAGCACCGATCTCAAGTAGGATACATTCCCATCCACACACATAGCTTCTAACAGAGGCTTCACTGGTCTTAGGAAATGCACACAAATACATTTCCAATAAAATTGCACGGGGGCTCATTGAACCCCAGATTCCCACCCACGGATACTGGTCACAAGCCTCTGCCAGCGGTGGTCACTTTCCCCTTTGGGATCCAGGTGGAGGATCTGATTGTGAAATATCGGAAAAAGAAGAAGACGGTGGTCGGGATCATCGTGGAGCCCATCCAGTCCGAGGGTGGAGACAACCACGCGTCCGATGACTTCTTTCGGAAGCTGAGAGACATCGCCAGGAAGGTCAGTGCACGGGGCTGAGGTTGGATGGAGCCATTGGGCTTTCTGGGTTGAGTTCCCAGAGTGAAGAGCCAGCAGCACCTCTGCCTTGGAGTTTCTGTCAACCTCCAGACCTGCAGAGGCTGTCTGTCAGCATCAGGGGTGGAGAAGTTGGGGTTGGCGAAAGGATGGGGATTCTTCCCTAAAACTATACACACACACACATACACACACACACACATACACATTTTATATATATATATAATTTTTTTTTTTTGAGACAGAGTCTTACTCTGTTGCCCAGGCTGGAGTGCAGTGGTGCAATCTCAGCTACCTGCAACCCCCACCTCCCAGGTTCAAACGATTCTTCTACCTCGGCCTCCTAAGTAGCTGGGACTACAGGCACACGTCACCATACCCAACTAATTTTTGTATTTCCAGTAGAGACGAGATTTCGCCATGTTGGCCAGGCTGGTCTCAAACTCCTGACCTCAGGTGATCTGCCTGCCTCTGCCTCCCAAAGTGCTGGGATTACAAGCCTGAGCCAGTGGGCTTGGCCTTAAAATCTTTTTAAAAAATCTTTATGGATACATAATAGTTGTGATGCATAATGGTCAAATCTGGGTAATTGTATATCCATCATCTAAAACATGTATCATCTCTTTGTATTGGGAATATTCCAAATCCACTCCTAGTTATTTTGAAATATGCAATAAATTTATAATCAACCTATTGTGCTACTGGACACTAGATCTTATTCTTCTATCTAACTGTACTTTTGTATCCATTAACCAACCCCTATTTATCTCCACCTCCCCATTAGCCTTGCCAGCCTCTGATAGCCGTCATTCAACTCTATTCTTCATAAGGGAAATGTTTTTAGTCCCCACATGAGAACTTGCAACATTTGTCTATGTCTGGCTTATGTCACTTAACATAATGTCCTGTAGTTCCATCTACGTCATTGCTAATGACATAATTTCATTCTTTTTACGGCTGAGTAGTATTCCATTATGTATATGTACCATATTTTCTTTTTCTTTTTTTTTTGAGACAGTCTCACTCTGTTGCCCAGGCTGGAGTGCAATGGCATGATCTTGGCTCACTGTAACCTCTGCCTCCTGGGTCCAAGTGATTCTCCTGCCTCAGTCTCCCAAGTAGCTGAGATTACAGGTGCACGACACCACACCCAGCTAATTTTTGTATTTTTGGTAGAGATGGGGTTTCGCCATGTTGGCCAAGCTGGTCTCAGACTCCTGGCCTTAGGTGATCTGCCCGTCTCAGCCTCCCAAAGTGCTGGAATTACAGGCGAGAGCAACCACGCCTGGCCAATTGTGTATATGTACCATATTTACTTTATCCATTCATCCACTGATGGACAGATTGATTCCTTATCTTGGCTATGGTGATCAGTGCTGCAATAAACATGGGAGTGCAGGTATCTCTTTGATCCACTGATTTCCTTTCTTTATATTGTGTGTTTGTTTTAATGTCTTCTGCATATATAACTGGCAATCAAACCGATAAGTTCACAGATAAAAGTTATAAGACATGAGTTGGCTTAACACAGATGCTGAGTTAGAAATAGCCCTGGTGACAAGCAGAACATGGCAGCTGAAGTCTGGGAAGCACATTCAAGGCCTCACTGTTGGACACAGCTCCCTCTGACGAGGTTGAGACCCGAGCCTGAAGCCAGATGACATACTGCTCTGTGTTGGTGCAGGGAGTATTTAATGTTCTGGGTTTTTTTGTTCCAGCGCAGCAGTTTTAGGAAACACTCAGATATAGCTCTGGTTGGAACTACTCAGCTTAAGTGTTTTGATTAGTTTTTTTGTGCACTGCTCAAGAACGTGGGGCTGGTTTGCTGTTCAGAAAACAAGCACGATGTGTGTGGACCCAGGGTTTGGCAGTTGGCTGGCTATGGAGGGCATGAGTTTCTGGCCTCCCACGGGTGTTTATTTCTCTCTCCTCGCTCTTCTCCGGCCAGCATGGCTGCGCCTTCTTGGTGGACGAGGTCCAGACCGGAGGAGGCTGCACGGGCAAGTTCTGGGCCCATGAGCACTGGGGCTTGGATGACCCAGCAGACGTGATGACCTTCAGCAAGAAGATGATGACTGGGGGTTTCTTCCACAAGGAGGAGTTCAGACCTAATGCCGTGAGTTGGAGCCAGCCTTCTCTCTACATCCAGGGCAGAGAAGGGAGCATCCTCTTCTCCTAACTGTTCCTTTCTCACCATCGAGGAGCTGGGTGGGCACCTACTGGGTCGCAGGTTTTCTAAGGCCCAGTTCTTATCAATGCAGTTAGCAGTGGTGTGCCCTCCCAGCTCTCTCTGTAAGGCCGACTCTGGAACAGTCCACCATCAGCCTTTTCCTGATTTCTCTCTGTGTGCACACACAATAATATTATCGACAGCTGCCGCAGCAGACTGAGCATTTGCTCTGTGCCTAGTTCTAAGTGTTTCTCATAATACTTTTAATCCTGAGAACAATCTGACCAAGTAGGTGTTATTTTTATCCTCATTTTACTAATGAGGAATCAGGCACAGAGAGGTTAAGTAGTTTGTCAAAGGTCACACAGCCTGTTAAGTGACAAAGCTGGGATTCCAACCCAGAGCCCATACTCTTACCCACTACACTGTGTACTGCCATATGTGCATACAGATTTACACACACACACACACACAGCCATCAGGGGCCAACGTCCTTTCACCATTCCTACATGTAGTTTCTACACTCAAGGTTGCCTCATGGTCCACAATGGCTTCTGGTGTTCCAGCCATCACATCTCAATTCTAGGCAGTAGGAAAGAAAAAGAAGGGAAGGAAAAAGTGGCCCCATTCTTGTCTTTAGCAGCCTTCCTAGAAATCTCACATAATATGTCTATTTCCAATACTCGACTAAGACCCACTCACATGGCCACTTCTAGCCATAAGGGAGGCTGGGAAGGGTGTTTTAGTTGGCCGCATGGCCACCTTGAGTCATTCATGGAGGGGTAAAGTGGGTGATCTTTGAGGGTCAGTGCTGGCAATCCAGTCCCAACTCCACCTGTAAGTTACTTTTGCCTTGGACAAATCACTTAGCCTCCCAGAACCTCAGCTTCCTCCTGTATAAAATGAGGGTTATAGGAGTTAAGGAACCGACTGTCTTGGTTTCCTGGGACTGAGGGATTTCCCAGTGCGTGGGACGATTTGGTCTCCCCATAGCAGTTCCTACCTGCAGGGCTGCTGTTGGAAGAATTCAGCAAGATTGGGTGTGTTCCCCTGCTAGCCTCTGGTAGATGCCCACTAGGTTAGTTTCTCTCATCTTCAAGAGAGGAGGAGGGGCGCCTGGGGGAAGTGACCCCTGCAGGGTGTGCATGTGCGTGAACCCTTCCAACACCCGTTCCTCATTCCAGCCTTACCGGATCTTCAACACCTGGCTGGGGGACCCGTCCAAGAACCTGTTGCTGGCTGAGGTCATCAACATCATCAAGCGGGAGGACCTGCTAAATAATGCAGCCCATGCCGGGAAGGCCCTGCTCACAGGACTGCTGGACCTCCAGGTAACACCCCCTCCCTTGCCCCGCCTCCACCACCCATGGCTCTCCGCAGCCTCCAGGGCGACACTGGAGCTCTTCAGCAAGGTGTTGTGCCTGCTGTTCCAGCAATTCATAATGGGCTGTGCTGCTTCTAGCCTCGGCGGCTTTGCACGTGCTGTGTCCTCTGTGGGGGATGCCTCCCCAACCCTCTATCGCGTTCCAACCCCTGTTCCTGAACTCCTGGTTTTCTTTTTTATTTTATTTTTTTATTTTTTTAATATTGAGACATGGTCAAGCTATGTTAGCCAGTCTGGCCTTGAACTCCTGGCCTCAAGCAGTCCTTCCACCTCAGCATCCCAAAGTGCTGGGCAGCGCCTGCCGGCACTGGTTATCTTTTTCATTTATTTTATTTTATTTTATTTGTTAATTTATTTATTTTTTGAGACCAAGTCTTGTTCCGTACCCAGGCTGGAGTGCAGTGGCGCAATCTCGGTTCACTGCAACCGCTGCCTCCTGGGTTCAAGAGATTCTCCGGCCTCAGCCTCCCGAGTAGCTGGGATTACAGGCATGTGCCATTACGCCCTACTAATTGTTTTGTATTTTGAGTAGAGATGGGGTTTCACCATGTTGGCCAGGCTGGTCTCGAACTCCCGACCTCAGGTGATCCGCTTGCCTCAGCCTCCCAAAGTGCTGGGATTACGAGCATGGGCCACCGTGCCCGGCCCTCGTTATGTTTTGACACCAAATTCAGACATCCCCCCTTTGAGAGGCCCCCAAGCACTCCCTCTCTCACCCCCTCTGGTGTGTTCATTATTGCCTCCTCTGTGCAACCTGTTGCATACTTACCACTCGGCAGCACTGCCCTCCACTGCTGGGACTGGATTACTCACTACCCTCAAGGTTTCATCATGGGCCAAAATGACTCCTGCAGCTCCAGCCATTGCATCTCAATTCCAGGCAATAGGAAGGAAAAAGAAGGGCAGAGTGGTCCCCTTCTTGTCTTTAGCAGCCTTCCCAGAAATCTCACATAACACTTTTAACACTTGACTAAGAGCTGGTCGTGTGGTCACTCCTAACCATAAGGAGGTGTGTGGATGTGTGTGTGTGAGTGTGGCACACAGGCCTGAAGGGGTGTCTAAATGGAAGAGACTATTCTAAACCACCCCAGGGCCACACTCTGGTGGGAGATGGAGGGGTGTGTTCAAACTGCCAGCTCCCCAGCAATCAACAAGTGCAAGGAACATGCTAGAATAAGTGCTGGAAGGACTTCTGAGCCTCAGTTTCCTTATCTGTGTAGACCAAAGTGAGCCCTTCTTCACTGGCAGGGGATTCAAGAGTGTGCCCACTGCCAGGCACAGGGGCTCATGCCTGTAACCCCAGCACTTAGGGAGGCAGAAGCAGGAGGATTGCCTTCAGCTCAGCTGAGTTTGAGACCAGCCTGGGCAACACGGTGAGAACCCATCCTCCACGAAAAGAAAGAAACAAATTGTGCATGTAAGTGTCTAACAGTGCCCGGCTCTGTCACCCCCAGAATAGGACCATGTCTCCAGTTTCTACCAAGGAGCTGCCGTGAAATAAGACTTGCTCCCCCAACTCAGCCCCCAGTACCCTGAAATTATTTGGGGTTTTCCAAGCCCTTGTTTGCTGTCCTTCATATGGATAGCAGAGAGTAAGGTGAAATCAAAGTCCTTCAGACTAGGCACCTGCATTTGTTTCCTTGTCTGCTGTAAAAAATCACAACAAACTGCGTGGGTTAAAACAAGAATTTATCCTCTCACAGTTTGGAGGCCAGGGTCTGAAATCAAGATTTCAGCAGAGTTGGCTCCTTCTGGAGGCTCTGGGGGAGAATCTGTTCCATGCCCCTCTCCACCTTGTGGCTGCTGGGAATCCTTCATGTTCCTTGACCTGTGGAGGCTTCACTCTGCTTCTGGCATCACTTGGCGTTCTCCCCACTGTGCCTGTGTCTGTCTCCAAATTGTCTTCTTCTTATAAAGATACCAGTCATTGAGCCAGGCGCTGTGGCTCACACCTGTAATCCCAGCACTTTGGGAGGCCAAGGCAGGGGGATCACTTGAGGTCAGGAGTTCAAAACCAGCCTGGCCTACACTGTGAAACCCCGTCTCTACTAAAACTACAAAAAAAAAAAAAAAAAAAATTAGCCAGGTGTGATGGCAGGTGCCTGTAATCCCAGCTAGTCAGGAGGCTGAGGCACAAGAATCTTTGAACCCGGGAGGCGGAGGTTGCAGTGAGCCGAGATGGTGCCACTGCGCTCCAGCCTGGGCAACAGAGTGAGACTCCATCTCAAAAAAAAAAAAAAAAACAAAAAAAAAGTCATTGCATTAGGGGCCATTCTAATGCAGGAAGACCTCATCTTAACCTAACTATTTCTGTGAAGACCTTATTTCCAAATTAGGTCCTAGTCACAGGTTCCAGATAAACATGAATTTCAGGGGCAGTGGGAGGAAACTGTTGAATCCAGGATACCTCCCAATCTCAAAGCCCTGAGGGAGGACAGACATTTCTTCTCCTAGAAGAACCACCACCTTTCTAGAAGAGCTGACAATAGAGATGGGTAACACCTGTGGAGCACCCACCAAGTGCCCAGCCCCGGGCTTAGGACTTAACATGTGAACCTTATCTTGCTAAAGTCCCACCACAGCCCCACTGGGGTCAACAGCATTTAAATCCTTCTGTTTATAGCAGGGTAAGCAGAGGCACTTGAGTGGCCCAAGGTTATCCAGTGAGAAAGAGACAGAGCTGGGCTTGGTTGGTGGTGGTGGTGGTGGTGGTGGTTTTTTTTCCTCCACACAACACAGATGTGCACAGCTGGGCTTTGAACCCAGGCCTGAATGTCACCAGAGCTCTTAACTCCCTGGAGGTCCTGCCAGTCCATGCACAGGCCAAGGCTGGACCATGGGAGGCCTTTGACGAAGCATAGCCATTAAGCCCAGCTGGTACACAGGTGATGGGGTTTGACGCCAGCCTTGTCTCCCCCCACTGCAGGCCCGGTACCCCCAGTACATCAGCAGGGTGAGAGGACGAGGCACCTTTTGCTCCTTCGATACTCCCGATGATTCCATACGGAATAAGCTCATTTTAACTGCCAGGAACAAAGGTAAGGGGCCAGGAGTGGCTGCTGAGTTTCATCAGCATCCAGTTTTTCCTGCTGTAGCTGCAAAATGTTGCTAGGTACTCAGCAGTATTTTGTGTAGGGGGCAGGTGGTACACAGGTCTGAAAATAGCCTGAATGCTCTTTCTCCAAAGAAGAGAACATTACGAATGGGATTTCTTTATCCATTTATTTACTCAGCAAGTGTTCACTGAGGAGGTGAGTTGTAAGTGGACGCTGGAGATAGTTACAGTGATGATGAACACCATCAGAGCCCCTTCCTTCAGGAAGCATGCAGTGTAGCAGGAAGGCATGGCTTTACACATGGCATTTCACAAACAATCCATTGCAATTTTAAGTCCTGGGAAGGAGAAAACGCGGCTAAGAGAGCAAATAGCTGCAGCAGTTGGTGAGGGTAGGAAATCAGGGAAGGCTCCCCTGAGGAAGTAGCATTTTACCCTAAGTGTTGATGAACAGGGATTGGCCGTGTGAAGAAGGTAAGGAAGAGCATTCTGGGCAGAGGGAAGGGTGCATGTGATGGCCTGAGGTGGGATGGAGCTTACAGAGGTGGTAAAAGGGAAAGAAGGGGGGGTGAAGGCGAACGGTTGGGAGGGGATGAAGCTAGGGGAGGACAGGCCAGGCCCGGGTGGCATTGGCCTGCAGATCAGGCTTAGCACTCCAGACTTCATCCTAGGAGCTGTGGGAAGCCACTGAGGACATGTGTGGCAGGAGTAAGGGCAGATGCTGTGGTGAGATCAGAGCATGTACTCTATGTCAGGCACATTGTCAGTTTTTCTTGTGCCATCTTATAGAATCCTTGCAGCAGCCTCAGAAGGGCAGGGATAATCAACCTCCATTTTAAAAATGAGAAAACGTGGTCTCAAAGGCATAAACAGGCCAGGTGTTGTGGCTCATGCTTGTAATCCCAGCACTTTGGGAGGCCGAGGTGGGCAGATCAGCTGAAGTCAGGAGTTCAAGACCAGCCTGGCCAACACGGCAAAACCTCATCTCTACTAAAATTACAAAAATTAGCTGGCCATGGTGGTGGCACCTGTAATCCCAGCTACTTGGGAGACTGAGGCAGGAGAATGGCTTGAACCCGGGAGGTGGAGGTTGCAGTGAGTGAGATTGCGCCACTGCACTCCAGCCTGGGTGACAGAGTGAGACTCCATCTCTTAAAAAAAAAAACAAAGCATAAACAACGTCGACAAGGAAAGGACACCAGCTGTAACTGGTGAAGTCACCCTTTATAATAAGCGGAGCCTGTCCCTCCTCTGTGATAGCTCAGCACCTCACACGTGCTTCCGATTCAGCCTGTGCTTTTGCAACTTATTTGCTTACCTATTTTCTTTTCCCACCCTTCCATGACTTTCTGGAAGGCAAGGACTTTATCTCAGGATTTCTCTATCACCAGACCTAGTTCAGGGGCAGCAAAGCAGGCACTCAAAGGAGAGAGGGAGGGAGGAAGGGAAAAAGGGAGGGTGGAGGGAAGGAAAGAAGAGAATGATGGAGGAGATGAATGAGCGGAGAGAGAAAGGAAATGAAGGCTGGATGGGTGGGTGGTAGGAAGGACAGATGGAAGCCTGGGCTTCCATGATGGATGATGATGGATGGATGGATGGATGAGCGTCGCCAATGGGCATCACTTTCCCCCTAGCTCTCCCAGCATGTGACTTTGAGAAACCACGCTCCTCACCTACCTCCTGCCTCTTCTCACAGGTGTGGTGTTGGGTGGCTGCGGTGACAAATCCATTCGTTTCCGTCCCACGCTGGTCTTCAGGGATCACCACGCTCACCTGTTCCTCAATATTTTCAGTGACATCTTAGCAGACTTCAAGTAAAGAAGCCATTTCCACTACAGTGAGAAAGCCCCGATCTCAACAGTTGTCAAATTGATTAGTTTGCCTAATTCATGTTTTCACTTAAAAGTATCAGAGGTGAATGCACAGTGAAGGGTGATTTGTAGGGAGGGAACATTTTTGGTGGTCTCAGGGGAGGGGAGGGGAGGGAAGGGCTGGTGTTGGTTTTCCTCCCTGCAGCGCCAATGGTGCACATTGGTTTAAGCCCAGAGATCCTGCTTGAGTCCTGGACTCATCTTGGGAAGGGCCATGGGAGGTCCTGGCTAGAGTTCTGTCCAACCTTGACCAACCCCAGCAATTTTTCCAAAAGCCAGTCAAGGCCATTACATTTGTTCCTGGGACTGGCAGCTGGGCCTCCTGGGTGCCAGTCCATCTCAAGTGCCATATTCTGTGATCACGGATGTTGGCTCCCCCTCGCCCTATGCAAACAAACACACTCTCACCTCCTCTCCCAGACCCCGGAGCTCTGAGCACGCCCCATGCATGGTGCAGGGAGGGACTGGACAGATTTGAGGAAGGCCGTAAAGTGGGGACAGGAGGATTCAGCTCAGGGGTAAGGGCAGAGGCCCTCTGGCCCCCTGAAGATGAGAATCATCCCTCTCAGTGCACCTGGGGATCCCCCTGAACTGTGAATTCTGCCCTGGACAGGGCTTTGCCCTTGGAGGATCCCCAGGTGGCATCACCCGTGGTTCTTACTCGGCATCCTCCATTCCCCAAACTCCCTCCTCCCTGTTAAATGTCAACCTAGACCTGGACCTGGGTGGGAGGAAACCGTAGCCTGAGTGCCCACAGGGACACATGAACCCCAGGGCTAGAAGCACAGGCCCGTCACCCCAGGAGGAAAAGCCCAGGGTCTGGGGCAGCAGAGCCATTGCATCATGTTTCCCAGGGCACCGTGAGGTCTGACTTTTGGCTCCCTCGCCCTGAGAGGCTTTTCCTCTTTTTTGCTCATCCACCTTCACACCACTTCTGAGCAGACCCCCAGGAACAGCTTGGCTGTTCCACCAGAGCAGAGGGAGTCATTGCTGGACTGGATTTCTCCCGGAGGGAAGCACCATGAATTAAAGGTGCCAGAGCTCCATGCATGGAAAAGTGGCCTATTGGTTCAACGTGGTTTCCTTGTACTTGATCTTCCTGAAATGAGAGATTTTCCTGAGATGACTGAGTATGGAGATTACCAGGCAGATGATACCGAAATGCTTAACAGGGCTGTGGCTGAGGCTGTAGCATCTCTGCTGGAGGTGAGACACTGGGAACTGATCTGACCTCAAATGCTCCTGAGAGAGAACTTGATAGCCTGACAGCAATGAAGTATTATTTGGTGGGGAGTCGGAGAAAGCCTAGCTTGTATTATCTGTCCAAAAGGAAGCCTCTTCATCTCCTGGTGCCTTGGTTGACTATTTTGGAAATAGGCCTATCAAGGTTCCTGATTCAGCACTTTGCTCTTTTAATAACAAATCGTCCAAAGATCTCAAAGTAGGGTTTTTTTTTTAGCTTCCACTCTTCCGCAGACTTGGTCATCGACCTATTTTTGTTGAGGAATGAAAGGCAATGACAAGTTTAACATATACAAATTCGTGAATTCTTGTTCATTTTGCATTCCTGCAGTCAGTGCTAATCTGTTGTTCTTAATCAGGAGTTCTGCCAGGTTTAAGGTCACCTGCACTCCCAGCTAAGTGGTGATGTATGCCTCCCACTCTCTGCAAGGTTTTCCTCGTTTTTATGTTCATTTTTCATCATTCATTCATTCACCTAACTTTAAATACCTGCACCATCCCAGGCCCTGTGCTGAGCATCAGGAATACAAAGATGAGATAAAACATTGTCCCTGCCCCCGGGGGCTCACATGCCACTGGAAACAACAGACTCTTTTTAAACTAACAATTCAAGCAGGCGGCAAGTGCTATGACAGAGGTGCGCGTAAGAGCATCAGGAAATCGGAGGGAGTACCACAATTCACCCAAGGGTCAGAGGAGGTTTCAAAGAAAAGGTATCATTGGAGCAGTGTTTTGCAGAATGAGCCAGAGTTCACCAAGCAGACAAGGCAAGGAAGGGTGTTGCAGAGAGGGAACAGCATATGCAAAGGCATATCAGTTCATGGCATCAAATCTTTCACTGGGGAGCCAGATTCCACAGGCAGTATCCCAAGGTTCAATAAGGCCTTATTTAACAAGCAAGCAAAATGCAAACCAAACCATTATTCATTTATTGGCTTAAGTATGCTTTCTCCTGAAAACTTCAGCATTGGGTGCAAATATTCAGTATGGTTCTCGGAGTCCAAAGGGTTTTCAGCCAGGGCACGACCAGCAAATTGGCTCTCTTTGGTAGGGAGAGGGGCTCCAATATTTCATTCTCTCCCCATGGGGCACTGACAGAGAAATGAAATCGTTTTATCTGGAAAATTCCAGATTTATTATTTACTCCTTACCAAGGGAAGTTACTTCTTGTAAAAACTTTTAAGCCATTTATCAACAAGTTCTTGTTGACTCAGGGCATAATGAGTTCCTGAGACATCCTCTTTTGGGGGGTGGGGCTTTAGCTGGAAGAATTTCAAGGAAAAGAATTCTCAGCAGAGCTCAAGATTGTAGAAACTCAGCAGAAGCTGGTAAAAACATGGGGAGCCCGGAGGACAGTTTGCTGTCCAGGGCTGAGGCTATGAAGAAGTGCTTCCGTGGCCGACAGTCTGGAAATGAATCCATCATACATTAGTGCCATAGAGTTTAGTAACTGTCCAGCAAGTGTCGTCACTTTTACAGAAAACAAGGTCCAGTAATAGCAAGTCTTAGTACATCCTCACTTTTATTATAAATGGGTGTTTTTTTATAATTTTTACTGACGCTCAGTAACCATGCAAAATTGTGTATAGCATTAATGTATCTATATACCTATACCTATCTATATATCAGCTCATGGTAGAAAACCATAGCTAAGTAGCATCGCAGACTTATGCATACAAAGTGGTCTTGTTTACGAGTAATCTGTTGACAGTGCCAATAAATGATAAAAAAAAATTAACTTGTCACAGTGTAACTGATGACCATATGCACAATTCCATGAATTAAATCTGTTTCCTGTGTTAGTATTCTTAAATAAAATTATAATAGAAACATGAGTGAATGTTGCTTCAGCAACACAGCAAGACCCTGTCTCTACTAAGAATAAAATTTTAAAAATTTTATTGGCATGGTGGCATGTGCCTAGTTGGGAGGCTGAGGTGGGAGGATTGCCTGAGCCCAAGAGATTGAGGCTGCAGTGAACTATGATTGCACCACTGCACTCCAGCCTGGGCGAGAGTGAGACCTTGTCTCTAAAAGAAAAAAGTATACAAATAGTGAGTCTTCACTTAATGTCATGGGCAGGTTCTTGGAAATGGATGGTAGGTCCTCAAATACCATCATTTCATTCAAAGGTGTCTTGTTATAACAAACATTGTTTCTTTCAACATCTTATGATGATGAGGAAAAAATACTGGTTTCATTATATGTCATTTAACTTATAATTAGTTTCCCAAAACTTACTGATGACATTAAATGAGGATTTACTGTACCTACCTCACCCATCTGTCATAAAAATTATAAAGCACTGGCCGGGCATAGTGGCTCACTCCTGTAATCCCAGCACTTGGGGAGGCCGAGGCGGGTGGATCACTTGAGCCAGGCGTTTGAGACCAGCCTGACCAACATGGTGAAACCCCATCTCTACTAAAAACATATAAATTAGCCTGGTGTGGTGGCACATGCCTGTAGTCTCAGCTACTTGGGAGGCTGAGGCACGAGAATCTCTTGAACTCGGGAGGCGGAGGTTGCAGTGAGCTGAGATCGTACCACTGCACTCCAGCCTGGGTGACAGAGCGAGACTCCGTCTCAAAAAACAAAACAACAAAAAAAAAATTAAAAGAGTCATAGTTTTCTTTCTTTTTTTTTTTTTTTTGCAACAGAGTCCACTCTATCGCCCAGGCTGGAGTGCAGTGGTGCAATCGTGACTCGCAGCAACCTCCACCTCCCAGGTTCAAGTGATTGTCCTGCCTCAGTCTCCCCAGTGACTGGGATTACAGGCATGCACCACCAATCCCAGCTAATTTTTGTCTTTCTAGTAGAGATGGGGTTTCACCATGTTGGACAGGCCGGCCTCGGACTCCTGAGCTCAGGTGATCCGCCTGCCTTGGCCTCCCAAAGTGCTGGGATTACAGGCATGAACCACTGTGCCCCGCCTGTTTTCTATATTCTGTCCTTCCCCTGGGGAGGCAGTGGAATGACCCAGCTCTACTGTTTTCTAGATGGGTGATCGTAGGCAAGTCACTTCAGTTCTCTGAACCTTACTCTGCAAAATAAGGATGATTATAGTATTGCTAGCTAACATTTACTGAGTGCTTACCTGGACTGAGCACTATTTTAAGTGCTTTTCATGTAGTAAGTCATTTAATCCTCCCCACAATCCTGGGTAGGTGGTGTTATTATCTTCACTTCACAGAGGAAGAAACTGAGGCAGAGAAAGAGGTTACACAGCTGGGAATTGGCAGGGCTGGAATTCAAGCAGGTGAGAAGTTTGGCTTCAGAAGCCACATGCTTCACCTGAACACTACCACCTCTCTGGGGCTCTCCAACTCAAAGTGTTGCTGGCAGATTAAATGAAATCATATAGTAATTGCCTGGCACACAGTAGGCGTTTAATACATGCTGGTGTGTTTTACTGCTTCTTCTCCATGAATAGCTGAGTGTGTCTCATATATAGTTCTAAAAGGCAATATTATACTTCTGTGAGAGTTAACTTCCCACTGGTAAATATTAAATCTACTTCACACCATAGGTGCAAGCCCAACTGAATCTGAGAGTATTTCAACTGTTAATCAGTAAAATGAATGTTTTTGTCCTTAGAGTTGGTATGAACATGTCCAGATGGTATTGGCCTCGCCTGATGGCCTCTAATCAGGCAAGGTTTTACAGTTGAATGGCGCAGGATCAAAACAAGGCCATTAAAAGTTGGACTCTGCCTGGAGTTCAAAGGGAACCTGTTGCTTTCTATTTAGGAACTCACGAGCCTTGCAGTCATAAAGCAGCAACATAAAGCAAGCTCCCAATTCTAGCTCTTCGGGCAATTCATCCAGGCTGTCCCCTGCAAGCTGCTCAGCCCACCAGATCTGCTTCGGGGAGCGCATTAAACACAGTTATGTAATGATGGGGTGGGGGATGCCATAGACATCTGGCCCTATGACAAGGTAAGTCTCATTTTTGGTAACCAGCATAGGAAGGAGGACAACAGCTACCACTGGGCTGTGCTTCCCAAGTGCACACTGGGAGCGTCGTCACCAGGTCCCCAGTTGATGCAGACCTCATGTGTGGACGGTGGCCATATGAAAACTGACATGTGGCCGGGCGTAGTGGCTCATGCCTGTAATCCCCACCCTTTGGGAGGCCAAGGTGGGCAGATCACTTCAGGCCAGAAGTTTGAAACCATCCTGGCCAACATGGTGAAACCCCATCTCTACTAAAAATACAAAAATTAGCTGAGCGTGGTGGTGGGTGCCTATAATCCCAGCTACTCAGGAGGCTGAGGCAGGAGAATCGCTTGAACCTGAGAGGTGGAGTCTGCAGTGAGCCAAGATCACACCACTGCAACCCAGTCTGGGTGACAGAGCAAGACTCCATCTCAAATTTAAAAAAAAAGGAAAAGTAACCACTGTTGACAAGAATGTAGAGAAACAGGAACCCTTGTCCATTGCTGGTGAGAATGTAAAATGGCACAGCTGCTGTGGAAAAGTGGCAGGTCCTCAAAAATAAACAGAATTAGCACGGGATCCAGTTAATCCACTTCTCAGTATGTACCCAAAACAATTGAAAGCAGGGACTCAAACATACTTGTGTACCAGTGTTCACAGCAATAGCCAAATGTTCATTCATTAATCGTCAAAAGGTGATGACAACTCAAATGTCCATCAACAGATGAATGGACAAACAAAATGTGGTATATACAGACAATATACACTGCAACCATAGATATATTTAACCATAAAAAAGAAATAGCACTGACACACGCTACAACATGGACGCACCTTGAAAACACTACACCAAGTCAAAGAAGCCAGATACAGGCCAGCCACGCTGGCTCACGCCTATAATCCCAGCACTGTGGGAGGCCGAGGTGGGTGGATCACTTGAGGTCAGAAATTCCAGGTCAGCTTGGACAACATGGTGAAACCCCATTCTACTAAAAATACAAAAATTAGCCAGGCTTAGTGTCAGGCACCTATAATCCCAGCTACTTGGGAGGCTGAGGCAGGAGAATCATTTGAACTGGTAACGCGGAGGTTGCAGTGAGCGGACATCGTGCCACTGCTCTCCAGCCTGGGAAACAGAGCGAGACTTCATCTCAAAAAAAAAAAAAAAAAGAGCCAGATACAAAGGGTCACATATTGTATGATTCCATTTATATGAAATATCCAGAATAGGTGAATCCAGAGGGACAGAAAGCTGGTTAGTGGTTGCCAAGGGCTGGAAAAAGAAGGAAATCATTGTTCAATGGGTATATTAGTTCTGTTTGGGATAATGAAAATGTTCTGGAAATAGATGGTGGTGATGGTTGTACATTTTTTGTTTTGTTTTTGAGATAGTCTGGCTCTGTCTCCCAGGCTGGAGTGCAGGGGTGCAATCTCGGCTCACTGCAACCTCTGCCTCCCGGGTTCAAGCTTCTCAACTAGCTGAGAATACAAGTGCCCACCACCATGCCCAGCTAATTTTTGTATTTTTAGTAGAGACAGGGTTTCGCCATGTTGGCCAGGCTGGTCTTGAACTCCTGACTTCAAGTGATCCACACGCCTCAGCCTCCCAAAGTGCTGGGATTACAGGCATGAGGCAGTGTGCCCAGCCTGTACAACACTGTTAATATACTTAATGTCCCTGAATTGCACACTTAAAAATGATTAAAAGGATAAATTTGTTAGGTGTATCTTGGTACGGTTAAGAAAAATGGAAGGCTACACAATAAAACATTTTTTTTTTTATTGTTGCCTAGGCTGGAGTGCAGTGGCACGAGTGCAGCCTGTCGCCTAGGCTGGAGTGCAGTGGCACGAGTGCAGCCTGTCGCCTAGGCTGGAGTGCAGTGGCGCGATCTCGGCTCACTGCAAGCTCTGCCTCCCAGGTTCACACCATTGTCCTGCCTCAGCCTCCCAAGTAGCTGGGACTACAGGCGCCTGCCACCACGCCCGGCTAATTTTTTTGTCATTTTTAGTGGAGACAGGGTTTCACCCTGTCAGTCAGGATGGTCTCATTCTGACCTCGTGATCTGCCTGCCTTGGTCTCCCAACGTGCTGGGATTACAGGTGTGAGCCACCGCCCCCAGTGATAAAACATTCTTATTGACTTTCGAGTGGCAAAATAATAAAGATCATGCCTTCCTTCCTCTTTACTGTGTTACAAATTGTATAATGAACATATAGTATTAATTATGTGGGGCAATGTATAAAACTGGCTTACGTTTCTAAAATAATGTACCAGCATCCGGTCCATTTGGCTTTATTACACTGCAGGGCCATCCACAGCAAGAGCCTCTAGACCTCTGGGTGGTGAACAAATATCAACTGGGGTTTCGTGCTCACCTGGACGACATCTCTGCTTGTCGATGTGTAGTTAACATCCTGGCAGACCTTTCTGCCGCTGGGTATGTGAGGGGCACAGCACAGGGCTCTGGAAGTCCCCGCTGACGGCTCGAAGCCTTTCTCCATGCTAAAACCTCTGACCAAATGCTTAATAATATCTGCTCTAGGCTGTTGAGTCTGCCACACGTTTGACATTTATTGTTTATTCCCACACCCATCCATGAAACAAGCAGGACTTTCCATTTTACAGATCTGAAAACCAAGGCTCAAAGAGACTCAGTAACCTGCCCCAGGACAAGTGACAGAACTGAGACTTCTGACTCCAAATCCTACCCTCCCCCGCCACATCTCTTGCCTTTCGATTTCACACCAATGGACTGTCTGGGTGACCTTGGCATAGGTTCTTCTAAGAACTGGCTCTTAACAAAAACTTCTGGCCATTATCTGACTCAATGTCACAAACAAGTGCTATAAGAACTTGCTTAGAGCCTTTTTCCTAAACCTGGACACCAGCTATAAGAACTTGCTTAGAACCTTTTTCCTAAACCTGGACACCAGCTCTTGCCTTGTGAATTTCTTCACCACAAAACATATGTTCCCAGGGGCCCAGGCAAAGTCTCCAAGTACCCAATCCCCTTTCTTCAGCCTTGTCCACACCCTCAGCCTTCCTGTTAATCCAGGCGACCCAGGGTTACCCAGAGGTCCAGGTCCCAGTTGTTCACTTGAGCATCTGATGTGCCCCAAACACCTGTGTGAAACGCTCTCTGTCCAGGATGCGTCCATAGCGCAGGGTGACGTAGAAGGCCTGTTTCCCACTGTACCGCTGGATACGCACGAACACCTCCTGAGGCCGGTCCTTGGTTTCCGTCAGGGGAATCACATCTGCCATGGGACAGTATGTGTCCTGCCGCCAGCCCCAGAAGTTCAGATGGGCCACCCGCAGCATGGTGCCAGACTCATTCAGATACAGGATACCAACCAGTCTCCGTAAGAAATAGCTCATCCAGCACAGCATGGTCAGGGCAAGGCCCGATATCCCACTCATGAGGCACACGGTGTTGAGAGTGAGGAGGCCCTGGGAGTACCCGTAATAGCCTGGTGGCAAAGCTACCACTGTCAGGGCAGTCTGTACCAACTTCAGTCGAGACAGGAACCCGAAGGTTGTGATGGCATCAAAACGGTAAAACATCCAGAATTTCTCAGTCTCTGCGTTCGGTGGTTTCTCCTTCGAGATGGGTGACCTGCTGCCCACCCACCTCTTAGGATCCTCCTGCCCACTGCAGCACCACAGCCTATGGAGAGGCCTTTCCCACACAGCTTTTCCCCACAACCTAGGCACAGCTCGCAGAAGGGCAGCCTGAAAGGGAGACAGTAGACCATTTCTCTCATGGAACTCAACCACATTAATCACACGGTGAACATCTGCAACGCACCATACTCCAAGGCTTCTGCCAATCCTGCAAGGTCACCATTATTGCCAGAAGAGGGAAAGGTAAAGCCAGATGCTATCTCACGTGGGCATCACAACAGCTATCTAAGATAGTTATCACTATTTCCACTTTACCACTAGGGAAACTAAGCCCAGAGAGGGTAAGATATTTACCAGAGAACACACAGTCAGTGAGTGCAGCAGAGTCCTCCTTCCACCAGGCAATTCCAAATAAATACAGGAAAGGAGGTGCGGCCTTCATTAATTCAAAACGTATCTAGGGAGGACAAACTCCGGGCTGGACAATGTATCCACAACGGGGTGTGAACATTCCCCCAAGCAGGAAACTAAATAATATCTTGGTGGGGAACTCGAGCAACAAATCTGTGAGATATTTATTCCAATAAACTTTCTAATTCTGTTTGATTCATATGTTATCTTGGGTGCTGGAGGGAACTGCTGCTTTCTCTTAGCCTAGTCTGGGGAAGGGGAAACAGCGGAGGAGAAGGAGCGAGGCAGGGAGGCCCCAACACGTAGCACAGGGATATTATTAGGTGGGTAGTGAAGCAGTAAAACCTCTTATTCCAATTCTAGCTCCAACAGTAATTTGTGAGCAAATTACTCCACACCCCTGAGATTCGGTTTCTTCGCCTTTCAAAATGGGGACTCAGAACAGTGAACCAGAAGATGGTTTCAGAGCCCTCAACTTAGAACCTAATGCACTGTGAGAGCTCGGCGAGTTTTAGCTATTACTACTGTACGCATGTGACCCAAGGAGGGCAGAGAAAGCCCGGGAAAGGCAAACTGTAACCCACGCCAGAGCTTCCTCCCACGGATTCTCCGAGTCCGAAACCCGGGCGTCGGGCCTGCCCGCCCCAGCCCTGACCCCGACCCGCAAAGAGCAACACCCCCTCAAGGCTCGCCACCCGCCTCCTTACCATGGCCCTACCGCCTGCTGCCGGAAGTAAATCCCACCGGCCCCCGGAACCTCTAAGAGCGCATGCTCGAATGTACAAGGCGGGCGTGATCTGCGTTGCACCCTGGGAGTTGAGGTTCAGGAACCGTGGCTGGCGCTAGTCCCAGGCGTTGTGGCAACGGAGTCCCCGCCTCTTCCCGACGTGCCGTGCGGCTCGGGGGCCGAACCCGGAAGTTCCGGGCCGAGTTCTTGGTGCCAACGAGTCTTGTAAGGTGCGGCTAGGAACTGAGGACATGGCAGCGCCTGGCCCAGCGCTCTGCCTCTTCGACGTGGATGGGACCCTCACCGCCCCGCGGCAGGTAAGTGGCGCCCGGCGGGCTGGTGGCAGCGGACGCGGAGTCCGTGCTGTTGCCAGTTGGGGCTATCGACCACCCAGCGTAGGCGCCAAGGGGTGGCTAAGGACCGCCTACGTCCTTACGGGGGCTGAACCCTATTCTGGGTGCCCTGGAGGAATGAGAGGGAGGCCTTAACCAGCTCTTCAAGAGCTCTGGTGCTTGGAAAGATGAGACGAGGCTGAAGAACTCTTCAGAGCAGGAAACTTGTGCTAAGTTGGAAAATGTAATCTGGACTCACTCTAGTCCTCGGGACTGATAGACCAGAATTTGAACCCGAGATCAGGCCCCCTTATCGGCTATGTGCCGGCCCCAATCCTGTAACCAACGGGCTGTGCCGTGAGTCATGATATTAAAAACAGGTTTCCAGGTCAAACCGACCTAGTGGAGTCTCATGTTCACCTCTTGACATCTGTGTGACCTTGAGCGAGTCATTAACCTCTCTGAGCCTCAGCATCTACAGCTTTAAATGGGGATATTACCTGTTCCATATGGTGTCTACGACGATCAAATGAGATTGTGTAAGTTCTTGAAAGTATGTTGCGCACAACACACTAGGCCTCAATAAGTAATAGCCACCTCCACCACACCCATCTCCAGCCCCTGCAATGGACTAGGGAGATGGAGGAGCCCTAGGTTATTACAGGCTGCCCGCTGAGAGCCTCTTTGGGCCCTTGGAAACTTGCTTTCCACTTTCAGATTTTGCTGCTACAGGCACAGATAAGTTTCAGTTACGATCAGCCTTGAGATGAGGCTCTCCTGTCCCTTTTTCAGAAATTGGCCACTGAACACTGGCCATTTCAACTTGAGACTGGACCCCAATGGTCTCACTATCCTCAACTTCTACCCTCACCCCTCGTAGTTTTCGCTTGGTGCTAACAATAGTGTGCTCCAGAAGTCCACGTCAAATGCGTGTGCCCTTAGACGTATCATTTTGCCCTTCTCAGCCACAGGTTTGATCTACCTAGTGATGACACTCAACTTCCAAGTTCTTCAAAGGCTTTTTCTGATTCTGCAATTCAGTGATCACACATTGGGGGTTGTTAAAAGCCCATAGTGGTCTAAAACTCTGGTCCCCAATTCATTTTTTGTAAAGGGCCATATAGCAGATACTTCTGTCTTTGCAGACCCTATAGTCTATAGTAACCACTCAACTTTAGTGCAAAACCAGCCATAAACTCTATGTAAATACAGAGTGGCTGTGTACCAATAAAATTCTATTTATTTATTACAAAAACAAACAGCTGCCCAGTGTGGTCTGTGGGCCATAGCGGTCTAGGGTTTACATTGCCACCCTTTTTCATGATATCACTGGACCCTGTCAACCTTCCTCCATCTTTCTTCCCAGGTAGAATAGTTGTTATTACCGTTTTAAACATAAGGAAACACACTCCGTGAAGAACTAACCTCCTCAGTTTCACACAGCCAACCTGGTACAAGTCTCTGGGCCTTAGGACATTGGTTCCTGTCAAGTTTGCCATTTCCTATCTGTGCTAAGGTGGAAGCTGTTCTAGTCGCTGGGTATGCCATTCAGGAAAGTGCTTCTGATTTTCAGTTCTCTTTTTTTTTTTTTGAGACAGAGTCTCACTCTGTCACCAGACTGGAGTGTACTGGAGTGTAGTGGCGCAGTCTCTGTTCACTGCAACCTCCACCTCCCAGGTTCAAGCAATTCTCCTGCCTCAGGCAACCGAGTAGCTAGGACCACAGGCGCGCACCACCACGCCTGGCTAATTTTTGTAGTTTTAGTAGAGACGGGGTTTCACCGTGTTGGCCAAGATGGTCTCTATCTCTGGACCTCGTGATCCACCCGCCTCGGCCTCCCAAAGTGCTGGGATTACAGGCGTGAGCCACCGCGTTCTGACTTTTAAAGGCCGCTCCTGCAATTCTAGATTTTATCTAATAGGTCCAGATTCCACTGTGAGAGTAGAAAAGATTACACTCTATTACAAACCTCTCTGTACAATTTTAATCAGATTCATGTATTACTCTAAAAAATTTTTTTAAAGAAAAATCATTGAACTCCAAGTGTTTATGTACTGAGGTTGAATTAAATGGTTTTTTGTATTTTCTAAATTTCTAGTAACTTTTTTAAAAAGATATTCAGCCAGGCATGGTAGCTCACGCCTATAATGCCAGCACTTGGGGAGGCCGAGGCGGGCAGATCACTTGAGGTCACGAGTTCAAGACCAGCCCGGCCAACATGGTGAAACCCTGTCTCTACTAAAAATACAAAAAAATTAGCCGAGCGTGATGGCGGGCGCCTGTAATCCTGGCCACCTGGGAGGCTGAGACAGGAGAATCGCTTAAACCCAGGAGGTGGAGGTTGCAATGAGCCAAGACCACACCACTGCACTCCAGCCTGGGTGACAGAGCAGGACTTCGTGTCAAAAAAAAAAAAAAAGACATTCAGTGTAAATGTACAACTAAGATTGCTCAAAGTGCTGAGTTATAAGACTTGTAAAAATACATTGTGATGTGTCTTAATGTAGGGCTATTTTTTCATCTTAGTTTATAACTTTTTTAAAATTATCACACAGTTTGGAATTTACCATAAGATTATACCACTAAGACCACTCTTTCTAGATAGGAGCTTTGCTTTTAGAAGAGACTAAAAAATCTAGTCATCTTACTCTTTTACATTTTTGTTTTGTTTTGGATAATTGCAATAAAATCAATTCTAAGCTTTTTTTGTTTTGTTTTGTTTTGTTTTTTGTTTTTTTTTGTTTTGTTTTGTTTTGAGACAAAGTCTCGCTCTGTGACCCAGGCTGGAGTGGAATGGTGCGATCTCGGCTCACTGCAAACTCTGCCTCCCGGGTTCAAGTGATTCTCCTGCCTCAGCCTCCCGAGTAGCTGGGACTACAGGTGCCCGCCACTGCGCCCGGCTAATTTTTGTATTTTTAATGGAGACGGGGTTTCGCCATGTTGGCCATGCTGGTCTCGAACTCTGGCCTCAGGTGATCCACCTGCCTCGGCCACCGAAAGTGCTGGGATTACAGGCATGAGCCGCCATGCCTGGCTCTGAGCTTCCTCTTTAATTTCATTATGTTGTTTTGTTTTAAAATCAACAACTTAAATCCATAAATGGAGTATATTGTAGCATTTAAAAGGAATGATGAGCTAGATCTGTGTTGGCATGAAAAGATCACCACAGCATAGTGCTGAAAAAGCAAAGTCCCTGCACAGGACATGATTCCATTTGTGTTTCAAAAGTAAGACCTATTTGTATATGTGCCCATAGATGGGTATATAAATGCATAGAAAAATAGCTGGGACAGTGCACAACAGCGACTGATATATATACCTGTGCTTAAAATTTGGTAAAAATAACACTTAAGTTTATTCTGGTAAAGATGCCCCCCCAATTACAACTAAAATATTTGAACTATGTACAGAGCTGGTAACTTAATTGGCATGTATGAAAATAAGGCTTATAGGCCTGGCTTATGCCTGTAGTCTCAGCACTTTGGGAGGCCAAGGCTGGTGGATCTCCTGAACCCAGGAGTTCCAGACTGGCCTGGGCAACATGGCGAAACTTTGTCTCTACAAAATATAAAAAAATTAGCCAAGCGTGCTGGCGCATAACTATGGTCCCACCTACTCAAGAGGCTGAGGTCAGGCGGATCACTGGAGCCCAGGGAGTTGGAGGCTATGGTGAGATATGACCATGCCACCGCACTCCAGCTTGGGTGACGGGTGAGAACCTATCTCGAAAAAATTTTTTTTCTTTAATTTTTAAATAAGAAAATAAGACTTGTGTACTTGTGTTACCCTTAGAGTTTTAGTCTCCTGATTATTTTGTGGCTTATGACTGTTGTATTTTCCTTCTTGAAATTTAGAAAATTACCAAAGAAATGGATGATTTCCTGCAAAAATTGAGGCAGAAGATCAAAATCGGAGTGGTAGGCGGTTCGGACTTTGAGAAAGTGCAGGAGCAACTGGGAAATGATGGTAAATGATAAGTTGCTAATTATATCTTTTAAAAGATTAACTTCTTATGAGGATATTGTTGCCAAGTATCATAGGCTGCCCTAATACCTTGTCCCCATGTGGCAGACTTTCTGCTTCCTTGTTTGGGAAACATTTTCTTGGCCTTTATTTTTCCTCTGGTTTTAATCCAGTACATTTCTGGAGTTACTGATGGAGAACTGGGTCCTCAGATGTGTGAGTAGATTCACCTAGAAAGATCAGTGGCTGTGTCTGCACATGGTAATCTCTCTGCCTGGAATACTTCTTGCTTTTAGCCGTTCACTGCCCTTCTAGCCCCAGTCAGACTGTTCTTCATATTGTCCCTCTGACAGCCCCCCTCACCTCCCCATCACTGAAACAAAATCTCCAGCACAGGACCCCGAAAAACCAGAGAGGCTTACTGGCCCCTTCACTGGAGAGTCTGACTTGATAGGTCTACGGAGCTTGGGAATCCTATTTTAGTAAGTACCTCCAAGAGATTCTAGTGTACAACCTTGCTAATGTAGCATTCTGTAATTATTGTAAACTATCCAATTATATGTTTTTGAAGAGCAGGAGTATGGGTTATTCATCTCCATAACCCCAGGGCCTCCTGGCCTGTAAGAAATTGTAAGTGGATGCCAGGCGCGGTGGCTCACGCTTATAATCCCGGCACTTGGGGAGGCCGAGGCGGATGGATCACCTGAGGTCAGGAGTTTGAGACCAGCCTGGCCAACATGATCAAACCCCGTCTCTACTAAAAATACAAAAAATTAGCTGGGAGTGGTGACGGGCACCTGTAATCCCAGCTACTAGGGAGGCCGAGGCAGGAGAATTGCTTGAACCCAGGAGGCAGAGGTTGCAGTGAGCCAAGATCACACCATTGCACTCCGGCCCGGGCAATAAGAACGAAACTCCGTCTTGGGGAAAAAAAAAATTATAAGTGGAGAGGTGGATGAATTGATCGTTCTTTTAACCCTATCATCCCCAGAGTCCTCACATCTTGGAACCAGCTCCTCTACAGCAAGATTTCTCACCTTCGCAGTATTGATATTTTGGACCAGTTAGTTCTCCATTATGAAGGCTGTCCTGTGCATTGTAGGGTATTTAGCAACATCCCAGGCCTCTACCCACTAGATGCCCGCAGCATACACACACGCACACATACAGCTATGATAACCAGAAATGTCTCCAGACATTGCCAAATGACCTCTGTGTAAAATCACCCCCATTTGAGAACTACTGTTCTCCAAGATGTAATATCTTACAGTCCAAATCTGTATGGACTGTATTTATTGGATCACCATTACTAGAAGAGTAATTTCTGCAATCTCTTTAAAACTCTCTCTTCATTTGCCTGGTAGATCTCCTACTTAGAAATGCTATAAACCACACACTGGGGATCATGAAGCCCTGAAAATCCTGTTACCTGCTCATGATCGCCCTTTCTGTGTCTAGTTGTGTATTTAACCACTTGCTCAGAGAAGTTTTGTGTAGTGTAGCATAGTGTCTGCACCTGTCAGAGACATACAACAATAGAATCAAAACATTCACAAGCCAAAAGACAGTTGAAGGCCCACCTGTATCAGAATCACCTGGGAAGCTTATTAAAATACGAGTGTGGGGTCCCCACCCAACACAGGGGATCTGTATTTTAACAGGTAGCTGAAGTTTGAGAATCCGTTCATTAAGGTTGACAACATGGATAGTTTCCAAACCAAACTGATTATAAGAATCACTGAAGAGCTTTTTTAATTTATTTTATTTATTTATTTTTTTGAGACAGTCTTGTTCTCTGGTGCAGTGGCACAATCTTGGCTCACTGTAACCTCTGCATCCTGGGTTCAAGTGATTCTTGTGCCTCAGCCTCCCAAGTAGCTGGGACTACAGGCACCCACCAGCACGCCCGGCTAATTTTTGCATTTTTAGTAGAGATGGGGTTTTACCATGTTGGCCAGGCTGGTCTTGAACTTGTGACCTCAGGTGATCTGCCCACCTCGGCCTCCCAAAGTGCTGGGATTACACGCGTGAGTCATCATGCCTGGCCACCAAAGGTCTTTTAGTGCTTTGTTTTTTGGTTTTTGGTTTTTGGTTTTTTGTTTTGTTTTGTTTTGTTTTTTTGACATTAGATGGAGTCTTGCACCGTTGCCCAGGCTGGAGTGCAGTGGCACGATCTTGGCTTACTGCAACCTCTGCCTCCTGGATTCAAGCAATTCTCCTGCCTCAGCCTCCCAAGTAGCTGGAGTTACAGGCGCCCACCACTGCGCCCGGCTAATTTTTTGTATTTTTAGTAGAGACGGGGATTTCACTATGTTGGCCAGGCTGGTCTGGAACTCCAGACCTGGTAAAACCCCGCCAGCCTCAGCCTCCCAATGTGCTGGGATTGCAGGCGTGAGCCACACCGCACCCGGCCCATAGAGCTTTTTAAAAATATATTTAGCCTGTCCCTCAGCACTTCTGATTCATTAAGCAAGAGAGCAAAGCTTGGAAATCTGCATTTTCACACTGCGCTGGTTGCTGCTGGTGAACCATCAGCATCATGAACGAGCATCTTCCTCTACAGACAGGCTGAAGTCAGGGACATAAGATAACCTGTCACCAAGTCCCTAATCTCCTGCCCAGTCATCATCGTTTAAATGTGTAACCACAAAGAGCCATTAAAAAAAACAAGGAACTTTTTTCCTTACTCTTCTCTTAGTGTATAAGATGAGATAGTCTTTCACAGTCCTTGCTGGAGTTTAGCAGTTTTATTGGTGGTCATTGTTAATCAAGGAGTAAAAACACAGGTTTTGATTCTTTGCATTCTAAGTGTTTTTTTGGTTTGATTGTAGTGGTTGAAAAATACGATTATGTGTTTCCAGAAAATGGCTTGGTAGCATACAAAGATGGGAAACTCTTGTGTAAACAGGTAGGTTCTTGAGTATCTGAATTACTATATACTATTAAAAGTGTTTTCTAAAAGGGCATTTCACAATGACTGCCTCTAGGAAGATGAGGAACGGGTAGAAATGAATCTTTACTCTGTATTTTTTGTTTTGCATTTTGAACCATGTGACTATTACGTATTCTAAATTGATAACTAAATTTTTATACTTTTTAAATCTAATATTTCTCTCTTTTCTTATTTTGTTTTGCTTGTTTTTGAGACGGAGTCTTGCTCTGTCACCCAGGCTGGAACTGGAGTGCAGCGGCATGATCTCGGCTCACTACAACCTCTGGCTCCCTGGTTCAAGCAATTCTTACGCCTCAGCCTCCCGCATAACTGGGATTACAGGCACACACCACCACATCCAGCCAATTTTTGTATTTTTAGTAGAGACAGGGTTTCACCATGTTGGCCAGGCTGATCTCCAACTCTTGACCTCAAGTGATCCGCCCACCTCAGCCTCCCAGAGTGCTGGGATTACAGGCATGAGCCACCACACCCAGCCTTTTCTTCTTTTTTTAAAAAGATGGGGTCTTGCTGTGTTAACCAGGCTGGAGCGCAGTGGTGCAATCCCAGGAGCCTAGAACTCCTGGGCACAGGTGATCCTTTGCCTCAGCCTCCCAAGTAGCAGGGACTGCAGGCACATGCCACCATGCCTGGCCTTAAATCCATTAATAACATTTCTATGATGATGAAACTAGAGCAGGCTGCCTCACTATAGGCATTTTTTTTTTCTTTTTTCTTTTTTTGTGACGGAATCTCACTCTTGCCCAGGCTGGAGTGCAGTGGCTCAATCCTGGCTCACTGTAACCTCTGCCTCCTGGGTTCAAATGATTCTTCTGCCTCAGCCTCCCTAGTAGCTGAGATTACAGGCATCCACCAGCACGCCCGGCGCATTTTTGTATTCTTAGTAGAAGCGGGGTTTCACCATGTTTGCCAAGCTGGTCTCGAGCTCATGACTTGAAGTCATCCACCTGCCTCAGCTTTCCAAAGTGCTGGGATTACAGGTGTGAGCTGCCACACCTGGGCACTATAAGCATTTTTAAGAGGTACTATGTAGCTCTTAGTAGTAGTAAGATCATTCTATTCAGACATAAGAGAATGCTGAAGTGGAACAAATACATTTTCTGTCAATATCTAGAGATACTTTAATTGAATAAAAGTGGCAGCAGTAAGCTCTTTGGACGTTACAGGAAGCATTTAAACAATAATGAGTACAAAAGTCTTGGGTGATGAAGCAGAAAATGCTTTCGACTAAAGCCTTTCTGGCTTGCCTAATGCTTTTGACCAGAGAAATAAGAGAAGGAATTAGACAGTGGGGCATGTCACCATCACTGCTACATCAGCCTACTGATTTTCAACAATTGTGGCTGAAGACCCTGGGTTTGCTATGAAGCTGTTTTGAAAATGCTCCTGCTAAATCAAGTAACTCAAGTATTTTCTTCATCTAGAATATTCAAAGTCATCTGGGTGAGGCCCTAATCCAAGATTTAATCAACTACTGTCTGAGCTACATTGCGAAAATTAAACTCCCGAAGAAGAGGTGGGTTTGCTTTTAACAAAGAGGCATCACTGGAACATAGCATAGTGTCATATGGTGGGTTAATGTGGGTATTCTCCAAATAGGATTATAAAAATCACCTAAAGAGTTTTAAAAACAAAGTCTGATATTTAGCCTGCCCCTTGGCAATTCTGATTCAGAAAGCCTGAGAGCCGAGCTTGGAAATCCACGTTTTCTCTGGCTGCCCTGGTGCTGCTGGTTCACAGCAGGGTTCAGTAGCCACCATGGGCCAGCGAATTTAAATCCGAATCCCAGCACTTAGTAAGGAATAATTGGAAACAGTCCACAAAGCCAACAGTACAAGAATGATTACGTAAATGATGGCTTATCCACATGATGGAAATTTTTACAGCCATTGAATACCATATGCTTTCAAAGGCTGTCAGTGAGAGGAAACAGCAGTGAAGCAGCATGTACAAAAAGCAACAGAAACCCTAGATCGGGAAGTCTGAGACAGGAAGCCTTCGGGCCAGATCCACGTAAAACCCAAATCTGGTTGGCCTGCAGTGTTAAAGAAAATCGGATTAATTGCCATCATGTAAAAGTCTGATTTTATATTTGTTTTATGTATTTATGAATTTATTTTTGAGACAGAGTCTCACGCTGTGGCCCAGGCTGGAGTGCAGTGGCAGGATCTCAGCTCACTGCAACCTCTGCCTCCCAGGTTCAAGCAATTCTTCTGCCTCAGCCTCTCGAGTAGCTGGGATTATAGGCGCGCACCACCATGCCCAGCTAATTTTTCTTTCTTTCTTTTTTGTGTGCGTGTGTTTTTAGTAGAGACGGCGTTTCACTATGTTGGCCAGGCTGATATCGAACTCCTGACCTCAACTGATCCACCCGCCTTAGCCTCCCAAATTGCTGGTATCAAAGGCGTGAGCCACCACACCCAGCCTGATTTTATGTTTTAAACATCTGGATTTCTGGCTTCTGTTGGCAAATCTGAGACCTGGCTATTCCGGCTCCCAGTTCCCCCCCGGCAGGTGCCACCTGAGCAGCTGCCACCTGACCCATGGACATTTGTTCCAGTCTTTCACAGACTGCTTCTCTCATTTTCTGACTCCCTAGGCTTTCTTTTTGTTTTTTTGTTTTGTTTTGTTTTGTTTTTTGAGAGAGAGGATCTCGCCCTGTTGCCCAGGCCAGAGTGCAGTGGCATGATCATATAGCTCACTGCAGCCTCAACCTCCTTGGCTCGAGTGATCCTCCCACCTCAGCCTCCTGAGTCGCTGGGACTACAGGCACATGCCGCCTTGCCTGGCTAATTTTTTAATTTTTTGTAGAGACAGGGTCTTGCCATATTGCCCAGGCTGGTCTCCAACTCCTGGCCTCAAGCGATCCTCCCACTTCAGTCTCCCAAAATGTTGGGATTACAGGCATTAGCCACTGCCCCTGGCTTTCATAAATGTTTGGTTTGGGGACCTACCTTCTGCCATGGGTACAATTATCTCAGTTCCATTTTTAAAATAATAGTAATACTAATAATGATGAACATAAATGCCCACAGTAAAAAGACTGGCAGGAAACAGACCCAAATGTTAACAGTGGCTGTTTCTTGATGGTGTGGTTGCAAGTGATTTCTTTGAAATCCTTCTCATTTTTACCCCCAGTTTTCAACACTTACTATGTAACACCTTAATCATCAGGGTCGGAAACATGTTTTAAGTGGCAATTCAATTTCAGGGCTGGGTGTACTTCAGAGGCTGCTTCACACTATTAGGATTCATAAGCTGAGCGCTTCCTGCTCAGCACCTCCAGCCAGAGTGCAGGAATGTCCCTTAGCCCAAGAGGAGGCCTGCATGAGACAGGCTGGACACGGACTTGGTTATTGTTGCAGCTGGGTAGTGAGCACATGAGGACTCATCCTATTCTTTTTACTTTTGTGTGTGTTAGAAATTTTCCATGGCAAAAGATAAAATATACAAATATCCCAGGTCAGTTCCATTTTTACTTTGGGCCGAGCGCTAAGGGAAGATTAAAAAAAAAAGGCGGAATCCTGTCCTCAGAGAATGTATCATTTAGCGAGGGAGAGGGATGTGGAGAGCCATAATTCCAGAATAGTAGAAGAGACCTGGTGAATCCAGGAGGCAGAACTGAGACCCACCTTGACCCACATTTATCCACATTTGCCTGACAACACTAACTACCTGCCCCACGATGGCCAGGCAGATGCAGTAAGACTTCAGAGAGCCCAGGTCTTTAGGGCGGAACTGATTGCTTAGTAAACCACCTTCAGCCTTGTTTTGGGGAAGGCTGTCTAAACTGCATCAGCTTCTCTCTGTGCCTTGGAAATAAGAAGAATATGTCCTTGAGTTGGGGGGGAAATAATTGAGCTCTTTTTCTGATCATTAGGACCCATAGCCCTAGGGTCACCTGGCGCATGGTCACCAGTCCCCTCGTGCCTCAGTGCTCATACACACATGGTAGAGGACAGGCTGGGCCTCCACCAACTCCAGGACAACCTGGACATGGGATTTTTGAGAGAGATTTTTAGGCTTGCATATTTTGTTGCATCATTTGCCTCTTTCTCTGCACGTTGACCACAATAGGGGAGAGGATCCAGCTGATTGAGATTTTGCTGTTTTTACTTTGATGAGTATTCATTGCTTCCCAGTTGACAAAGTACCTTTACATAACTGGCACGTTTGATTTTAACAAGACCCTTTGGAGGTAACCAGAGCAAGTGCCATTAGCCTTTCTGTAGGTGAGTAAGAGGAGGCTTGGAGAGGTGCCCAGAGCCACACAGCCTCCTAAGAGGCCACACTGACATGGAATCAGGTCATCAGCCCTGCACGTGGCATGTGGTCTCTCGGTATTTCCGATGGCCAGTGCCAGGACGTCAGGTCTGTGAGATTAAAATAGTAGAAAAAGATCAGGGAAAATGTTTGGTAGGGTTCCCAGGCATCAGCGTTTAGAACTGGAAGACACTTTTCACTGCACAGTCTATCAGAGAATGCTTAAATTTCATTGGTCAGAATGATATCTAGCTTACAAGTTATCTGAACTTTTAAGAAACTGGGTGGTTTTCTTTTTTTGGTTGTGGGGTTTTTGTTTGTTTGCTTGTTTTGTTTTTTTGAGACAGAGTCTCTGTCGCCCCAACTGGAGTGCAATGGCACGCTCTCAGCTCACTGCAGCCTCCACCTCCCGGGTTCAAGCGATCCTCCTGCCTCAGGCTCTCAAGTAGGTGGGACTACAGGCATGCGCCACCATGTCCAGCTAATTTTTGTATTTTTAGTAGGGACAGGGTTTCATCATGTTGGCCAGGCTGGTCTTGACTCCTGACCTCAAGGAATCCGCCCGCCGCAGCCTCCCAAAGTGCTGGGATTACAGTCATGAGCCAAAGAAACTGTTTTCAGTCTCGAACTGGAAACAGTGGGAAAAAAAACTCTTTGTTTTTTGTTTTATATTTTTTGTTTGTTTTTTGGGACGGGGTGGCCCTCTGTTGCCCAGGCTGCAGTGCAGTGGTACGATCACAGTTCACTGCAGCCTCCACTGCCCAGGCTCAAGCGATCCTCCTACCTCAGTCTCCCAAGTAGCTGGGAATACAGGCATGCGCCACCATGCCTGGCTAATTTTTGTATTTTTTGTAGAAACGGGGTTTCGCCATGTTGCCTAGGCTGGTCTCAAACTCCTGAGCTCAAGCCATTCACCCACCTTGGCCTCCCAAAGTGCGGGGGTTACAGGTATGAGGTACTGCACCCAGCCAAAAGAACATCTTTAAACATCTTCATTTGAAGTGACTAATCTAATGTTAGCTTCTCATTTTCTGTGATCAAATCAAACATTTAGGAGCTGTCTGCTACTGGGTAAATTGAATTTCCTGAGTTATTACTGAGGCTCGTTGGACAATTCTCAGAGCCTTTTTCTGTTAGCTTTGCTTGGTACTATCAGTCTGTTCAGAAGCTCCGTAGCAGAATAGATGTGTGGTACATGTATTTTCAAACTCTTCAGGGAACTGACTGCTGTCGCCAGTGGTGGAAATCATTTTCATAGCGCTTTATTAACCATAAAATTATCTGCCCAGTAGCAGCACTGTGCAACAGAAATAGAAAGTGAGCTATGTATGATTTTAAATTTTCTGTAGCCACATTTTGAAGGAATGAAAAGGAAGAGGTGAAATGAATTTTAATAATATATTTTATTTAGCCTGATATTTCTAAAATATGACTTTTTTTTTTTTTGAGACAAGGTCTTACTCTGTCACCCAGACTGGAGTGCAGTGATGTGATCTCAGCTCACTACAACCCCTGTCTCCCAGGCTCATGGAATCCTCCTGCCTCAACCTCCTGAGTAGCTGGGATTATAGGCATGCATCACCATGCCAGGCTAATTTTTGTATTTTTTGTAGAGACAGAGTTTCGCCATGTTGTCCAGGCTCAAAATATGACCATTTTAACACAAAGTCAATATACAACATGAGTGATGCAATTACATTCCTTTTTCATACTAAATCTTTCAAATCTAATCTCAATTCATATTAGCCACATTTCAAGTCTTAATAGTCACAATCGTTCATGGCTACCATATTACACAGCACAGAGCTGAGAAACATTGACCACACTAGCCTCTGCTTTTTAGAATTTCCCAAGATTTTAGGCTGTTTATCTATGATGTTGCCCAAATAAATAATGTGTTTTTGGAGAAACTCTGTCACCCTTTCATTCCCAGGGGTACTTTCATTGAATTCCGAAATGGGATGTTAAACGTGTCCCCTATTGGAAGAAGCTGCAGCCAAGAAGAACGCATTGAGTTCTACGAACTCGATAAAGTACGTCTTTCCGAAATATCTTTGGTGAATGGCTGGGTTTATGGAAATAAGATATGGCCTGGTGTGGTGGTTCATGCCTGTAATCCCAGCACTTTGGGAGGCCAAGGCAGGAGGATCACTTGAGCCCAGGAGTTCAAGACCAGCCTGGGCAACATAGTGAGACCTCAGCTCTACAAATAATAAAAAAAAAAATTAGCCGGGCATGGTGGCACACACCTGTGGTCCCAGCTATTTGTTTGGCTGAGGTAAGAGGATCACTTGAGCCTGGGAAGTTGAAGCTGCTGTGAGCTATGATCATGCCACTGCACTCCAGCCTGGGCAACAGAGCGAGACCCCCATCTCAAAAGCTAAACAAATAAATAAATCAATAAGATAATCATACCTTTGTGGCCAGTAGTTAAAAGCGTGCTTTCTAAACTGCAATACAAGAAACAATTGGTATCTTTTTGTTTTTCTCAGAAAGAAAATATAAGACAAAAGTTTGTAGCAGATCTACGGAAAGAGTTTGCAGGAAAAGGCCTCACGTTTTCCATAGGTATTGTATATATTGCCTGTGTTCCAAACTTGGATACCCATTTCCCAGAGTTTGTTGTGGGCCAGTGAGCTATTGATAATGGAGTATGTGCATTTTTAGGTGGGCAGGAAGATTAAATGAGCAGTCCAGTCTATAGACAAAAACCAACCACTCTTTTCTGCATAATTAGCCATAATAGGACTTGCCTAGTCAAGAAACAGCTTGCAGACTGTTGGGCTTGGTTCTAAATTCTTACCCAACAGGATTCTTCCTACCTGCACTCCTTTCGTCAAAAGAGGAGCACTTTGATTACTAAAGAGTAGGAACTTCTCACACATTTGGGCAGAAGAGAAGCACTATAGTGAACTCCGTAAGGGAGACGTGGAATTGAACCCCTTAGGTAAACTAGACTGATGTTTTGGAATCACAGAATGTTTCAACAGCAAGGAACCTTAGGGGCCAATTGGGTGGCTTTTACAGATCAAGAAACTGAGGCTCAAAAAGGAAAAGAGACTTGTCCAAGTTCACAAAGCTGTTGTTTACACAGCCAGTGTGTGAACGTTTCTGGTATCTAATGCAGAGTTCTTCCTGACATCTCAGGTTTGTCTTTTGTTAGAATATTCCTGCCAAATGCTTTGCACACCGATTTCTCTTGTCAGTGCTAATGAGTCATTGCTCAAAGCCTCCTCATTTTACTAGCTTTCATAAAGGTAGAGGTTGTAGGAAAACTGGAATGGCAAAGGAATTATATTTAACAGATGAGTGGGTGGGTTTTTTGTATTCCTGAACTGTGAGATGGACATCTTACTGACAAAGCTTTGAAAGGGTTTTTGTTGCCCATGAGCGCTGCCCATAAATCACCTTCAGTGAAGATTCTCATTTTTCCTGCAAAATATACCAGATGCAACCTGCTTCCAGGCATTTTCCACTGAGGGTGTGTTAAAGCCCGAGACAAGCACAGCAGAATGAGGCTGGTATCAGATTTTTCATAAGCATGCTTCCTTTAAACCACATGCTTGACAGGGCGCTTAAATGCAAATGCATTTCTCACTCTGAGATGGCATTCTGTGTCTCAATTTTAGACCTATGTGAAATAATGCTGGAAAAAACATAATGTAGAATTAATTTCTAGAACCTATCCATGAAGTAGTCTAGGTAGCAAACTAGAGTACTGAAAATCAACCTTGGCAACCCACTAACTGACAAAGAGTAAATTGTTTTTTTTAGTGACATATCATTAGTCCCTTTTTCACCTTTTGCTTTTGTGTGCCCCATCCCCACCCGGCAGGAGGCCAGATCAGCTTTGATGTCTTTCCTGATGGATGGGACAAGAGGTATTGCCTGCGACATGTGGAAAATGACGGTTATAAGACCATTTATTTCTTTGGAGACAAAACCATGCCAGTAAGTAGAGAAGTGTTTGTGCAGCTTCGTTGTTGCATTTGCACTTGAGGGGGGAAATTGACAACTGGGCTGTTTTTCCTGTACCTACGCTTTACCCACCCGCCTTGCTCAAACTGAGCAGTGGCTTCTGTCCTGGAGAGCGAGGTGACTGAGCCACCTTCCCCTCTAAGCTCAGACCCCCAACGCCTCTGTGGAGGTGAGAGTCACACTGCGTTTCAGTTGATCATTTTCACCTTGGCTTTGGAATTAAACGTTGGCCACCCCATGTGCCTTCCAGAACACCAGTCCCCAGTGCCACTGTCAAGCCCTCTGCGTTTCAAAGCTCTGGCTGTTTCAACCTTATTTTTCCACTGTATTTGTCCCCCTGAGGCATTCATTCTAAGTTGAACACGAGGGGTCATGAACGATGGGAGGACAGGGAATGATCTCATGAGCCTGAAACTCAGGAGAGGGCACCAGCAACAGTGAAGAGGCCAAGTGAGTCTCAGGCATCACACACGGCAGGTACTTGGAGCTGCCCCCAGGGGATGTCAGAAATCTCGAGTCCAGGACCAAATCTAAACTGAGAACTGAGAGCAGTTCCCAGTGTTAAAGGCCAGGGCCAGCAGGAGGAATACATAGAAGAAATGCCCCCAGGTGTCGTCTCCCTGGGGCAAGGTGGATCCCCAGGAGGTCAGAGAGGTGTTGCTGCCATCAGAGGCCCAAGACGAGGCTCAGCACCAGTTGATCACCACCCAGCTTTGGGCCAGCTCCTTTTCTTTCTCTTTTTTTTTTTTTTTTTTTTTTTGAGACAGAGTCTCACTCTGTTGCCCAGGTTGGAGTGCAGTGGTGCAATCTTGGCTCACTGCAACCTCTGCCTCCCAGGTTCAAGCAGTCCTTGTGCCGCACCCTCCCGAGTAGCTGATATTGCGGGCATGCGCCACCACGCCTGGCTAATTTTTGTGTTTTTAGTAGAGATGGGGTTTCACCATGTTGGCCAGGCTGGTCTCAAACCCCTGGGCTCAAGTGATCCGATCACCTCGGCCTCTCAAAGTTCTGGGATGACAGGCATGATTTTTAGTAGAGACAGGGTTTCATCGTGTTGGCCAGGCTGGTCTTGACGCCTGGCCTCAAGGAATCCGCCTGCCTCAGTGATCCACCAACCTCGACCTCTCAGTTCTGGGATGACAGGCTGCGCCCGGCCCCATCACCTTTTCAGTTCCTCCCATCCTCTGGGCCCCTCTGCCTCCCTCCTACATGCAGCCTGGGGGTGTTGGTTACCTTGCCATCACCAGGCCCCTCTCAGGCTTTCTCGCCATCCCGCACCCAGCAGGTGCATCATAAATGCCACATATTCAGAGTTTCGCATCCCTCTGATCTCTGGTCCACTCCAAAATCCTGGCTGCATTGCTAAGATCTACCCATGAAAGGTTTGCTTTTCAGCAGGGTCCCCACGCCACAGTCTTCCAGCATGAGGGGTACTTGAGGATAGTAGAGGCTTGTTTCTTATTTTCAGAATGATAAAACTGGAACCCATAAAGAGTAAGGGATTTGCCCAAGGTCACACAGCTAATCACAGAGCTGGTGGCACCAGAAGAAGTCTACCTGTTCTTTGTATGTTTTAAATAGTTTTATTGAGGTACCATTGATCAGCAAAAGCTGTACATATTTAACGCTCACAGTTTCATGAGTTTAATCATTGTGCCCCTTTGGTTTTGGGGGCGGTTTGGGACTTTTTTTGTTGTTATTGTTATAAGAACACTTAACATGAGATATTCCCTCTTAACAAGTTTCTAAGTGTAAATACAGTATTGTTAACTATAGGCACTTCTGTTTGTACAACAGATCTGTAGAACTTACACATCTTACATAACTGAAACTTTACACCCATTGAACAACTCTCCATCTCCCTCCTCCACCGCCCCGTCCCTGGCAACCACTGTTCTTTTCTCTGCTTATATGACTTTAGCACCTTTAAATATCTGATACAAGCGGAATCATGCAGGATTTATCCTTCTGTAAGGGGCTTATTTCACTCAGTATGTCTTCTCAGTTTACTCATGCTGTCACAAATGGCAAGTTTCCTTCTTTTTTAAAGCGGAATAATGTTTCATGGTATGAATACACTACATTTTCTTTCTGTTTTTTTTTTCTTGAGGCAGAATCTCGCTCTGTCGCCCTGGCTGGAGTGCAGTGGCACCATCTTGGCTCACTGCAACCTCCACCTCCCTGGTTGAAGTGATTCTCGTGCCTCAGTCTCCCGATTAGTAGCTTGGATTACAGGAGCCTGCCACCACACCCGGCTAATTTTTGTATTTTTAGTAGAGACAGGGATTTGCCATGTTGGCCAGGCTGGTCTCGAACTCCTGGCCTCAAGAGATTCACCTGCCTTGGCCTCCTAAATTGCTGAGATTACAGGCATGAGTCACCATGCCCGGTCAGAATATACTCCATTTTCTTGATCCATTCTTCTGTCAGTAGACATGAGTTGTTTCCATATCTTGGCCATTATGAATAATGCTTCAGTGAACATGGGGGTGCAGATATCTCTTTGAGATCCTGACTTCGTCCTTTTGGCCATCTACCCGTGGATTAAAGACTTAAACACAGGACCTGAAACTGTAAAACTCCAAGAAAAAAAATAGGGAAAAAGCAATGATCTTTTGGATGTGACGCCAAAAGCACAGGCAACAAAAGCAAAACAAACAAGTTGGACAACGTCAAACTAAAAAGTGTCTGCACAGCAAGGGAAATAATCAAATGAAAAAGCAACCTACAGAGGGGAAGAGAATATTTGCAAACCATGTATCTGATAAAAGGGCTAGTATCCAAAATGTATAAGAAACTCCAACAACTCAATGGCAATTTAAAAAATGAGCAAAGGACTTGAATAGACAGTTCTCCAAAGACATGCAGGTGGCCAGTGGGTATATAAAAAAAGGCTCAACGTCAGTGTTCAGGGAAATGCAAATCAAAACCACAATGAGATAAACCTCACACCTACCAGGGTGGCTATTTTATTTTATTTTATGTTATTTTGAGACGGAGTTTTGCTCTGTCACCCAGGCTGGAGTGCAGTGATGCGATCTTGGCTCACTGCAACCTCTGCCTCCTGGGTTCAAGCTATTCTTATACCTCAGCCTCCCGAGTAGCTGGGATTACAGGCGCCTACCACCATGCCCAGCTAATTTTGTATTTTTAGTAGAGACGGGGTTTCACCATGTTAGCCAGCCTGGTCTCGAACTCATGACCTGAAGTGATCCGCCCACCTCCACCTCCCAAAGTGCTAGGCTTACAGGTGTGAGCCAGCATACTGGGCCAGGATGGCTAATTTTTTTTTTTTTTTAATGTTGGCGGCCAGGTGCGGTGGCTCATGCCTATAATCCCAGCACTTTGGGAGGCCAAGGGGGGCAGATCACCTGAGGTCAGGAGTTCCGAGACCAGCCTGACCAACATGGAGAAAATTAGCTGGGCGTGGTGGTGCGCACCTGTCATCCCAGCTACTTGGGAGGCTGAGGCAGGAGAATTGCTTGAACCCGGGAGGCAGAGGTTGCAGTGAGCTGAGATCGCGCCATTGTACTCCAGCCTGGGCAACAAGAGCGAGACTCGGTCTCAAAAAGATAAAATAAAATAAAATAAATGTCGGCAAGGGTGTGGAGAAATTAGAACCCTTGTACACTGTTGTGGGAAATGTTAAACGTCATAGCTATGATGGAGAACTATATAGTGGTTCCTCAAATTAAAAGTAGAACTGCCATATGATCCAGCAGTCCCACTTACAGATATATATCCAAAATAATTGAAATCAGGATCTCAAAGAGATACCTGCTGTTTAAAATAAAATAAAATAAAATAAAATAAAGACAGTGTCTTGCTGTGTTGCCCAGGTTGTACTCCACCTCCTGAGTTCAAGCAATCATCCCGCCTCAGCCTTCCAAGTAGCTGGAATTACAGGCGTGCATTACCACAGCTGGTGATACCTGCTGTTTAAATGAGTGTGCTTTCTACTACAATGAGCTCTCTCTCAGTGGGGTAGAAAGATCTTGTTCTACATCCCAGATGAACTAGGTACTTTGAAGGAGGTGTAGCATTCAGGTTTGTTCTTAATGACAGTTAGAAATGGTTTTATAACCACATCCTTTTGTTGAAATGCTTTTGATGCAGAAATGCTTTCGGTGCAGGCTTTGAAAAAGATCACTGTCTGGCTCCATGTCTTTAAAAAAATATAAGCTAATGAAATGACACCCAGGATCTAAGGGATGCCCAGAAGCTTCCTCAGTCCTTCTCTAGCTTGGTGCCATTTCTTATAGACAGACAGGAGAGCTATTAAGACACACGACAGCAGATTGTTCTGTAATGATGACATTCTTGCTTCATGTAAATAGCCGTCTAGAAGCCTCAGTTGGGACTTTGCAGAATGGAATGCAGTTCTTGGATAATCAGAAAATGACTTATTTTGGGAATTCTTCATTTGGGAATTAGAGGGTTTTCTATTCTATTTAACCATTGCATTACCATGCCTGGATTCTATTTTTAAAATCTTACCTACTTTTTAAAAAATGAATATTATTTAATGGAAACGTTCCCCCAATTGTAAATTAACCTGTGCATTCATTATAGAAAATTAGAGAAAGTACAAAGAAGAAAAGGAAAGTCACCTGTAACCATCCAGCAACGTCCCATCCTTTCTATGTATATGATCCCAAAAGTGGGGTCCTTACATGTTGTTTTAGTTTTCTTTCTCTTAATGTATTTTATTTTTCTCATATTAGTGAATATTCTTTGCAAAGAAGATTTTTTTTTTTTTTTTTTTTTTTTTTTTTTTTTTTTTTTTTTTTTTTGAGATGGAGTCTTGCTCTGTCACCCAGACTGGAGTGCACTGGTGCGATCTCGGCTCACTGCAAGCTCCACCTCCCGGGTTCACACCATTCTCCTGCATCAGCCTCCCAAGTAGCTGGAACTACAGGTGCCCGCCACCACGCCCGGCTAATTTTTTGTATTTTTTAGTAGAGACGGGGTTTCACCGTGTTAGCCAGGATGGTCTCGATCTCCTGACCTCGTGATCCACCCGTCTCGGCCTCCCAAAGTGCTGGTATTACATGCATGAGCCACCGCGCCTGCCCGCAAAGAAGATTTTGAATGGCTGTATAACATTCTCTCATTAGGCATCATTTACTCACCTCCCTCGTAAAGGCATGTTGGGTGGTTTAAGGGGTTCTGCTATTATAACTAATGTTGTGGTGAACATTCTTGCATGATTCTTTGCCCCCATCTCTGATCCTTTTCGTCAGTGGTTTGCTAGAAATGGGAATTAGCAGTCCAGCCATGTAAACCTTCAAACAACATATCAGTTCTTGAAACTTTAGGCGCAGAGCAATCCAAATACTAGCCCTACACTTTGCATTTTCAGTGATAGACATTTAGAAAGCTGGGGTTTTTTCCTTTCCTAATGAAGCTTAATGTTTTTGCTGGCGTCCAGGGAAGTGATCCTGAGCTGAGAGCTGTCAGTAAAAAAGAGCCATTTTTCAGCCAGGCCCTGAGGCTTAGCAGCCTCTTCCAGCAGCAGAGCCTCCAGGAAGCAGGGTCTGGTGTTACGTCAAGGGTGCCCTCTGCTTGGAGCAACTCGAGGGCAGAGTGAGGAAGTGAGGCGTTGGCCGTTGCTTTTCAAAATACTTGCCATCTCCAGAAACCCTGTCATTCTTTCCATCAGCCACAAAAGCCAGCATTTCTTAAAACCTGGCTCTGAGTTCAGCATGGAGGCCCTGGGCCTGGCGTGGAGTACCTTGGTTTGTTGCAGAGAGAGAGATGGCAAGGGCAGAGAGCACACATCACTCATGGCTCTGCATGGCTTTCCAGAAACCACACTGGCCGGATCACCCTCAGCCACTCTGAATTCGCAGGCAAGAGAGCCTCTACTTACCCATGCTTTCTGTAAAAGTCGTCTTGGCTTTAAGGCAGTTGCAACATGAGAACATTCTAACACTTCATGAACATTAGCAGCTGGTTTGGTTTTTGACTTGACGCTTCCATTTTGGGTAATTTGGCTATGAGTGCACTCAAGCATGTGTGAAAGACTCACGCAGAGGGTTCAGGGTTGGGGACAGCCCCGCTGCTCCTCAGGAGGCTGGCCACATGACAGTGGTCTGTCTCTGCACTGGGATGCCATGTAGCTGTAAAAACAGTCCATGTGGACCCGTCTCTAGGGCTTTTCGTTAGGTGAACAAAGCAAAGTGCAGGACAATATAAGGAATGTGCTAGCTACATTTTTGTCTAAAGAGGGGAAAGGAATTTCTCTTTTTGTTAGCTTATAAATGCATAAAAGGATTCTGAATGGATGAAAATTACAGAGGTTACTGTGGGGGTGGGGACAAGGATGGGAGAGAGAATTGCCACTTAGGTCTTACTCTTTCTTAATATGTTTGAACTATATGAATGTGCTATCTGTTGAAAAATAAAATTTTTAAATCAACTTGAGAAAAGGAGCTGGGTAATCCCTGTAATCCTGGCTACTAGGGAGGCAAGTGGGAAGATTACTTGAGCCCAGGAGTTCAGGATTACAGTGCGCCAAGATTTCACCACTGCACTCCAGCCTAGGTGACAGAGCGGGACCTTGTCTCTTAAAAAAACAATAAAAATTTAAAAAATTTTTAAATTGAGAAAAGGGAGGACATGTAAATCTTCCAGCACTTCCTCAGTGTCAGACCCTGAGCTGGACACTTAGGTTATACGTGCTCCCAGGTGAGACAGCAGCATCCTCCCTCTTACAGAGGAGACACAGTGGGAAGTCCAGGGTCTCAGCTAGTCAGAGACTAAGCTGGGATCTGAAAGCCTCGCCTCTGTCATTCTCCTACATTGCTTCTAAAATGCTACCTGCCTTCCTTTTAACGAAATTGTGCAACATTTTATTCTCCAGAAATGTTAATAAGGAAGATCTGCCTTTAAAATTAGCTTAAAAATACAAAAATTAGGCGTGGTGGCACACGACTGTGATCCCAGCTACTCAGGAGGCTGAGGCAGGAGAATTGCTTGAACCCGGGAGGTGGAGGTTGCAGTGAGCTGAGATTGTGCCACTGCACTCCAGCCTGGGCAACAGAGTGAGATTCTGTCGCAAAAAAATAAACAAAAAATTAGCTTAAAAGAGGTTTGTATTGGTGTGGACCACGTAGACCCAGATTTGGCCCCACCATTCACCAGTGACAGTGACCTTGTGACAGTGAGGACGGTGACAGTGACCTCATCAGCCCAGTGAGGATACAGTTCTTCTTTTTTTTTTTTTTTTGAGGCAGGGTCTCACTCTGTCACCCAGACTGGAGTGCAGTGGTGCAGTCTTGGCTCACTGAAATCTTGAACTTCTGGGCTCAGGTGATCCTCCCACTTCAGCCTCCTGAGTAGCTGGGATTACAGGCTCCACCACCACACCTGGCTAATTTTTGTATTTGTAGTAGAGACGGGGTTTCACCACCTTGGCCAGGCTGGTCTTGAACTCCTGACCTCAAGTGATCCACCCACTTTGGCCTCCCAAAGTGCTGGAATTACAGGAGTGAGCCACCACTCCCAGCCACAGTTGCTCTTCTGAAGGAGTCATATGAGAATGAAGTGAAGGCATCTGAGGAAAGTGGGTGACACAGGGCCTGACTCAGGAAAGGCAGCTGGGACATGCATCTTTGGCCTGGTCCACAACCAGCGTCTGCTTCCTTCACTTTCTAAGAAAGTAATTCAAAGGCTCATCTGTTATTGAGATTTTCCTAAGAGATTGGAGCCTGCCAAGTCTCTCAGTGAAGGGCCATCCTTGCAGGTGAGCACCCTCCCACACACCTTCCAACAATTCTTTAGCACGTGAATTACTGAACCATGTCCTCCTGTCCTCAGGTTCCAAGTTAGGCTTTGGATGGCAGTTGGCCTTTGCGATCCTGGACTTACCGTGCCTAGCATCTGTAGCTCTTTCAGGACTCAAGGCTAAGGAGGGCACAGAATGGGTTCCGTGGATAGATCTGTCTTATTACTTATTTCTGGGACCACATGATTTGAGACCCAGGTCTTCTCGTGTGGCTGGTGGCAGACTTAGCTTCTTAACATGTGAGTCCCTCACTCCTGGGGGAACCCTGAGTGAATTGCCGCTCCCACAGTCAGCTTCCAGAACTGACTGGCGGAAACTGATGAGAGGTTCTCAGCCTGGCGGAGATGTCCCACCCACTCCTGTGTGGGAGGTCAGGAAGCAGGGTGTCATGCAGGGGAGCCACGAGCTTCAGATGTTCCCTGGGGTTCCTGCTAGCCCACCTTCCTCCTGAGTGCCAGACTCCACAGAGTCCATGGCCCCGTTGGTCCTGAGAATAGGACTGTGGCTGACAACCAGCCCACAGAATGAGCGTCCCTGCCTGTGTCTGTGCTGAACCTCTTTCGTTCAGGGAAACTCTGGCTTCAAACCCCTGGAGTGGGGCTGGCCTTCCAGGGAGCCCCTTGATGTCCACAGAATCCACATCTCTTGTGGGCATTCCAAGCCCAGATCCGTCACAAAGCTGTCTCCTCTGCCCTTGAAGGCCGGAGAGGTGAAATAAGAGGGCTGTGCTCACAGCCATCAACAGACCCAAGGGTCACTAGCCCTAGGGCCACTAGCCCCTTGGCCAGCTCAGGTTCCAACCTTCGCCCCTGTCCCCAATCCAAGGCGTGTTTTTTTTCTGGATTCTAAGTCACTGGTGCTCAGCCCTGGATATATACTGGAATCACCTGATCGCTTTCAAAACATCATGACCCTGGGCTTGGGCCATGCCCAAAACAAGCATTTTTTAACGCATCCCCAGGGTCTCCAGCCAGGGAGAGCCACTACTGCTCTGCGCCATTTCAGAGCAGGCTCTTGTCTCATTGGCCCTGTAACTGCCCAACAGGTTCTCCTTGCCCACTGCCTAGACAAGAGCCGATTTATCAAGACAGGAGAATTGCAGTAGACAAAAGAGCTGGCTGTATAGGAGACTCGAGTTTTATTATTCCTCAAATCAGTCTCTCCAATAATTTGGGGATCAGAGTTTTTAAGGATAACTTGGTGGGTAGGGGCTCGGGAAGTGGAGATTGCTGATTGGTCGGCTTGGAGATGAAATCATAGGGGGTGGAAGTGAGTTTTTCTTGCTATCTTCTGTTCCTGGTGGGATTAAAGAGCTGGTTGAGCCAGATTACCTGTCTGTGTGGCGTCAAATACTGCATCAGAACACAGGGTCTGCAAAATATCTCAGGCACAATCCTAGGTTTTACGACAGTGATATTATTTTCAGGAGCAATTTGGGGAGATTCAGGCTCTTGTAGCTAATTTGTTACTCCTACAAAGGCAGACTGGTCCCCAGGCAAGAAGGGGGTTTATTTCAGGGAAAGGGCTGTTACTGGTGTTGTTTCAAAAAGTTAAACTATAAACTGCATTCCTCCCAAGGTTAGTTTGGTCTGCATCCGGGAATGAACAAGGACAGCTTGGAAGTTAGAAGCAAGATGGAGTCATTTAGGTCACCATCATAATTTTCTCAGTTAAAATTTTTGCAAAGACGGTTTCAATTCCTCCTGTTGGGTTTTATAATACCTTATTCCTAAGGTGTGGGGTATGAAGATGGGAAAAGAGTGATAACCGCTCTAGCTTCTTTCTGCTGACAGGGAGCATAGTCAGGGTAGGTGTTGACCCAAAGGTAAGAGGAGTGAAACCACTTTGCAGCTGTCTGCTTATAATCAGGGGTTCCTGGTTGGAGTTTGAAGGCCTACATGACAAAGGCATTAGTATTCTCAGGTATAGTTTTAACAAATGAGTGCTAGGATAAAGAGTGAAAGTCCTGGCTTCAGAAGCTTTTGTAGAATTGATCCTAAGCTCTGAGGGACCCAGGTAAAGAGCTCCAAGAACCAGTGAGACATGGAGTTACTAGCAGAGAGAGATTTGGGTCAGAGGTTGTTAGACAGATTGGGGTAGACAGGAAAGAGGAAATTTGAATACACTCTTCCGTATCTTTTTAGTCAGTTTTCCTAGTCCGAAGACCAGATCAGTTCAGTTAAACAGCTGTTTCCCATATCAAGAGATGGCATTGCAGATGGGCTAGGCATCTTTAGTTATAGAGGAGAAAGGCAGTGGCAATTTGACATGTTTTTGTCATCTGTAGTACAAAGAAAAAGCTCCAGCTTGCAGGGCCTCGGGAAGAAGGTAGTAGCAATTTAATTGAGTCCAAGTCACAAAAGTGGAAAAAAAAATTGAAAGCATTAGTTTGGGAATTGTAGCCCACAAAGAATTCAGGATTTAGTCCAAATTGCAGGAAATAATAAAAACTCAAGAACAAAGGACAAGACTAGAATCTAACAGCAGGGTGTACCATAGTTTTTTGAAACACTTTTTTCTCTCTCCCATCCTTATTTTTATTAAAGACAAATCATAGTAGGACAAGTTTACTTGCAAAATAAGTCATAGTCTTATTATACTTGGCCTGATTATTTGCATAAAGTACAGCAAGAATAATAATTGGCCATATAGGCTCTTTTTAAAATTGGCTTTGCTGAAACTTTGTTCCATAAGAAATCTCAGGTTAGACTTTTTAAGGCCTCGAGCCAGCCGTGGACTTATCTACTATATCTGCAAAGATAAACCTGTATGAGTTGGGTGAAATTTTTTCTTCTCATGGTCCTAAGATATAATTTGGGGCTCCTGGGCCTGTCAGAAAGTGACATTCTTTATTTACCACAGTTCAGGAACCCTGTACAGGGACTGCGTAGACAAGGTATGAGGCCAGCTTTTCCAGGGGACTTCTGTTGGCTCTGTTAGTCAACTTTGTTCCTTAAAGCAGTCTGTTTATATTTGAACGTATGTCATTCCAGTCAAAGCCTTGGTAAAGTAACCAGCATCTCTGATTGTATCCTATTACAAAAGAAAACAGATTGTTGGCCGGGCGCGGTGGCTCACGCCTGTAATCCCAGCACTTTGGGAGGCTGAGGCAGGCGGATCACTTGAGGCCAGGAGTTTGAGACCAGCTTGGCCAACATGGTGAAACCCCGCCTCTACTAAAAATACAAAAATTAGCCAGGTGTGGTGGTGCATGCCTGTAATCCCAGCTACTCGGGAGGCTGAGGCAGGAGAATCACTTGAACCTGGGAGGCAGAGATTCCAGTGAGCCGACAGTGCGCCACTGCACTCCACCTTGGTGACAGAGTGAGACTCCGTCTCCAAAAACGAAAAAAGACAAAGTTGAACTATAAATTCCTCCCAAGGTTAGTTCAGCCTATGCCCAGGAATGAACAAGGACAGCTTGGAGGTTAGAAGCAAGATGGAGTCAGGCCAGATCTCTTTCACTGTTAACGTTTTCTCAGTTATAATTTTTGCAAATGTGGTTTCAGTCCCTGCATCCGTAATACCTAGAAATTTGATAAATACTTGTTAAACAGCCACAATGAACATCCACAGCAAGAATTGACTATAAGGCATGGTGGTGCACACCTGTAGTCCCAGCTACTCAGGAGGCTGAGGTGGGAGGATCGCTTGAGCCCAGGAGGTGGAGGCTGCAGCACGACATGATCGCACCACTGCCCTCCCGCCTGGGCAAGAGTGGGAGCCTGTCTCAAAAATAAATGAGAGTCCCGACCACGAGCTACAGAGAGTCCATCTGTGCTATAGGGGACATCTACACAGCACACACCCACTGCTATCGGCTAAGCAGTTCACGCAGGCTGTGGTAGATGACACTGTTCTTCTCTTTGGACGATTGGGGTTCACTACTACACTGCACAGGTCAGCAACAGCATGTACAGAAATGCGCTGGGGCGGGGAGACTCGTCAGCCCCCTGGCATCTGAACATGGCCAACACTATGCCTTCTGTTTCATCCTCAGACTTTAGGGCTATTAGGGATTTAAATATTAATGCGCGGATTTCACTGAGCCCTGGCCTCTCTTTGGTGCCTGTCAGGTACACTGTAATGAGAAATTGGATCGTTCATTTATCCCTCCCCACTTCCGTCCCTTCTCCAGGGAACAGGGTTTTTGTTCCTGGAGCTTGGGAGATGGCTGAGTTCCCCAACTAGAATCAAGTAATCTTTAGTGCATATGCAAATCCAGCATTTGAAATTTCCGGTTCTCTAGCCTTATTATTCTAGAGGGCAGCCAGCTTTCCTTTCATTTTATTTGGGGTCCGCTTCGCTTGCTTTGCACCTACTCTGGTACGCAGGATCGACACAGCCCCAAGAAGGCTGCACCCCAGGAAGGAGGAGCCCACCATGCTCTGAGAGTCACAAAGAAAGCAGCAGACCCTTGGCGGGAGAGAAAGGAAGTCCTGAGGCAGGTTGTGTTTGTGATGCAGATACTCCTGCCAGCCCTGCAGCTCTCTGAAAGGGGGTGGAGCTGAGAAGCAACCCAGAGAGGCTCCTGCAGCCAGGGTCGGGAGGATTTCGCCTTCCTGGACGGGTATTGATTCTCCAGACCTAGCTTTTTTAAGTGTCAGTGAGTTATATGCACACAGATCACTCAGATTCCAAGACACCTCCCCACCAGCCCCCAGCAGGACCATGGCATGTGACATCTGCAGGGAAGGGCAGGCCTAGCAACTGTCGGGACTAGCATAAACCCTTTTTGCTTTAGGGGTCTCTTCCCAGGTAATGGCCTCTGTCCTCTTTGCACCCTGGCCGGCTGCAGGAGCCTCCTAACTGCTCCCGTCAGTTGTGTCCTCACCCCCCACCGGTTCTCCAGGAAGATCCTGTTGTAATCTGATCATGGCCCGGGCTTGCAGGCTTCAGGTGGCGTCCCCTGAAATCCCAGGTCCTTACTTTCATGTGCATTAATGATGGAGGACCCTTGTGTAGTGAGGAAACCTCTTTCAGCCCTATGACTGCATGGTGGTGCAGAATATGGAAGGCATATTTAGAATCAGTATAGATACTGACACGTAGTCCTTTTTCAAGAGTGAGGGCTTGAGTTAAGGCAACTAGTTCAGCTTGCTGAGAGGTAGTGGAGGTAGGCAGAGCGGTAGCCTCAATGATAGATGTGGAAGATACTATAGCATAGCCTGCCTTTGCCGGTGAGTGGCGATTAGGTCTGGTGGAACTGCCATCAATAAACCAAGTGTGATGAGGGTGAGAAGCAGGGAAGAAGGAAATGTGGGGAAATGGGGTGAACGTCAGGTGGATCAGAGAGATGCAGTCATGAGGGTCAGGTGTGCTATCCGGAATAGTGTGCGAGGCCGGATTGAAGTCCGGGCCAGGAACAATGATTGTGGGAGACTCAACAAAGAGTGAGTACAGCTGAAGGAGCTGGGGAGCAGAAAGTATATGCGTCAGGTGTGAGGAAGAAAATAGATTTTGGAAATTATGAGAGCTGTAGAGAGTGAGTTGAGCATAGTTTGTGATTTTGAGGGCCTCTAAGAGTATTAAAGTAGCGGCAGCCGCTGCACGCAGACATGAGGGCTAGGCTAAAACAGTTAAGGTCAAGTTGTTTAGACAGAAAGCCTACAGGGTGTGGTCCTGGCTCTTGTGTTAAGAATTCTGACCACGCTAACCATGCCTAGGAAGGAAAGGAGTTGTTTTGTAGAAGGTGCTGGGGTTTGAGAGATCAGTCAGACATGATTGGCAGGGAGAGCACGTGTGTTTTTATGAGAATTAGGCCGAGATGGGTAACAGATGAGGAAGAAATTTGGGCTTAACTGAAGTAATGGGGGCTGTCTGTGGAGCTTTGCGGCAGTACAGCCCAGGTAACTTGCTGAGCTTGATGGGTGTCAGGGTCAGTCCAAGTGAAAGCGAAGAGAGGCTGGGATTAAGGGTGCAAAGGAATAGTAAAGAAAGCGTGTTTGAGATCTAGAACAGGATAACGGATTGTGGAGGGAGGTATTGAGGATAGGAGAGTATGTGGGTTTGGCACCATGGGGTGGATAGGCAAAACAATTTGGTTGATAAGGCGCAGATCCTGAACTGACTTGTAAGGCTTGCCTGGTTTTAGGACAGGTAAAATGGGGGAATTGTAAGGAGAGTTTATAGGCTTTAAAAGGCCATGCTGTATCAGGTGAGTGATAACAGGCTTTAATCTTTTTAAAGCGTGCTGCAGGATATTGGCGTTGAGTGGGGTAAGGGTGATTAGGTTTTAATGAGATGGTAAGGGGTGCATGATCGGTCACCAAGGAGGGAGTAGAGGTATCATATACTTGTGGGTTAAGGTGGGGGGATGAAAGAGGAGGATGTGAAGGAGGCTTTGAACTGGGGGAAAAGATGGCAATGAGGTGTGGCTGTAGCCCAGGAATAGTCAGAGAAGCAGATAATTTAGTTAAAGTGTCTCGGCCTAATAAGGGAACTGGGCAGGTGGGGATACTAAAAAGGAGGGCTTAAAAGAGTATTGTCTCAGTTGGCACCAGAGTTGGGGAGTTTTAAGAGATTTAGAAGCCTGGCCGTCAGTACCTGCAACAGTTATGGAGGCAAGGGAAACAGGCCCTTGAAAAGAAGGTAATGTGGAGTGGGTAGCCTCCATATTGATTAAGAAGCGGACAGACTTACCCTCCACTGTGAGAGTTACCCGGAGCATCTGTGATGGTCCTGTAGGCTTCCGAGGCGATTGGGCGGTGTCAGTCTTCAGCTGCTAAGCCGAGAAGATCTGGGAAGGAGTCAGTCAGAGAGCCTTGGGCCAGAGTCCCGGAGGCTCTGGGAGTGGCTGCCAGGTGAGTTGAACAGTCCGATTTTCACTGGGGTCCCACACAGATGGGATGCAGCTTAGGAGGAATCCCGGGCTGCGGGTATTCCCTGGCCTGGTGGCCAGATTTCTGGCACTTGTAGCAAGCTCCTGGGGAGGCAGGCGTGGAGGAACGCCTGGCCACTGCAGTTCAGGCATTTGGAAGTTCTTGTGTGCTGGAGATGTGCTGGGGTTTGTCTCACAGTGGAAGCAAGGAATTGCAACTTTTTTCTATTATTGTACACCTTGAAGGTGAGGTTAATTAAGTCCTGTTGTGGGGTTTGAGGGCCAGATTCTAATTTTTGGAGTTTTATTTAATGTCGGGAGCAGATTGGGTAATAAAATGTAGATTGAGAATAAGATGGCCTTTTGACCTTTTAGGGTCTAGGGCTGTAAAGCGTCTCAGGGTTGTTGCCAAAGGAGTCATGAACTGGGCTGGATTTTTTATATTTGATGAAAAAGAGTCGAAACGCTAACTGATTTGGGAGAGGTCGGATAAAGAAAAAGGAGTATTAACCTTGACTGTGCCTTTAGCTCCAGCCACCTTTTCAAAAGGAAATTGCTGGGCAGGTGGGGGAGGGTTACTCGCGGAACGAAACTGTAAGCCAGACCAGGTGTGAGGAGGGGAGGTGATAAAAGGATTATAGGATGGAGAAGCAGAGGCTGAGGAAGAATTGGGACCTAGCTTGGCCTGGCGAGGAGGGGAGATGTCAGATGGGTCTGTAGAAAAGGAAGATTAGAAAGACTCGGCGAAGCTTGGGGTTGGGAGTGAGGGGACGGGGGGAGGGAAAGGAGGAAGATTTGGGACAAGTTGCATTGGGCACAGAGACTAGAAAGGCACCAATGTGTAAAAGAATGCCTGGACGTCAGGCACCTCAGACTGTTTGCCTATTTTACGACAAGAATTATTTAGATCTTGCAGGATGGAAAAATTGAAAGTGCAGTTTTTGGCTATTTGGAACTACTGTCGAGTTTGTATTGGGGTCAAGCAGCATTGCAGAAGAAAATAAGGCATTTAGGTTTTAGGTGTGAGTTGAAGAGGTTTTAAGTTTTTGAGAACACAGGCTAAGGAAGAAGGAGAAATGGAGGGTGGAAGGTTGCCTATAGTGAAGGAGGCAAGTTTAAAGAAAAGGGAGAGTAGAGACACGGAGGGAAGTGGTTCGGGGATTCTTACCCTCCAGAAAAGCGGGAAAGGGGTCGGGGCACAGAGATACGAGGTCAGGGAGTGGAAATAAGGGATTAGGGCGCAGAGATATAAGAGGTTGGGGCGTGGAAATAAGGGATGGGGTGCAGAGATATAAGAGGTCGGGGCACGGAAATAAGGGATCGGGGTGCAGAGATAGGAGGTTGGGGTACTTACCCCTTCCCCAGAAAAGCGAGACTTGCCGCTAAGGGTGAAGGACCAAGGCAGGCGTCCCTGCGTGGTCTGACACCTCTGAAACGTGGGTGAATAATCAGAGAGGCATCTCTGCAATGATTAAACACCAAGGGAAGGCTGCCTTCCAAGTCTGTGACCGGCGCCAGAGTTTTGGGTCCATGGATAAAACGTGTCTCCTTTGTCTCTACCAGAAAATGAAAGGAATTGAAATTAAGGGAGAGATTGAAGAGTGGAAGGAGAAAGTGGTTGAGGGATAGTGAGAGAGGTTGGAGAAGAGAGTAAGAAGAGGCGGCTTACCCAATTTAAAATTGGTGAGATGTTCCTTAGGCTGGTGGGTCTGAGGACCTGAGGTCGTAGGTGGATCTTTTTCACGGAGCAAAGAACAGGAGGACAGGGGATTCATCTCCCAAGGGAGGTCCCCCAATCCGAGTTACGGCACCAAATTTCATGCGTGTCCACGTGAAGAGACCACCAAACAGGCTTTGTGTGAGCGACATGGCTGTTCATTTCACCTGGGTGCAGGCGGCCTGAGTCCAAAAAGAGTCAGTGAAGGGAGACAGGGGTGGGGCCGTTTTATAAGATTTGGGCAGGTAAAGGAAAGTTACAGTCAAAGGGGGTTTGTTCTCTGATGTGCAGGAGTGGGGGGTCGCAAGATGCTCAGTGGGGGAGCTTTTTGAGCCTGGATAAAGACTTTCACAAGGTAATGTCATCACTTAAGGCAAGGACCGGCCATTTACAGTTCTTTTGTGGTGGAACGTCATCAGTTAAGGCGGGGCAGGGCATTTTCACTTCTTTTGTGATTCTTCATTTACTTCAGGCCATCTGGGCATATATGTGCAAGTCACAGGGGATGCGATGGCTTGGCTTGGGCTCAGAGGCCTGACACTTACCACAATCTGTGAGGCCTGCTGTGGCCCGGCCCCAGCCCCTGCCCATCCTCCCTCTTCAGCCTCTTCTCTGATGGCCACATGGCCTGTACCCTCACTTCCCTCAGATGCCAGCGTTCCCTCACCCTCCAGGCCCGGCAGCCCTTCCGTCCCTTTGCTCAACAAGGCGCCCAAGAGCTGTCTGTTCATGACTGGTCTCCCCGACCAGACCACAGGCTCCCAAGGCAGCTGTGATGTCGTTTTGGTTTGTGCTGTATCCCTAGCTGCTAAAGCAATGCCTGGCAGGTAGTAGGTGTTCCAGAAAGGTGTGTTGTGTTAATGTGTGAATACTGACTCCCCTCCTCAGTCACTGAGGCGGGGAGGATGTTTGGCTCTTCTGAGGCATGTGAGAGTTGGTTGTGCCTTTGGTTTTTTGTTTGTTTTTTTTTCTTTTGAGTCTCGCTCTGTTGCCCAGGCTGAAGTACAGTGGTCTGTTCTTGGCTCATTGCAACCTCCACCTCCAGGTTCAAGTGATTCTCCTGCCAAGCAGCTGGGATTACAGGCACGTACCACCACGCCCAGCTAGGTTGTGCCTTTGTTAGGTTCTCTGTGACTTTTACCCACCATGCCATTCCTGAAAGAAATTTTTTTTTTTTAATTATAAGAATTACTAGAACTAGCTTGGCGCTGTTGCACACAGTCTTTGTCTCAGCTACTCGAGAGGCTGAGGCACGAGGTTCGCTCGAGCCCAGCCTGGGCAACATAGCAAGACCCTATGTCCGAAGGGAAAAAAAGGCAAAATCAGAATTACCAGAACTGATTTCACATGTGTAGGTAGCAGATAGTGGCCGTGAAATTCAGGTCTGTCTGAAGGCCCCCAGGCCTGGTACAAAACTGTGTAAGGCCAGTGCAAGGCCCTGACAGGTTCCCGAGTGGCTGGACTGGAAGAGATGCCAAGTTCATGGCCTCCTAGCCTGACTCCACCCAGCACTCCCTGGGTCCAGCGACGTTCCCTCCTGAAGCCTGAAATTAACCTCCACCTGAGGAAGCCATCTGCGTGGGGGTAGGTGCTTATAAAAATGAAAACACTCATTTCCAGAGGCAATTAATGCTTTTAAAGGATGTCAGATTTTTGGTACAAAATCATGGTTTCCACGTTGGCTTCATGCTCGGTGCTTTATTAGAAAAATCCCTTTTCTCTGCGGTTGTGTTCATTGTATTGTAAACCAATCATAGATTATGTTTTTTTTTTTTTTTTTTTTGAGATGGAGTCTCTGTCGCCCAGGCTGGAGTGCAGTGGCGCAATCTCGGCTCACTGCAAGCTCCGCCTCCCGGGTTCACGCCATTCTCCTGTCTCAGCCTCTCCGAGTAGCTGGGACTACAGGCGCCCGCCACCACGCCCGGCTAATTTTTTGTATTTTTAGTAGAGACGGGGTTTCACTGTGGTCTCGATCTCCTGACCTCGTGATCCGCCCGCCTCGGCCTCCCAAAGTGCTGGGATTACAAGGGTGAGCCACCGCGCCCGGCCCCATAGATTATGTTAAGGTTTTGAGTTAGAGTGTTTATCCGATTTTATGAGGGAAATAAAGGAATTCCACGAGAAAAACGGGGGCTTTCCTGCAGGGTTCGGGGTTGCGGGAGCGGCAGGTAACCTGATTGATCAACGTGAGCCCAGTGGGATTGGTGGGGGTGATGGAGACACAGATTGGAGCACTCGACTCAGGCACAGGACCCCAGCAGAACATGCCCAGGTCCTCCTAGGCATGGGCCCTTGCAGACTTTGTTAGGCCTCAGTTTCCTCATCTTACCAAGGTGTGACCCCAACCATCATCTCCTGAACTTCTGGCCACAGAGCTCTGGGCAGGCTTCCATAATGACCCCATTTTGGAGACGAGGAGTTGCCGCAGCCACACTGCTGCTCCGTGGTAGAACCAGCATCTGACTGAGGCCATCTGCTCCAGAGACCCTGCTCTTAGCCAGCAGCTCAGACCCCGGTCACGTGGGGCCATTTATTTATTTAAGATAGAGTCTCCCTTTGTTGCCCAGGCTGGAGTGCAGTGGCACGATCTCGGCTTACTGCATTCTCTACCTCCTGAGTTCAAGCAGTTCTCCTGCCTCAGCCTCCAGAGCAGCTGGGATTTCAGACGTGCGCCACCACGCCCAGCTAATTTTTGTTTTTTTTTTTTTTTTTTTTTTTTTGAGACGGAGTCTTTCTCTGTCCCCCAGGCTGGAGTGCACTGGCGCGACCTCGGCTCACTGCAAGCTCCGCCTCCTGGGTTCACGCCATTCTCCTGCCTCAGCCTCCCGAGTAGCTGGGATTACAGGCGCCCGCCACCACACCCGGCTAATTTTTTGTATGTTTAGTAGAGACGGGGTTTCACCGTGTTAGCCAGGATGGTCTCGATCTCCTGACCTCGTGATCTGCCCGCCTCGGCCTCCCAAAGTGCTGGGATTACAGGCTTGAGCCACTGCGCCCGGCCCAATTTTTGTATTTTAAGTAGAAATGGAGTTCTGCCATGTTGGCCAGGCTGGTCTGGAACTCTTGACCTCAAGTGATCCACCCTTAGCCTCCCAAAGTGCTGGGATTACAGGTATGAGCCACCACGCCCGGCCCACATGGGGCCGTTTAAATTAAAATCAAATCAACTGAGTTCCTCCATTGCATTGGCCACGTCTCAAGTGTGCAGAGTGACACATGGCCAGTGGCTGCCGTCAGCGCTTATGTCGCCACGTCCGTCATCACAGGAAGATCCCGGCAGCCCTGCTCCCGGCCCTCTGCCCTCCTGACGCTCCCTTGTGACTTGTTAGAAAAGCGTGGGCACAACTTTAAAAAACTGATGGCTGTGAGAATACTGTCACTCGCTGATGCCTTCTGTATAGAAAAATAAGCCTTAGGCAGATCTTTGCAAGAACGTCGTGATGTCTCTCATAGGCATAATTACATGTTCCAAGCCAAATTGCAGTTCAAGAGAAGGTTATAAATCTCTTCTTAATAACAATTGTACTCATGTTCCTCTCCTGGAAACTAAGAGGAAGGTAGCTGAAGAAATTCTCCCTGCCCAGTTAAATCTTGTTTTTTGGGTACTTTTGGGCTCCAGGGTCACATCAGCAATGGCCTGGGACAAACGAGGGGGAGCCTTCATCTGTACTTCGTGTCTTTCCAGGGTGGCAATGACCATGAGATCTTCACAGACCCCAGAACCATAGGCTACTCTGTGACAGCGCCTGAGGACACACGCAGGATCTGTGAAGTGCTGTTCTCCTAACTCGGGAGCGGGAGGGGCGAGGTCCCGGCTGACAAGCCAGCATGGGGCATTCGGTGGCCAGAGCCAAGGGTCCTCCCACATGTGCTCACCCACCTGCAGCCCAGGCAGGCTCTGCGTGCTATGCCAGGGACATGCAGTCTGGACCTCTACCCTCAGTGCCAGAAACTTCCAGAAGGAAGGAGAAAACTCTTAACAAGAATGGCTCAGAAGAATGCCTCCCACAATAGGTCTCCCCCACCCGCCCCCAGCCCCCTAGTCTAATACCCACCCCGATACGTGCAATCATGTAGTTTTGGCGGAAATTTCCCCCTCATTCTAGGATGATACAGAAAGAAAAATGTGCCTGGAACCTCCCTCTTGGTGGGTCTGTGGAAACGTAAGCGGTTTTTTAATGGACCCCCGCATCAATACCAAAAATAGGGGTTTGGTAATGAGAAACAAGGACAGACCATCTGCAGTGACCCAGCCCAGGACGAAGTTTACAAACACCTCCTGGAACGAAGCTTCCGCCTGCATGTCACCTTGATGGGGACTGTGAGTCAGGCAGTGTGATGCCCAGTGACTAGACACACTCTGCGTTTTCCCATGTTTGAGGCTGAGGCCTGCTGGACAGATGGCTGGCAAAGTGGGAGCAGACCCCAGGGAGTTTGCACCTCAGCTGGGCCGGATTTGGACCGGCTCTGTATTCACTACACTCGGAATAGCCTGGCTGCTTCTCTGTCTCCGAGACCGGAGGCAGTGGGAACCAACAGCCGGGCTGGAGAGGTGGCGCTGGTAAAACAGTCCTTCCCCTGGGGCCGGTTCTCACCCAGGTCCAGAGAAACCAACGTGGGATGTCAGACTTTACCAAAAAGGACTTTCTGGTTGCCCCTGGCTGGCTTCCTAGAGGCGTTCGCCTCTAGTTTCTCAGGGATGGAGCCAGAGCCCGGCCAGAGAACAGTAAAAGGAGCTGCCCTCCTATCTGCACTCATCCAGGCCTTCACCCAGACTTTACCCCTGAGGGGGCTGAGTGCAGCTGCAGCTAGGTCTGCGTCCCTCACTCTTTCCATCTTCTGCACGTTCTTTGTGAAACTGGAAGGATCCCGGGTCTCAGCCAGAACACGGTGGAAGAGAACTTTCCTAGGAAACGGTTCATGTGTCACTTTTCAGGATGTGGAAACGCTGTGACCCATACACCCTCTCTTGCTTGGTGCTGGGGCTGTGTGGCCTCCACTGGGCACTTGCTGACCTGAGTCTGGGGCCAGGGGGGCCCAAGCTGCCCTGCACTCCTGCCTCCCAGCCCACAGCCAGGTGCTTTCATCACAGCTAAATCTGGTTCCCTCCAAACCTCCCAGCAACTCAGGCTTGTAACTGTCCAAGCCCCAGTTCCAGTGGGGTGAAAGCAGCCAGCTCCTCATCTCAGTGACTCACAGGACACAGCCATCCAGTGGCATCTTTCCTTGTTGAATGATACTGTAATGACCTTCCAAAATGAAAAATAGCACATTAAAGTGATTTTCTTGATTCCTGTTTCTCATTCTGATTCCTTTTTCCTCCTATGTTCCCAGATTCTGGAACAGAACCCTAGCCCTTCCAGATCTGAGAGCCACTTTTTCTTTGCTCTGGATTTCTGTCACGTTGGGGGCCCCGCCCTCTGCGGAGTTGCATGTTGCTGTTTCTGATGCACAGACCTCCCCCGCTGCTTCTCTGCCCATTGGGTCGCGATCTGCCATTCTTTACAAGTTTCCTTAACGTATTGCGTCAAAGCGAGACAACTGAGTCTTAAACTTGTTTTAACCGGAGATGGAGGGTCGCTGCTGTGTCACCGCCTGCACAGGGCTGCCCTCAGGTGAGTACCCCGAGTCCGCTAGGCTGAGTGCTGATGCGCGGAGGCCTGGGCCGTCCCTGCCCCAGTTCCCACAGTGGCTGCTTCAGACCCTCCCCAGGCCGCTCGAGCCCCTCATGCACTGTCTGCTGCCTCCCTTCTGCAGTCAGAATTGACACTCCCCTCCCACCTCAAAAGGGCTTTGAACTCCCCTTCCTTCCCCCTTTCCTTCCACCTTCTTTGTCATCACATTGCATCCCAGGCCAGCTTCTGGGGCTTACTCCAAGGGCATCGGCTTGCCCCGCACTGTGGTGGGATGTAAAGTGATAACAGCTAAACGACGCATGCGCAGCGTGTCCTGATGCCGCCTTTCATGCACGTCCCTGTAAAGAGACCACCAAACAGGCTTTGTGTGAGCAATAAAACTTTTAATCACCTGGGTGCAGGCGGGCTGAGTCCAAAAAGAGTCAGCGAAGGGAGAGAGGGGTGGGGCTGTTTTATAAGATTTGGGCAGGTAAAGGAAAATTACAGTCAAAGGGGGTTTGTTCTCTGGTGCGCAGGAGTGGGGGTCGCAAGGTGCTCAGTGAGGGAGCTTTTTGAGCCAGGATGAGGCAGGAAAAAGACTTTCACAAGGTAATGTCATCACTAAAGGCAAGGACCAGCCATTTACAGTTCTTTTGTGGTGGAATGTCATCAGTTAAGGCAGGGCAGGGCATTTTCACTTCTTTTGTGATTCTTCAGTTACTTCAGGCCATCTGGGTGTATACATTCAAGTTACAGGGGATGCGCTGGCTTGGCTTGGGCTCAGAGGCCTGACATTCCTGCCTTCTTATATTAATAAGAAAAATAAAATAGTGTTGAAGTGTGGAGGCGGCAAAAATTTTTGGGGGGTGGTATGGAGAGAGAGATGGGCGATGATTCTCAGGGCTGCCTCGAGCGGGATTGGGGCGGTGTGGGAACCTAGAGTGAGAGAGACTAAGCTGAAGGAAGATTTTGTGGTAAGGGGTGATATTGTTGGGTTGTTAGAAGAAATATTTGTCGTATAGAATTATTGGTGATGGCCTGGATACGGTTTTGTATGAATTGAAAAACTAAATGGAATAAGAGAAGGAGAAAAACACCATCCTGGCTAACACAGTGAAACCCCGTCTCTACTAAAAATACAAAAAATTAGCCGGACGAGGTGGCAGGCACCTGTAGTCCCAGCTACTCAGGAGGCTGAGGCAGGAGAATGGCATGAACCCGGCGGGGAGGGGGGGAGGGGGGCGGAGCCTGCAGTGAGCCGAGATCACGCCACTGCAGTCCAGCCTGGGCGATAGCGAGACTCTGTCTCAAAAAAAAAAAAAAAAAAAGAGAAGGAGAAAAACAGGTATAAAAGGTCTAAGAATTGGGAGGACCCAGGACATCTGATTAGAGAGTGCCTAAGGAGATTCAGCATAGTCCTGCCAGCAAAGATTATTTACTTCAAGAGTTAAGAGTGGCAGTTTGGGGATAGCACCAGGAGATATCAGTTGTGATGGCTTGGAGAAACAGTGTAAACTGGCAGTGTAAACAAGAGTAGGGCATATATGAGTAGTTGAGAACGGTGAATAGGAGTATGACTAGACAGAAGATAGTAGGGATGACAAGTTTTTTGGGGCACGGTCTAAGTTGGTCCAGTGTCTGGAATGAGACTGGGGCCTAATAAAAAGGAGCATCTATACAGGAGCTTAAATGGGCTGTACCTTGTAGCATTCCGAGGACAGGCCTGAATTCTGAGAAGCGAAAGTGGTAAAGGTATTGTCCAGTCCTTTTTAAGTTGGTGGCTGAGCTTGGTGAGGTGTGTTTTTAAAAGACCTTTAGTCCATTCTACTTTTCCTGAAGACTGAGAACCGTAAGGGATATAAAGGTTTCACTGAATACTAAGAGCCTGAAAAACTGCTTGGCTGATTTGACTAATAAAGGCTGCTCTGTTATCAGACTGTATAGAGGTGGGAAGGCTAAACTGAGGAATTGTGTCTGACAGAAGGGAAGAAATGACTGCGGTGGCCTTCTCAGACCCTGTAGGAAAGGCCTGTACCTATCCAGTGAAAGTGTCTACCTAGACTAAGAGGTATTTTAGTTATCTGACTCGGGGCATGTTGAGTAAGCTAATTTGCCAGTCCTGGGTGGGGGCAAATCCTCGAGCTTGATGTGTAGGGAAGGGAGGGGGCCTGAATAATCCCTGAGGAGTAGTAGAATAGCAGATGGAACACTGAGAAGTTATTTCCTTGAGGATAGATTTCCACGATGGAAAGAAAATGAGAGGTTCTAAGAGGCGGGCTAGTGGCTTGTACTATAGCATAGCCTGCCTTTGCTGGTGTGTGGTGGGTGACTAGGCCTGGTGGAACTGCCATCAATAAATCAAGCGTGATCAGGGTGAGGAACAAGAAAGAAGGAAATATGGGGAAATGGGGTGAATGTCAGGTGGATCAGAGAGATACAGTCATGGGGGTCAGGTGTGGTATCAGGAATAATGTGGGAGGCGGGATTGAAGTCTGGGCCAGGAACAATGGTAATGGTGGGACTTAACGAAGAGTGAGTACAGCTGAAGGATCCGGGGAGCAGAAAGTATATGCGTCAGGTATGAGAAATAAAATAGATTTTGGAAGTTATGAGAAATGTAGAGAGGAAGTTGAGCATAGTTTGTGATTTTGAGGGCCTCTAAAAGTATTAAAGCAGTGGCAGCCGCTGCACGCAGACATGAGGGCTAGGCTAAAACAGTAAGGTCAAGTTGTTTGGACAGAAAGGCTACAGGGTGCGGTCCTGGCTCTTGTGTAAGAATTCTGACCGCACTAACCGTGCCGAGTAAGGAAAGGAGTTGTTGTTTTGTAAGGGATTGAGGTTTGGGAGATTAATCGGACAGGATCAGCAGGGAAAGCACGTGTGTTTTTATGAGGATTATGTTGAGATAGGTAACAGATAAGGAAGAAATTTGGGCTTGACTGAAGTAATGGGGGCTGTCCGTGAAGCTTTGCGGCAGTACAGCCCAGGTAATTTGCTGAGCCTAATGAGTGTCAGGGTCAGTCCAAGTGAAAGCGAAGAGAGGCTGGGATGAAGGGTGCAAAGGAATAGTAAAGAAAGCATGTTTGAGAATAATGGGTAGTAGAGGGAGGTATTGAGGATAGGAGGGTATGTGGGTTTGGCACCATGGGGTGGATAGGCAAAACAATTTGGTTGATAAGGCGCAGATCCTGAACTAACTTGTAAGCTTTGTCTGGTTTTTGGACAGGTAAAATGGGGGAATTGTAAGGAGAGTTTATAGGTTTTAGAAGCCCATGCTGTAGCAGGCGAGTGATAAAAGGCTTTAATCCTTTTTTTTTTTTTTTTTTTATACTTTAGGGTTTTAGGGTACATGTGCACAATGTGCAGGTTTGTTACATATGTATCCATGTGCCATGTTGATTTCCTGCACCCATTAATTCGTCATTTAGCATTAGGTGTATCTCCTAATGCTGTCCCTCCCCCCTCCCCCTGGCTTTAATCCTTTTAAATCGTGCTGTGGGATGGGATATTGGCGTTGATCAGGGTAAGGGTGATTAGGTTTTAATGGGATGGTAATGGGCATGTGATCGGTTGCCAGGGAAGGAGTAGAGATGTCCTATAGTTGTGGGTTAAGGTTGGGGGATATGAGAGGAAGACGCAAAGGAGGCTTTGGGTTGGGGAGAAGGGTGGCAGTGAGATGTGGCTGTAGTCCAGGAATAGTCAGGGAAGCAGATAATTTAGTTAAAGTGTCTCAGCCTAATAAGGGAACTGGGCAGGTGGGGATACTAAAAAGGAGGGCTTAAAAGAGTATTGTCTAAGTTGGCACCAGAGTTGGAGTTTTAAGAGGTTTAGAAGCCTGGCTGTCAATACCCACAACAGTTACGGAGGCAAGGGAAACAGGCCTTTGAAAAGAAGGTAATGCGGAGTGGGTAGCCTCCATATTGATTAAGAAGGGGACGGACTTACCCTCCACTGTGAGAGTTACTTAAAGCTCAGCGTCCGTGATGGTCTACGGGGCTTCCGAGGCGATCAGGCAGCGTCAGTCTTCAGCCGCTAAGCCGAGAAGATCTGCGAAGGAGTGAGAGAGCCTTGGGCCAGAGTTCCAGGGGCTCTGGGAGTAGCTGCCAGGTGAGTTGAACAGTCCGATTTCCAGTGGGGTCCCACACAGATGGGATGCGGCTTAGGAGGAATCCTGGGCTGCGGGCATTCCTTGGCCCAATGGCGAGATTTCCAGCCCGTGTGGCAAGCTCCTGGTGGGGAGGTTCTGGAGGAACGCCTGGCTGCCGCGATTCAGGCTTTTGGAAGTTCTTGTGTGCTGGAGATGTGGCTGGAGTTTGTCTCACAGTGGAGGCAAGAAATTGCAACTTTTTTCTATTATTGTACACCTTGAAGGTGAGGTTAATGAAGTCCTGTTGTGGGGTTTCAGGGCCAGATTCTAATTTTTGGAGTTTTATTTAATGTCGGGAGCAGATTGGGTAATAAAATGTATATTGAGAATAAGACGACCTTTTAGGGTCTAGGGCTGTAAAGTGTCTCAGGGTTGCTGCCAAACAAGCCATGAACTGGGCTGGATTTTTATATTTGATGAAAAACAGCCTAAACGCTATCTGATTTGGGATAAAGAAAAAGGAGTATTAACCTTGACTGTGCCTTTAGCTCCAGCCACCTTTTTAAGAATAAATTGCTGAGCAGGTAGGGGAGGGCTAGTCGCAGAATGAAACTGTAGGCCGGACCGGGTGTGAGGAAGGGAGGTGATAAAAGGATTATAGGGTGGAGGAGGGGAGGCTGAGCAAGAATTGGGACGTAGCTCAGCCTGGCAAGGAGGGGAGAAGTCAGATGGGTCTGTAGAAAAGGAAGATTAGAAAGACTCAGTGACTCTTGGGGTTGGGATTGAGAGGGCGGGGGAGGGAAAGAAGGAAGATTTGGGATGAGTTGCATTGGGGACAGAGACTAGGAAGGGACTGATGTGTAAAAGAATGCCTGGACGTCAGGCATCTCAGACCATTTGCCTATTTTACAACAAGATTTAGCTCTTGTAGGATGGAAAAATTGAAAGTGCAGTTTTCCGGCTATTTGGAACTACTGTCTAGTTTGTATTGGGGTGAAGCAGCATTGCAGAAGAAAATAAAACACTTAGGCTGGGCACGGTGGCTCACGCTTGTAATCCCAGCACTTTGGGAGGCCGAGGGAGGCGGATTATGAGGTCAGGAAATCGACACCATGGTGAAACCCCGTCTCTACTAAAAATACAAAAAAATTAGCTGGGCGTGGTGGCGGGCGCCTGTAGTCCCAGCTACTCGGAGAGGCTGAGGCAGGAGAATGGCGTGGGCCCGGGAGGCGGAGCTTGCAGTGAGCCGAGATCGCGCCACTGCACTCCAGCCTGGGCAACAGAGCAAGACTCTGTCTCAAAAAAAAAAAAAAAAAAAAAGATAAGAAAACGCTTAGATTTTAGGTCAGGTGAGAGTTGAAGAGGTTATAAGTTCTTAAGAACACAGGCTAAGGGAGAAGGAGGAGGAATGGAAGGTGGAAGCTTGCCCATAGTGAAGGAGGCAAGCCCAGAGAAAAGAGTAGAGACACAGAGAAGGGGTGGGGGGTTCTTGCCCTCCAGAAAAGCAGAGAAGGGGTTGGGGCACAGAAATAAGGGATTGGGGCACAGAGATATAAGAGGTTGGGGCACGGAAATAAGGGATCGGGGCACAAAGATAAGAGGTCGGGGTGCGGAAACAAGCGATTGGGGGTTCTTGCCCCCTAGAAAAGCAGGACTTGCTGTTAAGGGTGAAGGAGAAGGGGTTGAGGGGTACTTGCCCCTCCCCCAGAAAAGTGGGACTTGCTGCTAAGGGTGAAGGGGAAGGGGTTGAGGGGTTCTTGCCCCTGCCCCAGAAAATCAGAGAAGGGGTAGAGACACGGAGAGAAGGGATTGGGGTACTTGCCCCTTCCCCAGAAAAGCAGAGAAGGGGTAGAGACAAGGAGAGAAGGGGTTGGGGTACTTGTCCCTTCCCCAGAAAAGCAGGACTTGCTGCTAAGGGCGAAGGACCAAGGCAGGCGTCCCTGCATGGTCTGACGCCTCTGAAACTTGGGTGAATAATCAGAGAGGCATCTCTGCAATGATGAAACACCAAGGGAAGGCTGCCTTCCCAGTCCGTGACCGGCGCCGGAGTTTTGGGTCCATGGATAAAACGTGTCTCCTTTGTCTCTACCAGAAAATGAAAGGAATTGAAATTAAGGGAGAGATTGAAGAGTGGAAGGAGAAAGTGGTTGAGGGATAGTGAGAGAGGTTTGAAAAGAGAGTAAGAAGAGGCCGCTTACCAGATTTAAAATTGGTCAGACGTTCCTTGGGCTGGTGGGTCTGAGGACCTGAGGTCGTAGGTGGATCTTTTTCATGGAGCAAAGAACAGGAGGATGGGGGATTGATCTCCCAAGGGAGGTCCCCCAATCTGAGTCACGGCACCAAATTTCATGCGTGTCCGTGTGAAGAGACCACCAAACAGGCTTTGTGTGAGCAATAAAGCTTTTAATCACCTGGGTGCAGGCGGGCTGAGTCCAAAAAGAGAGTCAGCTTAGGGAGATAGGGGTGGGGCCGTTTTATAAGATTTGGGCAGGTAAAGGAAAATTACAGTCAAAGGGGGTTTGTTCTCTGGTGGGCAGGAGTGGGGGTCACAAGGTGCTCAGTGGGGGAGCTTTTTGAGCCAGGATAAAGACTTTCACAAAGTAATGTCATCACTTAAGGCCAGGACCGGCCATTTACAGTTCTTTTGTGGTGGAATGTCATCAGTTAAGGCGGGGCAGGACATTTTCACTTCTTTTGTGATTCTTCAGTTACTTCGGGCCATCTGGGCATATACGTGCAAGTCACAGGGGATGCAATGGCTTGACTTGGGCTCAGAGGCGTGACACCTTCCACATGACCCCAGAGCAGCAGGTTCTGCATGTGGCAGGTAAGAGCACAGCTGCCAAGACTCCAAGCCTAGTTCTGCTGCTACAGACTGCTGCGTGACAGGGTGAGTGCATCTTCGCCTCAGTTTGTTCCTATGTCAAATGGGATAGTCCTTACTGTGTATGGAATTTAAAGCACTTTGAACAGTGAGTGTGAGCCATTACTAAAGTAATACCCCTCCCCGCCAACCCACAACCCTATAAGGCAGGGACAGTCAGTCCCTCTCTCTGCCTTAGGGGGTTGGTAGGATCACAAGAAATTTAAACACAGTAGGTAAGTTCTGAGCCAGGGCAAAGCACAGAGGTTGCACCCAGGCCAGCCTAGCACTGTTGAAAGTTACCATCCCCAGCACTGCAGAAGCTGACCCTGAACTCAAGGTCACCCAGGGCTTAAACCTCAGGGAAAAGGCCTGCGTTGAACCCGAGCAGCCGGTGAGTGCAGGGCAGGCCTCTGGTTCCCTGGAGGGAGAGGCTAGCCAGGAAGTTGAGCTTGAACCTGATCCCGAGGGAGAGGCGTGGCGCATGCTCATGGTCTGTCCGGTAAGGTCTCTCCGGCTACTGGAAGGGGAGTGCCCATAGGGGCCAGGAGAAGAACCAGTTGGGCAGTTGGGCAGATGTTGCAGTAGTCCGGACACATCCAGGCATACATGGCTTTGAATCACTTCCTCTCCACAGGCTGCTGCTTCCTCTCCACCCCTCCCAAGTGTTCTGGCTCTGGGCCTCAGCTGGCTACCTCAGCCCAGGCAGGCTCCTCCAACCTGAACGACAGGCAACCTCCACGCTGCTTGTCACGGCATCCCGAAGTCAAGACCTAGAACTCATTCCACCTCCACCAGAGGCTGCTTTCCCAAACGTCTTCCCAGTCCCACCTTCAGTTTTGTTTTTTGTTGTTGTTGCTGTTGTTGTTTTTGAGACGGAGTCACTGTTGTCGCCCAGCCTGGAGTGCAGTGGCATGATCTCAGCTCACTGCAACCTCCGCCTCCCCGGTTCAGCAATTCTACTGCCTCAGTCTCCCGAGTAACTGAGATTACAGGCCCCAGCCACCATGCCCAGCTAATTTTTGTCTTTTTAGTAGAGACGGGGTTTCACCATGTTGGCCAGGCTGGTCTCGAACTCCTGACCTCAGGTGATCCACCTGCCTTGGCCTCTCAAAGTGCTGGGATTACAGGCATGGGCATGAGCCACCATGCCCGGCCTTTTTTTTTTTTTTTTTTTTCAGACGTAGTCTCACTCTGTTATCCAGGCTGGAGTGCAGTGGCACAATCTTGGCTCACTGCAATCTGTGCCTCCAGGTTCAAGCGATTTTCCTGCCTCAGCCTCCCAAGTAGCTGGGATTACAGGTATGCGCCATCATGCCCAGCTAATTTTTGTATTTTTAGTAGAAATGGGGTTTCACTGTGTTGCCTAGGCTGGTCTTGAACTCCTGACCTCAAGTGATCTGCCCACCTCGGCCTCCCAAAGTGCTGGGATTACAGGCGTGAGCCACTGCACCCAGCCGTAATTTTTGTATTTTTAGTAGAGATAGGGTTTCACCATGTTGGCCAGGCTGGTCTCCAACTCCTGACCTCAAGTGATCTGCCCACTTCGGCCTCCCAAAGTGCTGAGATTACAGGCGTGAGCTACCATGCCCGCTCCCCACCTTCAGCTTTTGCCAACCCTTCCTTGTGCCACCCATGTAGTACTCCGTATAGTAAGTCAGCAAATCTCATTGTTTTGAGCTAAGTGCCTACGTTAGCCTCTCCCTAAACAGGTTTGATGGGCTGGTTTCTTCCCAATATGCTTTGGAAATCATTGTATAATATTGACAAGAAAAGTGTCCATCTCTGCACCACCCAAAATCACTGCCTCCCTTGGGAGACACCGGCCAGAGCAAAGCCTTCCCAGCAGAGCACAGCGACCCCGTAGAGTGGCCCCTGCCCGTCACCGCTGTCTTGGAAACCAAGAATGGGAGTTCTCACACCTGCGCACCTTCTGCCCTCACTCCCATTGCCCCAGCAGCAAACCCTTCCTCCCGTTATGGACCTTGAAAAGCTTTCCGTCCTAGGACTCTCCGCCAGCCCCGGGCCCTCAAGCCTCATCTGCTTCCAGCCCCTGACTTGATGCCTGAAGAGCAGCAAGCTTTTTTTTTTTTTTTTTTTTTTTTTTTTTGAGTCTGGGTGTCGCAATCACAGCTCACTGCACCCTCGACTTCCTGGGCTGCAGCAATCCTCCCACTTCAGCCTCTGGAGTAACTGGGACCATAGGCTCATGCCACCATGCCCAGCTAATTGTATTTTTTTTTTGGTAGAGACCAGGTTTCGCCATGATGCCCAGGCTGGTCTCCAACTCCTGAGCTCAAGCCATCCACCTGCCTCTTGGCCTCTCAAAATGCTGAGATTACAGGCGTGAGCCACCGTGCCCAGCCTAGCAAACATTCATCAAATGTCTATAGCAGTGGCCCGGCGCTGTGGGAGGCTGAGGCAGGAGGATGGTCTGAGTACAGGAGTTCAAGACCAACTTGGGCAATGTAGCAAGTTGCTCTCTACAAAAAATATAAAAATTAGCCAGGCATGGTGGCAAATGCCTGTAGTCCCAGCTACTCAGGTGGCTGAAGGAGGATCGCTTAGGCCCACGAGGTTAAGGCTGCAGGGCAACAAAGCAAGACCTTGTCTCAAAAACACAAACAAAAAAGACCTCTATAGCAGGAATGAGCCAGGGACTGTGGACAGTGCTCCCCGAGGCCCGTCCTCTATTCCCACAGATGATGGGGATGAAGTGTAACTCACACATCCTAAAAGCTTCAACAGGGCACTGGACGGCCGCTGACCAAGTTACTGGCATTTTCTATTGCCAGGAAGCCGCATTCTCCTTCCTGCTAAGCTTTCTCATGCTAGAGAATGATGACTAAAGAAAAACAGATGATCCCATCTTATTCACCACCCCCTAAAAAAACAGACTGCCAAGTGGAATGTGTCAGCCTCACCTGGGGGAGACACCCTTACCTGACTTACCTAAAAAGGAAAAACTTGGTGAGCCGGACTCCACACAAACACACGCATAGCCTTGCACAAAACAAAACTTTATTGAGAGAAAGATGGCTGATGGGAGGCAAGATCTGGATTCAGGAATCCTCAATTCTAGCTCTCGTTTGGTCACCAAAAACCGCCATCCCTCCCAGAGCCTCCAGGAGTTTCCCCTTCTGTCAACTGGTATCACGTCCCTTCCAGCTCTGACATCCTGCAGTTCTAGAATACCCATTGATTGAAAGAGCTGTGGCCAAACAGGAAGGACAGAGCAAGAGCCGCTGACAAAGGACTCTGCCAAGACAGAATCCAAAGGTCACCCCTGAATAGCAGAATGCAATCCCCCAGCTCACTGCCGGCCAGAGCCTGCCAGAGTGCCAGCACACGGGGTCACAGCAATGCCACCCATGCCAACGCGAGGACAGAGCGGGAGAGAGGCTTGGGGCAGTGAAAGGGCCCCCTCAGCTCTTGGCTTTGGAAGTGTGGACTGTACCAGTAGATGGGCCCTTGGGAAGCCACCAGGGAACAATTCAAGGCTGGAGAGAAAAAGGCCACCTTTGACCCAGCATTAGGCAGAGGAGGGTGAGGACCTACAAGGAGCATCGCAGGCGAGGAAGCACTGGCCAGGACCTAACTATAGTGGGAACTGCCTTTTTCTCCACACACTTGGAATCAACGTGCGTATTTGCTATTTTAAAACAACTCCCTTCCACCCCCTTAGGCTGAAAGGACAAACTCATCAGAGTTGAGAAGTACCTGATGAAGCTGTTCATGCTTCCAGCATCAAACGATCCTCCCTCTTTTCTGGACGTTTACTGTCTGCCCAAAAGCCAGTTTCCAAAAGGTTTGCTTCGCTGTGTTGACGAGTGGATTCTTGACTACGTATAGGCCATATATTTCAAAAAAATAATCCCTAGCTATTTCTACTTTTAAATCACGACTAAAGCCAAACCAAAACCACAGCAAAGATAATCTAAGGATTTGTTTACCAGAAATACCTACAAAAAAGTTTGCAGGCCGGGCGCGCGATGGCTCACAATTTTAATCCCAGCACTTTGAGAGGCCGAGATGGGCAGATCACCTGAGGTCAGGGGTTCAAGACCAGCCTGCCCAACATGATGAAACCTGGTCTCTCCTAAAAATACAAAAATTAACCAGGTGTGGTGGTGCATGCCTGTAATTCAGCTAGTCAGGAGACTGAGGCAGAATTGCCACAACCCTGGAGGCAGAGGTTGCAGTAAGCTGAGATTGGGCCATTGCACTCCAGCCTGGGTGACAGAGTGATACTCAAGTCTCCCACCCCGCAAAAAAAGTTTGCAATGTTGGCAGCAAGGTGCAAACAGAGCCGGCTCTGGGTGAAAGCTTTAGTTACGAAAAAGAAAAAAAATCCCTAAGCATTTCTTAACACTAGTTTTAAAGAAAACCCCCTCTCCAAACATGTTTCTCCTTCAACTTTCTTGACCTTGCCAGGCTGTCAGGATGCAAGCTACCTACTCTTTTCTGGATGGATTGGGACAAAGTTTTTAAACAAAGACTCTGCCCTCTCCACAAGCCCTTCCCACCACCCCCACCCTGCCGCCATAATGACAGGGGCTGTGAAATGGCTGTTGAGTGATGGTCACACAACCAGAAGGCAGATGAAAAGGTCAGGCTCTAAGAGGGGTTCAGCCTCCCAGTACCAGCCTGCTGTGCCCAGGGGTGGGAGTGCTGGGAGAAACTGTCTTCCCCAGACAGGCAGCTATGCCACCTCCCACTGCAAAGGCACCAAAAGGCAAAATCCATCCAATCCAAAGACCGCCACCCCCCCGCTTTTCCCACCCGCTTCAAGCCAGCTCCCCTAGAACCAGCCAAGCCAAGAATTAGAAAACTGCTTTGCCCAGGCCCAAGGAGAGGCACAAGGGGCACTTAGGTGGAAATTTGCCTTGGGGAAGTCACGCAAGGTCCATGTCAGCTGCCAGTGGGCCAGCTCTGGGAATCTGGAGCCTCCAGCTCCAGGAGGAAGAGGGATTCTGTGGATTGAGCCCATGTGTCTGAGCAGCTGGAGAAACACCACCCTTGACCCACTCCGTGGGCTGGGGTTGAACCTCCACGCAACCACCAGTGGGCACCTCTCCTTTTTAAATGCTTTTAATGCTATTCAGATGGTGAGAGGTTGTTGCAATGGTCAGAGGCTGTGCTGGTGGCCGGGAACACCCTACACCTGCCCCCATACCCCTTCCTCCAGGAGATACTTGAAAGGGACCATGCCCTGCCGAAGCCCCGTCTTGTGTGGAAGAATGTCATCTCCAGTGTCTGCCGCGTCCTCCCCGCAAAGTCTCCCACAAGCACAGGACAAGGGGTGCTTCCAGCATCTCCTAGGAGCTGACGACGTGTCCAGACCAGGTCTCATGCTTGGTGCCTGGTGCCAGGTGGGTGATGACGACCTCCACGGCCTGCAGCTTCTCATTCTTGGGCGGGATGGAGCACATTTTATAGGTGACCTCATCGCCTTCCACTGGGACATACTCCCCTTCCACACTATGGGGACATAAGTAAAGCAGTCAGTTAGTGCTCACACCATGACAAGGCTCCCTTTCCCAAGACTCCACACCCAAGACACCAGCCACCCTTCTGGTCATAGGGCCACCAAAGCAGGCACCATCTGACCAACCACTGAGAACTTCTTTCCAAAGAACTGCCCCTCCACCACAGGGAGCTGCCACACTGCCCCCAGCCTCTGTCCCAGCCAAGGAGGCCCTGGCCCAGTCAGCTCCTTCCCTGGGACTTTTGGTGCTGGAACTGAAAGAGCTCAGCCACCTGTGGGTGCTCACATGGTGACATGAAACGTGGGAGGGAGCCTGGGCTTGTGGATGAAGAGTAAAGACAGCCAGTCCAAGCTAGAGAGAAACGAGGCCATTGTGGAGTGGGACTGGGCGTTGAGGGGTGGCCTGGGCAGGGCTTTCCTGGGGTCCTCAGCACAGCAGCCTCTGGTTCCAGGAGTCTCAAAAAGAGACTGTTTTTGTTCTCAAGTTCCCCAGTTTCCCAGCAAGGCTTTTTTTGAGACAGAGTCTCATTCTGTCGCCCAGGCTGGAGTGCAGTGGTGTGATCTCAGCTTAATACATCCACCTCCCGAGTTCAAGTGATTCTACTACCTCAGCCAAGTATCTGGGACTACAGGCATGCGCCACCACACCCAGCTAATTTTTGTATTTTTAGTGAAATCGGGGTTTCACCATGTTAGTCAGGCTGGTCTCAAACCCCTGACCTTAAGTGAGCCACCTGCCTCGGCCTCCCAAAGTGCTGGGATTACAAGCGTGAGCCACCACGCCTGGCCTCCCAGTGAGCCTTCAAGAATGTCCCTTTGGTGCTTGAAGGTAGTTCCTGGAGGGGCCTCTCCCTGTGACCACCCCCAGGAAGCTTCCCTTACTTTCTAGGGGACATGAGTCACCCTCTCACGAGACTGGCATCTTGATGTCCCCTTGATGAGACCCCCTGGAGGAAAACCCCCTTCAGATGCTAAATGCCAGGGCCAGCCAGCTCCCCTAGTAACTGGTTTGTTCTGACTGGAGAATCGTATGGTGAAGAGTGTCCTCTTTAATTTGGTCACCAGGGAGCTCAGAAATAAATCTGCAGCCCACTTCTAGCAGTAGAACCAGACATCACAGTATTTCCATCTTCCTAAGTATTTCTTTGTCCTGACCTGTTTTTCTTACTGATTCAAAATCCTTTCTGGGACAAGGCAGTATGGAGACACATTTACACATGTATGCATTCATATGTGAAATGCGTCACCTTGGCGTTTTTCTTCTGCCTGCCGATCTCATATGTTAGCATGGGGCGGGTGTGGGCAAAGGAGGGGTAACTCCCCCATTGCAGCGGGCTCCTCTTTTCAGAAATGTGTTTGCGGGTGTGCTGTGCAGAGTAGGACTCTGTCTGCCCCTGCCTGAAGTAAAAGACTTGGGGGTGCTTAGGCCAAAGAAGCAGGGAGGGAGGAGGGGTGCAGATCGAGGGTCCTCACCTACCTAAAGGCTGCCCAGAGGATCAGAGGTGAAGCATGGGGGGGGCTGGGTGCTTTCCAGCCCAGCCCTAGGATGTGTGCGCCCCACCCCAGGCTCCCCAAAGGCTTTCAGACACTCAGGAAGGAAGGACGTCAGTGAGCATGCAGCAGGAGAAAGGGGCCCACCCCAAACTTCCTTCCTGGAGCACAGGGGCAGGACAGCCCCCAGCCTCACCAGTCCACCCCCTGCAAAGGAGGACAGGAAGCTGGACTGGTCCCCAGGCCAAACAGGGCTCCCCAGCCTCATGGGGTGTCCTTGGCCAGATACAGTGGGCACTCAGACTCACCCCAGCAGTCCTTGCTGCTCTCAAACACACCTTCAAAACCATATACACACACACATGCACCATGCACAGCTGCCACCACCCTGTCTCCCACAAGCACAGCCGGGCACTCCCAGATCCATTTCCATCACTTTCTGGCTATGTGATCTTTGTAATCTATGTAATCTCTCTGTAATTTTTTTTTTTTTGAGATGGAGTTTTGCTCTTGTTGCCCAGGCTGGAGTGCAATGGCACGATCTTGGCTCACCATAACCTCTGCCTCCTGGGTTCAAGCAATTCTCCTGCCTTAGCCTCTGAAGTAGATGGGATTACAGGCACCCGCCATCATTCCCAGCTATTTTTTTTATTTTATTTTATTTTTTGTGTTTGTGTAATGACAGGATTTCACCTTGTTGGCCAGGCTGGTCTTGAACTCCTGACCTCAGGTGATCTGTGTGCCTCCGTCTCCCAAAGTGCTGGGATTACAGGTGTGAGCCACCATGCCCGACCTTTTCTTTTTTTTTTTTTGAGATGGAGTTTCACCCTTGTCACTCAGGCTGGAGTGCAATGGCAAGATCTCGGCTCACTGCAACCTCTACCTCCTGGGTTAAAGCGATTCTTCTGCCTCAGCCTCCCAAGTAGCTGGGATTACAGGCACCTGCCACCATACCCTAATTTTTTTTTTCTTTTTGAGACAGAGTCTCACTCTTGTCTCCCAGGCTGGAGTGCAGTGACGAGATCTCAGCTCACTGCAAGCTCTCAAGCTCTGCCTCCCAGGTTCACACCATTCTCCTGCCTCAGCCTCCCAAGTAGCTGGGACTACAGGCGCCCGCCACTGCGCCCAGCTAACTTTTTTTGTATTTTTTTAGTAGAGATGGGGTTTCACCGTGTTAGCCAGGATGGTCTTGATCTCCTGATCTCATGATCTGCCCACCTCGGCCTCCCAAAGTGCTGGGATTACAGGCGTGAGCCACCGCGCCCAGCCAATTTTTGTATTTTTAGTAGAGATGGAGTTTCACCATGTTGGACAGGCTGGTCTCAAACTCCTGACCTCAGGTGATCCGCCTGCCTCAGCCTCCCAAAGTGCTGGATTACAGACGTGAGCCACTGTGCCCAGCACACACAAAACCTTACACACCCAGACACAATCATAGGTACTGTGTCTCCCCCAGCCTCACATCCCCTGACGTAGCTCCGTACGGTCTCACAACCCGAACCCAACACACACACACAGCACAGTTGGAGCACCAGCCAAAGACAGTCACACAGACCCAGCCAGTCACACGCCATCCCCACCTCCACAGGGCCAAGGAAGCGCCCACCCCAGCCAGGCCGCCCAGACCTGCCGCTAACTCACTCAGAGATGTGCAGGAAGATGTCAGGGCCACCATCAGCTGGGGTAATGAAGCCGTGGCCCTTGGAGCGGCAGAAGCATTTGCAGACTCCTTTGTACACAGGGCCCTGTGAAGCCCGCACCGTCCTGACAGAGAGGGGGAAGTGTCAGGGGCCCCGTCAGCGCTCCAGGACAGCCACCAGCTCTCCTGGACACACGAAGCTCATTGCAGCCCCTGCCCACAGCTGTGCCCCATCAAGCCCTAGCCAGGACCGCCATGTACTGTCACACAGGCTGAGGACTGCACAACCCTGGGAGCCGCTCACACAGACGCTGGGGAAAAGGACTCTTTGGATGACCCTGGCAAATTTTCTCGGGCCTGTTTTCCCACCTGGAAAGAGGGAGTTGAACTAAACATCACTGAGCATCCCTCCAGAAACTACTGATTAATTATTAATAACACGAGCATCCTCCACTCACAGGGCCTAAGACCTGCATCTGCCAGGCATCGTGTGGGTCCTTTGCAGCCCTGGTACTGTGCCCATTTTGCAGCTGCAGAATTCACAGTCGCACAGGGAAACAGACTCTCGTGTGGTTAAAGCCCAGCGATTCTGACCACAGCAATTGCCCACCCATTGCCACTCCCGGCTCATAACAGGTTCTTCTGGGCTGGGAAGTACCCTGAATTTACAAGGCGCCTTCCCTGTTTCTCATCCTCAGCCCACGGCCCAGCCCCAAGTCTGCCTATTTGACAGCCTGGGACATAGGCCCAAAAATGGCCAGAGACACAGTGAATCTCTGGCCTCAGGCAAGAGATCCATCTAAGAACGCGTCCCCAGCCCGCTCCAGACTCACGCTGAGAAGGTCCTCGTCCGGCGAGTGGGCAGTGGGCTTGGGACCACGTTGCCCCTCAGAGGGGATGGTGAGCGCTCGCGGGTCCGAGGGGTGTCCAGCAGCCCGACTGAAGCTTGATGGGTGGGGGGCTGTGGTGGTGGGGGAGGCTCAGATGACATGGCTGACCTGCAACGAGAAGAGGCTCTCAGGGGCTCATGCCTTGCGAGGTAGGGGCCCAGTGCTTACCCCCATGTCCAGGTCTGAGAGTCCAGTATCTGAGGCTGATTTCTCTCAGTCACCTCAGCACCATTGTCACCTTGTTGGGGAGCACGCCTGGCAGGGTCACGTGCCTCCTCTGGGCTCCTGAAGTGGCCGTCGCCCCCCTCAATCATAGTTCTTCATGAAAATGCCACATCCTCCCCCATGACCAGGATGGCATCGGTCCCCTCTGTGTCCCCAGCACAAGGCATGGACCCCAGCACAGTCGGGACACACAGTGAATATTTGTGGGAGGGAAGGAGGCAGGTCAGGAAGGTGAGCAGAAAACCCAAAGCCAGGGGCCAGGCGCAGTGGCTCTCACCTGCAATCCCAGCACTCTGGGAGGCCGAGGCGGGCGGATCACTGGAGGTGAGGAGTTCAAGACTAGCCTGGCCAACATGGGGAAACCCAGTCTCTAATAGGAAAACAAAAATTAGCTGGGCATGCTGGCAGGCACCTGTAATCCCATCTACTTGGAGGCTGAGGCACCAGAATTACTTGAACCTAGGAGGCGGAGGTTCCAGTGAGCTAAGATCGTACCACTGCACTCCAGCCTAGGCAACAGAGCAAGACTCTGTCTCAAAAAAAAAAAAAAAAAAAAAACACACCAAAGCCAGGGAGATTTTAATGCCAACCACCTAGATCCAAACTCAGCCACTCCATGGACCCTCCCTGACGCTGCTGGGAGCCAGACACCACAGGGAGGTGGGGCAAAAACTGACCCTCACGCAGCGTCCGCCTCCAGGGAACCGCGGAACACATCACAAAGAGAGTTCAAGCGCCACGTTTGGATCCCTGAGCAGCTGTCACAAGGCTGCACCCAGAATGGGGGGCCTGCTGGGGGAGCCCAAAAGACCCAAAGGGAAAGGGAGGACTTCCAAGGCCACAGCCAGCTCCACCAGGCCCAGGGAATCTCCACACAGCTCGGGTTGCCACTGCTGTTTGTTAGGAGATCAGATTCCTTCTGTGACCCCTAGTATGCACCCACAAACCCAGCCCGAGGGCTGGAGGGAGGGAATTCCTTAGCTGCTGCTGTGCTTTTGACAGTTTTTTCAAGAGCCGGACACTCACTGTACACAATGAACACTGAACATTGAATACGAAAGTGTGGGCTCTAACATGGCCTCAGCTCGAGGTTCAGAGGGAAGAGAAACAGTCCAGCAGTCGGAGGCCCTTGGGTAAGTCCTTTCACCTCTCTGGGCTCAGTTTCCGAATCTGCAAAGTGGGGCAGCTGGGTGGGCATCACTTGGCACCCCCGCAGGGCTGGTGATGGGGGTATGAGATGAAGTAGGGAGAAGCCTAACTCAGGAGGCCACTCAGCGCCACACAACCAGGAGGGACAGCAGCCCTGGATAGGTTTGACTCAAGTCCCATGGGGTTTTCAAATTTAGATTTGAAGCATGCGCCAGGCGCGGTGGCTCACACCTGTAATCCCAGCACTTTGAGAGGCCAAGGCAGGTGGATCACCTGAGGTCAGGAGTTCAACACAAGCCTGGCCAACATGGTGAAAACCCGTCTCTACTAAAAATACAAAATTAGCTGTGCGTGTTGGTGGGTGCCTGTAATCCCAGCTACTCAGGAGGCTGAAATAGAATTGCTTGAACCAGGGAGCTGTGGGTTGCAATGAGCCGAGATCACGCCACAGCACTCCAGCCTGGGTGACAGAGTGAGACTCCGTCTCAAAAAAAAAATATTTTTTTTTTTTTTTTTTTTTTTGAGACAGTGTCTCACTGTCATCCACGCTGGAGTGCAGTGGCATAATCACAATTCACTGTAGCCTCCACCTCCATGCCTAATTTTTTTGTTTGTTTGTTTGTTTTATAGAGACAGGTATCACTGTGTTGCCCAGGCTGATCTCAAACTCCTGGGCTCAACGGATTCTCCCACCTCTTCCTCCCAAAGTGCTAGGATTACAGGCATGAACCACCGTGCCCGGCCTGAATTATCTTAAACATCCCAGGGGGTTTCCTCAAAATCCAGGTTTCCAGCTGCTGGTGGAAAGAACTCAAGCTCTCACAACCCTCAACCTCAGTTTACCACCCCAGTCCCCTCATTTATAGGAGTCTTCGACCTACATCACCCAAAAATCCCGCCGCACCCCCCGAACCACCTTCAACCATAGCCACCCAAGAACCAGGCCAGACTGCTCAGAAGGAAAGGGATGCCCCATCCCTGAAACGTCAAAACCCCTCCCCCAACATTGCTCCACTCTCCCCTGTCGGGCTGGGAAGGAGGTGGCTGGCTGGCCTTCTGGAGGAGGTGGCATCCTACCTCCTGTCCCTTCTCTCAGCTACAGCCGCGGCAAAGGAGGACCCTGAGTCCAGGGAGCCCCCACCTCAAAAAGGCCCCAGCTGCTGGCCTGGGGGCGAGGGCCCCCTCATGACCCACCAGCACAGGTCATAGAGTCCTAGAATGTTCAACGCCCAGAGTTCCAGAAAAGATGCTGGCCCTGGGAGGGGAGGTCCCAGTCCAGGCCTCCCAGGACAGCAGATGGGAACAGTGTCCTGACAACTCCACGGTGAGAGGCACTGCCCTGCCTTGTTCTATCCAAAATCTCCCTCCTTCCTTTCTCCTGGAGTCAAGCATAGCTGACTTCCTTTTTTTTTTTTTTTAATTTGAGATGGAGTCCCGCTCTGTCACCCAGGCTGGAATGCAACGGCACAATCTCGGCTCACCGCAACCTCCACCTCCCGGGTTCAAGCAATTCTCCTGCCTCAGCCTCCCAAGTAGCAGGGGTTACAGGTGTCCACCACCACGCCCGGCTAATGAAGCAGGGATGACTTCTAATCCTACCCCTTGCCTGCTGTGTGGTCTTGGACAAGTTAATCTCTCTGGGCCTCAGTTTCCACATCTGGAAAATGGGAATTATAATCCGATTTCACACCATCAGGCTGAAGTGAAAACAAAATTATACACACTAAGCACTGGACACACTGTCTGCCCAGGTCCAGTGAGCAATAATTGTCAGCTATGACTGTTGTTATAATTGTCATAAAGTCACTCAACACATACGTGCCCAATACCGAGCCCTGTTGAAGGCCGCAGAGACAAAGGGCTGAACTCAAAGCCAGAGAATAAACAGTTAAATAAGCATAAATCGCCGGGTGCGGTGGCTCACGCTTGTAATCCCAGCACTTTGGGAGGCCGAGGCGGGCGGATCACGAGGTCAGGAGATCGAGACCACGGTGAAACCCCGTCTTTACTAAAAATACAAAAAATTAGCCGGGCGTGGTGGCGGGCGCCTGTAGTCCCAGCTACTCGGAGAGGCTGAGGCAGGAGAATGGTGTGAACCCGGGAGGCGCAGCTTGCAGTGAGCCAAGAGATTGCGCCACTGCACTCCAGCCTGGGCAACAGAGCAAGACTCCGTTCTCAAAAAAAAAAAAAAACACAGATCATTACAGATCCCAAAAGGGCTGTAAAGAAACAGACAGAAGGGGATAGGGGGAGAAGGGTGGGAGTACACACGCTAATCAGTGCCCACAGGACCCTGAACAGCAAGAAAGGGGTAGCCATTTGAAAAATGGAGGGAGGCTGTTCCAGGTGTGGGGGAACAGCCTGTGCAAAGGTCCTGAGGTTGGCAAGGGCCCGGGTGGGACTGAGGCCAGTGGGGAAACCATGTGGTGGGTGGAGGACTAGGAATGGGAGGCAAGAAAGGTGATGGAAGGGGCAGGGCCCACTCAGGAATCATGCTGTGTCATCATCATCACTGTCACTGTCACCACCGTCATCTTCCTTGCATCTTCCATTTGTCACACCAATTTTCCCCTGGGTGAATGGCACAGACCCAAAATGGGAGCCCCCTTCTTTCTCCACCCAAGCCCCCTCAACACCCCAAGTGCACCTAATCCTTTAGAGATGCCACTGGAAGCTCATGGCCTTTAGGGGTGAGGAGTTTGAGGGCAGCACAGGGCCCCTGTGTCCCAAGGGCCCAGCACAGGCACTGGCACAGAGCTGGGTCTCCAGACAGTCCAGGAATGGCAGAAAGGCTGGCTGTTGTTGTTTTTTCCAGATAGGATCTCACTCAGTCACCTAGGCTGGAATGCAGTGGCACGATCATGGCTCACTGAAGCTTCTCAACCTCCTGGGCTCAGGTGATCCGCCCACCCGAGCCTCCTGGGTTGTGGAACTACAGCCATGTGCCACCAGCTCACTTTTTGTATTTTTTGTAAAGACAGAGTTTCAATATGTTGCCCAGGCTGGTCTTAAACTCCTGGGCTCAAGCGATCGGCCCACCTTGGCCTCCCAAAGTGCTGGGATTACAGGCATGAGCCACCACACCCGGCTTCCAAGCCTCATTCTTTGCCAGCATTAGGACCCAAAGCCCCAGCTGGCTGCCACTGCATTGGTGTGCGCTCAGCACCGTGCCCAGCCCAGCAGGAGGTGGCTACATTCCTGCTCACCTGAGAGTGTGTGGGCGGCAAGCCACCCAGGCACCGAGGCAAGAACTGGGGACACGAGCTGTTCCAGTATCATAAAATATAAAACAAGAATAGTTATACCAGATATGGATCTTAGATATGATTATATATCAATATCAATCACTAGTTGGTAGTAATTACCCTTTATTCCATTATTATAATAATCCTCGCTCTATAATCATAACCTAAGAAAAACCAGGCCATACAGAGATAGGAGCTGAGGGGACATAGTGAGGAGTGACCAGAAGACAAGAGTGCGAGCCTTCTGTTATGCCCAGAGAGGGCCACCAGAAGGGCTCCTTGGTCTAGCGGTGACACCAGCGTCTGGGAAGATGCCCGTTGCCAGGCAGACCGTGGTCTAGCGGTAGCAAAAAGTGTCAAGGAATACCACCCCTTACTTAGCAGACCGGGAAAGGGAGTCTTCTTTTCCCTGGGGTAGTTTAGAGAAGACTCTGCTCCTTCACCTCTTGTGGAGGGCCTGACATCAGTCAGGCCTGCCCGCAGTTAGCAGGAGGCCTAACCGTCTTCCTGTGATGCTGTGCTTCAGTGGTCACACTCCTAGTCCCCCTTCATGTTCCATCCTGTACACCTGGCTCTGCCTTCTAGACAGCAGTAGCAAATTAGTGAAAGTACTAATAGTCTCTGATATGCAGAAATAATGGCGTAAGCTGTCTTTCTCTTTGTCTCCTCTCTCTCTCTGCCTCAGCTGCCAGGCAGGGAAGGGCCCCCTGTCCAGTGGACACGTGACCCACGTGACCTTACCTATCACTGGAGATGACTCACGCTCTACCCTGCCCCTTTCGCTTTGTATCCAATAAATAACAGCGAAGCCAGCTATTCGGGGCCACTACCGGTCTCCGTACATTGGTGGTAGTGGTCCCCCGGGCCCAGCTGTCTTTTATCTCTGTCTTGTGTCTTTATTTCTACACTCCCTCATCGCCACACACGGGGAGAAGCCTACTGACCCTGTGGGGCTGGTCCCTACATCTGGCGCTCTGATGTGGGGCTCTCCCTCGCTGTGTGAAGTTGCACTCTGAGTGCGGGATTCAGCAGAGGAGTTCAACGAGAAATTCCTGAGGACTGCGGTCAATAATCTTGGTGGTAAGCTAGAGCAGCGTATTCCAGGGACACCATGGGACAAGCCAGTACTAAGTAATCGGAATCGGGTAGAGTCACAGGCCCCCTTGAAGCCTGGTCCCTTTCCTACAAATCAGAGTCGGGTAGAGTCACAGGCTCCCTTGAAGCCTGGTCCGCAGTTGCCGTGGCAGCCTGGTTTTCAGGCCCCTGAAAGATCTGCTCAGCAGGTAATCTGGTCTCAACCTGGCTTTCAGGTTTTCAACTCTCCTTCTATTCAAAATTCTACCCCTTTTTCTGCTCCTAGTCCTGTCGCAACTGCTGTTGCTAATACTACCATTGCCGCTCATAAGCAACAAATTACATACATCCCCGAAAATGACACTCCTCTTACGACAGCTATAGCTCAGGCAAGGGAATACGGGGATCCCAAAGCCTGGCAATTTCCTGTAATTTTACAACCTCCAGTACCTGCCACCCCAGCAGCACAAAATCACCCACAGCCCGTTGTTGATCTTGCTCAGCAGGTGGCTGATCTCATGGCACCGTCACGCTCTGTATTAATATTTTGTTTTTCTGCATTACAACAAGCAGTCACAGCAGCTGGCTTGGTTATCGCCCCAGAAAAAGTTCAGACTTCATCCCCCTATCACTATTTAGGAATGCAGCTAGAGGACAAGGTCATTAAGCCTCAAAAAGTTCAACTCAGATGAGACTCCTTAAAAACTCAATGATTTTCAAAAATTACTTGGAGATATTAATTGGATTCGTCCCTCCCTAGGCATTCCTACTTAGGCTCTATCTAATCTTTTTGCAACATTACGGGGCAATCCTGATTTACACAGCAAAAGGTCTTTGACTCCTGAGGTGGATTCTGAATTACGACTTACAAAAAAATGCATTCAACAGTCTCAGGTTACCAGAGTGAATCCACGTTTACCTTTTGAAATACTAATTTTTCCCACTGAACATTCTCCAACAGGACTCATTATTCAGGCACATACTTTAACTGAATGGTGTTTTCTTCCACACAACTCTTTACGGACACTATTTATCTAGATCAAATTTCTACCTTAATTGGTCAGGCTCGTTCTCGTCTCCTTCGTCTTTTGGGAACAGAGCCCCAAAAAATCATTGTTCCCCTTACCCGATTACAAGTTCAACAGGCTTTTGCTACTTGCATCGCTTGGCAAGTGCATTTGGCAGGTTTCCCGGGTGTAATTGATAGTCAGTATCCTAATGTAAAATTATTTCAGTTCCTTAAACTCACTGCTTGGATTTTACCTAACATTACTAGAAACACCCCATTACCTGAAGCTGTCACTGTGTTCACTGATGCTTCCTCTAATGGCCGAGCAGCATATACAGGACCTATTTCAGCACAACGAGCTGAGCTGCTTGCTGTTATGGCTGTCCTTGAAGATTTTCCTGAACCAGTTAACGTCGTCTCTGACTCAGCATATGCAGTACATGTTGCTCGCAACATGGAAACTGCCTTAATCAAATTTTTGTCTGATGATAACCTATTCTTTCTTTTTCAAAAGTTTCAGTCTGTGCTCAGAGCAAGGTCTTCTGCTTTCTACATTACTCACATCCCGGCCCACACACCCCTCCCCGGACCCCTCTCTGCAGCAAATGCCAGACCTGATACCTTAGTTACTCCCGTTTTTACAGATGCAAAAAATTTTCATGCTTTAACTCATGTCAGTGCTGCGGGACTCTGAAAAAAGTTCCCCCTTACATGGAAACAAGCTAAAACCATTGTACGTCACTGCCCTACTTGTTAAGTGTTAATTTTACAGCCACTGTCTTCAAGAGTTAACCCTAGCCGGGCGCGGTGGCTCACACTTGTAATCCCAGCACTTTGGGAGGCCGAGGCGGGCGGATCACGAGGTCAGGAGATCGAGACCACAGTGAAACCCCGTCTCTACTAAAAATACAAAAAATTAGCCGGGCGTGGTGGCGGGCGCCTGTAGTCCCAGCTACTCAGAGAGGCTGAGGCGGGAGAATGGCGTGAACCCAGGAGGCGGAGCTTGCAGTGAGCCGAGATTGCGCCACTGCACTCCAGCCTGGGCGACAGAGCGAGACTCCGTCTCAAAAAAAGAAAAAAAAAAAAAAAAAAAAGAGTTAACCCTAGAGGACTTTCACAGAATGCTCTCTGGCAAATGGACATGACTCATTATCCTGCTTTTGGCAAGCTTTCTTTTATACGTGTAACTATTGATACGTTTTCTCATTTTATTTGGGCCACTTGTCAAACAGGAGAAAGTACAGCTCATGTTAAACGACATATGCTTTCCTGTTTCTCAGTTATGGGCTGTCCCGAGAAACTAAAAAGTGATAACGGCCCCGGCTACACTAGTGCTGCTTTTAAAAAGTTTATTCAGACATGGGCAATTACACAACTGGCATCCCCTATAACTCTCAAGGACAGGCTTTGGTTGAATGAGCCAATAAAACACTCAAAGATCAACTTCAAAAACAGGATACTGGCCAGGCGTGGTGGCTCACGCCTGTAATCCCAGCACTTTGGGAGGCTGAGGCGGGCGGATCACAAGGTCAGGAGATCGAGACCATCCTGGCTAACACAGTGAGACCCCGTCTCTACCTAAAAATACAAAAAATTAGCCGGGCGTGGCGGCACACACCTGTAGTCCCAGCTACTCGGAGAGGCTGAGGCAGGAGAATGGCGTGAACCCGGGAGGCGGAGCTTGCAGTGAGCCGAGATCGCGCCACTGCACTCCAGCCTGGGTGACAGAGCGAGACTCAGTCTCAAAAAAAAAAAAAAAAAAACAGGATACTAAATCAAAGGGAGATGCCACTACTCCTCATGCCCAATTAAATGTGGCTCTTTTCACACTAAATTTCTTAAACTTAACAAGAAATCAACCTTTCACAGCCGCAGAACAACATTTCACTAGAAATAAATTTGATCCACAAAAAGGAATGCGGGTACGGTAGAAGGATGCAAAAACTAACGCATGGGAATTAGGCACGGTCATCATTTGGGGTAGGTGCTTTGCTTGTGTTTCCCCAGGAAAAGGACTACAGCCCATGTGGGTCCCCTCCCGACAATTAAAACTGCACCATAACTCCACAAAGATGAAACGCTCCCAGAAACAAAAGGCAAAGACGCCTCAGAAACCAAAGAGCAACTTTCGCCGCCTGACACATAAACTGCATGACCTCCATATTGAGAAAAAATCTCGCCGTGTGACCTACAACGCCACTCGTTCAACTCCACCAACATGCGGTCATTCATATAAAGGTTCTATCTCATAAAACAGAACATGTTTTAAAAGAAAAAGGCATTCCAAAAACTACCGGTAATGTAATTCTGGCTGCCTTTATGGTAGTCAGCGCAGCGGTAAGTATACCACCGGCTGGGGCAATTCATAATTACACTTACTGGGCATATGTTCCTTTTCCCCCTTCTAATTCGGTCTGTCTCCTGGATGGACTCCCCAGTAGAAGTCTACACTAATAATAGTACATTCATGCCGGTCCCTAATGATGATAGGTTTCCAGCTCAACCAGAAGAAAAAGGTATGCACTTTAATCTGTCAATTGGCTATAAATATCCACCAGTATGCACTGGGATGTCGCCTGGCTGTTTAGCTTATTCTTACCAGAATTGGATGTGGACCGTACCGTCCTTTACAAATGATTCTTATCAAGTACATAATGTGTTCAGTAGTAATTCTTTTCAACTTCTCACTTTCAAACTTACTCCACATGAGGAATGCAGAGTTCCTCTCACTACCAAAAGTAATAAAACAGAAGGACTGCCAGACTGCCCAAAGAAACCTACAAAGGGGCCTTTTATAGTGACTTCAATGTTATGGGATGATTGTAATGCTCCCAAGGCCGTTTTGCTCCAAACTCTAGCCACGGGTATTGTTATCGATTGGCTCCAAAACGACATTATTGGCAAGATTGCTCCGGCAAAAATACCTCATGCTCGGAGTTTATTTCTTAGATTATATAGAGCATGGATGGCAGTCATATAGGCTGAGACAATGGGTGTCTCCTTACCCATCTAAATGGATGGATACAGGCATTGCTCCTCCTAGACCAAAAAAGATTCATCCCTTTGTTACCACAGAACATTCTGAACTATGGAAACTAGCTGCAACCTTGACAGGAATAAGGATATGGGACACTACCTATCAACTCCTTCGCACTAATACCAAAACACCCACATTCAGCATCACCTTCATTTCTCAACGGGGGATACCCATCAGGAGCTGTGTCAAACCCCCTTACATACTGTTGGTTGCAAATATAATTAGCATTCCCAATACACAAACTATAAAATGTGATAACTGTAAGCTGTTCACATGCATTGATACTACTTTTAATCCCACTACGAGTATTCTCTTAGTAAAGGCTAGAGAGGGGGTATGAATACCAGTTTCTTTACATCGTCCATGGGAGTCTTCCCCCTCTATTCACATAGTCAATGAAGCTCTTAAAGGTATCCTCAAAAAAAAACCAAAGAGATTTATTTTTACTCTTATTGCAGTCATTGCAGGATTAATTGCAGTTACTGCAACATCAGCAACTGCTGGAGTTGCCATCCACAGTTCTGTTCAAACCACTCACTATGTTAAAGCATGGCAAAAAAACTCCAGACTCTGGAATTCTCAGGCTCAAACTGATCAAAAATTAGCTAATCAGCCGGGCACGGCGGCTCATGCTTGTAATCCCAGCACTTTGGGAGGCCGAGGCGGGCGGATCACGAGGTCAGGAGACCGAGACCACGGTGAAACCCCGTCTCTACTAAAAAATACAAAAAATTAGCCAGGCGTGGTGGCAGGCACCTGTAGTCCCAGCTACTCGGGAGAGGCTGAGGCAGGAGAATGGCGTGAACCCGGGAGGCGGAGCTTGCAGTGAGCCGAGATTGCGTCACTGCACTCCAGCCTGGGCGACAGAGCGAGACTCCGTCTCAAAAAAAAAAAAAAAAAAATTTGCTAATCAAATTAATGATCTCCGCCAAAGTGTAACCTGGCTGGGAGATAGAGTTATGAACTTGGAACACCGTATGCAATTACAGTGTGATTGGAATACTTCTGATTGTTGCATAATGCCTTATGCTTATAATCAAGATCAATATAGCTGGGAAAAGGTCTCAAGACATTTAAAAGCCTGGGATGATAACTTAACCTTGAATATTTCACAACTTAAAGAGCAAATTTTTGAGGCTTCACAAGCCCATTTATCCACTGTTCCTGGCTCAGACATTTTTGAAGGCATAACTAATCAATTATCTGATTTTAATCCCTTCCAATGGCTGAAACCCTTCGGAGGATCATTGTTGTCACTGGCATTATTAATACTGGTATGCTTATGTTGTCTCCTTGTAGTCTGCAGATGCCTCCAAGGAGACTGAAACCAAGTCCGAAGTCAACGACAAGCAATGATGGCGATGGCGATCCTAGTTAATAAAAAGGGGGGAGATGTGGGCGGCAAGCCACCCAGGCGCCGAGGCAAGAACTGAGGACACGAGCTGTTCCAGTATCACAAAATATAAAAGAAGAATAGTTATACCAGATATAGATCTTAGATATGATTATATATCAATATCAATAATCACTAGTTGGTAGTAATTACTCTTTATTCCAATATTATAATAATCCCTGCTCTATAATCATAACCTAAGAAAAACCAGGCCATACAGAGATAGGAGCTGAGGGGACATAGTGCGGAGTGACCAGAACACAAGGGTGCAAGCCTTCTGTTATGCCCAGACAGGGCCACCAGAAGGGCTCCTTGGTCTAGCGGTGACGCCAGCATCTGGGAAGATGCCCGCTGCCAGGCGGACCGTGGTCTAGCGGTAGCAAAAAGTGTCAAGGAACACCACCCCTTACTTAGCAGACCGGGAAAGGGAGTCTCCTTTTCCCCGGAGGAGTTTAGAGAAGACTCTGCTCCTCCTCCTCTTGTGGAGGGCCTGACATCAGTCAGGCTTGCCCACAGTTATCCGGAGGCCTAACCGTCTCCCTGTGATGCTGTACTTCAGTGGTCACACTCCTAGTCCACCTTCATGTTCCATCCTGTACACCTGGCTCTGCCTTCGAGACAGCAGTAGCAAATTAGTGAAAGTACTAATAGTCTCTGATATGCAGAAATAATGGCGTAAGCTGTCTTTCTGTCTCCTCTCTCTCTGCCTCGGCTGCCAGGCAGGGAAGGGCCCCCTGTCCAGTGGACACATGACCCACGTGACCTTACCTATCACTGGAGATGACTCACACTTTTTACCCTGTCCCTTTTGCTTTGTATCCAATAAATAACAGTGCAGCCAGACATTCGGGGCCACCACCGGTCTCCGCACATTGGTGGTAGTGGTCCCCCGGGTCCAGCTGTCTTTTGTCTCTTTGTCTTGTGTCTTTATTTCTACACTCTCTCGTCACCACACACAGGGAGAAGCCCACTGACCCTGTGGGGCTGGTCCTTACAACAGTAGAAGAAACTGAGGCATAGGGAGCAGGCGTGACTAGGGTCGGGGGCAGTGCCACCTGGGAGACCCAAGAGCTTTATCCAGCTTCTCATGGCCTATCTGGGCTTGAGCCCAGCTGGGGTGGCCAGAGTAGGCCTGGCCAAGGGCCACCCACTCCCCAGTAGGCCCAGCAGAGAGGAGCGAATGGCCTCAGTGCGGGGGAGGGCCGGGCAAAGTCCAGCTGGAAAGAAAACAACTGGGGGGCGGGTAGCCAGGGACCCAGAAGCCAGCTCTGAGGCCCTGGCCAGCCGCTGCTGTGTCCCCTCCACAATACACACATACACAAGGATGGGGGCACAGAGCAGCCCCGCCCACCAGCACGGTCCCAGCTTCCAGCCAGCCACTGCTCTCCCAGCAATACCAGGCATGGCCTTGGAGTGTCCCCAGCAGAAGACAGGGCCCGCCCTCTGTGACTAGCCTTCAGCTTCCCATAGCTGGGGGAGGGAGGAAGGCTGCAAACAGATCCGCCGCTCAGGCCGGCTGGAAGCTTTGTGCCAGACGGGGGATGAGCTTCTGGCCTGCAACAAACTTGGACCAAATGTCACGCCCAAAGTATGTCATGACTGCCGGGCTGCGTGTACGTGTGCTCGTGTGTGCACATGTACGTAGGTGTATGCACATGTGTATGTGTGTGTTGTGTGTATAGGCATGTGTACACATACATATGTGCCCACACATGGCTGTCTCTGCATCTGAGCGCATACACACGTGTATGCATGCATGAACTTGTTGCTGTCTGTATGCACACGTCCATGGACCAGGGGAGCCTCACCTGGCCTCACAGCACGCTGGGCACCTGTGCTGCCACAGGGGACCTCGATGAACTCTGCCACTTCCTAATGAACCAACAGATAAGGGAGTGGGACAGACCATGACTACCACCACCACAGCAGTGTCCTGGGGCCATTCTGCTTACTGCTTACAATACTTCACACAGCTCAGCTCATTCTATCCCCATTTCACTAATGGCAGAACGGAGACACCAACAGTCAAGTAACTTGCCCAGGGTTGCCCGGCTAATAAAGACCCTGGTGAAATACAGAGTTAGTCAGACAGCAGAAATGCTACGGAGAAAAAGCCAGCAGGGTAAGGGGGAGAGGCTGCACCAGGAGGTGCCCAGCTGGCCATGCCACCCGCTTCCCCACTCAGCCCCCAAGCTCTGATGAGTGCCGGCCAAGGGAGGGAGCCCAGGGTGGTGGGGGCAGGAAGCCACGCCCACCCTGACTGCCCCAGGGACGGGTGTGTCGGCCGGGAGAAGGGGTCCTCGGCCCAAAATAGCCTGGGAATTTTCCATAGGCTCTGCAGCTCCTCCTGGAAGGTTCTGGAGTTCAGCTGGGTACCAAGACTCTGGCTTTCCCAGCCCCTGCTCAGCCTACCTCCATGTCTGGAGACTTACGGCCCAATCATGCAGCCCCCGTTACCCACTCCCCAACTTCCTGCCCTCCTGGCCTGAAAACCCACCACCCACATCAATGGGAGCCAAGCAGCCCCATGCTTACTGCAAGGAGGGCTTTAGCAGCGCTATCAGCCATTTACACTCTAGTGAGAGGGAGCTCATTGAAGGAGACTCCATTCATTTTTGTTTTTGTGAGACAGAGTCTCCCTCTGTTGCCCAGGATGGAGTGCAGTGGCACGATCTCAGCTCACTGTAGCCCCCGCCCCCCAGGTTCAAGCGATTCTCCTGCCTTAGCCTCCTGAGTAGCTGGGACTACAGGCATGTACCACCACACCCAGCTAATTTTTGTATTTTTAGTAGAGACGGGGTTTCACCATTTTAGCCAATCTGGTCTCAGACTCCTGACTTCAGAGGATTTATCTGCTTCGGCCTCCCAAAGTGCTGGGATTACAGGCGTGAGCCACCGTGCCCGGCCAGAGACTCCATTCTTAATAGCTTCAGCCCCTTTATTGAAGATAGGATGATAGAAGGCAGAGGGATAAGAGTTCAAGTCAGATACCTCATTCTTGGCAAAGCGAGAACCTCTCCAAGCCTGCTCTGCAAAATGAGGGTGTCTTGAGCCTTCCATGGGATGATGGCTGGGGAAGGCTAAGGTTGGGCATGGTGTTGGGGCAGCTTCCAGCCCGGGGCCAGCCCACTGCTGGCAGGTGTGGTGGGTGGATAGTCGCCCACACTATGGGGATGGGGCAGGCTGTAGTGCTTTCATACACCCTACAGCCACTGTCCACAGACTTCCCCGTCAGGCCCTGTTGGGGGTTTACAAACATCAACTACATGCATCTAAACATCAACCCAACAGGGGAGGCACTTTTAGCAGCCCTGTTTTACAGATGAGGAAACTAAGGCACAGAGTTAAGCCAGTGATTCTACTTCCCACTGTAATGCAGTCAGGAATCTCTGGGGATCTTGTTCAAATGCAGATTGCCATTCAGCAGGTGTGGGCTGGGGCCTGAGATTCTTCATTTCTTTTTTATATTTTTTGAGACAGGGTCTTGCTTTGTTACTCAGGCTGGAGTTCGGTGGCGCAATCATGGCTCACTGCAGCCTCAACCTCCTGGGCTCAAGGGATCCTCTCACTTCAGCCTCCCAAGTAGCTGGGACTATAGGCGTGTGCTACCACAACCGGCTAACTTTTTAATTTTTTGTAGAGACAAGGTCTCGCTATGTTGTCCAGGCTGGTCTCGACCTCCCAGGCTCAAGGGATTCTCCCACCTCGGCCTCCCAAAGTGCTGAGATTACAGGCTCGAGATTCCTGGCCAAGATTCTACATTTCTAAGGCACTCCCAGTGAGGCAGCTGTCCCTGACCCAGGGAACACGGCAGCAGCCCAGCTACACTGGCCCATCTCACAGCCCAAGGCTCACCAGTGCAAGAGATGGAAGGGAAATGGGGCAGGGATGGGGGTGAGACTCTAGAAGAGCAGCGAAGTTACCTTAGTGCACCTGGATTCCTCCTTTGTAAACAGACAGAGACACTGAGCTGACCCATCCCAGTCCCCAGCGCAGCTGAGCCCCAGCCTGGCAGAACTGCCGGCACGTGGGCCGAGGGGCGGGGCGGGTCAGCTGAGCCCAGATAGAAGGGTCCCTGGAAGCGACAGAGGTCGAGAACGAGCCAGAGGTTGACGCAGCAGCGTCAGGCTGGCCTAGCCACATTCCCCTCCATTGTTCCGGGGAGAGCGGGGGTCTGGCGAGGGAGGAGCAGAGAGAGAGGAGGTGGAGGGACAGGAAGGGTTGGGGGTTGGAGTGTCCAGCGGGAGGAACGGGAGGCAAAGGGGAGGGGGCAGCCAGGCCGGAGCCAGCCCTCCGCTGGCTAAGGACCTGAAGCCAACAGCCACAGAGAAGTGCAAACAGGCGGGCAGGGAAGGTGCAGCCCGGCGCCCAAGTCCGCCCAGAGCCCCCTCCCAGACCCCGCCAAGCTGGGAATAGCTCTTCCGCCCTCAGGAGCCCCTGAATGCTGGGAAGAGGCCGGAAACCCGAGGAGTGTACCAGGAACCCAAGGGGGCCTCCAACATTGCCGCTGCCTGTGCCCCCATTAGCACCCCTGGACGGCCTCGACCGGACGGGCGACCCCACCCAGCAGGTAGACGGTCACCCCACCGCCACCACCCACCTGGGACCCTTCACCTGCCCCAGTTCTCACCCTGGACTGCCTCTCTCGCGGGAAGCCCAAGCCCTCCTTCTCAGCAAGAACCCTACTCTACACTCCTCCCCCCACTCAATCCTTCCATCCTTCCCTCCCTCTCGGGGGGCTTTGGCTCAGACCTGAGATTGAGCCCTGACTGCTCCCCACTCCCTCTGTGACCCATGCCAGGCGATTTCACCGCCCCACCCGAGTTTCCTCATCTGTCAAAGGGGACAGGAACGGTGCTGCGTCGCAGGGCTCGGACGCTATGCAGATGGTGCCGCGAAAATGCCAAGCGCACGGCGGGCTCAGTCAACAATAGTTGTGCGGCTGGTGGTGGAACTGTCAGGCACAGGCCCATCTGAAACCATCTTCCCTCCCATTCCTGCCCCTGCTGATGGAACACAAACCAAATGCGCTGGCTTTGCCACTCCGTGAAACAAAGACCGTTCCCCTACCTAGGGGACCCACCGTCAACCACCCTCAACCCCACCCCAGGGCCCCACGCTGGGCCTAGCTCAGCTCATTCAAAGCATCTACTCCGAGCCGGGCTCTGCGCCTCTTTCTTGCGCTGAAGGGACCAGCATGGAGAACTCACGGTCATCACCGAGGCCAGGCAGGGAGTGCAGAGGGCGGTGGGGTCTCCAAGGAGGACCCCGAGCCCAGAGGAGGGCCAAAGGCCCGAAGGGAGGGAGAACAGAGGCAGAGAGCGGCTGGAGAAGGTAGCGGCGGAGATAACAGGAAGCCCTGCTGAGAAGTCGGGGACTTAGACGACAATGGGACTTCGGTGGACGATTTTGAACGGGGGGGGGGGTTGATCTAAGCGGATTGTTTTTATAAGTTCCCTCTGGCTTCAGAGTGACGAGCAGATGACAGGGGCAAGACTGGGCACAGAGAGACTGAGAAATATCAAAACAGCAAGTTAAAAAACAGTAGCTTACGTGTCTCCCGGCTCGGGGCTAGCTGCCGCCTTTTACTCTCACACACCCTCTCATGCCAGGAGAAGTCAGAGCCCAGTCTGCAGATGGGGAATCTGAGGCTCCCAGAGGCCTCCTATTTGGCAGAGATTTCCCCACCTGTAAGACCCGAGGCCCTGCCTGGAGCGGGACGTCTCCGCCTCCCCAGCACACACATGCACTCCAACCTCAGAAAACCGTAGGGCGGGCGGCTTCCTTTTTAAAAATCAAAAAAGAACGTTTCACTTCCGGCCTGCAAACCTGGACCGCCAGCGCAGCCTGCGGAAAGGGGGCCTGTGGGCGCGGGTGAAGTTTTTCTCCAGCGCCTAGGGCACCCCCACCCCCATCCGGGCGCAAACACCCGGGCTGAGCGCGCCCTGCGGCTCCTCCTCCCCCAGATGCGGCTAATCGCGCGGCGCCAGGACGGCTCCCCACCTCCCCCGCCAGGCTTGGCCGCCGTCCCAACAACGAGCCACAGCTGGCGCGGCCAGGCCCGGCGGGGGGTGGCTCTGCTTCCCGCGTGCGACGCCCCCCGCGCCTCGCCCCACCGCCCCGCGAGTCCCCCCCTCCAGGGCTCCTGCCCAAAGGCAAAAGCGGCGGGGAGGGCGGGGAGAGCTTCCCCTGCACGCAGAGAACAGGTGGCCAGGCGGGAAGTACTACCCGACGTCCGCCTAGAATCCTTGCCGCTGTTGCCACACCCACCCCTTCCCCTGGGGAGGAGCAACCCGCGTTCCCTAAACAGGCCTCGAGAAACCCAGCCCGGAGCCCTCCGCTGCCGAGCTAGAAGACTCTGCAGGAGGGGGGACGATGGAGGCAGAGGAAGCCAAGGCCCCACCCCTGCGCCTCCCGGGGCCTCGGGCCAGTGGCGCCCACCACGACCCTCCTGGGTCCCCGAGAAGAGCTCCCTACCCCGAGATCCGTTCTGCTCCGCCAGCCGCTTCGCTCGGACTGGGAGCGCGGAGATGGGGAGGGGGCGTGGCCCGAGGGGGGGTGAGGCGCCGATCCCCGCCCCCAGGGGCTCCCAGCCAATGGGGCTGCAGGAGGGAGCCCGGGACGGCGGGGGCGGGCGGGGCGGGAGTGGCCTGGACAGGACCTTTGTGTCCGCGCCTGGGAATGGCGGGAGAGCGGAACGCAGAGCGCGGGGCGTAGGGGCCGTGGCGGGGCTGGGCTGCACCCACCAGCAGAAAACGCCCCTGCAAAGTGGGGGAACTGTGTCCCTACGCCCGTGCAGTTCCTTCCCCTTGCCACGCGCGCCAGGTGCGGCTCCCACCTGCCTTTGGCTCTAGAATCTGTATAAGCCCGGGGCGCGTCACTTTTAGCAGAAAGGAAATAAAGAAATGAAAAGACAGAAGAAAACAAGCAAAAAACAGAAAGGAGGAAAAAGGAAAGAAAAAATACACACTCACACACACAACAGAAAAACAGGGTTTTATTTTCCCGTTGGGGATTTTGGTTTTGTTCTCTTCTCTTGTTTCATTTCTAGCCTTCCTTGAGTCCTCTGTTTTCGGAGGTAAAAAATATTACCTCTGTTTTGCAGAAGAAGAAACTGAGGCACAGAGAGGCGACCAGCCCATGGGCACGGCCAGTGGAGAGCAGCCCCTGAAGGCGAGCCCAGATACCGGGACCAGGGTCAGGTTGCTATTTGAGGGGCCCAGGGAAGGAGAGAGGTCCCCGGAGCTCGCCCGGGACAACAGGGCCCCCGGAGGGGGCGGTGAGAGGACTGCCTGCCTCACTCTGCAGCCTCTATTGGGGCCACTGCGGAAAAGGCCCAGCAGCGAAACCAACTGGTCCAAGCCAGGCAGGGAACCGTCCTAGACGGCTGGTGAGAATAACCGCGCAGCTGCTATGGAAAAAGCCTGGCGGTTCCTCAAACCACGAGCCCTGGAGTCTCCATAAGACCCAGCAACTCCACTCCTAGGTGTCTGCGCGCAAGAGAAATGAAAATGTTTGCCCGCACAAAAATTTACTTGAGGCCGGGCGCGGTGGCTCACGCCTGTAATCCCAGCACTTTGGGAGGCCAACGCGGGCGGATCACGAGGTCAGGAGATCGAGACCCCGGGGAAACCCCGTCTCTACTAAAAATACAAAAAATAAGCCCGGCGCGGTGGCGGGCACCTGTAGTCCCAGCTACTCGGGAGGCTGAGAGAGGAGAATGGGTGACCCCGGGAGGTGGAGCTTGCAGTGAGCCGAGATCGCGCCGCTGTACTCCAGCCTGGGCGACAGAGCGAGACTCCGTCTCAAATAAATAAATAAATAAATAAATAATTTACTTGTTGGGCTGGGCGTGGTGGCTCACGCCTGTAATCCCAGCACTTTGGGAGACCGAAACAGGAGGATCTCTTAAGCCCAGGAGTTCAAGACCAGCCTGGACAACATAGTAGGACCCCTTCTCCACAAAAAAAAAAAAAAGTTTTAATTAGCCAGGAGTAGTAGCACCCACCTGTAGTCCCAGCTACTGGGGAGGCTGAGGTGGGAGGATCCCTTGAGCCCAGGAGATCGAGGCTGCAGTGATCCGTGACTGCAGTGCTGCACACCAGCCTGGGTGACAGAGTAGGGTTTATAGCAGTATTACTCATAGTAGCCAAAAGGTAGAAACAGCTCAGATGTCCATCAAATGATGAAAGGATAAACAAAATGTTGTGTATCTATACAGTAGACAACTATTCACTCATCAACAGGAATGCAATCTTGATGCATGCTACAACACAGAGGAACCTTGAAAATATGCTAAGAGAAAGAAGCCAGACAAAGGCCGCACGTTGTGTGATTCTATCTGTATGAATTGTTGTGAATGGGCAAATCTCTAGAGACAGGAGGTAGACTAAGGGTTGCCAGAGGCTGGGGGTGGGGGTGGGGGCTAGACGGTTGATACTTAAAATGTAAAGGGGTTTCTTTTTGAGATGATAGAAATGTGCTGAAATTGATGGTGGCGATAGTTGCACAAGTCTGTGAATACACTAAACATCATTGGGTTGTGTGCTTTCAGTGGGTGAAATATATGGTGTATGAATTATGACTCAGTTAAGCTGTTTTTAAAAAGTCAAGGCCAGGCACAGTGGTTCATGCCTGTAACCCCAGCACTTTTGGGAGGCCTGGGCGGGCGGATCACTTGAGCTGAGGAGTTCACAACCAGCCCGGCCAAAATGGTGAAACCCTGTCTCTACTAAAAATACAAAACTTATCCCAGCATGATGGTGCACGCCTGTAATCCCAGCTACTCGGGAGGCTGAAGCATGAAAATCGCTTGAACCTGAGAGGTGGAGGTTGCAGTGAGCCGAGATTGTGCCACTGCAGTTCAGCCTGGGTGACAGAACCAGACTCCACCTCAATAAGTAAATACATAAATAGTCAAACAAGTGGGGACCCTGGGGTGGCGGTGGGGGAAGGCCATGACCAGGAGGGGCACAAGGTGGGATTCTAGGATCTGCTAAACTTCTGTCCCTCAGGCTGGGTACATAGGTGTGTTCACTTTATGAAAATTCATCCACGGCCAGGCGCTGTGGCTCATGCCCATAATCCCAGCTACTTGGAAGCCCAAGACAGGAAGATGCCTAGAAGCCAGGAGTTCAAGACAAGCCTGGGCAACATAGCATATTTTATTTCTAAAAAAAAAAAAAAAAGAGGAAGAAAGGGAGGGAGGGAGGAGTGAGAGAGAGAGAAAGAAAAAAAAGAGGGCTGGGCACAGTGGCTCATGCCTGTAATCCCATGGGAGTCTGAGGCAGGCACATCACATGAGCGCAGGTGTCAGAAGTTTCAGTGAGCTATGATCATGCCACTGCACTCCTGGGCAACAGAGGGAGGCCCTGTGTGTAAACAAACAAACAGACATGGACTTTGCTTTTTAGGGCAGTTTAGGTTTACAGCAAAATTGAGCAGAAAGGGCTGGGCCTAGTGGCTGACACCTGTAATCCCGGCACTTTGGGAGGATCACCAGAGGTCAGGAGTTTGAGACCAGCCTGGCCAGCATGGTGGAACCCTGTCTTTACTAAAATAACAAAAATTAGCTGGGCGTGGTGGTAGCGCCTGTAATCCCAGCTACTCAGGAACCTGAGGCTGGAGAATGGCTTGAACCTGGGAGACAGAGGTTGCAGTGAGCCGAGATCGCGCCACTGCACTCCAGCCTGGCCGCCAGAGTGAGATTCCATCTCAAAAAAAAAAAAAAAAAAAAATTAGCTGTATGTGGTAGCACATGCCTCTGGTCCCAACTACTTGGGAGGCTGAGGCAGGAGGATACATTGAGCCCAGTAGGTGGAGGCTGCAATGAGCCATGATTGCACCACTGCACTCCAGTCTGGCAATAGAGCGAGAGATCCTGTCTCAAAAAAGAACAAAACAAAAAAAACTGACCAGGCATGGTGGCTCACACCTGTAATCCCAGCACTTTGGGAGGCTGAGGCAGGCAGATCACCTGAGGTCGGGAGTTTGAGAGCAGCCTAACCAACATGGAGAAACCCCGTCTCTACTAAAACTACAAAATTAGCTGGGTGTGGTGGTGCTTGCCTGTAATCCCAGCTACACGGGAGGCTGAGGCAGGAGAATCACTTGAACCCGGGAGGTGGAGGTTACCATGAGTTGAGATCGCAGCATTGCACACCAGCCTGGACAACAAGAGCAAAAATCCATCTAAAAAAAAAAAAAAAAAAAAAAGCTGAGCAGAAAATACAGGGATTTTCCAGACACTCCTGACCAGCACACATGCACAGCACCCTCTTGCTATCCACATCACATGCCCGAGTGGTGCATTTGTTACAGTGGGTGAACCTACACTGACATGTCATCGCCCAGAAACCATGGTTTAAATGCGGGTCACTCCTTGTTCTGTACGTTCTGTTTGTTTGAACAAATGTATAATGGCATGGATCTCCCATTACAGTGTCATACAGAGTAGTTTCACTCCCTGAAAAATCCTGTTTTTCAACAGCTTTATTGAGATATAACTGACATCCAATTAAATGCACACATTTAAAGTGTATAGTCTTTTGTTATTGTTGCTATTTTTGTCGAGACGGAGTCTCACTCTGTCACCCAGGCAGGAGTGCAGTGGCGCGACCTTGGCTCACTGCAACCTTTACCTCCTAGGCTCAAGCCATCCTCCCACCTCAGCCCTTCCCAGTAGCTGGAACCACAGGTGTGCAACACCAAGCCTGGCTAATTTTTTTTTTTTTTTTTTTTTAGTAGAAACCGGGTTTTCTATGTTGCCCAGGCTGGTCTCAAACTCCTGAGCTCAAGCAATCCACCTGCCTCTCCGCCTCCCAAAAGTGCTGGGATTACAGGCCTGAGCCACCACGCCCAGCCTCGTGTACAAGTCTTTGTAGGGACATGTTTTCGTTTCTCTTGGGTCAACACTAGGATTGGAGTGGCATTTATCACAGCTAGGCGCAGTAGAATCCATACGAAGTTGTGAAATATGTATTCAAGTGTGGTGTGTAAAGATTTTACTATGAATTGCTTTTTTATTTTTCTTTTATGTTACCATTGGGGCATTACATTGAACTTCTTTTTTTTTTTTTTCCCAGGGATGGAGGCTTGCTTGCTGCTGTCACACAGGCTGGAGTGCAGTGGTGCAATCTCGGCTCACTGCAACCTCCACCTCCGGGTTCAAGCGTGCCTCAGCCTCCCGTGCAGCTGGGATTACAGGTGCCCGCCACCACACCGGGCTAATTTTTGTTTTTAGTACAGACAGGAGGGTTTCACCATGTTGGCCAGGCTGGTCTCGAACTCTTGAGCTCAAGTGATCTGCCCACCCCGGCCTCCTCCCAAAGTGCTGGGATTACAGGTGTGAGCCACTGTGCCCGGCCTTGACTTTTTTTTTTTTTTTTTTGAGACAAAGTCTCACTCTGTTGCCCAAGCTGGAGTGCAGTGGCACGATCTCAGCTCACTGCAAACTTCATCTCCCGGGGTTCAAGTGATTCTCCCACCTCAGCCTTCCGAGTAGCTGGGATTACAGGCACATGCCACCACGCCCGGCTAATTGTTATTTATTTATTTATTTTTTTATTTTATTTTATTTTTTTTTTTGAGACGGAGTCTCGCTCTTTCACCCAGACTGGAGTGCAGTGGCGCAATCTCGGCTCACTGCAGGCTCCGCCCCCCGGGGGTTCACGCCATTCTCCTGCCTCAGCCTCCCGCCTAGCTGGGACTACAGGCGCCCGCCACTTCGCCCGGCTAATTTTTTGTATTTTTAGTAGAGACGGGGTTTCACTGTGTTAGCCAGGATGGTCGATCTCCTGACCTCGTGATCCGCCCGCCTCGGCCTCCCAAAATGCTGGGATTACAGGCGTGAGCCACCGTGCCCGGCCAATTTTTGCATTTTTAGTAGAGAGGGGGTTTCACCATGTTGGCCAGGCTGGTCTCAAACTCCTGACCTCAAGTGATCCGCCCACCTCAGCCTCCCAAAGTGCTGGGATTACAGGCATGAGGCACTGCGCCCAGCCTGAACTTTCTCTTAACATGTGTGTTAAGAAACATAAATTTCTATGGATTTCATCCGGGATGGCAAAGGGCCCACTGCCAATGTTTCTTAGAGAACGGGGATCTGGTGGCTGGTAGGATGAGAAGTAAAGCTCAGAGTTTATGCCGTAAAACACCCTAGAGGCCCAGGCTCGGCTGGAGCTCTTCCTGTTGCAGAAGGTGGGGAGCAGGCATAGGCAATGGGGGGGATGGGGCTGGGGCCTGGGAGCACGGCCTCTCTCTGCTTCTGCGTGGTCAAATCTGACCCTCTTTCCCTTTGCAGCTTCTGGGGTATTCACCTCACCCTGCTCACCCTGCTGATAAGGTCAGACATAGATTATGCAGCGTTTCCTGTTTCTTTTTTCTTTTTTTTGGAGACAGAGTCTCGTTCTGTCGCCCAGGCTGAAGTGCAGTGGTGCGATCTCAGCTCACTGCAAGCTCCGCCTCCCAGGTTCACGCCATTCTCCTGCCTCAGCCCCGCCAGGAGCTGGGACTACAGGCACCCGCCACCACGCCCGGCTAATTTTTTGTATTTTTAGTAGAGATGGGGTTTCACCATGTTAGCCAGGATGGTCTTGAGCTCCTGACCTCATGATCCGCCCACCTCAGCCTCCCAAAGTGCTGTGATTACAGGCGCAAGCCAGCGCGCCCGGCCTTTTTTTTCTTTTTTTTTTTTGGAGATAGGGTCTTGCTTTGTTGCCCAGGCTGGAGAGCAGTGGAGTGATCACCGCTCACTGCAGCCTCTACCTCCAGGTTTAAGCAGTCCTCCCGCTCAGCCTCCCAAGTAGCTGGGACCACAGGCATGCACAACCACACCTGGCTAATTATTTGTATTTTTATTATTTGTAGAAACAGGGTCTCACATTGTTGCCCAGGCTGGTCTGGAACTCCTGGGCTCAAGCAGTCCTCCTGCCTCGGCTTCCCAAAGTGCTAGAATTACAGGCAGCAGCCACCGTGCCCAGCCTTCTGATTCTTATTCTTTGATCTGTTTTTTGTTTTTTGTTTTTTTTGAGGCAGAGTCTCACTCTATCGCCCAGGCTAGAGTGCAATGGCAAAATCTCTGCTCACTGCAACCTCCGCCTCCCGGGTTCAAGCGATTCTCCTGCCTCAGTCTCCTGAGTAGCTGGGACTACAGCCACGCACCATCACTCCTGGCTAAATTTGTGTATTTTGGTAGAGATGGGGCTTGACCATTTTGGTCAGGCTGGTCTCGAATGCCTGACCTCAAGTGATCCTCCTGCCTTGGCCTCCCAATATGCTGGGATTACAGGCGTGAGCCACTGTGCCCAGCCCGCCCTCATTCTTTAACGTGCATTTATTGAGCACCTAATATATGCCAGGCACACAAAACTGAGCAAGGCAGATGAGGTCCTTACTTACCCCAAGGAGCCCACATTTTAGTGGAGGAAACAGATGCCAGACACGTTCTTCTTTTTTTTTTTTTTTCTTGAGATATAGTCTTGCTCTGTCACCCAGGCTGGAGTGCAGTGGCGTAATCTCTGCAAGACTCCATCTCGGACAAAAAAAAAAAGAAAGTACCAAGATCCGCTTCCTGTTCTGAGAGGACCCCCGAGCCTACTGTGCGGAGGAAGAGTGGCGGGGATTGAGCCAAAGACAGGAGGTGACTGTCCAGAAGGAAGTGGCCCTAACAGACAGCATGGACACTGCACAGGGGAAGCAATTGTGCCCAGAGCCTGAGGTTCCAGGCCCCTCTTCTCTGAGACCCCTGGCAGAGGGATGCTTCCTGGGGAGGGGGCTTCATTCTACACGGCCTTTGGGGGGCACACTGGGGCAGCACAGGGGCCCAGGTTCCAGTCCTAGCCTGGCCCGCAATTGCTGCATGGTTTGGGGCGAGCTGACCCGAGCCTCATTTCCCCATCTGTAGAATGGGGCAATAACTCTCCTGCCCACGTTCCCCGCAGCACCGTTCACAACAGCCAAGATTTGGAAGCAATCTAAGGTTGGGTGTGGTGGCTCACTCCTGTAATCCCAGCACTTTGGGAGGCTGAGTAGCCTCGACCTACTGGGCTCAATGTTATCCTACTGCCTCAGCCTCCCAAGTAGTTGGGAACAGAGGCACGTGCCACAACATCCAGCTAATTTTTTTTTTTTTTTGGAGATAGAGTCTCACTCTGGTGCCCAGGCTGGAGTGCAGTGGTGCAATCTCGGCTCACTGCAACCTCTGTCTCCCGGGTTCACTCCACACACCCGACACACACATCTCCCACACAAATACACGCAGGTGGAAGCACACACAACCACATTCTCTCATCACATCCACACCCCGAGGCTTTCTCAGTCTGGAGATGGCCCTTCCTCCTCCACCAGGCAGGCCTCCAGGCTCTGAGGGAAGGGGACGGAGGGATGGATAGATGGACAGATGGCAGCTGCTGGGGAAGAAGTGGCCCTGAAAAAGCCCCCATCTCTTCAGCTGGGGGTCCTCCTTTAGTTCCTGGGAACAAGAATTCCTCCCCCTCCTTTTCTCTCCCTGAGTAAGCAATGTGGCTGGAGTAGGGAGGGTGGTGCCTACAGCAGCCCCTATACCTCATTCACCCCCATCCTGCCCGACCCATCCACTCCCCACCACAAGATGGAAGATAAGGCAGTCCGCATGGTTAGCAGAGCCAGAAATTCAACCCAGAGAGGTTAGGGGATGCCCCAGTATGACCCAGCAAGTCACCACCCCAGGACTTCAGGGTCCACATGCAGATGAGATATATGGAACCCCACTGCTGAGCCAGAGTGAGGAAGGGAGGGCTCTGGGGGCAGCCAGCCCCTCCCCAGGCAGGAAGAAGCCACTGCCCCATCTCCAGGCCCCTCTGTAATCCAGGCCCCTCTGTCACCCAACCTCCTGCACGGATTGTGCAATAATTACAGGTACAGCTCATTCCTCCAATTCCTTCTTCCTTATTATCTCATCGCCTCTGCTCAAGCTGGGCCCTTCTAGGAAAAGAAGATGAGTAGGAAGGAAAAAAATGTCCCATCTCCTTTTCCCGTAAACAGCCCTGGCCACAGAGTCTTCCTGATTGCACACAAAGAAAGTGTAGCCCAGAGACGGGAGTCTGGTGCCCCAAATCACACAGCAGGAAAGGCCCCACACACGGGCCTCCCCAGGTCCCCAGCTGCCAAAATTCCAGGCTCATTGCATTCCTGGGTGGCCTGCCCCCTGCCTTGGCCTTTGTGACTCTGCTAATTAAATTTATTGTCATGGTTCTTGTCAATATGTTAATATTAATTGCCAATTTACTGCATGCTTTCCATGTGCCAAGTATGGAGCTAAGTGCTTCATGTGGATATATATATATATATATATATATGTATTTTTTTTTTTTTTTTTTGAGACAGAGTCTCACTCTGTCACCGAGGCTGGAGTGGAGTGCTGCAATCTGGGCTCACCGCAGCATCCACCTCCTGGGTTTCAGCGATTCTCCTGCCTCAGCCTCCCAAGTAGCTGGGATTACAGGTACATGCCACCACATTTGGCTAATTTTTGTACTTTTAGTAGAAATGGGGTTTCACCATGTTGATCAGGCTGATCTCAAACTCCTGACCTCAAGGGATCCTCATGCCTGGGCCTCCCAAAGTGTTGGATTACAAGGCTGAGCCACTGCGCCAGACCCATGGATTTCTTTCATTCTTTAGTCGTTTGAGCAATCTTTTTTCTTTTTTTTTTTTGAGACTGAGTCTTGCTCTGTCGCCCAGGCTGGAGTGCTATCTCGGCTCACTGCAACCTCCTCCTTCTCCTGCCTCAGCCTCCCAAGTAGCTGGGATTACAGTTGCGCACCACCATGCCCAGGTGATTTTTGTATTTTTGTAGAGACGGGGTTTCCCCATGTTGGCCAGGCTGGTCTCGAACTCCTGACCTCAGGTGATCCACGTGCCTCGACCTCCCAAAGTCGAGGGGATTACAGGCGTGAGCCACCGTGCCCAGCTCATAACACTGTCAGCAGAAGGTATTATTTTTGCAGGGGAGGAAACTGAGGCTCAGCGAGGAGAAGACACCTGTCCAGAGTCACACAGCTCGGAGAGAGCCTACAGTTTGACCACCTTCATCCTCCTCTGTGCCAGGCCTTATTTGGGGGATAAAGAGGTGTTTTTTTGTTTGTTTTTTGTTTTTTTTGAGACGGAGTCTCACTCTGTCGCCCAGGCTGGAGTGCAGTGGCGCGATCTCTGCGCGCTGCAAGCTCCGCCTCCCGGGTTCACGCCATTCTCCTGTCTCAGCCTCCCGAGTAGCTGGGACTACAGGCGCCCGCCACCTCCCCCGGCTAATTTTTTTCTATTTTTTAGTAGAGACTGGGTTTCACCGTGTTAGCCATGACGGTCTCGATCTCCTGTCCTCGTGATCCGCCCGCCTCGGCCTCCCAAACTGCTGGGATTACAGGCGTGAGACACCGCGCCCGGCCTGGGGGCTGAAGAGGTTTAAAAAAAAACAAAAATCCAGTCTTCCAGAAGCCCTGACCCATGCAGCTTCCCGGTGGGGCACTGTGTCCTGGGTGCTGAGGGCCTGTGGTCTAGTTCAGCTGTCCCGCAGCCGTGCTGTGTGACCTCGGCTGGCTTTGCAACCTTTTCTGGCCAGGCCTGTGGGTGATGGGGTGGGAGAGAGGTGTCCTCGCCCCATAGCAGGGTTTGCAGAGGGAGAAATCGAGGCGTACTCATGGCAGCCCGGTGCTGCCCCCTGGTGGCGATGGCCGGGAAGGGCAGAGCCAGAGAGCATCCCCCTCCATCAGCTCCCTCATCCATTCACCCTCAAGGCTTCCGCAGTTCAGACATCACGCCTGGGGTTCCGGACCTGTGTTAGGGGGACCATCGCTTCAAAATCCCCAGGGAAGAAGGCGGTCCCTAACCTTTCCCAAAATGTGTAACCTCAAGTCTCTACAAGAAGCCTAGGCCTGGAGCAGTGGCTCATGCCTGTAATCTCAGCATTTTGGGAGGCCAAGGCGGGTGGATCACATGAGGCCAGGAGTTTGAGGCCAGCCTGGCCAAAAAGGTGAAGCCACGTCTCTACAAACACTACAAAAATTAGCTGGGCGTGGTGGTGCACGCATATAGTCCCACCTACTCAGGTGGCTGAGGCATAAGAATTGCTTGAATCCAGGGAGGTTGAGGCTGCAGTGAGCTACGATTGTGCCACTGCACTCCAGCCTGGGCAACAGAGCAAGACTCTGTTTCAAAAAAAATGAGAAAAAAGAAGCCCAGGCCGTGGGCTGTGACATCCAGGGATTTCAGGCCCAGTGGTTGGGCCGTGATGAGTGGCAGATACATTTCATTCATTCATTTATTCATTCATTCATTCGTTCATTCACACATTCGACCTGGGGATGCAGCAGGAAGACATGCAGGCAAGGTCCTGGCCCCCACAGCTCCACAGGGAGACAATCGTCAAACCTCAGACTCCAGCACATACAGGGAGGGGGTGGGCGTGTGCTGAGGCAAGGTCAGAGCCAAAGGAGCAGCAAGGACAGAGCCAGAAGGTGTGTAAGGGGCAGAGAAGATGGGCTCCTGGACAGGGATGTCAACCTGAGATTTCAAGACAGCTGGCCTGATGTGGCCAAGGGCAGCAGGGCAGGGTGAAAGGGCCCTGGAGACTAAGCCACAGATTCACTCGAGCTGCTGGTAAAGGCTGCCTCCGCACCACACAGCAGGGGGTCAGTGAAGTCCACGGAATGAGGAAGGGGTCGGAGGAGGAGGTGGGTGGAGGTGAGGTATGCTGGACTCAGACAGGAGCCCATCGACAGGGTGAGGCCGTGTTGCTCAGCCTTTCGCCAGCCGGGACCCATGTCCAGAATTTTGCCGGACATGGGAACCGCCTGAATTATTGATTCACTGGATACCTCTTTAAAAGCTGTTCCCTTTTAAAAGTTTTTTTTTTTTTTTTGAGACAGAGTCTCACACTGTAGCTTAGACGGGAGTGCAGTGGCACGATCTCTGCTTGCTACATACAGCCTCTGCCTCCTGGGTTCAAGCAATTCTCCTGCCTCAGCCTCCTGAGTAGTTGGGATTACAGGCGTGTGCCACCATGCCTGGCTAATTTTTGTGTTTTTAGTAGAGACGGGGTTTCACCATGTTGGCCAGGCTGGTCTCGAACTCCTGACCTCCAGTGACCTGCCTGATTCAGCCTCCTACAGTGCTGGGATTACAGGCACGAGCTACCACGCCTGGACCCCTTCCTTTACTTTGGTAGCTGCTGAATAGCTGTGCCAATGGATGTGGGGGTTTCTTCTAGTTTTTTGCCACTGCATTGAGTAGCTTCGTGCCTATAGCACTTCATATTTTTGCCAGTTCATCTCTGGGTTGGATTTCTGTTATAGAAATGGTATTCCTGGGTTGCAGGGCCCCACGCGGCAGCTCCCGTAGATATTGCAGCTCCCCACATTGTGGTAGGATGGGAACTGCCTGTTTCCCCCACTGGCCGTAACTTTTAGCTTCTGTCAATCTGACAGAGAAGCAATGCAATCTTCAGATGTTCCTGATACACTCTGGCATGATGAGACACCATCCGTGGCTAAGAGCCAGGATAGTGGCCGGGCGCGGTGGCTCACGCCTGTAATCCCAACACTTTGGGAGGGCGAGGCGGGCAGATCACCTGAGGTTGGGAGTTCAAGACCAGCCTGACCAACATGGAGAAACCCCTTCTCTCCTAAAAATACAAAATTAGCCCGCATGGTGACACATGCCTGTAATCCCAGCTACTTGGGAGGTTGAGGCAGGAGAATTGCTTGAACCCGGGAAGCAGAGGTTGCCATGAGCCGAGACCATGCCATTGCACTCCAGCCTGGGCAACAAGCGCAAAACTCCGTCTCAAAAAAAAGATCTGGGAGAGCATCAGATTGGTGCCCCATGGCTGCATCTAATCCTGACTTTGCCCTTCCTCGCTGTGTCCTTGTGTAAAGCCCTTGGTCTGCCCTTGGCACAGAGGATGAGGTCTATAATTGGGAGTTCCTCTTCTGAGCCATTCAAGCCATTTGCATTTTACGATAATATTGCTGGCTTCATTAGGAAGGGAAAATGAAGCAGGCAAAAGGAAAAGAATGCTGGCTTCGCTGACCACATCAAGAGCAGACCCCTCACCTGGGTTATGTCATCTGATTTCACAACAACCCTATGAGCTTCTTATTACCCCTATTTTACAGATGAGGAAGGGAGGGGTTGGAGGTTTAAAGAAAAGTGGGGGCCGGGCATGGTGGCTCACACCTGTGATCCCAGCACTTTGGGAGGCTGAGGCAGGAGGATCACATGAGGCCAGGGTTTCAAGACCAACCTGGGCAATATAGTGAGATCCCTTCTCTACTAAAAATAAGAAAAAATTAGCCAGGCATGGTGGTAAGCACCTGTAGTCCCAGCTACTCCAGAGGCTGAGGTGGGGAGGAAGACGAGCCCAGGAGTTTGAGGCTGCAGTGAGCTATGGTTGCGCCACTGCACTCCAGCCTGAGCCACAGAGCAAGACCCTGTCTCAAAGCAAAAAGAAAAAAGTGGGACCTCACCCAAGCTCAAAAAGCTGAATAAGCAGGAGGCAGACTGGACTTTCGAGCAGGTAAACACACACACATTTACACTGCGAATATGCGTGGACATGTGAACCTATACATACATACATTTCTTCTTTCTTTTTTCTTTTTTTGGATGCAGTTTCACTCTTCTTGCCCAGGCTGGAGTGCAGTGGCGCGATCTCGGCTCACTGCAAACTCTGCCTCCAGGTTCAAGTGATTCTCCTGCCTTAGCCTCCTGAGTAGCTGGGATTACAGGCACGTGCCACCACGCCCGGCTAAGTTTTGTATTTTTAGTAGAGACATGGTTTCACCATGTTGGCCAGGCTGGTCTCGAACTCCTGAGCTCAAGTGATCCGCCTGCCTCGGCCTCCCAAAGTGCTGGGATTACAGGCATGAGCCACTGCGCCCGGCCACATTCCTAACAGGACATGAACATGCCACAATTACATCTTCACATACATCTGGTTAGCTCCCTCAGGATAAATTCCTCCAAACAGAATGGCTGGGCTCTAACAGGACTATATTTCAGAACCTTGATCAGTTTCCCCACCCAGCCGTCAGAAACCTCCCACCTATCCACCATGTGGGGCCGTGGAAATGTGGAGCAGGGCCACCTCCAAAGGCCGTTCGAGCCGCGCCCGCAGGAAGCCCCTGCCCTCCTCCTGCAGGAAGTGAGGATGAGGCCACAGTGAAGGCACACATCACAATGGCTGTTCCACTGGAGCCAGGCCCAGCAAGGGGTGGCCGGGTGTGGCCCCAGCTCCTCACACCTGGCAACCGAGCCTCCTCATGAGAATTTCTGGAAATAAGCACATGAGCGCTCAGAGCTCGGAACGCGGTGCTGCCCAGGCACTGTTGCTGGACAGAGGTCCTGCAGAGCGCCGGGATGGAATCATCCCCAGGGTGAGGGCTCCCCTCATTCAGGGGCCGGGCTGGTAGGGACCGGGAAGAAGTCTACTCTGGAGCCCACAGGAAGCAGAGAGGAGACGAGGGTCCCTGTGCTGAGCTGGGGCTGCCCTCAGTCCTCACCACCCTTCCCCGAAATCCTACTGTCCCCACCAAGCAGGGGGCCACGGAACCCAATAGAGACCATTGGGCAGTGGGGCCTTCAACGTGCTGTACTCACTCCTACAGTGTTGCAAAGAAGTCGCCAAATGAGACAAACGACTCCCCCACATCAGGTATGACGCTCCTGCCTGTGGCCAGAGACAACCCAGGCTGAGCGTGGAGGCAGCAGGAGGCAGAGGCCGTCCTGGCCCTGGGGCTGCCTGGCCATGTTGGCATGGAATTGGGAAAGTTACCGTATCTTTCAGAATCTGTTTTCTTTCTCATCTTGAAAACAGCGTAGACCATGTGCAGTGATCAAGGGGATTAAGAAGATGATTGGCCGGGCATGTGGCTGACACCTATAATCCCAGCACTTTGGGAGTCTAAGGCAGGAGGATGGCTTCAGCCTAGAGTTCCAGACCAGCATGGGCAACATAGGGAGACCCCATCTCTACAAAACATTTTAAACAATTAGCCAGGGGTGGTGGCGCACTCCTATAGTCCCAGCTACTCAGGAGGCTGAGGCAGGAGGATGGCTTGAGCCTGGGGGGTAGAGGCTGCAGTGAGCCGTGATAGCACTACTGTACTCCAGCCTAGGCAACAGAGTGAGACGCTGTCCCAAAAAAAAAGAAAAAAAAAAAAAAGAGGGTCGATGTAGGGCTGGGCAGTAGGGCAGTTGCTAACTGGGCCTGAGATCAGAATGACTTTCCAGCTGGCAGCCCTGGGCCAGGTCCTTAGTTTCTGACCTTCAGTTTCTTGTTTTGTTTTGTTTTGAGACAGTCTCCCTCTGTCACCCAGGCTGGAGTATAGTGGCACGATCTCGACTCACAGCAACCTCTGCCTCCTGGGTTCAAGCGATCCTCCCGCTTCAACCTCCGGAGTAGCAGGGATTACAGGCGCCTGCCACCACACCCGGCTAATTTTGCTAATTTTGGTATTTTTAGTAGAGACGGGGTTTCACGATATTGGCCAGGCTGGTCTCGAACTCCTGACGTCAAGTGACCTGCCCACCTAAGCCTCCCAAAGTGCTGGGATTACAGGTGTGAGCCACTGCACCCGGCCGACCTTCAGTTTCTTCATCTGTAAAATGGGCATGCAGAACAGCCCCGAGTAGGGCTGCTGGGGCACAGGACAGGCATGAAACCACTTTCTGTCCCACAGAGCCCAGACTGTGTGGTCAGAAGTAGCCACAGGAGGAGCGGGGGGCGGTTCCTGCCCTTTGAGTGCCCCCAGGTCCTGGGAGGGGCAGCAGGAATTGGGGGTCCAGACAAAGCCCAGGTCCCTGTGCAAAGCGCCCACGTGGTTCTCAGTGGAAACCCATCGCCCACACAGCATTAGTTGATGAGGCTCCCATCCTCCGCGCTCCTGGACCACACACTCTGGATATCCGAGATCCCAGAATTCCTTGTCCAAACGGCCATAAGCCTGCTTCCAGCGTCTGCAGCGACTCTTCTCGAGGCCCCAGGACCGGCCAAGCAGTGGCTCCTGGGAAGCGAGGGGATGGAGCTGAGGTGTCCACACACTGACAGGTTCCTTGTGGTTCACTAGGACCCAAAAAGTCCTCCTTTGAAGTAGTAGATGGAACGCAGCCGCGTTTGGAGTCCTCCTGACCACAAGCAATGGCATAGGGTTTGCAGTGCGTGCTCTGGAGTTAGACACATTTAAGTTCCATCCTTGGCTCTGATGCTTATTTCCTGGGTGACCTCAGGCAAGTTACTTACCCTGTCTGAGCTCAGTCTCCACACCTGCAAAATTCTAATAATACCACATACCTCAATGGTGCATTGGCAAGAGTAAATGCAGTGACGGGTGTAGCGCTTAGTACAGGATGCAGCACGTAATAAATGCTCAATATATTTTTTAAAAAGATCATGAGGCCCCGCACTATCTCCGCATCCTTAACTTTCTGGTGCTACCTCCGGGAAGATCTTATATCTTAAGACATGAGGGCATAACTGGAGTCAGAAATATCTGGGTGTGGCTGGGCACGATGGCTCACGCCTGTAATTCAAACACTTTGGGAGGCCAAGATGGGTGGATTACCTGAGGTCAGGAGTTTGAGACCAGCCTGGCCAACATGTTGAAACCCCGTCTCTACTAAAAATACAAAAATTTGCCTGGCGTGGTGGCACGTGCCTGTAATCCCAGCTATTCGGGAGGCTGGGGCAGGAGAATCGCTTGAACCTGGGAGTTTGAGGCTACAGTGAGCCAAGACTGCACCGCTGCACTCCAACCTGGGTGGCAGAGGGAGACTCCGTCTCAAAATATGCCTGGGTTGAAATCCTAGTTCTTCTACCTCTAACCATACAAACATGGGCAATTTTATTGATTCCTCTAGGCCTCGGCTTGCTTGCGTGCTTTTTTGTTAGAGACAGGGTCTCACTCTGTCACCCAGGCTGGAGTGCAGTGGTGCAATCACGGCTCACTGCAGCCTCAAACTCCTAGGCTCAAACCATCCTCCCGTCTCAGCTTCCCAAGGAGCTGGGAATACAGGCATGCACCACCATGCCCAGCTAATGGCCTCAGTTTTCTATTCTGTAAAATGGGTACCTAACTCAGGCTGGCTGAGTTTATTTTTGCTTTTTGTTTCTTGAGACGGAATCTGGCTGTGTCGCCCAGGCTGGAGTAGCTGGGATTACAGGCGTGCGCCACTGTGCCCGGCTAATTTTTGTATTTGTAGTTGAGATGGGGGTTTCACCATGTTGGCCAGACTGGTCTTGAACTCCTGATCTCAGGTGCTCTGCCTGCCTTGGCCTCCCAAAGTGTTGGGATTACAGGTGTGAGCCACTGCATCTGGGCCTACGTTTTGAGCTAAGTCCCTGGCATATAGTGAGCCCACCGATCTGAGGACGTTTTTCTTCCTCTCTCCTAAAGATCCGCATCCTGCTGGTCCCCCTCCTCCCTATGGTCCTCCTCCCTGGACGTACTTTGAAGGCGTAGGTGAGTGCCCCTGCCAGCCTTCCCTCCTTGCTTTCTGTCTCATGCTCAGAGCTGCCCAGAATATTCTCTTTCCTGACCACCGGCCAAGACTCTGCCCAAACAGCACGTCCTCTGGAAAGTTCTCCTCCCCTGACCCCACAGCTGTGGGCCCCCGCAGCTGGCCAGCTGCCTCTGCTCCCATGCTAGCTGTGTTGCCAATGGCCACCGAAGCATCTCTCTCCAGAGGGAAATCACTGGTGGATGGGGCCTGTATACAGTAGGCACTCAGGAAATTTTTATGGAGTGGACTCCCGTTCTCTACTCTGCAAACACACCACCCCTCAGGCCACAGAGGAGGGGAAGGCAGAGCCCCCCAGGTGGGTCCTGGGTTTTGGGACTTTAAACAAATTTTCCAAGGAATTCTCAGGCAGTCTCCAGATTCAGAACTGCTGGGTTGGATAGATTCCTGGAGGGCACAGTGAAGATGACGTCGCCACTGAAAAGCACCCTTTAGGTCGGGTGCGCTGGCTCAGGCCTGTAATCCCAGAATTTTGGGAGGCCAAGGCAGGTGGATCGCATGAGGTCAGGAGTTCAAGACCAGCCTGGCCAACATGGTGAAACCCCGTCTCTACTAAAAATACAAAAATAAGCCGGGTGTGATGGCACATGCCTATAGTCCCAGCTACTCAGGAGGCTGAGCAGGAGAATCGCTTGAACCCGGGAGGCAGAGTTGCAGTGAGCCGAGATCGCAGCACTGCACTCCAGCCTGGACAACAGAGTGAGACTCCGTCTCAAAAAGTAAAAAGAAAAAAGCGCCCTTAGGGCCCACTGGAAACCCCACTTCCAGCTATGAACACTTCTTTCCTTAGTTTCCTCCAAACCGGGGTGGGGGAGCCACACCACACCCCCGCATATCAGGTCCCCAGTCTCCAGATCCCAGCATCTCCCCATCTCAGGTGAGCACCGACAGCCCGTGGGAAGTGAGAAGCCACAGGGGGCCTGGCCAGGGGGGTCCCACCTGCTTCCCGCTTCCCAGTCCCAGAGCTGTATGCCGGCATGCCTGTGGTGGGGACGTCCATGCCGGTGCAGGCCATGTGTCCCTACTGTGGAAACCGCATCATCACAGTGACCTCCTTTGTCCCGGGTGCCCTCACCTGGCTGCTGTGTACCACCCTCTTCGTGTTCGGGTGAGTGGCTGCCCCTCCGCCGCTGCAGAGGCCTGAGCACTGGTAGGGATGGGTCCGGGTGGGTCCCTGCAGGGTAGGGGGAGCTTCCGGGGAAAATAGCCGGACGAAGCATAGGGGAGGCCAGTTGGGTGGGGCCATTACCTCGAGAGGAGGCGGCAGCCCTCTGACGCAGGGATCTCCCATGAGAACAGCAGGGAGCAGAGGAGTGAGTGATGCCTGCAAAGCCGCCAGCTCAGGGCACCCACGGCAGCTGCTGCTGTCACTAGCAGCCGAGAACACGCGGGTTCAGGATGGCTCTTACCTCTCAGCTGTGGAGTTTTGAAACACACAGAGGGGCCAGGCACGGTGACTCATGCCTGTAATCCCAGCACTTTGGGAGGCCGAGGTGGGTGGGTCACTTGAGGTCAGGAGTTATAGACCAGCCTGACCAACGTGCTGAAACCCTGTCTCTATCATTATTAAAAATACAAAAATTAGCCGGTCGTGGTGGCACGTGCCTGTAATCCCAGCTACTTAGGAGGCTGAGGCAGGAGAATCGCTTGAACCCGGGAGGCAGAGGTTGCAGTGAGCCAAGATCACGCCACTGCACCCCAGCCTGGGCTACAGAGTGAGACTATGTCTCAAACATACACACACACACACACACACACACGCCCGGGCCCCTCCCAGGCTCCGCCTGGGCCCCAGGTGCATCCAGCGTGCAGTGAGAGGTGGCCCTGCTCACGTCCAGCCTCTGCTCCGGGGCTGCAGGTGCGTCCTGGGCTGCTGCTTCCTCCCATTCTGCATAAGGAGCCTAATGGACGTGAAGCACTCGTGTCCCGTGTGCCAGCACGAGCTCTTCTACTACCACCGCCTGTGAGCCCCCAAGAAATAAATGCCAGGGGTGCCACCTGGGCACACCCGTGTCTATGTCCTTGCCTTCTGCTCTGTCAGCCCAGGAGATTGGGCGGCCGCCAGTGCTCCGAGAGCCCATGTTGAGTGTGTGGGGGCCGCGCCGTCCTGTCCACCTCCACCCTCTTCTGACTCCTTAGAGCCATAGTCCATAGTTCAGCCCCATCTTTCTGGGCTCCCCCCCATCAGCTCAAGCCTCTGCCTCTTTGGGAAAACTATCTCCCTGCAACTCCAGCCGGAAGGAGAGACCTGTTCTCCCTGATAGCCACATCCTCATCCACTGCGTGCACCTCGACCCACATCCGGGCTTACTCCGGGCCCTGACCCTGCCTGGTTGACCAGTGGCTCCGTTGCTAAGTGCAACATCCTACGGGCACTTGCTCCTTCGCTGCTACCTGACTGGGCTCTCTGTAGCCCTTGGCACTCTCCCTCCCTTCCCCAGAGACCCCCATCTCCTGGGCTGCAGCAGCTCTCCAGCCCCTCCTGGTGGGTTTGTCACTTGGCCAGTGCTCCTCAGGGTCTGGCCTTGGCTCCTCCTGTCACACCCAATGCTTCCGTCGCCAGCTCCTGCATCCCACCCACAACCTTCTCCCTAGGATGCTTGAGGCCCTGCAGAGCCGACAGGTCTCACATTAACTCCTTCCTCTTTCTCCTCCTGGGCCTGGTAGCTGGGACAAGAGTGGGTGACGGTGCCCCCTCCAGGGCAGCCCTTCAGTCCTGTCCTTGCCCTGCAGTGATTTCTTTCCTCCGCTTTATCCCCTCCTTGAAGGAGGCAGCAGCCCTGGGTTTCCCTATCGAGTCTCACCTGCTCCTGCTGTTCTCCAGCAGCCAGTGGCCAGCACTGAGCCGGTGATTCTTGTGGGTGAGGATCCGGAATTGCTCGGACTATGCCCGACACCTGCCGACAATGTGCCTCTCTCAGCCCAAGTCCACATGCTTCCCCTGAGGCCCCCTGAGGCCGTCTGTGAGCTGGCTCCAGCTCCCCTGCCCACCCCAACCAGATAGGACTGAGTGCCGCTCCCTCACCACCCACCCGACCTCCCCAGGCTGCTCCCAGCAGCGTCCAGCCCTCCATCAACCCCTGCCCTGTCACAGTCTGGTCACCCGCCCTCTGGTGTGTCACTTTCCCCAGGCGTTTTGTGAGGTCTTGGCTTACCTCTGTAGCCCATGGCCTGGTGGGGACAGGCGGGTTATAGAAGCTAGGATGGGGCAAGTCTGCCCATATCTGTCTGGCCTCCCACCAAGAGGTTTAACCCTTAAGACTCCCTTACAGCTGCAGCTTTACAGGACGGCGGAGCTGCTGTGGAGGAAGGTGGACATTAACAGGCCCCAAATAAGCTGATGAATAGGACCCCCTTCAGGGTCTGCCTGCAAACAAGGTCAGGAGGGGGACGATGGGGTAGAGGAAAATCCAGTATCATCACTAAAGGACTTAAATTTTGCAGAATAGGCTGGGCGCTGTGACTCATGCCTGTAATCCCAGCACTTTGGGAGGCCAAGCTGTAAGGATTGCTTGAGTCCAGTTCCAGACCAGCCCGGGCAACACAGCAAGACCTCGTTTCTACTGAAATGCGGGCCTGGGGGTAATTAGCAGGCCTGGTGACGAGTGCCTGTAGTCCCAGCTGCCTGGGGGGCTGAGGTGGGAGGATTGCTTGAGCCTGGAAGGTCGAGGCTGCAGTGAGCCCTAACCATGCCAGTGCACCCCGGCCTGGGTGAAGGGGTCTCAAAAAGTTAATAAATTTTGTAAAGTAGAAATATTGTTCTACTCGTCATGTTTTCAAATAAGATGAATTTCACAGAGGGAACAAAAGAAGTAAGGGAAGAATTAGGGGGAAGAAGTAATCAGGAGCTGGGGGCATGTGAAGCCATCTTCACTAAAATGTGGCTGGGGGCGCTGTAAGGCTCACATCAATGGGGTATTGACCCATTATTGCCCCACCCTACAGATGTGTAAGCTGAGGCTGAGTAACTAGGTCAGCGCTGGAGACGTAGGTCTGTCCTCAGGGTCCAGCAGGGAGGAAGGCACAGAGGCGAGGGGTGCATGTGTGCGTGTGGCTGAAGGCATGGAAGAAACGGTGTGAATGCATGCGTGTACGCGCGTGTGTATGGCTGAAGGCCTGGAGGAGGGGTGTGTGTCTGAGGGTCTGGAAGGGTCTAGAAGGGTGTGTGTGTGTGCATGTCTGTGGCCAAAGGCCTGGAGGGATAGAAGGAAGCATTACCTGTCTTCCATCTTGTGGTCTTCACAGGTAGAGGTTCCGGGAGGCCACAGGCCAGGCAACAGCCTTGGCCAAAGCCTGGCGTGATGGGGCTGACAGGTCCTCAGGTCACACCGGCCCCGGGGAAGGACAAGTTATGGGACAGGTTTCCCTGGAGTAAAATGCCCCAATGCCTGTGCCTCTGCCACCACCCAAAGGCCTGGCTAAATCGGGACAACAACTTCCTAGTCCACACTAGCTGCAGGCCTCAGAGCCTCCATTTCCACTTCAGAGACTCAGCAAGATTTTTAGGGTTGGATGGTGAAGTTTCTGACACAAATTAGGCAGCTAGTACCTGGGAACCCAGGTTAAGTCCCTGAAGACAAAGGAAGCAACCTCTCATTTGTAATAAATGAGGACACAGGGTCAACATAGGGAGACAGAAAAGCCCCTGGTGGACGAGGCGGGTGGTCATCCATCCAGGCTCTATTTCAAGGTGAGGTGTGAGGGTCTCACCTAGGACGAGGGCCCAGCCACCGGGCCTCCACCATCCAGAGGGAGACTTGCTGGCTCTGCAGAGCAGCCAGGCTGTGGCAGGTGACAATCAGGGGACTGCTTGGTCTTGCTGGCAAGGCCCACCTGCAGCCTGAACCCTCCATCTGCAGAGTTCAGCTGGAGCCTCTCGTTCTGATTCCACACAGCCTGTTGGCTTTCACTCGGATTCCCAGATGGCTCCGGAGACATGAGCGCCTGCAGTCCAGGGACAGTGTCCGACCACGGCCAGGCTCTGCTCACTCAGTGCGGACTCGCTGGGGTGCCAGGTCCTCCTCAGTCACAGGAGAGCTTTCATAGGCCTGAGTCAGTCACCATTGTGCCTTCAGAGGTGGCCAGGTCCTTGGCATGGCTGCAAGCTTCTGCTGTGACTCTATGGATCAGTCCCCAGGCCTTCTGGATGCAGACTGCCCCGTGTTAGGAAAACGTCACTTGCCAACCCTTAGAAATAGGAGAATTCGCATCAAAAATCCAGGATTTTCAGCTTGGCGAGGTGGCTCACCCCTGTAACCTCAGCATTTTGGGAGGTCAAGGCGAGAAGATCACTTGAGCCCAGGAGTTTGAGACCAGCCTGGGCAACCTAGGGAGACCCTGTCTCTACCAAAAATTTAAAAATTAGCCGGGCATGGTGGTAACACCTGTGGTACCAGACACTTGGGAGGCTGAGGCAGACAGATTGCTTGAGCCCAAGAGGTCAAAGTTGCAATGAGCCATGACTGCATAACTGCACTCCAGCCTTGGCGATGGGGTGAGACCCTATCTCAAAAAAGTAAGACAAACAAAAATAGACATTAAAAAAAAAGTCGAGGCTTCTCAGGTTCTGTTGTCTGAAGGTGTAGATGCAGAGGAACTGGGGTCTTGAGAGGCTGCCAAATGGGGCGGGACTTCATCTGTCCCTTGGCCCAGCCCCCTGGAATACCTCTAGACCCAAGCCTCGGGGTGTCTGCAGTCACTGCCTTAGACAACAGGACCTGAGCCACTGTTCTAAGTCTCTCGGTGTTCATGTGTCTGAAGCTTTGTCCCAGGGAAGCCTTAGGTTCTCCTATGCCAAGACCTTGCCGCAGGGCCAGGCTCGGGCAGGGCCGGGGCTTCCTTCTCCTGCACCGCTTTCCCTGACCGTTGACGTGGGCCTCCAGGCCCAGGGCCGGCCTCTTCCCCAGCTTCGGGGCCTGTCAGAGGGGCAGCCCACCACTGGCAGATGAGCTTGGAAAGTTGCTGAACCCTCATTTGAAACTGGGGACAGCCCCCATCCTACCCCGCACGGAGGGCTGAGCTAGGGCTACCTGTAAAACAGGGAGGTGAGGCCGGCAGCCAGTGGGGGTCTGAATGCCAGCTCCACACTGGGCAAGGCTCAAGCCCCCATGGCTCAGGGTTCTGGCCTGCTTTGGGCCACCAGACACCTCGCTGCTGACCCCTCAGGGCTGGCTCACTGTACACAATGGTTATCACAAGGGGTTTCTTGCTACTGTCCCTCCTAATTAGCCGGAGGCAAGAGTCAGAACAGCCCCCACCCCACCTTCTCACAGGAGCCCAGTGGGCAGGTGTGGCACTGGCGCCAGCTCGTGGGCAGAGTTCGGTGGTGGCTGGTGACCTTCCTCACAATGCCACCCACACCATTTCCCTACTGGAGCTCTCAGCTCAGGCGGGGCAGAAAGATGCGCCAGGGGCACGTGGCCTCCAGCCATGCCCTGTGGGATAAAGGCATGGAGGGGCCATCAAGGCCAGGCTGGGAGCCTTGAGCAGCTCCTGGACTAACCCTCACCACCAGAGAGGGGCTGGCCTTAACCACCTTTCTCTGCCTCCTCGCTGCAAAACCAGCTTTGCAGCAATGAGCTTCAGAGGGCTGAGTGACGCTGAGTACCGGTGGGGAAGGACAGGTGGTGCCAGTCTCTTACTCGTGGTCACTGGACTTCAAGAGTGGTCTGAATCCGTAACTTCTTTCCTCTCCGACGTTGTCCACGAGCTGTGCAGGCACCGTGCTGTGAACTCCCAGGCCCACCCCCAGATCCAGACATTGACAGCTGGCAGCGTGTAGGGGGTCAGTGACCCCTTGGAGCTGATGGGAAGGGGCCTCCCTTTGGAACCTGCAGTTTTGCTCACAGACCATTCATGGCCTCCAGCTCCCAGGCCTCACTCAGTTAAAGGCTGTGAAAGGCAAGTCAGAAGAAGATGCACAGGCACCCATCTCCCCCAACGGCAAGATGCAGGGATGGGGGAGTCTGTCCTTAACTGTTCTCACCCAGAAAACCAATGTCCCGAAGGCTTTAGGGAGTAGGCCATAAGGAACGACCACTCCAATGCGTGTGCTTCACGTAGCACTCAACAGCCCTCGAGTTAGTCACTGTAACTCCCGAGGTGGGGAATGTTTTGTTAGAACTGCATACCCCGTAAGGAAGACATCAGCCACATGTGCAAATTAGAATAAAATTAAAATTCAACCCCCTCTACCACTTAAGCCACATTTCAAGTGCTTTATAGCCACAGGTGGCCAGAAGCTCCACCGCGACAAAGTTCTGGTGAACACGACTGGGTGAGAACAGGGTGGTAGCAAGGCTGGCCGGAAACACTGCCCATTACTCACTCACACAAAAGCCTTAGGGATGTAGTCCAATGGGGTTGGCAAGGCCTGGTTGTTATCTTGGCTCCCCTCCTCCCCAGGGGACCTACCTACACCACTAGGAGGTAGTGACTCAGCTATCTCATCTGAAGCTCTCTTGGCCCAAGAGGCCCTTATATCAAGCCATGAAGACAGATCATTTCCCTGCAATCCAGGGTTGGTAAACCTACAAAACGGGGTTTTTAAAAACGAAGCTTTGTGGGGACAGCCTCACACTCAACTGTTGTCTGTGCCTGCGTTCATGCTATGTTGGCAGAGCTAAGGGTCCCAACAGAGACCATCACACAATACCTACTCTCTGGCCTTTTACAGAAAGTTTACCAACCCTGACCCTAACATAAGCCCAAACCACAAGAGAAGTCTGTCTTACACACCTCACCTTAGTAATTCAAGGAACCTTCAGGTGCTATGGCTTTGAGACGGAGTCTCCCTCACTCTGTCACCCAGGCTGGAGTGTAGTGGCACGATCTCGGCTCACTGCAACCTCTGCCTCCTGGGTTCAAGTGATTCTCTGGCCTCAGCCTCTGGAGTAGCTGGGACTGCAGGTGTCTGCCACCATGCCCAGCTAATTTTTGTGTTTTCAGTAGAGACAAGGTTTCACCATGCCGGCCAAGCTGGTCTTGAACTCCTGACCTCAAGTGATCCACCCATCTCAAGCCTCCCAAAGTGCTGGGATTACAGGCGTGAGCCACCGCATCCAGCCCAGGTGCTATAGGTTTTATTGCGTTTGCTTTAACTGTGAAGGTGGTTTCAGAGTTAAGACTTTAAACTACTCACAATTTCCACCCCTGGCACCATAAACATTTGCCTCACAGCAAATGAGCGATGTTATATATGACGCCAAACGTCCTTGCTGTCTCGTGAAAGAGAAGCTGGGTTAGGGCCTCCATCAGGAAGAGATGGTGTCTAGAAGTGGCTTCTCGCCATTGTCACGGTACCCACGTTGCAGGGGACTCTGCCGGGTTCCACAGTGTCTCCCTTGGGCTTTGCTCACAGCGTGAGCCACCGTGCCTGGCTGCTCTTCTCATTTTGAAACAAGACTGCTTCAGCTCGCTGCTCTTGTGTGTGAGGGCGCGGGAAGGGCCACTGTGACTGCAGGCCCTCGCTGTCACGCAGTGGTTTTCAGGGCCCCCTGCTGTGAAGACTCCAAATGCCGTCAAGAGATGGCATCCACATCCCATAGAGGGAGAGGACACAATAGTCCCAGGGGTTACAGTCAGGCCAGCGAAGAGGAGTTCATTTTTCTTTCTTTAAAATTTCAGCTTGTCTCCCCAAAACTAGTTTAACAAACTCAAACTCCTGACACTGTAACTGGGAGTGAGTGGAAAAGGGAACGCGGCACACGACGGAAACATTACAACATGTTCTTTGGAAAAAGAGTCATTTAATATCTTAAGGGAGAGTAGGAACTTTCAGTTACCTAAGACTACAGCCAACCCCCAGCCTAGAACAAAAACAAGACACCTTAATGTTCGTTCAAAGACAAACCCACAGCGAACGGCTCTCACACCCCTGCTCTAACTCCTCTTTCTGGGGGAGGAAGGAGGGAAGGGCCAGGACCCCGGGGACCCTCACTCCCTCTTTCTATCACACGGGTCACAAGGCAGCTCTCAGAGCAGAAGGCACACACACTGCAGTGGAAGTTGAGAAAGGAAGTCCCTCCAAGGTACACACTGGCCGGGAGACCAGGAAACCGTGCCACGGAGCTGGAAGGCAGAGCTGATGAGGCGGTGCGAGGACCACGCCCACGACAGCGCCTGCCGCCCCGAGGGGCCTCGTGACACGTCAGGTCACATTTCCAGTCACCTTATTTGTATACAGTTCCCTCCTGGAAAACCTTTTATTTCTTAAGAGTAAATGTGACTAGTTAGAGGCAAAAAAAAAAAAAAAAAAAAAAAAAAAAAAAAGAAACGAAAACAAGAGACCCTGCCCCCGCAAAACAGAATTAGAAGGAAAAGTACATCTTAGTGAAACCTTGTTACAAACGCCAAGGTTTCCCAGGCCTGTTTCCAGGGAGAGTAGAAATCTTCCTCCACTTCCACGTCACTCACTGAATTATAATTTTTATAGAAAATTTTATTCAACATACAACATTTTCCAGCAAAAAGGCAATATACAGGAAGAGTTGGTGTACACTGCTCCCACAGAAACAACCCAAAAAATACCGGAAAAGGATGAAAAATAAGAGTGATTTGCTGATTCTATTTTACTGCACTCAAAACTAGACACGCAGCTGGCATTAGCTCCAAAATAAAAGGAAACAGGGCCGGGACTGAAATAAAACTACACACAATGAATATCAACATCAGTGAAATTCACTTGCAGACTCACCCAACAAAAAGGAACCTCCTCCCAGTGGCAAATTGTACATGTTCATTCATTAAATATACAATTTCATTTTTCCTTTTTTTTTTCATTTTTAACTTTTTTACAAAGTCGACAGCTTACTAACCACTAGTGAGCATGCCCTCTTGCTAAAAGGCTTTCTTGCTGTCTGTTCCACTTTAACGAAATTCTATTTATAATTCTTTCACCTGCTCGAATGAACTGTTGAGATCATAAGTCTGCCAAGGCAGCAGAGTAAACCTTAATTGAATTTAACAACGTTTTCGATTTAATAAAAAGACCCCCACAATGTCTGTCCAGACTGTATTCAGTGCATCCACTTTGCAAAGGGGCTGCAGACAGTAGTGGCTGACGAGGTGAGACGAGTTTATTAAAAACCCCCAGGCAGCTGGAGGAGGAGAACCCGAGGAAGGGCCGACAATGCACACAATGAAGGGAAGAGCGCTATTTATTAGGTTGTGAGTTTCTCTGTTTTGCCTTTACAGATGCACAAAAGGTCATTGAAAATATAACTGAAGGAAATAGGTCAGACGAGCCTAAACACAAGACTTTCTAGCTGCAGGGCTGGTGCACCGGACCCCAGGAAGGCAGCCGAGCCACTCGTGCCCACTAGGGACAGCTCAGAGACCTTGAGCCAGGGACCCCCCGATCCACTAACCTCTTCTCCCCCATTGCGCTGACAGTTGCCTTGCACTGTGGTTACCATAAAATAACTCTCATTGGCATCCAAGCTTTATAAAAACACCTTCATTTTGCTCAAAAAGGGCAGTCAATAGATACAGAGAAGCCAAACTGAACAGCCTCAAGAAAATAAAATTAACACCAGCAGCGAATCCTCTTGCTGAAGACTTCGGCTAGAGGGCACGTGCACCAAAGTTCTAGGCTGTTAAGGGGCCACCCACACACCGTCCTTGCCTTGAACACACCAGCTTGGAAATCAGTTATGAATTTTAATGGCCTTTTCAAGGTAAGTGTAGCGACTCCTCTTTGGGGCTTTGTTGAAGTGGTCGAGCCCTAGCCAAGGCCGAGGATGAGACATATTACCTGGCAGGGATGAAGAAAAGCAAGTGAGGCCACAGAGCAGCCCTTGGAACCCCTCAACGGGGTGGTGGCCAGTGAGGCATGCATCCCCGTGGCTCTGCAAGGGGTAAGTTCGCAGGGAAGCCAGGACCTGAGCTGCGCGCCCACCTGGAGCTAAGGAGGCCCACACCCTGACTGCGCCTCAGAGCCACTGCCCTCACAACCCTGAGTCTCCATCACCCTGCACACACGTGCAAGCTTCTCTCCTTGAAGAACTCACAGGTTACAAAGGATGTAAGGATCTGTTAAGAACTCGTAGGTTATGGAATGCTATTGCTCCTGGTTCCACAGGTCGCCCAGTGGAGAGAGAAGAGCTGACACTTGACCCTGGGGCTGCCCCTCCCAGCCCTAGACCACTTGTTTCTCAGTCTGAAACCCACACCAGCCCCCGGGGGGAGAACCCTTACCGGGCTGTGGCTCAAAGTCTTTCAAATTTACTTCATACTCGTCTTCATTTATGTACTGGTGTCGGCCCATCATTACAATTGCAAATTTAAACTAAAAGAAAAAAAATTAAAACTCCTCCGTTATTTCTGTATATCAGAAAACTCACATCTCTGGCAAAAAAGCCTAGGCCGCTATGCTAGGCTTTGTGAGCCTGTAGCCTGTGGCCCGCCAAGCCCCCAGGAGGCCCCAGCTGCACACCTTCTCAAACTCCTTCTCCTGGATGTCCAGCAGGCTCTGGATTCGCTTCATCACTTCTCGAAAATGCTCGCCCTAGAATGGCAAAGGACACGTGCTCACACGGTCACTCCCAGCACCCCTGGGCCACGTCACGTGGCAGCCGCCAAAATCAAGGCCCAACCCCAGCAGGAGCACAGATTCAGCAACAGCGGCCACTCGAAGGCTCCAGGTTTTGATGCGAGCTGCTCGGCCAACCACAACATCATACCTGGTGAATCCTCAGCAAAAACGGGATTCCGAACGTTCCGAAGACCTCTTTGTGGAAATGTGCCACTGTGACAAGCATCTCATTCTCTTTGTCTATGTCCACCTGGTCCAAAGGGATTTCCTGGGGACACGGACGACAGACACAGTTCTGTTAAGTGCAAGTGACGTGGTCAAAGTGTCCACATCTCAATTCTCACACTACTCTAACCCGGAGGGTAAAGCCTGTTTTTGCTAAAAATGCCACACCTGGATCCAGCCAGAGTGATGGGCACTCATGGGAGTCTCAGCCAGAAGATATCCAAGTTTCTTCCCCCTCCCCCAAAAAACGGAATTTTAAGAGGCCAAATACTGTATTATCCCAGTTCCTGTGGAAGTGTCAATAGCTCTAAATTCAAGTGATCCACAGTTTCTGTCTGGATTGGGTTGGTAACCCAAACTGAGGACTAATTTCTGTGCAAAAACACTGTAGGTCCACTCATGGAATCATATACCTCAATTACTGGCATACAAACACAGACCAAGCTACTTCTACAACTTGCTGTGATATTTAAATATGCAGCAGATGGGGCTCATGAATTCTCTTTGGTGCCAACAGTGTCGGGGACAGATACCTCTATTCGAAATGTCCGGCTCGTTGCAGGAGATAAACATTCTAATAGTTCATCTTCTTGATGAACACCAATGATTTTGTAGCTTACAATTTCTAGCAGCCTGAACAGAGAGGAAAAAAAAAAAATAGGGCAAAATGAAGTATATATATTCACATAAAAATAAAATGGTTTTCCAGAAAGAAACAAAGTTACCATGACATGATTGTCCTTTTTTTTTTTTTTTTTTTTTTTTTTTTTTTTTTTTGAGACAGTCTCACTCTGTCGCCCAGGCTGGAGTGCAACGGCATGGTCTCGGCTCACTGCAACCTCTGCCTCCCGGGTTCAAGTGATTCTCCCACCTCAGCTTCCCGAGTAGCTGGGACTACAGGTGCGTGCCACCACACTGGGCTGATTTTTGTATTTTTAGTAGAGACGGAGTTTCACCATGTTGGTTGGCCAGGATGGTCTCAAACTCCTGACCTCGCGATCCGCCCGCCTCAGCCTCCCAAAGTGCTGGGATTATAGGCGTGAGCCACCACGCCTAGTGTTTTTTTTTTTTTTTTAAAGAGGATCTGAAATATCAGAAACAGAGACTGGCGGCAAGGCAAGGAGAGGGGTCCCCTCGAAGAATAAGATTAAACGGCTCTGCTGGACAAAGTGGAAGTGGCCACATTTGGGCACAGAGATGTACAGACTGGGCCTCCGAAAGTTGTGTAAACCTTTCCCACAGGGAATTCACATTCAGCTGATTGAGGCGTTTTCCTCACTTACTCTTATTAGGTAACAGATTACGGTCTCACTGTTTAATAATTGTTTTATTAAAACTAAAGAAAGTTTGGGAACCAAATGGCCCCAAAACCCATTTGTCCTCCAAGCGACTACACAGCAAAGCAGTGAGAATCATGCCCATCTCTCTGAAATAATCAATTCAGGGGCTTCTTTCTACAGCCCAAATGTTGGCTAGATGGATCAGAAGTGACTCAATCTGTCAAATACAAAATCAAGAGTCACCCTTTCCAGTTTGTTCGTCATTCAAATGGAATCATATCCTTCCTCTGTTTGGCTTTTCTCTGGGAATTGCGCCTTTTTACTACAGCTAATGTTATCAGAAGGTACAAGGGGAAGGACGAAAAACATGGCTTAATTGTGAAACATGGCATAACCCTCTGCACCACACCGGCTTGAGGGTTACCCCTGAGACTTGAAAAACTGGAGCAACACTGGATCTGTGTTGAGCTGCTGTGCAACTGTCTTTGCAATTGAGGCACACCCCACTGAGTCTGGGAATGATGCGCATGGATCCCGGCTGGGTGATTTCCACCAACACAACTGCAGAGGTCAGCGTTACTGCCACCCCTAACTAACCGTCCACAATTGGGCTCAAGAAATACTTGCCTAAGTTTCCCTGATGCTTTCTCCCCAAGCTCCACGGCCTTTTTACATTCTTCTAACAGGTCCCGGACACACCCATGCTTGTCTGGATATAGTGTTATTTCCTAAGTAATGAAAAGATAAAATAAGTGCTTTCAAGAAAGCATAAAAGGTCTGCTACCACAAAGGAAGAGAGGAGAAAGTTGCATCATTGTTCTCATCTGTCCCCAGCTGGCCCCCATGTTCTTGCTGTCATTCCCACCCCAACTCCCTCATCTGTGAATTCACTCACAGTGAGAACACTGGCCCTAATCTAGAACCAACCAAATACTGACAGGAGCTTAACAAAAGTGGCCTTGATGCAAAAAACCTGTCATTTACAGAACACCTTCTCAGGAAATGATCCCGAGGGGTCACCCAGGGCCTTCCCAACTCTCAGCACAATGAGAGAGGAACGCTGGTCCAGATACAAGACCAGAGGCAGACTGTAGGCCTTCAGGGAGCTCAATTCTACAAAGGTGAGGCTATTTATGTCTCAAATTTTCCCTCTATACCTGTAGAGATAGAAAGGGTGAGAGATTTGGCATCCAAATAGGCACGCAGACTTTTTTGAAGAACCACCTAATGCCTGTAATGCCAACACTCTGGGAGGCCGAGGCAGAAGGATGCTTGAGCCCAGGAGCTCAAGATCAGTCTGGGCAATATAGTGAGACCCTGTCTCTACAAAAAAATATATACATAAAAATGAGCTGGGCGTGGTGACATACACCTGTAATCCTAGCTACTCGGGGGGGCTGAGGTGGGAAGATCACTTGAGCCCAGGAGGTCTAGGCTGTCGTGGGCTGTGATGGTGCCACTGCACTCCAGCCTGGGTGACACAGCGAGACCCTGTCTCAAAAAGAACCACCTAAAATGTGGCTGGGTGTGTCTTCTGTTTAGAGCAAGCATGTGACACGAGCTGCCTACACTAGCAGCTTGGGGAGTAAGCGCAGAGTCAAGGACTGCTCCATTCACAGGCCTGCTGGACTCCCTGAGATCAGGCCGCGGCAGGAATAGCTGGAGAAGGATCCTCCCCATCAGCCGAGTGGCAATGCGCAAGCATCACAGTGGGACCCGGGAGGGAAGGGCTGGCTGCTGAATGGTTCCTTAGCTCAACATGTGATGCACCCCAGAGGCCTCAGGAGGTCTTGCCAGGAGGCAGGAAAGACTGGCCGAGGGATCCCCCAGCCCCCTTCATGTGCTGTTGTTTAGTGCTTTTCTTTGGTGTCTTAGTTTTCAATGTCTAGGAACAGGTAGAAATAATAAGCAAGTTCCAATAAAAATTAAAATTCATAGTATTAAAAAAACTTACCTCTTCCCTAAATTGGCTGTTTAACCATATACATTTAAAACTTCGCCTGTTCTCAAAGTCTGTGATTTTCATCTTAAGCTATTAAGAAAAGAAAGATTCACATCAGATACCGTCACCAAAACCCCAAGCCTTCTCTTTATGACCCATAGTTACATTAATTTGGACTCATACCTGCTGATAGTAAAGTTTCTTAGGTTGTCTAGGCTTGAAGAACTGTAGAAGATCTCTTAAAGTACCTTCATAATTATGTCTAAGAGGATTACCTGGGCCATCCCTATAACTACACAAGAAAACAGCATATAAATAAATGACTTGTTTATTTGCCTAAAAACAAATATCTGTGAGTGAGCATAAAAGCAAACCGCTGGCCTTACACCTGGTCTTGAAATTTGGACCTAGCATGGGGTTTAACTTAATACTCCTGTTTCCCGAGAACTAAATCCCACTCGCTTTCACACTTGAATGCTCTCTGCAATAGTGACAAAACACACAGCAGCCTGGCAGGACTGACCAGCTGGACACATGGGAGATGCACTGAGGATGTATCTAAAGTCAGTCTGGCTGTGGATGAGGCTGTCAATTATTTTAACATCTCAGAGTAATGTGGTCAAGATGTGAGTGGTGATAATTCTGAAACTAAGCAAGAAATGGCATGTCAGGTGAAATGGCGAGCTAATTATTAAAATTAGTTCCAAGATGTTTCAATGAACTGTGGAAAGCATGCAGGCAAGACCAAGCAAGGGTCCGTGCATGCGACTTACCCTTGAGACTTGAAAAACTGGAGCAACATTGGATCTGTGTTGAGCCTCTGTGCAACTGTCTTCGCAACCTGAGACACAGAAAGGAAGGTTCACATTTTGGGAAAAAATTGAAACTTGGTCATAAACTTCATGATTAATTACTTAAAATGTGCTATGAGCAGCCTGAATGTAAATTCCCTAGAAATTTATTAAACAGGAATACACTATATTATTCCTTAATGAATCACCATGGGAGTGGCATATCTGATAAAGATAACTTTGAAAAGGTTTTCACTTTTAATGGTGAGGTCTACAGGTTCTTTCCTGGTGGCGATTATTCTAGCTCCCATGGCAACACCAGCCTGAATCCACTTCAGTGGGAGATTTCCTTGGGCATAGCCCCTTCTGAACCAAAACCATGAGATAGCTTCTTCAACAAGCATTTTAAGAAAGAAATTTGTCTTTCTGCAGTGGGATCTGAAGAGGAAAGGAGCATTTATTAAATACCTGAAAATAATTCATTCTATTTGATAACGTAACCACAAATCCAGGATCATTAGGGATTGTTTTATCACAGAAAATGACATCAACGCGGTGGTAGAGATCTCGGAAATACTCCTTTGCGGTGGGTAATTCACTGTTATCATTTTCAGGGTCATCCCTGGTGGAGGGAGAAAGTTTGCAGTCTGAATCAAAGTCCATCATGGCAGGGGGTAGCTGGTAAAAATGGCATCATCTTTTACACAACAGTGACACCAACAGGCTCTCTTGCAAGATAAATTCAGGTTCCCCTTTGAAGGGGCCAGGCATCTGCCTGAACTCCCTCTGTAAGTGAGGCAAGTATGTATGGGGATGCACTGAGCCAGGCAGAAAGTAGTGGCTTTACATTCTCATCCCACTACAAAATAAAACCCCCTTAGGTAACAGCACCTGCTCTCCTCTACAGGAGCAGACTCGGACGCAGTGTCTTGCCCACAGACCTGACAGGTGGTGGGAGCCCCGTCTCTAACCATGAGTCAGCAAATCTGGGCTTTCCTGTGCCATCGAGCCACTTTCAGACACTGAGTGTCTAAGACCAAAGACTGGCTGGTTTACATGAGGACAGACTGAAATGAATTACCCAAGTAGGTACATTCTAAGGAGTTTCGATTTCATAAATCTTAAGGGAATGAAGCAATTGTTCCCACTCTGCTAATAGTTGCCACGTGCACTTGAGACATTTTAAGGAATTTTTAAGGAATTGAGAAGAGCTTTATGAGATGAAAATTGTTCACCACACCTAATTTCAAAACCCAGAGAAAGCCTGTCAACAGAGTTACGTTAAAAAAACAAAAACAAAAACGTGGCTCAGGATCTAGGTACAAATGTTTCTTGGTTTTACAACTTAAAAAAATCCTGAAATTAGTACAAACTGATACAATCCTTCACAAAGTACATACTTCTGAAATACTATGATGTCACCATCCATTAGTTCATCAAGGGCTTTATCAAGAGACACGTCATAGTCCTGAATTCTCTCTGTTAAATTCGGTTTAACTTCCTACAGTGAAAGATATAAAATTGTTACATTGCGAAGTTTGTCTAACGTTTAATATGGCCAGATAGTCTTCCATGTACTTAAGTATTTTCTCTACACCCAACTCGATCCACGTTTTAAGTTAAAATGTTAAAGGGAAAAGCTAAATAAATAAATCCACAAATATGTAACAATCAGATTTGATTCTAAAACAGGTAAAAAAAAAAAAAAAAAATCACAAATCTAAATATGTCATTCTCAAGATCATCTGAGGCCCTGAGTTAGCTGGTAGACCTAACACTGTAACAAATTCGGGGTAAAAAGAACAAACAAAACCCTCCACATACTACTAAGAATATACTAATTATGGAAAAATAAACCATTCAAACCTCATAGAGGATAAGGCTAGTATCTTGAATAAATCCTGCTCTGTCACACATAACTGGGAGCAAGTCACCTAGGAGAAAGAAGATATTTTAAATGTGTAGCTGTAATGTACTGAGCAAAATCTACTCAGAAGGTAAGTGCACGAAGGACTTACGTATTTTACAGGATATTGGTGTGTAGATATGCCCACAGTAATTCAAGCTCCGCGTTTTGGGATCATACATCTTCAAAAATAACATTACATCATCTACAAGGTTAATAAACAAGTTTTGTTAAGATCCAAACACTCAGCACAATGCTTAAAAAACAAACAAACAAAAAAAAACCAAAAAAAACCAGTAAGTTGAATAGCTCAATGACAAGTGAAATGACAGCTTAAGGTACCCAAAAGTTACTTCAGATGTGGCTTATTCACGAAGCTGAGGCTATGACCGCTGAGTTTCCAAACATCAGACCCATGGAAACCCACTACATTTAGACAGTCAAGACGGTACTGAGTGCAGCAAACTTAGAATTCCTAGTTCTGAGACCTGGCACTGACTGGCTGGAAGAGCGTTGCCACGGGAAGATTGCGCATGGTCTTGTGTCTTTGCCAGAAGTGACCACTCACAGCAATAGAAGTCTGTCATTTTATAGCAAGGGTCAGCAAATTCCGATCCACCTGTTTTGTCGATAAAGATGTACTGGAAGACAGCCAGCCCGTTCATTTACATATTCTTTGTGGCCGCCTTAGTACAGACAGACAGGCCTGAAACGCCTGAGATATTGCCTATCTGGTCCCTGACAGACAACGTTTGCAACCCTGCTCTTTAGGATCTGACCAACGTGATTAGCACAGCACAGCAGCTGAGACTGAAGACAGAACAGGACGGCCCCACGTGACTGCTACTGTCTCCGGGCCTCACAGGAAACTCGCAGCCAAGTCAGTCTTATTTGACTTCATCAGGAAGTCTACTGAGCATTTGTGGAATTGATCAACAGATCTTTCTGCAAGGGAAGAAGGCTTAACCCTGTGTGTTTAGAACAACAATCCAGGAATCCAACGCTACTGCTCTAAGTGCAGGCAGGCGTCTCGTGGGCACTTACGATCTTTATCAAACTTGGGTAAGGTCGCTCCACTAGCAGCCAGCTCGGGATCAACTGTTTCCAGGAATATTGTCCAAGGGTTTTCATTATCACTGAGCTCAATCATCTATTTCCAAAAGAGACGCTGATTTTAGAAGAGTCTAATGGCTTAGGTGACAGAGCGAAAAACTACAGTCAAGTACTGAAGAAAACGTCCAATTCTAGTTAAGTGGACCAAAAGGGAAACAAGCTGCACTAAGTGCAGAGGACTAACGCCTTCTGCACGGTTCCAAACCAGATACGCTATTAACAATATTTACTGTTTTATTGCCGTCGGCTTCATTATCTAACATTGCTGGCCGTTTTGTTCCATTACTCCTTGCTTGCATGGGCCACAATCGAATTTGATCTTGTGGAAATCCCTGAAAAAATATTAATAGATTAAAATAAAAACACGCTCATATTTTAGTCCTCTATATTACACACACACATATATATATACATATACATATATATACATATACATATATAGTCAATGTTAAGACTGGGATTGTAGGCCAGGTGCTGTGGCTCATGCCTGTAATCCCAGCACTTTTGGAGGCCGAGGCAGGTGGATCACGAGGTCGGGAGTTCAAGACCAGCCTGGCCAACACGGTGAAATCCCGTCTCTACTAAAAATACAAAAATTAGCTGGGCATGGTGGCGGGTGCCTGTAATCCCAGCTACTCAGGAGGCTGAGGCAGGAGAATTGCTTGAAACCGAAAGGCGGAGGTTGCAGTGAGCCGAAATCGCACCACTGGGCAACAAGAGTGAAACTCTGTCTCAAAAAAAAAAAAGAAAAAAGACTGTGATTGTAAGAAAAAGAATTCTAATTCTTCCCCGGTTGATTTGGACACCTGTGACTTATCCTTCAGGATCAAATGCCCATTTACAAAAATAAAGAGGGGGTTGGGGGTGCAGGAAGTGGAGTGGGAGATGAGGAAAAGGGGTGGAAACATGTCTGCAAAATCCTGTGGGTTCCCCTGTGCAGGAGTCACGGGCTCAACGGTTTTCTTGCACTTTCTCAGGCAGGAAATGTTCCTGGGTCACTCTCCTCACTGTTAGGCAGTGGCGGGACACAGCATCTACCCCCAAAGGCAGTTAGTATTTTCTAGTGACACGGAAGGAAGGTGGACCTTGGGAGCCAGGGTGGGATATGTCCACAGGACCGGTACGTACCATGGTCTGAGAGAGGCTCTGAACAAACTCAGCAAGCGAGGAATTCTTCAATACTTTGAACACAGTGTATTTCACTTTTTCTTCATCGTACATGTCATTTCCTTGGTGGCCACAAAACTGGTCCTCTGCGACTATCTGAAAATATGTATGAAAACACAGAAAAGACTTGACAACTGACAAAAAACGAGTCCACACTGAACACATTTAAACACTAAAATGCTGAAAACTCATTTTTTGTTCCAAAGAAACTTCTTCAGAAGACCAATGAAGAAAAACAGCATAAAATAACCAAAACTTATATCAGGTATTTATTTAGAAAAGGAGGTTGTGGGCGGGGCGCGGTGGCTCATGCCTGTAATCTCAGCACTTTGGGAGGCCGAGGCGGGAGGATCACCTGAGGTCAGGAGTTCCGAGACCAGCCTGATCAACAAGGAGAAACCCTGTCTCTACTAAAAATACAAAATTAGCTGGGTGTGGTGGCACATGCCTGTAATCCCAGCTACTAGGGAGGCTGAGGCAGGAGAATCGCTTGAACCCGGGAGGCAGAGGTTGAGGTGAGCAGAGATCGCGCCACTGCACTCAAGCCTGGGCAACAAGAGTGAAACTCTGTCTCAAAAAAAAAAAAAAAAAAAAAAAAAAAGAAAAAAAAGAAAAGGAGGCTGTGTTTCACTGCAATAACTTAACTCACCTATAAATTGGACCTAGCTAGACAGCCAACCGTGAGATGACCTCCTCCCTTTCTCCAACCCCCTCAGTACTTTTTGAAGCAACCTGACGTGCACTTGATCACTACTCTGTCTGGTGGCCTGACTTCTGACACCCAAGTCTTTACTCCTGAACTGGCTCTGCCCGCCACCAACAGTGCCAGGTGTTACAAATACTCAGGCAGCTGCCCAGAGCAGCTCAGGGCACAACAGTCCCGGTTTGTGTATCGGGAACTACTCTGGGGCTGAGACCAAGCTCAGGAGAGCACATGGAGCAGCTTCTCTCTCGGCAGCTGCCCTGCTGTGCAGTGACTCAAGGGTCCCAGAGGGGTGGGAGCTGACCTGCACTTGCGTACAGAGATGGGTGCCCAGCTGCATGGTGACCTGGGAGACCCAGAGGGGCAGGGGTTGACCTGCACTTGCGTACAGAGATGGGTGCCCTGCTGCATGGTGACCTGGGAGACCCAGAGGGGCAGGGGTTGACCTGCACTTGCGTACAGAGATGGGTGCCCTGCTGCATGGTGACCTGGGAGACCCAGAGGGGCAGGGGTTGACCTGCACTTGCGTACAGAGATGGGTGCCCTGCTGCATGGTGACCTGGGAGACCCAGAGGGGCAGGGGTTGACCTGCACTTGCGTACAGAGATGGGTGCCCTGCTGCATGGTGACCTGGGAGACCCAGAGGGGCAGGGGTTGACCTGCACTTGCGTACAGAGATGGGTGCCCAGCTGCATGGTGACCTGGGAGACCCAGAGGGGCAGGGGTTGACCTGCACTTGCGTACAGAGATGGGTGCCCTGCTGCATGGTGACCTGGGAGACCCAGAGGGGCAGGGGTTGACCTGCACTTGCGTACAGAGATGGGTGCCCTGCTGCATGGTGACCTGGGAGACCCAGAGGGGCAGGGGTTGACCTGCACTTGCGTACAGAGATGGGTGCCCTGCTGCATGGTGACCTGGGAGACCCAGAGGGGAGGGGGCTGACCTGCACTTGCATATAGAGATGGGCTTCCTGCCGCTCCTTCCGCTTCTGAGCCTCGATCCTTTTCTCTTCTTGTAATCGTTCCACCAACTGCTGAGGAATATCATGGTCGGTGACCGCCTGTAAAACTTCACCTGCAGGACAAAGGCATCCTCTTTGACCTCTGCAGATGGACTTTCCCCTCCTTAGAAGCTTCCGATTCTAGGTCATCATTAATAAAATAATCTATTAGGCTGGGCGTGGTGGTTCACGCCTGTAATCCCAGCACTTTGGGAGGCCGAGGAGGGCCGATCACCAGATCAGGAGATCAAGACCATCCTGGCTAACATGGTGAAACCTCATCTCCACTACTGCAAAAAAAAAAAAAATTAGCCAGGCGTGGTGGCAGGTGCCTGTAGTCTCGGCTACTCGGGAGACTGAGGCAAGAGAGTGGTGAGAACCCAGGAGGCGGAGCTTGCAGTGTGCCGAAATCACGCCATTGCACTCCAGCCTGGGCAAGAGAGCAAGACTCCATCTCAAAAAAAATAAATAAAATAAAATAATCTATTAATGTGAAATTACTTGGTACCATGAGTCTGCATCGAAACGTGCAAACCCAACCCTACTTGTTTCTGGGCTGCTGTGAATACAGTGGAATAAGCATAAAATGTGTTTAGACATAAAAGGATATTGGGGATTCATGGTACAAATGTCCAAGTCCACCACAGTAAAGAACAGAACAAAAGTGAACGCTACTCACTCAGTTTTGATTCCCTGATATAGACTAACATGTAAGCATTAGTGCAGTGTCGAACAGACAGGTCGTCATCGTGACCCCCATAATTGTGCTCAATTGCTTCCTCTTTAGTACACCTTGACACCACGTCGTCATCAAATTTACACCACTGCAAGGAAAGCAACACACATCAGCAGCGATCAAGCACTGTGACAAGCACCCAACACTAGAAGGCAGCGTTGTTCTAAAATGTGTGAACTTCTAGGTATGCCCCTAGTTGAAAAAATATCCATGTGTATACTTACACAACCTGATGGGGTGTGCTAGGCAGGCAGAGCCTCAGGCGTCCGCTCATACAATTCACTAGGACCTGCGCAGTCCCCATTCAACATTCTGTGGGCACTGCTACCATAAGCCCAATGGCAATTTTTATAATCTACTCAAATAGCCCATTTTCCACTTACATTCAATCTACTGACACTATCAACTCTTTACAGAATTAAAAAGGCCATACTGAGCACACCGAATGAGAGCTCAAATTTTATCCTTTAGTTGTAAAATTAAATGGGCTGTTTTATCCTATCCCATGGCATTTTATGGAATCAAGTTAAGGGCCAGACTGAAGTCAACATAGCATGTTCCTAACAGTTATCTTCCCATCTGCGTTGTGGATGGAGCCATATTAAACAGTGACGAACGCTGCTGTTACAGGCACCCTTCACTGTTCTCTCGTGCTGTCGGGTCCCTCCATCAAACCCCCTTGGCAGGAGCTGGGTGCAGCCCTGTGGTCTTGGGGGTAGATTGCAAGATCCTCATCTGCTAAGTGAGCATGGCGCCCTGTACACTCCCAGGACTGGTGGTGAAGACCGCATGAGATCCCCATGAGAGGAAACAAGGGAGGACCACGGGGCATGCAGAGGGACATGCGACCAGCCAGCCTCCCCGACTGGGCCCATGGCATGGGTAATTATCCCATGAGCATTCAGAAGAAAATATAAGTGTCTCATATGAGATATAAGGGATTCTGTAGGGCCCAACATTGATTACTAACAAAGAGAAGCACAAATGCTAATTTACTATTTACCTTCAAATCTCAGCAATTAAATGGATGGGAAAATAGCACTTAGCAGCCAGAGAATACACGGATCAGTTAGGGGTCCGTGACAAGGTTCCGAGTAGGAACCAGAACAGGCTGAAGCAGAGCTTCAGTGTTAACTTTCTGATGAGCTCGCATTCAGCCCTGGGTCCCAGCACTTACTTTGCCATCACCTTTGGGGTTTAGATAAACCACATAATGTCCACCATGATTATCTCCACTATGAACCAGGACTGCATGAAGAATATAATTTGCAGGGTCCTTAGGATCTGTTTTTTGCAAAAATTCATCAAGTGGTAACTGCTCTGGGAATTCAAACCTATTAGAAAACATTTTAAAAGAAATTCAGTATTAATTTACACACAAAAAAAATCACACTTTACAGTAGGTAAGGCCATTTAATGTATTGGCTCATCTTTAATGGGATAAGCATGAATTCCTTGGGAAGGCCTATGAAGTACATAACGTAATCCCTACTCGATAGAAATAATTATTCCTAGTCAACATAAATATACACTATGAATAATTTAGGGTGGGGGAATTCCAAATATATCAAGAAATGATTCTGAAGGTCGAGAGGTTAAGACTACTAAGGATATCTGCAAACTGAGAAACATGAAAAAATTCAGACAGACATGTAAAAGTATTTCCCTTCCCACTCTGAATACTGATTTAGTTTTAATATTCTACAGACATCCTGAAATTGACTTAGTTTTAACTGGCTCTACAAATTTTGATTTACTTGACCAAATTTCACCATCGGTGTTGCAAAATTAACAGAGGCAGGAAGGCAAGTTAGATGGGTAGGGACTGGTCCCAAGCACAGCATGCACCCGGCCTGCGAAGCAGCCACCACTCAGCTCACAGCCCCCGCGGCCTTCAGGAATGGTGGCCTTAAGTTGCCAAATCTTCTGATTCCTAAATGATGCCCAAATCTGTACATTTACGTGAAATCTCACAATTTAAAAAATGTTTGCCACTGGCTCCAATAAAAACAAAAACAGAGTGAGGATCCAAAGAAACATACCAACAGGTTGGAATTGGTCTGAAGGCTGCCAGTTTGTGAGTTCTGGCTGAGACAGTTTCTGACCATGGTAAAGACTGAATGGGTGACCAAAGGCTCAGCTGGTGGCAAGTAAAGTGATTTGATTACACTCTCCCTCAAACCTGAAGGCTGAATGACCAACCTATATTCCAAACAAAGCTGGTGCTCAAACTAATCAGGATAAAAATACTGTATTCTAAATCAGATAAGGTAGTGCACATTGTCACTCCTGCATCTGGTATTTTAACAATCTAAAAAACTACTTGTGGCCGGGTGTGGTGGTTCACACCAGTAATCCCAGCACTTTGGGAGGCTGAGGCCAGCAGATCACTTGAGACCAGCCTGGCCAGCATGGTGAAACCCTGTCTCTACTAAAAATACAAAAATTAGCCAGGTACTTGGAAGGCTGAGGCAGGAGAATCACTTGAGCCCAGCAGTTCAAGGCTGCAGTGAGCCATGATCACGCCACTGCACTCCAGGCTGGGCCACAGAGCAAGACTCTGTCTCGAAAACATAATAAAACAAAACAAAAATAAAATAACTACTTGTAACTGGCATACAAACAACTACTTTAGCATTCTTGAAAACTCTAGCACATTCTAGAAGTTGACACCAACTGAGAGATAACAAAATAGTGGAAAATCCTATTTAAACAAATACACTAAAAGTCCCCTCTGAAATAACATTTAGAATCGGTCAAAATTAAATTTATTAGAAATCCTGTGAATGCAAGATCTGTGAAGCAGAAACAACCCCATCCTTGTGGACTTAAATCAGCCACAGCTGAGAGCAGGGCTAGGAACTGGGCAAAGCATCCTGAAAGGGGAAATGGACTTGGCAGAGGTGACCTCTGAAACTTGACATAAAATCATTCCTTTAACACTGCTGTTCTTGGAACACAGAGGTAGAAGGGAAATCTAAATAAATCAGATGTGGGACTGAAAATATAAAGATTGAGGAAAGCACTGAGACTAACCCCTAGACCAGCATGATGATGAAATCTTAACTTTATATCCCACTATAGATTACCTATCATTGATCTTGATATTTTGGTCCGTCTGAGGGTCATACATAAATCTCATCAGTTGTAGATGTAACACTGGTGGCAATGTTAGGAATTTCACACCTTTCTCTGCTTCCTAAACATTGAAAAAGAAATACAAATGTAGTTAGCCTCTATTTACCCCCACAAGCAATGAAAGCAACAGCGGTTCAGCAAGATTGGAACGTGTCTGAGGACTCTGGAGACAAAGGCAGGGAAGTTTAGGTGTCCATTTAGGGCATCTTTGAAATGTTTTCTTTAGGTCTCTTTATGGGTCTCTTTATTAAAATAATGCTGCACCAGCATTGACTGTGAGAGATTCTCTTACCTTGGATTATATTCTAACTTGATGCCCAGCAATTGGGGAAGAAATGGTTAAGAAAATTTAGACAGTCGTTTGCTGCTGTATTATACAGTCATTAAACACTGCAAATTATGGAGATCCACAGAAAAATCGTTACATGGAAAATCAGAAAACTCTGGTTACAATTATGCAAGATTAGGTATGCTTATGAAATGCTCAAACAGAACAAGCAGCAATGAACAGTGATGGGTCGGCAAGATTATAAACTTCCTTTCCTTGGGCTCTTTGATGTTTGCGTAAGAACCCATATATCACAGGGAACGCCCTTAGTGCTTATGGTTCAATCCCACTTCTAAGAAAATGTTCTGATTCAGTGTCAGCAAGGCCCTTCCCCAGCTGACTGCCGGACTCTGTGGGACAGGACACCCCAACTTCTCAACAAGCCTTCTCTGGGGACAGCGGACTCTACAGCTCTCGCCCCGCTCTCCCTCTGCTCCATCTTGGCCAGCTCTTTGTTCCTCAGTAAAATCAGGCTTTGCCAATCTCAACCGTGGCCAGGCGGTCAGAGTCGCTCACTGCATGTCTGACTCACCGCTCGATTTCCAATGCAGACCTTCCTTCTGGCTGGAAACCCACCTGCCCAGCAGCCAGCGAGAGACCTGGAGGAACTGGGGGCCATGACAAAGCGCACCCATATGCCAAGGTTCTTTGGTATATATGAGCTCATTTAAGAAGACAGGGCTATCTCAGGAAAGACAAAAACAGACCTCAGGCGCCCACCCCACAATGGGGAAGGGCCTGTTTTTAACACAGTCTGAAAGATAAAAGGATTCTGTCTCCACCACTGTCCACTGAGGCTTTGACTCAAATAAACATTGCTCAACCAGACCCTAAAACATCCAGAATAGAGAACAATAATTCTTGTGAACAGACCAGAATATTTCTTAATCACACCAAGCTGCCAAAGTTCTCATTAAAAAGCAACTTTTTGGCCGAGCGCAGCGGCTCACGTCTGTAATCCCAGCACTTTGGGAGGCCGAGGCAGGCGGATCACAAGGTGAGGGGCTGGAGACCAGCCTGGCCAATATGGTCAAATGCCATCTCTACTAAAAATACAAAAATCAGTTGGGCATAGTGGTGGGCGCCTGTAGTCCCAGCCACTTGGGAGGCTGAGGTAGAAGAATCACTTGAACCCGGGAGGCAGAGGCTGCGGTGAGTTGAGATTACACCACTGCACTCTAGCCTGGGGAAGAGAGTGAGGCTCCATCTCCAAAAAAAAAAAAAAAAAAAAAGCAACTTTCTGATCTATACCTCAGTCCCTCAGTCCAACTGGACTGACCTAACAGAAGAGTACATTTGGAGCTGACAGCTGAGTACAAAATGGGTACACGGGCACCATGAACTACATCGGCAGGCTTTGTAAGCATGGGCCAGACTGACATTTTAAATTATAAATTAGTTGAGTCAACGAGTCAAGGTTATAAGATTACAAAACAGACCCTGGATCACTGGATCCATGAGGACACTGCAGACCCAACAGACCAGCCAGAACAGCAACCAGGAACAGTCCGTTTCCCTTCATCCAAGCAGGGGCTGGCCACCTGGTCGCCCACCATGCTCACTGCTCTGTCACATGCCCCGAAACCTGGGGGCCACAACCCTAGAGAACACACTACTCATTCTAAAGTCGTGATCCTCAGAAAACTAAATTCATTAAAAATACATTTAAAAATAAAGCGGCTGGGCACGATGGTTCACGCTTGTAATCCCAGCACTTTGGAAGGCCAAGGCGGGCGGATCACGAGGTCAGGAGATCGAGACCACGGTGAAACCCCATCTCTACTAAAAATACAAAAAATTAGCTGGGCGTGGTGGCGGGCGCCTGTAGTCCCAGCTACTCGGAGAGGCTGAGGCAGGAGAATGCCGTGAACCCGGGAGGCGGAGCTTGCAGTGAGCCGAGATTGCGCCACTGCACTCCAGCCTGGGCGACAGAGCGAGACTCCGTCTCAAAAAAAAAATAAAAAATAAGAAATAAAAAATAAAAAATAAAAAAAATAAAAATAAAGCAACACAACCTGAACACAGTCCAACTCACTAAGAAATGCCACTTGTGACCAGGAAAAACTGAGGGAAAACTGCAGCACTGACACCAGTAAGGTGAGGAACGGGGAAAGGACAAGATGCCTAAAACCCCACAAGACCCTCCGGCCTGCTGGATGTGCTTCTACAGGATAAACCAGCTACACTCCCATCTCCCAGCAACCCCCTCTCCCTCCCCATTCCATTATCCAAGAAACAGAATCCTTGTATACTCTAAATACCAGAAACACATGAAAAGGCACAAACAAATTTTTTATTTAGCAATTAAAAGAATTGAAAATAAAGAAGAAAGCTACAACAGGACACTAGCACAAAACACCCAATTTACCTGTAAGCCATGTTCCCCAGCGTCGTATTTATTGTCCCCATCGAGCTGTTCTACTGCCACATAATCCACAAATGATTCAAATACTTTAAAGAGAGAGAGAGAAAGGTCAAGTGCTAAAGCTTCATTTATAATATAGCCAACCCAGGTATAAGTTATTTAAATCAGCATTTTAGGAATAGCAGAGAAGGTAAACAACACTGAGAACAGTAACTCTCCCCCTGTAGCCAAGACTCTATGTAAATGTGCTGTTAGCACCTTTGCTCATTGGCCAAAGGTCATTGGTATCTTTCTTAAGGACATTAAAATGACAATATGGAGGTAACAGTTAACGTTTTACTGTTATTTGAACAAAGCACATACTGTAAAGCTATGATTATGAAGATAGCTTGGAATTGGGCAGTGTGGACAACCCCTTGGTCTCAAAAGCAGAGATGCACAAATGTGAATGGCTGGCTGATGTGGCAGAACGACAAGGAAAACCTCGATTTCCTCAGAGGTCAACACGGGGGTGGGGGGGCGGGGGTGGAAATTGGTCCTGACATCTCCCCACCCCCATCTGTTCCAGGTGGATTGTAGATAAATGGAAAAGGCAAAATAGGAAAAGGTAACAATTTTTCAGGACATAAGCAAACAAGGACACACTGTATTTCCCTAAAATTAATAACGGTAACATTAAGAGTGAAAGGACGAGCCACATGCTGAGGGACAAGCTCTCAATCCAACACGGAACTGTATATCCAGAGTGTATGGAGAGCTCCTCCTGCTCCTCTCATGAAGGAAAAATGCAACTGCACAACACTGAAAACAGCGTTGTCATGCTCCAGACGCATGCGGTACAGGACAGGGAGCCCTGAAGGGACAAATGAGAGCCCCGTGATAGGCTCAGCCCTGCTGAGAGTTTACAGGCTGCAGTCCAGAGAAGGTAAACCCAGACAGATCCAAGAAGTGAGAATCAGAGGAGCTCAAGGGAGCCGGAACCTGTTGGGCAGAGTAGCCTAAAGCAGAATGCTGCCCAGAAAGCGAGAACTGGGGATGTGCAGTTTCTTCCAAAGCTGTCGGTGAGAACTCATCAGTGAACTTGAGGAAATTACCTGGGGCAAGGAAAAGAACCAGCAAGAGGATGAGGACTGGGGGGAACAACCTTCAGAACTCATGACAGGCTGGGAAGTCTGTGTTCCCACCAGTCACTGTGGAAAAATCTCTGAACACCTGGGAGACTCAGCTACCAACTGAAAGGATGTGGGGACAGGTTACTCCTCAAGTAAAACCTGTTCTCCCACCTAGCAAGGCTTAAAAACAAGCCTCAAAGGAAGCAAATGATTTACAAGTCACTTATCTGTGCATAGGAGCAAAGGTTAGGAATATCTAACACCCAGCAAGATAAAAACCACCATGCCTGCTATTCAATAAAAAAGTTACCAAGCATGTGAACCAGAGCAGTGGCCCGGTGGCTCACGCCTGTAATCCCAGCACTTTGGGAGGCCGAGGTCAGAAGTTCGAGACCACCCTGGCCAACATGCTGAAACCCCATCTCTACTAAAAATGCAAAAATTAGCTGGGTGTGGTGGCGGGCACCCGTAATCCCAGCTACTCAGGAGGCTGATAGGAGAATTGCTTCAACCCAGGAGACAGATGTTTTAGTGAGCTGAGACTGCACGACTGCACTCCAGCCTGGGCGACAGAGTGAGACTTCATGTCAAAAAAAAAAAAAAAAAAAGAAAAGAAAGAAAAAAGAAAATAAAGATTACCAAGCATGCAAAGAAGCTGAAACCACCACCCACGATGAAGAGAACAATCCTTCAATAGAAACAGATGCAGAAATCTCACAGATGACAGAATTAGTACACAAGAGCATTATCAACTATACTTAAATCCAAAGGAGAAGAAAGCAAGAGCGTACTAAGAACAGACACAGGGCTGGGCATGGTCCCAGCACTTTGGGAGGCCAAGGTGGGCAGATTGCTTGAACGCAGGACCTCCGAGACTAGCCTGCCCTAACACAGCAAGTCCTTGTCTCCAAATAATTAAAATTAATTGATAAATACATAGAAAAAAAAGAAGAGATAAAGATTTTCATTTTAAAAAAGCCAAGTCAAACTTCTAAAAATAAAAAAAATTTTTTTAAGTTTGAAAATGAAACACCATGGATGGGATTCACAGCAAACTAGACACTGCAGGCAATTAGTGAAGGTCAAGACAGAGCAACAGAAACCGCAGCACAAAACCCAGAGAAAGGAGACTACGGCATCTGTAGGCTGGGGGTGACCTCAGGCAGCCAGGATCAAACAACTGAAAACCAGTGAGGGCCGGGCGTGGTGGCTCACACCTGTAATCCCAGCACTTTGGGAGGCCGAGGTGGGCGGATCACGAGGTCAGGAGATCGAGACCATCCTGGCTAACACGGTGAAACCCCGTCTCTACTAAAAATACAAAAAATTAGCCGGGCGAGGTGGCGGGTGCCTATAGTCCCAGCTACGTGGGAGGCTGAGGCAGGTGAATGGCGTGAACCCCGGGGGGCGGAGCCTGCAGTGAGCCAAGATCGTGCCACTGCACTCCAGCCTGGGTGAAAGAGTGAGACTCCTTTTCAAAAAAAAAAAGAAAACCAGTGAGAAGGAAAAAACCTTAAAAGCACATGGGGCGCTGGGTGTGGTGGCTCACACCTGTAATCCCAACATCTTGGGAGACCAAGGCGGGTAGATCACTTGAGGCCAGGAACTTGAGACCAGCCTGGCCAACAGGGTGAAACCCCGTCTCTACTGAAAATACAAAAATTAGCTGGGCATGGTGGCGCATGCCTGTAATCCCAGCTACTTGGGAGCATGAGGCAGGAGAATCACTTGAGCCCAGGAGGTGGAGGTTGCAGTGAGCCAAGATCGCACCACTGCACTCCAGCCTGGGCAACAGAGCGAGACTCCCTCTCAATAAGAGGAGAGAATAGGGAAGAGAGAAGACAGGAGAAGTGAAGGCGCCAAGAAACAGATGAACAAAAAGTGTAAGGTCACTACAGCCCACTTCTCAGAAATGATGCGAGCAAGAAGACGGTGGAACGTCTAACAGACCGAAGGAAGGAAACTGCCAACCTAGAAGTCTACACCGAGTTAAAATGTCTTTCACAACTGCAGATGAAATAAAATCTTTCTAGGCATGCAAGGTGAAAAAACTCATCGCAGCCGACCTGCACTAAATGATTCCTAACGAGAATCCATACCCAAATTAAAAATGGAGGAGCACTGCAAGCTGTGAATATGCGGGTCAACATAAAGCACTTCCACTCCTCACTGTTTCTATTTCATTTTACTTTCTTGAGACGGGCACTTGCTCTGTTGCCCAGGCTGGAGTGCAGTGGCGCAATCATCGCTCACTGCAGACTTGAACTCCAGGGCTCAAGCTATCCTCCCACCTCAGCCTCAGCTGAGGTTCAGCCTGTAGCTGGGACTACAGGTGCATGCCACCACACCCAGCTAATTTTTGTTATTTTTTGTAGAGATGGAGTCTCACTATGTTGCCCAGGCTGGCCTCAAACTCCTGCGTTCAAGCAATCCTCCCGACTCAGCCTCCCAAAGTGCTGAATTACAGGCATGAGTGACCACACCCATCCTCCCCCTTATTTTAAATATTTCTTTAAAAGAATGACTATAAATCAGTTAAGGAAAAAAAAAGAAGAAGCCAATACTAAAATTTTTAAAGTATTTAAACAAGCATTTTATAAAGGAAGACATCCAAATTGCCAATAAGCATTTGAAAAGGTAAGAACAACCTCACTGATCTTCAAGGAAATACAAACTAAAACGCAGATAGCACTATACTACCACCAAAATCTTTCAAAGTCTGGCAACTGACAGCTCCAGTGTGGGTGTGGAGCAACTGCAACTCTGACACCTTACTGATGACTGTGATATTGATAAACCACTTTGGGAATCTTGCTAACTTTATCCATCAAGCTGAACATATGCACACCCTACAGGCCAGTAATTCTCTTCCTCCAAATGCAAACAGGCATTAAGAATGGTCAATCTGCCTTATGCCTAACCACCTCAAATGGAGACCAACCCAAATATCAATCAAAAGAAGATTTCAAAATTTTTGTGGTATATTCTCAAAATGGAATATTATAAAGCAACAAAAATGATCAAACTATGACTACTCCCAGTGTGGATGTATCTCATGAATGTGCTGAGCAAAAGTAATCATACACAGGCTGGACATGGCGGCTCATGTCTAATTCCAGTGCTTTGGGAGCCCAAGGCAGGAAGGTTGCTTAAACCCAGGAGTTCAAGACCAGCCCGAGCAACAAAGCAAGACCCCATCTCTTAACAAAAAAAAAAAAAAAAAAAAAAAAAAAAAATTAGCTGGGAGTGGTGGCACACGCCTCTGTTCCCAGCCACTGGGGAAGCTGAAGCAGGAGGACTGCTTGAGTCCTGGAGTTCGAGGCTGCAGTGAGCTGTGGAGCTGTGGTTGCACCCCAGCCGGTACAGCACAACAAGACCCTATCTCAAAAAACAACAGCAAAATAAACAAACAAATACATCCTACTGTAAGGTTCTATTTAAACAGACACCTAAAACATGCAAAGTTAACCTAGGATGTTAGAAGTCCACGTGGTGGTTTCCTGTGAGGAGAAGGTGGTGGTGGCTGGGAAGGGCTGTGGGGGTGCTGGCCAACACTAGAGCTGGGTGGAGGTGACAAGCCTGTGTTCACCCAGTGAGCTGTTTGCTTAAGATCTGAGCCATTCTCTGTGTTTAGACTATTTAAAAAAACATCACTTATGTAAACGAAACATTAAACCACAATAGAAATCATCAAAAGACCATGCCATTAGATACACACAACACTTACTGTTTTTCTTTCCTTTGATACTTAGCTGGATATCATAATAATCTTCTCTTCTATCAGACCGATAGTCTACTTCTTTACACTGGATATAGGACTGCAAATAAGGAAAGTGAAAGTGGTTTAACTAGTAATAGTCAAAAAATTCACATTCTAAAACCTTGAAAAATCATCTTTTAGAACTGGTAGCCACATACCACCATTTTGCCGCGGAATAATTTGGGTATGGTGCCCTCTACACAGGTGCCCTTCATCTTATTTTCCACATTATCAAGCAACTGAAAAAGAATGTTTTGGCTTTAAAAAAAGTTTTTTATACTTAAGTAATATATACAGTAATTTTATAATTGACTAGAAATATCAATGTTCAAAGAAGTTGTAGACTATAAAAATATGACCTCTGGCATGCAATTATCAAAAACATACAAAATCTTCTTTCTTGGTTGGATTTTTACAAACATCTCTACATGCAACAGTTGAGGTTAACCTTTTATACAGCCTTTGGAATAAATTAGTAATCTGTAGTGCCTTTAGAAGCATTTTTATATTTTTTACCTCTGTGGAAAAGCATGTAAAATTGTTCACTAAACTTAACTCGTAATGGTCCACACCAAGAGATTAATGAGGTTGAGCCTGTCAACAGGATTGACTGGTTTGTCCATGGATATTTAATGAACTGGATTCAATCCAGCTAGTGCTGCAAAAAAGAAAACACACCTTGCCCAGCCAATCACCTTGAATAGCCATTTCATGTGTGTGTGTGCTTCTGTGTCTTTTATCACAACTGGAAGAATGAGGATTTGCTAGTGACTAGTGATGCTGCTGGGAGAGTCATCACCGCATACTGAGGTCTGCTCAGTGAGAACCTCGCTGCACAGGAGGGGTCTGGACACTGGAGTAAGAACAGAAGTCACCACTCTACAGTGACTCAGGACCAACAGGACAGCCAACAAAGCCAGTCTTTGGTTCCTGGATTCATAACTCATGTATATATACCAATTTAACAACTTAAAAGCCTACTGCCTGCTAGTATTAAAATTCAAGCTTCCTCACTTCACTTTTAAATCCCTATTCCAATAATTCTTAACAGCCTTTAAAACTAGACAGGTGCTGCCTTTTTGTAGCCTTTTGTAGTCTGATCCTAAACAAAGATGGGCATTTTCTGAATTAGGTCTGAGGTTTTACTTGGTAGTAACTTCTGACAATGCTTCAAAATATTCACTGTAAGAAATATGCAAGTATTGCTTGAAACTTACCACTCGACAAAGCTCCTGAACATCATGTTGCATGAAGCTATCTAAAGTTTCCCACCTTTCAAAGATAAAACAAACATCTCCATTTAAACGCTCAACTTTGAAATGAGCAAATCAAAAGTAACTTAGATTGAAAAACTAAACTGGATAATCAGCTATTATTCTCAAATTCCTTTTCTGTGAAGATTATTTTTGGGAGTCATAATTCAAAGATAGATTTACTGCTGGGGAAGTGGTGTTTCCAAAAAAATGTAACAAATCTGAAAGCAGTACAGGTTCTTGTGTTGAAAAGTAAAAACCTTAAGCGGTGAATTCTTTCTCAAGCAAAATTTTAAAACAAAGTGTCTATTTCCAAAGAGATGAAACAAAATACAATGATAAAAGCACTGACAACATTAAATGCTCAAGCCTCCCTAAATTAAGTGCTTACAGTATGCTCTACTAACTTTTCTATTCTCTACTCACTTGTCCTAAAAAAAAAAAAAGAAAAAAAAAGAGGAAGCAGAATGGCAAAGGCAGATGTCTAATACATACCCAAATGACTTTGTTAACTTTTTTGTTCCTACGGGTTTATCACTGTGCTGTAATTCATAGAACACTCTTTGTAATGCTAAAGGGACGCTTTTAGACGAATCGTCCCCCTCGGTTGGCATCATGTACACAGCCTGAAAGAATTAATTCAGAAATAAGGACCTTTACTCTGAGAAGATGCAGGGGAATTTAAAAAACAGTAAGAATTTAATCTTCATGTTTAAAAAAATCATTTCTAGTAACACAATCATGAACGTCTTTAGGAATACTGGAAAACACAACGCAAGAATAAATTTTGACAATCACCACCCATGTGAGACGGTGTCCCACTCTGTCGCCCAGAGTGAGAGTGGCGTGATCTCAGCTCACTGCAACCTCTGCCTCCTGGGTTCAAGCAATTCTCCTGCCTCAGCCTCCCAAGCAGCTAGAATTACAGGCACGCACCACCACGCCAGGCTAATTTCTGAATTTTCACTAGAGACGGGGTTTTGGCCAGGCTGGACTGAAACTCCTGACCTCAGGGGATCTGCCCACCTTGGCCTCCCAAAGTGCTGGGATTATAGGCGAGAGCCACCGCACCCAGCCTCACCCATAGGTTCTTGATAAAAAGATAATACAGAAAGAAGTAAACAAAAAACAAAATCACCCCTCAGAGAACTACTTTTATTTCCTACTTATTGGAGCACCATTTCTTTTTTTTTTTTTTGAGACGGAGTCTTGCTCTGTCACCCAGGATGGAGTGCAGTGGCGTGATCTCGGCTCACTGCAATCTCCTCCTCCCAGGTACACACCATTCTCCCGCCTCAGCCTCCCCAGTAGCTGGGACTACAGGCGCATGCCGCCACGCCCAGATAATTTTTTTGTGTTTTTAGTAGAGACGGGGTTTCACCGCGTTAGCCAGGATGGTCTCGATCTGCTGACCTCGTGATCCGCCCGCCTCGGCCTCCCAAAGTGCTGGAATTACAGGCGTGAGCCACTGCGCCTGGCCATGGAGCACCATTTCTTAACTTACCATTACTTATGAACAAAAGATTTGATAAAAACTTAAATGTGACTAGAATTACCCACACTGAGCTGTCCCTGGGATATATTAAGACAACCTGTCTGGGTGGCTGTGCAAACATGCTTTGAAGGCTGACAAGCCAGCCAGCTCCCTGCCCATCCCACAACCAGGAGTGCCGATCTCCTGTACTGCTTCATAATAATCACAAGTAATTCTCAAAATAGAACTGACACATCTATATTAGATTTAATGTATGTCTATTCTTTTTATTAAAATTTTCAATAAAAGTTGCTTTGACTTTTCAACTCAGTTTTGATACAAAACTTTGCAAATGTTGCTGTTAATGAATTTTATGGTTGTTTTTCTAAATACCTTCACAAGGTGATTTCTAACAGAATTTTAAGTCTGTAAAATTAGGTCATGGCTAGGCATGGTGGCTCACGCCTATAATCTGAGCCCCTTGGGAAGCTGAGGCAGGTGGATAGCTTGGGGTCAGGAGTTCGAGACCAGCCTGGACAACACGGTGACACTCTGACTCTACTAAAATATAAAAATTAGCTGGCTGTGGTGGTGGGTGCCTGTAATCCCAGCTACTCGGGAGGCTGAGGCCAGACAATCACTTGAACCCAGGAAGCAGAGGCTGCAGTGAGCCAAGGTCACACCACTGCACTCCAGCCTGGGCGACAGAGCAAGACTCCGTCTCAAAAAAGAAAAAGGTTGGCGGTGGTAACTCTGAATCACTGAGGCAGGTTACAAAGGAGGTGTCCCAGCACTTGGAAATGAAAACACAGCATGAACTAGCACCCATCTAATAAGACAGGGCTAGAGGAGGGAGACGGGATGTTTGCTGAGAGGACTTTGCTCTGATATACCTGAGAGGAAAGGGTGGGTGGAAGGCTGCAGGACAGGAACACTATCCATTTACCTTTCGTAGCTGATTCGTGAAAAATAACGTCTGTAGCAGGCTGTTCATGTAACAAGTCGCTCCCTGATTCTTTAAGCCGACGTAGCCTGTGTGCTTCTTTGAATCCCACCTGAAAGATCAGTTCAAGGTTGAGGGGATCTTACAGATACCCCACTGCTCCTGCAGTATGTGTGGAGCAATCTGACTCAAGGTCAGCCTTAAGGAACCCGAGGCCAGGAACACTTATCACACAACATCCTTCCATGGTCACTGATTCCCTTCTGCTTGCCCCAGTGTGTGAACTGGTGCAAATGCAACCCCCACATTCGCACAGCCTTCGAAGCACCTGCCTGCTGACGGTGGCACTCCTGCCACTGATCAACCCCAGCACCAACAGACACTTAACAGAGACCTGCATGCTCATACCCAACATGCCTCACGGTAGAGTTTGGTTACATAATTACACTTATCACACGCGAGGTCAGCACAACATGGAAAAAGCTGAAACTCATCTTTTCTGTAGACACACAAGAAGAAACAGAAGTGTGTATTCGCCAAGTTTCGCCTCAGACTTCTAAACTCCCAGAGCTTTTTTTATTTTGTGATTTTGGTGGTTGTTTGGGGGCAAGATAAGATTCTCAGAATTAACTGTGTCTCGTACCTTCCCACCCCCACCCCAAGTAGTAAAAGGAAGCCACAGAGAACAGTGCCAGAAAGCAGAGCAATCCTCCCACCTCCACGCCCATCTCCTTCTGTACACATTGCCACGACCTGAACACACGACAGTCACCACGCGGGACCAGTGCTGGAGGAGACACCTACTGCACAGTACCATTCACCAACACCCTGCCACTCCAGGGGTGAGCTCCCATCCTTGGAAATGCTCAAGTACACCTAACGGCCTGGTCACCCCTCTTTACTCCTCGCTCACCATGTTGTCAGTGATGCTCACCTCTTCCCCCAATCCCCCCTTCCTCACACTTGGAGAGGACTTCCTCCCTGTCCTCATCAAAGTAACAACAGAGCATCTCTGCTCTGGGTATTTATGTACTGGTCTTAGCTCCTCTATGAAAGCTGAGTGTACATTCTCTAAGAACAGAAAACCACAGCTGTCTAGTTGGCCATAATTATACAATTATGTTCCAAGGGTCTAACATATAGAAACTGCTCAATCTATCTGTTAAACGAGTGTCAAGCAGGTGTGACTCCGTGTGCCACAGGGCAAGTGCAGAGAGGACGCTTACTGATTAAATATGTGCATCTCTGTTACACGCATGCTAAAGCTTCTTTCACTGCAGCATGAAAGACATTTTTAACAGCACCCAATTAAAGAAAAACTTACGCAACTCCATGGGGAGCATCCGCCTGTACAAAGACTTCAAAGGTAACTTTGTCATCATCTATAAATCCTTTCTCAGGATCGGTCACTTCCTATAAAACGTAAGTAAGAATATCCAGCTTGAATAAGAACACACACTTTATTCCCAAGAGACAAATTACATTACTGCCCTTTACTTGAGATGAAAATACTTCTTTAAAAAATACATCCCAACTTTGTTGCTAATTTTAGACTGTTTCAATTTACTTTTAACAGTGGTCTCGCAACAAATACAGCAAATGTTTGGCACCTCAGAGGCATCCCAGAGGTACGCAGGGGCTCAGTGCCACAGCATGGACAGGAGAAATCTGTGCCCCTCTAAGCAGGGGAGGGGCTGGAGAATGCAATGATAAGTGACTTAGCGTAGTAAGAAGTAACATTCCTAAGATTGTTCCACTGGCTACCACCTCTGCAAAAAGGAGCCAAAATGAACTGAATGAAGTTACTGGAGTCACATGGAACCACTCAGTACTGTGCCTGAATCATGAAAGGACCTCAAACAGCATTATGTCTTTTAAAGGAAATTTAGCCCACTGGGAACTCCCTTTGAATGTCTGACTAAAAAGTGAGACATGAATCCAGAAAGCTGCTAAAAACCTAAGATATGAAACTGGAGAAAACATGTTTTCAAAGACACCTGTCCAATTTAGAAAGCAAAAATCTGACTCTAAAATGAATAAAGGACTTGAAAAATCAAAAAGTTAAGGGAACAACAAGCAGTAATGCACCAATTGTTCAGACTAAATACACTGTTACTTACACTCCAGGCCATAAAATTGGAAAATCCCCAATCATTTTCTTTATGGAAGAACAAATGACTAATACGACGACTGAACGACTTTTCATCATCTCTGTAATTTATTATCTTCAGCACTGCTTGTGCATGGCAAGACCATGACCTGTTTAAAAGAATAATCTGAGCCTTAGTTGACATTATTTACCAGATGTTACACATTTTTAAAGACAGTTAACATAGCACACCAAAATTCCCATTTATGTTTTCATTGCTCTCTCCTTTCGGGTTGGGGTTAAAGGTAGGACGGAGGCATTTTTACCTTTAATAGAGAAAAGGGTGTTTGGGGCTCCCCCAGTATATTCTGTAGTGATTTCACTCACGGTTTCATTTTTTAATTCCTCAGAAGTTGAAACAAATTTTCTTTAATTGTATCTATACAATTTTGACCTCTGCTTCTACTGCTGATATAGGATTCACCTCTCAGCGTCGCTCCTGCCCCTGCAGCCCTTCAGTGCCATGCCTCTCAAGCTCTCCTGGGATGCCCTCCAGCACACGCTGGGGAAAAACCAGCACCGGGGAGCTCTGTGGCCTTAGAGCTTGCTGTCCTCCCCCGGCATCGAGGAATTCACTGATGAGGCACACAATTACAACCACAAGAGAACTACTGTATATGCAGTCAAGTGTAGGGTGGACCACAAAAGGGCCTCTAAATCCAGGTTCAAAAACCATACATACAGCACTTAAGCCAAAGAAAGTTAAGGTTTGCGATTAAAGTGGGGCCTTATCAATCAATGCTGCAATGAACCCTGAAATGGTCTGACTCTTCAGGACAAGGGTAGGACAGTGCTGTTCCCACAGCACTTCCTGCTTGCTCGGGACGCTGACACTGGGTATGGACCATTCACTGTTTTTCCAAAGTGCTCTTCAGGCTAAAGTTGTCCATTAGACTAAACCAAACCTAGCCCAAATACTCATCAGATCACATTATAATGTGAACAGAAGAGGAAAACCATCCACAGGCCCTGGCTGCATCATAAAATTACCTTAAACATTAAAGAAAATGAAAGTACGGCCAGGTGCAGTGGCTCACGCCTGTAATCCCAGCACTTTGCCAGGCCGAGTCAGGCAGATCACCTGAGGTCAGGAGTTCGAGACCAGCCTGGCCAACAGGGTGAAACTCCGTCTCTATGAAAAATACAAAATTAGCTGGGTGTGGTGGCACACGCCTATAGTCCCAGCTACTTGGGAGACCGAGGCAGGAGAATTGCTTGAACCCAAGAGGTGGAGGTTGTGGTGAGCCAAGATCAAGCCACTGCACTCCAGCCTGGCGACAGAGCAAGACTCCGTAAATTTTATTCCCTGGGGGAACTGATAGAACAGCTAGAGCCAGTTCACTCCGGGGAACATGTTACTGAGGGTTCCAAAGGGCCACTGTGTGGGGTGGCAGAGAGACTAGGACAGGTGCAGTCCAAGTCAGCAGCCTCCCCTGGCTCCAACGCAGACAGGTTGACAAAGTGGTCCACACTCCCAGAATCAACTGTGTTTTTGATAAAAGATGAATTAATTTTCTAATTCATCTAAATAGAAGGACCATCAAGATTTCTCAGTTTTAGGCCGGGCGCCGTGGCTCACGCCTGTAATCCCAACACTTTGGGAGGCCGAGGCGGGCAGATCACGAGGTCAGGAGATCGAGACCATCCTGGCTAATGTGAAACTCCGTCTGTACTAAAAATACAAAAAATTAGCCGGGCGTGGTGGCGGGCGCCTGTAGTCCCAGCTACTCCGGAGGCTGAGGCAGGACAATGGCATGAACCCGGGAGGCGGAGCTTGCAGTAAGCCAGGATAGCGCCACTGCACTCCAGCCTGGGCGAAAGAGCGAGACTCCTTCTCAAAAACAAAACAAAAAAAAGATTTCTCAGTTTTTGAACATTTCATAATATACATGAATCTTTACATGTTCCTCAAGTCAGAGGGCCGTGCTGTATAAATCCTTCACAAAGTATGTTTTACTTGTACCTTCTGGACAACCCGGACAAATTAGCTATCACACAATGGAAAGGATGTCTGGCTCTGACAGCTGCCATTTTCTGCTCAGGCAGTCACTGACAGAGTAAGAATTAAGCCTGGTGGCTCAATGGTCAGCTAATCCAGCCAGCCCTGATTCCATGGGCTGGTAGATCCTAACAAACTATTTTTAGTTTTTTTACTTACAAGATAAAAATATACTTTTCTAGCTTGGGTATTATACATACACCAGTGGGTTTTAAAGAGAAAGATGTATTTAATCTAATTTAAAAATCAAAAGGCTATGTAGAGGCAGCAAATAACTTAAGATAAAATTGCACTAGGCTGATCAAATTTGGCTTCCAGTAATGTAATACGACTATGTGGGGGTTTGTAGTTGCATCATTTAAACTGTCTTACGTGGAATCAGATTCAGCATTGCACTGGAGAAAGAATCCTACGCTTTTTTGGTGTGGTCTGTCTGGATAAAAGCGTGGCATCACCATAATCTTCCATGGCAGATTTCGCACAAAACACGGAGGGCTAAGGACCGACTCACTCAGTCTGCTGAAGCGCTCCACAGTGAACTGAAAGGTTGCCTCGGAGCGCCAACTGGTGTCTGCAAAAAAAACACATCATCAGTCACAGAGCCTGTGCATTTGACCAAAAGCACTAGCATTAATCGACATGGAGTAAACTGTTCTATACATCTTGATTTAACTGCTAAAATCTAACAGTTTGAAAACATTGCTTCCAATTTATTAAAAGCCTAAGACTGAAGATGACATTCAGTTTCTGAATGGATTAATTCTTCCTTATGAAGTCCAAAACTCAGAGTGCTAACCATACACTTGCCATTCCTGTCAGACTGAGTTCCACATGAGAACAATGTCTACTTTACTAAAGCTGAATTCCCAAACACCCCGAGCACCAAGTGAGTGGAGAGACCTTGGAGAGAAGGAACGACATGGCTCATATCTGTTCAAGGACAGGACTTCTGGGGGGAAAGACCACGACATGGGACTTGGGCTGACTTTAGAGAGCACGGAACACACAGGTAGGACTTGAGAGCCAGGGAAACAGCCATCCCCCTGGAAGCTCAGCACTGCCCAGAGGCAAGACAATGGCTACAACAGTAGCCTAATAATAAACGGTAACCTCGTTAGTTCACGATTTTTGCAAAAATACTAGCCTGGACACCCTGGTGGAATAATTTTTTTTTTTTTTTAAGAACTGGTATTTTTTCCCACATGAGTAGTATAAATTGTTCAATGATAACAAGACCAAAGGCTGATTTAAGATATTTAAGTTGCTGACAACACAGTGCCTCTTAGCAGAGGTCCAACTGAAGGTCTCCATTTAAAATTCAATCTTTCACTGATGACAGTGACTATTCATTTGCATGTGGCCATGGGTCAATCACCTTTGACAAACCCTGCAGCATCTTACTGCCTCTCGAACGACTCCTGCGAAGGCACAGTCCTCCCACACCCACACCAATCTGTTATTGACCAATACTTTTATAAAGCATCATGAAATTGCCACAGCAAGGTCAACATGCTACACAAGCTTCTAAACGCTTCCTTTCACTTTCTGTACCTATCTCATTATAGCCTGCACACAGCTCACTGACTGGAAGGAGACCCAGGGCCACATCAAGGGCCTAGCTCTACAGGCAGTGCCTGGAAGGCTGCTCCCGGCTTAGAATCAGGTGGTATTTTGACATCCCTGACCACCAGGCTCCTAAGGCACAAAACGAGACTTGTAGGCTTGGGTAAAGAGCGCATAAGAACATCCTCCCATCCTTCATCTTCAGGCCCCTGAAGGCAGTCACCATGGCATCCAACAACCCTTCAGACTCCAAAGTTCACTAACAACTGAGTTCTCAGCATCAGCCACTTCTCCGGGAACAGAATTTGCTTGAAGTTTGTGACTGAGTTTGGTCTTAAGAAAACATGTCCATCAGTCCTCCTGGGAGGGTAGTACTGAAATATCAAAAGTATGTGTGACGATAAGCACTTCTACCTCCTTTGAGACACTCTTCATCCCAAATTATTGTATTCCACACAACCCTGCTGAGTTGTTTACAGCACAGGCACTTCGGAAGGATGAGCAGCTGAAAGAGGTGCATCTTGTCCAAAAGAATTATTTATTTGAGCCTCTTCAAGTGGTATTCCCCTAATCCTTTTGAGGGACAGAAGTCTACTAAAAGGCAAGAAACTTGTTTAAGATAATAACGTCTAGAATGGCGTGGTGGAATAAGTTTTGCCATGTGTTTTTAGGATCATGCAATTCACAGCTCATCAGGAGTTAAGTTCTGCAAGGTAGACAAGAGACAGATGTCAAGGCCCACATTTTAGGTGAGGAAACGGAGATTCGCCAAGGCTGTTTTACAAAGTGACAATAGAGGATTTTAATATCCAAGACTTATCAAGACACTATGCGCAGTGACCCTGACTCTGGTTTTTAAAATACCACTTCTGGAAGTTACCATGACACTCACAAAACGCAGGCCTCAACAAAATGAGACTACTAGCTTGCCCGCTTTACACAGCCCATGTATACAGAAATGCACAGAAGCAACCAAATGGAAAATCACTGCAGGACCTAAAAAGCTAAAGAAACAAGGTAATGCCTCTCTTCCAACTAATCTATTTTCTATAATTCAGCTCTTTATAGGGTTTTATTTTATGTATACAAAATCAATACATACTATGAGTGCTTTTTGAACTTTCACCCTATACATTAAATTTCCCAAGGTATTCCTAAAACATTAAAAAGACCCAAACAATGGTGAGACTCAGAATTGAAGTTTGCACTTGATCCACCTGCTGCCCAGCCCCGCAGATGCCACCACGCATCCATCTCTGTGCCCCCGAGTGTGACACTGCCCTGACACACAGTGGTTAGTTCACAATTAGTGCACTGCACACTCAATTTCAGCCTCACACTCAAGGCACATTTCTTAGAACAGACTTATCAAATCTGCTAAGCACAAAGTTTAGATGATACTTCAGGTGTATTAAAATTTCACCTCGCTTCCTGAAAACTCTTCATACTAATAGAATAATTGAAAACTTTTACTAGGCCTGGTACGGTGGCTCACACCTGTAATCCCAGCACTTTGGGAGGCAGAGGAGGGTGGATCAGGAGATCAGGAGATCGAGACCATCCTGGCTAACACGGTGAAAGTGCATCTCTACCAAAACTACAAAAAATTAGCTGGGCGCAGAGGCTGGGGCCTGTAGTCCCAGCTACTAGGGAGGCTGAGGCAGGAGAATCGCCGTGAACCCAGGAGGCAGAGCTTGCAGTGAGCTGAGATCTCGCCACTGAACTCTGGCCTGGGCGACAGAGCGAGACTCTGTCTCAAAAAAAAAAAAAGAAAAAGAAAAAGAAAAACTTTTACTAAAAAAACAAAAGGTCGGCCAGGTGCGGTGGCTCCCGCCTATAATCCCCCAGCACTTTGGGAAGCAGAGGCGGGTGGATCACCTGAGGTGAGGAGTTTGAGACCAGCCTGCCCAACGTGGCAAAACCCCGTCTCAACTAAAAATACAAAAATTAGCTAGGTGTGGTGGTGCGTGCCTGTAACCCCAACTACTTGGGAGGTCGAGGCAGGAGAATCACTTGAACCTGGGAGCTGAGATCACGCCATTGCATTCCAGCCTGGGCAACAAGAGCTAAAAACTCCGGTCTCCAAAAAAAGACAAGATAGGAGGGCCAATAAAAAGGAGAAGTGGACTTGGAAATCAGCTTTCACAGATACGGTCAGCCAGATTGTCCTCCCACGAGTTATTACATGAGACTGAGTCGATGGAGATCTTTGCCCAAGAAAATAGTTAACAGTACACTGGATCCTATGTACTATTTTTTGCAACTTCCAAGTATACTAGAGATTAGCAAGGACACCCACATTCACTGCAAAATTAGCGCTTCATGCACAAAGAGTCCAATCTGCCTGGATGCCACAAAGACTCCAATCTGCCTCGATGCCACTAACATTAGCAGAGTACCATTTTATTACCGCATGCTTCTTTTTATTGTAAATGACAGAGCAACAAACTTCCGCAAACTGGTGTCACCACAAATCCTCAACCAGATTCCTTGATAACTCACTACCTTCCAATCTGGCCCCTGGAGACTCTTGTAGCAGGGGCAGTGACAATTACCTACAGCACGAAGTTCCCACTGTGCACTTTGTTACACCAATTTTATCCTCCCAGGGCAAAGGCCAATGGACCGGCCTGGGCTTCAGTTGCAAAAAGAAGGGTAGGCCAGGCGCAGTGGCTCACGCCTGTAATCCCAGCACTCTGGGAGGCCGGGGTGGGCGAGACGGATCATGAGGTCAGGAGTGCGAGACCAGCAGCCTGGCCAACATAGTGAAACCTTGTCTCTACTAAAAATACAAAAAATTAGCCAGGCCTGGTGGCAGGCGCCTGTAGTCCCAGCTGCCTGGGAGGCTGAGGCAGGAGAATCGCTTCAACCCAGGAGGCAGAGGGTGTGGTGAGCCGAGATTGCGGCACTGCACTCCAGCCTGGCCAAAAAGAAAAAAAGAAAAAGGCAGGGCGCGGTGGCTCACGCTTGTAATCCCAGCACTTTGGGAGGCCGAGGCAGGCGGATCACGAGGTCAGGAGATCGAGACCACGGTGAAACCCCGTCTCTACTAAAAATACAAAAAATTAGCCAGGCGTGGTGGCGGGCGCCTGTAGTCCCAGCTACTCGGAGAGGCGGAGGCAGGAGAATGGCGTGAACCCGGGAGGCGGAGCTTGCAGTGAGCCGAGATTGCGCCACTGCACTCCAGCCTGGGCGACAGAGCGAGACTCCGTCTCAAACAAAAAAAAAAAAAAAAAGAAAGAAAGAAAAAAGAAAAAAAGAAAAATAAGAAAAAAAAAAGAAAGAAAGTTAAAGAAAAACACAATACTTCAAATTTTTGAATCAGAAAGGTTGGGATGAAATTTCTCCAAATGGTGCTGTTGCAGTGATTTTAGCAAAGTTCAGATCTTCATTCTAACACAAGTTCTTGCAAGTCCTAGTCAATCCCCACAAATTAGTTTCATGGAGAACAACATTCTAAATCTAGATCCATCTAGATCTTCAGAGGCCATATTTGCTCTAAAACTTCCTTGGTGGCTCACGCTTGCAGTCCCAGTACTTTGGGAGGCCAAGGCAGGTGGATCACCTGAGGTCAGGAGTTCAAGACCAGCCTGGCCAACATGGTGAAACCTTGTCTCTACTAAAAATACAAAAATCAGCCAGGCGTGGTGGCATGTGCCTGTAATCCCAGCTACTCGGGAAGTTGAGGCAGGAGAACCGCAAAAACCCAGGAGGTGGAGGCTGCAGTGAGCTGAGATCTCACCACTGTACTCTAGCCTGGGCGACACAACAAGAACCTATGTCAAAATAAAATAAAATAAAACTTCCTTGGGCCAAGTGCAATGGGTCATGCCTATAATCCCAACACACTGGGAGGCCAAGGCAGGAGAACTGCTTGAGCCCAGAAGTTCGAGACCAGCCTGAGCAACACAGTGACATCCCATCACTACAAACAATTAGCCACACATGGCGGTACTTCCTTGGTTATCTCACGAAAAGCAGTGAACGAGGAACTAAAAGTAGAATGAGTAGATACAGTAAAAGATAATTCTGATACTTGCCAATAATTCTATGTTAACAGGATTTTTAAATAAGTTTTCTTCCTCAACTATATATGTCTCCCATCTCTTTCTGTCATTAGCTATTTAGCATCTTACACAAGAAATGTCCCTTACTAAGAAGTCTTCTGTGCAAATCAGTCAAGTCGCTGATAGTTTGGATACAGACAAAACTTCTAATGAGGTGCTTCCCAGATTGTGTGTCCTAGTCTGAAATGGACACTCAACACTCAAGGAAACAGGACACTCAAAAAAAGGGGAGCTCTGAAGTTCAGAGTCTTAGGGAATCATTAACAAAAACTTCTTTTGGAGAAGCAATTTATGTTGCTTCTGATAAGACAACCCTGAGATTTATGACGGTAAATAAAGCTTGTTTAGCCCAGCACATCTCCAACTTCCTAGAATCCTGTGCATTTTTCACAACACACTTATCCCCTGAAGAAGAGGGATGCGCAATTTGTACTGCAGCTGGAAAACGCTGCCCTCAGCTACAAGTTCTTCTCCTACAGTCAGGAGCACCTCCCTCCCGTGCACTTTGCCATCAGAAAGATATCACATGCTGGGTCTTTCAACTGCAACCACAGTTCCAAACCAAGGAAAGGTGCTACTGAAGATTACTCAACCTTCTCGGATTATAGGCTTTTTCCATCAAGGAGGTCACAAGAAGGGCATTTCCACTTTCGGGTCCTATGGCGTGGGACCACTGTCTACTAATTTAGTGAAGTGTACCTCAAAAGGAAGGGGACTATTACCCATATTGTCCCCTCATAAGTCATTCTCCCCAGGAGACACCTGACAATGTCTAGAGACATGTCATGACTGCAAGCGGGGGGCAGCGGCCATGAGCATCCTGGAATGCACAAGACAGCCTCCCACAACCAAGAATTATCCAAGTTGCCATGAGAAGCTGAGAAGCTCTGCCCTATATCTATGTCTCCTCCCAAGACCTCCCCCCTAAAAAAAAGAAAAAAAAGTAGGGAAATGTTGGAACAGATTGCTCTGTGGGAACTACACCGGGAATGCTCCGATAGGGCAGGGTCTGTCACTGCTACACAAGTGGCTAGAATTGATCCCAAACGCACACCTGGCGCCTCAGAGCTGGCCATGCCTTCCCAAATGCACTCACTCAACCGCTTTCAGCATCTCTGATGTCTGAAGTAAAACCTCCAAAAGCCCAACAACCAGCGAGACCACACCCACACCGTTGCCCTTGTCTACGGTGGAAAGCGCACTCCACAGGTAACAAAGCAGCGGGTTTAGACCACGCCTTTTTACCTTCCTCAGATATTGCCTCAGCCAGCTGCCAGGGGTAAACCGCACTGTGAGAGAACTCTCAACTACGGCTGCAGTTTCTCATGGAGGCTGAACTTTTGGCAGGAGGTCTGAACAGCAGTCCTTCTGGTGGTGCAGCCCGTGACTGATGGTTTCTTTCAACTGCCCCGTTACTCCCCTGGGAAGGACACAACCCTCATGAGGATTGATGGACATGCTTTTTGACAGAACATGGTTTCATATTACACTCAAGACTCCAGGGGCTGCATACTGCAATTACTGGCTGCTCCCTACTCACAAGTGTGACCTTGCAAATGTTGAGGTCACTAATCTGATAAATTTAAAGAAGGAATGGTCTCGGAAGAAAAAAACTGATTTCCTACACAAAAAATGTCCATGCACATACATATGAGTATGCTTTCTCACAGAGAAGCTATAGACCAAAACTCAGTGAGGGAAAATGAAGGCCAAAGCTTGAATCTGATTTCATCCCTAACAGGAGCGGGGAGGGATTCTCAGCTATCATCAACTGATATACACCCTGCAATGAGAATGCAATGGAAAGCCAAGTTCCAATGTCTGCACGTATCTTGCTGCAAACAAACAGGAAGGAGAGTAAGACATGCTTGTTGTTCCCAATACTAGCAGTGGCTGGAGACCTGCAGGCATGAGTAAATACCCACCTATTACATTTAAACCTACATTACACCTCCTCGCCTAGGCTAGGGAGACTCTACTTACCTGGAAATGGTGTAGGCAATCTTGAAACTCAAAACCCAAACAGGATTTTCCTCAGTTACAGCCTCCTGAAAACTAGCTACACTCAAGCTCAGAAGTACCCAAGGAAAAAACATGGATCTGAATCTGTTTTCTGAAAGGTTTCCGCCCGCTGCGAGGAGGCGAACCACAGGCACTTACCATCCTCCATGTCCTCCTCCGCGTTGTTGTGTCCATCACTCAGGGCCACATTCCCGTTGATCACAGGGTTCTGAGTAATTCTTGGTGGGTCATCTGTATCTCCAGCTTTAAAGAAGAAAAAGAAATTCCACGAGTTTTACATTTATGGCTTTAATGGAATAAGCAAAATATAAACTTATACTTTTGATGTTGCCTAATCATTAATAAATTCCAATTGTACCACAATAAAGGTTCATTCTAATCCAAAAAATATTTATACTAACGTTTACTATGTATAAACTTTCGTTGTTTCAAAACACTAAATGGAATTTGAAAACATGCTATACCACACTGTAATTGGCTTTATTTGCAATGATATTCTGCACAAAACTTTTTATGTAAAATCTCTTATGTAGGCCAGGCATGGTGGCTCATGCCTGTAATCCTAGCATTTTGAGAGGCCAAGGCGGACAGATCACCTGAGGCCAGGAGTTTGAGACTAGGCTGGCCAACATGGTGAAACCCCGTCTCTACTAGAAATGCAAAAATTAGCTGGGTGTGGTGGCGCATGCCTGTAATCCCACCTATTCGGCAGGGTGAGGAATGAAAATCACTTGAACTCAGGAGGCGGAGGGTGAGTGAGCCAAGATCGTGCCACTGCACTCCAGCCTGGCCGACAGGGTGAGACTCAGACTCAAATTAAAAAAAAAAAAAAAAAAAAAAATTCCTTAGGTAGTTCTTACTTTACAATAGCTAATCAGCGTAAAGAACCTTTATCTAATTGTGCAAAGTCATTATTTTAGTATAGGTTTCCTAGTAATTAAAACAACTCTACAGGCAATTTTGTTGTGAAGATTGCTGAACATATGCAAATGGTATACATTAAAACAAATATTTTAAACTTTTTCATCATGAACACATGCCAGTATCTGTTTTTTTTTTTTTCTTTTTCTTTTTTTTTTCTGAGACAGAGTCTCGCTCTGTCCCTGAGCCTGGAGTGCTGTGGGCAATCTCAGCTCACTGCTACCTCTGCCTTTCCAGTTCAAACCATTCTCCTGCCTCAGCCTCCTGAGTAGCTGGGATTACAAGCACGTGCCACCACACCCCAGCTAATTTTTTGTATTTTTAGTAGAGATGTGGTTTCACCACGTCGGTCAACTGGTCTCGAACTTCTGGCCTCAAGTGACCCACCTGCCTTGGCCTCCCAAAGTGCTGGGATCGCCCACCCATGGCCAATGTCTTAAAACATCAAATCATCATCCTCAAGGTGTCAGTGGACAATTACTGTATAATTATGTAAAGAGCCTGGAAAGTATTTAGGAAAGGATAAAACTCTTTGATCACTCTAAATGCATGCTAAATGCTTGGGCTGAAAAACACATATAACTCAAGTTCGGATTCAAAACATTTTAAGTTACCACTGGCAAATAAGGTGTAAATTACAACAATATTCCAATCACTTTTCATTAATTTCAAAGCATAAATTTCTCACAGTGACACGGGTGGTTATTCTACAAGCAGAATAATCACAGCAGGACTCTTAGGTTTTACCTAGGCTCACACGTCCCATTTAAATCAATTTGTTTTTCCACATATTAGAATAGCTCACTGCAACTAATGCTGGTCCCACGGTTGCCCACACAGTTGGCTTTCCCTGGTGCATTGGACACCAACAGAAATTAAGAATCTCAACTGCAGACAGGAGATGTGCTTTTTAACAGCCAGGTAGTTGTGTGTGTGGTCTGCACAATTTCAAAGCCTTTCTGCCATTGGAACCAGCAAGTAATCTGATTCAGCACCATGGACAGTGCCATGCTCACTTCCTCCTCCAGGAACTCTCCAAAACCCCAATGCTTAGATTATATCATAAACCTCTTCAATAATTCCTGAATAAAATGGTACTCCCCGCCACCCAAGCATCTCAAAACATTCAAAATACCAAGAAACAGGTATTACCATCCAGACATTTAAGATTAAGACATTAAAGATCAATTTCAGTGTTGACAGTCTCTTAATACACTTAATTAATGATGCATTAAAAGTTATTTCTGGTCCGACCCGTGGCTCATTGCCTATAATCCTAGCACTTTGGGAGGCAAAGGTGGGAGAACTGCTTGAGCCCAGGAGTTTGAGACCAACTAGGGAAACATAGTGAGACCTCATTTCAATTTATTATTATTTTTAAAGCTTATTTCTGAAAACATATATACATACTTCTGAACTAGTCCCTAGACCATCATGTCTTGACAGAAATACTGTGGAAGGGGGTTAAGGAAAAGAACTCAGATGTACACTCAAGACACAAGACGGAGAAAAGGAAAAATGTCTTTTTGCTGGTTAACTAGCTCAAATGCTCTAAATCAAACATATGTGCTAAATTAAAAAAAAAAAAAAAAGAAAAATCAGATACTCTGAAAAGTCTTTCATCCACATTCATTTTCCTAGAACTACATCAAATCTTTAAGAAGTTTTATATTAGGCCGGGCGCGGTGGCTCACGCTTGTAATCCCAGCACTTTGGGAGGCCGAGGCGGGCGGATCACGAGGTCAGGAGATCGAGACCATGGTGAAACCCCGTCTCTACTAAAAGTACAAAAAATTAGCCGGGCGTGGTGGCTGGCGCCTGTAGTCCCAGCTACTCGGAGAGGCTGAGGCAGGAGAATGGCGTGAACTCGGGAGGCGGAGCTTGCAGTGAGCCGAGATTGCGCCACTGCACTCCAGCCTGGGCGACAGAGTGAGACTCCGTCTCAAGAAAAAAAAAAAAAAAAAAAAGAAGTTTTATATTATTTATAAATTGTAAACCAAGGACAGTGACTGGCCCTAGAAAGTGGAGGAGGCAAGAAGGGAACAGGGCTGGGGATGGACAAAGCAAGCTAGTGCCTTATCTGTGATATTTAAAGATGAAAAATTTTTAAGAAGTAACATATATTTAAACTTAAGAATATATTTATATACTAACTGAAGAGGAAAAAAAAAACCTATGAAGGCCTATTAAATAAATTATGGCACATTCCAATGGAATTTTTTTTTTTTTTTAGATGGAGTTTTGCTCTTGTTGCCCAGGCTAGAGTGCAGTGGCGAGATCTGGGCTCACTGCAACCTCTGCCTCCGGGGTGCCAGCGATTCTCCCGCCTCCGTTTCCCAAGTGGCTGAGATTACAGGTGTGCACCACCACACTTGGCTAATTTTGTATTTTTAGTAGAGACAGGGTTTCATCATGTTGGTCAGGCTGGTCTCAAACTCCTGACCTCAAGTGATCCACCTGCCGTGGCCTCTCAAAGTGCTGGGATCACTCCTGAGCCACCGCGCCCAGCTCCCAATGGAATGTTAAAAAAAATTTAGCCAGGCACGGTGGCTCATGCCTATATAATCAATCCCAGCACTTGTGGGAGGCCAGGACGGGACAATTAGTGAGATCCCCAACTCTATTAAAAACAAAAAAATTCAGGTACCAAGCGATATGTATCACATACAACCTCTGTTAGAAAAGGAGAGAGCTGTGTTGAAATAGAAATATATAATTTCATATTTCCCTTTATAAAATTCAAAAGATGTCTACAGAAACAGCAGGATACATAAGAACCTACTAGAGATTAGGGTTACACAGAAGCAACGTAGAGTTTCTTCACTGTATATGCACACACTCACACTATGTGTATGCGCTACAATTTTCTTTCTTCCTTAAAGAGACAAGATTTCACAACGTTGCCCAGGATGGTCTTCAACTGGACTCAAGCAATCCACCCCTCCCAGCCTCCCAAAATGCTGAGATTACAGGCATGTGCCACCCTGCCATGCCTATACAACCTTTTTTTTTTTTGGAGATGGAGTCTTCCTCTGTCTCGCAGGCTGGAGTGCAGTGGTGTGATCTCGGCTCATTGCAGCCTCCAACTCCTGGGTTCAAGTAATCCTCCTGCCTCAGCCTCCCAAGTAGCTAGGATTACAGCCGTGTGCCACCATGCCCAGCTAATTTTTGTATTTTTAGTAAAGACAGGGTTTCATCATGTTGGCCAGGCTGGTCTCAAACTCATGACCTCAAGTGATCTGCCAGTCCTGGCCTCCCAAAGTGCTGAGATTACAGGCATGAGACACCACGCCTGGCCTATAAATCTTAGAAGTAATTTGCTAGAGGTACACCTAGTACTTTTAACTTCCTTGGTTCAAACTTATCCTACAACAATAGCTTTAAAACATGGTTTTAATGCATGGATGCAAAAATGAGCGTTCATTTTCTGTACATAAAACTTCATGTCTAAAATCAGGATCATATGTTAAGTGTAAGCAGTCTAAAGCGTGGAAAACAATTGAACTCTACAACTGCTCTGTAATTCTGAGGTATAGCTTATGGTTTCACGAGGTCCAGTAAAATCAGACTAAGACACAAGTGAATTCAGAATAGAGCTCAAAGAAGGGCTTGTTTGGGTGACTTGAGAGAGACCGCATCGTCTACAAAAGTTAGAGCAATAATAAAAACCAAAACCAATTCAAGAGCGCGTAACATCTTACAGGATGGGGTGGGGGAAATGTGTAAGCTCTACCCCCCATTTTTCAGCAGTGCGATTAACTGCAGTGTGATGACTAAAGAAAGCCTATTATTTTCTTTTCTTTTTTTTTTTTTTTAGACAGAATCTCGCTCTTTTGCACAGGCCGGAGTGCAGTGGCGTTATCTCGGCTCACTGCAAGCTCTGCCTCCTGGGTTCACGCCATTTTCCTGCCTCAGCCTCCCGAGTAGCTGGGACTACAGGCGCCCGCCACTGCGCCCGGCTAATGTTTTTTGTGTTTTTTTAGTAGAGATGGGGGTTCACCGTGTTAGCCAGGATGGTCTCGATCTCCTGACCTCGTGATCCGCCCGCCTCGGCCTCCCAAAGTGCTGGGATTACAGGCGTGAGCCACCGCACCTGGCCAAGAAAGCCTATTATTTTCTGAAATGGTTCTTGTGCGAAGTTAGGGCTTCTCTGCAGTTGGCCTTGAAAAAGCAAAGCAAGCAGAGCTCTGCGGTTGCCACAGAATCTGAGCAAGACCCCAGCTTTTACATCTAAATTAACACATCTGAGTTGGTTTGGCCAATCTGCCCTTTTCCACCTGACAGGTGCAGAGAAAGTGGTCAAGGCCAGTGGCTGTGAAATGGCAAAAGGCCACTGGTTGGCCACCGAGTACATAAGGGGTGGGTCCTGGCCACCAACAGCCCTATGGGTGCCCAAGCAGCCGCCAAGGTGATTCCAGCCCAGCTCCCAGGGGCAGGAGATCCCATTTTTAAAAGCTCCTCATAAATGAGTTAGCTCCACAAGAGGATTAAAATTTTAATTAAGACATGGTAAATCCCTGGTCCAGAAGTAAATGATGAAAGCACAGGACAGCCACACACACAAGAAATCTGTACTAGGCTTCTAGAAATAGCTTAAACGATAAGGCTGCCTTCTTTTGTTGTTCAAGACAGATGTACAAGATTGGCATGCACATACATTTACTGCCATGTAAGTGTGATGTAATACCAAGTTTTATATCCCACTTTTTCGGAAGTTTTTAAGACTTGGGAACTGATTTGGCCAAACACTTGAGCTAAGGCACTAATTTTTTTTTTTGAGACAGAGTCTCGTTCTGTCACCCAGGCTGGAGTACAATAGTGTGATCTCGGCTCACTGCAACCTCCCTGGTTCAAGCCTCCTGGGTTCAAGTGATTCTCCCATCTCAGCCTCATGAGTACCTGGGATTAAAGGCACCTGCCATCATTCCCGGCTAATTTGTCTGTATTTTTGCAGAGACGGGGTTTTACCATGTTGGCCAGGCTGGTCTCGAACTCCTGACCTCACGTGATCTGCGCACCTCGGCCTCCCAAAGTGCTGGGATTACAGGCGTGAGCCACCATGCCTGGACTATGGCACTATTTTTGACACAAAATTATCTCAAATAAGAATGGGGGCCGGGCGCTGTGGCTCATGCCTGTAATCCCAGCACTTTGGGAGGCCGAAGCGGGTGGATCACGAGGTCAGGAGTTCAAGACCAGTCTGGCCAACATAGTGAAACACCGTCTCTACTAAAAATACAAAAAATTAGCTGGGTGTGGTGGTATATGCTTGTAATCCCAGCTACTTGGGAGGCTGAGGCAGGAGAATCGTGTGAACTGGGGAGGCAGAGGTTGCTGTGAGCTGAGATCAAGCCACTGTACTCCAGCCCAGGCGACAGTGCGAGACTCCACCTCAAAAAAAAAAAAAAAAAAAAAAAAAAAGACTGGGGACATGATTGGCAAACACAAGTGACAATGTGCAATGTCAAACAGACAAGCCATGGATGAAAAACGTCTGTAGGATATAAAGAAATTACCATCCCATAATATGCATATCCCACCCAGAAATAAAAGACAGTCTCCATTATTGGTGATTGCTAGGCCTTTTAATGCAATATGTATATGAAAAGGCAGAAAATATGTTTTCGAAACACCAAGTAGGCTCCCTGGCTAGTTCCAGGGCCTATATTCCCACCTGCTCTACTGGGCACCTACTCCTATACCCAGCTTTCCTCCCCATGAATTCCATTTGTGATGTCATAACACAGAACTGTTACCCCACCAGAGAACACCTCCCAATCGCTATAGAAGTTAGGTAGACCACTTCAGCACCCGAATCTCACTCCTGAGATAACAGATCACAATAAGCAAGATTCCAACTGGCTGGCTTTGATGTTTTCTGCCACTTCACAAAGATTTATCAATCCTCCCCCAAAAAGCTGGCAGGAGGCGGGGGTTGTGAACACAATAAAACCCTGGTGTGTTGAAACTAAAAGTCCATGTCCTGCCACCAGGTGGTGCCTTGTCCATGAAGATCCAGCTCAGCCTCTGAGCCACAGGTGTCTCCACTCAGCCCCCCTGATCCTTCCAATAGTGACAACCTAGTGATCAAAGCTACAGCTGTTATTACGGCAGATACGCACGAGCCAACACCTGGTCTCTGGGTGGCTCAAATGGTGCCCTACAGCCAATCTCACCCCACCCCCATCAGTTCACCTTGAACTCCCTCTGGCTTTTGCATGGTCCTCTCTTGACCTCTCATCTCCTCTCCCCACACTGACCTCATTTAAATGTATGACTTAAAATAGAGGCTATAGAGGTAAATTAGAAAGCAGTGATCTTTATATAAATTTTACTGATACAATTTCTAGATGTATAGCCCCAAATATACTTCAGAAGTCTGGCTGAGACATGTCAGTATTGGTTATCTCCATCCATCACCAGCATAAGGAGCCCAACCTGAAAACCTGACTCACCTTCCAGCCCAATCCTGTGGTTCCCAGCCATCTCTGCATGGCTCTGCAGTGGCGTCTGCTGGGGGATGGGGGAGGTTCTCTTACCCACATCAGAGTGACTGCATAGAATCTCTAGGAGCTCTATCTCAGCATTCTTTTTTATTTTTTAAAGCATCCCACAGAAGCCTTGTCTTTAGGACCAGAAACATATTCAATCAACATCAATTTAGATAAGGCAGTCCAGGAACAGAAGAGGATATTAATGGAAAAACTGGTGAAATCCTGAAAGAATTTGAGTCTGGTTAACAGTAACACACCAGTGCCAGTTCCTTGGCTGTGATGAACTCTAGTTTAAAACACTGGATCAAACACCAGTGAGAGAAATTGTTAACAACCCAAGAAAGTCGGTGGGGGTCACACAGGAGCTCTGTCATAACTTTGCAACTTTTCTGTACATCTAGAATTACTGCAAAATTAAAAGCTAATTTTAAAACGGCAAAGTAGAATGCCCTCTCAGCCTAACAACCAGGAGGAATAATTGATGTAAGTGAAAAATTTCAGGGCACCTTACCACACATCAGTAATCCCAGGGACTTAGGACCCTGAGGCAGGAAGATCCCTTTAGCCTGGGCAACAGTGAGACTCTGTCTTTTAAAAAAAGGATTAACAGGAAACAACGTGTATAAGATAAGCAATCTGGGCCAAGCAGGGTGGCTCAAGCCTGTAATCCCAACACTTTGGGAGGCTGAGGCAGGCAGATCACCTGAGGCCAGAAGTTTGAGACCAGCCTGGCCAACATGGCAAAACCCCATCTCTACTAAAAATACAAAAATTAGCCAGACGTGGTGGCCCATGCCTGTAATCCCAGCTACTCGGGAGGTTGAGGCAGGAGAATCACTTGAACCCAGGAGGCGGAGGTTGCAGTGAACTGAGATCACGCCACTGCACTCCAGCCTGGGGGACAGAGTAAAACTCTTGTCTCAAAAAAAAAATTAGTAAGTTGGGTGTGGTGGTGCACACCTGTAATCCCAGCCACTTGGAAGGCTGAGGTGAGAGGTAAAGGCTGCAGAGAGCAGCGGCTGCACCACTGCCATTCCAGCCTGGGCAACAAAGTAAGACCCTGTCTCTAAATAGGCTATAAAAAAAATGGAAAAGGAAAAATGTCAGCACTATGCACCTACATAGAGCATGGCTTAAATTCTCAAGCAATTCAAGGCAGACAAAAAAGCAGTTTGGGAGGTGAAACACAAAACACTTCCCACACAGATGCCAGGAGACAACTGGACAAGAGAATTGCTCAGGAGACCTGTCGCCAGTCTGGGGAGCTTGCATCTCCGTGGGCGCAAGAGGGGGAGAGAAAATATTGACCACGTGAGAAGGAACTACCATCTGCTTAAGTATTTCATGAATCAGTAACTCCAATGAGCCCCTATTATGTGCCAGGCCTTGTACAATTCTCAGGTAATCGTCACTGGCTCCAGGGTAAGGTAGGGCAGAATATCCTCCCAATGTTACCAGACCAGGGTGACAGCTGGACTGGCAAAGGCACTGCCAAAAGAGGCCCTAGGCAGGAAGAATGGAAAAGTCCTGAGCAAACAGGCACGACACTCCGAGAAGGCTGAAGTTCTTTGACTACATATGCTTTTAAATATGGATATTCCCAAAATAACCCAGATTCCTGTAGGACTGCTACTACACCATACTATACTGACTTGATTAAACTTTTCTTGATTAAACTTTGAGATAACTGTAGATTCAAACGCAGTCTTAAGAAATAATACAGTCAGTCTTCCACATCTGTGGATTCAACAAACTGCACATCAAAAACACTCGGGGGGCCGGGCGCGGTGGCTTACACCTGTAATCCCAGCACTGTGGGAGGCCGAGGCGGGTGGATCACCAGGTCAGGAGATGGAGACCATCCTGGCTAACACGGTGAAACCCCATCTCTACTGAAAATACAAAAAATTAGCTGGGCACGGTGGCAGGCGCCTGTAGTCCCAGCTACTCAGGAGGCTGAGGCAGGAGAATGGCATGAACCCGGGAAGCAGAGTTGCAGCGAGCGGAGATCACACCACTGCACTCCAGCTTGGGCGATACAGCGAAACTCCGTCTCAAAAAAAAATTGGCGGGAGGGGAGTCTGTACTAAACATGTACAGATTTTTTTCCACGTCATTATTTCCAAAACAATAGTCTACCAACTATTTACATAGCATTTACACTATATTAGATATTATAAGCAAACCTAGAGATAATTTAAACCATACAGGAAGATGTGTGAAGATTATATGCAAATACTACACTGTTTTGTATGAGGAAGACTTGAGCATCTGTGGATTTTGATACCGAGAGGGGTCCTGGAACCAATCCCCCATTAATACCAACGGACACAGAGAGACCACGTACCCTTTTCCTAGTTTCCCCTTACAGCACCACTTTGCAAAACTACCCTGCAGTATCAACAGCCAGCGTCCTGATGTAACCCACCAACCCAATGAAGATTTCTCCACATTTACATGTACTTATGTGTATTTAGTTCTCTGCAATTTTATTTTGTGTGTAGATTTGTGTGTCCACCACCACAGTTAAGTTCCTGAACAGTTCCAACACCACAAGGATCCCTTCGGTGGCCCTGTTATGACCACCCACCCTGGCGTGCGTGCTCCCCCATCATCCCCGGCAACCCTCATATGTTCTGCATCTCTGGGATCTTGTCACTTCACCAATGCTATATAAATGGACACAGTGTGGAATGAGTTGTTCCTTTCTCTGGTATTCTAGGATATCATGGCAGGGATGGATCGCCATTTCACCATTCACTTGCTCCCATCTGGGTCCTTTCCAGATACAGGAAATTCACAAATAAAGCTGCTATGAAAATATTTGACTGGTCCTGGTTTCTATTTATTTCTACTTTTGAGTTCTGAAAGACGTAAACACAAGCAAGCAAATGTTAGCTAGCAACGATGCAAACATGAATAAGGAGAAATCAACTGGCCTTCCCCGACTGCTAACATGAAGGAAACCATGAATGTTTCGCCTCCAGGCATTCTCAATGTAATGTTCATATGTACATATTATGTACATTGTGCATGCACTTTTTCTCATGAAGGAAAACACATATACTATCCGCATTATGTGGGTAGGTTTAGTAACTCCAAAACACTGTCATGATTTATCAACCACTCCCCTAAAGAAGACTGTTTCTGGCCAGGCGCGGTGGCTCACGCCTGTAATTCCAGCACTTTGGGAGGCTGAGGCGGGCAGATCACGAGGTCAGGAGATCGTGACCATCCTGGCTAACACGGTGAAATCCCGACTCTACTAAAAATACAAAAATTAGCTGAGGATGGTGGCGCATGCCTGTAATCCCAGCTACTTGGTAGGCTGAGGCACAAGAATCGCTTGAACCAGGGAGGCGAAGGTTGCAGTGAGCTGAGATCACGCCACTGCACTCCAGCCTGGGTGACACAGCAAGACTCTGTCTCCAAAATAAAGACTGTTTCCATCCAGGTTTTTTTTTTTTTTTTTGTCCTTTTTTTTTATTATTATACTTTAGGTTTTAGGGTACCTGTGCACAATGTGCAAGTTTGTTACATATGTATCCATGTGCCATGTTGGTTTGCTGCACCCATTAACTCCTCATTTAGCATTAGGTATATCTCCTAATGCTGTCCCTCCCCCCTCCCCCCACCCCACAACAGTCCCCGGAGCGTGATGTTCCCCTTCCTGTGTCCATGAGCTCTCACTGTTCAATTCCCACCTATGAGTGAGAACATGCAGTGTTTCGTTTTTTGTCCTTGCGATAGTTTACTGAGAATGATGGTTTCCAGTTTCATCCACGTCCCTACAAAGGACATGAACTCATCATTTTTTATGGCTGCATAGTATTCCATGGTGTTTATGTGCCACATTTTCTTAATCCAGTCTATCGTTGTTGGACATCCATCCAGGTTTTTTATTTTATTTTTGTGACTCCAAATGATGCTCCCACAAACAGCTCTGTCCTGTGGCTCCCCATTCTGCTGCCTATCTATGCATCCTATAGCCAGGTCACCTGTCTACACATCCTATAACCAGGTCATATACACATCTGGCCTCTGCAAGTAGCTAACCATGCTTTGTCCAATGGCAAATGTCAACACTGTTATCCAAGAACCAGAACACCACCAAATGCTCTGGCGAGCTCCAGCACAGTGTTCAGGAGAACTCTTCGGCTTCTTGAACACAATGAGAGGCAGAAGGTGTACTAGGAATGTCCAAGAAGCTGAGTGCCACCATCAGGGCTGTTGATCAGAGTGGGAGGGCAGGGGTTACCTTGGGACCAGGCAACCCAGGGCAGGAGGTGGGGCAGTTACAGCAATGGCCCCCGCATCAGGAAGGGAGAGGTGGGAGCCTGTGAGCTCCCAAGGCATCCACAGAAACAGGGACGATGGCGGTAGCCAATAAAGACGGAGTTACCACACTCCCTAAGAAGCTCCTGACAGCCATCTTCTGGACATTTCCAGGGAGTGGGAAAGATCAGAGGCTGTGGAGTGAGATCAATCCCCTCTGCGAGGTGTCTCCTAGGTGAAGCTCAAGCTGGCTTCAGGTAGGGCCCTGGAATATTAGCCGGACGTGGTGGTGCACACTTGTAATCCAAGCTACTCGGGAGGCTGAGGCAGGAAAATCGCTTATATACAGTGTCCAGAACCTGGAATATATACAGTCTCCAGAACCTGGAGGTAATCAAGTGGGGGTGAAGGTCATAAAAGGATACAATCAAGTCAGAAACAGCAGGAAATAATTATCTCTCCTCCCACCCCAGGACCCTTCTTCTCGTCCAGCACTCAGGGACTCAAGGTTCACCACCCCTTCCAGCCACTGGTTGGAAAGTGGTAGGTGCTGGCCAGGCCACACTGTCCTTGTTTGCTAACAAGCTGCTGCCCCACTCACATGGGGCCCATGTCTCATGCCCATGGGCCATGAGGACCCCCCCCCAATACTTCCCAGCCCTCACGCTCTCTGTGCCTGACTGGACACCTGAAACCTCTTGGAAGGAACCAATTCCAGAACATGAACCTAAGTGGAAAAATTCAACTATGCTCAAAAATAATCCTGAAAGCACCTTTCTAAGCTGTTGCCACTAGCTAGGATTTCATGCATCCCCTAAAGGGTGGACATACCCTATATATCCTGCAGTCTGCAGTTAACAACTCTTTTAGGCCGGGCGCGATGGCTCAAGCCTGTAATCCTAGCACTTTGGGAGGCCGAGGTGGGTGGATCACGAGGTCAGGAGTTCGAGACCATCCTGGCCAACATCGTGAAACCCTGTCTCTACTAAAAATACAAAAAAAATTAGCAGGGCATGGTGGCAGACGCCTGTAGTCCCAGCTACTTGGGAGGCTGAGGCAGGAGAATGGCGTGAACCCGGGAGGCAGAGTTTGCAGTGAGCCGAGATGGTGCCACTGCACTCCAGCCTGGGGGACACAGCCAGACTCTGTCTCAAAAAAACAAAACAAAACAAAAAAAAACAACTCTTTTAACAAAGGCAGCATTTTATTCTGTAGCCTAATACATTATTTTTCAAGGCAGGAAGGACCTGAGGGGTAAAGGCATGTATATCCAGCCGCAGTTCAGCAGAGCCCACCCACTTCTCGCCGGTCAACCGACATGTCCAGTAACTTGTACGTGCCCCAAGCATGGCTGGGCCCAGGGTTCGGTAGGGAACTGGGTGGACAAGCCCCCTGGTCTCCTGGTGCTCACTAGAAAGTGGGAGGCAAATCCCTTGGTGATCACTGCAATAGAGGGCAAACGGCACACAGTGACAGCCACGGGGCTGGTTCATGTCCCTTAGTCATGAAGGAGGAGACAACTGGGTGGCAGGCACAGAGTGCAAGAAGCCTGCCTGCCAGAGATGGAAAAGTGCCGTCCAGGTAGAGCAAACCGCAACAGGAACAAGAACAGGAACAGGGCAGTGGGAAGGGGGTGGGTGGGAAGTAGAAGGTGGGCAGGGCCTAGGCTGTGGAGGGCCTTGAAGGCCATGATAAGGATTCTTAACTTCACTCTAAAATGTTCCCTCCCAGCAGGTGCTCCACCCAATGAACAGGAAGCCATCCGTGTCCTTGGGAGGTACTGGGACACTCGGGGTGACTGGGATGCCTGGTGGAGAGCTCTGTCGGACCTGAGACAGCCCCAGCATGGGAATCCTGGTGCCAGCCCTTGCCAAATATCACAGCAGTGGGGTTTGTCCCACCCTTATCACATGCTAGGGATCTCCCTACAAGCTCCTTTGCTGTTCTGCAGGACTGTGAGGGTGTGACCACCCGCACCTCACCCCAGCCTGTCAAAGTAGATCCCTGTGTACTCTAAAACAGGGGCCCTCCTAAGTAACTCTGAATTCCCCTGGTCTTATTAACAATATTTGGCTTATGGCTTATTTATTTTTGAGACAGGGTCTCGCTCTGTTGGGCAGGCTGGAGTGCAGTGCTGACACCATGGCTCACTGCAGCCATGACCTCCCAGGCTCAAGCAATCCTCCCACCTCAACCTCCCAAGTGGCTGGGACTACAGGTGCCCACCACTACACTCAGCTAGTTTCTGTATTTTTTGTAGAGATTGGGTCTCACTACGTTGTCCAGGCTGGTCTTGAACTCCTGGCCTCAAGCAATCTCCCAGCTCGGCCTCCTAAAGTGTTGGGGTTACAGACATGAGCCACCACGTCCAGCCACTTTGTGATTTTATACACTCTAGTTATTTGGCCATATGCACCCTCATTAGGCTGGCTGGAAAGCCATTTCCAGGGGACAGTCCTGTCCTACTAAGCTAGGTTGCCTTCAGTCCTGTGCCTTTTCAGGCACTGCGGGCCCTGAGGTCAGCCACCCACCTGGCTTTAAGGCAGTGGAGCCTGAGTGTTCGAAGTGGACCCACTTTGACGGTTTGTTCTATATGCTGAAATAATCCTGATGTAAATTAGCTATATGAAAACCAAGCCCCAAAGAAGGCCACATATAATATGTGATCCTTAAATAAAACTATTTGTTTGGAGCTTTCAGTTTAGATTCATTATGTAAAAATCATCTGTTCCCTAGAGATCATCCTAACTACCAAAAGTGCCTATCCAAACACTGATGATTGGTTTTAATGCTGTGTCGCGCACTGACGGGTTTAAAATACAGCACAAGTACAGAGCTTATAATTATGCCTGTACTGCTCCTACATGTATGGTTTGCTTCACAAAAGAAACAGGATTATCTGCTCAACTGTGCAGCACAACGCAAGTGGAAGTCGCAGCACGCATGGCCGGAACCGAGCTACACAGACGCAGTTAGGGCAAAGGATGCCACCACCTGGATGGGGATCTGTGACACACAAGAGCCAAAGGATTAACACCGAGAATGCAGGGCCCCAATGCCATGAGAAACACAAAGGACTAACCAACAGGCTCCACTTCCCTCGTTAACATGGGATACCACTCTTCCTCTGCTGGATTAATGGTGAAAAGCAATGGAGATGCCCACCAGTACTGAAGGTCTAGCATATGGGTAGTGTCAAATGGCTGACGGGAACACACTTTTTGAGAGTTAAACTGTCCTTCCCAAAGGCAATATGTATCAAAACCAAAATGTTGAATGTCCTTTCACTCATTTTGAAATGTCACCACAAAAACCCATTCCCCAAGAAAATGAGCATTCATGCCTGGGGATAAACACAAACAGTGCTTCCTGCACTGACACACAACTTTAAATTAAACATAAGTTTAATTTTTTACAGGAAAACATTTTGGTTTTTAAAATTTCATTTCTCTATTAAATTTATTTTATTGCTTATTCTACAATAACTGGGTTTTAAGGCAAAACTGTAAGGTGCAGGGGAGGCAGTATCCAGGAGTTCTAGACCAGCCTGGGCAAACACAGGGAGACCCCCATCTCTAAAATTAAAAACAAACAAAAAAGAATGAACTGGGACAGTATCCATAATACATCAAGTATATAATGGTAGTTCCCTCTGAGGAACAGAAACTCTCCTTCTTGCCTTTTTGCTTGCATGTTTGAATGTTTCTGGGAATATGCATTATTCTTAAAACAAAAGCAAAAATACGCAGAGCAACAGAGGTGCAAAAAAAGCACAGCCAAAATGCTGGCTGAGGCTTGACACCCCCTTGGCAGCTGAGAGAGGGGGTGCAACAGCTGCCCTCCTGGAGTCAGGAGGAGGCCAGAGTCCTGGAACAAAGGAATTGCCTGGGCTATTTGTGGCCTGGAAGGTCCATTTACACCTTGGCAACTAACTAGCAGCTTCCTCTCTTAAATGTCTGTTTTTCCCTAAAAATTATTTGAAAACACAGGCCAGTTTGGGGACTGGGGATGAGGTCAGAGGTAGAAAGGAGATTTTTATACAAACTCTTGGTTGTGCTAATTTAAGTCCTTTAAAAATAGTCAAACATAACCAACTTCAAACAGTTTCCTTTATTTGAATAAAACCACAAATGGGAACAACCTAGTACAGAAAGAAAACTATTTCTTTTCTTTTGCACCATGTCACAGGCTGCCAGTCTACTCTAGGCCACCGGAGACACAGACCACCATTCAGATTTAAATCTCCTTTAGAGAGGACCTACGCAGACTCTCATGGAACACCTGCAATTCAAGGGCTGTCAGATCTTTTGAAAAACTAGCGTCAAAGGTATTTTGAAAAGTTCCTGGCGGCTGCACAGGGTGGCTCATGCCTGTAATCCCAGCACTTGGGAGGCTCGGGGGGCGGGGGCAGGTGGAATAAGGTCAGAAGTTCAAGATCAGCCTGGCCAATATGGCAAAACCTTGCCTCTACTAAAAATACAAAAATCAGCCGGGTGGGCAGGACGCAGTGGCTCACGCCGGTAATCCCAGCACTTTGGGAGGCCAAGGCAGGTAGATGACCTGAGGTCAGGAGTTCAAGACCAGCCTGACCAAGATGATGAAACCCCATCTCTACTAAAAATACAGAAATTAGCTGGGCGTGGTGGCGGGCGCCTGTAATCTCAGCTACTCGGGAGGCGGAGGTTGCAGTGAGCCGAGATCCTGCCATTGCACACCAGCCTGGGCAACAAGAGCAAAATTCCATCCTCAAAAAAAAAAAAAAAAAAAAAAATAGCCAGGTGTGGTGGTGCACACCTGTAATCCCAGCTACTCGGGAGGCTGAGGCACAAGAATCGTTTGTACCTGGGAGGTGGACGTTGCAGTAAGCCAAGACCATGCCACTGTACTCCAGCTTGGGCAACACAGCAAGTTGCTGTCTCAAACAAACAAACAAACAAACAAACAAACAAACAAATAAAAAGTTCCTGGGATGACTAGTTGTCCAGAGAGTAGCAAAGGAAATCTTGTTTTATTTGTTCATGGGGTAGTGGGAGCTTGGGGAACAGTTCAACCTATAAACCAACAGACACCTTGAACATTTCTGTGCACTAGTGATGTACTGTGAATGCTAGCCATTCGTAAGAGGTAAAATCACTGAGACTGGGGACACACCGTGCCCATGGAGTGGGAGACAGCACAGTAAAGATAGTCTCCCCAAATTAATCCATACATTTAAACACAGTCCAATTAAAAAGCAGGATTTTTAATAGCTATGGACAAGCTGATTCTAATATTTATATGGAACAATAAAAGACTGAGTAGGTAAAACAATTTTGAATAACACAGATCCACCGGGTGTGGTGGCTCATACCCTATAATGCCAGCACTTTGGGAAGCCAAGGCAAGAAGACTGCTTGAGGCCAGGAGTCAGAAACCAGCCTGGGCAACACAGCGAGACCCCATTGCCAAAAAAAAAAAAGTAAAAATTAAAAAACAACAGCACAGATTGAGAAATCACATTACCCGATTGTGAAGCTTCCATAATCAAGGCAGCACTGCTGGCAAAGGAACGGACAGGGGAGAATGGAAGAGTCCAGAAACAGATACCATTTGATTTTTGACAAAGGTACAAAAGCAATTCAATGGACAAAGACAGTCTCTAACAAAAGTCATGGAACCATGGAACAACTGGACTCTATAGCCCCTCCCCCACAAGACTCTCAACCTAAACCTCACACCTTATACAAAACGTAGCTCACAATGAAATGTAAAACCGTAAGACTGTAAGAAAACACAGGAAAACATCTGTCATGATGGGTGGGGCAAATATTTGGACATAATACCAAAAGCAAGATTCAAAAAAACAAAAAAACAAAAAAAAAACGGCAGGCGGCAGTGGCTCACGCCGGTAATCCCAGCACTTTGAGAGGCTGAGGCAGGAGGATTACTTGCGGCCAGGAGTTGAAGACCAGCCTGGTCAACATGGTGAAACCGCAACTCTAAAAAGAAAAAAACTAGGCCGGGCCCAGTGGCTTACACTTGTAATCCCAGCACTTTGGGAAGCCGAGGCGGGCGGATCACGAGGTCAGAAGATCGAGACTACGGTGAAACCCCGTCTCTACTAAAAATACAAAAAATTAGCCAGGCGTGGTGGTGGGCGCCTGTAGTCCCAGCTACTCGGAGAGGCTGAGGCAGGAGAATGGCGTGACCCCGGGAGGCGGAGCTTGCAGTGAGCCGACATCGCACCACTGCACTCTAGCCTGGGTGCCTGAGCGAGACTCCGTCTCAAAAAAAAAAAAAAAAAAACTGTTGATCAACTGCACTCCAGAAAGACTTCTGCTCCAGAAAGAAGCTGTTAAGAGAATACACACAAGCTACGGACCAGGAGAAAATATCTGCAAATCGCATATCTTACAAAGACTCAAATCTCAAATATATGAACAGTTCACAAAACTCAACAGCTGGACACAACCCAACTAAAAAGTCAGAACACCTGAACTGGCATTCTGAAGAGCACACAGGCATGGCAAATGCACACCTCCGATAGTCTGGTCACTGGCCTGTACCCCAGCGCCACACGCCGGCAGATGCAAAGGCAGCCTCCACACAGCCACTCACGCTCCACCACTCAACCAACGGCCAGCACACAAAAGGCTCCACCTACAGAGCAAACAGCAGCAGGGTTTCCAACAATGCCGATGTCTGGGCATATAAACTCAACTTTTTAACATAACTGTATAATAAAATGTATCAACATTTAGCAGACCTCTACAACTTGATGAATCCGTATTTTCCAAATGGCCAATTAATGCAACTGGAAAAAATCCACTGAAAGTGCATGACGAACTTAAGGTAACGGGGAGGGGGGGAGTTAACCTCCATTAAGTCAGCACTTGTTTTGCTTTGCTGTAGTATCTGAGAATAGTCAGTCATCCTTGGCCGGGCGCGGTGGCTCACGCTTGTAATCCCAGCACTTTGGGAGGCCGAGGCGGGCGGATCACGAGGTCAGGAGATCGAGACCACGGTGAAACCCCATCTCTACTAAAAAATACAAAAAATTAGCCGGGCGCGGTGGCGGGCGCCTGTAGTCCCAGCTACTCGGAGGCTGAGGCAGGAGAATGGCGTGAACCCGGGAGGCGGAGCTTGCAGTGAGCCGAGATTGCGCCACTGCACTCCAGCCCCGGCGACAGAGCGAGACTCTGTCTCAAAAAAAAAAAAAAAAAAATAGTCATCCAAAAAGGCTACTAAAGCATTCCTCCTGTTTTTTTCGGTATATGTCTGTAAGATTGGGTTTTTTTCATATTTTAATTAAAATTACACTGCAGCTGACTGAACGCACAGGCAGGTAAGAAGTCTTCTATTGCGACAGACAATAAAGAAATTCACAAAAATGTAAAGCAATGCCATTCCTCTCAATACACTTTTGGAAAATAATTATCTTTTATACAACATTACCATGTGCTGGTTTATTGTTGTTCCACAGCGCCCCCCCGCCCCCCAACACACACACACAGGGTCTCACTCTATCACCCAGGCTGAAGTACAGTGGTGCCATCTCGGCTTACTGCAACCTCCACCTCCCAGGTTCAAGCGACTGTTCCACATCAGCCTCCTGATTAGCTGGACTACAGGCATGCACCACCACACCCAGCTAATTTTTGTATTGTTAGAAGAGACTGGGTTTCACCATGTTACCCAGGCTGGTCTCGAACTTTCAGCCTCAAGTGATCCACCCACCTCGGCCTCCCAAAATGCTGGGATTACCGGTGTTCGCTTATTGTTTTTCAATCAATAAATATTTAAGGTTGCCCTTAATTTCTATATGGTAAATAACAGTAGGACAGGATCCTGCCATCAAATGCTTAGCTATTCCAGATGTGGGACTGCGTGATGGGTTTGTGCCACGCTGCCTCAGCTAGGTGGGCATGCCATGCCCCTCCCTGCATAGCTCCCACTTTTGAAACCCTCAGTGTGCAATTTGGAACATGAGAGTAAAGCAGCTGCCACATGCCCTTATGCCTGGGGGTTTCTCTGCCTCCAGGGTCTTTAGGCTCCATTACTGCCCTGGAGGCTTGGACATGGTGACAGGCACTTTGGAGTACAGCACTGCCTGGCTCCCCTCTACCACCTACCACCTCTCGAAGACTGCATGCCCTGCAGACGTCAGTCAGCTCTAGCACCAGACCCAGATGCACCCACCACTGTGTCCGGTAAAATCCCAGTAATAAATCCCCGTATCCCTTTCCCACAGTTCTGCTCCCCTGATGGAACCCTCAACTGACCTTGGTTCCTCCCTCCCACCAGCCCAAGCTGGAATATGAGTGGCACCATCTCAACTCACTGCAGCCTCAACTTCCTGGGCTCAAGCAATCCTCCCACCACAGCCTCTGGAGTAGCTGGAACTACAAGCACACGCCATCATGGCTGACTAATTTTTGGCATTTTTTGTAGAGACGAGCTTTCACCGTGTTGCCCAGGCTGGTCTCAAACCCCTGGGCTCAAGCTATCCACTCAGCCTCAGCCTCCCAAAGTGCTGGGATTACAGGTATAAACTGCCACACCTGGCCCCCAGTTAACTCAACTTAGTAAGTGAAGCATATTCCTAACTACAAAAAAAGTTCAAATCCCTTTAAAAATACTGACTAAAGCCTATTACAGATGACACAATCCTAAGAACCTGCATATCTCTTTGCTAAATCATGGTGAAGTTCCACACGATGGAATATTATTCTGCAAGAAAAGGGAACGACTACTGGCCACGATATGGATGAACCTTAAGGATATTAAGCTAAGTAAGAGCAGCCAAAAATAAGCATGGACAACATGGCGAGACCCCGTCTCTAGAAAAAAATACAAAAATTAGCCGGGCGTGGTGGCGTGTGCCTGTAGTTCTGGCCACTCGGGAGGCTGATGGGAGAGGATGGCTTTGGCCCAGGAGCTTAAGGCTGCAGTGAGCTATGATCAAACCACGGCACTCCAGCCTGGGTGGCAAGATCTTGTCTCCCAAGGGGGAAGAAAAAGCTTACAGTCTATGAAATGTCTAGAATAGGCCGGGCGCGGTGGCTCACGCTTGTAATCCCAGCACTTTGGGAGGCCGAGGCGGGCGGATCACAAGGTCAGGAGATCGAGACCACGGTGAAACCCTGTCTCTACTAAAAATACAAAAAAAAAAAAAAAAAAAAATTAGCCGGGCATGGTGGTGGGCACCTGTAGTCCCAGCTACTCGGAGAGGCTGAGGCAGGAGAATGGCGCACACTCGGGAGGCGGAGCTTGCAGTGAGCTGCGATTGCGCCACTGCACTCCAGCCTGGGCGACAGAGCGAGACTCTGTCTCAAAAAAAAAAGAAAAAAAAAAAAAAAAAGAAATGTCTAGAATAAGCAAATCCATAGATTAGTGGTGACTGCTAATGGGTACAGGATTTCCTTTTGTGGTGATGAAAATGTGCTCAAATTGAATGCTGATAGTCACACAATTGTGAATACTAAAAACCACTGAACCCACTTTAAATGAGTGAATTGCGGTATGTGAACTATCTCTCAAAGAAGTTATTTTAAAAATCATGATTGTTAGCGAACTTTATCAAAAAGCACAGATGCAAATCTAATCCTTTACAACTGTTACCAAACCAGGTAAAATTAAGGTTAACTGGCATTTAACATCATGGCACATTCCACTCGGATTGAAACTAAGACATAAAAATGCAATGCAAATGATTATTGGGTACTATGGAGGGAGAAACTACTGTTCGAGGCATTGAAAATGCCCAGGGAACAGTCCCTGAACTTTACAACCTCAAAGTCTAGTGGAGAAGAAAAGCAAAGTAACACAACACAACGTGGCAATTCCAATACAATGGACATGCCCAGGACAGCCGGTGCTTCTATTTTCATCCACCCAGAAACCTTGCTGCTGCCATCCTTACCTCCAATTCCCCAAGCTCAAGTCCTAACCCTACTTTAAGGCCCACCACAACACCACCTCTTCACCATGCCTCCTGCTCTCAGAGTGCAATCCTACTCTTCAATTTCCAGGCCCCTATCTGCTCACCTCTGGGCATTCATCACCTTCTGCCCTCATTATTTGCTCATATGACCTATCTGAACCATGCTGGCTTTCCTTAGGCAGAGACACCTTATCACTTCATCTTTGCTTCCCCTCCAAGCCCCCAGGGCCTGAAGCAGTGATTACCAGCAAGTATGCCCTAAGCTGAGCTTCAGGAAGCTCCTTCTAAGAAGTTATTACATGAAAATGCCTGGCTTTCCATATTCTAAACCATCCTGGTCAAGGAGGTCTAACGGTTGCTATTCCCTAGAATAGCAAATGAAAACCCCCATTCACAGGCTCTGTTTAAACAGCAGCGCTGTCCCATCAACCACAGAAGCCAGGAGCTACATGTGGCAACTGAGCACTTGAAACATGGCTGTTGTGACAGAGGAATTGGTATTATTAATCCTATTCAATTTAATTTTATTTAAATAGCCACATGTGCTTACTGAGCACATGAAATATGGCCATGGAGACCAAAAAATCAAATATTTATGTATTTAATTTAATCAACCAACATGTGGCTAGTGGCTGCCACAGTGGACAGCGAAGGTCTAGAAATAATTTTATCACTCAGAGCCTTGGTTTCTAGGCTTGTAGAGTAGAGGACACAACAGACATTTTCTGCTCTAAAAAAAGATGGGACCCAGTGCTCTCTGATAAACACTCAAGATTAAAACAGTATTTTAAGAAAAATAAAAGCCCTTTAATGTCACCAAAAAAGAATTCGATTTTAAGTAACAGCTTCTGATTTCCAAAGGAAATACTGATCATTAAGAGTAAAGTGTGATCATTAAGAATAAGTGTGGTGCAAGTTCTTCCTCTCCAGACCCCTTACCCCAAGGCAATTAACCCCAACTTGAGAACACTGAAGACTTTGATCACTTGGGCTGGGACAAAGCTTTCAGCAGCACATTTCCCAGAGGACTGGGCGCTGACAGAGACAACAGTCTCAGTTACCACCCCAGCCCTGTCTGCCACGAACATGGCACTGCTAATTGTCCAACATTCAGAAGCTATGTGCCTGGCTGCCCTGCATCCTGAAGCTCAACCAGTCACCTGGAGGGCCACATCCTACTGGCGAGGGACCCAAGGGTGACCTGGCTTACATGCATGTCTTCCCCAGGCACTGACGAGCGCACGACAGTGATCTGAGCGGGCACTATGTGTCATTTGTTTCTGCGCACACAGTCACTCCTGACCAAGTTCATTGGAGCCAGAACTTGGGTCTCCTGTCCTATTTTTCCCAAGAGAACCTCATGTACAATTGGTGACCAGTAAGTAACCATTCAAGCTACTATCTGGGCACGGACTGAAAAAACTGATCTGATGCAGCGTCCCAAGAATTCACAGCTCTTGTGCATTGTGTAAGCAGCAGCGACATGCAGAAAACTAAGATTAAAAAGCCACGTTTATTTCTGCTTTCTTCAGTGACTCAACAGGCAAGACATAAAGTCAAACCAAGTAAGGACTTCTGTATTTAAAATTGTAGTCTTGCCACTGTTTGACTGCTACAGTCACTTTACAAACTAAATATTGTTCCCAAAGTTGCCTATGAAGATGTACATCATATATATATATTTAATCTTTAAAATCTACTGTCAGGGAATGAGGCCCACATGGAAAATATTCAAAATATGCCACAAAAACAATAAATACCACACAGCTAGCTACAAGTTAATGAAGCAAGGAGACTGGCCTCTTAAGTCACCTAATTTCCTTCAACCTCTGCTCAGTTAAGGAATCCTGAGCCTCTGGTAGCCCTGACCCAGTTTTCCTTCCACCTTGGGAAAGCTGCCATCTTAAAGAAACCAGGTGATTTAGGCAACAGGAAGGACACCACCCCAACTGGCCAAGGCTCCACAGAGAACACGGCCCGGGGAGCAGGGGGCTTACCCACCTGGCCCGGAGCCAGCCGGATTCATGTGATGAGCTCTGCTGGCTTGGAGAGAGCGCCTGGATATCCTATTTGCTCATCTGTAAATGCAGAGGGCTTGTGGGCATGAGGATGACTGAGGTGTGGGCATGAGGATGACTGAGGACCTGAGCGCATGAGGCTATACTTAGGTGTAAAATGCTGTAATATCTAACTGTACATCTAGAGACCTGGGTATGCTGAGACGCTGTGCACCTGCACCCTAAGCCCTGGCAGACAAGACTCAGGCCTTTTCACATTTAAATCTCTCCATACACTCAGACACATACAGCCCAGGATGGTTTGCTTTAGGAACGATTCATTCAGCTCAGGATCTCATTAAAACTTGTTACTGAACACCTGATTCACGAAGGAAGAAATCTACCAACATGCGTTATTTTGCTTCATCTCTTTTTATGCCACCAAATGCCACCTGCAGCGTATCAGTGGCCCTGGCCTACTTCAGGCAGTGGGCTACATTCTATATTCAAAGCATGTGGGGAACCACACCACAACCTTCAGACTGGGAAGCCCAACTGCAGTTCATGACTTTTGGGTGGTGAGGTACGAAAATGGATGAAAGCAGGAGGGTGTTTAAATCAAAAAGTAGACCCCCAGCTATACAAAAAAGAAAAAACAACTGGCTGGGGGTGGTATGCCTGTAGTCCCAGTCACTAGAGAGGCTGAGGTGGGAGGACTCCTGAGCTCCAGAAGTTTGAGGCTATAGTTAACGGTGATTGCACCACTGCATTCCAGCCTCGGCAAGAGGGAGACCCTGACTCCAAAAAAAAAATAATTAAAATTTAATTATTAATTAATTAAAAATCAGTAACCACTACTTTATGACCAATAGCACGTACTGGCTATGGTGAAGCCAGACCACATGGGTTCCAATCCCAGCTCTGCCACTTGCTCTGGGTGACCCAGGTAAGTTGACACACCTTGTTCTTTCACAGCTCTGAAGGTCAGAAGTCTGAAATGGGTCTCACTGGGCTAAAACCAAGGTGCCAACAGGGCCGCATTCCTTCTGGAGGCTCTAGGGGGAAAAGTTTCCCTGCCGCTTCCGGGTCCTAGAGCCACCCCATTCCTGGGCTCCCCCTTGCACCTGTCTTCTCAGGTCCCCTCACTCTGGCACTGATGACGGTGAGTACACTGGGCCCACCTGGGGCATGCAAGCCCACCTCCTCACTAGGGATCCTGAATTCAATCAGGTCTGCAAAATCCCTTTGCCACATAACGTAACATTTGCAGGTTTCAGCGATTAGGACATGGACACTTTTCGGGGACAGGAGCATCATTCTGCCAACCACAGACCCTAAACCTCTAGTCACAGAGTGTGGCAGTTCCCAAACTCATCCTGCTATTCCACCCCTCCCGCCTGTGACCACATTCGTTTTTTTTTTTAAGATGGAGTCTCATTCTTGTCGCCCAGGCTGGAGTGCAGTGGCTCAATCTCGGCTCACTGCAACCTCTGCTTCCTGGGTTCAAGCGATTCTCCCGCCTCAGCCTCCCAAGTAGCTGGGGTTACAGTCGCGTGCCACCATGCCAGGCTATTTTTTTGTATTTTTAGTAGAGATGGGGTTTCACCATGTTGGTCAGGCTGGTCTTGAACCCCTGACCTCGTAATCTGTCGCCCTGGCCTCCCAAAATGCTGGGATTACAGGCGTGAGCCACTATGCCTGGCCTCACCTCCTCTTTTCACAATCAGCTGTGTCGCCTTCTCTGTGAGGCCTCACCTGAGGCTCCCCCTCCCCGTGGTAAGCCAGTCTTGTCTCTCCTATGCCACAGCTGCTTTGCTGAAGCCCTCCCCTGCACACGTGTTCAGGGCTCCTTCACTTTCTGAGGCAGTCCCATCGGGGGCAGCGCTGGGACCATAACCCAGCAGCCAGACCCGTTCCTGCCAGTCAGGAGATGTTTGATGAATGAAAGCCTACACCAGCCTCTATGGACACTACAGGACACCAAGGACACCCCTGCTGCCACTAAGTCAAGTCTGAGCTACGATCCAAGGGGAAACCAAGACAGTAAGAAACGGGGGTTGGGGAGAAGACACATGCCCCATGCAGTGCCACTGGAAGCAGAGACTTCGAACAGGTGCCCCTGGGAAACTAAAGGAAATGGAGATTGAGCCTTAGATACCTTTTTAAGAAATCTGACTCTGCTGCAACATCCAAACATGTTCAGTGGGCTTGCTCATCTCTCTAAACAGAGCATGAGGTAGCTAGGGTGTTCTCAAACTCATCACATCAGGCGTGACTGCATTCAGGTCACGTGCAATGGGACCACATTACAGCTTGTGAGATTTTAGGATTGCCCTGTTAACCACAATTCAAAAAGTCAAATCCAGAATCTATTTTTTGCAAAGGAAGACAATTTAGCTATAAGTTTATAGGATGTATTCTCGGGCCGGGCGCGGTGGCTCACGCTTGTAATCCCAGCACTTTGGGAGGCCGAGGCGGGCCGATCACGAGGTCAGGAGATCGAGACCACGGTGAAACCCCGTCTCTACTAAAAAATACAAAAAATTAGCCGGGCGTGGTGGCAGGCGCCTGTAGTCCCAGTTACTCGGAGAGGCTGAGGCAGGAGAATGGCGTGAACCCGGGAGGCGGAGCTTGCAGTGAGCCGAGATCGCGCCACTGCACTCCAGCCTGGGCGACAGAGCGAGACTCCGTCTCAAAAAAAAAAATAAATAAACAAAATATAGGATGTATTCTGGAAGCTTTCTACGGAGATGAAGACTTGCCAAAAACTTTACTAACTAAATATGAAGGTATGTATTCATTTGAGGTTTTCGTAGTTTAATAACAGCAATTGCGGGCCTGGCACGGTGGCTCACGCCTGTAATCCCAGCACTTTGGGGGGCTGAGGCGGGTGGATCACGAGGTCAGGAGATCGAGACCATCCACGGTGAAACCCCGCCTCTACTAAAGATACAAAAAAATTAGCCAGGGCAGTGACAGGCGCCTGTAGTCCCAGCTACTCAGGAGGCTGAGGCAGGAGAATGGCGTGAACCTGGGAGGCAGAGGTTGCAGTGAGCCAAGATCGTGCCACTGCACTCCAGCCTGACAACAGAGCGAGACTCCATCTCAAAAAATAAAAATAAAATAAAAAAACAGTAACAGCAATTGCTGTTTCACACAACATTCTGCTCAGCTACCACAGGATGAATGACAGTGATGTGTGGACGAGTCACTCAATTAACCACCTATACCCACTTTCTATGAATCTGCAGTTTCTGCAATTCTTTTATTTCTTCCCACGTATGCTTGTTCTAAGAATAACTGCTGAAATGTAATTTTACATTTGTTGTATTTAATAAACTGGGGTTTCTCTTTCTGTATGGCTGGTTTTTTTTACTTCTTATTAATCTGTTTGCATTTCATTTCCATATGATGGACAGTATTGGGGCCAGTGTCTCACCCCAGGCTAGAGTGCAGTGATGCAATCTTGGCTCACTGTGGCCTCGACCTCCAAGGCTCAAGTGATCCTCCCCACCTTGGCCTCCCAAAGTGCTGGGATTACAGGCATAAGCCACCATGCCCAGGCTCACAAGCTTATTTTAAAATAGCAATTGCATGGCCAGGTGCAGTGGCTCACACCTGTAATCCCAGCACTTTGGGAGGCTGAGGTGGGCAGATCATGAGGTCAGGCCTGGCCAACATGGGGAAACCCTGTCTCTACTAAAATACAAAAAATTAGCTGGGTGTGGCGGCACGCACCTGTAGTCCCAGCTACTTGGGAGGCTGAGGCAGGGGACTCGCTTGAACCTGGGAGGAGGAGGTTGCAGTGAGCAGAGATCACGCCACTGCACTCCAGCCTGGCAACAGAGCGAGATTCCATCTCAAAAAAAAAAAAAAAAAAAGACATTGCACGGGGTCAATTAAGAGTCATGAAATATAATTTATTCCCCAAAGTCTTATTGATGAAATGTGCTTGCAACTTGAGATCAATGGCTTACAGCTTTTTTAAGGGGCTGTGGAGTAGAAAGGTTTGCTCAGCCTACACATTCAGAGCAATGCCGCATGGTGTCCCCTGGAAACACTCCTCTCAACTTTTTCTGAAGTACTGTGAATGGGGTGGCAAGAGAGACAGCCAGAAGTTAGATTACCACCCAGACACCTGCAGCCCCACCCTGGGATGGGACCACGTTCCGCAATACAAGTCACCCTACCAAACGCACACAGCACACTTTCCAAACCAGATGCCAGTTTAACAACTTATTGCGAGAGCTGGAGGTTAGTACATAACACAGGACGCTGCCCTCCCAGTATTGGGATGTCAGGAAACCTTAGTTACTGACATGTAATCAAAACAGAGGGGCCTGGATTTTTTAATCTTCTATGGCAGGCAGGAAAATCACATGACCTGTCCTGGTTTCACAAGGGAGCCTCCTTCCTTCTACGTAGCTTTTAGATTCTCAATGACCCAAAGAGAATGATCACCACCTTGAGAATGGGCCACAATGCTCGCTCTCAGGTTTCAAACATTCATGAAGTTAAAGCTCCTGGCAGATAACATGGGCTCTTTACAACGACACATGGGCATCTCTGCAACTATGAACAGCTGTGACCTCACAACAGTGTCTCCACCCCTCAAGGGGCATGCTAAGAACTGAATTCGGGCCAGGTGCGGTGGCCCATGCCTGTAATCCCAACACTTTGGGAGGCCGAGGCAGGCAGATTGCCTGAGCTCAGGAGGTCAAGACTATCCTGGGCAACATGGTGAAAGCCCATCTCTACTAAAATACAAAAATTAGCCGGGCGTGGTAAGCGTGTGCCTATAGTCCAGCTACTGAGAAGGCTGAGGCAGGAGAACGGCTTAAACCCAGGGGTCAGAGGTTGCAGTGAGCTGAGATCGTCCCACTGCACTCCAGCCTGGGCAACAAATTAAGACTTCGTATTAAAAAAAAAAAAAAAAAAAAAAAACAACTGAATTTGCTTTACACAGCCACAGGCACAGGATAGTGAGAGCCCAGCTCCCCTGCAGGCAGTGCCCCATTATCCACCAGGACTCCCAGCGCAGCCTCAGCCATGCCCAGCCCTTCTGGGCAGCACAACACAGACAAGTCGACACTATCTCTCAGGGTGCCTTCTCCCAGACGCCCCTCTGCCCATCCCATGCTGGGTTCTTGCCAGCTTCTCTCAGGAGTGTCATCACTGAATTCTGGAAGCATCCCTGCTCTGGCTCAGGTTGGTGTATTTCCCCATACAAGAAACGTACTAATTATTGTTTCCAGCTTCCAAATAAAAAGTTAAAATTACCAACCCTCAGAAGTAGACCTGCTTCTCTTCAAAAATTTCAACACATCTGACTTCTCATTAGCTGAGGCATGTGTTAACTTACTAGAAAAATGGCATAACTGACTTTCTTGCCTACGCATGACACTTAAAACCCTGCTTCCTCCAACTTTCTTAAGTCCAAATTAGTTTAGAACAAGTAATTTCTAAAGTAGGTGACATTTAACATCTAACTCTGTCATGGTACATGGCAAGAAATATGTTGTTACAACTCTTGTTCTCCAGGATAAAATTTCTCTGCCTTGGAAATCAAGCAGGGTATCCACGCTATTTGTTACTCATGCAAAAAACCATAAACAGGCTGGGTGAGGTGGCTCACACCTATAATCCCAGTGCTTTGAGAGGTTCAGGCAGGATTGCTTGAGGCCAGGAATTCCAGACCAGCCTGAACATAACAAGGCCCCATCTCTACAAAACTTAAAATTCAAAAAAAAAAAAAATTAGCCAAATGTGGTCACCCCGACCCTGTGGTCCTAGCTACTTGGAAGGCTGAGGTGGGAGGATCACCTGAGCCCGGAAGTTTAAGGCTGCAGTGAGCTATGATCACCCACTGCACTACAGCCAGAGCAACAGAGCAAGACCCTGTCTCTTAAATTAAAAAAAAAAAAAAATTTTAAAAACACAAAAATGATAACAAAAATAGACTTTACAAAATACCCAAAAGAAATTTTCAGTTATTTATGAAAGTCTATCAATGTCTTTGTCTGGAAAACGGGCTTCTGCTTTCAAAAGGATCAAAAAAACACCATTACATTAACGTTAAAAGCAATAAAACTGAATGAGCGTCTATCAAAGCAATACCGTTTTATGGCTTCAGTGTCTCTTTCTGAGAACCACTTGCCAGCCAGCCATCTCCTGCATTACCGTTTATTCTCAGAGTACACTGAAAAAAGTGTTTCCTGAATGAGCATCTCCCGCAAATAAATTTAACAAAAAAGGAAACTAAGACGGTCACCTTCAGAGCAAACAAGCTAACGGTGTAGAAGAGGCACCCGAACGCCCATCCCACCAGCACAGTAGCAAGTGGGGAAAACGTGCATGGGTCTTATGCAAGCCAACGGGGAGAGGCGACCAGAAAGGCTTAGGGGAAAGGTGGCCCCTGAGTGAGATTCTGAACCACTTTCCTGGGGTATCTGTCCTGTCTGTGCCCACACAAGTGCATGTGTGCTGGGAACCAGTAGCACCAAGGAGGCTGGGGCCATCCTGAGACTCTGGCTGTGCGACTTCCTGTAGAGAAGGCAGGACTCCTGTAGAAAAGGAGTCCTTTTCAGCAAGGCAGTGACGACAGAAGTCCTGTGGGCAGCAGCTTTCATAATGTGTGGAGTCGGGTAGGCTGGAAGCAGGACCAAGAGGGAGGCTACCACCACAGTTCCAGCATGAGGCAGCAAGGGCCTGCTTTCAGGGGATGTCTGAGAAAGCCAAACGGGCCTGGCAACAGGATGTGGGATAGAGATGGCAGAGTTCAAGGCCGACTCCCAACGTCTGCACACTCAGGGACCTGGTTTCCTGCCACTAACTAGTGCTCCACTTCCCCACACTCATCGCAGGGAGCTCTAGCACTCATGCAAGAATCATCAGAAGGCCACCAGGCTGACTAGAGTTAAGCATCAGTGGCACATGGCACCAAATCCCCTTGACTTTTATCATACAGTGAATCATTCTCACAATATTACACATTTAATATTAAAATCCCTATTCAGGCACATCAAGCCCAAGATTTCACGAATAGCATTGCTTAGGCAGAGGCCGGATGGCTTCTTCCTAATCCACATCGAATATGGTTACTGTGGGCCCTTTCGGCATAGCACCCATTTCGATGGCCCCACCTGTGGTGTGTGCCCCACTTTAGTTCTAACATAAGTGTCACGTTTTCTTGGCTGCAAAAGCCCTACTACCAAGGCAACACTACACGCTGAACACCTCCTATGCTCCAAATTCCATGCCAGGCACTTTATATGTGCCTGGCGATTCCAGTCTCACAACAACCTTGACAGGCATGAATGACCTCCTTTAAGGGATGGAGAAACTGAGGAACCAAAAGCTTAAGCAATGTGCATTAGGTCCCACAGCAATTAAATGGCAAAACCCAGATTCAAACCCAGGCATGGCTCTAAATCTAGACTGCCTTAGCCACCACAGTCTGTTCTATCATGAATTTTAACTTAATGACCTCTTTCTCCTTTTCCAAAACACCAATTCAAAAAAAAAAAGGATACTTTCTTCCTATATTTGCTAATATCGACCATTTCATTATAGAGAAAAAATTAATAATGAGGATATCAGCAGCCTGAAAGAATCAGGAGAGCTGGAGCCTGGGGAATCGCTTTGAATCATTAAAACCTGACATGCTCACATCAGAGTGAGATGCTAGGTTTGGCCTAATTTCTTCTCTACTGGGTTGTCTGAGCTGATGTTCATCTTGTAACTTTGCAAAGAATTATCTTAGCAACATAAGCCAATGTAAGGAAAATCAACACCCTCGAATTATTTGACTTTTGTCTTGTTACAGTGCTATTTGAAAGAATCCTTTTTTTTGTTTGTTTTTTGAGACGGAGTCTTGCTCTGTTGCCCAGGATGGAGTGCTGTGGCACGATCTCCACCTCCAGAGTTCACGCCATTCTCCTGCCTCAGCCTCCCGAGTAGCTGGGACTACAGGCGCCCGCCACCACGCCCAGCTAATTTTTTTTGTATTTTTAGTAGAAACGGGGTTTCACCGTGTTAGCCAGGATGGTCTGGATCTCCTGACCTCGTGATCCGCCCGCCTCGGCCTCCCAAAGTGCTGGGATTACAGGCGTGAGCCACCGCGCTCGGCCCGAAAGAATCTTCTATTGGTTATAATTACAACAGCACAAGTTTATCTGGCTGGGTGTATTCAAGAGAACTCACTTTCTACTCCCAAACGTGCTTCAGCAGAAAAGTGACTGCACAAGTTTGGAAGAAACCCACCACCACCCCCGTAACAAAAACACAGAAGCCTAGATCAGAAGCTGCGGCTGACCCATTAATTTGCTCCTAATAGCAGCAGTCTAAGTGTCATACAAAAGTCTAACATCTATCCCATTCATCTCAGAGCTGACACTGAAACAGAGACTGCTCACTCGGGCAGAAGAACCACACCAGGGAAAAAACAGTTTGTATGCAGAAGCAAGGCCTCCGGATAACTTCCTGTTGATTCAATAGCGTCTACACGGACCATCTGAGTATTCAGTGGGCAGAGACCCATGCAAGTCACTCCCTTCAGCCCGTAGACCTCCATGGCCACCAAAGTTAGCGAATAAATAATACACTGCCAAGCAACCTTATTCCCAGCCAGACCTAATCATGCCACCACCTCCACAGCTCTATCTGCCCTCCAACTAGAAACGTGCAACTGGCTGCTTCAGGCCTTACAGGGAGTGTGTGGTTGCAACCCCAGCAAACTGCATCAGGCCCCTCACCTCTTCCCTCTCCGCACTTCACCATTCATCACTTTCCTAACTGCTCAGGGCATTTCAAAAACAACTATTCCAGAGCACCGCTGTTTTCCAGTGAATATGCAAGGGCTGTGCAGAGTTCACTCAAAAGCAAATGCAACCCCAAGAATGTGAGGCCGGAGAACAAACTCACACTGACCTACTGATAGAGAAAAAACCACCAACCGAACCAGTCTCCCAGGCTCCTTCGAAACCACTCTGCCCAGGAGGTGCAGGCAGGATGCTCCAGGTTTATTACAAAGCCTTCCCTTCCTCAAGCTGTTCAGACCCTGACAGTTTCCAGCTGCTAGTTCGTTAGGAACCGAGGCAGACACTAAACAGGTGCCAAGTCTCCAGCTCTGACCCGGACCCCACTCACAGCCTGGTCCATGAAGCCAACCAGAGTCCACTAAATTCCACCCTTCTGGCTTTTTAACAGAAGTGTTCTGTCACTCTTTCGGGTCCTAAGTCACATTCTAATCGTAAGGCTAGCACCACATTTCAGGATTGGGAAGGCTGAAATAGATGGCCTAAGACACAAGTAGATTTTTAAACCACACACCAGTGGGTACTCACAGGGCACTATTATTTGTCCACAGCCTCATGTGCTCACTACAAGACAAGGGAAGTTCTGGGTAATGAAATTTAAACAGAGGCCCAGTCAGAAGAAATGAGTTTCTTAAGTTTAAGGAATCAGCATTAGTAACTAAAACCTCTGCCATCCAATTTGACATTCTGGTAAATTTACAGATTAACTGTCCTAGGGGTTACCTTTCCAATACAAACTGTAATATGAAAATAAAGCTTCATTTTATGAGAAAAGAAAGTAGCCCTGAAAATGTGCATGGAGACTGCTGAATTTCTAAAAATTCAACACCCTCTAGTCTTTTAAAAGCAAACATCAGCCAGGCGCGGTGGCTCACACCTGTCATCTCAGCAGTTTGGGAGATCGAGACGGGCACATCGGCAGTTTGGGAGGACGGGGCGGGCAGAGGACCTGAGGTCGGGAGTTCGAGACCAGCCTGACCAACAAGGAGAAACCCAGTCTCTACCAAAAATACAAAAGTAGCCAGGCGTGGTAGCACATGCCTGTAATCCCAGATACTTGGGAGGCTGAGGCAGGAAAATCGCTTGAACCCGGGAGACAGAGGTTGTAGTGACCCGAGATCGCGCCACTGAACTCCAGCCGGGGTAACAAGAGCAAAACTCCGTCTCAAAAAAAAAAGGGGGGGCGGGGGGGGGGCAAAAACCTTGAAATTTGTGGACCTGTTCATTTTCCCAAAGATACAGGTCTGTAACACACATGCTCTGCAGTAACGTCTGTTTATTCTCACTAGTGTACAAACACCTGGAAAGCGGTAGGACAATGTCATGGGAAATCCATATGCTTGTGTTACTGGATTTTTGTCTTGACCGGGTACGATTTGAAAAGGAAACCGAAAAGCAATCTTTTTTTATGTTTTAGATGGGCTGCAAAATACAGCACAAAAGGAATACACAAAATTCCCTCAGTAAAGTACTTCTTTTGAGCAATTTGGTTTAATCACATATACCAGGCGCTCTGCTTAGTTGCTGCTTTGCTGGGGCCAAGTGAAACAGATAACCCAGTCCTTGGCGTGGACTCCGCTCTTCTGTCCCCCATTACTGCCATTGATAAATACCACTGGGGAGTGCCTACTGCAGAATCCCAGCCACTTTGCCATTTGCAACCTGGCCAGCCATTTTTTCAGTGACTATCCAATCGCTGGAAGTAAGTTATTCAGAGGTGAACACCAGTCACGCTTAAGTGTTCCCACCAACCGGTGTGCAGCGCCCCACACTTGGAGCCACCGCACAGGACAAATACTGCTTTTCCTGAGCTCCCCTGGAGCTTCATTCATTGAGGCAACCCAAGATCCCTTGCTAAAAGCAAAACTAAAGCATTCCACGCCCTTTTTATTCAGGTGGCCTTCATTTGACTCCCGACAGCCTGAACTCGTCACGTAGGTAAGAAAACTTTTTAAAGACCATTTGGACTTTGCTTTGTTTCAGTGGAATGGGTCGTGAGAAAAAGTGCCTTCCAATGACCAACTCCGTAAATCCAACACCCTTCTCTTTACAGTGTCTTTACATCCAACCTTTATAACCAAGACTCTATACCTCAAACTACAGTGCCTTGGAAAATTACTGCCACATCGGCAGAAAACCGAGTTACCTTTCGAGTCAGGTTTGATTCTGATGCAGTCAGCCATGTGCGGCGAGGCTTTCGCACGGTTGCAAGCGCACACCTGGCCGGATGCTGGCTGCACCACACACTGCCAGGTACAAACTCCCCGAAAAACAGGTGCATTCGGAAACCAACAGCGCCCGGGTCAGAACTCTGGGCCAGTCCAAAGCCTGACAACATCTGCGATCCTTGCAGGTGTTTTCGAACCTAGCACGACGCTAGGTAGTGCTGTTAGAAAGTGATTTGGAAGAGCGCTTCCGAGCCACGGCGCGCCCTCCGGGGGAGCGCACCGGAGCAGGTGCGTGCGAGCCCCGCGCCCGGGGAGGTCAGGAGTTCCCCAGCCACACCAGATCCAACCGGACGCCCCAGAACGGGGACGGTTCCCGGAGTCCGCCTCCCAACCTGGGTGACAAAACACCTCCGTCCCTCCGCTACCACAGCGCTCGAATTTACAACTCCGGGCGCTTTGTGCCGGGGAGGCCCGGCGGAAGCGGGGTCGGGACAATGCACGGGGCCGGGGTCCCGGCGGCCGCCCCTCGCCCGCGGACCCGGCATGACTTTGCAGCCTCGCCGGGCCGGGGCCGGGAGGCCAGGCCGAGGCCCGGCGGCCGCCCGGGGCCTGGTTAAAGATGGCGAGCCCCTCGCGTGGCTCCCGCGGCTCCCCCGGCCACAATGAAAGGCGCCCCCGGCCCCGCCGTGGCTAGCCCGCGGGCCTCACCTTCCATCTCCATGTCCTCGGGCTCGCTCAACTGCTGCTCGCCCGCTTTCTGCTGCTGCTGCTGCTGCTGCTGGTGGTTCATGTCGGCCGCGGCCTGGGCCTCGCCTGCGGCCGGGGGCCGGGGCTGCGAGCCCGGCGAGCGGGCGGCGGCGAGCCGGGGCGGCGGCGGCGGCGGCGGCGGCGGGGCGGCCTCCTCCTCCTCCTCCCGCGCGTCGTCGGCGACGGCGGCCCCGGGGCGGCCCGCGGCGGGCGGCGGCGGCGGCAGGGAGACGCGCACGTACTTGCTCGCGATTCGCCCAATCTCGGCGCCGAGGCGGGCGGGCGGCCGGCGGGCCGGGCCGGGGGGCCTCGTCGCTCGCTGCGGCCGCCGCCGCCGCCGCCGCCGCGGGGCCCGCCTCCCGCCGCCGGGGCCGGGGCCGGGGCTGCGGGGCCGCGGGCCGGCCGGGGGCGGAGGGCGGCCGGGCGGGGGCCGCGGAGTCAGCCCCGCCTCGGGCCGGGCGCGGCGGACGGGAGGCCTGGCCGGCCGCGGCGGGCCTGCGGGCCCTGGGGCCGGCGGGAGCGGCGGCGCGGGCGGGCGACGGGCCGGCCGCGTTCCGAGAGCCGCGGCCTCCGCCTCCTCGGCGTCGTCGTCGGGGCTCCGGCAGCGGACGCGGCGCCCGGCAGCTCGGCTCGGCTCGCTCTCAAAATGGCGGCGGCGTGAAATGTCACATCCGCATGGGGGGCCGCGGAGCGAGCGAGCGAGCGAGGAGAGCAAGCGGGCGGGCGCCGAGCAGGAGGGCGGAGCGGGAGCGCAGGGCGGAGCACGGGAGGCGGAGCAGGGAGCGACCCGCCTGCCGCCGCCGCCAAGGCCCGCCTGTCCCGCAGCGCCGCGCCCCGGCGCCGCCTGCCCCGCAGCCCAGCGGCGGACCCTCGGCGCTCGCTGCCCCCGGGCCCTGGGGTCCCTGGCGGGCCGCCCGCTGACTTAGCTCTGCGGGGGTGATCCGGAATCCTCCCCATCCTGGGGAGCCGAACACCCCCAAAGACCCAGGAGCGGCAATGAGGAGGGGCCCAGAAGCCACCCGGCAGCCGGGGTTCAGGTCGTAGCCTAGCGTGCCGTGGCGAGCGGCGGAGGTTGCCCGGGGACTGCTCGGGACAGGGCCCGGAAGGGAGCTTGGGGTCAGCGCCTAGAAGTTCCTGTTATTGTCGTTATTTACCCACGCCCGCTGACCTGCACTTTTTCACCCAATATCTACCGTGGAAGAATTTATTTTCTCACTGTCAGCCTAATCTGGCAAAGTTTGGCTCCTCAAGAGCAACCAAGCGGGGCGCACCTGCTCACACCTGTGATCCCAGCACTTTGGGAGGCCGAGGCGGGAGAATCACTTGAGGCCAGGAGTAAGAGACCACCACCCTCTCTACAAAGTTTTTGGTTTTTGTTTTTATATTTTTGAAATGTATTTTTAATTAGCCGAGTGTGGTGCCTCGCGCCTGTAGTTACAGCTACTTGGGAGGCTGAGGCTGGAGTTTCACTTCGGAGGTTGACTGAGGCTGCAGTGATCAAAGATGGCGCCACTGCACTCCAGCCTGGGCAACAGGATGAGACCCTGTCTCAACTAATAATAATAATAAAATAATAATATAAAAATAAAACAAGCCCACTACCCCTCACATTTGGCATTAATTTACTTCCTTCCTATCAACCCAGTCTGGGATCATTCACCCGAGGCCTCCCTATTCCAGGAGACATTCAGTGAATGTATCTGCTGTCCTATCTCATTCAGTCTTTGACAGACTGATGATTAGGGTCTCAACTTTTCCAGTTAATCAAGGCAGTGTGGGTCAATAAAAATGGAGCAAACCGATATACATTTCTACACATCTCAGGGGAGAATAGAATTTCGCCCTAACAAGGGCACAAGATTGTGGTACCTGTCTTCTCTCCATCTCCCTATACCAGCTTTCCCTGCATTTTTCTCCCGTTTATGTACTGTTCATCTCCCCGCCCCCCGAAAGAATGTTTTGCTCACTGTTGTATCACAAATGCCTGGGATACACAGCAAGTGCTCAATAAAAATTGGTTGGGCCAGGCCGGGCGAGGTGGCTCACACCTGTAATCCCAGCACTTTGGGAGGCCAAGGCGGGCGGATCACTTGAGGTCGGGAGTTTGAGACCAGCCTGACCAACATGGAGAAACCCCGTCTCTACTAAAAGTACAAAATTAGCAGGGCGTGGTGGCGCATGCCTTGTAATCCCAGCTACTCAGGAGGCCAAGGCAGGAGAATCACTTGAACCCGGGAGGTGGAGGTTGCGGTGAGCCGACATCGCGCCATTGCACCCTAGCCTGGGCAACAAGCGAAACTCCATCTCAAAAAAAAAAAAAAAAAAAAAAAATTTGGTTGGGCCAGGCACGGTGGCTCACGCCTGTATTATCAGCACGTTGGGAGGCCGAGGTGGGCGGATCACCTGAGGTCAGGAATTCGAGACCAGCCTGGCCAACATGGTGAAACCTCATGTCTACTAAAAATACACACAAAAAAATTAGCTGGGCATGGTGGCATATGCTTGTAATCCTAGCTACTCAGGAGGCTGAGGCAGGAGAATTGCTTGAACCCAGGAGGTGGAGGCTGCAGTCAGCTAATCACACCCCTGCACTCCAGCCTGGGCAATAGAGCGAGATTCCATCTAAAATAAATAAATACATAAATAAATATTGGTTGAATGGGCCAGGCACAGTGGCTTACACCCCTTATGCCAGCACTTTGGGAGGTTGAGGTGGCAGGATCAATCACTTGAGCCCAGGAGTTGGAGACCAGCCTGGGCAACATAGGGAAACCTGATCTCAATCATCCAATCAATTAATCAATCATCAGTCAACTGGTTGAATGAACATATGATCCAAGCGTGACTGGATCCCCCTCACCAGCATTTCGTACACTTGAAGGTTTCTCACCAGTATATTTCCTGCCAGACCACAGAGGTGAGCAGGGGAGAGCCCAGTCACTTCAAAGGAATCCCTTGGGTCACCCCCAGAATCTGAAGAAGAGGTATTGTTAGTCACACAGATTCTCACAAATGTTAATCAACAGTGTTCAGATGCAAAAGAATCCTTCTCTCTAGTATTCTAGAAGCTTGGGGGAGGGAAGAAAGTGCCTTTCTGGCAGAGGAAAAGGTGGCAGAAAGTTATGTACACGGCTGTCAGTTCACATTGGCCAACCTTATCCTCATCACTGAGTTCAAAACCAATCTGGCAGGCTGGGCGCGGTGGCTCACGCTTGTAATCCCAGCACTTTGGGAGGCCGAGGCGGGCGGATCACGAGGTCAGGAGATCGAGACCACGGTGAAACCCCGTCTCTACTAAAAATACAAAAAATTAGCCGGGCGTGGTGGCGGGCGCCTGTAGTCCCAGCTACTCGGAGAGGCTGAGGCAGGAGAATGGCCTGAACCCAGGAGGCTGAGCTTGCAGTGAGCCGAGATTGTGCCACTGCGCTCCAGCCTGGGCGACAGAGCGAGACTCCGTCTCAAAAAAAAAAAAAAAAAGAAAAAGAAAAACAAAACCAATCTGGCTGGGCGCGGTGGCTCACGTCTGTAATCCCAGCACTTTGGGAGGCTGAGGCGGGTGGATCATGAGGTCAGGAGTTCGAGATCAGCCAGACCAACATGGTGAAACCACATCTCTACTAAAAATACAAAAATTAGCGAGGCGTGGTAGCGCGCGCCTGTAATCCCAGCTACTCAGGAGGCTGAGGCACGGGAATCGCTTGAACCTGGGAGGTGGAGGTTGCAGTGAGCCGAGATTGCCCCACTGTACTCCAGCCTGGGCTATAGAACGAGACTCTATCTCAAAAAAAAACAAAAAACAATATCTATCTCTCTTTATAGAAGCACCTTGGCCGGGCGCGGTGGCTCACGCTTGTAATCCCAGCACTTTGGGAGGCCGAGGCGGGCGGATCACGAGGTCAGGAGATCGAGACCACGGTGAAACCCCGTCTCTACTAAAAATACAAAAAATTAGCCGGGCGTGGTGGCGGGCGCCTGTAGTCCCAGCTACTCGGAGAGGCTGAGGCAGGAGAATGCCGTGAACCCGGGAGGCGGAGCTTGCAGTGAGCTGAGATTGCGCCACTGCACTCCAGCCTGGGTGACAGAGTGAGACTCCGTCTCAAAAAAAAAAAAAAAAAAAAAAAAAAAATTAATTAGAAGCACCTTGAGGAAGAAATTGTCTTGTCTACAGCTCTATCCTCAGTACAGCACCAAGCTTATAGTAGATGCTCAGTGAAGATTTGCCGATTTGCCGAATGAATGCTTTCACCCCTGCAACTGTTTACTGCCTGCTAGGAGCTCAGAGCCTCTGGGATACAGGCTGGGAATGACAGTGCCTGCTTGCTTGGAAGGCCTCTCATCTGGAGTCAATAAAACAGCACTTCTTTGCTTCTTCCTGGCTGGTACACATCTTTCACTGAGGAGTGGATGGTGGAGGGAGAGTTCATTTCTAGGGCACCACAGCTATGAGAAAAGCAAGACCAGTGCCCTTGGAGGCCCACTAAAAAGGCCCCCACTCGATTATTCCAGCAGGCTCGGCTGGCCTGTTTTCTTCCTCCCCTGGTAGAATTAAGCCTGCATTGGCTATAAAGTCCATTTGCACACAGAACGGGTGTGTTTGGAAGGACTCGGCAGAAGTGAATCCGCTGAGTAATGCCTGCTTCCTTGGAGGGTGAATGCCAAGATGCCTCCAAAGAACATGAAGGGCTCTGAAGGGGAAGATGACTGAGGGCACCATTTTTGATCACTGCCAATTTAAAAAAAAAAAAATTCATGACCCCCTACCGTGGTTCAGAAACTGGGGACTAAGGAGACGATGAAAAACCGGGGAGACAGGAACCGCTGGAGAAACTGACTTGTCATTAGCTAGAGCCAGTAAAGGGCAGGGAGGGGCCACCCTATCATTACTTGGAGCGAAACATATTTTGCTGCTCCCAGGGCCATGCCATGACTTGGCATAAACAGAGGGTTGGTTTTTCTTCTTGAGAACCAAAATATTTATCTACTTGGAAGCTATGTTGGTCAGGGTCTAAAATTATTTAATAGAAGTGTCAGAGAAGAAATGGGATTACCAGCTTTCTCCCTCTCCATGCCTTCATCTGCCCCCACCCCCCGCCCTGCCGGGATAACTAAATTCCTAAATAATCCATACCTAGAAAGATGACCTAGTCCCATACCACAAGGTTACTGATGAGGATTTGGGTTTAGAGAAGATAAGGGACCTAGCCAAGGTCAAGCAGTGTGGGAAAGTAAGGGGCTTTAGGATTCAGAAACCAGATGGAACCCAGCTCCATACAGGGTTCTATAAACTTGAATTTGGGAAGCTTACTTAACCTTTTCTTTTCTCTTTTTTCTTTCTTTTTTTTTTTTTTTTTTTTTTGAGACGGAGTCCAGCCCAGGCTGGAGTGCAATGGCGCAATGTCGGCTACCTGAAACCTCCGCCTCCTGGGTTCAAGCGATTCTCTTGCCTCAGCCTCTTGAGTAGCTGGGATTACAGGTGCACACCACCACACCTGGCTAATTTTTGCCTTTTTGGTAGAAACGGGGTTTCACCATGTTGGTCAGGCTGATCTCAAACTCCTGACCTCAGGTGATCCACCCACATCAGCCTCCCAAAGTGCTAGGATTACAGGCGTGAGCCACCGTGCCCGGCCCAACCTTTTCTAATTCTGGATTCTTATCAGGGAAATGGGAAAACAGTCTACCTGGAACCATAGAATATCAAACGCTTCAAAATCCACAGGTTGGCCAGTGCATTCGCTCACGCCTGTAGCACTTTGAGAGGCCGAGGTGGGCAGATTGCTCGAGCTCAGGAGTTTGACAACAGCCTGGGTAACATGGTGAAAACCTGTCTCTACCAAAAAATACAAGAAAAGTAGCGGGGTGTAGCCGGGCACAGTGGCTCATGCCTGTAATCCCAGCACTTTGGTTGGCTGATGTGGGTGGATCACCTGAGGTCAGGAGGTTGAGACCAGCCTGGCCAACATGGTGAAACCCTGTCTCTACTAAAAATACAAAAATTAGCTGGGTGTGGTGGTGTGCACCTGTAATTCCAGCTACATGGGAAGCTGAGGCAGGAGAATCGCTTGAACCCAGGAGGTGGAGGTTGCAGTGAGCCAAAATGGCACCACTGCTCTCCAGCCTGGGCGACAAGAGTGAAACTCCTTCTCAGGGGAAAAAAAAAAAAAAAGAAAATTAGATGGGTGTGGTGGCTTGCGCCTATGGTCCCAGCTACTCAGGAGGCTGAGATGGAAGGATCGCTTGAACCAGGAGTGGAAGTTTTTTTTGTTTGTTTTTTGTTTTTTTTCTGAGACGGAGTCTCACTCTGTCGCCCAGGCTGGAGTGCAGTGGCGCAGTCTCGGCTCACTGCAAGCTCCGCCTCCCGGGTTCACGCCATTCTCCTGCCTCAGCCTCTCCGAGTAGCTGGGACTACAGGCGCCCGCCACCACGCCCGGCTAATTTTTTGTATTTTTAGTAGAGAAGGGGTTTCACCGTGGTCTCGATCTGCTGACCTCGTGATCCGCCCGCCTCGGCCTCCCAAAGTGCTGGGATTACAAGCGTGAGCCACCGCGCCCGGCAGGAGTGGAAGTTGCAGTGAGCCAAGATCACACTACTGCACTCCAGCCAGGGTAACAGAGTGAGACCCTGTCTCAAAAAACAAACAAACAAACAACAACAACAACAAAAAAAAACAGGCATGGTGGTGCATGCCTTTAGTCCCAGCTACCTGGGTGGCTGAGGCAGGAGAATCGCTTGAACCTGTGAGGTGGAGGCTGCAGTGAGCTGAGACTGCGCCACCACATTTCAGCCTTGGCGACGGAGACAGACTTCACCTCAAAAAAAAAAAAAGAAAGAAAAGAAAAAAGGAAAAAAAATCAGAGGTTGTGAGATCATTGTTCTAAGAACAGAAAGAATGAGGCTGGGCACAGTGGCTTACGCCTGTAATCCCAGCATTTTGGGAGACTGAGGCGGGCAGAACACCTGAGGTCACGAGTTGGAGATCAGCTTGGCCAATGTAGTGAAACCCCGCCTCTATTGAAAATACAACAATATTAGCCAAGCATGGTGGCGGGCACCTATAATTCCAGCTACTCAGGAGTATGAGGAAAGAGAATCGCTTGAACCCGGGAGGTAGAGGTTGCAGTGAGGCAAGATCGCACCACTGCACTCTAGCCTGGGCAACAGAGTGAGACCCCTTCTCAAAAAAAAAAAAAAAAGAACAGAATGAGACCCCAGCCTCCAATTCCTGACCCCCGAAATCCACCATCCTTTCACTCAAATGTGTTTATGGGATGAGTGCCTATTATGAGATAGGGACCCTGTTGCCTCAGGCTAAATGAATAGCAAAAGTGACTGCCACAGAGTGGCTAAATAAAAGGAAGTCATGTGACCAGCATTCTTCTGGGATTGGTTTTGGAAGAGAGACAGCCAAAGGCAAATGTAAGCTTTATGCCAAAATGACTGCTCCCAGTTGGCCAGGTGTGTGTATAGTGGTTGGAGTCGTGTTCATTTTTTTTTTTTTTTCGAGACGGAGTTTCACTATTGTTGCCCAGGCTGCAGTACAATGGCACGATCTCGGCTCACCGCAACCTCCGCCTCCCGGGTTCATGTGATTCTCCTGCCTCAGCCTCCGGAGTAGCTGGGATTACAGGCATGCCCCACCATGCCCATGGTTTCTCCATGTTGGTCAAGCTGGTCTCGAACTCCCAACCTCAGGTGATCCACCCGCCTCGGCCTCCCAAAATGCTGGGATTACAGGCATGAGCCACCACACCCGGCCAACATTTTTAAGAAAACAGCTCGACAGAGATGCTTTGGTAGAGTGACTGGGTTGGCTCACATTTAGATGAAGTTGCAATGACAGTCAGTGAGAACATGGACAGCCAGCATCAGTGTCATCTTTTTTCTTTTCTTATTTTTTATTTTTAGGAAAATTAGTCAAATTGTTACTAACAAGATCTTGCTATGTTGCCGTTGCCCAGGCTGGTCTTGAACTCCTGGCCTTAAGTGATCTTCCTACCTCAGCCTCCCAAAATGCTGGGATTATAGGCTGTGATTATACCACTCCTGGCTAGAAATTGGCATTTTAAATGGAAAGTGTAAAGCTAAAATTTAAAACTACCTTTTTTTTTTTTTTTAGAGATAGAGTCTTGCTCTGTCACCCAGGCTGGAGTGCAGTGGCCAAATCTCGGCTCACTGCAACCTCCGTCTCCTGGGTTCAAGCGATTCTCCTGTCTCAGCTTCCCAAGTAGTTAGAACTACAGGTGTGCGCCACCACACCCAGCTAATTTTTGTATCTTTTTAGCAGAGACGGGGTTTCATTGTATGTTGGCTAGGCTGGTCTCAAACTCCTGACCTTAGGTGATCTTCCCGCCTCGGCCTCCCGAAGTGCTGGGATTACAGGCATGAGCCACCATGCCCGGCCTTAAAACTACATTTTTTTTTTTTTTTTTTTTTTTTTTTTTTTTGAGACAGATTCTCTTGCTCTGTTGCCCAGGCTGGACAGTGGTGGTGGTGCGATCCTGGCTCACTGCAACCTCCGCCTCCCGAGTTCAAGTGATTCTCCTGCCTCCCCGAGTAGCTGGGGCCACAGGCACATGCCACCACATTCTGGCTAATTTTTTGAGATGGAGTCTCGCTCTGTCGCCCAGGCTGGAGTGCGTTGGCGCGATCTCGGCTCACTGCAAGCCCCACCTTCCGGGTTCACGCCGTTCTCCTGCCTCAGCCTCCAGAGTAGCTGGGACTACAGGCGCCCGCCAGCATGCCTGGCTAATTTTTCGCATTTTTTTTTTTTTTTTTAGTAGAGACGGGGTTTCACCGTGTTAGCCAGGATGGTCTTGATCTCCTGACCTCGTGATCCACCCACCTCAGCCTCCCAAAGTGCTGGGATTACAGGCGTGAGCCACCGTGCCTGGCCCCTAATTTTTTGTGTTTTCAGTGGAGGCAGGGTTTCACTGCGTTAGCCAGGATGGTCTCATCCTGACCTGCTGATCTGCCGGCCTTGGCCTCCCAAAGTGCTGGGATTACAGGCGTGAACCACTGTGCCCGGCCTAAAACTACATGTTTTAAAGAGGGGTAGGACTCAATTTAGCCCAAGAACTACCCCCAACCAACATTGCTTTTGGCACCAAAGGCTTCACCTACTTACCTGGCCATGGGATGAGGCAGGTGTCTGCCCAGAGGGGCACCACTAGCTTGCACAAGGGCACTGTAAAAGCTAGTGCCGGCGGGGCGCTGTGGCTCAAGCCTGTAATCCCAGCATTTTGGGAGGCCGAGGCGGGCGGATCACGAGATCAGGAGATCGAGACCACGCTGAAACCCCGTCTCTACTAAAAATACAAAAAATTAGCCTGGCGCGGTTGCGGGCGCCTGTAGTCCCAGCTACTCAGGAGGCTGAGGCAGGAGAATAGCGTGAACCCGGGAGGCAGAGCTTGCAGTGAGCCAAGATTGCACCACTGCACTCCAGCCTGGGCGACAGAGTGAGACTCCGTCTCAAAAAAAAAAAAAAAAAAAAAAAAAATAGTACCAGCCCTGCCTATGAGAGGTGCTATGATTACTCCCATTTTACAGAACAGGACACGAAGGCAGCAAGAGGCTAATGGCCCCAAAACTGGTCCAGTAAGAAGCAACACCGAGATGTCAACTCTGAACACAACCCCGGTATTCATCAACAAGTGAGTGGGTAAATAACAGTGATCTATCAGCACAATGGAATATTATTCAGCCATAAATAAGAATGAAGTACTGATTCATGCTACAACATGGATGAACCTTGAAAATACCATGCTAAGTGAAAGAAAGTAGATACAAAAGGAGAAATATTATATGATTAATTGATTATGAAACGCCCATGATAAGCAAATCCATAGAGACAGAAAACAGACTAGCAATCGCCTGCGGTTCACAGGAGGTGGGTAATGGGGAGTGGCTGCGGATGGGTATAGGATTTGGGGGGAGAAATGACAGTCTTAAAATTGACTGTGGTAATGGTTGTACAACTCTCTGAACATAGTAAAAACCATTGCATTGTACATTTAATACAGACAAATTGTGCAGTAGGTGAATTATATTTCAATAAAACTGTTATTGGCCGGGCACGGTGGGGGCTCACACCTGTAATCCCAACACTTTGGGAGGCTGAGGTGGGTGGATACCTGAGGTCAGGAGTTCAAGACCAGCTTGGCCAATGGTGTGAAACCCTGTCACTACTAAAAATACAAAAATTAGCCAGGCATGGTGTCAGGAGCCTGTAGTCCCAGCTACTCAGGAAGCTGAGGCAGGAGAATTGCTTGAAACTGTGATGTGGAGGTTGCAGTGAGCCAAAATTGTACCACTGAACTCCAGCCTAGGCAACAGAGTGAGACTCTGTCTCAGAAAAAAAAAAAAAGCTGTTATTGTTAATTTTTATTTTTAAGAGGTTTCAACTCCCCGCTGGAGTTCCTAATGAGTCCTATCATGTCTTCACCCAGGCTTATCAATTTTTCAAAACCCACATCCAAAGAAAACCCTAAATTAATATTCTGCCATTGAATGTATACAAATAGCCATTGTTTTCCCTTATCCACTCTGTACCAGCCACTTTTCTTTTTTTGAGACGGAGTCTCGCTCTGTTGCCCAGGTTGGAGGGCAGTGGCGCGAATTCAGATCTCAGCTCACTGCAACCTCGGCCTCCCAGGTTCAAACAATTCTCTGCTTCACCCTCCTGAGTAGCTGGGAATCCAGGTGACTGCCACCACACCCGGCTAATTTTTGTATTTTTAGTAGAGATGGGTTTTCACCATCTTGGCCAGGCTGGTCTTGAACTCCTGATCTCGTGATCCTCCCGAAGTGCTGGGATTACAGGCATGAGCCACTGCGCCCGACATTAACTTTTACAAAGTGAAAGGCAGTTCCTCCAAAAGCTAAAGAGTTACCATAGGACCCAGGAATTCCACTCCTAGGTATATACCCAAGAGACCTGAAAACAGGGACTCAAACAAATACATGTACACACACATAGCAGTGTTATTCAGTCACCAAAAGGTGGAAACAACCCAAATGTCCATCAAAGAATGAATGGACGAATAAAATGGGATCTAAGAGCTGAGCACTATGCTCTCAGCTGCCTGTAATCCCAGCTACTCCAGAGGCTGAGGTGGATTGCTCGAGGCCAGGAGTTCAAGACCTGCCTGGGCAGCATAGCACAGACATGACCTCTAAAAATAATAATAAATAAAATATATCTTCCATATAATAAAATACGATTCAGCCATAAAATGAAATAAACTAGATTCATACTACAACTTGGATGAATCTTGAAAACATTATGCTAAGAGAAAAAGCCAGACACAAAAGGTCACATATGCTTCCACTTATAAGAAATATTCAGGTTACGCAAATTATAAACAGAAAGTAGATTAGCTTTTGCCAGGAGCTGAAAAGAGGGGGAAAAAAGCGGCCTGACTGCTAATGGGTACGGTGTTTGTTTTTGAGACAGAGTCTCAATTTGTTGCCCAGGTTCAAGCACAGTATCAGGATCTCAGCTCACTGCAACCTCCCTCTCCTGGGTTCAAGTGATCCTCCCACCTCAGCATCCCTAGTAGCTGGGACTACAGGTGCAAGCCACCATGTCCAGTCAATTTTTTTGTTTTTAGTAGAGACGGGATTTCACCATGTTGGCCAGGCTGGTCTCGAACTCCTGACCTCAAGTGATCCACCCTCCTCAGCCTCCCAAAGTGCTGGGATTACAGGCACGAGCCACCACGCCCACCCCCGGTATGGTGTCTCTTTTCGGCATAATGAAAGTGTTCTGAGGACACTGGGTGTCATGGCTTACGCCTGTAATCCCAGCATGGTGGGAGGCTGAGGTGCGAAGATCACTTGAGCCCAGGAGTTCAAGACCAGCTTGGGCAACATGGTGAAATCCCCATCTCTACTAAAAATACAAATAATTAGCTTGGTGTGGTGGCGCACGCCTGTAATCCCAGCTACTCAGGAGGCTCAGCTGGGAGCATCACTTGAGCCCAGGAGGTCCAGGCTGCAGTGGGCCGAAGTTGTGCCACTGCATTCCAGCCTGGGCAACTGGAGTGAAACCTTGTCTCAGAAAAAAAAGAAAAAAAGAAAAAGAAAATGTTCTGGGATTAGATGGTGGTGATGGTTGCATACTTTTGTGAATACACTGAAAACCATTGAATTGTACATTGAGTATTGAAAACGTTCAGTGTGGGCCGGGCGCAGTGGCTCACATTGATAATGCCAGCAGACCTTTCTTGGCGAGATGTAATGATATTGCTAAATAGTCAATTCAGCAGCACTCAATGAGGTGATCTGTTCTAGTTTGGAAGAGATTACAAAGGTGATTTAAGGGATTTAAGGGTAATTATGATCCTACTTGATTTTGGCATTTGTTTCAATCTCGGAACCTCTGTTCTATGCAGGAGTCCTTTAGCCATTACCCTTGCTGCCCTAGGTCGCATCTCACCCTTTGCTCTTCACCCTGCCTCTAGCCTGTGTCCCAAATTCTTCCTTCCACTTGTTGCTCAAGAGACCAACTCCTAGACAGGTACTGTGGTTTATGCCTGTAATCTCAGCACTGTGGGATGCCAAGATGAGGGGGATTCTGCTAGGCAACACAGTGAAACCTCATCTCTACAAAAAATAAACAAAATTAGCTGGGCATGGTGGTGCACGCCTATAGTCCTAGCTACTCGGGAGGCTGAGATGGGAGGATTGCTTGAGCCTGGGAGGCTGAGGCTGCATGAGCCAAGATGGCACCACTGCACTCCAGCCTGGGTGACAGAGCGAGATCCTATCTCAAAAATCAAACAAACAAACAAATAAATAAAAAAAACACGACCAACTCCATTTTTATCAATCCAATCCATTTCCAAGGAACACCAGGAAAGGCAAGAAGAGAAAACACAAGCTCAACTGCAACAGAAGAGGCCAAACACGGATGTGGAAATGTCATGCTTGCATGCCTAAAACCCTCCAGAGGAAACACAAGCTCTCGAAAGCACTGTACATTTTCTCTCAGGTGGCCAACAGCATTATCTATGTCCATGAAGTTTTCTTATAGCCAGCAATAAAGTTGGAAAATATAATTTTACAAAACATACCTTGTTTTGTGCTGCGATCACTGCAGCTGAACTCAGCCAGTAGCCATAGGGACTGGTGGCTGGTACTTGGGTCTTCCTGGGGAAGGTACCTCAGGGCCTTGGGGAGGGGCTGAGATTTGCGCCTCTGGCTACCCTTGAAGCTTGGCTGATGCCTCGATTTCCGAATCGGTCTTAAGAGCGGCATGGGGAATCTCCGGCAAGCAAGCTGTCTGGGGCCTTCCTGAGCTTTCTGAGCCCATTCAGATGAAAATAGGAAATAAGAGAAAGTGATGTGATCCCTGCCTTCTCCGCCTCCAGCTTCTTATAATTCAACTCCCACCTCCCCACCCTTCCCCACCCGGCTCACTGAAGGCTGGATCTGGACTCCTTACCTCATTTGCATAGCTTAAAGGTTTACTTAAGGCGGTCCCAGAACAAAAGAACAGGCTAAAGTAATTTTGAAGCCTCCACCTTTGTTTTTATTTTCTTTCCTTTTTCTTCTATTTTATTTTATTTATTTATTTTTTTTGAGACGGAGTCTCGCTCTGTCACCCAGGCTGGAGTACAGTGGCGCAATCTCGGCTCACTGCAAGCTCCGCCTCCCGGGTTCACGCCATTCTCCTGCCTCAGCCTCTCCGAGTAGCTGGGACTACAGGCGTCCGCCACCACGCCCGGCTAATTTTTTGTATTTTTAGTAGAGACGGGGTTTCACTGTGGTCTCGATCTCCTGACCTCGTGATCCGCCCGCCTCGGCCTCCCAAAGTGCTGGGATTACAAGCGTGAGCCACCGCGCCCGGCCTTTCTTCTATTTTAATTTTTTTTTTTTTTGAGACAGGGTCTCACTCTGTCACCCAGGCTGGAGTGCAGTGGTGCAATCTCAGCTCACTGAAACCTCTGCCCTCTGGGTTAAAATGATTCTTCTGCCTCGCCCTCTCAAGTAGCAGGGATTACAGGCACGTGCCACACACCTGGCTAATTTTTGTGTATTTTTAGTAGAGACAGGGTTTCACCAGGTTGGCCAGGCTGGTCTCAAACTCCTGATTTCAAGTGAGCCGCCGGCCTTGGGCTTCCCAAAGTGCTGGGATTACAGGCATGAGCCACCACGCCCAGCCCCAGACATTTTTTTTTTTTTTTTGAGAGAGTCTTGTTCTGTCGCCCAGGCTGGAGTGCAGTGGCACAATCTCGGCTCACTGCAAGCTCCGCCTCCCGGGTTCACGCCATTCTCCTGCCTCAGCCTCTCTGAGTAGCTGGGACTACAGGCGCCCGCCACCACGCCCGGCTAATTTTTTTTTGTATTTTTAGTAGAGACGGGGTTTCACCGTGGTCTCGATCTCTTGACCTCGTGATCTGCCCGCCTCAGCCTCCCAAAGTGCTGGGATTACAAGCGTGAGCCACAGCGCCCGGCCTCTTTTTTTTTTTTTAATTTTACTTTAAGTTCTAGGGTACATGTGCACAGCATGCAGGTTTATTACATATGTATACATGTGCCATGTTGATGTGCTGCACCCATTAACTCGTCATTTACTTTAGGTATATCTCCTAATGCTATCCCTCCCCCCTCCCCCCACCCCCCAGCAGGCCCCGGTGTGTGATGTTCCCCACCCTGTATCCATGTGTTCTCATTGTTCAATTCCCACCTGTGAGTGACAACATGCGGTGTTTGGTTTTCTGTCCTTGCAATAGTTTGCTCAGAATGATGGTTTCCAGCTTCATCTATATCCCTATAAAGGGCATGAACTCATCCTTTTTTTATGGCTGCATAGTATTCCATGGTGTATATGTGCCACATTTCTGAATCCAGTCTATCATTGATGGACATTTGGGTTGGTTCCAAGTCTTTGCTATTGTGAATAGTGCTGCAATAAACATACATGTGCGTGTGTCTTTATAGCAGCATGATTTATAATCCTTTGGGTATATGCCCAGTAATGGGATGGCTGGGTCAAATGGTATTTCTAGTTCTAGATCCTTGAGGAATCACCACACTGTCTTCCACAATGGTTGAACTAGTTTACAGTCCCACCAACAGTGTAAAAGTGTTCCTATTTCTCTACATCCTCTCCAGCACCTGTTGTTTCCTGACTTTTAATGTTCGCCATTCTAACTGGTGTGAAATGGTATCTCATTGTGGTTTGTGATTTGCATTTATCGGATGGCCAGTGATGATGAGCGTTTTTTCATGTGTCTGTTAGCTGCATAAATGTCTTCTTTTGAGAAGCGTCTGTTCATATCCTTTGCCCACTTTTGATGGAGTTGTTTGATTTTTTCTTGTAAATTTGTTTAAGTTCTTTGTAGATTCTGGATGTTAGCTCTTTGTCAGATGGGTAGATTGTAAAAATTTTCTCCCATTCTGTAGGTTGCCTGTTCACTCCAATGGTAGTTTGTTTTGCTGTGCAGAGGCTCTGTAGTTTAATTAGATCCCATCTGTCAATTTTGGCTTTTGTTGCCATTGCTTTTGGTGTTTTAGTCATGATGCCCTCGCCTATGCCTATGGCCTGAGTGGTATTGCCTAGGTTTTCTACTAGGGTGTTTATGGTTTTAGGTCTAACATTTAAGTCTTTAATCCATCTTGAATTGATTTTTGTATGAGGTATAAGGAAGGGATCCAGTTTCAGCTTTCTACATATGGCTAGCCAGTTTTCCCAGCACCATTTATTAAATAGGGAATCCTTTCCCCATTTCTTGTTTTTGTCAGGTTTGTCAAAGAGCAGATGGTTGTAGATGTGTGGTATTCTTTCCAAGGGCTCTGTTCTGTTCCATTGGTCTATATCTCTGTTTTGGTACCAGTACCATGCTGTTTTGGTTACTGTAGCCTTGTAGTATAGTTTGAAGTCAGGTAGCATGATGCCTCCACCTTTGTTCTTTTGGCTTAGGATTGTCTTGGCAATGTGCAGCCCCAGAAATTTCTATGAGAAACTACTGCACTTCTTTCTTTCTTCTCTCTTTCTTTCTTTTTCTTCTTTCCTTCTTTCCTCCCTCCATTTCTTCCTTGATTTTCTTTTCATTTGTTTCTTTATTGTCTTTCTCTGTCTCCTAGGCTGAGTGCGGTGGTGCAATCATAGCTCACTGCAGCTTAGACTTCCTGGGCTCAAGTGATCTTCCCACCTCAGCCTCCCAAGTAAAGGAGAGAATGAAAGTCTTTACCTGAGACATTTTTGTAGTGTACTTAGAAAAAGGTGCAGGCACTGGTCCTGGTGGTTCACACTTATAATCCCAGCACTTTGGAAGGCCAAGGCAGGAAGATCTCTTGAGGCCAGGAGTTCAAGGCCAGCCTGGGCAACATGGCCACCCCATCTCTACAAAAAACTTAAAAACAAAAAAATCACCCAAGAGTAGTGGCACACACCTATAGTTGCAGCTACTCAGGAGGCTGAGGTGGGAGGATTGCTGTGATCACGCCACCACACTCCAGGCTGGGTGACAGAGTGAGACTTGTCTCACTAAAAAATGTAAAAACAGGCCGGGAGCACTTGCTCACGCCTGTAATCCCAGCACTTTGGGAGGCCGAGGCAGGAGGATCACTTGAGGTCAGGAGTTTGAGACCAGCCTGGCCAACGTGGTGAAACCCAACTCTCTCCTAAAAATATGAAAATTAGTTGGGCGGGCCGGGCGTGGTGGCTCAAGCCTGTAATCCCAGCACTTTGGGAGGCCGAGGCGGGCGGATCACGAGGTCAGGAGATCGAGACCATCCTGGCTAACACAGTGAAACCCCATCTCTACTAAAAATACAAAAAATTAGCCGGACGTGTTGGCAGGCGCCTGTAGTCCCAGCTACTCGGGAGGCTGAGGCAGGAGAATGGCATGAACCCGGGAGGCGGAGCTTGCAGTGAGCCGAGATCGCGCCATTGCACTCCCGCCTGGGAGACAGAGCAAGACTCCGTCTCAAAAAAAAAAAAAAAAAAAAAAAAAAATTAGTTGGGCATGGTGGCACATGCCTGTAGTCCCAGCCACTCAGGGAGAATCACTTGAACCCGGGAGGCAGAGGTTGCAGTAAGCCAATACTGCACCACTGCACTCCAGCCTGGGCCACAAGAATGAAACTCCATCTCAGAACAATAAACAAACAAACAAACAAACAAACAGGACCTGGTGTGGTGGCTCAAGCCTATAATCCCAGCAGGTGGGAGAATCACTTGAGCAAAGGAGTTCGAGACTAGCTTGGGCAACATAGCAAGACCGCCTCTCTACAAAAATTAAATAAAAAATAAAAATAAAGCCAGGCATGATGTCTCATGCCTGCAATCTTAGCACTTTCGGCTGAGAGGCAGGAGTATTGCTTGAGCCCAGAAGTTCAAGACCAGCCTGGACAACATAGTGAAACCCCGTCTCTACAAAAAAGAGACAAAAAGAAAAGAACTAGCTGGGGATGGTGGTACATGCCTGTAGTTTCAGCTACTTGTGAGATTGAGGTGCGAGGATCACTTGAGCCCAGGAGGTTGAGACTGCAATGGGCCATGATCACACCACTGCACTCCAACCTGGGCGACAGAGCAAGAACCTGTCTCAAACATAAAATAAGGCTGGGAGTGGTGACTCATGCCTGTAATCCCAGCACTTTGGGAGGCTGAGGTGGGTGGATCACCTGAGGTCAGGAGTTTGAGACCAGCCTGGCCAACATGGTGAAACTCCGTCTCTACTAAAAATACAAAAATTAGCCAGGCACGGTGGTGGGCGCCTGTAATCCCAGCTACTCAGGAGCCAGAGGCAGGAGCATCACTTGAACCCAGGAGGCAAAGGTGGCAGTGTGCCGAGATCGTGCCATTGCACTCCAGCCTGAGCGACAGAGCGAGACTCCGTCTCAAAAAAAAAAAAATAAAATAAAAAATAAAGTAAAAAGAAAAAACACTGTCACTCTCCAAATATCTGCCAGGACAATTTGATGAACAATACATAGATACACAGATAAATTTAGCAATGGTCCAAATAAGTGTCTGCCATGTAAATGTTGTGCATTTCATTGTACGTATTGTTTTCCAGATTTAGCCCTTCACGGGTCCCAGTGTTTGCTTCTGCCATGTGCCTTGGGGGGCTATGCAGACAGGTCCACTTTGGATAGTATCCTTATCATCTTCACCATAGTATCTCATTGTTTACATTACAGAACAGGGTCTGTGCGTGGTTAACAGAAACATAATTTAACCTAGCACAATTGCAGGCCATACTATATATTGTTGTTGCTTATTTATTTATATTACATCTTTACAAGTAGTTCCCAAGTTGCTTAGTTTATACATTACTTCTGCTCATTAGTTTATTAATGTGAAATAATCTGGTAACGTCATTATTATTATTATTATTATTATTATTATTATTATTATTTGGAGACAGAGTCTCAGTCTGTCACCCAGGCTGGAGTGCAGTGGCACAATGTCAGCTCACTGCAACCTCCGCCTCCTGGGTTCAAGTGATTCTCCTACCTCAGCCTCCCAAGTAGCTGGGACTACAGGTGCATGCCACTACTATGCCTGGCTAATTTTTGTATTTTTAGTAGAGACAGGGTTTCGCCATATTGGCCAGGCTGGTCTCCAATTCCTGACCTCCGGTAATCCACCCACCTTGGTGTCCCAAAGTGCTGGGATTACAGGCATGAGCCACCACCCCCCTGCCCCCACCAACCCAGCCTCTAATTTTGTTTTTAGAATACAAAAGAATAAGTTCTAGAGATCTGCTGGATACCATTGTGTCTACGGTTAATACACAATACAGTGTTGTACACTGGAAATCTTGTGAAGAGGGCAGATCTCATATTAATTAAGTGTTCTTGCCACAAAAACCACACAAAAGAAAGCAAGGGGACCCAGCAAATATTTTGGGAATGATGGATGTGTCTCTTACCTTCATTATAGTGATGGTATCATGGGTATATGCGTATGTCCAAGCTTGTTAAAATGTACAAAATTGGCACGGCATGGTGGCTCATGCCTGTAATCCCAACACTTTGGGAGGTGGAGGCGGGCGGATCGTGAGGTTAAGAGATCAAGACCATCCTGGCCAAGATGGTAAAACCCCGTCTCTACTAAAAATACAAAAATTAGCCGGGCGTGGTGGCACACACCTGTAATCCCAGCTACTTGGGAGGCTGAGGCAGGAGAATCACTTGAGCCTGGGAGGTGGAGGTTGCAGTGAGCCAAGATCGTGCCGCTGCACTCCAGCCTGGCGACAGAGCGAGACTCCGTTTCAAAAAAAAAAAAAAAAGGCACAAAGTCCACCGTTGCATCTGCAGGAGACTGGTTCCACTGATTCTACAGTTTGAGGATGCTGAAGTCCATTATCAAATGGCAGAGTAGGCCAAGTGTGGGCTCATGCCTCTAATCCCAGCACTTTGGGAAACTGAGGCAGGAGGATCCCTTGAGCCCAGGAGGTCAAGGCTGAACCAAACGGTGATGGTGTCACTACACTCCAGCCTGCAAGAAAGAGCGAGACCCTGTCTCCAAAATACAAAAACCCACAAAAAATAAAAAGTATACCTCAATAAAGCTGCAGAAAAGAACAAGTGACGAAAAAATAAAATAGTGCTTTTCACATTTTATATATATATATATATATATATATATATATATATATATTTTTTTTTTTTTTTTTTTTTTTTTTTTTTTTTTTTTCTGAGACGGAGTTTCGCTCTTGTTGCCCAGGCTGGAGTGCAATGGTGCAACCTCAGCTCACAGCAACCTCCGCCTCCCAGGTTCAAGTGATTCTCCTGCCTCAGCCTCCCGAATAGCTGTGATTATATGCATGCGCCACCATGCCTGGCTAATTTTGTATTTTTTCAGAGATGGGGTTTCTCCATATTGTTCAGACTGGTCTCGAACTCCCGACCTCAGGTGATCTGCCTGCCTCAGCCTCCTAAAGTGCTGGGATTACAGGCATGAGCCAGCGTGCCCAGCCTTCACATTATATTAAAGGGAATTTTTAGGCTGGGCGTGGTGGCTTACACCTGTAATCCCAGCACTTTGGGAGGCCAAGGCAGGCAGATCATCTGAGATCAGGAGTTCGAGACAAGCCTGGCCAACATGGTGAAACTCCGTCTCAACTAAAAATACAAAAATTAGCCAGGCGTGGTGGTGCACCCCTGTAATCCCAGCTACTCGGGAGGCTGAGACAGGAGAATCACTTGAACCCGTGAGCTGGAGGTTGCAGGGAGCCGAGATTGTGCCAGGGCACTCCAGCCTGGGCAACAGAAGGAGACTTCATTTCAAAATAAATAAATAATAAATGAATAAATAAATAAAAATAAAAAAAGAAGGGAGGAGTTTTAAAATACACATTGAAGCAACTATCATGGGCTTCATGTCACTTTTAGCTTTTTATAGCAGCCTGTATAAACGTGCATGACATCTGGTAGGGGGTCAAAAGCTGTGAACAGCAGGAAGAAAGGAAGGAAGGAGGCAAGGGGATGAGGACAATATGGATATAATTCAGCAGTAAAAGAAAAGACTGAAATCGTTCCTTGCCGGGCGCGGTGGCTCACGCTTGTAATCCCAGCACTTTGGGAGGCCGAGGCGGGCGGATCACGAGGTCAGGAGATCGAGACCACGGTGAAACCCCGTCTCTACCAAAAATACAAAAAATTAGCCGGGCGTGGTGGCGGGCGCCTGTAGTCCCAGGTACTCGGAGAGGCTGAGGCAGGAGAATGGCGTGAACCCGGGAGGCGGAGATTGCAGTGAGCCGAGATCGCGCCACTGCACTCCAGCCTGGGTGACAGAGCAAGACTCCGTCTCAAAAAAAAAAAAAAAAAAAAAAAGACTGAAATCGTTCCATTCATTAATTAAATCTCTCAACAGGCATTTACTGAGCACGTACTATGTGCCTGGGGTTGTACTAGGCACTGGGAACACAGGTGTGAACAAAACAAGTGTGGCAACCATCTCAGCAACTATGAGAGCTGCCAGAAGTGATACGGTTTGGCCGGGCGCGGTGGCTCACACCTGTAATCCCAGCAATTTGGGAGGCCAAAGCCAGTGGATCACTTGAGGTCAGGTGTTTGAGACCAGTCTGGCTAACATGGTGAAACCCTGTCTCTACTAAAAATACAAAAATTAGCTGGGCATGGTGGTACATGCCTGTAATCCCAGTTACTTGGGAGGCTGAGGCAGGCGAATTGCTTGAACCTGGGAGGTGGAGGTGGCAATAAGCTCAGATCGTGCCATTGCACTCCAGCCTGGGTGACAGGGTGAGACTGTCTCAAAAAAAAAAAAAAAAAAAAACCACAAAGTGGCATGATTTTAAAGGGTTCATTCAAGTCTGTTATACTCATTTCTCCCTAAATCAAATGACTTTCAGCTGTGTCCGTGATGCCACCGGCAGGGGATAATTCATCTTTGAGTGTCCCTTTCACCTTACATTCTGGTGGGAAAGTGAGACAAGAAATGAACACATCTGTGAGCGGCAGGAGGCAGAGGGGGGAGAGAGTGGTGGAGGGCACTCTTCCCAGAATGGGGCCTAAGGCAACCTTGTAGGAGGTGACCGGGACCACGAGTCAGACAGCCCTGGGCTTCGCTGACAGCCAGCACCACTGCTTCTCAGGCTGAGGCCCCCCTCTGGGTCTGTCTCAGTGTTTGAATTCGTAACAATGGAGGTACTGATGGTCCCCCCTGGAGTTACTCTGAAGATGGAATGAGGCAATGAAATGAAACAGAGGCCCCCAGGTGTGCGCCGTTATTATCCTGAGTGTGCGGGCAGCAAGCCCTGTTTCTAGGACGTCTGCCTTGATTCTGATGCCGTGCCTGGGACCGAGGAGTGGGTCCATTCACCTCCATACAGAACACTCAAAATAATAGTCCAGGCACGGTGGCTCACGCCTGTAATCCCAGCACTTTGGGGGGCCAAGGCGAGCGGATCACGAGGTCAGGAGTTCAAGACCAGCCTGGGCAGAATGGTGAAACCTCGTCTCTACTAAAAATAAAAAAATTAGCCAGGCATGGTGGTGGGTGCCTGTAATCCCAGCTTTTTGGGAGGCTGAGGCGGGAGAATCGCTTGAACCCGGGGAGCAGAGGTTGCAGTGAGCTGAGATTGCACCACTGCGCTCCAGCCTGGGTGACAGAGTGAGACTCCATCTCTAACAATAAAACAAAATAAATCGAGCCTTGAGGCTAGACAAAGATGGTGGGGAAGAACCACACAGACAGAAGTTCCAAGGCATCAGGTGTCCCGCCTGCAGGGACGTGACTGGCTGTTTCTGGAGCAGTGAGAAGACTGAGATGGGCTCTCCCTGGGTTGACTTGATCAGACTTGGGTTTTCAGAAGATCTTGGAATTCCAGCACTTTGGGAGGCCAAGGTGGAAGGATTGCTTGAGCCCAGGAGTTTGGCTTGAACTCAGGAATTTGGGATCAGCCTGGGCCACACAATGAGACCCCTATGTCTAAAAATATAATTAAATAAAAAAAGCCCCTAGGCTCCTGAGTGGAGATTAGATTTAGCTTCTCATCTCCTTCGGCTCCAATGCTCCAACACCCAGGTTGATCTTAAGCCATCTTTCCTCAGAGAAGGAAACACTGGCTCATCTCCCACCATGAGATGACCTTTAGAAGCCCTTCTAGGGGTGCTCCCGACCATTTCTGGACCATGTCCTATTCTATTTATTTTTTTGAGACAGAGTTTCGTTCTTGTTGCTCAGGCTACTGGAGTGCAATGGCGCGATCTCAACTCATCACAACCTCCACCTCCCGGATTCAAGCGATTCTCCTGCCTCAGCTTCCCGAGTAGCTGGGATTACATGCATGCGACACCATGCCCAGCTAATTTTGTATTTGTAGTAGAGATGGGGTTTCTCCATGTTGGCCAGGCTGGTCTCGAACTCCTGACCTCAGGTGATCAGCCCGCCTCAGCCTCCCAAAGTGCTGGGATTACAGACGTGAGCCAGTGCTCCTGGCCTTTTTTTTTTTTTTTTTTTTTTTGAGACGAAGTCTCTCTGTCGCCCAGGCTGGAGTGCAGCGGTGCCATCTCGGCTCACTGCAAGCTCCACCTCCCAGGTTCACGCCATTCTCCTGCCTCAGCCTCCCGAGTAGCTGGGACTACAGGCACCCACCACCACGCCCGGCTAATTTTTGTTTTTGTTTTTGTTTTGTTTTGTTTTGTTTTTTTCGAGACGGAGTCTCGCTCTGTTGCCCAGGCTGGAGTGCAGTGGTGCAATCTCGGCTCACTGCAAGCTCCGCCTTCCGGGTTCACGCCATTCTCCTGCCTCAGCCTCTCCAAGTAGCTGGAACTACAGGCGCCCGCCACCATGCCCGGCTAATTTTTTGTATTTTTAGTAGAGACAGGGTCTCACCGTGGTCTCGATCTCCTGACCTTGTGATCCGCCCGCCTCGGCCTCCCAAAGTGCTGGGATTACAAGTGTGAGCCACCGCGCCCAGCCAATTTTTGTATTTTTAGTAGAGACGGGGTTTCACCGTGTTAGCCAGGATGGTCTCGATCTCCTGACTTCGTGATTCACACACCTCAGCCTCCCAAAGTGCTGGGATTACAGGCGTGAGCCACCGCACCCGGCCATTTTTTTTTTTTTTTTTTTTTTTTTTTGAGACAGAGTTTTGTTACTCAGGGTGGATTTCAGTGGTGGGATCTTGGCTCACTGCAACCTCTGCCTCCTGGTTTCTTTGCAGCCCTGTGTCCAAGCACCATTGCCTCCCCCGCACCCCATTTCTGTCTGGGATGGTTGTGCAGGGGACAATGGTCCTTGGACACAGGGCTGCAAAGAAATGAACAAAAATTCAGGCAACGTAGTGAGACTCTGTCTCCTGCGGTTGGTACCTATTCTACCTCCCATGGCTACTCTTGCTCCCTTCCCATTTGCAGGGGCTGTTAGGACTCCACTGAACAGTTCAGTGCCTTTTTATTGAGTCCCTGTGAGATGCCAGGCCCTGTCCTGGGTATTGTGGTCACTGTGGAGCAAGATGTCTTTGACCCTGAAAAGCTTTTATTCCAGTTCAGGGAGAGAGACTAGGCGAGAAGTGAAATACACAGGAGTCTCAGTGGACTGGGGTCAGGGAGAAAGCAGGCGGAGAGCGAGGAACCAGGAGAACCCTGGCTTCTGGAGGTCAGGGTGGTGTCCAGGCAGGGAGGGGTGTGGGGAGGGTGTGGCAGGAGGGGTCTCATCAGGAGTGGCCAACTGCTGGGACTTCTGATTGCTGCTGATGGGATGCCAAGCCTGGGGCCAGGGAGAGGTGGTCGATCTTTTCTAGGGGTGGTGAATTAGATTGTGTCATTCTCTGGCTCCCTGGGTTCTTTGTTCTTCTTCTTCCTTCTTCTTTTCTTTCTTTTTTTTTTTTTTTGAGACAGAGTCTTGCTCTGTCACCCATGCTGGAGTGCAGTGGTGCAATCTCGGCTCACTGCAACCTCCACCCTCTGGGTTCAAGCGTTTCTCCTGCCTCAACTTCCCCAGTAGCTGGGATTACAGTCACCCACCACCACACCCAGCTAATTTTTTGTATTTTCAGTAGAGATGGGGTTTCACCATGTTGGCCAGGCTGGTCTTGAATTCCTGACCTCAAGGAATCTGCCGGCTTTGGCTGGGATTACAGGCGTGAGCCACCACACCCAGCCTGGCTTCTAACCCTCAAGGGTCCCCATTACTCTTGGGACAAAGGTGAAGCTTTCCAGGGGGTGGTCTGGTCTCTGCACTTCTCTGCATCCTCGGCTGCTTCCACCTCTCCCAACCCCTCCTCACCAGCCACATAGGCCACAGGGCCTTTGCAAAAGTGGCTCCCTCTGACAAGAAAATTCTTTGCTTCCTACTTCCTTTCGTGCACTCCCCGACTAGTTCAACCCCTCATCAGCATCTCCCTCGGGCACCTTCCTCCTCAGTACTTGTTCCTGTTGTCAATACACGTTTATTTGGGCAAGTGTTTAATCATCGACTCTCTTGTTGTCTGCAGAACCCTCAGTATCTCATACAGGGCCTACCACTTAGTAGGGAGGCAACTTGGTTTTTTTGTTTTATGTTTTTGAGACAGGATCTTGCTCTGTTGCCCAGGCTGGAGAGCAGTGGTGCAACCACAGCTCACTGCAGCCTTGACCTCCCAGGCTCAAGCAATCCTCCTGCCTGAGCCTTCCGACTAGCTGGGACTACAGGCACGCACCAGCATGCCCGACTAACTTTTGTATTTTTTGATAGAGACGGGGTTTTGCCATGTTGCTCAGGCTGGTCTCAAACTCCTGGACTCACGCAATCTGCCTGCCTTGGCTTCCCAAAGTGCTGGGATTACAGGCTTGAGCCACCGTGCCCAGTCAAGGTTTGTTCAGTGAAAGAACAGAAGGATAAATGCACAAAGGTCTCTGCATTCATGACAGTGTTAGGCACACTGGGATAAAGTCCAGGCTTAGCCACTCCCAGGGCTCAACCTGGGTGAGGTGTGTGGGCTCTTTGAACTTCACTGTTTATCATTTGTAACATGGAGTGATCACAGTAGCTCCTGCTTTACTGGATTTTTTTTTTTTTTTTTTGAGAGAGAGTTTTGCTCTTGTCATACACGCTGGAGTGTAATGGCTTGATCTCGGCTTACTGCAACTTCCGCCTCCCAGAGTTCAAGCAATTCTCCTGCCTCAGCCTCCTGAATAGCTGGGATTACAGGCTTGCACCACCTTACTCAGCTAATTTTTGTATTTTTAGTAGAGATGGGCTTTCACCATGTTGGCCAGGCTGGTCTTGAACTCCTGACCTCTGGTGATCCGACCCCCTTGGCCTCCCAAAGTGCTGGGTTTACAAGTGTGAGCCACCGTGCCCGATTGCCTATTGAATTTTTAAAATTGTGTTAAAATATGTATAACAAAAAAATCACTATTTTCACCATTTTCTTTGTTTTTTAGAGACAGGGTCTCGCTCTGTCACTCATGCTGGACTGCAGTGGTGGGATCATGGCTTACTGCAAGCTTGAACTCCTGGGCTCAAGCAGTCCTTCTACCTCAGCCTCCTGGGTAGCTGGGACCACAGGCCCGTGCCCAGCTTCATTTTCACCATTTTCAGGTGTGCAATTCAGTGACATTACGGGCCTAAAGTTTTCAGCCCAGGCTCAGGGATGGGAGAAATGCTTTGAAAATGGTGCTAATTGTTATTATTATTGTTTTTTTTTTTTTTTTGAGATGGAGTCTTGCTCTGTTGCCCAGGCTAGAGTGCAGTGGCATGATCTTGGCTCACTGCAAGCTCCATCTTCCGGGTTCAGGCCATTCTCCTGCCTCAGCCTCCTGAATAGCTGGGACTACAGGCACCCACCACCGCACCAGCTAATTTTTTTGTATTTTTAGTAGAGGCCAGGTTTCACCGTGTTAGCCAGGATGGTCTCGATCTCCTGACCTCGTGATCCACCCGCCTCGGCTTCCCAAAGTGCTGGGATTACAGGTGTGAACCACTGCACCTGGCCAAAAACGGTGCTAATTATTATTAGTAGTGTGACAATGATGCCAATAAACACTTATTTCACACTTGCCCGCGCAAGCAGTGAGTGCTCTGGGCCCCTGGACAATTGTAAATTCATTCAGTCCTCATCCCAATTCAATGAGGTACAGGTTATGTGATCCCCATTTTACAGATGAAGTAATGAGGATAACAGAGGGGTTCAGTAACCAGCCTAATATCACACAGCAGAGCTGGGGATTCAGCCTGGCTCCAGAGTCCACAATCTTTTTTTTTTTTTTTCTTGGAGACAGTCTCGCTCTGTTGTCCAGGCTGGAGTGCAGTGGTGCAATCCTAGCTCACTGCAGTCTTGACCCTCCTGGGCTCAAGTGATGCTCCTGCCTCAGTCTGCTGAGAAGCTGGGGCTACAGGCGTGCATGGCCATGCCTGACTAATTTTCATTTTATTGTTTTGTTGAGACGGGGTCTCACATTGTTGCCCAGACTGGTATTAAAGTCCTGGGCTCAAGCCAGAGACACGCCCAACTTTTTTTTTTTTTTTTTTTTTGGAGACAAGGTCTCACTATGTTGCCCCAGGCTGGTCTTGAACTCCTGGGCTCAAGCAATCCTCCCACCTCGGCCTTCCAAAGTGCTGGGATTACAGGCGTGTGCCACCGCACCCAGCCCAAAGTCCACACTCTTAACCTCCATGCAGTGCCAACCTGAGGCAAAATCAGAGCAGTTGGTGTTTTCCCAGAAGCAGGACAGGGTTAGAGATTAAAGTTTCCCAAGGAATAACTGGGGGCTGGGGGCTGGGGGCAGGGGCTGGTTTACTCAACCCAGGCGCCACCTGTAGGTGGCACAAACCTGTTGCTTGCAGTGAAACAGGGCGGATTCCCAGAAGGCATCCTTCTGGCCCCCCGGCCCCTTCTCTTTGATGTGTGGCCTCTTCTAGCCTGGCTGTCGCTTGTTGGGCGGGAAGCAGGTCATGAGCTTCCGAGTGCCTTTTTCCCCAGGACTTGTGACCAGCTGTGACCTGTGAGCGGCCCTGCTGCCCTCATGGAAACCACAAAACACTCTTTCAGTCCTGACATGGGCAGGATGGCAGCTGATTCAGGCCCAGCACTCAGCTTCCTCTCAGCCTGTCTGCCGTCAGAGGGAAAAGAACCTCCAGACAGTGGGAAGGAAGAGGCTCCATCCCTCCAGCTGCCACTCCCAGATGCTCAGGACATCCCAAGCATAGACCTTGTGGGCACAGTGGCTCACGCCTGTAATCCCAGTACTTTGGGAGGCTGAGGTGGAAGGATCACTTAAATTCAGGAGTTCCAGACCAGGCCGGACGCGGTGGCTCATTCCTGTAATCCCAGCACTTCGGGAGGTCAAAGCGGACGGATCACGTGAGGTCAGGAGTTTGAGACCAGCTTCACCAACATGGTGAAACCCCGTCTGTACTAAAAAAAAAAAATACAAAAATGTGCTGGGCGTGGAGATGCATGCCTGTAATCCCAGCTACTCAGGAGGCTAAGGCAGGAGAATCGCTTGAATCTGGGAGGTGGAGGTTACAGTGAGCTGAGATCATGTCATTGCACTCCAATTTGGGTGACAAGAGCAAAACTCCGTCTCAAAAAAAAAAATAAAAAAGGAATTCCAGACCAACCTAGGCAACATAGTGAGACTTCGTCTCTACTAAAATTAAAATCTATCTATCTGTCTATCTATCTGTCTATCTGTCTGTCTGTCTGTCTATCTATCTATCTATCTCGGCATGGTAGCACACACTGATAGCCCCAGCTACTTGGGGTGCTGAGGATCACTTGAGCCCGGGAGGTCGGGACTGCACTGAGCCATGATTGCGCCACTGCGCTCCAGCCTGGGGGACAGAGCGAGACGCTGTCTCAAAAACAAACAAAAACCACACATAGACAGTCATTTCCCTTTTCCTGCTGAGATTCTTTACAAAGAGAGAATCATTTTTATATTTAGTAGAATAAGAATCCAAGAATCCCTGGGGAGTTTTTAAAAAGCAGATTCCTCAGTCCTCCTACCTCTGCGGTATTCACCAGCTCCCCTCCCAGCCTCAGAAGGGTGGTTCTTATGGGCTGGGCACAGTGGCTCCCGCCTGTAATCCCAGCATTGGGAGGCCAAGGTAGGCCAAGGCAGGCAGATTGCCTGAGCTCACAAAAACGCTACAAAAATTAACGGGGCGTGGTGGCACATGCTTGTAGTCCTGGCTACCTGGGGAGCTGAGGAACGAGGATCACTGGAGCCCAGGAGGTCGAGGCTGCTGTGAGCCAAGATCACGACACTGCACTCCAGCCTGGACGACACAGTGAGACCCACTCTCAAAAAAATTAAAGATGAAAAATAAAGGTGATTCTTGGACTACCCTTTGAGAAACCCTAGGAATGCAATATGGTGTTTTATTATCATTATTATTATTTTTAGACGGAGTCTCGTTCTGTTGTCCAGGCAGGAGTGCAGTGGTGTGATCTCGGCTCACTGCAACCTCCTCCTCTGGGGTTCAAGCGATTCTCCTGCCTCAGCTTCCCAAGGAGCTAGGACTACAGGCACACACCACCACACTTGGCTAATTTTTGTGTTTTTAGTAGAGACAGGGTTTCACTATATTGGCCAGGCTGGTCTCACATTCCTGACCTCAAGTGATCCACCCGCCTCAGCCTCCCAAACTGCTGGGATTACAGGCGTGAGCCACCACGCCCAGCCTATATGGTATTTTATTAATTAATTAATTAATTTATTTATTTTTTCAGACGGAGTCTCACTCTGTTGCCCAGGCTGGAGTACAGTGGCGCGATTGCAGCTCACTGCGAGCTCCACCTCCCGGGTTCACGCCATTCTCCTGCCTCAGCCCCCCGAGGAGCTGGGACTACAGGCGCCCGCCACCACGCCCGACTAATTTTGTGTGTGTGTTTTTAGTAGAGATGGGGTTTCACCGTGTTAGCCAGGATAGTCTTGATCTCCTGACCTGGTGATCCGCCCGCCTCGGCCTCCCAAAGTGCTGGGATTACAGGCGTGAGCCACCACGCCCGGCCCCATAATTTATGTTTTCTAGAGACAGGTTCTCCCTACATTGCCCAGACTGGACTTGAACTCCTGGGTTCCAGCCATGTCCAGCTTTTAGAAAGGTATTTTAATTTTACATGAGAATGGCTAAACTGGGCGTGAATGTCTTTTCTCTCTTCACACACCTTTGTAACAGCTGACAGAATCACCTGGGTCTGGAAAATCTCTGAGCTCTTAATTTCTTTTCTTTTGAGACCGAATCTCGCTCTGTCGCCCAGGCTGGAGTGCAGTGGCGCAATCTCAGCTCACTGCAAGCTCCGCCTCCCCGGTTCACGCCATTCTCCTGCCTCAGCCTCCCGAGTAGCTGGGACTACAGGCGCCCGCCACCACGCCCGGCTAATTTTTTGTATTTTTAGTAGAGACGGGGTTTCACCGTGGTCTCGATCTCCTGACCTCGTGATCCGCCCGCCTCGGCCTCCCAAAGTGCTGGGATTACAAGCGTGAGCCACCGCGCCCGGCCTGAGCTCTTAATTTCTAATCACTCCTATTGAGATCATAGTAAAAGCAAGAGCAAACATTCATTTAGGACCTACTAGGCAAATTTGCATGACATTTGCATCCGCAGTTGCATTTTTACCCTCACAACACTCCCAGGAGACAGTATTATAATAATCATCTCCATTTCTCAGAGGAAACAGCCAATCCCAACTGGTAAATGGGAGAGCTGGGATTTGAAATCAACGCTGAGTGTTTAACCCCCAGGCTGTGCTGCCTTCATTGACTAGATACCCTACGCATATGGTAGATTCCCATGAGCACAAAGAACAGGAAGTCCAAACAGGCACGGTGGCGCATGCCTGTAGTTCCAACTACAGGAGGCTTAGGTGGGAGAATCTCTGAGCCCAGGAGGTTGAGGTTGCAGTTGAGCCATGATCACACCACTGCACTCCAGGCTGTGTGACAGAGGAAGACTGTTTAAAAAAAAAAAAAAGAAGGAAAAAGAGCCAGGTGTGGTAGCTCACACCTGTAATCCTAGCACCTTGGGAGGCCGAGGTGGGTGGATCACGAGGTCAAAAGATGGAGACCATCCTGGCCAACATGGTGAAATCTCATTTCTACTAAAAATACAAATTAGCCAGGCGTGGTGGCGCACACCTGTAGTCCCAGCTACTTGGGAGGCAGAGGCAGGAGAATTGCTTGAACCCGGGAGGTGGAGGTTGCGGTGAGCCAAGATCTCACCACTGCACTCCAGCCTGGGCAACAAGAGTGAAACTCCATCTCAAAAATACAAAACAAAACAACAGCAAAAAAAAAAAAATCGCCCCCCCAAAACAATAAGCTTATTTTAAGCAGGGCACCACTTATGCTATAAACATTGCTTCTTACTTTATTGCTATAAACGTTGATGATTATTCCCCTATCCCTATGCAAATCAACACAGTGGGAAGATAAAGCAGATAGCAGGTTTGGTACCTGGTGGTCCCTGTCTCCTCTGCAGAGGTCAGAGATGCCTCTGAGAGACCCTGCTTATTTTTGTCTCTTCCAGTTTGTGAGAACCACATGCACTCTGCGTCCCAGGGTAGCCCCCGGCTCGCAGCAGCCAGCAGAGCCGGGTTCTATGTAAGATATAAAATGAGACCTGATTTGCGGCTGCTCCAGTTACTCATTTCCTCAGAGGGGTGGTGTGATGGGCAGAATCATGGCTCCCCAAACATGTCCACACCCTAATCCCCAGAACCTGTGCCTATGTTACCTCACATGTCAAGCAGAAATTAAGATTGCTAATCAGCTATTTTTAATTTTTATTTTCTTTTTAAAGACAAGGTCTTGTTCTGTCACCTAGGCTGGAGCGCAGTGGCGCAATCTTGGCTCACTGCAACCTCCGCCTCCTGAGTTCAAGCAATTCTCCTGCCTCAGCCTCCAGAGTAGCCGGGATTACAGGCGCCCACCAGCACGCCCAGCTAATTTTTGTCTTTTTAGTAAAGATGGGGTTTCACCATGTTGGCCAGGCTGGTCTCAAACTTCTGGCCTCAAGTGATCTTCCTGCCTTGGCCTCCCAAAGTGCTGGGATTACAGGTGTGAGCCACTGCGCCTGATCCAAGCTGACTTTATCTTTTATTTTTATATGTTTTTTTGAGATGGAGTCTGGCTCCGTTGCCCAGGCTGGAATGCAGTGGCAAGATGTCGGCTCACTGCAACCTCCGCCTCCTGGGTTCAAGAGATTCATCTGCCTCAGCCTCCCGAATAGCTGGGATTCCAAGTGAGTACCACCATGCCCAGCTAATTTTTGTCTTTTTGGTAGAGACGGGATTTCACCATGTTGACCAGGCTGGTCTGAAACTCCTGACCTTAAGAGATCCGCCCGCCTCAGCCTCCCAAAGTTTTTGGATTACAGGCCACAGCCACCACACTCCCCCTGGCTAGCGTTTCTTTTTTCTTTTTCTTTTCTTTTTTCTTTCTTTCTTTTTTTTTTTTTTTTTTTTGACATGGAGTTTTGCTATTATTGTCTGGGCTGGAGTGCAATGGCGCAATCTCAGCTCACTGCAACCTCCACATCCCAGGTTCAAGCAATTCTCCCGCCTCAGCCTTCCGAGTAGCTGTGATTACAGGCAGGCGCCACCACATCTGGCTAATTTTGTATTTTTAGTAAAGACAGGGTTTCTCCATGTTGGTCAGGCTGGTCTCGAACTCCTGACCTCAAGTGATCCGCCTGCCTTGGCCTCCCAAAGTGCTGAGATTACAGGCGTGAGCCACCACGCCTGGCCTTTCTTTCTTTCTTTCTTTCTTTCTTTCTTTCTTTCTTTCTTTCTTTCTTTCTTCCTTCCTTCCTTCCTTCCTTCCTTCCTTCCTTCCTTCCTTCCTTCCTTTCTTTCCTTCTTTCTTTCTTTCTATTTCACCCTGTTGCTCAGACTGGAGTGCAGTGGCATGATCTCTGCTCAGTGCGATTTCCACCTCCCAGGCTCAAGTGATCCTTCTGCCTCAGCCTCCCAAGTAGTTGGGACCACAGGCATGTGCCACCACGCCCAGCTAACTTTTGTATTTTTAGTAGAGACAGGGTTTCAACATGTTGCCCAGGCTGGTCTTGAACTCCTGAGCTCAGGTGATCCATCCATCTCAGCCTCCCAAAGTGCCAGGATTACAGACATGAGCCACTGTGCCCGACCCCTGGCCAGTGTTTCTGATGGCTTCCATTTCTGGGCCCTCCTGGGGCCTTTAAGTTTTGCAAGATGCCCAGTATCCTTATAGCAAACCCTCCCTTTTGCTTAAGATAGCTGCATTCCTGGCTCAGCAGATGCCTAACAACAGAGGAAGCATTTGGTTACAGCTATCATTCTCCTGCGTTGACAGGGAGAGACTTGCCAAATACCCCGGCGAGGTGAGATTGGGATTATACCCAGTTTACCAAGGAACGGTTGGTGGTGGTGATGCTGGCTGTCCCTGGAGGTAGTGATGAAAAATGATGTTTGACTCTTTGTGGTTGATGGATGAGAATATACCCACTTCCACCCCCCTGAACTGTAGCTATTCTAGGAAGCAGCTCTGGCATCAGTGAGAGTAGCTTCCACAAGGAGAAGGCTCCGTGGGTATATTAAAAGAAATCCTTTTGATGAACCCTAAAAGCGTCCTGCTAGACAGTTTGACTACAGGTCTCTCCCATTTTTCTGGGTCACAATGCCCAGGACAGTGAGTCCATGTCCTTTTCACGGTGAATTTGGTGATTTCTCCCTGCTCTGTAAAACACCAGGAGTAGGATTATTTTATATCGGATCCATGATTTGTTTGTTTGTTTGAGACAGGGTCTCACTCTGTCGCCCAGGCTGGAGTGCAGTGGCACTATCTTGGCTCACTGCAACCTCCCTTTCCCAGGTTCAAGTGATTCTCCTGCCTCAGCCTCCCGAGTAGCTGGGATTACAGACACCTGCCACCCCACCCAGCTAATTTTTGTATTTTTTAGTAGACATGGGGTTTTGCCATGTTGGCCAGTCAGCCTCCCAAAGTGCTGGGATTACAGGTGCGAGCCACCCAGCCCGGCCAGATCCATGATTTCATCATATGGATTGATCTACTGTGCAAACATAACATAACCTTGTGTAAATCTTTTTTTTTTTTTTTTGAGACGGAGTCTTGCTCTGTCCCCAGGCTGGAGTGCAGTGGCGCGATCTCAGCTCACTGCAAGCTCCACCTCCTGGGTTCACACCATTCTCCTGCCTCAGCCTCCAGAGTAGCTGGGACTACAGGCGCCTGCCACTATGCCCGGCTAATTTTTTGTATTTTTAGTAGAGACGGGGTTTCACCGTGTTAGCCAGGATGGTCTCCATCTCCTGACCTCGTGATCCACCCGCCTCAGCCTCCCAAACTGCTGGGATTACAGGAGTGAGCCACCGCGCCTGGCAACCTTGGGTAAATCTAAATGTCGCCTGCTAGGTCTCAGTGATAACACGACGTGCTTGGAATAGGTGGCTGCGGTCCTTTGGTTTAAGGGACTGTAGTTGAATGTGCATCTTCCTTCCTTCCTTCCTTCCTTCCTTCCTTCCTTCCTTCCTTCCTTCCTTCCTTCTTTCCTTCTTTCCTTCCCTCCCTCCCTCCCTCCCTCTCTTTCTTTCTTTCTTTCTTGACAGAGTCTTGCTCGGTCAACCAGGCTGGAGTGCAGTGGCGCAATCTCGGCTCACCGCAAGCTCGGCGTCCTGGGTTCACGCCATTCTCCTGCCTCAGCCTCTCTGAGTAGCTGGGACTACAGGCGCCCGCCACCACACCCAGCTAATTTTTTTGTATTTTTAGTAGAGCCGGGGTTTCACCGTGGTCTTGATCTCCTGACCTCGTGATCCGCCCACCTCAGCCTCCCAAAGTGCTGGGATTACAAGCGTGAGCCACCCCGCCCGGCCTATTTTGTATTTTTAATAGAGATGGGGTTTCACTATGTTGGCCAGGCTGGTCTCGAACTCCTGACCTCAAGTGATCCACCTGCCTCAGCCTCCCAAAGTACTGGGATTACAGGCGTGAGTCACCGCGCCTGGCCACAGTGTGCATTTTCATCTCCTTTTCTCTACGTTTCTCTGGGAGAACTTCAGGTGGTCCTGTCTCTTCTCATCTCTCGGTATGCCTAAGGCTGGTCAGACTGACTCCTCCCCCTGGCCACTAGATTGGCTCAATAGACAGGCATGTGACTCAGGCTGGACCAATCAGAATTTTCTCTAGGATTGGCCAGGCACAGTGGCTCAAGCCTGTAATCCCAGCACTTTGAGAGGCTGAGGCTTGAGGTCAGGAGTTTGAGACCAGCCATGGTCAACATGGTGAAACCTGGTCTCTACTAAAAATACAAAAATTAGCCAGGTGTGGTGGTACACGCCTGTAGTCCCAGCTACTCTGGAGGCTGAGGCACAGGAATCGCTTGAACCCAGGAGATGGAGGTTGCAGTGAGTCGAGATCACGCCATTGCACTCTAGCCTGGGCGACAGAGCAAGACTCCATCTCAAAACAAAACGAAACAAAACAAAACAAAACAACAAAAATTGCTAGGGTCCCTTCCAGGATTTCGGAAGGGACAATTTAGGATCCCAAAGCTCAAGCTTCATGACTCTACCGTGAAGTCACCTCTGTTTGCACCCCAGAATCAGTCACTTCATTTGTTTTCAGTTATTACTTTCTTCTGAACATTATGTCAGATTAAGCTAAAGCATTGTGTCCTGACTGCATTAGCCTCTGTCTACAAGGCTCCTGATAGCTGGCAAATGGTTAAGAATATTTATACTGTTTCTCTGTTAACTGTATCAAAAAAAATTAATCTCACCGGTACTCTCTGTTCTCTCCTCTAGTAACCAATTTAGCAGCTCCGTGCACTCAATTCAGCTCCTACTAACAACACAGAAAAGCTTAATAATAGGTGTGAGGTACTGTGCTAAGTGCTTTAAAGACATTTTCATATTTAATCTTGTTGAGAAACCCGAGAGGCAACGTAAGGGACACTGTGGATTGCAGCTCTGCATCCACTCTGCATTTTCTTAAGACCAAATGCCTGCATGTAGCCCATGTGACGGAGGAGGCCAGCCCCACTCCCAGCTCCAAGGATGGGCTCTGATTGGTTTGAACGTGGTTATCCCATTTCCCTGCCTGTGATTGGTTCAAGTAGACATACCTAAGCCAATCAGCTTCAGGCATCCCACCCTGTGAATAGGTTCTCAGTCTATGGGTGGGTATGAGACTTATATTGGACCAATTACATTGAAAGGAAGGAATTTTATTTCACGATGGGGGAGGACTATCTATTGCTCACTGGATATGAACAACAAGGCATGTGGCCTGAATTACCACCAGAAGCCATCTAGCAAACACGAAAAGCAAAAACAAAAAAACCCCACAACTTTGAAGCTAGGCTGAAGGTTTATGAACCCAGCAGTTTGAGGCTGCAGTGAGTTATCATAGTGCCACCGTGCTCCAGCCTGGGTGACATAGCCAGACCGTGTTTCTAAACAAAAGCAAAAACAAAAGCAAAAACAAAATGAACCTTAAGCTGAAGGTGAACCTTAGATATAGAGATGGAAAGTTTCTGGGTCCTTGGTGACCAGGTTCAGCTTCTTGATCAGCCATTTCTTTTTTCTTTTCTTTTTTTTTTTTTTAGACGGAGTCTACCTCTGTCACCTAGCTGGAGTGCAGTGGCACGATCTCGCCTCACTGCAGCCTCTGCCTCCTAGCTTCAAGCAATTCTTCTGCCTCAGCCTCCGGAGTAGCTGGGACTACAGGCACCTGCCACCATGCCTAGCTAATTTTTGTATTTTTAGTAGAGACGGGATTTCACTGTGTTGGCCAGGCTAGTCTCAGACTCCTGACCTCATGATCCGCCCTCCTCGGCCTCCCAAAGTGCTGGGATTACAAGCTTGAGCCACTGTGCCTGGCCTTTTTTTTCTTTTTCTGTCTTTCTTTTTTTTTTTTTAAACGGAGTTGGGCTCTTGTTCCCTAAGTTGGAGTGCAATAGCGCAATCTCAGCTCACTGCAACCTCCGCCTTCTGGGTTCAAGCGATTCTCCTACCACAGCCTCCCGAGTAGCTGGGACTGCAGGCGTCAGCCACCTTACCGGGCATTGGATACTGGATCAGCCATTTCTGAAGGCCAGCCTACTTCTGGGATTTTTGCTATGTAGGATAATATATTCTCTTATGCTTCTAACCAATTTCTGTTCCTTACAGCCAAAAACATCTGGTGGATATATGTAGATATTACTCTCATTTCACATTTGAGAAAACTGAACTCAAAGAAGTTATGTAATATAAATGAGTCACTCAGCTAGTAAATGGCACAGCTGGGTCTATCTGGCTTCCAGGCTAATGCCCTTAATCACACCAGTATGAGGATTAGCTTGGAGCATCCGTGTCCCATCACCCCCATTTCTGCAAGATAACTCATAACAACAACAAGAATAATGGGAGCTAATAATTGTTGAATATCTATCACGTATCGGGCACTGTTGTTTTTCTTTTTTTTTGGTTTTTTGTTTGTTTCTTTTTGAGACTGAGTTTCGCTCTTGTCACCTAGGCTGGAGTGCAATGGTGTGATCTCGGCTCACTGCAACCTCCACCTCCCAGGTTCAAGCGATTCTCCTGCCTCAGCCTCCTGAGTAGCTGGGATTACAGGCATGTGCCACCACGCCCAGCTAATTTTTTGTATTTTTAGTAGAGACGGGGTTTCGCCATGCTGGGCAGGCTGGTCTCGAACTCCTGCCGTCAGGTGATTCACCTGCCTCAGCCATGCTGGTATTATAGGTGTGAACCACCTTGCCCAGCCATTCAGGCACAGTTTTAAGTGATTAACCTGCATTCATTCTTTTTTTTTTTATTTATTTTATTATTTTTTTTGAGACAGAGTCTTGCTCTGTCCCCAGGCTGGAGTGCAGTGGCGCCATCTCGGCTCACTGCAAACTCCACCTCCCAGGTTTACGCCATTCTCCTGCTTCAGCCTCCCGAGTCGCTGGGACTACAGGCACCCGTCACCACGCCCGGCTAATTTTTTATATTTTTAGTAGAGATGGGGTTTCACCGTGTTAGCCAGCATGGTCTCCATCTCCTGACCTCGTGATCTGCCCGCCTCGGCCTCCCAAAGTGCTGGGATTACAGGCGTGAGCCACCGCGCCCGGCCTAACCTGCATTCATTATTTAAAACAGTTACTTTTTTTTTTTTTTTTGAGACAGAGTCTTGCAGCCTTGACCTCTCAGCCTCAAGTAATCCCTCAGTCTCAGCCTCCTGAATAGCTGGGACTACAGGAGTGTGCCACCATGGCTTTTTTTTTTTTTTTTTTTGAGATGGAATCTTGCTGTCACCCAGGCTGGAGTGCAGTGGCATGATCTCGGCTCACTGCAACCTCCCCCTCCCAGGTTCAAGCAATTCTCCTGCCTCAGCCTCCTGAGTAGCTGGGATTACAAGCCCCTGCCACCATGCCAGTTTAATTTTTGTATATTTAGTAGAGACGGGGTTTTGCCATGTTGGCCACGCTGGTTTCAAACTCCTGATCTCAGGTTATCCGCCCGCCTCAGCCTCCCAAAGTGATGGGATTACAGATGTGAGCCCCTGCGCCTGGCCTTATTTATTTATTTATTTATTTGTTTTGAGATGGAGTCTCACTCTAGCCTAGGCTGAAGAGCAGTGGCTCGATCTTGGCTCATTGGAACCTCTGCCTCCCAGGTTGGAGCAATTCTCCTGCCTCAGCCTCCCGAGTAGCTGGGATTATAGGCATAGGCCACCATACCCAGCTAATTTTTGTATTTTTAGTAGAGGTAGAGACAGGGTTTCACCATGTTGGCCAGGATGGTCTCAAACTCCTGATCTCAAGTGATCTGCCTGCCTCAGCCTCTCCAAGTGCTGAGATTACAGGTGTGAGCCACTGTGTCTGGCTTTTTTTTTTTTTGAAACAGGTCTGGGACTGTTTTCCCAAGCTATAGTGCAGTGGCACAATCATGGCTTACTGTAGCCTTGAACTCCTGAGCTTGAGCAATGCTTCCAACTCAGCCTTCCTACTAGCTGGTAGCTGGGACTAAAAGTGTGCACCACCACGCCTGACTAATTTTTGTATTGCTTTGTAGAGATGGACTGGGAGGCTGGGAGTGGGGAGTTGGCCATGGCTGGTCTCAAACTTTCGGACTCAAGTGATCCACCTGCCTTAGCCTCTCAAAGTGCTGGGATTACAGGCTTGAGCCTCTGTGTCCAGCCAATTCTTTAAAAAATTTTTTCAGAGATGAGGTCTCACTATGTTGCCCAGGCTGGTCTTGAATTCTTGGGTTCGAACTATCTCACCACTTTGGTGTGTCAAAGTGTTGGGATTACAGGTGTCAGACACTGTAATCCCAAAAAGGCCACTGCCTGGCCTTATTTTTTGTTGATTTATTTTGAGACACAGTTTCACTCTGTCACCTAGGCTGGAGTGCAGTGGAGTGATCTCGGCTCACTGCAACTTCCACCACCCAGGTTCAAGCGATTCTTGTGCCTCAGCCTTCTGAGTAGCTGAGATTACAGGCATGTGCCGCCCAGCTAATTTTTGTATTTTTAGTAGAGACGGGGTTTTACCATGTTGGCCAGGCTGGTCTCGAACTCCTGACCTCAGATGATTCGCCCACCTCAGCCTCCCAAAGTGCTGGGATTACAGGCCTGAGCCACTGTGCCCGGCCTCTTGCATATCATTAATTTAGGAGCGGAAAACCTTTCCAAGTGTACAAAAAGGATGCTAACCGCATGCTCACCGCTTGTCTAAGTGCTTAACATGTACTCGTTGCAACAACTCCCAAGGTAAGTTACATTATTATCATTCCTCCTTATAGATAGGCAGTTGTGCCTCCTGAGGCACAGAGAGATTAAGGAATTTGTCTAAGGTCACACAGCAGTATGAAACAGAGCAGAGATTTCAACCTAGAAAGTCTGAGTAATCACACACAATGGTGAACTCCAGCATTAAACTTACTAGGGGAAGAAAGGAAGGAGCTTTTTTGTTTTGGAGATGGAGCCTCCCTCTGTCACCCACGCTGGAGTGCATTGGCGAGATCTCAGCTCACTGCAACCTCTGCCTCTTGGTTCAAGTTATTCTCCTGCCTCAGCCTCTTGAGTGGCTGGGACTACAGATGTGAGCCACCAAGCATGGCGAATTTTTTTTTTTTTTGTATTTTGAGTAGAGATGGGGTTTTGACATGTTGGCCAGTCTGGTGTCAAACTCCTGACCTCAGGTGATCCACCCGCCTTGGCCTCCCAAAGTTCTGGGATTACAGGGATGAGCCACCGAGCCTGGCCAGAAGGAGCTTCCAAAATGTTAGTTAAAGCACCCCAGTCCCCTGCTGGGCCTAGTTAATACTTTTTAAGTTGCGATGATAATATTTTGCACATACTGGGTTAAATAAAATATGTCGCTAAAATTATTTTCACCTGTTTCTTCTTGCTTTTTTTTTTTTTTGAAACAGGCTGGAGTTTGCTCTGTCACCCAGGCTGGAGTGCAGTGGTAGGATCATGGCTCACTGCAGCCTCGACCTCCCAGGCTCAAATGATCCTTCTACCTCAGCTTCCTAAGTACCTGGGACCACAGGCAAGTGTCACCATACCTGACAAATTTTATTTAACAAAAATTTTTGGTAGAGATGAGGTCTTTCTATATTGTGTTGAACTCCTGGGCTCAAGTGATCCACCTGATTCAGGCTCCCAAGTGCTGGGATTATAGGTGTGAGCCACTGCACCTCACCCCTTTACCAATCTTTTTTTTTGAGACAGAGTCTCACTCTACTGCCCAGGCTGGAGTACAGTGGCACAATCTCGGCTCACTGCAACCTCTGCCTCCTGGGTTCAAGTGATTCTCCTGCCTTAGCCTCCCGAGTAGCTGGGATTACAGGCACGCACCACTACGCCCAGCTAATTTTTTATATTTTTAGTAGAGATGGGGTTTCACCATGCTGGCCAGGCTGGCCTCGACCTCCTGACCTTGTGATCTGCCCGCCTCGGCCTCCCAAAGTGCTAGGATTACAGGCATGAGCCACTGTGCCCAGCCTCCCTTTACCAATCTTAGACACCTCTTGGAATATTCCCTGGAATTATGACAACCCGCTGAGACTCCAAGCACCACTGCCAAATCCATCTCCCAAAGCACCACTTAGCTCCTTTCCAAAAACCTGCCAGCACTGTCTTCTGTGTGAGTGAGTCCAAATTTTCTAGACTTCATGCAAGACCTTGTGATTAGCATCAGCTCTCTTAGCACATACAGGATGTGGCTGTGGCATCCCAGGGACCTGGATTCAAGTCCTGCCTCCCCTTCTTGGTAGGTGTGTGATCCTGGGCAATTCACTTCACTGTTCTGCCTTCCATTACTTCAGCTGTGGAATGGGGATGATAATATCCACCTTGTAGGGACAATTATGTCTTCAGCACAGAGCTGAGTGTGTAATGAGCACTTACCACTGTGAGTCCATATTATTATTACATGGTGTTTTCTTTTTTTTTTTTTTGAGAAAGAGTCTCACTGTGTCACCCAGTCTGGAGTGCAATGGCTTGAATACAGCTCGCGGCAGCCTTGGCCTCCCAGGCTTAAGTGATTCTCCTGCCTCAGCCTCCCAAGGAGCTAGGACCACAGGTGTATGCCACCACTCCTGGCTAATCTTTTTTTTCTTTTTTTTTTTGAGACAGAGTCTCGCTCTGTCACCCAAGCTGGAGTGCAGTGGCACGATCTCAGCTCACTGCAAGCTCCGCCTCCTGGGTTCACGCCATTCTCCTGCCTCAGCCTCCCGAGTAGCTGGGACTACAGGGGCCCGCCACCACGCCCGGCTAATTTTTTGTATTTTTAGTAGAGACAGGGTTTCACCATGGTCTCGATCTCCTGACCTCGTTATCCACCCACCTCGGCCTCCCAAAGTGCTGGGATTACAGGCATGAGCCACCGCACCCGGCTGACTCCCGACTAATCTTTAAATTTTTTGTAGAGACAGGGTCTTGCCATGTTACCCAGGCTGGTGTTGAACCCCTGGACTCAAGTGATCCTCCCACCGCAGCCTCCCAAACTGCTGGGATTACAGGTATGAGCCACCACACCCAGCTTACTCAGAGTCTTACTCTGTCACCCAGGGTGGAACGCAGTGGCTCGATCTCGGCTCACCACAACCTCCACCTCCCAGGTTCAAGCGATTCCCTCGCCTCAGCCTCCTGAGTAGCTGGGATTACTGGCGCCAGCCACCGTGCCCGGCTAATTTTTGTGTTTGTAGTAGAGACGAGGTTTCACCATGTTGGCCAGGCTGGTCTCCAAGTCCTGATCTCAGGTGATCCTCCCAAAGTGCTAGGATTACAGGTGTGAGCCAGCTCGCCCAGCCTTTTGTTTTTTTTTAAAGAGATATGGTCTTGCTCTGTGTCCCAGGCTGGAGTGCAGTGTTGCAATCATAGCAGTCATAGCTCACTGCAGCCTGTAACTCCTGGGCTCAAGCAATGTTCTGGTCTCAGCCTCCGGAGTAGCTGGAACTACAGGTGTGAGCTACCGCACCCAGCCTTATAATTACTTTGGTTCTATTTACCCTCCTAGCTGGCTAGGCTGGTCTGGTGACCATAGTGTAAGGAGGAGTGCCTCATTCTTGCCAATAATAGTGACAAGGATGAGGACAGTCAAACAACTCACACCTACTGAGGACTATTCTGTGCCAGGTACCGATGGGGCCACACTATAACTTCCATGGACCCTTCCTTCATGAAAAAATATTGTTGTTCATGACTGTATTGGTACAAAGAGAAATATAAGGGAGACTGGATTATATTCATTTTTCACTTCTTATTTACTTATTTTTGAGATAGAGTCTTAGTCTATGACCCAGGCTGGAATGCAGTGGCATCATCTCAGCTCACAGCAACCTCTGCCTCCTGGGCTCAAGCAATCCTCTTACCTTAGCCTCCCAAGCAGCTGAGACCACAGGCACAAGCCACTACACCTGGCTAATTTTTGTATTTTTTTTTTATAGAGCCAGGGTTTCACCATGTTGCCCGGGCTGGTTTCGAGCTCCGGAGCTAAAGTGATCCACCCAACTTGGCCTCTCAGAGTGCTGGGAATACAGGCGTGAGCCACTGCACCCAGCCTATTTTTTTTTTTTTTTTACTTCTAATATTAAAAGAAATTTAAACAATTCCCTGGGCCCCTAAAAATATTGAGGGATCTTGGCCGGGCGCGGTGGCTCACGCTTGTAGTCCCAGCACTTTGGGAGGCCGAGGCGGGCGGATCACGAGGTCAGGAGATCGAGACCACGGTGAAACCCTGTCTCTACTAAAAATACAAAAAAATTAGCCGGGCGTGGTGGCGGGCGCCTGTAGTCCCAGCTATTCGGAGAGGCTGAGGCAGGAGAATGGCATGAACCCGGGAGGCGGAGCTTGCAGTGAGCCGAGATTGTGCCACTGCACTCCAGCCTGGGTGACAGAGCGAGACTCCGTCTCAAAAAAAAATAAAAATATTGAGGGACCCAGGCACTGTGTCTAATGTAGATCTTGGTCCCAGGCATAGTGCTAAGCACATTGTCATTTGTCATGACAGCTCTAGGGAGCAGGGACAGGGTGGAATACCCTTTATTTCTAGGATTTATTTCTGAAGTCTTGGCATTATTTTATTGTGTTATGTTATGTTATTTGCTTATGAGACGGGGCCTCACTCTGTTGTCCAGGCTGGAGTACAGTGGTGCAATCACAGCTCATTGTAGCCTCGACCTCTCAGGCTTGTGATCCTCCCTCTCCCACTTCCAGAGTCACTGGAATTACAGGAGTGAGCACGCCCAGCTTGGCATTATTTTATTTTATTAATTAATTATTTTTCATTTTTATTTTATTTTTTCTTTTTTTCTTTCCTTTTTTAAATTATACTTTAAGTTTTAGGGCACATGTGCACAACGTGCGGGTTAGTTACATATGTATACATGTGCCAGGTTGGTGTGCTGCACCCATTAACTCGTCATTTAACATTAGGTATATCTCCTAATGCTATCCCTCCCCCCTCCCCCTTCTTTTTTTTTTTTTTTTTTTTTTTTTGAGACAAGATCTCACTCATTGCCCACGCCAGAGTGCAGTGGCACAATCTCAGCTCACTGCAACCTCCTCCCCTTGGTCTCAAGTGATCCTCCCACCTCAGCCTACCGAGTAGCTGGGACTACAGGCATGTGCCACCACGCCCGGCTAATTTTTGTATTTTTAGTAGAGACGGCGTTTTGTTATGTTGGCTAGGCTGGTCTTGAACTCCTGATCTCAGGTCATCCACGTGCCTTGGCATCCCAAAATGCTGAGATAACAGGCATGAAACACTGCACCTGGTCTATTGATTATTTTGAGACAGAGTTTCCTACTGTCACCTGGGCAGGAGTGCAGTGGTGGCATCTCTGGTCACTGCAACCTCCACCTCCTGTGGCTCAGCCTCCCAAGTAGCTGGAATTACAGGCATATGCCACCATGCCCAACTAATTTTTGTATTTTTAGTGGAGACGGAGTTTTGCCATGTTGGCTAGGCTGGTCTTGAACTCCTGGGCTCAAGCAATCCACCTGCCTCAGCCTCCCAAAGTGCTGGGATTACAGGCATGAGCCACTGCACCCGGCCATGATTTTAAATTCTTATAATGCATTACCAAGCCTAACTCAAGTTGGCAAATATGTCAATTTCCCAAAGAAACTCACATAGCAGGAGCCATCAAATAAGTAGTCAGTATTATAAGGCTGACAATCCTCAGACCTAGTAACTTTTTTTTTTTTGAGTCAGAGTCTCACTCTGTTGCTCAGGCTGGAGTGCAGTGGCGTGATCTTGACTCACTGCAGCCTCCGTCTCCTGGCTTCAAGCGATTCTCCTACCTCAGCCTCCCAAGTAGCTGGGATTACAGGCGCAAGCTACCATACCAGCTAATTTCTGTATTTTTAGTAGAGACAGGGTTTCACCATGTTGCCCAGGCTAGTCTCGAACTCCTGGCCTTAAGTGATCTCCCTGCCTTGGCCTCCCAAAGTTGTGGGATTACAGGCATGAGCCACCGCGTCCAGCTAAGGCCTATTTTCATCTGCACAAACTGAGATTTTGTGAGCAAGAAGTGGGGAAAGTGGCTGCTGGGGGAACCACATCGAACTTCTCGAAGGCAGGGACCATGTTTTCTGTGTCTCCTTTTGCCTACATGGTGCTTGTAACTCAAGCAATGTTTGTGAATGAAAAAAGCCAAAGAGGCCGGGAACAGTGGCTCAAGCCTGTAATCCCAGCACTACGGGAGGCCGAGGCATGTGGATCACCTGAGGTTGGGAGTTTGAGACCGGCCTGGCCAACATGGCCAAACCGCAGCTCTATTGAAATATAAAAATTAGCCAGGCATGGTTGCTCATGCCTGTAGTCTCAGCTATTTGGGAGGCTGAGGCAGGAGAGTGGGTTAAACCCAGGAGGCGGAGGTTGCAGTTGCAGCGAGCCGAGATCACACCAGCCTGGGCTGCAATCCAGCCTGGGTGACAGAGTGAGACTGTCTCAAAAAAAAAAAAGCAAAAGAGAATTTATTTAAGAGTTTGATTTAGCTGCAGTGGCTCACGTCTATAATCCCAGCACTTTCGGAGGCTGAGGCAGGAGGATCTCTTGAGCCCAGAATTTCGAGACCAACCTAGAAAACATACTGTGACCTTTTCTCTACAAAACAAAAAATTAGCCGGGTGTGGTGGCGTGTGCATGTGGTCCCAGCTACTTGGAAGTATGAGGTGGGAGGATCACTTCAGCCTGGGAGATTGAGGCTACAGTGAGCTATGATTGCACCAGTGCCCACCAGCCTGGGCGACAGAGTGAAACCCTGTCTCAAAAAAACAAAAACAAAGAGTTTAAGGAACATTTTTCCTGAAACATGGTTCATGATAAATTTAATCTCTAAAAATGTTTTAGGAGGAAATGGTGTAAGTTCAATAAAGTGACTTTCTTTCTACCTGTGGCAGGTAGGCAGAATAATGACCCGAAAGGTGTCCACGTCCTAATCCCTGGGACCTGTGAATATGTTATGTTACATGGCGATGAGAAATTAAGTTTGTAGATTTGTAGATAGAATTAAGGTTGCTAATCAGTTGATCTGAGATGGGGAGAATACGATGGCTTATCCAGGCGGGCCCAGTGTAATCTGAAGGGTACTTACAAGAGGAGGCAGAAGGCTTAAAGAAGAAAAAAGGATCTGGTACAGTGGCTCACGCCTGTAATCCCAGAACTTTGGGAGGCTGAGGCGGGCGGATCATGAGGTCAGGAGTTTGAGACCAGCCTGGCCAATATGGTGAAACCCCGTCTCTACTAAAAGTACAAAAAATTAGCCGGGTGTGATGGTGCATGCCTGTAGTCCCAGCTACTCAGGAGGCTGAGGAAGGAGAATCGCTTGAATCAGGAGGTGGAGGTTGCAGTGAGTTGAGATCGCACCACTACACTCCAGCCTGGGCGACACAGCAAGACTCTGTCTCAAAAAGAAAAAAAAAAAAAAAAAGAAAAACTGGAAAAGGCAAGAAAAAGGATTTTCCAGCTGGGCGTGGTAGCTCACCCTGTAATCCCATCACTGTGGGAGGCCAAGGTGGGAGGATTGCTTGAGCCCAGGATGTGAGGCTGCAGTGAGCTTTGATTGTGCTACTGCATGCCAACCTGGGCACCAGAGCTAGACCAAGTGTTAAAAAAAAAAAAGATCATCTTCCAGAGCCTCCAGAAAGGAAATGCAGCCTTTCTATGCCCTGATTTCAGCCCAGTGAGACCTGTTTTGAACTTCTGACCTCCTGAACGATAAGATGATAAATGTGTGTTACTTTAAGCCAGCAAGTTGGTGGTAGTCTGTTACAGCAGCCCTAGGTCGCTGATAACGTCATCTCTGGTGTCTAGTCCCTAGCAATGGGCCCCTGGGAACTACATCTCTGGTGCTGCCTCTCTGGAGTTGTCCCCTCCCACACTGAATCTGAGCTGCCTGCGACTCACCAATGCATGATGCCAGATGTGGTGCTGTGTGGGCTCCAGACCCAAGATTTAAGAGGGCTGGGGCAGATCCATTTTTGTACTTTTGGGAATCCCAAAATGTAGCGTATGAAGCTCAGCAACCCTGTTGGGGAGGCCATGTGTGCAGGCAGTGCCCTGCAGCAGCGCGGGAGTGAGAGGAGGCAGCCTTCCCAGCATCCTGTGGAGGCTCCAGAGGACTCCAGCCTGTCAGGCTGTGACAGCGTGAGAGACCCCCAGTGAGATCAGCAATGGAATGGTTCATCTGAGCCCAGTGCGCCCACAGAACCAGAGATGTAATGACATGCTTGTTTCAAACCACTCCATGTTGGAGCTGAATTTATTCTGCACCCATCGTAACCAAGCCACTGTCCTATTTTAGTGGCCGTGAGTTGAGCGCTGCCATGGTGGGTGCTGGGGAACTATTGTCTCATTCAAGTCACTCATTGTCCTGAATATTACCCCCACTTTTTCATTTCTTTTCTTTTTTTTAGAGTCAGGATCTGGCTGTCGCTCAGGCTAGAGTGCACTGGCGCAATCATAGCTCACTTCAGCCTCGGACCTCTTGGGCTCAAGCAGTTCTCCCCCTCAGCCTCCTAAGTAGCTGGGATGACAGGCACGCACCACCATACCTGGCTAATTTTTAAATATTTTGTAGAGACAAGGGTAGGGGTGGGGGGAGGGTCTCACTATGTTGCCCAGGCTGGTCTTGAACTCTTGGCCTCAAGCAATCCTCCTGCCTTGGCCTCGCAAAGCCCTCGGCTCACAGGTGTGAGCCTGTACCATCAAGACGAAGAAACGGAGGCTCTGAGAGGGGAGATCCTAAGGCCGCTGGTGGATGGAGGAGCTGGGTTTGAGCCCAGGTCTGCGTCTGGAGCCCCAAGCCCTGTGCACGTCCCACTGCCACCTCCCCACCGGGTTCATGATATCATTTCTCAGAGGCCTTGACTGCTCCCAGTCGCAGCTTTGGCTCCCTTGCCCACCGCTGTGCTGGCTTAAGCGAACTCATAGCTATGCTCCTTCCCTTTTCCCCCATCGGAGAAGTAGGATTACTTACAGTAAATGAAAACCAAGACTTGTACAGGAAGCACGGCCCGATCCATTACAGGGTTATTCTAGCCAGTAATGTACCTGTGCACTTTCAGACACAGCCAGACTGTCTGAAGAGGGGTCGAGAGGGTTTCAACGGGCCAGTGGTGTCACGGCTCAGAAACGCAGAACTGACGGGGAGCAAACCCCCCCCCCATCCCACCCCCGCAGTGTGCTCATTCCCACAGGACTCCTGGGGACTGCCATCCTACCCACGCACTCCAGAACGTGCTGCTGGCTCAGAGGTGGGGATGTCCACCGCAGTCCCGGGTTCCTGGGCCTGTTGTTCCTTCCCTAGGGGCGCAGGGAGGGCCTTCCAGCGCCAAATCACCGGCCATAGCTCAGGGGCCTGACCCCAGCTGGGCTCAGATTCAGCCCCTGCTTGCGGTCCTTGCACCCTCTAGTGGCCACGGGGGAGAAAGAAGTAGCTCAGCGGAGATTCGGGAGCTGGGTCCTGGTGGGCACTGCGCCCCACCCGGCATGCAGGAGAGAGAACCCAGAAGAATGGATGACTCCCTCACACGTCTCTTTCTAAAGCATGCTGGCGCTGAATAAGCACAGGGGTCCGTGATCTTAATCAATTACATGCGTCCAGCCTTATTAGCTCTAAAAGGAATCTTGTTTTCTCTCTTGCTCTTTTTTTTTTTCTTTGAGACAGGGTCTCACTTTGTTGCCCAGGCTGGAGTGCAGTGGTGCGATCATAGCTCACTGCAACCTCTAACTCCCGAGCTAGATCCTCCCACCCCAGCCTCCCGAGTAGCTGGACTACAGGAGCACCACCATACCAGGCTAATTTGTTTATTTATTTTTTAAGAGATGGGACCTTGGCCAGGCGCGGTGGCTCACGCCTGTAATCCCAGCAGTTTGGCAGGCCGAGGCGGGAGGATCACGAGGTCGGGAGGATCACGAGGTCAGGAGATCGAGACCATCCTGGCCAACATGGTGAAACCCCGTCTCTACTAAAAATACGAAAAATTAGCCAGGTGTGGTGGCAGGTGACTGTAATCCCAGCTACTCCGGGAGGCTGAGGCAGGAGAATGGCTTGAACCTGGGAGGCAGAGGTTATGGTGAGCTGAGATCGTGCCATTGCACTCCAGCCTGGGCAAAAAGAGTGAAACTCTGTCTCAAAAAAAAAAAAAAAAAAAAGATATGGGACCTTGCTCTGTTGCCCAAGGTGGTCTCCAACTCCTGGGCTCAAGTTATCCTTCCACTTCGGCTTCCTAAAGTGCTAGGATTACAGGTGTGAACCACTGAGCCTGGCTGATACTCAGCTTTTTTTTTTTTTTTTCGAAACAGAGTCTTGCTTTGTCACCCAGGCTGGAGTGCAGTGGCATGATCACAGTTCACTGCAGCCTTGAACTCCTGGACTCAAGCCATCCTTCCACATTAGCCTCCTGAGTAGCTGGGACTACAGGTGCACACTACCATGCCAGGAAGAGCTGGGTTCAGGCTTTATTTTTATTTATTTTTATTTTTTTTCTTTTTGTAGAGACGGGGTCTCACTGAAGTGTTGCCCAAGCTGTATTCATCTATTTTTGATCCATAAAAAGTCAATTTCATATGGTTCAGCCTAAATTTCAACAATTCACATGCTTACTTATTCACATCCCCAGAGGGATCCACAGAGATTTCTTCTTGAAATACAATGACCTAGAGCGAGCAAGTTAAAATAAATAAAAAAGAGTCACCTCAAACCACTTAAAAGGAAGACAGGACAATTGCCAAAAAAAGAGACAGTCACTGAATGTTTTTACTTTTAGTTTTCGAGATGGAATCTTGTTCTGTCACCTAGGCTGGAGGGCAGTGGCGTGATCTCGGCTCACTGCAACCTCCGCCTCCCAGGTTCAAATGATTCTCCTGCCTCAGCATCCCGAGTAGCTGGGCTTATAGGCATGCACCACCACACCTGGCTAATTTGTGTCTTTTTAATGGAGACAGGGTTTCACCATGTCCGCCAGGCTGGTCTCGAACTCCTGACCTCAAATCATCCACCTGTCTTGGCCTCCCAAAGTGCTGGGATTGCAGGTGTGCGGGACCATGCCCGGCCAGTCAATGCATTTGATAGTCATTATACTTGAGTTTAGTTGTTTCTAGGAATTCAAGGTGAAAATGGAAACATGAGAGTCTAGGCTGTCTGCTGTCAGATAAAAGGAACTAAGTTGAGAAGGGGATCCACATGTCATCCTCAGCCTAAATCTGGGAAAACAATGTCCAAGTTAGCACTTAAAGTCTCAGTGAATCATCATCTCCTGAACTTTAGTTCTGAGAAAATGACATTTTTCTTTAGGCTGAAGGAGTTAACAGTGAGTGACTTTTAGTTCCAGCAGAGAGGCATCACCACAGCAGAAGGCAATTATTGGATCAAAGGGACAGTTTAATACACCTTTCGAAGCCATTAATTTGATGCAGAGGTGACAACCAAATCCTGATCCATGATCGTGCCATGCAGTGCTCAGCTCAGAAGGGAAACTAAATGCTACCTGCTTTGTTGCACTTCAAAAACACTCATCATTTTTGCGTCATACTTTATTTTATTATATCATATTTATTTTTTTGAGACGGAGTCTCACTCTGTTGCCCGGGCTGCAGTGCAGTGGCACGATCTCGGCTCATTGCAACATCTACCTCCCAGGTTCAAGCGATTCTCCTGCCTCAGCCTCCCAGGTAGCTGGGATTGAAGGCGCCCACCACCATGCTTGGCTAATTGTTGTATTTTTAGTAGAGACGGGGTTTCACCATGTTGGCCAGGCTGGTCTTGAACTCCTGACCTCAGGTGATCCGCCCGCCTCGGCCTCCCAAAGTGCTGGGATTACAGGTGTGAGCCACTGCTCCTGGCCACTTTATTACTGTTATTATTTGAGACAAGGCCTCACTATGTTGCCCACTCGTGTATCAAACTCCTGAACTCAAGCAATCCACCCGCTTCAGCCTTCCAAAGTGCTAGGATTGCAGGCATGAGCCACCATACCCGGCTGACACTTTCTTATTTATTATTTTTATTTTATTTTATGTTTTTGAGACATGGTCTTGCTGTGTCACCCACGCTGGAGTGAAGTGGCATGAACATGGCTCACTGCAGCCTCAACTTCCTGGGCTCAAGTGATCCTCCCACCTTAGGCTCCCACGTAGCTGGGACTACAGATGCATGCCACCATGCCTGGCTAATTTTTAAATTTTTCTGTAGAGGCTGGGTCTCACTATGTTGTCCAGGCTGGTCTTGAACTCCTGAGCTCAGTCGATCCTCCTGCCTTAACCTCCCAAAATGTTGGGATTACAGGCATGAGCCACGATGCCCAGCCTATTTTTATTTTTTTTGACACTTGTTATGGACTAGGGAATGTGTTAACACTTTACTTTTTTAAAAATTATTTATTTATTTATTTTTTTGAGACACAGTCTCGCCTTGTTGCCCAGGCTGGAGTGCACTGACTCCATCTCGGCTCACTGCAACCTCTGCCTCCCAAGTTCAAGCAATTCTCTTGCCTCAACCTCCCCAGTAGCTGGGGCTACAGGCACCCACCACCACACCCAGCTAATTTTTGTATTTTAATAGAGATGGGGTTTCTTTGTTTTTTTTTTTTTTTTTTTGGAGACAGAATCTCACTCCGTCGCCCAGGCTGGAGTGCAATGGCGTGATCTTGGCTCACTGCAACCTCTGCCTCCCGGGTTCAAGTGATTCTCCTGCCTCAGCCTCCAGAGTAGCTGGGATTATAGGCATCCGCCACGACCAGCTAATTTTTGTATTTTTAGTAGAGACGGGGTTTCACCGGGTCTCCAACTCCTGACCTCAGGTGATCCACCCGCCTTGGCCTCCCAAAGTGCTGGGATTACAGGTGTGAGCCACTGCGCCTGACCAAACAATTTAAATTTTCATATAAACATCTATTTTATTCTCACAGCATTAAAATATAAACAAACAAAACCCCAGAAAGCTTCAGGGGTCCTTCCTTCCTTCCTTCCTTCCTTCCTTCCTTCCTTCCTTCCTTCCTTCCTTCCTTCCTTCTTTCCTTCCTTCCTTTCTTTCTTTCTTTCTTTCCTTCTTTCTTTCGTCTTTCTCTCTCTGTCTCTCTCTCTCTCTCTCTTTCTTTCTTTCGACAGAGTCTTGCTCTGTTGCCCATGCTAGAGTGCAGTGGCACAACCTCAGCTCACTGCAACCTCCACCTCCCTGGTTCAAGCGATTCTCCTGCCTCAGCCTCCCTAGTGGCTAGGATTACAGGCGCCCGCCAACACACCCAGCTAAATTTTTGTATTTTTAGTAGACATGGGGTTTCGCCATGTTAGCCAGGCTGGTCTTGATCCCTGACTCCAAGTGATCTGCTCGCCTTGGCCCCGCAAAGTGTTGGGATTACAGGCGTGAGCCACCGCGCCCAGCCGGTTTCCCTTACCGATGAGCAAAAGTTTCTCAGCAAATACAGAAGCGAGTGAGTGCTGAGTATTTCGGGGTGCTTTCTAATGTTGATTAGGAAGTTTCCTGCCATCAGTTGCTATTCATCACCTGCGAGCCTGGGGTGACATTCTGCTGCACGCTATCACCTTGGATTTATGGTGGGAATGTAGCAAGAGCAGCAGTGTCCCTGGGTTAGTGGGAAGGCGGCAGATGCGGGAGCCACCAGCAACCGAAGCAGACAACAGTGATGAAGTGGGCTGCAGCCTGTTAAACTTTCAATTGCATTTAAAAAATTTTTATTTGTGGGCCGGGTGTGGTGGCTCACGCCTGTAATCCCAGCACTGTGGGAGGCCGAGGCAGGTGGATCACCTGAGGTCGGGAGTTTGAGACCAGCCAGACCAACATGGAGAAACCCCGTCTCTACTAAAAATACAAAAATTAGCTGGGCGTGGTGGCGCATGCCTGTAATCCCGCCTACCCGGGAGGCTGAGGCAGGAGAATCGCTTGAACCTGGGAGGCAGAGATTGTGGTGAGCCGAGATCATGCCATTGCACTCCAGCCTGGGCAACAAGAGTGAAACTCTGTCTAGAAAAATAAAAAAATAAAAAATTATGTATTTTTGGAGAGACGGGTCTCGCTGTGTTGCCTAGGCTGGTCTCGAACTCCTGGCCTCGAGCGATCTTCCCACCTCAGCCTCCCAAAGTGCTGGCATCACAGGCATGAGCCACACCTCCCCCTAGGCCTTCAATTTCAGGTGGGAGTCCTGAGATGGGGACTGGAGCTCCCGGATTTGGATGTTAAAGGGAAAAAGTGACTCCAAGCAAGGAGAGCCCTGGTGACCCTTTGCATTTCCCAGGCTAGAGAATTAATCCAGGCGCACCCAGCAGTGGGGGAGCTGTTCTTCTCACTGGCGTCCCCTCTCCCCTCTCTGCCAGCACAGGGCCAGCTGGGGGCGACTGGGTGTGCGGAGGACGCGAGCTCCATCTGCCGCCTGCAGGGGTGGGAGGGAAGCAGGCTGGACCACTTTGGGACTCAGCTCCCGGGAGGAGGCGGCGGCAGCAGCTGCCTGCCTGCCCCCATGCCAAGTCCGGCTCCTGTTTCTCACCTGGTGGGAGTCGTAGTGAGCAAAACAGCGGAGGGAGATACTCTGAGTTCCTTTTCTTGCAAATGGGACGGCAAGACGTGGGAATAAATCACCCAGGCCTCGTGCTGGAGCAGAGCAAACGCGGGCTGTTCTGCTTTGGATTCTGTGAACCTGCTCCCCCAACTTCTAGAATTTTCTGGTACTCACATTAAGAAGTATGCCAAAATCACATCCATCTGGACAGTAAGGATAAGGAATCTGGGGTCACCAGAACATGATCTGGGATATAGGAGAATCTCAAACCTGACTGCTTGTTGGCATTAGGTGGGGAACTTTAAAAAAAAATACTGATGGCTGGGCCCCATGTCCAGAAAGCCTGGTTCAATGGATCTGGGGGGTGTGGCCCACCCCACTGACTATTTTTTGAGACATGGTCTCATCCTGTTGCCCAGGCTGAAGTGCAGTGGCAAGATCATGGCTCACTGCAGCCTCGAAGTCCTGGGCTCAAGCAATCCTCTTGCCTCAGTCTCCTGAGTAGCTAGTACTACAGGTGCGTGCCACCATACCTAGCTATTTTTGTTTTTGTTTTTTGTTTCTGTTTGTTTTTTTTGTTTGTTTGTTTGGTTTTTTTTTGTTTTTTTTTTTTTTTTTGAGACGGAGTCTCGCTCTGTCGCCCGGGCTGGAGTGCAGTGGCACGATCTCGGCTCACTGCAAGCTCCGCCTCCCGGGTTCACGCCATTCTCCTGCCTCAGCCTCTCCGAGTAGCTGGGACTACAGGCGCCCACCACCACGCCCGGCTAATTTTTTGTATTTTTAGTAGAGACGGGGTTTCACCATGGTCTCGATCTCCTGACCTCGTGATCCGCCCACCTCGGCCTCCCAAAGTGCTGGGATTACAAGCGTGAGCCACCGCGCCCGGCTGTTTTTTTTTTTTTTAGAGACTGGGGTCTCACTGTATTGCCCAGGCTGGTCTCAAACTCCTGGCCTCAAACAGTCCCCCTCAACTCAGCCTTCCAAAGCACTGGGATCACAGGCATGAGCCACTACGACCAACCTGGACACTAAAAAACAAAAAACCTTCTCAGGTGTTTCTAATGTGCAGCCAGGACTGAGAACCAGTGATTTAATGCAGAGAACAAAACAAAACCCAAAATCCTACTGAGTAGAGAAAAAAATGTAAGCCAGTAGGCATCCTATGAGCCTGGGTTTGATTCTTGACCTCATCAGTTGAGTCCTGACTTCACCTGAGTCTCGCAGAGTTCAGCCTGTGATCCTGGCCAAGTTTCTGAACCTCCCTGAGCTTTATTTACCTATAACACAGGAAGGGTGGCAGCTGCATCATCTCAAGACTTGTGTTGCTGTCAGTGCCCCAGGCACACTGGACTTCTTGTCTCCAGACACTGGCATCTTTCTGGTCTCCTTGGTTCTTCCCAGGCTGCCCTCTCCACCCAGCTCACTCCAAACATCTTTAATACCCAGCTCAAGTATCATTTGCTCTGAAAGCCTGTGTGCATGCAATTGCAATTTCTTATGCCTGAGATTTTCTTCCTTCAGCTTGTGGCAATGAATACTAACTGTCCCCTGATAGTCATTCTCCCCTTCTTTCTTCAGTAGTAGGTCCCTGTGTGTTACCTGAGCACTCAGAGGAGACTGTGTTTGCCACTTGATTAAGCTCTGGCTCATAGAATGTGAGCAAAGTGACACGTCCAACTTTTAGGTCATGGCCTTAAACAAGCATGCTCTCCATTTTTACTTCCTGCTGGCTGGATTCTTAGTGTGATGGTGGGTGCTGAAGTAGCCCTTTTTCTTTTTTGGAGACAAAGTCCCTGTCATCCAGAGTGGAGTTCAGTGGCGCAATCTTGCCTCACTGCAATCTCTGCCTCCCTGGTTCAAGCATTCTCCTGCCTCAGCCTTCTGAGTAGCTGGGATTACAGGTGTGCACCAGCACACCCGGCTAATTTTTGTATTTTTAGTAGGAACGGGGTTTCACCATGTTGGCCAGGCTGGTCTCAAACTCCTGACCTCAAGTGATCTGCTTGCCTCAGCCTCCCAAAGTGCTGGGATTACAGGCGTGAGGCACTGCGCCCGGCTGAAGTAGCCCTTTTAAAAAAATTGTTCTGAGACAGAGCCTTACTCCGTCATCCAGGCTGGAGTGCAGTGGCACGATCTCGGCTCACTGCAACCTCCACCTCTTGGGTTCAAGCAATTTTCAGGCCTCAGCCTCCCTAGTATCTGGGATTGCAGGTGCCTGCCACCACGCCAGGCTAATTTTTTTACATTTTTAGTAGAGATGGGGTTTCACCTTGTTAGCCAGGCTGGTCCGAACTCCTGATCTCAAGTGACCTGCCTGCCTTGGCCTCCCAAAGTGCTGAGATTACAGGTGTGAGCCACTGCAGCCTGAAGTAGCCACTGTGGATTAAGACAAAGCAGCCTGAATCTCTGACACTGCAGAGCTGGCCTATCAGCCCCGGAATGCCGTGACTTAAGAGAAAAACAAACTTTATCTCATTTTAGCCCCTATTAGTTTGACCTTTGTCACAGCAACCAAACCAGCATCATAACTCGGCCGGGTGTGGTGGCTCACACCTGTAATGCTAGTAGTTTGGAAGGCAAAGGTGGGAGAATCACCTGAGATCGAGAGTTCGAGACCAGCATGACCAACATGGAGAAACCCCGTCTCTACTAAAAATACAAAATTAGCCAGGTGTGGTGGCGCATGCCTTGTAATCCCAGCTACTCGGGAGGCTGAGGCAGGAGAATCGCTTGAATCTGGGAGGCAGAGGTTGTGAGTCGAGATTGCGCCATTGCACTCCAACCTGGGCAACAAGAAACTTCGTCTCAAAAAAAACAAACAAGAAAAAAACAGAGTCTCACTGTGTTGCCCAGGCCAGAGTGCAGTGATGGGACCTTGGCTAACTGCGGCCTCTGCCTTCTGGACTCAAGCGATCCTCCCACCTCAGCCTCCCAAGTAGCTGAGACTACAGGTGTGCACCACCACACCTGGCTAATTTTTGTATTTTTTGTAGACTCGGGGTCTTGCTAGGATATTGCTATATTGCCTAGGCTGGTCTCAAACTCCTGGGTTCAAGTGATTCACTTGCCTCAGCTTCCCAAAGTGCTAGGATTACAGATGTGAGCCACTGTGCCCAGCCCAGTTTCTGACCTTAATTATATTAGCAATATCATATTCTATTTTTTTTCTTTAGAGACAGGGTTTCACTCTGTCACCCAGGCTAGAGTGCAGTGAGGCAATAGTAGCTCACTGGAACCTCGAACTCCTGGCCTCAAATGATCCTCTCGCCTTGGCTTCCCAAAGCGCTGGGATTACAGGGGTGAACCATTACACCCAACAACAATATCATAGTGTATTGGCCAGAAGTAAATCTCAGGCCGGGCGCTGTGGCTCACGCCTGTAATCCCAGCACTTTGGGAGGCCAAAGTGGGTGTATCACCTGAGGTCGGGAGTTCGAGACCAGCCTGACCAACATGGAGAAACCCCGTCTCTGCTAAAAATCCAAAATTAGCCAGGCATGGTGGCGCACACCTGTAATCCCAGCTACTAGGGAGGCTGAGGCAGGAGAATCACTTGAACCCCCGAGGTGGTGGTTGCGGTGAGCCAAGATCGCGCCATTGCATTCCAGCCTGGGCAACCAGAGCGAAACTCCGTCTCAAAAAAAAAAAAAAAAAAAGCAAAGTCACCCAGGGTCTGTCACAGGGAATCTTGGCTGCCAATCCAGAGCTCTTTCCAGAAACCCTCAAAGTTTTCAGAGACATTATTGTTTTGCTCTCTCTGCCTTGGATATTTCAAACAATAATCACCATTGTTTGTCTTTATCAACCATGTTTATCCATGGGGTAGGCAAGTCTGCAAAGTGAATGAGCTATTGAATGGCCTGTGTTCTCACCACTTCCTTCCCCATAGTTGGCAGCCCGGAGGGATCCTGGACATGAGACTTCAGTGAACACAACAACCACCTCTGGGGCATTTGTTTACTCAGTGCCCAATTTTGGCCACACTGTGGGGTCAGGATGGCACCAGAATGCGCCATGACACAGAAAGGGACCAATCAAGGGAGATACTGTTGTTCCCCATCATTCTATCCTGGATCAGTGGAGGGACAGGATAGGACCATGTTAGGAGTTAGTATTTATCAAATGCTTCCTCTAATTCAGACAAGTGCCTAGCACTTTCTGCATGGTTATTCCACTTAATGCTCAGAGCAACCCTTTAGGGTAGGCAGTATAATCAGCCTCATTTCTGTTTTTTTTTTTTTTTTCTTTTTTTTTTGAGACAGAGTCTCATTCTTTCACCCAGGCTGGAGTGAAGTGGTGTGATCTTGGCTCACTGCAACCTCCACCCCCTGGGTTCAAGTGATTCTCCTGCCCCAGCCTCCCGAGTAGCTGGGATTACAGGTGTGCACCACCTTGCCCAGCTATTTCTGTATTTTTAGTAGAGACGGGGTTTCGCCATGGGGCTAGGCTGGTCTCAAACTCTTGACCTCAGGTGATCCATCTGCTTTGGCCTCCCAAAATGCTGGGATTATAGGCTTGAGCCACCACACCTGGCCAATCAGCCTCATTTTATAGAGAAGAAAGTGGAGGCTCAGAAGGGTGAAGTGACTTGCTCATAGTCCCATAGCCAGAACGTGGCAGAGCTGGGTCTCTCTGGCTCCCTAGCCGGTGCCTGCCCTGCTGTGTGTGCCCTTCTGTGCCTTTAGTGGATGCCTTTCAAGATCCCTCTTTTTGCCCATTCACACTGAGGCTCTGGAAGAGAAATCTCGAGGTTTTAACAGCTTGGTACTCAATGCTAGGGAGATTCTCTAGCCCCATGAGAATTATTCTTGGCGGCTGGGTGCAGTGACTCACGCCTATAATCCCAGCTACTTGGGAGGCTGAGGCGGGTGGATCACCTGAGGTTAGGAGTTTGTAGATCAGCCTGGCCAACATGGCAAAACCCTGTCTCTACTAAAAATACAAAAATTTGCTAGGCATGGTGGTGCAGGCCTATAGTCGCAGCTACTGGGGAGGCTGAGGCAGGAGAATTGCTACAACCCGGGAGGTGGAGGTCGCAGCGATCCAAGATTGCACCACTGAACTCCAGTCTGGGGGACACAGCAAGACTCCATCTCAGAAAAAAAGAAAAAAAAGGGAATTGTTCTTGGCATTTTCTTCTGAGCATGAATCTGCCTGTTTTTTCTTGGTTCAGAAACAGCCGCTGTGTGCAGTGTTGTGCTGGAGCCAGCCCATACCAGCTTGTGAGAACTTATTGTTAAGTCTTTAAAAATTTCATTGTATTGTTTACAACAGCCAAAAAATAGCAATAAAAGAAATGCCTATTAGTTGGTAAATGGATAAAAATACAGCATATCCAGTCCAGATGCGGTGGCTCAAGCTTGTAATCCCAGCACTTTGGGAGGCCAAGGCAGGTGGATCACATGAGGTTGGGAGTTCGAGACCAGCCTGGCCAACATGTTGAAACCCCGTCTCTACCAAAAATACAAAAATTAGCTGGGTGTGGTGGTAGGCACCTGTAATCTCAGCTTCTCGGGAGGCTGAGGCAGGAGAATTGCTTGAACCTGGGAGGTGGAGTTTGCAGTGAGCTGAGATCATGCCACTGGACTCCAGCCTGGACGACAGAGTGAGACTCCATCTCAAAAAAAAAAAAAAAAAAAAGTGAAGATAATAAGTACTCAAAACTCATGGCTTTCTAATTATTCTACTACGTTTTAGCATTATCTTTGTGTTTGAGTTATTTATACCTGTTTCGTCTGTGTGATGGGGACACTGTATCATGGTGCGCCACTGTACATCTCTTCCCATCATCAGCCTTCCATCATCTCATGTTGGTAACTTAAAACCAGCCATGGTGGCCAGGCACAGTGGATCACACCTATAATCCCAGCACTCTGGGAGGCTGAAGTGGGAGGATGGCTTGAAGCTAGGAGTTTGAGACCAGCCTGGGCAACACAGTAAGACCCCGTCTCTACAAAACATTTTTTATTTTTTTAAATTTATTTTATTTTATTTTTTTTTGAGACGGAGTCTCGCTCTGTCGCCCAGGCTGGAGTGCAGTGGCGCAATCCCGGCTCACTGCAAGCTCCGCCTCCCGGGTTCACGTCATTCTCCTGCCTCAGCCTCTCCGAGTAGCTGGGACTACAGGCGCCCGCCACCACGCCCGGCTAATTTTTTTTGTATTTTTAGTAGAGATGGGGTTTCACCGTGGTCTCGATCTCCTGACCTCGTGATCCGCCCACCTCGGCCTCCCAAAGTGCTGGGATTACAAGCGTGAGCCACTGCGCCCGGCCTACAAAACATTTTTTAAAAAATTAGCCAGGCATGATGATGCACACCTGTGGCCCCAGCTACTCAGGAGGCCGAGGCAGGAGGATTGCAATGAGCTCTTGAGTTTGAGGCTGCAGTGAGCTATTACTGCACCATTGCACTCCAATGGGGGTGACACAGTAAGAACCTGTCTCTAAAAAATAAAAAAGAGGGGCCGGGCATGGTGGCTCACGCCTGTAATCCCAGAGCTTTGGGAGGCAGAGGCAGGTGGATTACAAGGTCAGGAGATCAAGACCATCCTGGCCAACATGGTGAAACCCCATGTCTGCTAAAAATACAAAAAGTAGCTGGGCATAGTGGCACCCTCCTGTAGTCCCAGCTACTCGGGAGGCTGAGACAGGAGAATCGCTTGAATCCAGGAGGCGGAGGTTACAGTGAACCAAGATTGTGCCACTGCACTCCAGCCTGGTGACAGAGCAAGACTCCATCGCAAATAAATAAATAAAAAAATAAATAAATAACAAATTAGCAATATCAATCAATTGTAATGTTTGAACCTTATTTGGACTTTTTTTTTTTTGTTTTGAGACAGAGTCTCACTCTGTCACCAGGCTGCAGTGCAGTGGCATGATCTCAGCTCACTACAACCTCCACCTCCTGGGTTCAAGCGATTCTTGTTGCCTCAGCCTCCCGAGTAGCTGGGATTACAAGCATGCACCGCCACACCCAGCTAATTTTTGTATTCTTAGTAGAGACGGAGTTTCACCGTGTTGGCTAGGATGGTCTCCAACTCCTGACCTCATGATCTGCCCACCTCGGTCTCCCAAAGGGCTGGTATTACAGGCGTGAGCCACCGTGCCTGGCCCTTTATTTGAATTTTAATCCAAATAAACAGTAAAACATTCTCAGAGATTTCATCACTGAACTGGATTATTTATTTATTTATTTATTTGTTTATTTATTTATTTATTTATTTGAGACGGAGTCTCACTCTGTCACCCAGGCTGGAGTGCAGTGGCATGATCTCGGCTCACTGCAACCTCCACCTCCCAGGTTCAAGCGATTCTCCTGCCCCAGCCTCCTAAGTAGCTGGGACTACAGGCACCTGCCACCACATCCAGCTGATTTTTGTATTTTTAGTAGAGATGAGATTTCACCATATTGGCCAGGCTGGTCTGGACCTCCTGATCTTGTGATCTGTCTGCCTTGGCCTCCCAAAGTGCTGGGATTACAGGCATGAGCCACTGCGCCTGGCATTTATTTATTTATTTTCAGACAGAGTCTCACTCTGTTGCCCAGATTGGAGTGCAGTGGTGCCATGTCAGCTCACTGCAACCTGCGCCTCCTGGGTTCAAGCCATTCTCCTGCCTCGGCCTCCTGAGTAGCTGGGACTACAGGTGTGTGCCACCATGCCTGGCTAATTTTTGTATTTTTAGTAGAGATGGGGTTTTGCCATGTTGGCCAGGCTGGTCTCGAACTCCTGACCTCAGTTAATCCACCTGTCTTGGTCTCCCCGAGTGCTGGGATTACAGGTGTGAGCCACTGTGCCTGGTCTGGATATTTTATTACATTGAGGAATTACTGAACTATGGTTTTAGTGTGTTCCCTCCAAAATTCCTGCTTAAACTTAATCCCTACTGTGGCAATATTAAATGATGGGGCTTTCTCTGCCCTCATGAATGGACTAGTGCCTTATAAAAGGGCTGGAGGAAACAAGGTTAGGCTCCTTTAGCCAGTCATCCCTTCCACTACGTGAGGACACCTACCTAGTCAGTGACATCTACAAGGAATGGGTCATCACCAGACACCAAACTTGCTGGCACCTTGATCTTGGACTTCTCAGCCCCTAGAACTATGAGAAAATAAATTTCTCTTATTTATAAATTACCCAGACTGCTGTATTTTGTTATAGCAGAACAAACAGACCAAGACGTACTGTTAAAATTGCTAGCTGTGATGATGATGTCGTAACTATGATTTTGTTTTGTTTCTGTAGGGACAGGGTCTCTCTATGTTGACCAGGCTGATCTTAAGTGATCCTCCCACCTCACCCTGGTAACTATGCTTTTTTGTTTGTTTTGTTTTTTTTTGAGATGGAACCTCACTCTATATCCAGGCTTGAATACAGTTGCTTGATCTCCGCTCACTGCAACTTCCGCCTCCCGGGTTCAAGCGATTCTCCTGCCTCAACCTTCCGAGTAGCTGGGACTACAGCTGGGCACTACTACGCCTAGAAAATTTTTGTATTTTTGGTAGAGACAGAGTTTCACCATGTTGGCCAGGATGGTCTCCATCTCTTAATCTTGTGATCTGCCAACCTCGGCCTCCCAAAGTGCTGGGATTACAGGCATGAGCCACTGTGCCCTGTTTGGGGTCTATTCTGAAATATTTATGTTTGAAATAATAAGAATGTCTGAGATTTGCTTTAAATTGATCTAGTGGGAGTAGGAATTGGGTGGAGGTAGAGGTGACACAAGACTGGTGATGACTGGCCAGTGGTTGAAGCTGGCTGATGGGGCCCCAAGTGGGATTGTTGTGGCATTCTCTCTATTTTGGCGTATGTTTGGAATTTTTCTCAAGAAAATTAAAAAACAGTGTGCATGTGGGAAGGGAGAGAATATATAGAACTAGTTGCTAGGATATATGTAGATGCTTTCTGGAAGGACAAAAGGAACCAGTAATGATGTTGGCACCTGGGCTGAGAAACTGGGGAAGAGAGATAGGCGAAGGAGGGAGACTTCTCACTCCCTGCACTACTCAAATATTACTTGTTGTTGTTTTTATTTACTTTTTTTTTTACGGAGTTTTGCTCTGTCACCCAGGCTGGAGTGCAGTGGCGCGATCTCGGCTCCCCTGCAACCTTGGCCTCCCAGGTACAAGTGATTCTCCTGCCTCAGCCTCCCAAGTAGCTGAGATTACAGGCAAGCACCACCACGCCTGGCTAATTTGACCACAGCTTCTTTCATCCCCCTTTACAGGTGAGGAGGCAAAGACTCAGAGAGAGAGGTGAAGGGACTCGTAAATGGCAGAGCTAAGACGGAACCCAGGCTTCCTGGAGCCCTGAGTAGGACATAGAATCAGCAGAGAATTCTAGAACCTAAAAGGCCACATGCACCAAGATGGTGGATGTCTCCATGGCAACCTGTGTTGATAAATGACAGAGGGGCACTTTGGTACCATGCCACCCTCCAGGACTGTAGCTCAGGTGTGGAGAGGGGTGGGAGTTCCAGGAAGGACTTGGGCTTGGGCTTGAGTTTGGCCTAGCTCAACGATGGCTCAAATAGAAATGAACTTGAGTCTGGTGCAGTGGCTTACGCCTGTAATCCCAGCAATTTGGGAGGCTGACGCAGGGGGATCACCTGAGGTCTGATGTTCAAGACCATCCTGGCCAACATGGCAAAAACCTGTCTCTACTAAAAATACAAAAACTAGCTGGGTGTGGTGGCATACGCCTGTAGTCCCAGCTACTCAGGAGGCTGAGGCAGAAGAATCGCTTGAACCCAGGAGGTGGAGGTTGCAGTAAGCCGAGGTTGTGCCGCTGCGCTCTAGCTTGGGCAACAGAGCAAGACTCCGTCTCACAAAAGAAAAAAAAAAAAAGAAAGAAAGAAATGAACTTGAACTCTAGAAATCTAAGAAAGTGATGTGCTTGCACAATTGAGTTTGTGGTCTATATATAGTAGTAACTGGGCATGGAATCAGACTGCCAGGTTGATATAACTAACCTAGGGCTGCCTATAAGGCATGGTGACTCACATCTGTAATCCCAGTGCTTTGGGGGCCAATGCTGGAGCATCGCTTGAGGCCAGGAGTTCAGGACAGGTCTAGGCAATATAGTGGCCACTGTATTCCAGCCTGAGTGACAGAGTAAGACCCTGTCTCTGAAAAAAAAAAAAAAAAAATCAACCATAGTGGGAGTATTTACGCAAGAGCCATCAGCAGACACTACAAACCCTGGCTTTATTTGTTGAGTTGATTGTCCAGGTTTGAGAAAGTGATAGAGAGAATTTTTTTTTTTTTTTTGAGACAGAGTCTCACTCTCTTGCCCAGGCTGGAGTGCAATGCCAGTATCTCGGCTCACTGCAACCACCGCCTCCTGGGTTCAAGTGATTCTCCTGCCTCAGCCTCCCATGTAGCTGGGATTACAGGCGTGTGCTGCCATACCGGCTAATTTTTAGTAGTGACGGGGTTTCACCATGTTTACCGGGCTGGTCTTGAACTCCTCACCTCAAGTGATCCACCCGCCTCGGCCTCCCAAAGTGCTCGGATAACAGGAGTGAGCCACCGCACCCGGCCTGAGAGAATGTTAATAAGGCAGGTCAAACTCAAAAGCGTATCATATCTGTAACCATTCCATTGTGAATAGTACAACAATTGGAGAAAAATCTTGCAATATTCAAGATCCAGTTCAACAAACATATTGCTCACATTGAGAAATGGGCAAAGTTCGCTGAATGCAGTGGCTCACACCTGTAATCCCAGCACTTTGGGAGGCCAAGGCAGGTGAATCCCTTGAGCCCAGTAGTTCAAGGCCAGTCTAGACAACATGGCAAAACCCTGTCTCTAAAAAAGAATACAAAAATTAGCTGGACATGGCAGTGCGTGCCTGTAGTCCCAGTCACTCTTTAGACTGAGGTGGGAGGATCACTTGAGCCCAGGAGGTTGAGGCTGCAGTGAGCTGAGATTATGCCATTGCACTCCAGCCTGGTGACAGATCAAGACCCTGTCTCAAAAAAGAAAGAAAAAAAAAAGAAAAAGCACAGTTCCAATATACACTATCATTGTTTCATTTCACTTTCATCTCACTTGTTAATATAAATTTAAATATCAGCGAAATTTATCCAAACTATACCTGGAGGGCTGGTTTTAAACATTTACTAGTACACCACAGGTTGTGTGGCCTTTGTAGGCCAATAATCCTAAATTAAAATCTTTGCTTTGCCACTTACTTGCAGGGCGACCTTAAAAAGTTCACTGTGTTTTCTAAACGATATATTTTCCTTTACTGTAAAATAGGGTCTATAATACTGACCTCATATAATTAATCACAGCCTTAATGTGTACTACTATATACCAACTATATGCTAAGTGTACTAAGGATTATATAGATGCTGTCTATAGTATATAGTAGTTGGGACTACAGGCGTGAGCCACCGCATACGACCTCATAATTATACTTTCAAAAAAACCTCAGTTGGCCAGGCGCAGTGGCTCACGCCTGTAGTTCCAGCACTTTGGGGGGCCAAGGCGGGTAGATCACCTGAGGTTGGGAGTTCGAGACCAGCCTGACCAACACGGACAAACCCGACATCTACTAAAAATACAAAATTAGCCGGGTGTGGCAGTGTGCACCTGTAGTCCCAGCTACTTGGGAGGCTGAGGCAGGAGAATCGCTTGAACCAGGGAGGTGGAGGCTGCAGTGAGGAGAGGTGGCACCACTGCACTCCAGCCTGGGCAACAGAATGAGACCGTGTCTCAACAAAACAAAACCAAAACAACAACAGCAACAGCAGCAACAAAAACATTTCTCCAAAAAGCCCTTTGGGTCCAGGGGCTCCACAGTTTACTTTTTATCCTCCACATGAACTTTAGCAAATGAAACAAGCTGTCCTGCTTCATACTTTACTTAATGATACAGCCTGGATATGATTGCATATAATGTGCTTTAGACTTTTGAAAACAAAAGCTCAAAAGGTTATTTCTGTGTGATACAGGATCCTTTGCTACACCTCTCCCCAGAGGCAATGAATGTTTGAATTCATAGACAGGAAGAGGAGATACAGAGAGAATACACAGCAGATGGAAAATCCCTGAACGCATTACCTAGAGAAGTGCATCAACAATAATCCCAACTTCCTTATTCACTCTTTGGTCATATCTTTAAAAAAAATGCCTTTCAATTTAATAAGTCTTTTTTTTTTTTGAGATGGAGTCTCGCTCTGTCTCCCAGGCTGGAGTGCAGTGGCATGATCTCCGCTCACTGCAAGCTCCACCTCCCTGGTTCACGCCATTCTCCTGCCTCAGCCTCCAGAGTAGCTGGGACTACAGGCGCCAACCACCAAGCCCGGCTAATTTTTTTTTTTTTTTTTTTTGTATTTTTAGTAGAGATAGGGTTTCACCATGTTAGCCAGGATTGTCTCGATCTTCTGACCTCATGATCTGCCCGCCTCGGCCTCCCAAAGTGCTGGGATTACAGGCGTAAGCCACCGCGCCCGGCTAATAATTCTTTGTTGTTGTTGAGACAGGGTCTCTCTCTGTTGCCCAGGCTGGAGTGCGGTGGTGTGATCACAACTCACTGCAGCCTCGACCTCCCAGGCTCAAGTTATCCTCCCACCTCAGCCTCCTGAGTAGCTGGGAATATAGGCATGTCCCACCATTGCCAGCTAATTTTTTGTATTTTTTGTAGAGATGGGGTTTCGCCATGTCACCCAGGCTGGTTTCAAACTCCTAGACTCAAATGATCTGCCTGCCTTGGCCTCCCAAAGTGTTGTGATTACAGGTGTGAGCCACAGGCCAGTAATTCCTTTTTTTTTTTTTTTTTTTTTTTTTTTTTGAGACGGAGTCTCGCTCTGTCACCCAGGCTGGAGTGCAGTGGCGTGATCTCGGCTCACTGCAAGCTCCGCCTCCCGGATTCACGCCATTCTCCTGCCTCAGCCTCTCCGAGTAGCTGGGACTACAGGCGCCTGTCACCACGCCCGGCTAATTTTTTGTATTTTTAGTAGAGACGGGGTTTCACCGTGGTCTCGATCTCCTGACCTTGTGATCCGCCCGCCTCGGCCTCCCAAAGTGCTGGGATTACAAGCGTGAGCCACCGCGCCCGGCCAGTAATTCCTTTTTTTTTTGAGGTGGAGTCTCGCTCTGTCGCCCAGGCTGTAGTGCAGTGGCACGATCTCCGCTCACTGCAGCCTCCATCTCCCAGGTTCAAGTGATTCTCCTGCCTCAGCCTCCCGAATAGCTGGGATTACAGGCACACACCACCACACTTGGCTAATTTTTGTATTTTTTTTAGTTGAGATGGGGGTCTCTGTATGTTGGCCAGGCTGGTCTTGAACTCCTGACCTCAAATGATCCACTTGCCTCAGCCTCCCAAATTGCTGGGATTACAGACATGAGCCACTGCAACTGGCCTAGTAATTCTTAAGAGTGGTAACACACTGCTTATGGAAGAGCAAAAAATGCATTTACTGAAATACAGTCACGCGTCGCTTAACGACGGGGCATGTGCTGAGAAAGGAGTCCTTAGGCAATTTTGTCACTGAGGGAGCATCATAGAGTGCACTTGCACAAACCTAGATGGTCTAGCCTACTACACAGCTAGGCTGTAGGTCTAGCCTATTACTCCCAGGCTACAAACCTGTACTGCATGTTACTGTGCTGAAAGGCAATTGTAATGCAGTGGGAAGTAGTTGAGCATCTAAACATAGAAAAGGTACAGTAAAAACCTGCTAATATTATTTATTTATTTATCATTATTATTATTATTTTGAGATGGAGTCTCACTCTGTCACCCAGGCTGCAGTACAATGGTGCACTCTTGGCTCACTGCAGCCTCCGCCTCCTGGGTTCAACTGATTCTCCTGCCTTACCTTCCAAGTAGATGGGATTACAGGCATCTACCACTGTTCTTGGCTAATTTGTTGTATTTTTGGTGGACACAGCGTTTCACCATGTTGGCCAGGCTTGTCTCAAACTCCTGACCTCAAGTGATCTGCCCACCTCAGTCTCTGAAAGTGCTGGAATTACAGGCATGAGCCACAGAGCCCGGCCAAAACCTGATATTATAATCTCTTTTTTTTTTTTTTTTTTTTTTTTTTTTGAGACAGAGTCTCGCTCTGTCACCCAGGCTGGAGTGCAGTGGTGCTATCTCGGCTCACTGCAAGTTCCGCCTCCCAGGTTCATGCCATTCTCCTGCCTCAGCCTCCCCAGTAGCTGGGACTACAGGCGTGCACCCCCATGCACCATGCCAGGCTAATTTGTTGTATTTTTAGTAGAGATGGGGTTTCACTGTGTTAGCCAGGATGGTCTCGATCTCCTGACCTTGTGATCCGCCTGCCTCAGCCTCCCAAAGTGCTGGGATTACAGGCGTGAGCCACCGTGCCTGGCCTGATATTATAATCTTATAGGACCACCGTTGTATTTGCGGTCTGTTGTTGACTGAAACATCCTTATGTGGCACATGACTGTAGTCACCTTTTAACACATATTGCTGAAAAATTCCTTCTCTTGTCTCATATAATTAGGGCATGCCAAAAACCATAGCCCCATTCAGGAATCATAAGAAAACAGCAGTTTGTCCATCTCCAATTTCCCAGAGCCTCAAGGAATTCACTTTCTTTCCTTAACAGCTGAGATTGAAGTGACGACGCTGCAAACTGAGTTCTAGAAACTCCTGTTCTCTCCACCTTCCCCTACACTCAGCCCCCTCCCTCCTTGTCTTGTCAGCTTCTGACAGGTTTCAGCAAGAATCTAAAGTTCAAAAAGTTATGTTCCCGGAACTAAATGCCAGGGATCCTTGAGTAATCTTTCTTTGCATAATACAGTACTTAGGGTTACTCTTCAAATGCCAAAATGCCTTCCACCTTTCTTTTTCAATTCTGATACTGAGAAATAGTGGATACTGAGAAATACTGCTTTGCTGAAAGAAAAACAGCAGTTCAAATGTCATGATAATCCATTTGAAATTCAAATTTCAGCCTCATCCTTGGGCAACAGTAGAGAGGGGTGGAGACTGTGGCGAACTAGGGTTGCATGCCCTTTATAAAGAGGCGGCTCCTATTGAATTCTGGCTGCTTGTTGCCAGTGGAGGTGTGGGTACAGTGTTGCCACATCTTAGAAATTTTTTTTTTGAGATGGAGTCTTGCTTTGTCACCCCAGGCTGGTGTGCAGTGGTGCTATCTCGGCTAGTGAGCCGAGATCCTCCTCCCCCCAGGTTCGACTGATTCTCCTGCCTCAGCCTCCTGAGTAGCTAAGATTATAGGGGCCCACCACCATGCCCAGCTAATCTTTTTTTTTTTTTTTTTGAGATGGAGTCTCGCTCTGTTGCCCAGGCTGGAGTGCAGTGGCGCGATCTCGGCTCACTGCAAGCTCCGCCTCCCAGGCCCGCTAATTTTTTGGGTATTTCTTATAAAGACGGGGTTTCACCATGTTGGCCAGGCTAGTCTCGAACTCCTGACCTCAAGTGATCCACCCTCCTCGACCTCCCAAAGTGCTGGGATTAGAGGCATGAGCCACTATGCCTGGCCAGAAATTTTCATTTGTCTTTTTATTAATTTTTTAAAAATAGACGGGGTCTTGCTATGTTGCCCAGGCTGATCTCAAACTCCTGAGCTCAAGAGATCCTCCTGCCTCTGCCTCCCAAAGTGCTGGGATTACAGGCATGAGCTACCAGCCCCACCCATTTTAGAAATTTTCAAGAGATATTGGAAATCTGCATTTGATGTTTGTTGAGTTTTAAATGGTGGCTCAATTTTTTATTTTTATTTATTTTTTATTTTATTTTTTGAGACGGAGTCTCACTCTGTCGCCCAGGCTGGAGTGCAGTGGCGCGATCTCAGCTCACTGCAAGCTCCTCCTCCTGGGTTCACACCATTCTCCTGCCTCAGCCTCTCTGAGTAGCTGGGACTACAGGCGCCCGCCACCACGCCCGGCTAATTTTTTGTATTTTTAGTAGAGACGGGGTTTCACCATGGTCTCGATCTCCTGACCTCGTGATCCGCCCGCCTCGGCCTCCCAAAGTGCTGGGATTACAAGCGTGAGCCACCGCGCCCGGCCCAATTTTTTAAATAAAGCATTTTGTCAGCCAAACAAAATACATTTCTGGGCTCAATTCTGATTTTCAGACCTTTAGTTTGCAATCCTCTTTCCTTTATTATTATTTTTATTTGTTTATTTATTTATTTATTTTTGAGACAGAGTCTCACTCTGTTGCGCAGGTTGGAGTGCAATGGTGCAGTCTCGGCTCACTGCAACCTCTGCTTCCCGGGTTCCAGCGATCCTCCTGCCTCAGCCTCCCGAGTAGCTGTGACAGGCACCTGCCACCACACCCAGGTAATTTTTGTATTTTTTTCTTTCTTTTTTTTTTTTTTTTTGAGACTGAGTCTCGCTCTTGTCCCCCAGGCTGGAGTGCGATGGCGCGATCTCGGCTCACTGCAACCTCCGCCTCCTGGGTTCAAGCGATTTTCCTGTCTCGGCCCCCCGAGGAGCTGGGATTACAGGCGCCTGCCACCATGCCCAGCTAATTGCTTTGTATTTTTAGTTGAGACGAGGTTTCACCATGTTGGCCAGGCTGGTCAAGCACTCCTGACCTCAGGCGATCCGCCTGCCCCGGCCTCCCAAAGTGCTGAGATCACAGGCGTGAGCCACCGCGCCTGGTCAATTTTTGTATTTTTAGTAGAGATGAGGTTTCACCGTGTTGGCCAGGCTGGTCTTGAACTCTGCACCTCAAGTGATCTGCTCGCCTCCGCCTCCCAAAGTGCTGGGATTACAGGCATGAGCCACCTCACCTGGCCACAGACTTTTTAAATTTAGGTGTCAGGTTCTATGTTGGGTGTTGGGTTGAAGTTCTGGAAAGGGGATAATAGGAAGAGGGTAACATTTGTGCCTAATCAGTTGATCACATCGTCTGTCTACCTATCTTTATTATTTTTTTCGATTTTTTTTTTTTTTTTGAGACAGAGTTTCGCTCTTGTTGCCCAGGCTGGAGGGCAATGGCGTGATCTCGGCTCACTGCAACCTCTGCCTCCTGAGTTCAAGCGATTCTCCTGCCTCAGCCTCCCCAGTAATTGAGATTACAGGCATGTGCCACCGCACCTGGCTAATTTTGTATTTTTAGTAGAGATGCGGTTTCTCCATGTTGATCAGGCTGGTCTCGAACTCCCGACATCAGGTGAACTGCACCTGGCTTTGTCTACCTAGCTGTCTAAGTACTTACCTACCTGTGGGCCTCCTTATCTTTTTGTTTTTCTTTATATGGTAAAATGTTTTTCCTTCTTTTTTTGTGAAAATGAAATTTACATCACATAAAATTAACAATTTCAAAGTGAGCAATTCAGTGGCATTTAGTGTGTCATCATGTTGTGCAACCACCACCTCTATGTAGAGATCTCTCTCTCTCTCTCTTTTTTTTGAGACAGGATCTGGCTCTGTTGCCCAGGCTTGAGTGCAGCGGTGCCATCCTAGCTCACTGCCGCATTCACTTCCTGGGCTCAAGCAATCCTCCAGCCTCAGCCTCCCAGGTGGCTGGGCTCACAGGTGCCTGCCTCTATGCCTAACTAAGTTTTAAAATTTCTTGTAGGGACGGGTGTGGTGTCTCACACCTGTAATCCCAGCACTTTGGAAGGCCGAGGCAGGTGGGTCATCTGAGGTCAGGAGTTGGAGACCAATCTGACCAACATGGTGAAACCCCGTCTCCACTAAAAATACAAAAAAAAATTGCCAGGTGTGGTGGCACATGCCTGTAATCCCAGCTATTCGGGAGGCTGAGGCAGGAGAATTGCTTGAACCCGGGAGGCAGAGGTTGCAGTAAGCCATGATTGCACCGCTGCACTCTAGGCCTGGGCAACAAAAGCAAAACTCCCTCTCAAAAAATAAAATAAAATAAAATTTGTTGTAGGAATGGGGTCTCACTATGTTACCCAGGCTGCTCTCTATCTCCTGGGCTCAAGGGACTCATCTGCCCAGCCTTCCAATGTACCGGGATTACAGATGTGAGTCATTTTACCTGGCTGAGATATCTGTTTGTCTAGAGATACCTAATATTTCTAATATCTCTCCAAAACATTTTCATCATCTCAGAAGAAAATTCTTACTTATTAAGCGGTTTCTCCCCATTCTCTCCTCTTCCAAGCCCCTGACAACCACCAATCTGTTTTTTGTTGTTGTTGTTGTTGTTGTTGTTGTTTTTGAGACAGAATCTCACTCTGTCGCCCAGGCTGGAGTGAAGTGGCGCCATCTAGGCTCACTGCAACCTCTGCAACACCCCCCAACCGCCCATTCCGGGTTCAAACGATTCTCCTGCCTCAGCTTCCCAAGTAGCTGGGATTACAGGTACGTGCCACCGTGCTTGGCTAATATTTTGTACTTTTAGTAGAGAGGGGTCTCCACCATCTTGGCCAGGCTGGTCTTGAACTCCTGACCTCATGGTCCACCTGCCTCAGCCTCCCAAAGTGCTGGGAGTACAGGCGTGAGCCACCATGCCTGGCTGTGTTTTCTGTCTCTATGGATTTGCCTGTTTTGAAAGTGTCAATTGGAATCACACAGTATGTAACCTTTCATGTCTGGCTACTTCCTGTGACTACAGGCTTGCGCCACCATGCCTGGCTAATTTTTGTATTTTTTGGTAGAGACAGCGTTTTGCCATGTTGGCCAGGCCGGTCTTGAACTCCTGAGCTCAGGTGATCCGCCCGCCTCGGCCTACCAAAGTGTTGGGATTACAGGTGTGAGCCACTGTGCCTGGCAGTAGCTCATTTCTATGTCAGAATAATGTTCCATCGTACAGGTATATCACAGTTTGTTTATTCATTCATCCATTGATGGACATAAAGATTGTTTCCACTTTTATCCACTATCATTAATACTGCTACTATGAAGATTCATATACAAGTTTTTGTTTGAAGACCTATTTTCAATCTTTTGGGTATGTACCTAGGAGCGGAATTGCTGGGTCATATGGTAACTCTATGTTTAACTTTTGGAGGACCTGCCAAACTTTTCCACGGCAGCTGCACCATTTACATTCTCACTAGCAATGCACGAGGGTTCTAAATGTGTCCATATCCTCACCCACACTTGCTATTTTCCATTTTTAAAATTATTACCATTCTAGTGGGTGTGAGGCAGTATCTCATTGTGGTTTAGATTTGCATTTCCCTAATGGCTACTGATATTGAGCATATTTTCATGTGCTTTGTTGAAGATGTGTATACTTTCCTTGGAGAAATGTCTCTTCAACTGTTGACCATTTTAAAATCAGATAGTTTGTCTTTTTGTTGTTGACTTGTAAGAATTCTTTTTTCTTTCTTTTTTTTTTTTTTTTTTAAGACATAGTCTCGCTCTGTCGCCCAGGCTGGAGTGCAGTGGCGCTATCTTGGCTCACTGCAACCTCCACCTCCCGGGTTGAAGCGATTCTCCCGCCTCAGCCCCCTGAGCAGCTGGGATTACAGGTGCACACCACCACACCCAACTAGTTTTTGTATTTTTAGTAGACACGGGGTTTCGTCATGTTGGCCAGGCTGGTCTCAAATTCCTGACTTCAAATGATCCACCCGCCTCGGCCTCCCAAAATGTTGGGATTACAGGCGTGAGCCACTGTGCCCGGCCAATGTCTATACTTTCTTCTAAGAGCTTTATGTTTTTGGCTGGGCGTGGAGGCTCATGCCTGTAATGCCAGTACTGTGGGAGGCCGAGTCAGGTGGATCACCTGTGGTCAGCAGTTCAAAACCAGCCTGGGCAATGTGGTTAAACACTGTCTCTACTAAAAAAACAAAAAACAGCTGGACGTGGTTGTGTGCACCTGTAATCTCAGCTGCTCGGGAGGCCAAGGCACGAGAATCGCATGAACCTGGGAAGTGGAGGCTGCAGTGAGCAGAGATGGCGCCATTGCACTTCAGCCTGGGCGACACAGTGAAACTCTGTCTCAAGAAAAAACAAAACAAAACAAAAAAACCCAAGAACAAAAAAAGAGCATTATGTTTTTAGTTCTTACATCTAGGTCATCAATCCTTTTTTTTTTTGAGACAGAGTTTTGCTCTTGTTGCCTAGGCTGGAGTGCAATGGCACGATCTCGGCTCTGCAATCTCCACCTCCCATCCCAGTTCTAAGAAAGGCACTTCCACCTAACGAGTTCACATAGACACTATAACATAAGGAGGGGAACCACCAGTTAAACCGACAGGCCAATATTAGGGAAACTGAATATCCACATGCGAAGAAATGATGTTGGATCCCTACTTCACATTGTATGCAAAACTTAATTAAAAAAGGATTAATGGCCAGGTGTGCTGGCTCAGGCCTGTAATCCCAGCACTTTGGGAGGCTAAGGCAGGCAGATCACCTGAGGTTGTGAGCTTGTGACCCACCTGACCAACATGAAGAAACCCCATCTCTACTAAAAATACAAAATTAGCTGGGCGTGGTGGTGCATGCCTGTAATCCCATCTACCTGGGAGGCTGAGGCAGGAGAATCGCTTGAACCTGGGAGGTGGAGGTTGCAGTGAGCCGAGATTGTGCCATTGCACTCCAGCCTGGGCAACAAGAGTGAAACTCCATCTCAAAAAAAACAAAAACAAAAACGAAAACGAAAAACAAGCTGGGCATGGTGGTGGTGGTGGTGGGTACCTGTAGTCCCAGTTACTTGGGAGGCTGAGACACAAGAATCACTTGAACTCACGAGGCAGAGGTTGCAGTAAGCCGAGACTGCCCCACTGCACTCCAGCCTGGGTGACAGAGCAAGGCTCTGTCAAAAAAACCAAAAAACAAAAAACAAAAAAGGAAGCCAAGGCATGGGCTCCTCTGGTGGCCACAGGGTCCAGAATCCTCAGGTCTCAGGGATGACTTCACCAGGGCAGTGCGGAAGGGAAATGTGGGGTTGAAGCCCGCCACACAGAGCTCCCACTGGGACACTGTCTAGTGGAGCTATAAGAAGAGAGCCATCGTCCTCCAGACACCAGAATGGTAGATCCACCATGCACCGCACACCTGGAAAAGCTGCAGGCTCTCAACGCCAGCCCGTGAAAGCAGCTGGGAGGGAGGCTTTACCCGCAAAGCCAGAGAGGCGGAGCTGCCCAAGACCATGGGAACCCACCTCTTGCATCAGCGTGACCTGGATGTGAGTCATGGAATCAAAGGAGATTATTTTGGAGCTTTAAGATTTGATGGGCCCGTTGGATTTCAGACTTGCATGGGGCCTGTAGCCCTTTCGTTTCAGCCAATTTCTCCCATTTGGAATGGGTGTATTTATCCAGTGTCTGTAGCCCCATTGTATCTATGAGGTAACTAACTTGCTTTTGATTTTATGGACTCTTAGACCCTAGGACCTGAATTCCTTTGGTTTCCCTTCTTGCAGAAGCCTTGTTTTTGGTCTCCCAAGCTAACCTTGGGCTTAAGAGACCAGACAAGTGCCCTCTGGTGGCGAAAGGGAGCCTCTGGGATCTCTCAAGTGGGAACTCCTCTTCCCAAATCTGGGTGGAGGAGGGACCTTCCCTCCCTCCCTCCCTCCCTCCCTTCCTTCCTTCCCTTTCTTTCTTTTTTTTTTGACGGAGTCTCACTCTGTTGCCCAGTCTGGAGTGCAGTGGCACGATCTCGGCTCACTGCAACTTCCGCCTCCCGGGTTCAAGCAATTCTCCTGCCTCAGCCTCCCAAGTAGCTGGGACTACAGGTGCCTGCCACCATGCCCGGCTAATTTTTTGTATTTTAGTAGAGGTGGGGTTTCACCGTGTTGCCCAGGCTGGTCTTGAACTCCTGAGCTCAGGCAAGCCACCTGTCTTGGCCTCCTAAAGTGCTAGGATTATGGGCGTGAGCCACCGTGCCCAGCCTGGACATCCGTTTTCTGAAACCCAAGTAAATGGAATGTGCTGCCAGGGTTGAGAACCTCCGCTCGTGGAATGTATTGCATTTCCACCAGAAGCTCTGCTCCTAGGTGAGTCTGTCCCATTGTAGGTCTACAGGAAACATCTCATTGCAGTCTTCCTCTTCTGAATGAAATTTATTTAAATGTCTACTTATAAGTGTATAGATTTGTTTAATTATAAAAAAAGATCAAACATCATTTTAAAAATACAGATTATAGGCCAGCCATGGTGACTCAAAACTGTAATCTCAGCACTTTGGGAGGCTGAAGTGGGAGGATCGTTTGAGCCCAGGAGTTCAAGACCAGCCTGGCCAACATGGTGAAATCCCATCTCTACAAAACATACAAAAGTTAGCCGGGCATGGTGGTGCATGCCTGTAGTCGCAGCTACTCAGGAGGCTGAGGCAGGAGGATCGCTTGAATCTGGGAGGCGGAGGTTGCAGTGAGCCAAGGTCGCACCACTGCACTCCAGCCTAGGTGACAGAGTGAGCCTCTGTATCAAACAAACAAACAAACCAAAAGAAAAAAAGAAAAAAGAAAAGGAAGGAAGGAAATATATAGATTATAACAGGAGATCATATTCCTATTATGTGATTGGTGTATTAGTCTGTTGTCACACAGCTATAAAGGAATACCTGAAACTGGGTCATTTATAAGAAAAGAGGTTTAATTGGCTCACAGTTCTTCAGGCTGTACAGAAAGTATGGCTGGGGAGGCCTCAGGAAACTTACAATTATGGCAGAAGGTGAAGGGGAAGGAGGCATGGCTTACATGGCCAGGGCAGGAGGAAGAGAGAAGGGGGAGGTGCCATATCCTTTTTTTTCTTTTTTCTTTTTTTTTTTTTAAGTGCAGTAGCCCGATCTCAGCTCACTGCAGCCTCCACCTCTTGGGTTAAAGTGATTCTCCTGCTTCAGCCTCTGAAGTAGCTGGGATTACAGGTGCCAACCATCATGCCCAGCTAATTTTTGTATTTTTGGTAGAGACAGAGTTTCACCATGTTGGCCAGGCTGGTCTCGAACTCCTAACCTCAGGTGATCCACCCGCTTTTGCCTCCCAAAGTGCTGGGATTACAGGTGTGAGCCACTGCACCTGGCTGAGGGGCCACACACTTTTAAACACCCAGATCTTGTGAGAACTCATTCACATCATGAGAACAGCAAGGGGGAAATTCACCCCCATAATCCAATCACCTCCCACCAGGTCCCTTCTCCTGGGGATTACAATTCGACATGAGATTTGGGCAGGGACAGCCAGGCACAGTGGCTCGCGCCTGTAATCCCAACACATTGGGAGGCCGAGGCAGGCGGATCACGAGGTCAGGAGATCGAGACCATTCTGGCTAACATGGTGAAACTCTGTCTCTACTAAAAATAGAAAAAATTAGCCGGGTGTGGTGGCCGGCGCCTGTAGTCCCAGCTACTCAGGAGGCTGAGGCAGGAGAATGGCATGAACCTGGGAGGCGGAGCTTGCAGTGAGCCAAGATGGCGCCACTGCACTCTAGCCTGGGTGACAGAGCGAGACTGCATCTCAAAAAAAAAACAAAAAAAAAATTGAGATTTGGGCAGGGACACAAATCTAAACCATATCAACAGATAAAGATAAAAAGCTTTGATAATGCAAAGTGCAGGAGCAGGAGGAGGGCTATAGGGAAAGGGCCGTCCTCACTTTGTGTTGGAAAAAGGCACTGTCACTTGGTACCCTCTTTCTGCAGGGCAATACCTGTCCAAATCCAAACCTGGGCTCTTTTGTGATTCAGTTCATTTCTCACAAACAATCCTCGTCCAACAGTTGCTTGACTGTGCCCAAAGTGGTGTCATTTCAAAAAACCGAAAAGAATGTTCAAATACATCCATTGGACACTTGGTAAATAAATCATGAGACTTCTGCACTATGGCTGGATTGTCATGCTGCCTTTATAAAGAATGAGGCAGAGAACACCCTTAAATAGAATCGTCTGCCAGATACATCCGGTTGGAATAGCAAGCTGCAGAACCACATGCCTAGAATGATCTAACTTCTATGCTATACACATATGTCATAGAAGTATAGGTACATGTATATATATATACACACACACATATATACCTATATATACACACACACATATATCTATGTATAGGTTTAAGAGACAGGGTCAGCTGGGTGTGGTTGCTCATGCCTGTAATCCCAGCACTTTGGGAGGCCAAGGTGGGTGGATTACTTGTGGTCAGGAGTTCAAGACCAGCCTGGCCAACGTGGTGAAACCCCATTTCTACTAAAAATACAAAAATTAGCTGGACGTGGTGGCACATACCTGTAATCCCAGCCACTTGGGAGGCTCAGGCCCAAGAACCGCCTGAACCTGGGAGGCAGAGGTTGCAGTGAGCCGAGACTGTGCCACTGCACTCCAGCCTGGGCAACAGAGAGAGACTCCGTCTCAAACAAACAAACAAAAAACAACCTACCAAGTACAGGTCATTCAAGGTGGCTCATGCCTGTAATCCCAGCACTTTGGGAGGCCAAGGGAGGAGGATTGCTTGAGGCCAAGAGTTCAAGACCAGCCTGGGCAACATCCTGTCTCAAAAAAATAAAATTAGGCTGGGTGCGGTGGCTCACACCTGTAATCTCAGCACTTTGGGAGGCTGAGACAAGCAGATCGCTTGAGGTCAGGAGTTCGAGACCAGCCTGGCCAACATGATGAAACCCCATCTCTGCTAAAAAAAAATACAAAAATTAGCTAGACGTGGTGGCAGGCGCTTGTAATCCCAGGTGCTCAGGAGGCTGAGGCAGGAGAATCGCTTGAACTCAGGAGGCCGAGGTTGCATTGAGCCAAGATAGCACCACTATACTCTAGAACTGGGCGGTGGAGTGAGACTGTCTCAAAAAGAAAAAAAAAAAAAAAATGATGTGGCCATGGTCCTCTAAGAAGTCACAGCCACATTGGACCAGGAGGCACCTGCTTATTTTTCCTGTGCTGTAATGAGTAGAAGATAAGTAAGTTTCAGTAGCAGTTCCTTACGGAGGCATGAATAAATGAACAGCCAACAACAAGCAAATTCAGTGTGAGCAAAGTCAGTGGGCGGAACGTGGTATCTGGCCCCAGGAAATTTGCTACCCAAATATCACATCTAGAGTTTTTCTTAGTTTTCAAGATGTGTACTTGTAAGGTCATGAAATTTTGACTCCTGCTAATTCACTTTGCTGAGCCTCAGTTTCTCTATCTATAAAACAGAATAACAAGAGTATCTCAATGAAAATGTGATTTTGGGAGGCTGAGGCAGGCAGATCACCTGAGGTCAGGAGTTTGAGACCAGCCTGGCTAACATGGTGAAACCCCGTTTCTATTAAAAATACAACAATTCAGCCAGGCATGGTGGCATGCGCCTATAATCCCAGCTACTTGGGAGGCTGAGGCAGGAGAATCGCTTGAACCCGGGAGGCGGAGGTTGCAGTGAGCTGAGATCACGCCATTGCACTCCAGCTTGGGCCACAAGAGTCAAACTCCATCTCAAAAATATATATATATATATATATATATATATATATGATTATGAAGATTAACTGAGACAAAGCATACAAAGTGCTTAGCATTGTGCACTCAATAAATGTTAATGGGCCAGGCGCGGTAGTTCACACCTATAATCCCAGCACTTTGGGAAGTTGAGGTGTGTGGATCACCTGAGGTCAGGAGTTCAAGACCAGCATGGCCAACATGGTGAAACCCCGTCTCTACTAAAAACATGAAATTAGCCAGGCAAGTGGCCGGCACCTCTAACCCCAGCTACTTAGGAGGCTGAGGCAGAAGAATCACTTGAACCTGGGAGGCAGAGGTTGCAGTGAGCTGAGATCGAGCCACTGCACTCCAACCTGGACGACAGAGTGAGGTTCCGTCTCAAAAAATAACAATAAAAATGGCCGGGTGTGGTGGCTCACACGGGTAATCTCAGTATTTTGGGAGGCTGAGGCAGGCAGATCACAAAGTCAAGAGATCAAGACCATCCTGGCTAACATGGTGAAACCCCGTCTCTACTAAATATACAAAAATTAGCCAGGTGTGGTTGCGGGCGCCTGTAGTCCCAGCTACTTGGGAAGCTGAGGCAGGAGAATCACTTGAACCTAGGAAGTGGAGGTTGCAGTGAGCCAAGATCACACCACTGCACTCCAGCCTGGAAAAAGAGCGAGACTTTGTCAAAAAAAAAAAAAAAAAAAAAGAAAAAAAAAGAAAAAAAGAAAACTCAAAAAACAATAAAAACAAATGTTAATGTGCCAGCAGGGTGGCTCACACCTGTAATCTCAGCACTCTGAGATGCTCTGGTGGGAGAATCACTTGAGGCCTGGAGTTCAAGACCAGCCTGAGCAACATAGCAAGACCCTCATTTTCCAAAAAAAAAAAAAAAGAAATAAAGGATAATTAGCCAGTCATGGTGGTGCGCACCCATAGTCCTAGCTACTCAGGAGGCTGAGGTGGAAGCTCACTTGAACTCAGTAGCTGGAGGCTGCAGTGAGTTATCACTGTGCCATTGTACTCCAGTCTGAGTGATAGAATGAGACCTTGCTTCTAAAAATAAACAAATGATAATGATGACCATTATTGCTATTATTTTTCTTTCTTTTCTTCTTTCTTTCTTTTTTCTTTTTTCCTTCCTTCCTTCCTTCCTTCCTCCCTTCCTTCCTTCCTTCCTTCCTCTTTCTTTCTTTCTTTTTTTAGACAGGGTCTTGCTCTGTCACCCAAGCTGGAATGCAGCGGCCCAATCTTCGCTCACTGCAAGCTCTGCCTCCTGGGTTCAAGTGATTCTCCTGCCTCAGCATCCTGAGTAGCTGAGATAACAGGCACCCGCCACCACTCCTGGCTAGTTTTTGGCATTTTTAGTAGAGATGGGGTTTTGCCATGTTGGCCAGGCTGGTCTTGAACCCCTGGCCTCAAGTGATTCACCCTCCTTGGCCTCCCAAAGTGCTGAGATTACAGGTGTAAGCTACCAGGCCTGGCCTATTGCTATTCTTTTTTTCTTTACTAATAATGTAATTCACATATGTCATTATTAAGTTATTCAACTACAAAGCGAGGTCTCCCATAAGACTGTGGGCTCCTTGAAGGTAATGTCTGTCTTAGCCCTCTTTGTCTCTACCATAAACAGAACCAACTTATGACCAGGAGTGGGGTAGAGAGAGAGAGAGAGAGAGAGAGAGAGAGAGACAGAGACACATCCCTGTCCACAGTGCTGAATCTTCATGGCCTGCGAGTGCTTGGGTGTTTCCTGTGCTGCTTCCTCTCCAACCTGTATCTCACCAGACCTTTTTGTTTTTTGTTTTTTGAGACGGAGTCCCGCTGTCTCGCCCAGGCTGGAGTGCAGTGGCGCGATCTCGGCTCGCTGCAAGCTCCGCCTCCCGGGTTCACTCCATTCTCCTGTCTCAGCCTCCCCAGTAGCTGGGACTACAGGCGCCCGCCAGCACGCCCGGCTAATTTTTTTGTATTTTTAGTAGAGACAGGGTGAACCTTTTTGTATTTTTAGTAGAGACGGGGTTTCACCATGTTAGCCAGGATGGTCTTGATCTCCTGACCTCGTGATCCGCCCATCTCGGCCTCTCAAAGTGCTGGGATTACAGGCGTGAGCCACCGCGCCCGGCCACCAGACCTTTTTACTTGCATTTACAAAGACATTTATGCAAGCATAAAAAATGCTGGCCTCTAGTTCTAGCTACACAGGAGGCTGAGGTGGGAAGATGCCTTGAGCTCAGGAGGCAGAGGCTTCCAATAAGCTGAGATTGTGCTACAGCACTCAGCCTGGGCAACAGAGCGAGACCCTGTCTCAAAATAAACAAATAAATAAAATAAAATAAAAAATAAGAATTTTAAAAATAAAAATGTAGCTCTGTCAAGAATGTTCTTTCTTCCTTTGTGTATCTGCTTGGTGTCTTCTTGGTCATCCATTGAGGTTTGCTTAAGCCTCATTTCTAGAAAGCTTCTCCCAGTCTACCTGTTTGTATCTCCAGCATCGGTCCCATTCATTCATTTATTCATTCATTCAAATCGTCTTTCATTCATCCATTATTTATTTGAGAACCTATCACGTTCTAGGCCTTTGTTGAGTATAAATTAATATAAATAAATATAAATAAGAAACTGTCCCTCAAAAACTTGCAGCCTTGTTAGGGAGACAGATGCTTAAATAAGTCATTACAATGTAGTGTAATGAGAGCAACAAGCAAGATAACCCAGGGCACCATGAGAGTGGGGAGAAGATCCCCTAAGCTAGCCTGGGGAAATCAAGGAAGGCTTCTTGGAGGAGGTGAAGAGGTCTGGGCTGAATTTTGAAGGAAGAATTAAGATAATAAGTGAAAAGTGGAAAAGGGTAGAGAGCAAGATGAAGCTGGGAGGAACAGATTGCTGAGGCAAAGAAGGACAAAGTGAACACAGTTCAGCCAAGGAACTGCAGAGTTCAGAGGAGAGGGGCGGGACTCTTTTTTTTTTCCTTATTAAAAACCTGTACTTTTGCAGTACATAAATTGTACAAAAATTCAACCATGCAAAAATCAGGAGATAAAAATCATCTGAGGCGGGCGGATCACCTGAGGTCAGAGTTTGAGACCAGCCTGGCCAACTTGGTGAGACCCCCGTCTCTAGTAAAAATGCAAAAATTAGATGGACATGGTGGCGGGCACCTGTAATCCCAGCTACTTGGGAGGCTGAAGAGGAAGAACCCAGGAGATGGAGGTTGCAGTGAGCCGAGATCGCACCACTGCACTCCAGCCTGGGCAACAGAAAGACTCTGTCTCGAAAAAAAAAAAAAAAATCTGTGATTCCACTCACGCAGATAAGTGTTCATGTTAGCATGTATTCATTCCAGCATTTTTTTCTATACAATATGGCATTGGATATATGCTTTTCCTATTACCAAAGCAATAGTATATTGTACATAAGATATTGTTTTATTTGCACGCCATCAGATATTCTATGGCAGGGGTCGGCAAACTTTTTCAGTAAAGGTCCAGAAAGTAAATACATTTGGCTTTGCAGGTTACATGTTCTTTGTAGCAGCTACTCAACCCTGCTCTTTTAGTGCAAAAACAGCCACAGGCGATACGTAAATGAGTAAGTGTGGCTGTGTTCCAATAAAAGTTTATTTACAGTCCCTGAAATTGGAATTTCATATAGTTTTCATGTCTTTTGATTTTTTAACCATTTTTTAAAAAGTAGACACTATTCTTAGCTCACAGACTGAATAAAAACAGGTGGGGGTGGGGGCTACATTCAGCCTGCAGGCAGTCGTTAACCAACTGCTCTGCTACGTTTTTTTCTGGCTGCATCGCACTGCATTTCATAAATGCACCATTGTTTACTTAAATCATCCCTTTTTGCTAATATTTGAATGGCTTCAATATTTTGCATTTCTGGAAAGCTGGGACAGAAAGCACCTTTGAAGTCCGGGGACGGTGGCTCATGGCTGTAATCCCAATACTTTAGGAGGATGAGGTGGGAGGATGGCTTAAGCCCAGGAGTTCGAGACCAGCCTGGGCAACATAGGGAGATTCCCATCTCCACAAAAAAGAAAGGAAAGAGGGAAGGATGGGAGGGAGGGAGGAAGGGAGGAAGGCAGGAAAGACAGAAGAAATCTTTGTGGCCCAATCTTTGGGTACACCCTTGACTAAATTCCTGGATGCAAAATTGTTGGTTCAAAGAGTAAACACAATTTAATATGTTTCTTCTTCTTCTTCTTTTTTTTTTTTTTTTTGAGATGGAGTCTCCTTCTGTCACCCAGGCTGGAGTGCATTGGTGCCATCTCAGCTCACTGCAACCTCTGCCTCTCAGGTTCAAGCGATTCTCCTGCTTCATCCTCCTGAGTAGCTGGGATTACAGGTGCCTGTCACCATGCCTGGCTAATTTTTGTAGTTTTTAGTAGAGATGGGGTTTCACCATATTGGCCATGCTGGTCTCGAACTCCTGACCTAAGTTGATCCACCTGTCTCGGCCTCCCAAAGTGCTGGGATTACAGGTGTGAGCCACCACACCTGGCCTGTGTTTTTGTTTTTAACAAATTAACAAATTATTAAAAATATTAAAAAGCTTAAAGGCTAGGCATGGTGGCTTATGCCTGTAATCCCAGCAGTTTGGGAGGCTGAGGCAGGAGGCTCACTTGAGCCCAGGAGTTTGAGACCAGCCTAGGCAACATAGCAAGACCCCATTTCTATAAAAAAAAAGTAAATAAAAATAGAAAAAAGCTTACAGAATAAAGATATAAGGAAAGAAAAGACGGGGCATGGTGGCTCACACTTGTAATACCATCACTTTGGGAGGCCGAGGTGGGAGGATCACTTGAGCTCAGGAGTTCAAGACCAGCTTGGGCAACAAGGTAAAACCTGGTCTCTACAACAAACACACACACACACAAAAAATTAGCTGGGTGTGGTGGCACTTGCCTATAGTCCCAGCTACTTGGGAGGGTGAGGTGGCAGGATAACTTGAGCCCAGGAGGCGGAGGTTGCAGTGAGCTGAGATCATGCCACTGCACTCCAGCCTGGGCGACAGCCAGACCTTGTCTCAAATATATATATATACGTATATATATATATACACACACACATATATATATATATAATATATGGTCCCATATGCCTTTCCAAAGCCTTATTTCTCATTATCAAGAAGCAAAATCTATTTCTTCTTCATCTGAACTTGGTCAGGACCTTGTGACTGCCACAGTGAACAGAATATGGGAGAAATTACTTCCAAAACTAAGCCGTGAAAGGTGATCTGATTTCCACCTGTCTCCCTTTCTTTCCAGATGCTTGGCCTTGAAACTCAGCTGCCATACTGTGAGGAAGCCCAAGCCAGCCACATAAAGAGATCCATGTGGAGAGGGACCGAGGACCCACCTACAAGGAGCATCCTCTTACTCACATGGGACGGAGGGATGGAGGGAGCCTTGAATGATCCAAACCCTGGCTTTCCAGCTGAGGTTCCAGACAAAAAGGAGCAGAGACAAGCTGTCATCATGGATGTTCTGTGTCTGAATTCCTGACTCATTCGACTGTATCCATAATAAATGGTTGCTCTATGGCACTGAATTTTGGGGTAGGCATAAAAAGTGGAGCAGCTTATAAGTCTGAAGTCATAAAAACGGGTGCAGCCAATGAGCGTGGAAGTCAGGGTTTGAACGTAGGCATCAAAGACTCTTTCCACTACATTTCCCCACTACCCCACTCTTGCTGTGTGGTGAAACAGCAGCATCATCACATTTATCCGCCTCCTCTCCCCCTGCCTGGGACCTCTGACTAATCTCAAGAGCACTGATTTTTATTTGGAAAAGAAAAATCAGAATTCAAAGGAAATTGTTCACAGAGCGTGTAAAAGCCTTTCCCAGTGACAGCTGCAGTTCGTTTCACAAAAAAGAGCCACCAGCCCACTTACGGCAGCCCCCCTCCCCACCCCCAACAAGTGAGAAAACCTGAGTCAAACAAAAGTAATGAGAACGTCTGTTCATCTCTACCGCCCATGCTGTTTGCTTATATCACAAAGTCTCCAAGGATCTGCTAAGCTAGGCCTTGTTTTTTTTTTTTTTTTTTTTTCTTTTGAGACAGGGACTCACTGTGTCGCCAAGCCTGGAGTGTAGTGGCGCCGTCAGAGCTCACTGCAGCCTCGAACTCCTGGAGTCAAGCAATCGTCCTGCTTCAGCCTCTCGAGTAACTAGGACTACAGGCAGGCACCACCACACGTGGCTAATTTTATTTTTTGAGACAGAGTCTCGCTCTGTCACCCAGGCTAAAGTGCAGTGGTACAATCTCAGCTCACTGCAATCTCCACCTCCCAGGTTTGAGCAATTCTCCTGCCTCAGCCTCCCGAATAGCTGGGATTACAGGCACCTGCCATCATGCCTGGCTAATGTTTGTATTTTTAGTAGAGATGGGGTTTCACCATTTTGGCCAGGCTGTCTGGAACTCCTGACCTCAAATCAGCCACCCACCTTGGCCTCCCAAAGTGCTGGGATTACAGGCATTAGCTGCCACGCCCGGCCATGCTTTGCTAATTTTTTTTTTTTTTTTTTTTTTTTGAGACGGAGTCTCGCTCTGTTGCCCAGGCTGTAGTGCAGTGGTGCGATCTCGGCTCACTGCAAGCTCCGCTTCCTGGGTTCATGCCATTCTCCTGCCTCAGCCTCCCGAGTAGCTGGGACTAGAGGCAGCCACCACCATGCCTGGCTAATTTTTTATATTTTTAGTAGAGAAGGGGTTTCACCGCATTAGCCAGCATGGTCTCGATTTCCTGACCTCGTGATCTGCCCCCTTCAGCCTCCCAAAGTGCTGGGATTACAGGTGTGAGCCATCGCGCCCGGCACTTTGCTAATTTAAAAAAAAATTTTTTGTAGAGACGGTGTCTCGTTATGTTGCCCAGGCTGGTCTTGAACTCCTGGGCTCATGGGAGCCTCTGCCCTCAGCCTCCTAAGTAGCTGGGACTATCGGCACAGCCGCTATACCGAAGCACTGTCTTTTGTATACCTACCTTGCCTCCCTCCAAATAACTTTTCAGCAGGCATGGATATAAACCCACGTCTTCAGACTTGAGAGAAAAGTTTAGCTGAATGTGAATCTGTTTTCTTTCCTCTGGGCCTGTGGATCAAATAGGACTCATTGCACAATGGAAAAAAAAAACAAATCAACAACCCCAAACTAAGCTGTTTAAAACACATTCGGCCAGGCACAGGGGCTCACACCTCTAACCCCAGCACTTTGGGAGGCCAAGGCGGGAGGATTGCTTGAGCCCAGGAGGCAGAGGTTGCAGTGAGCTGAGATGGCACCACTGCACTCCAGCCTGGGTGACAGTGAGACTCTGTCTCAAAAAAATAAAATAAAATTTAAAAAACATTTAAAACAACAGGGCCGGGCGCGGTGGCTCACGCTTGTAATCCCAGCACTTTGGGAGGCCGAGGCGGGCGGATCACGAGGTCAGGAGATCGAGACCACGGTGAAACCCCGTCTCTACTAAAAATACAAAAAAATTAGCCGGGCGTGGTGGCGGGCGCCTGTAGTCCCAGCTACTCGGAGAGGCTGAGGCAGGAGAATGGCGTGAACCCGGGAGGCGGAGCTTGCAGTGAGCCGAGATCGGGCCACTGCACTCCAGCCTGGGTGATAGAGCAAGACTCCGTCTCAAAAAAAAAAAAATAAATAAATAAAAAAAATAAATAAATAAAACAACAACAAAAAACGTCGTTATGTACACAGTGGGGAAGTTCCGATGTTGTTAGACTGAGGACGTGGCTGGATCCAGGGACTCACTTAATGAAACCATCAAGACTCAGAATCCCTGCATTTCGGCCAGGCACAGTGGCTCACGCCTGTAATCCTAGCACTTTGGGAGGCTGAGACAGGTGGATCACCTGAGGTCAGAAGTTTGAGACCAGCCTGGCCAACAGGTGAAACCCCGTCTCTACTAAAAATACAAAAATTAGCCGGACGTGGCAGTGGGCGCCTGTAATCCCAGCTACTTGGGAGGCTGAGGCAGGAGAATCACTGGAAACCGGGAGGTGGAGGTTGCAGTGAGCAAAGACTGCGCCATTGCACCCCGGCCTGGGCAACAAGAGCAAAACTCCATCTCAAAAAAACAACATTAGAGAAAGTCAGGAGCGGTGGCTGATGCCTATAATCCCAGCACTTTGGGAGGCCAATGCAGGAGGATCACTTGAGGTCAGCAGTTTGAGACCAATCTGGGCAACATAGCAATATACCATCTCTACAAAAAAAATTAAAAAATTTTAAATTAGCTGAGCATAGTGGCATGCATCTGTGGTCCCAACTACTTGGGAGGCTGAGGCAGGAGGATCCCTGGAGCCTAGTGAGTGGAGGCTGCAGTAAGCTGTGATTGTGTCACTGCACTCTAGCCTGGGCAACACACTGAGACCCTGTCTCTCTCTCTCTTTTTTGTTTTTTTTTTTGCTTTTTTTGAGATGGAGTTTCACTCATGTTGCCCAGGCTAGAGTGCAATGGTGTGATCTTGGCTCACTGCAACCTCCACCTACCAGGTTCAAGTGATTCTCCTGCCTCAGCCTCCCAAGTAGCTGGGATTACAGGCATGCGCCACCATACCTGGCTACCTTTGTATTTTTAGTAAAGACAGAATTTCTCCACGTTGGCCAGGCTGGTATCAAACTCTTGACTTCAGGTGATCTGCCCACCTTGGCCACCCAAAGTGCTAGGATTACATGCATGAGCCACCATGCCCAGCCTGACCCTGTCCCAAAAAAAAAAAAAAAAAAGATGCTTGAGAAAATGCTAAGTGCCAAGTGAAATGTCAAATGGCACATCTCTTTCCCACCTCCCCCATCAGAGTAGCTATGACAGCACTATCGAGTGTTGGCTAGAGCATGAGGATTGGCCACACACAGATGATCAAGTGTAAACAGAAGCATCCTTTTGGAAAGTCAATCTGACAATATTTCTCAAAGATTTAAATCCTTACTGCTAGAAATCCCTAGAAATCAATACAGGGGTGCCCAAGGATGTATGTGCAAGTGACAATTGACAAAGGATTATTTGTGAAAATGAAACAGTGGAAACCCCCTAACAGTTCATCTTTGCACTGTAGAATGCCACATAGGACTGTGCCACCATTAAAGTCAGAGCAGTATGGACAGACATAAGGTGCTCTCCAAGATTTATTAAATACAAAGAGCAAAATGCAAAATATGCACACGGTATGACCCCATTTTTGGAAAAAAGAGAATATTTGAGAGACAATAGAATGCAATGTTTGTGAATAGACTCTGGAACCAGGCTGCCTGGGTTTCAATCCCAGCTCTTTTTCTCTGAAGCTGTGTGACTTTGGGGAAGTTACTTTACCTCTCTGGGCCTGAGTTTTCTCCTCTGTAAAGTAGAGCTAATAATAGAGTTTGCCTCATGGGGTTTTTTGAAGATTAAATAAATGAATCCATGTAAAGTGCTTAGAATAGTGCCTGCTATGAAGCAAAATGCCCAACTAGTGTTAGCTATTAGCCCTATGCATATATATACATAAATGGAGAGACAGAGAGAGAGAGAGAGAGAGAGAGAGAGATTTTAAGGATGTGCTCCAAACTGTAGACAGTGGAAGCTGGTGAAAAGGGACTCCACATTTTGCTAAAATCCGGATTGCTAAAATATTTCACAATAAACATAGATTCATGTATTACTTGGGTGATATTTTTAATACTCTCCACTTCCAAATCCCCAACCATGATGTCAGTTAATGTTTTTCCTTCTGTGGAATATTCTCATTCTGCATGAGACAGGGCGGAGTCTAGCATAACCATTGTGCAGTTGGAGAAAGGTAAGCTGCTGGAGGTTAAGCCATTTGTCCACCTTCAGCCTTAGACTCCCTGGTCAGCGTAGCCCCACACACAGAACCTTGTTTTCCTCCAACTCCACTCCATCCCATCTCTACCACGGGGTTCAGTCCTCTGTTGCCTTTATGACTTTAAAGTGTGTTTCTTCCTTCTTTAGGCTGTGCAAAGACCTCTCACTCAAAATGTCTCATGCCTTTCTCTTGCCAGCCCTAGCAAGTAGACAATATTATGACCTCATTTTTCAGATGAGGACACTGAGGCACAGAGTGGTATAGTAGTGTGCCTAGGGTCACACAGCTAATAAGGGGCAGAGCTGGGCTTCAAACTCACTTCTTTCTGATGTCAAGGCTTGTGTTCTTTCAAAATTTAATCAGTCATATATGCACACAGTTCTTTCAAAATTTAAATAAGTCAGGTGTGCACACAGTTACTGCAGGTGCCCATCCATCCAAGAAAACCTCCTAGCAGGAAGCCCCTGCGAGGCAGAAGCCTCTCTGCTGCCAGTGCTGTGATCTTGCAACAGCCTTGGAGTCTTGCCTCCAGATCTGCAGGGCTCTCTGGGGAGTGCTGGCCTGGACCCACATCCAAGCTTGTGTCTGGGTCAGACTGTCCCAGCCAATAGGGCAGTCTGGAAGGTCAAATACGAAGGGAGCCAGGGACTATGTTGAGCGACTGGCCGCTCTCCCAGCAACAAGCTCTGGGAGAGCAAGCGCCGGAGGTCTGAATGAGTCAGCATAGTGGGAAGTGGAAATGATGACTCAGCTCTGGGCCCTGATTTGCCTCTTCTTTGTCTAAGACATGAGTCATCGCCTTTATGCCCTTAATTTTCAGACTTCAAACTCATCCTAGCAATGTAGAGGAAGCAGATGAGGGAAAGCTCCCTGCAGCATGGGCTGTGCCCCCAGGAGCCCCCGAGTTTAAATTCAGTCTCTGTTACTTACTAATCACAGGATGTTGGCAAATCGCTGAGCCTGCATACCCCCATCTGTCAAATGGGGGGCATGATTCCTTCACCTGATCAGTGCCAGGCACTGGGGAGATGATAGTAAATGACGCAGACAAAATTCCTGCCCCCACAAAGCTTACATTCTGGCGAGGAAAAACAACAACGAACAAATCTATACGTATAACGTAAGGCCAGCTGGTGGCGAGCATGGTGAAGAAAAATTAAACGGGTGAGGTGTAGAAGTAAGAGAAGGTAAGAAGATTGGATGAGAAAGTCCCTCTAGAGTGTCTGGCACAGGGCCTTACACAGGCTAGGGCTTCAATAAATAAGTACAAATTGTCCTCTTTGTGGTTTAGGAATTAAAGGGCACATGGCTTTTAGGACTGAACAGACCTCCGCTCCCTGGAGGAGATGCAAGGTGGATGATCTCACACTGAGTTCCAGCACTGGGTCAAGGATTCCAGGTCCAGGGCAGTGAGAAAAAAGACGCTCAGCTTTTATATATATATAATGTATACATATTTTATATATATATAATTATATATATAAAATATGTACACATATTATATATATAAAATATGTACACATATTATATATATAAAATATGTACACATATTATATTATAAAATATGTATACATATATGTATAAAATATGTATACATATTGTATATATAAAATATGTATACATATTGTATATATAAAACATGTACACATATTACATATATAAAATATGTATACATATTATATATAAAATATGTGTGTGTGCATATATATAGAATGGGTGCATTATATAGAATACACATATATAATATATTATGTATACGTATTATGTATAATATATATAATATGTGTGTGTGTATATATAGATATATATATATATATGTATATATAGATATATAGATATATATATATATAGAATGGGCGCAGTGGCTCATGCACGCCTGCAATCCCAACCCTTTGGGAGGCTGAAGTGGGAGGATCCCTTGAGACCAGAAGTTTGAGGCCAGCCTAGGCAACATAGGGAAACGCCCCCCATCTCTACAAAAATTAAAGAAAATTAGCTGGGCATGGTGATGTGTGCCTGTAGTCCCAGCTACTCAGGAGGCAGAGACAGGAGGATCACCCAAGCCCAAGAGTCTGAGGTTGCAGTGAGCTATGATGACACCACTGCACTCCAGCCTGGGCAACAGAGGGAGACCCCATCTCCAAAAATAAATAAATAAGTAAATAAATAGTTTTTATTGAAGTGAAACTCGCATAACATAAAATTAACCATTAACCATTTTAAACTCAACAATGTAATGGCATTTAGTGTATTCACAATGCTGTGCAACCACCCACGCCACCTCTATCTAGTTCCAAGACATTTTCGGCACCCAAAAGGAAGCCCTGTGTCAAGTAAGCAGTCACTCCTCATTCATCCTGCTCCCTAGTCCCTGACAACTAATCTGCTTTCTGTATGTTGGTTTACATTCTATTCTGGATGTTTCACAGAAGTGGGATCATGCCATGTGTGACTTTGTGCGTCTGGTTTCTTTCACTAAATATAATGTTTTTCGTTTTTGTGTTTTGAGACAGGGTTTCTCTCCCATTGCCCAGGCTGGAGTGCGGTGGCACACTCTTGGTTCACTACAAGCTCCGCCTCCCTGGCTCAAGAGATCCTCCTGCCTCAGCCTCCAGAGTAGCCGGGACTACAGGCGTGCACCACCACACCTGGCTAATTTTTCAAATTTGTTTTTTGTGTTCTTTGTAGAGACAGAGTTTCACCATGTTGGCCAGGCTGGTCTTGTACTCTTGACCTCAAGTGGTCCTCCCTCCTGGGCCTCCCAAAGTGCTAGGATTACAGGCATGAGCCACCGGCCTGGCTGAGTATAATGTTTTTGAGGCTGTTTCACGTTGTAGTATGCATCAATTCTTTGTTGCTTCTTATAGTTGAATAATAATCCATCGTGTGGATATACCATCTGTGTTTATTCATTCATCAGTTGAAGTGGTTTTTAAAATTTTAAACTTTTTTTGGTTTTGTTTTGAGACAGAGTCTCACTCCCTGTCGCCCAGGCTGTAGTGCAGTGTCTTAATCATAGCTCAGTGCAACCTTGACCTCCCACCTCAAGCAATCCTGCCTCACCTTTCTGGGACCACAGGTGCACACCACCATGCCCAGCTAAATTTCTAATTTTTTGTAGAGATGGGGTCTCGCCATGTTGCCCAGGCTGGTCTCGACCTCCTGGCCTCAAGTGGTCCTCTCACCTTGGCCTCCTAAAGCGCTGGGATCACAGGCCTGAGCCACTGCACCCAGCCCATTTCACCCTCTTGATGCTTTGCTTGCCTGGTCCTACTCCCAGCCCTGTGAGATGACGTCAGGAATCACTGGGAGGGAGAGGGAGTGAAGGGGACAGGAAGGCCAGAACCAGCAAAAGGTGCAGATTATTGTGCGCAAATGGGGCTCCTCTGGGAGACCGTGAGGAGTATGTGTCGTGCAGCCCCAGTGGAGGGTGGGGAGCCTGGGGCATTTATCCAAACAACTCCTAACCTGACTGGTCGAGGTGGCCCTCGGGACTGGAACTCCCCCGACATTTCCAGGGTGAGCCTGTGTTTGGTTGAGCTGAAGAGGGCCCCCAGGTGGAGAAGCAGAGCGATTCGGGCCCCTGAAATAGGAAGTGCTGAGTCAACTGGAAACCATCTCTTCTGCAGCTGCAGGTGAGCGCAGGTGAGCGAGGGGATACAGGTAGCATCATCAGCCCCTACGGGCACTTACGCGATGCTTGGGAGCTTTACAAATATCAGTTCACTGCCTTTTTTTTTTTTCGAGATTGAGTTTTGCTCTGTTGGCTGGAGTGCAGTGGCACAATCTCAGCTCACTGCAACCTCCGCCTCCCGGGTTCAAGCGATTTTCCTGGCTCAGTCTCGCAAGTAGTTGGGACTACAGGTGTGCACCACCATACCAGGCTAATTTTTGTATTTTTAGTAGAGGCGGGATTCCACCATATTGGCTAGGCTGGCCTCGAACTCATGACCTCAGGTGATCCACCCGCCTCAGCCTCCCAAAGTGCTGGGATTACAGGTGTGAGCCACTGTGCCCAGCACAGTTCACTGACTTATTGTGACAGCCCTATAAAACAGGTATTGTCATTCTCCCCATTTTAAAGATGAAGAGGCTGGGTGCGGTGGCTCATGCCTGTAATCCCAGCACTTTGGGAGGCTGAGGCGGGTGGTTCACGAGGTCAGGAGTTCAAGACCAGCCTGGCCAATATGGTGAAACCCTATCTCTATTAAAAATACAAAAATTAGCCAGGCGTGGTGTCGTGCGCCTGTAGTCTCAACTACTCGGGAGACTGAGGCAGAGGAATCACTGGAACTCGGGAGGTAGAGATTGCAGTGAGCCGAGATTGCACCACTGGACTCCAGCCTGGGCAACAGAGCAAGACTCTGTCTCAAAAATAAACAAGTAAATAAATAATTAAAAAAAATAAAGATGAAGAAACTGAGGCCAATAACGTATCCAAGATCACGCAGCGAGTCGACTTCAGAGCAGGATTTAAACCCAGGAAGTCTGTGCTCCCATGACCGTGCACTGCTCTTTTTTTTGTTTTGTTTTGTTTTTTTTTTTTGAGACGGAGTCTCGCTCTGTCGCCCAGGCTGGAGTGCAGTGGCGCAATCTCGGCTCACTGCAAGCTCCGCCTCCCGGGTTCACGCCATTCTCCTGCCTCAGCCTCTCTGAGTAGCTGGGACTACAGGCGCCGGCCACCACGCCCGGCTAATTTTTTGTATTTTTAGTAGAGACGGGGTTTCACCGTGGTCTCGATCTCCTGACCTCGTGATCCGCCCGCCTCCGCCTCCCAAAGTGCTGGGATTACAAGCGTGAGCAACCGCGCCCGGCCCCATGCACTGCTCTTGTCCACTCAGTTTTGCTTCCTTTCATGCTTTCCATGGGCACCAACTCCATCTGCAGACACCATGCCCACTATCCAGTTAGGGTGGCCAAATTTAGCAAATAAAAATCAGGATGCCCAGTGAAATGTGAATTTCGGAAAAACAATCAACAATTTCTTTAGTATTTTTTTAAGAGGTAAAATATTGTGTGGGAGATACTTACACTAAAAAATAATTGGCTATTTACCTGAAATTCAAATGTAACTGGGCGTCCTGCATTTTATCTGGAAACCACATTCCCTCTCCTCACTATTCTCCTAGGGTGGAACTAGAAGCTGGTGGGAGGGGTTAGAAGAAGCCCCCCATTGTTCTTTCCATTTTGTTTGTTTGTTTGTTTGTTTGTTTTTTGAGATGGAGTCTTGCTCTGTCACCCAGGCTGGAGTGCAGTGGCGCAATCTCGGCTCACTGCAAGCTCCGCCTCCCGGGTTCACGCCATTCTCCTGCCTCAGCCTCTCCGAGTAGCTGTGACTACAGGCGCCCGCCACCACGCCCGGCTAATTTTTTGTATTTTTAGTAGAGACGGGGTTTCATCGTGGTCTCGATCTCCTGACCTCGTGATCCGCCCGCCTCGGCCTCCCAAAGTGCTGGGATTACAAGCGTGAGCCACCGCGCCCGGCTGTTTGTTTTTGTTTTTGAGACAGAGTCTCACTCTGTCGTCCAGGCTGGAGTGCAGTGGTGCAACTTCGGCTCACCACGACCTCCGCCTCCCAGGTTCAAGCGATTCTCCTGCCTCAGCCTCCCAAGTAGCTGGGATTACAGGCACGTGCCATCATGCCCGGCTAATTTTGTGTATTTTCAGTAGAGACGGGGTTTCACCATGTTGGCCAGGCTGATCTCGAACTCCTGACGTCAAGTGATCTGCCCGCCTCAGCCTCCCAAAGTGCTGGGATTACAGGCATGAGCCACCATGTCCAGCTCTTTCCACGTGCTATTAAAGCTCCACCTCCCTTTTTCTTTTTCTTTTCCTTTCTTTTCTTTTTTTTTAATTGAGACAGAGTCTTGCTCTGTTGCCCATGCTGGAGTGCAGTGGAGTGATCTCAGCTCACTGTAGCCTCTGCTTCCTGGGCTCAAGTGATCCTCCCACCTCAGCCTCCTGAGTAGCTGGGACCACAGGTGCATGCCACCATGCCCGGCTAGTTTTTGTATTGTTTTGTAGAGATATGGTCTCCCCATGTTGCCCAGGCTGGGCTCAAGCAGTCCTGCTGCCTCAACTTCCAAAAGTGCTGAGATTACAGACGTGAGCCACCACGCCCAGCCAAGTTCAGATTTTTTTTATTTTTATTTTTATTTTTTTGAGATGGAGTCTCACTCTGTTGCCCAGGATGGAGTGCAATGGCGCTATCTCACTGCAACCTCTACCTCCCAGGTTCAAGCCATTCTCCTGCATCAGCCTCCCAAGCAGCTGGGATTACAGGCGTCCACCACCAAACCTGGCTAATTTGTATTTTTAGTAGAAATGGGGTATCCCCATGTTGGTCAGGCTGGTCTTGAACTCCTGACCTCAGGTGATCTGCCTGCCTCGGCCTCCCAAAGTGCTGGGATTACAGGCATGAGCCCCCGCGCCCGGCCCTCAGCTCAGCTTTTTAAGGTGGATTTGATATAACAGCTCTGTATTACTTAAGAGAACACAAGCCACCGTAACAAAGAAACCCTCAAAAGGACAAAAAAAAAAAAAAAAAAAAACTCGAAAACAAAGAAATCCCCAAATCTCAGTGGCCTAACACAAGAAGAATTTATTTCTTGCTTATGTAAAGTCCAAAATTGGTATTCTTGATAGGCAGGTGACTCTCTTCCATTACCTGATCCAGGGACCCAGGCTCCTGCTTGCTTAGGGCTCTGCTTTCACCATCAGGATGAGTAAAATGCAGGAACATAGAGGTCAGCCCAGGAGGTGGCTACTAGCAAGACCACTAGCAAGGGGTTGGGGGAATGCCTCTCTTTGCCTTCCTTTGGCCAAGATCCAGTCACAAGCCTACCCTCAACAGCTAGGGATGCTGGGAAATGTAGTTCAGCCACACACCAAGGAGAAGGCCAGGGACAGCCTTTGGCCAAGTTGGAGGCCCTGAGTGATCTGAGTCTGAGCTCACACCACCTTCCTCATTCACTATGCTGTAGGTACATTGATTCCTATAGTTCCCCCAAATGAAAACCTCTTCCCGACCTCAGCTTTTGCCCTGGCTGTTCCTTCTGCCCAAAATGCCCTTCTCCTCTGTCCACCTGGCTGGTTCCTTCCCGTTCTTCAGGTCTCAGCATGGGGATCCTCTTCTAAGAAGCCTCTTATGAACGTGCCATCAAAAAAAGAGCCCTTCAGTCCAGGCTCAGTGGCTCCTGCCTGTAATCCCAGCACTTTGGGAGGTCAGGGGTTCCAGACCAGCCTGGCCAACATGGTGAAACCCTGTCTCTACTAAAAATACAAAAATGAGCCTGGCGTGGTGGTACACACCTGTAACCCCAGCTACTTGGGAGGCTGAGACAGGAGAATCGCTTGAACCTGGAGGCAGAGGTTGCGGTGAGTGGAGATCACACAGCTGCGCTCCAGCCTGGGTGAAAGAGTGAGACTCTATCTCAAAAAAAAAAAAAAAAAAAAAAAAAAAAAAAAAATATATATATATATATATATATATATATATATATGCACACATGTATACGAAACAGGCCAGGCGCAGTGGCTCACACCTGTAATCCCAGCACTTTGGGAGGCCGAGGCAGGCGGGTCACCTGAGGTCAGGAGTTTGAGACCAGCCTGACCAACATGGAGAAACCCCGTTTCTACTAAAAATACAAAATTAGCTGGACATGGTGGGGCATGTCCATAATCCTAGCTGCTCAGGAGACTGAGGCAGGAGAATGGCTTGAACCCGGGAGGCAGAGGTTGTGATGAGTCCATATCACGCCATTGCACTCCAGCCTGGGCAACAAGAGCGAGACTCTGTCTCAAAAAAAAAATAAATAAAAATAAAAAACAAAAATCAGGAAAAATAAACCACTTCCACTAGTCTCTATCACAGATTTTTATTTGTTTTCCTCTTGGCACTCAACAATTTGTAATGATTATATCTGGTTTACCTATTTAGCATCCATCTCCTTTGCTAGACTAGAAGCTCCATGAGGGCAGGAGCCGATCTCCCTTGTTCACAGTTGCACCTCCAGTTCCCAGCTCAGGGCCTGGCTCAGAGTAGAGCTTAACAAATATTAAGAGCACCTGGAGTGTAGTTGAATAATTAAATAAATGAATCCAACTTACAAAACATTCCGATGCCGTGTTTCTATACGTCTTGCATATACAAATTATACTTGTTGTCCAAATATTAATTAATGAAGTCTTTGCAATTTCCCTAAGGAGTTGGCTGAGGGTGCTTTCATGTCGATGATACAAGACACAAATAGAGCGAAATGATTTATTCTGGGTCACTGGTGACTCAGTGTCTGGGAATAGAAACATACTCTGAAAGCTTTGCTCTAATTAGTCAAGGTGATTATTAGGCACAATAATTAAGCATGAATGACCTCAGCCAGGCTGTTTTGTAACCTCTGGAATTTAAGACCTGTACTAATTTTGGTTTAATGACAGTATTTGTTGGGCTTGCCACAAACCCTTTTTGCTTTTCCTGAGAAATTAAACATATTTGTCTCAAAATATAGTATTTTCAGTAATGAATGCTTTGATTGACTCACTGTCACATTCTGGAGTCATTCCTTACATTATTTCCCTCTAATATAATTTTCGTTTTTGTGGGATTCTTCTTTTGTGTTTTAGTTTTTGGTTATTTTTACAGGTCAATTCTAGTCCCATTAGACACTCCCCCCCCACCCATTATATTATTGAATCAATATTTATTGTGGACCAGGTGTGGTGGCTCATGACTGTAATCCCAAAACTTTGGGAGGCCCAGGTGGGAGGACCACTTGAGGCCAGGAGTTTGAGACCAGCAAGGGAAACACAGCAAGACCCCATATCTACAAAAAATAGAAAATTAACCGGGCATGTTGGTGTGTGCCTGTGGCTGAAGCAGAGGATCACTTGAGTCCGAGGATTTAAGGCTGCAGTGAGCTATGATTGTGCCACTGCACTCCAGCCTGGGCAACACAGCAAGTTCCTCTCCAAAAAAAAAAAAAAAATTCCACCCCCTACCGTAAGCAGGGTTCTACAAGGAACAAAACACAGTTCCCACCTTGAGAAACTTCTCTAGGCTGGGCGTGGTGGCTCACGCCTATAATCCCAGCACTTTTGGGAGGCCGAGGTGGGAGGATCACTTGAGGTCAGGAGTTCAAGACCAGCCTGGGCAATATGGTGAAACCTTGTCTCCACTAAAAATACAAAAATTAGCCAGACGTGGTTGCAGGTGCCTGTAGTCCAAGCTACTTGGGAGGCTGAGGCACGAGAATCACTTGAACCTTGGAGGCGGGAGGTGGAGGTTGCAGTGAGTGGAGATTGTGCTACTGCACTCTAGCCTGGGCAACAGAACAAGCCTCCATCTCAAATAAAAAAAAAAAAAGAGAAGAGAAAAAACTTATTTATGTGTGTAACTGGTAGTATGAGGAGGGTTTATAACACTTTAGTTATTCCTTTAGCATACTGTTTGCTATGACCACACTCAGCCAACATCTCCTGAGGTCTTCCTCCACGCAAGGCTTGGCAATGTATGAGTTTGCTCCTTTAATCTTCAAAGCCGACCTAGAGGAATGTGCTATTATTAGTACTATTATTCTTATCCCCAGTTTGCAGATGAGAAAACTATAGCATGAGGGTTTAAGTAACCTGCCCCCAAATCACACAGCTGGTAGTTAGGTGATGGTGGCAGAATCTGAACCCAGGGAGTTGAGCCTGTGCTCTTACCTCCATCCTACTCAACTCGTGAAACTAGAATCTGTGATTGTCTAAAAAGGACTTTAACTTCTCTAATATTGCACATTGCCCCTATATATTCATGCAACAAGCATTTGCTGATGGTTTGAGACCCTGGGGCCAAATCCTGGCTTGGTCAGCAATTAGGATTGCAGATTTTGGTAACAAAAATACAGGTCACGGCCGGGCGCGATGGCTCACACCAGTAATCCCTGCACTTTGGGAGGCCGAGGTGGGCAGATCATCTGAGGTCGGGAGTTAGAGACAAGACTGGCCCACATGGCGAAACCCTGTCTCTACTAAAAATACAAAAATTAGCCAGGTGTGGTGGCGGGTGCCTGTAGTCCCAGCTACCGGGGAGGCTGAGACAGCAGAACCGCTTGAACCTGGGACACAGAGCTGGTAGTGAGCTGAGATTGCACCACTGTACTTCAGCATGGGTGACAGAGCAAGACTCCGTCTCAAAAAAAAAAAAAAAACCCAAAACACAAAAAAACAGGTCACTCAGTTAAATATGAATTTCAGATAAACAATTTTTTTTTTTTTTTGAGACAGAATCTCGCTCTGTCGCCCAGGCTGGAGTGCAGTGGCACAATCTCGGCTCACAGCAAGCTCCGCCTCCCGGGTTCACACCATTCTCTGCCTCAGCCTCCCCAGCAGCTGGGGCTACAGGTGTCTGCCACTATGCCCAGCTAATTTTTTGTATTTTTAGTAGAGACGGGGTTTCAGCGTGTTAGCCAGGATGGTCTCGATATCCTGACCTTGTGATCCTCCTGCCTCGGCCTCCCAAAGTGCTGGGATTAAAGGCGTGAGCCACCGCACCTGGCCAACAACAATTTTTTTTTTTAGTGTAAGTATGTTCCATGCCATATTTTATTTTATTTTATCTGGGAACCCTGCAGGGAATTGCTGTGTGGCCTAGGGTACGTCTCAAACTCCCTGGTCTCAGATTCCTTGTATTCAAAATGAAGAGAACAATCCTCACTCACAGACTTGCTTTGAGAAGTAAATAAGAATGCCGCCGGGTGCAGTGGCTCACGCCTGTAATCCCTACACTTTGGAAGGCCAAGTTGGGTGGATCACTTCAGGTCAGAAGTTGGAGACCTGCCTGGGCATCATGGTGTAACCCCATCTCTACAAAAATACAAAAATTAGCTGGGCATGGTGGCACACTCCTGTAGTCCTAACTACTCAGGAGGCGGAGGCAGGAGAATCTCATGAACCTGGGAGATGGAGGTTGCAGTGAGCAGAGATTGTGCCATTGCACTCCAGCCTGGTGTGACAGAGTGAGACTCTGTCTCAAAAAAAAAAAAAAAAAAAAAAAAAATGCTTATAAAGCACTTGGAACGCTGCAGTGCCTCCTAGCTGGTCTTTTTGCAGGCAGCCCCCTCCAAATTGTGCTCTGTGCATTAGCTAGGCTAGAGGAGACTTTTATCCTAAATTAATTAATTAACTAGTTAATTAATTTTTAGAGAGAAGGTCTCACTCTGTTGCCCAGGCTGGAGTGCAGTGGCATGATCATAGCTCATTGCAGCCTCAAACTCCCGGGCTCAAGCAATCTTTCTGCTTCAGCCTCCTAAGTAACTGGGACTACAGATATGCACCACACTTGGCTAATTTTTTTAATTTTTATTTTAAGAGAGGGTCTTGATATGTTGCCCAGGCTGGTCTTGAACTCCTGGCCTCAAGGGCTCCTCCCATCTTGACCTCTCAGAGGGGACTTTTAAAATCAGGCCACTGCCTATTGAAAACTCTTAAAAATTCCCAGCTGGGCATGGTGGCTCAAGCCTGTAATCTTGGCACTTTGGGAGGCCAAGGTGGCTGTATCATTTGAGGTCAGGAGTTTGAGACCAGCCTGGCTAACATGGTGAAACCCTGTCTACTAAAAATACAAAAAATAGCCAGGCATCGTGTGGCACATACCTGTAATCCCAGCTACATGGAAGGCTGAGGAAGGAGAATCACTTGAACCCAGGAAGTGGAGGCTGCAGTGAGCCGAGATCATGCCACTGTACTCCAGCCCAGGTGACACAGTCAGACTCTGTCAAAAAAAAAAAAAAAAAAAAAAAAAAAAATTCCCATGACATTTAGACTAAAGCCCAAAGGGTACAGGGAAAGCACTTGAAGTGAAGGAGGAGAGAAGATGTTGGGGATTTGAAACGAGATGCTGAAATAATCTAGGAGAATACAGCCAAGCATATTTGAAGCCATCCTTCTCTTCTGGCCACTTCTGTCCCTCTCCACAAGGCCACCCTAGTTCAGACCTCACTTGCCCCTGCAGCTGCTACCCTTCTCACTGGTCTGTCTCTTCTATGTGAAAAATAACAACCGGCTGGGTGCGGTGGCTCACGCCTGTAATCCCAGCACTTTGGGAGGCTGAGGTCAAGAGATCGAGACCATCCAGGCTAACACGGTGAAACCCCAACTCTACTAAAAATACATAAAAATTAGCCGTGTGTGGTGGCGGGCATCTGTAGTCCCAGCTACTCGGGAGGCTGAGGCAGGAGAATGGCGTGAACCCGGGAGGCAGAGCTTGCAGTGAGCCGAGATGGTGCCACTGCACTCCAGCCTGGGCGACAGAGCGAGACTCCGTCTCAAAAAAAAAAAGAAAGAAAAATAACAACCAATTTTTTTCTTCATTATAGAAATTTTCAAAAGATATGCAAAAGTAGAGTGACTAGAATAATGAACCCAACTTCAACCAGCTAGCTGATCAGCTCACGGCCAGTCCAGTTTCAGTCACTCCTCAACTCATTGGAATTTTAAATTCCTCCTCCAGGGATTTTTTTCTTTTCTTTTCTTTTCTTTCTTTTTTTTTTTTTTTTTTTGAGACGGAGTCTTTCTCTGTCCCCCAGGCTGGAGTGCGGTGGCGCAATCTCGGCTCACCGCAACCTCCACCTCCTGGGTTCACACCATTCTCCTGCCTCAGCCTCCCGAGTAGCTGGGACCACAGGCGCCCACCAACACGCCCGGCTAATTTTTTTGTATTTTTTAGTAGAGACGGGGTTTCACTGTGTTAGCCAGGATAGTCTCGATCTCTTGACCTCGTGATCCACCCGCCTCGGCCTCCCAAAGTGCTGGGATTACAGGCTTGAGCCACCGTGCCCGGCCTCTTTCTTTTTTTTTTTAAGACAGAGTTTCGCTCTTGTTGCCCATGCTGGAGTGCAATGGCACAGTCTCGGCTCACTGCAACCTCCGCCTCCCAGGTTCAAGTGATTCTTCTGCCTCAGCCTCCTGAGTAGCTGGGATAGTAGTACCAGGCACACACCACCACACCCGGCTAATTTTTTGTATTTTTAGTAGAAGCGGGGTTTCACCACGTTAGCCAGGCTGGTCTTGAACTCCTGATTTCAGGTGATCCGCCCGCCTCGGCCTCCCAAAGTGCTGGGATTACAGGCGTGAGCCACTGCACCCGGCTGGATTTTTTTCTTTTATGTTGAAAAACTTCAGTCTCAGGGACAGGATAATATGACTTTTCTTTTCTTTTTTTTTTGAGACAGAGTCTCGCTCTGTTGCCCAGGCTGGAGTGCAGTGGTGCGATCTCGGCTCACTGCAACCTCCACCTCCCGGGTTCAAGCGATTCTCCTACCTCAGCCACTGAGTAGCTGGGATTACAGGTGCACACCACCACGCCCAGCTAATTTTTGTATTTTTAGTGGAGATGGGGTTTTGCCATGTTGGCCAGGTGTGTCTCGAACTCCTGGCCTCAAGTGATCCACCCGCCTCACCCTCCCAAAGTACTGGGATTATAGGCGTGAGCCACCACACCTGGCCCTAACTTTTTGTCGGTTCTCCTCTAGTAAATCTCATGTTTGTTGTGGTGTAAACTTTATTCCAAGACAGCTTCAGGGATTTGCTTTGAATTCAGAGTTTTGATACTCAAAACCAAGTTAAGAGAACTAGAAAAAAAGAAAGAAACGATAGAAAACAAAGGAAAAGAAAAAAGATCCTCTTTTTACAAATCTTGCAAATCACAAGACTTGGCTTTCTTTCTTCCTTTTTTTTTTTTTTTTTTTTTTTTTTTGGGACGGAGTCTCGCTCTGTTGCCCAGGCGAGGGTCCAGTGGCACGATCTCGGCTCACTGCAAGCTCCGCCTCCTGGGTTTATGCCATTCTCCTGCCTCAGCCTCCCGAGTAGCTGGGACTACAGGTGCCTGCCACCAGGCCTGGCTAACATTTTTGTATTTTTAGTAGAGACGCGGTTTCACTGTGTTAGCCAGGATGGTCTCGATCTCCTGACCTCGTGATCTGCCCACCTCGGCCTCCCAAAGTGCTGGGATTGCAGGCGTGAGCCACCGCGCCCGGCCAAGGCTTGGCTTTCAAAATGATTCCTTCAGAGATTTCCTTTGAATTCAGAGTCTGATACTCAAAAGTAAATATCGAGAAGAAGGAAGGGAGGAAGGAAGGAAGGAAAGAAGGAAGGAAGGAAGGGAGGAAGGAAGGAAAGAAGGAAGGTAGGGAGGGAGGGAGGGAGGAAGGAAGGAAGGAGGGAAGGAAGGAAGGAGGGAAGGAAGAAAGAAGGAAAAAAAGCCTCTTTTTACAAATCTTGCAAATCAAAAACCTTGGCTTTCAAAATTATTATTTCTGCCATGAATTTCAAAAGCTTACTTGGGAACTCATAAAATAAAAAAAATTGGCTCTTTCTTCTTTTCTTGGTTTGAGTCAAACCTTTCCAATTCGTTTATCCAGTATGATTCAGCCTCAGCTTGAATATATGATTTTTATGGGGAGAGGGGTCACAGGTTTTTCAGGAAAGGAAAATAAGCATACTATTGAAACATGTGCAAAAAATGTCGCCCATTGCTGTTTCTATTGTTGTTAAAGTAATTTTAGTGGACTTAAGCTATTTATCAGAATATCTACTGGCTGTGATGCTCACTATCCTGTTTTTTTCCTGTGGCTTTAACCTCTTCAATTATAATTTCTCCTAATATAAAGTTTTGCATGGCCAGGCACGGTGGCTCATGCCTATAATCCTAGCACTTTGGGAGGCTGAGGCAGGCGGATTGCCTGAGCTCAGGAATTTGAGACCAGCCTGGGTAACAAAGTGAAAGCCCTTCTCTATTAAATAATACAAAAATTAGCCAAGTGTGGTGGCACGTGCCTGTAGTCCCAGCTATCTGAAAGGCTGAGGTATGAGAATGGCTTGAAACTGGGAGGTGGAGGTGGTAGTGAGCTGAGATCGGGCCACTGCACTCCAGCCTGGGCAACAGAAGGAGACTCTGGCTCAAAAAAACAAAAAACAGTTTTGAAAGGTGCTAACTCCCAATTTGGGATAATTCTCTCTCTTTCTTTCTTTCTCTCTCTTTGTGTCTCTCTCTTTCTTTCTTTCTTTCTTTCTTTCTTTCTTTCTTTCTTTCTTTCTTTCTTTCTTTCTTTTTTCTTTCTTTCTTTCTTTCTTTCTTTCTTTCTTTCTTTCTTTCTTTCTTTCTTTCTTTCTTTCTTTCTTTTCTTTCTTGCTTTCTTCCTTTCTGTAGAATTAGGGTCTCGCTTTGTTGCTCAGGCTGGTCTTGCACTCCTGGCTTCAAGCAATCCTCCTGCCTTGACCTCCCAAAGTGCTGGGATTACAGATTACATGTGTGAGCCATCATCTCCAGCCTGGGGTGGTTATTTTTCATTTACTGTGTCAATATCCCAGGTGTTTCTGCAAGAGCAGCATCTTGGGTCTCTGCACGGTTGCACACTCACAAGCCAGTGTCTTAGAGGTCACCTAAAGTTCCATGTCATTTGGAAGTCTGACACTCCTGTTTAGCCTTGCATCATCGGATCCCCTTAGTCATAAGCACTGGCATTAATGTTGAGGTTAGGCACCTGTTAAAGCAAAGTCAGATTTTTATTTTCATGCAGATCCACTGGGAAATCTCCCAATACTGTGTTTATCAAAACTAAAATCCTCCTAGAATCAGGATTCATCCAGACAGCATGATTTAGGCCCAAACATAATATAGATATACAGAAGGGGAAGGAAGGATGGTTAGCGGTTAGAACCACTTACTGAGAATAGAATCGCTTATGTTTATTCTCAGCTCAGCCAACAGCTTCCCTGGCAACCCAAAGTGCCACAGCTGGGCTCAGCTTCCTCATGGGCAGTTTTCCTGGTGATAAAATCAGAATAGCCTGTGTCCTTACAGCCAGAGGTAAGAGTGCTTGTGCGTTTTTTTTTTAAGTGGCCCCAATTGTTACAGTTGGGTGTGCCTTGATTTTTTTTTATTAATAAAAAACTTTTTATTTTATTTTAGTTTATTTTTTGAGGCAGGGTCTTGCTTTGTCACCCAGGCTGGAGTGCAGTGGGATGAACATGGCTCACTGCAGCCACGACCTCCCAGGCTCAAGCCATCCTCCTACCTCAGCCTCCCGAGTAGCTGGGACTACACGCGTGTGCTATCAAGCCCGGTAAATTTTTGTATTTTTTGTAGAGACCGGGTTTCACCATGTTTCCCAGACTGGTCTCGAATTCCTGAGCTCAAGTGATTCTTTCACCTCAGCCTCTCAACTTGCTGGGATTACAGGTGTTAGCCACTGCGCCTGGCCATTTTAATAATTTTTGCTGCACAGATCTACTTAAAGGAAGATTTAACCTATTTGATTTTAATTCATCCTTTAAATAAAGCCTTTTTATGTTTTTTTCAGATAGAAGACATTTTATTACATTAAGAATATCATGCTGGCTGGGTGCTGTGGCACATGCCTTGTAATCCCAGCAATTAGGCGAAAGCAGGCAGAGCATTTGAGGTCAGAGTTTGAGAACAGCCTGGCCAACATGGTGAAACCTCATCTCTACTAAAAATACAAAAATTAACGAGGCATGGTGGCCCACGCCTGCGATCTCAGCTACTCAGGAGGCTGAAGCAGGAGAATCACTTGAATGCGGGAGGCGGAGGTTGCAGTGAGCTGAGATTGTGCCACTGCACCCCCGGCCTGGGCAATGGCAACTCCGTCTCAAAAAAAAAAGAATATCTGGCCGGGCGCGGTGGCTCACGCTTGTAATCCCAGCACTTTGGGAGGCGGAGGCGGGCGGATCACGAGGTCAGGAGATCGAGACCACGGTGAAACCCCGTCTCTACTAAAAATACAAAAAATTAGCCGGGCGTGGTGGCGGGCGCCTGTAGTCCCAGCTACTCGGAGAGGCTGAGGCAGGAGAATGGCGTGAACCCGGGAGGCGGAGCTTGCAGTGAGCCGAGATTGCGCCACTGCACTCCAGCCTGGGCGACAGAGCAAGACTCCGTCTCAAAAAAAAAAAAAAAAAAAAAGAATATCATGCTGCAGTAATTTGCAGAGATTTTTAAAACCCATATTTAACATCCAGTGTTAGTGAGGATGTAGATAAACAGAACTTTCATTGGCTTTCTGGGGTAAGGAAAGAGGGAAATCAGGTGAAATTTTGGCAATTCATATCCAAAGCCTTAAAATGTGCCGTCTGAGGCCAGGCGCGGTAGCTTACGCCTGTAAACCCAGAACTTTGGGAGGCCAAGGTGGGTGGATCATGTGAGGTCAGGAGTTCGAGACCAGTCTGGCAAACACAGTGAAATCCCATCTCTACTAAAAATACAAAAAAATTAGCCAGACATGGTGGCATGCGCCTGTAATCCCAGCTACTCGGGAGGCTGAGACAGGAGAATCCAGTGAACCCGGGAGGCGGAGGTTGCAGTGAGCCAAGATCACGCCACTGCACTCCAGGCCAGGTGACAGCGCGAGACTCTGTCTCAAAATAAAATAAAATAAAATATGCCATGTGAATCCATCAATTCTACCTTTAGAAATTCATATGAGGAGGCTGGGCTTGGTGGCTCACACCTGTAATCCCAGCACTTTGGGAGGCCGAGGTGGGCAGATCACCTGAGGTCAGGAGTTCGAGACCAGCCTGACCAACATGGAGAAACCCAGTCTCTACTACAATTACAAAATTAGCCGGCCGTGGTGGTGCATGCTTGTAATCCCAACTACCCGGGAGGCTGAGGTAGGAGAATCGCTTGAATCTGGGAGGCGGAGGTTTCGGTGAACTGAGATCACAGCATTGCACTCCAGCCTGGGCAACAAGAGCAAAATGCCATCTCAAAAAAAAAGAAAAAAAAAAGGCCAGGCGCGGTGGCTCACGCTTCTAATCCCAGCACTTTGGGAGGCTGAGGCGGGCGGATCACGAGGTCAGGAGATCGAGACCACGGTGAAACCCTGTCTCTACTAAAAATACAAAATAGTTAGCCAGGCGTGGTGGCGGGCGCCTGTAGTCCCAGCTACTCGGAGAGGCTGAGGCAGGAGAATGGCGTGAACCCGGGAGGTGGAGCTTGCAGTGAGCCGAGATTGCGCCACTGCACTCCAGCCTGGGCGACAGAGTGAGACTCCGTCTCAAAAAAAAAAAAAAAGAAAAAGAAATTTATATGAGGAAAACAAATGTGCATGCAAAGATTTGGCTAAGAAAAACCCCTCATAATGATGTTATTTGTAAGCCTGGACAGCATAGCGAGACCATGTCGCTGTGAAAAAAAAAAAATCGCTGAGTGTGGTGACTCACACCTGTAGTCCCAGCTACTCAGGAGGCTGAGGAGGGAGAACTACTTGATCCCAGGAGTTCCAGGCTGCAGTTAGCCATGTTTGTACCCTGCCCTCCACCCTAAGTGATAGAGAGACCCTGTATGAAAAATAAAGGCAGGTGAGGTGGCTCACACCTGTAATCCCAGCACATTGGGAAGCTGAGGTGGAGAGATTGAGTTCACAAGTTCAAGACCAGCCTGGGCAGAATGGCAAAACCACATTGCTGCAAATTTTTTTTTGTTTTTTTTTGAGACATAGCCTCGCTCTGTTGCCCAGGCTGGAACGCAGTGGCACTATCTCAGCTGACTGCAAGCTCCGCCTCTGGTTCAAGTGATTCTCCTGCTTCAGCCTCCCGAGTAGCTGGGATTACAGACATGTGCCACCATTCCTGGCTGATTTTTGTATTTTTAGTAGAGACGGAGTTTCACCATGTTGCCCAGGCTGGTCTCGAACTCCCAGCTACTCTACAGGTGCCCATTACAGGAGCCTGTTCTCAGGTGATCCACCCACCTTGGCCTCCCAAAGTGGGAGGCTACCCAGCTTTAACAGCAGGTAAGAATGCTCACCTCTGAATATCAGTGTCTGTATTCAATCTCCTCCTTGCCATATGTAATTGATATTCACACTGCCCAATATCCAGTTCTCCCTTCCTTTTTCAGTGTATAGAAATACCTTCCCAATGAGTTTGAGTTAGGGAGGGTTACATGACTAGTTCTGGCCAATAGAATATGAATCATAAGTGATGTGTCACTTCCTTTCTGAGGCCCCTGCAAGATTCTCCAGGCTTCATCTTGCTCATCATAGAGGAGGCCTCGTATTGAAAGCGTGAAGCCACAAGATAGAAGCTGCCTGGATCCCTGAGTCACCACATGTCATCACGTGGAGGGCAGAAGCCCGGGAGAGTGGTATGGACCCAGAGCCTGCTTTGCCTGAACATGAAATAAACTTTTGTGGTGTTTAGCCTATTAAATATATGTGTGTGTGAGTATCTATCTATCTATCTATCTATCTATCTATCTATCTATCTATCATCTATCTATCTATTTTTTTGAGACTGAGTCTTGCTAAGTTGCCCACGCTGGTCTCAAACTTCTGGCCTCAAGTGATCTTCCTGTCTCACTTTCCCAAGTAGCTAGGACTATAGGCATCAACCACCATGTTGCCAGGTGTACATAATTGTATTGTTTTCCTTTGTTCATTTACAGAAGCATAGCCTGTCCTAAGCAGTACAACATAGCGATGAATATTTCTAGAAGATAATCCAGACTGTTTGGGGAATCGGGCACACCCCTGGCGTCTTTCATCCCACCACACTTTTATGCTTCTGTTCTCTTCCAACAAGCTGTTGCTTTGGCTGCTGGAGAAACCACAGAAACACATACTGCCAACTGCATCAGCATCATCAGCTCTTATGACCACTGGGACAGGACCAATGATGCTTTTTTTTTTTTTTTTGGAGACAGAGTCTCACTCTGTTGCCCAGCCTGGAGTGCAATGATGATGTGATCTTGGCTCACTGCAACCTCCGCCTCCTGGGTTCAAACAATTCTCCTGCCTCAACTTCCCAAGTAGCTGGGATTACAGATGCCCACCACCAAACCCTGCTAATTATTTTTTTCTTTTTCTTTTTTTTTTTTTTGAGACAGAGTTTCACTCTTGTTGCCCAAGCTGGAGTGCAATGGCAAGATCTCAGCTCACTACAACCTCTGCCTCCTGGGTTCAAGCGATTCTCCTGCCTCAGCCTCCCGAGTAGCTGGGATTACAGGCATGTGCCACCACACCTGGCTATTTTTGCATTTTTAGTAGAGACGGGGTTTCTCCATGTTGGTCAGGCTGCCCTCGAACTCTCGACCTCAAGTGATCCGCCCACCTCGGCCTCCCAAAGTGCTGGGATTACAGGTGTGAACCACTGTGCCCAGCTGCCGGACTAGTTTTTAAAATATTTTTAGTAGAGACAGGGTTGCACTATGTTGGTCAGCCTGGTTTCAAATTCCTGAACTCAAGTGATCTGCCCGCCTCGGCCTCCCAAGTGCTAGGATTACAGGCGTGAGGCACACCTCCTGGTCGATGCTATTTTTTATTTTTATTTTTATTTTTTTAGATGGAATCTTGCTCTGTTGTCCAGGCTGGAGTGCAGTGGTACAATCTTGGCTCACTGCAACCTCTGCCTCCTGGGTTCAAGCAATTCTCCTGTCTCTGCCTCCCAAGTAGCTGGGATTACAGGAGCCCACCACTACGCGTGGCTAATTTTTGTATTTTTAGTAGAGACAGAGTTTCACCATGTTGGTCAGTGTGGTCTCGAACTCCTGGCCTCAGGTGATCTGCCCACCTTGGCCTCCTAAAGTGCTGGGATTACAGGCGTCAGCCACCGTGCCTGGCTGATGGTGTTTTTTTTTGTTTTTTTTTTTGAGACGGAGTTCCAGTCTTGTTGCTCAGGCTGGAGTGCAGTGGCGCAATCTCAGCTCACCGCAACCTCCGCCTCCCGGGTTCAAGTGATTCTCCTGCCTCAGCCTCCCGAGTAGCTGGGATTATAGGCATGCACCACCACTCCCGGCTAATTTTGTGTTTTTAGTAGAGACGGGTTTCTCCATGTTGGTCAGGCTGGTCTTGAACTCCTGACCTCAGGTGATCCACCCGTCTCTGGGATTACAGGCGTGAGCCACCGTACCCGGCCGATGGTATTTTTTTCTAAGCAGGAAAGAAAATGTCCTTGTGAAGTTGTTCTGACCTGCCAGGCCACTATTAATGTGCCCTCATTTGGGCAGAGCGGGAGAACACTGCATGTGTCTGCTTTCATACTTCTGCATGTTCCCATTTGTTACTTGAGGTGGGCAGCCTCTAAGAGAGCTCCCAAAGACCCAACGCCTCTTGGAATTCATTCCGTTGTGTAACACCCAGCCCTCAAGTGTGCATTGGATTGACTGACTTATCTCAAATGAATCGTATACAGCAGAAGTGATGGATGTCACCCCTGAGAGCGGATTATGAACAACAGTAGTTTCCGTCTCTCGGACACTCTCTTCTGCACTCTCCCTCTGCCCTAAAGAGCCAGCTGCCAGGTTGTGAGCTGCCCTTGGGAGGGCTAATTAACACGGCTATTACCCAACCTGTTTCCTTGTCACCCCAATGGGAATTCAAATGGAATTGAATCCCTCCTTCACTTCCCCCAGCCCTTCCACACATCCCCAGGCAAATGGTTTGATCTGTTTTTTTTCTGTGACTATAGACTGACTAGTTTGCATTTTCTATAATTTTATGTGAAGGGAATGAATTGTAATGCATGTATTCTTTTGTGTCTGGCTTTTTTCACCAGCATAATTATTTTGAGTTTCATCTCTCTCTCTCTGTCTCTCTCTCTCTGTCTCTCTCTCTCTCTCTCTCTCTATATATATATATATATATTTTTTTTTTTTAGATGGAGTCTCTCTCCGTGCGCCCTGTGGCCCAGGCTGCAGTGCAGTGACACAATCTCGGCTCTCTGTAACTTCTGCCTCTCGGGTTCAAGAGATTCTCCTGCCTCAGCCTCCTGAGTAGCTGGGATTACAGGTGCCCACCACCACACCTGGCTAATTTTTGTATTTTTAGTAGAGACGGTATTTCACCATGTTGGCCAGGCTGGTCTCTAACTCCTGACCTCAGGTGATCCACCCGCCTTGGCCTCCCAAAGTGCTGGGATTACAGGTGTAAGCCACCGCACCCGGCCTCATCTATGTTGTATTGTGTACTCATAGTTTATTCCTTTTGATGACTGAGAAGTAAGTTGTTGACTGTGTGAATGCATCATAGCCTGTTTATCTGTTCATCTGGACATTCGGGTCGTTTCCACTTTTTGGTGATTATGCATAGGGCTGATATGAACGTTCAGGTGCAAATACGACATAGGCGTTCTTTGGTAAATATCCAGGAATGGAATGGCTGAACCATATGGTAAGTATATGTTGAATTTTTAACTAACTCTTGAATAATTTTTTTTCTTTTTCTTTTTTTGAGATAGTGTCACTCTGTTGCTCAGGCTGGAGTGTAACGGCACGATCTCGACTCACTGCAACCTCCGCCTCCTGGGTTCAAACAATTCTCCTGCCTCGGCCTCCGGAGTAGCTGGGACTACAGGTGCCCACCACCACAACTGGCTAATTTTTTTGTATTTTTAGTAGAGATGGGGTTTCACCATATTGGCCAGGCTATTCTTGAACTCCTGACCTCAGGTGATCTGCCTGCCTCTGCCTCTCAAAGTGCTAGGATTACAGGCGGGAGCCACCGTGCCCGGCCAACTCAAATTATTTTTGAAAGTGATTGTACCATTTTACATTCTCACCTGCACACTATAAGATGGCGAGCAATGCTGGCAGCCACCCACTGGATGCCAGAAATCACATCACCGTGACAACCCAACACCCACTCTCTGTTTACAAATGTTAGCTTGAATGGGACAGTGATGCCACAATGGAGAACCACTAGACCAGTGTTCCTTTTGTTTCTGCAATAGGCAAGGACAAACCCCATTTAGGAACCGTGGGAGACGTAGGGAAGGAAAGATCTTTCCTCACCCATTGCTAGGTCCATGGCTGAGTCCCCACAATGAAAGACAGATTAACACATGCATTTAATATAAGTTTAATGTGGCATGAGAACCTTCAGAAATGAAGATCCAGAAACAGGAAAACCTGTGTGTGTGTGTGTGTGGTGTCTGTGTGTGTGGGGTGTGTGTGTGTGTGTTTTAAGACAGTCTTGTTTTGTCCCCCAGGCTGGAGTGCAATGGTGCAATCTCAGCTGACTGTAACCTCCGTCTCCCAGGCTCAAGCAATCCTCTCACCTCAGCCTCCCAAGTTGCTGGGACCACAGGTGTGCGCCATCATGCCTGGATAATTTTCGTACTTTTTTTTTTTTTTTTTCCCCGAGACAGAATCTTACTCTGTTGCCCAGGCTGGAGTACAATGTCGTGATCTCGGTTCACTGCAACCTCCATCTCCTAGGTTCAAGCAATTCTGCCTCAGCCTCCCTAGTAGCTAGGATTACATGTGCATGCCACCATGCCTGGCTAATTTTTGTATTTTTAGTAGAGACAGGATTTTGCCATGTTGTCCAGGGTAGTCTTGAAGTCCTGACCTCAAGTGATCTGCCCGCCTCAGCCTCCCAAAGTGCCAGGATTACAGGCATGAGCTACCATGCCTGGCCAATTTTTGTACTATTTGTAGAGACGAAGTTTCACCACGTTGGCCAGGCTGGTCTTGAGCTCTTTACTCAAGAGATCTACCCAGCTTGCCTTCCCAAAGTGCTAGGATCATAGCCATTAGCCACCGCACCTGGTCAGAAACCTGTCTATTTTATGCTTAGGTTTGATGAAGAGTAGACAGTCATGGAGAAGGATAACTGGACACTGGGGCTATGACCTAATGGGAATAAACTGGCTGGAAGTTGGCAAGGCCTTTTTGTTCATGTTGTTCCCTGTGTCTTCAGAGACAAGGATGTTTCTTTCCTCCAGGTACAGGATGCATACCTCTGACAGGTCTTACGATCTGTTCTAAAGGAAGATCAGATAATCCTTTTTGTGTTTTATGGCTTTTTTGCTTGAAGGGAGAAGGCAAAATGAAGATGAGAGGGACCTTTCTGCTTCTGCTGTTTTTTTCAAATGCCAAGGTACCATATTTTGGGGTAGCATGTCTTAAGCCCCGACAAGGAAAACAGTTCATATTCTCAGCTGAATTCATGGTAGCACATTTCACAAGATGGCAACAAGCATGAGATGTAGCTGTGAGCAGTACATTTTGGGTTGGCTTTGTAGTCTGTGGTTTTCAGTTTCTGAAAAGACCCAAATGTTCTTTATTTAAAGAACCAAGGTTTACTTGCCGTGGTGAATCACAACGTGGTGGTTAGAGCCCAGTCAGACGGTCCATTTGCTTTCTATTCTTAACTTTCTCGCTGGCCCCGGAGCCTCTTAGAGCCTCCCTGGATAAAAATACGTGGCGTTTGGTAATCCTGAGCTGAAAGGTGGTACTTAAGTCAAAAGCACACCTGAACACAGCTAATTTGCACTAATCACCTAGATCTGCCATGAATCAGCCAGAGGGGAAAAAGTCATTATGATGCAACCACAACCAGATATTGCAGGACCTAACCAACCTCAAACATGATTTTCATTTCTGAAACCGACTTCTAAGCCCCCTCATATAGTGGTTATCAAACGGGAGCCTGCATCAGAATCCCCTGGAGGGTGTGTTACAAGATTGCCGGGTCCCAACCCTGGAGAATCTGATTCCAGGTAGCTGGAGAAGTCCTGAGTATTTTCTTGTTTTTTCTTTTTTCTTTTCTTTTTTTTTTTTTTTTTTTTTTGAGACGGAGTCTTGGTCTGTCACCCAGGCTGGAGTGCAGTGGCACGATCTTGGCCCACTGCAACCTCCGCCCTCGGGGTTCAAGTGATTCTCCTGCCTCAGGCTCCGGAGTAGCTGGGATTACAGGCATCTGCCACTATTGCCCTGCTAAATTTTGTATTTTTAGTAGAGACAGGGTTTCACCATATTGGCGAGCCTGGTCTTGAACCCCTGACCTCAGATGATCCGCATGCCTTGGCTCCCCAAAGTGCTGGGATTACAGCAATGAGCTACAGTATCTGGCCCTGAGTATTTTTATTTCTAACAAGATCTCAGATGGTGCTGAAGCTGCTGGTCCTGGGGCCGCACTCTGAGACCCTCATTTCTCATACAAAACAAGGTTTCCTATCAGAACCTTATTTTTGCCAGCTTATTTTATTTTTTATTTTTTCGAGACAGAGTCTCGCTCTTGTCACCCAGGCTGGAGTGCAGTGGTGAGACCTCGGCTCGCTGCAGCCTCTGCCTCCCGGGTTTCAGCGATTCTTCTGCCTCAGCCTTCTGGGTAGCTGGGATTACAGGCACGTGCCACCACGCCCTAATTTTTGTAATTTTTGTAGAGATGGGGATTACAGGCGTGAGCCACTGTGCCCGGCCCAGTTTATTTATTTATTTTTTAAAGAGATGTGGTCTCACTCTACTGCCCAGGCTGGAGTGCATTGTCGCCATCATAGCTCACTGCAGCTAGAACTCCTGGACTCAAGCGACCCTCCTGCCTCAGCCTGCCAAGTAACTGGGCCTACAGGTGTGAGACACCACACCTGGCTAATTTTTAAATTTTTTGCAGAGATGGGGGTCTCACTGTGTCACTCAGACTGGTCTTGAACTCCTGGTCTCAAGCAATCCCCCTGACTCAGCCTCCCAAAGTGCTAGGATTACAGGCATGAGTCACCATGCCTGGCCTATTTTTGCCAGTTTAAAGTGGTAAATGAGGCCGGGCATGGTGGCTCACGCCTGTAATCCCAACACTTTAGGTGGCCAAGGCGGGCGGATCATGAGGTCAGGAGTTTGAGACCAGCCTGGCCAACATAGTGAAACCCCGTCTCTACTAAAAATACAAAAATTAACCAGGTGTGGTGGCACGCGCCTGTAGTCCCAGCTACTCAGAGGGCTGAGGCAGGAGAATTGCTTGAACCGGGGAGGCAGAGGTTGCAGTGAGCCGAGACCACGCCATTGCACTCCAACCTTGGTGACAGAGTGAGACTCCATCTCAAAAATAATAATAATTATTATAAGTAATAAAGTGATAAATGGGCTGGTTGCCATGGCTCATGTCTGTAATCCTAGCGCTTTTGGAGGCCAAGGCAAGCGAAGCACTTGAGCCCAGGAGTTTAAGACCAGCCTGGGTGACATAGTGAGACCCCATCTCTACAAAAAAATGCTAAAATTGGCTGGGCGTGGTGGTGGGCGCCCATAGTCCCAGCTACGCAGAAGGCTGAAGCTGGAGGATTGCTTGAGCCTGGGAGGCGAAGGTTGCAGTGAGCCGAGATGGCACCACTGCACTCCAGCATGGACAACAGAATGAGACCGTCTCAAAACAAAAACAGAAAACGAACAACAGCAACAAACAAAGTGGTAAATGTCCAATTATAGCAGTGATCTTCAACTGGGGTGATTTTGTCGCCCCAGAAGACATTTTTGGTTGTCATTACTGCAAGAAGCTGGGTGGGGTGAGTATTACCAGCATCTAGTGGGTAGAAGCCAGGGATGCTGCTAAGCAGCTTACAGTGCTTAGCCCAGTCCCCAACAACAAATAATTATTTTGGTCCAAAATATCAACAGTGCTGAGGTTGGGCAGTTCTGAACTCCAGGGGGCTGCTTAAATAAAGTAGAACATTCTTTTTTTTTTTTTTTTTTTTTTTTTTGAGACGGAGTCTTTCTCTGTCCCCCAGGCTGGAGTGCACTGGCACGATCTCGGCTCACTGAAAGCTCCACCTCTCAGGTTCACGCCATTCTCCTGCCTCAGCCTCCTGAGTAGCTGGGATTACAGGCGCCCGCCACCACGCCCAGCTAATTTTTTTTGTATTTTTAGTAGAGACGGGGTTTCACCGTGTTAGCCAGGATGGTCTCGATCTCCTGACCTCGTGATCCGCCCGCCTCGGCCTCCCAAAGTGCTGGGATTACAGGCTTGAGCCACCGCGCCCGGCCTCTAAAGGTAGAACATTCTTACAAGGAATAAATATTATGCAGTCATTAAGAAGAATATGCCTTAAAACTTTTTAACATTTCTATTTGTTTATCTATTTGTTTGTTTATTTATCGAGATGGGATCTTGCTATGTTGCTCAGGCTGGTCTTGAACTCCTACGCTCAAGCGATCCTCTCACCTTGGCCCCCTGGAGCGTTGGGATTACAGAAACAAGCCTCTGCATCCAGCTGAGACCTTTTTAGAACTTAGGGAAATGTTTATGACATGATGTGAGAGATAAAAGGGCAAGAGGAGTCTATTCAATATATCACCTGTTTTAATTTTCTCCCTACTTTATATCGCTACTTACAACGATCTTGTTTGTTTCCGTGTTTACTTATGTATCGTCTGTCTTCCTTTACTAGGATGAAGCTCCTGGTATACTGTAGGGGAAAATGAAATAGTTGGAGAAGTGAAATAGGGGAGAGGGGAATGACAGGGTAAACCTGATGATAATAAAATCAGTGGTGTGCTGGTAAATGTTTAACAACTGACTCTGTGCAAAGAAAATCCCTATTTATAGAGTAGCATTTGCCAATTTCTGTGGTGTAAATACTCCCACCATGGCTGATTTCAAGCTACCTTGTGATGTCACTGAAGGAGGAGCAGAATAGAGACATGCACAGCTGCCTATCCAAGCCCATAGGAGCTGGCGCTAGCACAGCACTGGAAATACTTCTGTTAATATAAAAGACTGAAAGGTGGCCAGGGGCAGTGGCTCATGCCTGTAATCCCAGCATGTTGGGAGGCCAAGGCAGGCAGATCACCTCAGGAGGAGTTCGAGACCAGCCTGGCCAACGTGGTGAAACCCTGTGTCTAATAAAATACAAAAATTAGCTGGGTGTCGTGGTGCACACCTGTAATCCCAGCTACATGGGAGGCTGAGGCAGGAGAATCACTTGAACCCGGGAGGTGGAGGTTGCAGCGAGCTGAGATCACGCCACTGCACTCCAGCCTGGGTGACAGAGCAAGACTTCGTCTCAAAAAATAAAATAATAAAAGACTGGAAGGAAAACTACTAAAATTCGAATGGAGAGCAGTGGGATTAGATATGTATTAGAAACCACTGCCAGGTGTGGTGGCCCACGACTGTAAACCCAGCACTTTGGGAGGCCAAGGTGGGCAGATGGCTTGAGGGTAGGAGTTCGAGAACAACCTGGCAACATAGCAAGACCTCATCTTTACAGAAAATAAGAAATGAACCAGGCATTGTTGTACATTCCTGTGGTCCCAGCTACTCAGGAGGCTGAGGTGGGAGGATCACACGAGTACGGGAGGTTCAGGCTGCAGTGAGCTGAGATCATGCCACTGCACACCAACCTGGGTGAGACCCTGTCTTAAAAAAGAAAGAAACAAAAAAAAAAAAAAAAAAAAAAGGAAAAAAAGGAAACCATTGAGTTGGGCAAGGTGACTCATGCCTGTAATCCGGGCACTTTGGGAGGCCAAGACAGGAGGATGACTTGAGGCCAGAAGTTTGAGTCCAGCCTGGGTAACATAGGGAGACCCCATATCTACAGAAAATTAAAACAAAAAATTAGCTGGGTATGGTGGCCCAAGTCTGTCGTCCTGAGACTCTGGAGGCTACAGCAGGAGGATTGCTTGACCCCAAGGGTTCAAGGCTTCAGTGAGCTATGATTGCTCCACCGCACTACAGCCTGGGTGACACAGTGAGACCCTGTCTGAAAAATAAACAAATAAATTTAATTAATTAATTAATGCAGACTCCCAGACCTCCAGAACCAAAGTCTGTATTTAAATACGAGAGCCTGTGTTACTGCTATTTTTGTAAACAGGTTGTGGTCAGAGAGTGTAGCTCTATCGTATAGATGTCTTGGCTCGTCAAGAAGCTGATCCTCATGTGATACCTGGGTTGACCCATGAATCTGAGTCTTTGTTTTCAGAGCCGTGCGACTTTGAGAACACAGTTTCAGGAAAACTGGGGAACTGTTTAGTCATCAGGAGCAAGAGACCTGAGACACAGTCTATAGGTGGCACCTTCCTCCATGACACTGTCATCGTGCTGAATGAAGCACATCTCCAGCCCAGGGTCTGCCTCCAATCCAGGCTCAGAGAACCACCCACAGAGTGGCCGCAAGTCAGGCAAGGCCACAGGCAGTCTTTCTGAAAATGCATTTAATTGCCTGTGATTCAGCCCTCAGATAGCAGAGTCAGGATGAGTGATCACATTCTTACGCTGAGTACCATCTGATAACTGGCAGCAACTTGCAGCTACTGTTCTAGGCTAAGGACCAGCTTCAGAAGGGACACAAGGCTGTAATGGAGAAAAGGTGCATAAACACAGTGGGTAAAAGCAAGACGAAAGCAAAAATGAGGAACAACCGCAGATCTCAAACTACGAAACATCACGTGTATTGAGAAATCTGCAAATTACCAAGAGCTTGTCGATTAATAGAGTTAAACTCTGTAAAATATTTAAAGAGATTTATCTGAGCCAAATATGAGGGACCATGACCCATGACAGCCCTGAGGAGGTCATGAGAACATGTGCCCAAGGTGGTTGGGCTGCAGCTTGGTTTTATATATTTTAGGGAGGAATGAGACATAAATCAAATACATTTAAGGAATACACTGAGTTGTTCCAGAAAGTTGGGACAATTTGAAGTTGGGGCGGGGGGGCGGTGCTTTCAGGCTATAGGCAAATTTAAACATTTTCTGGTTGACAACTGGTTGAGTTTTTGTCTAAGGACCTGGTATCAATAGAAAGGAAACGTTCAGCTTAAGATAAAAGATTGTGGGCTGGGCACAGTGGCTCACGCCTGTAATCCCAACACTTTGGGAGGCCGAGGCAGGCGGATAACCTGAGGTCAGGAGTTTGAGACCAGTCTGGCCAACATGGTGAAACCCCATCTCTACTAAAAATACAAAAATTAGCCAGGCATGGTTGTGTGTGCCTGTACTCCCAGCTACTTGGAAGTCTGAGGAGGGAGCATTGCTTAAACCCGGGAGGCGGAGGTTGCAGTGAGCCGAGATCGAGCCATTGCACTCCAGCCTGGGCAACAAAGTAAGACTCCACCTCAAAGGAAAAAATAAAATAAAATAAAAACAGATCATGGAGACCAAGATTCTTTTCAAGTCTCGTAGCAGCTGCCCTTAGAAACAATAGATGACACGTTTCCTTTTCAGAAACTTTAAAAGGTACTAGACTCTCACTTACTCTATTCAGAATTAGAGGGGCCTGGAAGGAAAAGGTCTAGCTATGTTAATAGGGATTCTTTACAGATGTGAATGTTCCCCGCGACAAAGGACGGGTTGCAGGGCCATTTCAAAATGTGACAAAAAAACACGTTTTGGGGGTAAAATATTTTGATTTTCTTCCTTGTCTCCTCATGTTATGCCAGTCAGGTTGAAAAGTAAGTCAAGACATATATAGGGTTAAATAAAACCCATCTGATGAGAATTTACAGTTTGTAGGGCATGACTCTGCAGACCCCTTAGATAGGAATTTGGGCAAGATAAAAAAAAAATCAGAATTTAGTTCTCAAGCTTTACATATTATAAGGATGAATAAATTGTATTTAGTTCGTACAGAGACATGACCACAGTTGCTTATATAAACTAGAGGTTTATTTTTCTCTACTTAAAAAAGTCCGCAATAGGTAGTCCAGGGATGTTGACAAATTCATCACACACTTCATCCTTTCTTCTCCACCATTCTTAGCACGTGGCTTCCTTTCTTAAGGTTACTTCATGGTCAGAGATGGCTGCTGCAGCCCTCAATGTTTTGCTTCTGTTCCCAGCAGCGGGCAGAAGGAAGTAGCAAGAGCCAGAGGCAAGCTTATTTCCCTTTAAATAGGTTTCCTGGAAGCCCCACCCAATGACTTCCTCTTATTATTTCATCATCCTCCCTTAGCTGCAAGGGAGGCTGGGAAGTGTAGTCCTTAAGATGGGCATATTGCTCACTTGAATAAAATTCAGACTCTGCTAGCAAAGAATAATGGGGGAATGGATATTAGGAAGGGAGCTAGTGGACTCCATTATGTATATATTATCTCATTACATGCTCACTTTTGAGACACTCTTAGGAAAATCTAGTATTTCCTCCATTAGGAAAATCTACTATTCTCCATTAGGTTAAAAATTTAAAGAAAAAAACTAAATTAAAAGAAAGATTTTTAACATTTTTTTATAGAGGCAGAGGTCTCACCATGTTGCCCAGGCTGGTCTTTAACTCTTGGGCTCAAGTGATCCTCCCACCTTGGCCTCCCAAAGCAGTGGGATTATAGGCATGAGCCACCATGTCTGGCCTAGTTAACATTTCTGGATAAAAGTTTTTCTGTCTCATAGAGAAGAGACTAGCAGTATTTCCTATTGCTTTTAGGACAGGTAGAATTTGCTTGCCCAAGGTAAAGTGCATTTCATAACAAGGGGAGAAGAACATATAAGCCTTTTGATTTCTGTTAAAAAAAACCTCTTTATTTAAAATTTAACGTTGTTTGCTATCTGTGCTTTTATTCAAAAGAAGAGTTTAGGGCCTGGCATGGTGGCTCACACCTGTAATCCCAGCTCTTTTTTTTTTTTTTTTTTTTTTTTTTTTTTTTTTTTTTTTTGAGACGGAGTCTCGCTCTGTCGCCCAGGCTGGAGTGCAGTGGCGCAATCTCGGCTCACTGCAAGCTCTGCCTCCCGGGTTCACGCCATTCTCCTGCCTCAGCCTCCTGAGTAGCTGGGACTACAGGCGCCCGCCACCGCGCCCGGCTAATTTTTTGTATTTTTAGTAGAGACGGGGTTTCACCGTGGTCTCGATCTCCTGACCTCGTGATCCGCCCGCCTCAGCCACCGCGCCCGGCCTAATCCCAGCTCTTTGAGAGGCCAAGTTCGGAGCATTGCTTGAACCTAGGAGTTGGAGACCAGACTTGGGCAACACACTGCAACCCCATCTCTATAAAATAAAAAAAGTTGGGCCAGGCACAGTGGCTCATGCCTGTAATCCCAGGGCAGAGTACCTAACGTCAGGAGTTCGAGACCAGCCTAGCCAACATGGCGAAACCCCATCTCTCTTAAAAGTAAAAAAAATATTAGCCGGCCATGGTGGTGTGTGCCTGTAATCCCAGCTACTTGGGAGGCTGAGGCAGGAGAATTGCTTGAATCCGGGAGGCAAAGGTTGCAGTGAGCCGAGATCGTGCCACCATACTCCAGCCTGAGCAACAGAGCGGGACTCTGTCTCAAAAAAATAAATAAAATAAATAAATAAGTAAATAAATAAATAAAACATTAAAAAGTCAAAAAATAAATAAAACATTAAAAAGTCATAAAAATAAATAAAACAAGACTTTAGAAAGAAACAAGTTTGATCAGAAGAACAAATGAAGTGAGTTGTGACTGCATTCAATTTTGAGCTTGCCATTTCTGCCCCAGGGGAGATATTTAAAAAGGGGCCCTAGGCTGGGCTTGGTAGCTCATGCCTATAATCCCAGCACTTTGGGAGGCCGAGGCGGGCAGATCACCTGAGGTCAGGAGTTGGAGACCAGCCTGACCAACATGGAGAAACCCCGTCTCTACTAAAAATCTCCCGGCTCATTGCAGCTTCCGCCTCTTTGGTTCAAGCAATTCTCCTGCCAAAGCCAACTGAGTAGCTGGGATTACAGGCATGCGCCACCATGCCTGGCTAATTTTGTATTTTTAGTAGAGACGGGATTTCACCATGTTGGTAAGGCTGGTCTTGAACTCCTGACCTCAGGTAATCCACCCGGCTTGGCCTCTCAAAGTGCTGGGATTACAGGTGTGAGCCACCATGCCTAGACAGGTTCCCCAGTTCTATGACATTCCTACCTTCAAAAGGTAGATCCTGGCCTGGGTGCAGTGGCTCAAGGCTGTAATCCCAGCACTTTGGAAGGCCGAGACAGGTGGATCACTTAAAGTTAGGAGTTCGAGACCAACCTGGCCAACGTGGAGAAACCCCATCTCTACTAAAAATACAAATATTAGCTGGGCATGGTGATGGGTGCCTATAATCCCAGTTAGGAGGCTAAGGCACGGAGAATTGCTTGAACCTGGGAGGCAGAGGTTGCAGTGAGCCAGGATTGTGCCACTGCACTCCAGCCTGGGCGACAGAGTGAGGCTCCATCTCAAAAAAAAAAAAAAAAAGATATTTGATCCATTTGATCCTCAATGTGGCAGTGTTGGGAGGTGGAGCCAAATAAGAGATGTTGGGTTATAGAGTGAGATCCCTCATGAATGGCTTGGTGCTGTTTCTGCAGTAGTGAGAACTGAATTGATTTCTGTGGGAATGGATTAGTCGCTCTGAGAGTGGTTTGTTATAAAGCCAGGAAGCCTCTTAGGTTTTCCTCTCTTCACATATGTCCACTTCCCTTTTGACTTTCTCTGCCATGTTGTGACACAGCACAGAAGTCCTCTCCAGAGGAGGCCGGGCGCGGTGGCTCACGCCTGTAATCCCAGCACTTTGGGAGGCCGAGGCGGGCGGATCACGAGATCAGGAGATCGAGACCATCCTGGCTAACACGGTGAAACCCCGTCTCTACTAAAAATACAAAAAATTAGCCGGGCGAGGTGGCAGGCGCCTGTAGTCCCAGCTACGCGGGAGGCTGAGGCAGGAGAATGGCGGAACCCCGGGGGGGCGGAGCCTGCAGTGAGCCAAGATCGTGCCACTGCACTCCAGCCTGGGTGAAAGAGCGAGACCCCGTCTCAAAAAAAAAAAAAAAAAAAAAAAAAAAGAAGTCCTCCCCAGAGGTCAGGGCCATGCCCTTGACCTTCTCAGCTTGTAGGACCATGAGCTAAATAACTGCTTTTCTTTATACATTGCCAAGTCTCAGGTGTTCTTTTATAGCAATACAAAATGGACTAAGACAATTGCTAAATATTATCTGAGAGGAAATAAATGGAGATACCCCTTGGCTGGTTTCTGTCTCTGAGTTTCTTGAAGCTTCTCGTGTGTAATTAAAATAATCAAGGGCCAGGCGTGGTGGCTCCCACCTGTAATCCCAGCAATTTGGGAGGCCAAGGTGGGCCGATCACTTGAGGTTGGGGGTTTGAGACCGGCCTGGCCAACATGGTGAAACACTGTCTCTACTAAAAATACAAAAAAAATGTAGCCAGGCATGGTGGCGCATACTTGTAATCCCGGCTACTTGGGAGGCTGAGGCGAGAGGACTGCTTAACCCAGGAGGCGGAGGTTTCAGTGAGCCGAGATAGCCGCTGCTGTACTCCAGCCTGGGTGACAGAGCGAGACTCTGTCTCAAAAACAAAACAAAACAAAGCAAAACAAATAATATAAAATAAAATAATCAAAAGCATGGTCTAGGCTAGAGAAAAAAAGTCACATTTGATTCGGGCACGTCTGAAACCAGCCTTAACAACCCCATGATGTGTTTATCACATGGGTACTGCACTTGGTAGGCAGCCAACAAACCAGAGGTCTTTCAAAAATACAACCCCAGAGCCTCATACCTGGAGATGATTCTGTTCCAGAGCTCTGAATGGGGCCCAGAGACCCCATTTTTTTTTTTTTGAGACAGAGTCTCACTCTGTTGTCCAGGCAGGAGCGCAGTGGCGTGACCTCAGCTCACCACAACCTCCGTCTCCCAGATTCAAGTGATTCTCCTGCCTCAGCCTCCCAAGTAGCTGGGACTATAGGTGTGCGCCACCATGCCCGGCTAATTTTTGTATTTTTTAGTAAAGATGGGGTTTCACCATGTTGGCCAGGATGTTCTTGAACTCCTGACCTCAGGTGATCCACCTGCCTCGGCCTCCCAAAGTGTTGGGATTACAGGAGTGAGCCACTGTGCCCTGCCCAGCTGTGGGGTTTTGCATGAGTTTTTTTACCCCCTCTAAGCTTCAGTCTCCTCACCTACAAATGGTGACAATTGACAGTAACTGTGCCACTAGGCAAGTGTGAAGAAAAATGAGATAATGCGTATAGATCATGGTTTCTCACCCTCAGCACTGGTGACGCATTGGAACAGATAATTCTTTGTTGTGGGGGGCTGTTATGCACATCGTTGAATGTTTAGCAGCCTTCCTGGCTTCTACCCACTAGATGGGGTAGCAACCCCCAACCCCCAAGTTATGGCAATCAAAATGTCTCCAGACATTCTTTTTTTTTTTTTTTTGAGATGGAGTTTCACTCTTGTTGCCCAGGCTGGAGTGCAATGGCGCGATATCGGCTCACCACAACCTCTGCCTCCCAGGTTCAAGAGATTCTCTTGTCTCAGCCTCCCGAGTAGCTGGGATTACAGGCATGTGCCACCATGCCTGGCTAATTTTGTATTTTTAGTAGAGATGGGGTTTCTCCACGTTGGTCAGGCTGCTCTCGAACTCCCGATCTCAGGTGATCCATCCGCCTCGGCCTCCCAAAGTGCTGGCATTACAGGCGTGAACCACCATACCTGGCCCTCCAGACATTCTTTACCAAATGCCCCCTGAGGGAGCAAAATTGCACTCAGTTGAAAACCTCTGATATAGATGACCTAATTCTGTGCAAGGTGCTTAGTTAGTATTCAATAAACGATAATTGTGTTCATTTCTCCTCTCTTTAGATTGCAATAATATAATATTTCGATAACACTTTCCTAGGCATTCTTTTTTAAAAAAAATGTTACTTGCATTTAAAAAAAATAAAATTAACTTGGCCCGGCACGGTGGCTCACGCCTGTAATCCCAGCACTTTGGGAGGCTGAGGCGGGCAGATCACGAGGTCAAGAGACGGAGACCATCCTGGCCAACATGGTGAAACCCCGTCTCTACTAAAAATACAAAAATTAGCTGGGCGTGGTGGCGAGAGCCTGTACTCCCAGCTATTACGGAAGCTGAGGCAGGAGAATCGCTTGAACTAGGGAGGCGGAGGTTGCAGTGAGCCAAGATCGTGCCACTGCACTCCAGCCCTGGTGACAGAGCGAGACTCTGTCTCAAAACAAACAAACAAACAAAATTAACTTTTTTTTTTTGAGACAGAGTCTCGCTCTGCCACTGAGCCTGGAGTGCAGCAGTCGCGTGATCTCCGCTCACTGCAATCTCTGCTTGCTGGGCTCAAGTGATTCTCATGCTTCAGCCTCCTGAGTAGCTGGGACTACAAGTGTGTGCCACCACGCTAGGCTCATTTTTGTGTTTTTAGTAGAGACGGGGTTTCACCATGTTTGTCAGGCTGGTCTTGAACTCCTGGCCTCACGTGGTCCATCCTCCTCAGGCTCCCAAAGTCCTGGAATTACAGGTGTGAGGCACTGCACCCGGCTCATACATTTTTTGAAATGTATGTGAAATAGTTAATTTCATTTTATGTGCATTTTGCCCCAATTTAAAAAACTGTAATGACAAGCAGCGTAAGACAAAATAGATAAATTGTACTGCATGAAAATTAAAAACATTTTGTGCTTCGAAGGACAGCATCAATACAGTGAAAAGACAATTTGCAGAATGGGAGAATATATTTGCAAATCATTTATCTGATAAGAGACTATTATGTAGAATACATAAAAACTCTGACGACTCTATAATAAAAAGACAACCCAATTAAAAATTAGTGAAATACATGAATAGACATTTTTTTTTTTGAGACAGAGTCTTGCACTGTCGCCCAGGCTGGAGTGTAGTGGCACAATCTCGGCTCACTGCAACCTCTATCTCCTGGGTTCAAGCGATTCTCTTGCCTCAGCCTCCTTAGTAGCTGGGATGACAGGCACACACCACGACCCCCAGCTATTTTCTGTATTTTTAGTAGAGATGGGGTTTCAACATGTTGGCCAGGCTGGTCTCAAACTCCTGACCTCAAGTGGTCCTCTCACCTCGGCCTCCCAAATTGCTGGGATTACAGGCATGAGCCACCATGCCCGGCCTGAATAGACATTTCTTCAAAGAAGATAAACAAATGACACAGCACATGAAGAAATGATCAACATCATTAGGCAACAGGGAATTGCAAATTAAAACCACAGTGAGATACTACATCACACTCACTAGGATAGCTATAATAAAAAGGACAGGCGCTGGTTGTGGTGGCATGTGTCTGTGGTCCCAGCTACTCAGGAGGCTGAGGCAGGAGGATGGGCTGTGCCTAAGGATGACAGTGCCCAGCTCAGAAACAAAGCAGTCAAAACTCCTATGCTGATCAGTAGTGGGATCGCTCCTGTGAATAGCCACTGCACTCCAGCCTTCGAAATAGAGGAAGACCTTGTCTCCAAAAAAAAAAAAAAAAAAAAAAAGAAAAGATGCTGGGCACGGTGGCTTATGCCTGTAATCCCAGCACTTTGGGAGAGCTAGGCAGGTGGATCACCTGAGGTCAGGAGTCAGGAGTTTGAGACCAGCCTGGCCAACATGGTGAAACCTCGTCTCTACTGAAAAAATACAAAAATTAGCCAGGCACGGTGGCATGTGTCTGTAATTCCAGCTACTCGGGAGCCTCAGGCAGGAGAATTGCTTGAACCAGGGAGGCAGAGGTTGCAGTGAGCTGAGATCTGGCCACTACACTCCAGCCTGGGCAACAGAGCGAGACTCCATCTCAAAAAAAAAAAAAAAAAAAGACACAGTAAGAAGTGTTGGCGAGGATGTGGAGAAATTGGAAGCCCTGTGCACTGCTAGTGGAAATGTCAAACAGTGCAGCTATTTTGCATAACAGGTTGGCAGTTTTTCAATGAGTTAAATATAGTTATGCTGTGACCCAGCAATTCCGCTTCTAGGTGTATAGCCAGGAGAAATGGAAATATACGTCCATGCAAAACTTGTATGTGAATATGCATAACCACATTATTCATAATAGTCAAAAATTGGAAGTAGTCTAAGTGTTCATCAACTGATGATTAGATAAATTTTGGTATGTGTATGTATATATGCAATGAAATATGAAATATTTGTAATACTCTTTGGCCATAAAAAGAATAAAGTACTGATATATGTTATGTCAAGGAAGAACCTTGGAAAAACTATATTAGGTGAAAGAAGCCAGACACAAAAGGCCAAATATTTTATAATCTAATTTATATTAAATGTCCAGTATTGGCAAATCCAAAGAGAGAGAAAGTAATTAGCGCTTGTCAAGGGCTCAGGGGAGAGTAATGGGGAGTGACTGCTAATGATGAGGGGGTGGGGGTTCTTTTTTTTTTTTTTTTGAGATGGAGTCTTGCTCTGTCTCCCAGGCTGGAGTGCAGTGGCGCAATCTCGGCTCACTGCAAGCTCCGTCTCCCGGGTTCACGCCATTCTCCTGCCTCAGCCTCCCGAGTAGCTGGGACTACAGGCGCTCACCACGACGCTCGGCTAATTTTTTGTATTTTTTAGTAGAGACGGCGTTTCACCGTGTTAGCCAGGATGGTCTCGATCTCCTGACCTTGTGATTCACTCTCCTTGGCCTCCCAAAGTGCTGGGATTACAGGCCTGAGCCACTGCACCCAGCCTAGTGAGGGGGTTCTTTTAAGGGTGATGAAAGTCTTCTGTAATTAGGTAGTGGTGATGACTGCATAACTCTGAATATACTAAAAACCACTGAATCATATACTTTAATGTGTGAACTGTAGGCTATGTGAATTATATATCAATAAATGTATGTGAAGAGAATCTGTTTCTAAGTAAGGACATTCGAATTCCCATGGTTCCTTCATTGTTATAGTCTTTATTTTATTTTATTTTGAAACAGAGTTTAGCTCTGTTGCCAGGCTGGAGTGCAGTGGTGTGATATCAGCTCACTGCAACCTCTGCCTCCCGGTTCAAGCGATTCTCCTGTCTCAGCCTCCTGAGTAGCTGGGACTATAGGCGTGTGCCACCATGCCCAGCTAATTTTTGTATTTTTAGTAGAGACGGGGTTTCACCATGTTGGCCAGGTTGGTCTGGATCTCTTGACCTTGCAATCTGCCCATCTTAGCTTCCCAAAGTGCTGGGATTACAGGCGTGAGCCACCGTGCCTTGCCATAGTCTTTATTTTTATTTATTTATTTGAGATGGGGTCTTGCTATGTTGCCCAGGCTGGCTTTGAATTCCTGGGCTCAAGTGACTCTCCTGCCTCAGCCTCTCAAGTAACTGGGAGTACAGGTGAGCACCACCACGCCTGGCTAATTTTTTTACTTTTGTGTTGCGACTGGGTCTCTCTATATTTCCCAGGCTGGTCTCAAACTTCTGGATGCAAGTGATCTCCTGCCTCAGCCTCCCAAAGTGTGGAAATTACAGGCCTGAGCAACCGCTCCTGGTCTATTTTTATTTTATTTTATTTTGAAACGGAGTCTCTCATTGTCGCCCAGGCTGGAGTGCAGCGGCACGATCTTGGTTCACCGCAAGCTCCGCCTCCCGGGTTCACACCATTCTCCTGCCTCAGCCTCCCGAGTAGCTGGGACTACAGGCGCCTGCTGCCACGCCCTGCTAATTTTTTGTATTTTTAGTAGACAAGCTTTCATCGTGTTAGCCAGGATGGTCTTGATCTCCTGACCTCGTGATCCGCCCGCCTCGGCCTCCCAAAGTGCTGGGATTACAGGCGTGAGCCGCCGTGCCCGGCGAGAGTATTTTTGACTTTTTAATGTAAGTGTGTATTACTCTCATAATTTGACAAGTGCTAAAAAAGAAAGCATATATAAAAGGAATGTAGCACATTTTTATGGCTATTCTCATAATTATATAAACATCTGCTGTTTGAAATGTGAATAATTCTAATATCATTAAGGGCAGATAGATCACTTGATTCAGAATCTCATAAAGTTTGATTTTTTTTTTTTTTTGAGACGAAGTCTCACTCGGTCGCCCAGGCTGGAGTTCAGTGACGTGATCTCAGCTCACTGCAACCTCCCCTTCCTGGGTTCAAGCAATTCTCCTGCCTCAGCCTCCCAAGTGGCTGGGATTACAGACATGCACCACCACACCCAGCTAATTTTTATATTTTTAGTAGATACGGAGTTTCACCATGTTGGCCAGGCTGGTCTCGAATGCCTGACCTCAGGTGATTCACCCGCCTCAGCCTCCCAAAGTGCTGGGATTATAGGCGTGAGCCACCGAGTCCGGTCCTTTTTTTTTTTTTTCAAATGAGACAGATTCTTGCTCTGTTGCCCAGGCTGGAGTGCAGTGGCGCAATCTCAGCTCACTGCAACCTCTGTCTCCTGGGTTCAAGCCATTCTCCTGCCTCAGCCTTCTGAGTAGCTGGGATTACAGACATGCACCACCACGCCCCACTAATTTTTTGTTATTAGCAGAGATGGGGTTTCTTCATGTTGGCCAGGCTGGTTTCGAATTCCTGACCTCAGGTGATCTGCCTGCCTTGGCCTCCCAAAAGTGCTGGGATTACAGGCGTGAGCCACCGCTCCCGGCTTATGAGGTTTGATCTGTAAACTGAGGAGTAGGCAGCATTGGAGAGAATCTCCACATTGACAAGGTCTTCTATTTGCCGACTGCTGGTCATAATATGTATCGTGCATTGTCATTTGACATTTCCTCCATTCCAAGTGGCATTGATTATAAGGTACACATGAATAAGAAGATAATAAGCATTTGAATAATAGCTCAAGTGCTCTAAGACTATCAATTCAGAAATCAGAAAGTCTTCGAGGTGGGTTGGGTGCAGTAGTTCACACCTATAATTCCAGCACTTTGGGAGGCTGAGGCAGGAGGATTTCTTGAGTCCAGGAGTTGGAAACCAGCCTGGGCAACACTGCAAAACCCCGTCTTTACAAAAAATAAAACTTTTAGCCAGGCATGGTAGCATGTGCCTGTAGTCCCAGCTACCTGGGAGGCTGAGGTGGAACTGCTTAAGCCCAGGAACTGGAGACCAACCTGGGCAACATTGCAAAACGATCTCTACAAAAAATACAAAAAATTATCTGAGCATGGTGGTGCACACCGCTGGTCCCAGCTACTTGGAAGGCTGAGGCAGGAGAATGGCTTGTACCCAGGAGGCGGAGGTTGCAGTGAGCTGAGATCACGCCACTGCACTCCAGCCTGGGCGACAGAGCGAGATTTTGTCTCGAAACAACAAAAAAGAAACTCTTAGAGATTAAAATAAAGCTCAGGGTCATGGAAATTAAGCAGATAGGTGATGCTTTTCAATATTTATTCCTTTTTCTTTAGACTGTCTTTGGTAACTGACAAATATTTATTATAGAACCAGCGTTTATGCAGTTCAACATCATTCTTTCTTGTATCTATGGCTGAAATATTATGTTCTTACGAGAAAAGGCCAGACGCTTCTGGAACAGTGTCTGAATTACATGAAGGAGAAGAGCAGCCTTCATTCTGTAAAAACTCGAAACCTTTGGACTGTCCAAAGTGGTGTGTGGCTTTTGAAGCAGGGCCTGCAGGCAGCGAAATGGTTCAGCTGTGTTCTCTTCTTTGTCATACCTACATGTGCAGGCCTGGACTTCCCACGTGCTACCGCGAATGCAGAAATGCAGAAATTGACATATCAACAACCACTGGTCCTACACTCAGCAGGCAGTTTTACTGATTGATTGATTGATTGATTGAGATGGAGTCTCACTCTGTCACCCAGGCTGGAGTGTAGTGGCACTATCTCGGCTCACTGCAACCTATGCCTTCGGGGCTCAAGCAGTCCTCTCGCCTCAGCCTCCTGAGTAGCTGGAACTACACGTGTGTGCCGCCATGCCTGGCTGTGTTTTGTATTTTTTTGTAGAGACTGGATTTCACTATGTCGCATAGGCTGGTCTTGAACTCTTGAGCTCAAGCAGTCCTCCAGTCTTGGCTTCCTAATTTGTTGAGATTATAGGTGTAAGCCACCATGCCTAGCCTCATAAAATATTTAACTCATATACCTTGTGACTCTAAAATACTGTTTCTGAGGATCTATATTCAATACACATATGTATACATGCAAGGATGTTCACTGTAGTATGTATGTACAAGATGTTCATTATGGCATTGTTTATAATAGCCAAAGACTGGTCACAACCTAAATTTGTATCAATAGGGGCCCTGTTAAATACTTTATAGTGAATCTATACAATGAAATTCTTTGCAATATTTTAAAAGAATAAATAAGTCTTTAGGCCCCAATGTGGAGACATCCAAATTACGTTAAGGAAAAAAGGCTTGTAGGATAGTACACATAAAATCATTTTTTTTCCTGAAAAAGGGACATACTTGTATATAGGTACACACACACTCATACACACTTGACGTACACATAACTCCGTTTTCAAAGGTCACAAGTTATTTCCTGGGAATAGGATTGGGAAGATGTAGAATGAGGTAGGTAGAATGGTTTTTGTTTGCTTTTTACTTTATATTCTTCCCTACAATTGGAAATCTGTTTTTTAGCCACCGCGCCAGGCCTAATTTAGAATTTTAGATAGTGATTGATGTTATGAAATAATATAACCAGGCAATACGAGAGAGTGTGAAGGGTGCTACTTTAGGCTTGTCCTAGTAGGCTTCCTAAACAGGAGCTATCTGAGGAAAGAGGAGGAGGAAAAGGTTCCAGAGAGAGCAGACTGGGGCAGGAAAGAGCCTAGTGTCCCAGGGAAATAAGGCAGGCCAGTGTGCGAGCGTCCAGGCGAGGTGGGGAAAGCGGGGAGTGCGCAAGGTACAAGCCAAGTAGGGGATTGTGCGACAGGCGCCAGGGCCAGATCCTGCAGGGGTTTGCGGGCCACGGTGAGGGGGTCAGATTTTCTTCCAAAGCCGCCTTGCTCTGTGCAAGCGCACTATCGCAGGCTGCGGGCGACGCTGCCCCTGGCCGGCCCCCTCCGCCGCTCCAGGCTGGCTGGTGCCTGCCGTGGGCATGTAGGTGGGGATAGTGGGTTTTGCCTCTGTGCGGTCACCGCCTGTCTGCGTTGCTGCCTTCTCCCGGGCCTCAGACCCTGGAGAAAGCCTCGGCAGGGGAGGGGGGCGCGTAGCCGCAGGGGCGTCCAGCTATCGCGCACTGCGGGGGAGTAGGGGCTGGCGCAGCGATCGGCACCGCCACGCGGGTTCCGGCCGGGGGAGGCAGGGGCCGGTACGTGACGCGGGGCGTGCACGTGGCCCGGGAGTGTGCTTTTCGGGACAGGTGCGGGGGCCGCCGCGCGCGCGAAGGCGCAGACGCGTGCGGGCACCGGGCAGCGATGGCCGCCGGGTTATCCTTGGCTCCGCGGGCGGCCGTCGAGGTCCTGTCCACCGGGAAGGCGCGACGTCCTCGGGGGACGCCAGGGCGCAGGGGCAGCTGAGCCGACTTCGCAACTCGTTAGTTTTTCTTTGGCTGTGACGCTCGATTTGCCCGTCTAAGAAATGGGACTCCGGGCGGGGCGCGGTGGCTCAAGCCTGTAATCCCAGCGCCTTGGGAGGCCGAGGCTGGAGGATCGCTTGAGGCCAGGAGTCTAGACCTCGACAACGTACCAAGACCCCGTCTCCAAAAAAAAAAAAAAAAAAAGTGGGGTTCTCAAAAGAATAGGAAAGCGCTTTGCAAACTTGGACACGAGTTGGGCGTTTTATTCACTTTCTCTACTACTCTCCTCCCTTTGGGAGCCCCCGGGGCTGGAGTAAGCACGCTACCACCCACTACACCTCTCAGTATCCGCGGCACAGGAGCCGCACTCGATTTTGCATCCCCCAGGGCCTGTAAACGCCGGAAAAGCTCCCGCGGGGTGCGGTCGCTGGGCCTGGTCACGTGATCCCCACTCAGCGCCCCTGAGCGGGGGGGAGCGAGCAAGTGCGCATGCGCATCCCTTCTAGCTCTCCCCCCCCCTCCACCCGCCCCCTTGGCTCGGACGCAACCACTGTCAGCTCCTCCCCCTCCTCCTTCTTCATCTTTCCTGACATTCACTCCCTTCCCCCAGCCAATTGGTTACGTCAGGCAGACAGGCCGAAGAACCAATCACGACGCTGTCCTCAGAAGCCGCCACGCGGAACAGGTCGGATCCGACTAATAGGGGCCCTTGGAGCGACCACGCCTCAACCGGGCAGGGGAGCTCGAGCACAGTGGGCGGTGCTTCTCCAGCGTGTGGGCGGGGTAGGGCGGGGACCAGCAGCCGCAGAGCCGTCCTCGGTGGCGGCGACGACGGCGACGTTGCTCAGTCTTGGTGTGGGCTCGGCGGTGCGGGGCGAGCTGCGTGGAGGGCTCGGCGGTCACCGGCGGCGGCGGCAGTGGGGAGGCCGCAGCGCCATGGGGGGGCGTTAGGCTGCGGCGGGTGAGGCGAGGGGCGGCAGCGGTCATCTGGTCCGCGGCGACCTTCGGCCGGGCCCCGGGGTGGGAAGGCCTGGGGCGGGGGTCGTCCCTGGTTGCAGGGGGCCGCGGGGCGGGGCTCGCCGGCTGTCGGGGTGCAGGAGGCCTGGGCCGCTGAAAGGAGGAGGCGCCGCCAGCCGCCAGGCCCTGCCGCTGGGCCGCTTGACGACGACGCTCCCGCGGGGGCCCCGCCTGAGGAGGACGCGGCGGCGGTGGCGGCGAGGCCGCGGGAGGCCGCGGAGGATGGAGGAGCGGAAGGAGGAGGGCGAGGCCGAGATCCAGGAGCACGGACCCGAGCACTGGTTCTCCAAGTGGGAGCGGCAGTGCCTGGCCGAAGCCGAGCAGGACGAGCAGCTGCCCCCCGAGCTGCAGGAGGAGGCGGCGGCCGCCGCGCAGCCCGAGCACAAGCAGCAGAAGCTGTGGCACCTCTTCCAGAACTCGGCCACCGCCGTGGCCCAGCTCTACAAAGGTGAGGCCGCCGCCGCCATCTTGGTACCGCTTGGCCGCCGCCGCCCGGGCCAGGCCTGGTTGGCTCAGCGGCCGCTTCGGGGGGTCGCGATAGCGGCGGCCTCGGGGATCCCGGCCGGTGGCTCCGGGGCCCTGGAGCCCCCTCCCCGCAAGATGGCGCCGCGGGAGGGAGGCCCGGGGTTGGAGGGGCAAGCCAGAGCCGCGTGGGGGGAGCCCCGCTTTGGGGTGGTCCGAGGGTCCCCGCTCTCCGGGCCTGGCCACCCGGTGTCCCCCCCCTCGGCCCGGGGAGGGGAGGGGAGGAGCTCTCGTCACAAAATGGCGAAGGGAGACGGCGGGGCGGCCCCATTGTGCCCTGAGCCGGCCTCGGGGCGGGGACTGCCAGGGGGGCGCCTCCCTGCGCCGCGGCTCGTTCCTGATCTGTGCCCCTGAGCTCTGCGGCATCCCTTTCTCCCCGCCGCGACCCCCCTGCCCCCTGGTCGTCACACTGGGTTTGGGATCCCGAAACCCTTGAACAAAATGGCGAAACCTAATATGGCCGTTCCGGAGTGTTTGACGCCCAAATAACGTTCTTGTTCTGTTTCTTTCTCTTCCTATGTGTGTTTCTTTTTTCTTTTTGTTTTTTTTTTTTGTTGTTGTTTTTTGGCTTGCTTTTCAGACCGAGTGTGTCAGCAGCCAGGACTTTCTCTCTGGGTCCCCTTCCAAAACGCAGCCACCGCCGTCACCAACCTCTACAAAGGTAAAGATAACCTTGCTGCATTGCCGATTCAGGGAAGGGCTGCCTGCGTCAGGGTGTTTGCCCTGCGTTCCAAGTGTGTTTTGTGCTCCCCAGCCCAGCTGCTAACCTTGAATACCTTGCAACTTGAGAATCCCGGCGGTGCTCTAGCTAGATCCACCGGAGGCGATTTTGACACCTCCCTCGGCTCCCCGGGACAGAGGGCAACGCCTGGGGACGTTTTCGGTTGGCTTCTCCTAGAAGGGGCTGTTGTTGGCACCCAGTGGATAGAGGCTGCTGAAGGTCCTGCAGTGCCCAAGATCCCCCGTGCCCTCGGCCCCTTTTCAGCGAAGAATTACCCTGCCCCTAAAGTCAGTAGTGCTCAGGTTGAGAAGCGTTGAGCTGGAAGACGGCTGAGCCTTGCTTCCCACTGGAAAAGACATTGAGTGAAGAAAAGAGTTGATGTTTTTTGTACTACAATCGGAGGTGGGACGAACTTTATGGAAAAGATTCTTGAGTTAGGCATTTGAGAGCGTGGCAGTCAGTATAGTTTTGAAGTGTTGGAAAGCTTGCTAATCGGAGTCATCTGCGCGCATGTTAACGTGCTGCTCTTCTCTAGCAATTTGATCAAGTGTTTTCTGTCAAAACGATCCTGTATCTGATTATTTGCTGGCAGGAATTCTGTTCAGAGTTTTGAGTCGAAAGGTTTGTGTTTTATGGTGGTTTCTTTCTGGAGTTAATCCCCCTCCTTTTGTGATGACATGAAGGTATGTAAGTAAACGTTCTTGACCGTTGTGCTTTCTTGGTAACGGTGAGTTTACATTTTGTGCCTTACTGGTTTTGAAGATTGAGAAATTTGGGGTTGATTTTTTTTTTTTTTTTGGCAAGGTTTTTATGGAAAAAGGATTTGACTTTGTTAATCTTAAGAAATATGTAATTAAATGTTTTCAGACTTGTAAGAGTTGCTCAGAACAGTAATGGAATTTTGTGCATTTCAAAAGTACCAGTATTGGTATTTTTGCCGTATATATTTAGGCCATATATAGGTTGAAACGGGCTATGAAGGTGCTGCTTGACTCTCAAGGTGTTAATTTTTGCATAAGAAGGTGCCGCAGCATCTTGTAGGAAAAATATCTCTTACTGTGAGATTTCTTGAGTAGACTACAGTTTTTTGGGACAGTAATTTGAGAACTGGTAACAAAGTGGTGAAAAGAAACGCTAACTTTAGGGAATGAGGAACTATAATAATAATAGTCCAGTCTTACTGAAAAAAAGGAAAACATGGTTAAATAGTGCCCCAGTGGTTAGCTTTGATTTTATATAGCTGTTTCTTAAATTGAGACTGAGTAAATTGCTTCAACATCTATCAGTGCTGACGGTCTTGAACATTTTGGAATGGCTCTTGGTTTTGTCCAAAAAGGGAATTTTGAAATAATACTTAATTTAAAAAAAGGTTTCTGGGAGTGTAATTTACATTCAGTAAAATCACTGTTTTAGGATATATACTTTGATTTTTTTTTTTTTTTAACAAGTAGAATATATCTATCACCCTCACCCCAGTCCCTGGCAGTCACTGATTTGATTGCTGTTTTTTCTTGTCCATCATGTCCTAAATAGAACCGTGGAGTCCTTGCAGCCTATTGTGTCTGGCTCGTTCCAGTTACTATGATAAGATTCACCCATCGAATTCGCATTGCAGGTGTGCATAGTTCAGTGCCTTTTGATTGGCGAGTATTACTCTGTGGTGTGGCAGTACCATGGTTTATTCTTTTGCTTTTGTTGGTATTGGTTTGTGCTTGAAGGGGAAGGCAACACATTTTTAGTGTTTTTATGTGCCAGGTTCTTAGCCTAGGCAGTATAAAATGTGAGTGTCCTCTGGCTTTGGTGCTGTTTTGTGCTTGTAGAATGTGTCCCTTTAGGACTAACCTAGCAGTTTTCTTTAGTGCTAACTTTTGGTGTAAGAAGATGGGTTCAGCAGTTGAACTCTGAAATAACCCTTAATTTGATTACTTCTTTTAAAAATGTTTACAATTCGTTAGTTTTCCTGCTCAGAAAACTTAAAGAGGAACATTAATTTTATTTTTAGAAAACATCACATATGATTTTTGGATTATTGTAAATGCTTGGTTGTTAGTCTGAACTATTTTTATTTTGAACCTTGTTTCTGTGCAATGAAAACACATCTCTTTCCTAATAGAAAATGGTAAGTTGTGTCTTGTGGACGTTTTCATGTTTGATTCAAGGAGTGTGTGGATAATACTCTGGATAGCCTCACACTTTTTTTCTTTACAGGGTGTGGTCTTTAGAGAACAGGCATACAGCTGTAGGAATAATTGGTTACCTTAAATAGAAACAATAAAATTAGCAAGGTGGTGTCACAAGTGCATACAGCAGTAAGTAGTACTAAATTTAAGTGATATTGGTTATAGTTCTGATTAAATATTTAAGTATAATTTAAGGGGGGAAAATTTGGTGGATACTTCTAAGTGGGCAGTGGGCAGCAGGCAGCATTCCTGTATTTTGTATAACATCTGACAAGGTAAAAATGGCTTACTGTGGAGCCTGGGGACAATTTGGCACTCCTACCAGCTTCTTGATAACTACCGAGAAGTTCATTAGGTGTTTATCTCAATCCTTACCTTCACTAAGAAGGTCAGGATTGAGATTAAAAACCCAGCAGAGGGTCCCTTTTAGTTGTCAGTGGGCTTTCGAAAAGTTGAAAATTGAGTTAATTGATTTGGTTGGAATGTGGCTAGAAGGATTTGGAAGATAATGTGAATGTAAGTTGAACTTCAGCAAGGACAGAATTCAATAAAATGGAGTGGGTGGTTCCTTCTACTGTAAATAGTAGGGTCAGACTTGTCTTCCCCTTTCCGAAAAAGGAAGGAAGCCAAAATACTGATTGCTGGTTTTTGATTTGATAAATGGAAAGAGGATGGTGTTTCTTCAATATTCAGTAGTATCCTTAGATCAGTATATTTTTTGATACCTGGAACTAAAGAAGGGGAGTAAAAAATCATTTTAATCTAGCTAGGGTTGATGTTTACCTAGTGTCATTGTGAGTTGGAGTCTACTGCTACATTGCCTGAGTTCAGATCTTGGCTCTGTTACTTCTTACCTTTATGGTCCTGGAGACAGTGAAGCCAGGTGTTAATTCACCATTGTGCTCTTTGACTTAATTAACTTAAATAGGGGTAACTACCACAAATTCTAGTACAAGCTCTTAGTTTTGTTGTTTTTTTTTTTTTTTTTTTTTTTTTGAGATGGAGTCTTGCTCTGTCGCCCAGGCTGGAGTGCAGTGGTGTGAGCTCAGCTCACTGTAGGCTCCGCCTCCCGGCTTCAGGCCATTCTCCTGCCTCAGCCTCCCGAGTATCTGGGACTACAGGCACCTGCAACCACGCTCGGCTAATTTTTTGTATTTTTTTTTTTTTTTAGTGGAGATGGAGTTTCACCACGTTAGCCAGGACGGTCTCGATCTCCTGACCTCGTGATCCACCCGCCTCGGCCTCCCAAAGTGCTGGGATTCCAGGCGTGAGCCACCGCACCCGGCCACAAGCTCTTAGCTTTGTGCCTGGCATAGTGAGTGCTCTCGCATTCATTGTGTTGGTGGTCAAGTTTTAAGTATTTTTTGGATTTTTCTCAATGTGGGCAGTGCTTAAAATGAAGGGAAGTAATAGTAGTTTATTTTGTGTCTTTTTAAAAATTTTTTCTTGTGTTGGAATAAACTCTGGTGTGTACTTCCTTTTTCATCTTCTTTCCCTAATTGGAGTAAATGTAAGTAGAATTGACAGGTGGGAAAAATAGTTTGATGCCCTTAAGTCCTCATTTTTGATACATCTTGATGCCAAGCACTCTTTATATGTCTCACTTCAGTGTGACCATTTTGGACTCGTAAACTAAAGGAGAACTGAGCATAACTGTTAATGTGTAGGCCAAGTGGCAGGTGACTTAGAAACAAATGGCCAGAAATCATATTCTACCTGGAGACTGGAGCTGGTTTGTGACTCACTTGGCTACAAAAAATTATTACTGAGTTTGAGACTTTGTTCAAAATACCTTAGTGTGGATTAACAGTGAGAAACCCTAAGCATTAAATTCTATTTAACTTTTCATGCCTGTAATCCCAGCACTTTGGGAGGGTGAGGCTGGAGGATTGCTTGGGGCAATATAGTGAGATCCTATGTCTTAAAATTTTTTTTTTTAATTAAAATTTTAGCTTTGTCAGAAGCAGTAGCCTCGGTTATTCGTAATACTGTTTGTAGATTGTAGATTTTTATAGAAGACTGCTTTTTTGTGTGTGTTGCTCTTATTTTTTTCCTTTTTTGGAGACAAAGTCTCGCTCTTGTCCCCCAGGCTGGAGTGCAGTGGCGTGATCTCGGCTCACTGCAACTTTTGCATCCCGGGTTCAAGCGATTCTCCTGCTTCAGCTTCCCCAGTAGCTGGGGTTACAGGCTCCTGCCACCACACCAGGCTACTTTTTGTATTTTTGGTAGAGATTGGGTTTCACACCATGTTGGCCAGGCTGGTCTTGAACTCCTGACATCAGGTGATCCGCCTGCCTTGGCCTCCCATAATGCTGGGATTACAGGCGTGAGCCAGCGCGCCTGGCTCTTTTTTTTTTTTTTTTTTTTTTGAGACAGGGTCTTACTCTGTCACCCAGGTGGGAGTGCAGTGGTGCTGTCTCAGCTCACTGCACCCTCCACCTTCCAGGCTCAAGTGATCCTCCTACCTTAGCCACTGAATAGCTGGGACCAGAGGCACCCATCACCATGCCCAGCTAAGTTTTTGTATTTTTGGTAGAGATGAGATTTTGCCATGTTGCCCAGGCTGGTCTCCTGAGCTCAGGCAATCCACCTGCCTCAGCCTGCCAAAGTGCCGGGATTACAACTGTGAGCCACCATACCCAGCCGGTGTGTAGTTTTTCTGTGAAAGGATGTGTTGGTTGCAAGTATCAGAAAAGACAAGTTGGGCTGGCTTTAGCTGTATGGACATGTATTGGCTCCTCTGACTTAGAAGGCCACGGTAGGATTGACTTAATTGAGCGGTCTAGGCTCCCGTGCTCTGTTCTCCCCTGTGTGCACTCGCACACTTTGTCATCAGGCTGACTTCATTATGTTGGCAGAATGGCTTGTGGCTCCCATCTCAGGGCCACTCAGTGAAGCTTAGAAGAGCCTAAAAATGACTTCTGTCATCTCTTGGCCATAACGCTGTCACTTGCTTACCCACAACCATTAATAGGGGTACATAGGGTTATGCAGATGAGTTTAGGCCTAAGCCACAACCCCTTGAGCAAATGTGGAGGGAGCTTCTCTCAGAACTTGGTTGCTATCTAAACGAAAACTTAGAGTGCTTTTAGGCAGGGGAGGACAAGGATTGGATGCCAGGCAGGCAACAAACAGTGTTAAGATTCTCCCCCAGGGCTGGGCGCGGGGCCTCACGCCTGTAATCCTAGCACTTTGGGAGGCCCAGGCGGATGGATCACCTGAGGTTGGGAGTTTGAGACCAGCCTGACCAACGTGGAGAAACCCTGTCTCTACTAAAAATACAAAATTTGCTTGGCGTTGTGGTGCATGCCTGTAATCCCAGCTAACTGGGGAGGCTGAGGCAGAAGAATTGCTTGAACCTGGGAGGCGGAGGTTGTGGTGAGCCGAGATCATGCCATTGAACTCCAGCCTGGGCAACAAGAGCGAAACTCCATCACACACACACACAAAATATATATATTATATATTAATTATTCCCCTGGTTCCTCGTCCTTTGTTTTGTGTGCTAGGTGAAAATTAAGTAAATAAGTAGCTAGGAGGTATGCTTATTTTTGGATACCACTTCCTTAGGGAGTACAATTGGAAACAGTTTTATTTTGGCTGTGACTTAGATTGTTACATTCCTAAAGAAACATTACATTTTCTTTACTGATTGGAGTGCCAGGGCTCACACCTGTAGTCCAGCACCTGAGGCTGAGAGGAGAGGATCTCTTGAGGCTAGGAGTTTGAGAGCAGCCTGGGCAACATAGTGAGACCCTGCCTCTACCCTTCCTCCCAAAAAAGAATAAAATATTTTTCTGTGTAGTGGACTGGCTAGTGCAAATTTAATTCTTAAGTTTAAAAATCACGTAGTCAGTAGTGTTTCTTTAGAAGTGTTGCTTTGATGTAGAGTTGTGCTCTTATGGTTTGTAGATTGTCTACAATTGAGAGATGGCTTCTCATTTGAGGAAGAGATAGGTCATAGAAGGAACTCTCTTACTGGGCTTTGGACACCAGGCCCTTTGAACTTCAGTTCATTGTTACAAACTTGCCATACCTGCTGTAATTCACATGAATCAGTGTGTATCAAAAAGCTATAAGTAGTGTAATCTGATTAATTTTATGCAGTTATGTAAGAAAGTTATTATTTGGTCTTCAGAATCAATATAATTCTTTGCTCTCTGCCCCCACCCCAGCCCGTTGTGGTGGGAGAATTTGTCTTCCGAAATCTCTTGGATTCAGTTTCACATGCTTATATAAAAGCATTTAAAAAAAATGGGAAATATGGGATACCTGCTATGACTGGTGTATGAATCAGTTCATTTTTTTTTTTTTTTTTTGAGATGGAGTCTTGCATGTCACCCAGCCTGGAGTGCCGTGGTGCAATCTTGGCTCACAGCAACCTCTGCCTCCCAGGCTCAAGTGATTCTTCTGTCTCAGCCTCCCAAGTAGCTGAGATTACAGGTGCCTGCCACCATGCCTGGCTAATTTTTATATTTTGAGTAGAGATGAGGTTTCACTGTGTTGGCCACGCTAATCTCGAACTCCTGGCTTCAAGTGATCCACCCATCTCGACCTCCCAAAGTGCTGGGATTACATGGATAAGCCACCATGCCACGCCCGCCCAGTTCCTTTTTTGAATAAGGAAATGAATGTGTCGTGGTTAAAGGTTAGATTGACATTTCAGTGCCCTTGGGGTTTGCCTAACCTTCAAGTATGTGGCTCTTTTCCACAGTGACTTCGGTTTCGGTAAAATAGTGTTGGACGAAAGACTGGCCACAGCTTCTGTGCTGTTTTTCTGGGATAGGTACCTGAAAGTCCACGCTTCTAGAATTGGGGTGTGCTCAGAGCAGTGTTTGGCTGAGATCCTTCAAGAGGCCGTGTGTGTGTGTATGAGATTATCCACTGGACACTAGTTTGTCCTGGGATTATGTTAAAATGTAGTCATGCCTAAGATTCTCCAGTAAGCATACAGGTCTCCTAATTAGCTCAAGGTATGAGAAAGGTTTATTTTCAATCAGGTAACTATCTAAAAAGGACTCTATTTTAAATGCTTCACCATCTACATGGGACTTTGTATTTCGGGAAATAACTGAGGTTGGGTTTGAGTGGTAAGGCAATTGGACTTGGTTTTCAGAATATATACTGTTAACAGTATAAAACTACATTATGCCCCGGTGGTGCAGAAACATACCTAAAACCTTAAATGTTTCTGCTTTTCTCCTCTAGGACCTTCTAGTCTGCAAGGGGAGTGTTTGCAAAATGCATGACTTTTAGTGTACTCATAGTTGGTTCTGACGTTGAGACTTGGTCATCTCAGAATTTTTGAGGTGAAATAATTGGTCAGTTGCATAATTTTTTTTAAAGAGGTTCACAACTTGTTACATAACTGTCTTACATCTAAGCCAGGCCACTAGTGATAACTGAGTTTTCTCGATGTTCAAATCTGATGCAACCATTAGTCCCTTGCAGATCTGACTGTTGGACTTCTTGTGTCTTCAATCAGAACAAACCAAAACTTGGCCAAGCTCTTCACAGGATAGTTTTTTTTTTTAAACCACCTCATGTGGCCCCTTCCCTTTGGCCCTTGAGTTTTGTATCAAGTTTAGCTTCGCTTTTTTTGCTGTCTGGTTCGCCAGGTGTATGTTTACATGCCTCCTTCATCTTTCTTTTTTTTCTTTGAGAGAGAGTCTTACTCTTTCGCCCAGGCTGGAGTGAAGTGGCGCATTCTTGGCTCACTGCCACCTCTGCTTCCCAAGTTCAAGTGATTCTCCTGCCTCAGCCTCCCGAATAGCTGGGATTACAGGCGTCCGCCACCATGCCCGGCTAATTTTTAGTAGAGACGGGGTTTTGCCATCTTGGCCAGGCTGGTCTCAAACTCCTGACCTCAGGTGATCCACCTACCTTGGCCTCCCACCAAGTGCTACGATTACAGGCATGAGCCACCACGCCCGGTCATCTTTCTTTGCGCTGTCCAAGCCTGCGTCAGACTTGTTTCTTTTTACTGTGCTTCAGACTTTTTTTCCTCTGTTTCTTCAGGTCTGGGCTTACCTCCGTTTGGCTTTGGAAGAATAAAATATCCTCATTCTCTTCAGAAACAGAAACTTCCTCATTTACAAGCTTGATTAAAAGCAATTCTTCTAGGTAGGATAGGTTTAAAAACGTGATTGCTTCTAGGTTGACACATTTTACATTTATCCTTTATGTGGTCTCATAAGTTTAGTTGCTCAATGACTTGATTTCTCTTAATGCCTCCAGATCTTTCAGAATCATTTAAGTTTTAGGGTACAGCATTACAAGGTCATCTTTAGGTTTGTCCACCCCTTTAGGGTTGGCTCATCTAAATCTTTTCCTAAAGAGGTGAGAAAAGTGGTGACCCTCTCTACTGCTATTTACATTCAAAATGGAGTTCATGCTTTGTTTATGAAGAAGTGAGAAATCAAAATTATTGATTCACGTTATACCAGTAGTGAGACACTGGAGAAGTTACTTCACTCTTGAGCTGCTTTTTGTATTTGTAAAATTAGAATAATCCACCTTCTCATAGTTGTGATGGAGAAGATATGAGTGCACTCTATAGCATTATCAGGTTTCCAAATTGATGTTGAATTCTAGTCTTGGTCTTTTTTATTTTAAAGTATTTTTTTTTTTTCTTTTTAACATCCCAGGTCCTACTTTGATTATTTTTTTAAGAGAAAAGATCTGTGCACAATATCCTTGTTTTTCTTTGTCTTTAGCAATAAAGACTGTCATCTGCTAAAGAGTAGGCCTTATTATAAAGTTCTGGTTGTTGTGTTTCCCTCTTGCCATTTTCTTTAATAATGCAAATTCAGCTTGGGATCCTCTGTGATGTCTGGATGATTTTTATTTTTTTTTTTCTGTAACGCAGCTTTACATTGTTTGACTATTGCCCATCCTTTCAGTCTGCTGTAGATGTAGCAGATAAGAAATTAAAGCCGCCGGGTGCAGTGGCTCATGCCTGTAATCCCAGCACTTTGGGAGGCCGAGGCAGGCGGATCACGAGGTCAGGAGTTGAAGACCAGCGTGACCAATATGGTGAAACCCAGTCTCTACTAAAAATACAAAAATTAGCCAGGCGTGGTGGCGTGCGCCTGTAATCCCAGCTACTCAGGAGGTTGAGGCAGGCGAACCCGGGAGGCGGAGGTTGCAGTGAGCTGAGATCCAGCCACCGCAGTACAGCCTGGGCGACAGAGAGACTCCGTCTCAAAAAATAAAATAAAATGAAATAATCAAAGCCAGGAAAAGTAATAGAGAAATGTACACAGTATTGTTGCTTTTACAGAAAGTTCAAGGATAAAGTAACAATGTTGGTTAATGCCATTAAAGACATACTGGTGATTTTCTGCTGGCACAGCAGCTCAATTAAAAATAAATAGCAGTCACTTAAATTTTCAATTATTTTTTTCAACTAGATGAAACCACTAAAAGGTAGAGGTAATTTTACCAAAACCCAGGTGGAGTATATACAGAGAATCTAGTCTGGGAGATCTGTTGGAATGGTTGAGTTATAGGAAGCTGTTGGGAACTGGAAGCAGAATGAGTATACCCAGGGAAATGAATAAAGCTTTTTGTTTTCCACCGTGCTATTTGGTTTTAGTGTTGAGCCGTCAGTCAGAATTTTTCCTTCTAAAACATTTGCTGCTGGCTTCAGCTTGTTCCTGATTCTTGGTGCTGAATCTGTCAGTAGGAATGCATCTCCACAATGACTTGGTAAATGCAGATGAGCGTGGCCTGAGGCATGTGCAATATTTAGACATCTGATGAATGATGTGATGCAAGTTATTTTAGGTAGTTTCATTAAAGATAACTAATCTTTGTGTTTCTGTTAGAAAAAATTTTTTTAACAAGACAAGTTCCAGGACTGTGATAAGTAAACACTGAATTTAGACCATTAAGATTAAATGTTAGATATAACATTTTTATTATGACTGAAATCATTTCAGTTTATATTACTGATGGGCTTAGAGGCCACATCATGGTATTCACTTTGGTTAACTTGTAAAATGGTTTTCTTTAGAAGGGAATACAATACGGCCCTAATGATCATGATACATGTTTTCTCTTTTTCTTTTTTTCTAACAGAAAGCGTGGATACCCATCAACGAAGTTTTGATATTGGAATTCAGATTGGCTATCAGCGACGCAATAAGGATGTGTTGGCTTGGGTTAAAAAACGCAGAAGAACTATTCGTCGAGAAGATTTGATCAGCTTCCTGTGTGGAAAAGTTCCTCCACCACGAAACTCTAGAGCTCCCCCAAGACTGACTGTAGTGTCCCCTAACCGAGCTACTTCAACGGAAACTAGCTCATCTGTAGAGACTGATTTGCAACCCTTCCGGGAAGCCATAGCTCTGCATGGTAAAGCCGTTTAAACATATTTCTTTGGAAAAATGGTTAAGAGGGTGCCTGTGGACCCATTTTTCATGTTTAGGCTTAGGTCCAGATATACTGTTTTTGTCTTACAGTAAACAGCTTGCTCTAGAAATGTTTAATAGAATGTAAGTTAAGAACTTACATGGGCAATTTCTGTCAGCTAACCCATCCTAGAAAATGTTTTTAGAAAGTTAGTTTGAGCTTATTGGTGTTAAAATGACATATCTTTCTACAGCGTTGATTAGAATTTATCGCTTTACACTTACGTGTTGTACGTGTGTTTTTCCTCTTCTGAAGTCAAAGAGGAAGTTCTTGTGTCTTAAGAATCCTGTTATATTTCTAATGGTCCATGGCAGGCAAGTAAGGTGGGAAATTGTTGGGTTAGTTCTCTTGGGACCTGGGACCTCCCTTGACACCTTTCTTACTTGGTTTGCTGTAGATGGTGGGAGAGGATGCATGTAAGACTCGTCCCTCAGGTCCCTTGCACTTTAAGAGCCGGGACCAGCAGAGTGCAGCCAGTGCACAGGTGGATCACTATCTCCCCAGGCCAGACCTGTCATAAGAAGGCACTCTTGGCTAAGGGATTTTAGTATTGCTGGAGAAGCCCGGGGAATGTAGTCAGTGATTAAGTCTGTTGTTGCTTGTTACTCTCTGATACAGACTTCCAAATAGAGCTGGGAGAGTTAACCTGTGTGACAGCATTTAATACTGCTGTAGGAAAAAAAGCAACAGAATAGTAAGACTTGCTTGAAACCATGATGGAAACGTGGATCACGCAGATGGCTAAGCAGGTAGAAGTAATTAGGTCATGAATCCTTTTTTTGTTTTTCTTTTTTTTGGGGGGAGGGGGCATGGAGTTTCGCTCTTGTGGCCCAGGCTGGAGTGCAGTGGCGCGATATTGGCTCACCGCGATCTCCGCCTCTGGGTTCAAGCGATTCTCCTGCCTCAGTCTCCCGAGTAGCTGGGATTACAGGCATGTGCCACCACGCCCGGCTGATTTTTTAGAGACACGGTTTCACCATGTTGGTCAGGCTGGTCTCGAACTCCCAACCTCAGGTGATCTGCCCACCTCGGCCTCCCTAAGTGTTGGGATTACAGGTGTGAGCCACTGCGTCTGGCCATGAGTCTTGTTGAAAGTTAACATTTCTGGGCCATGGTACAGGTCATCTAAAACAAAGTAACCTGGTAAGGTACTAAGAAATAGTGGGATATAAAGAAACTTTATTGACGTTGAATCATTGAAACTTTATAATACCTGTAGAGATCTTGTTCTCTCTGGCAAACTGTAGTTCTTCCCTGAAACCCCAATGTTGTTTTTTCCCTTGATAGTGTTTAGGACAATTAAAAACAAAAACATGAATTGCAGGAAAGTTCAGGTTGTGTGGATGCAGTACTTTAAGACTGCACACTGTTCCTGACACAGTGGAGTAGTTAGGCTGTCAGAACTTTGGAAGCTCAGGCAAAAATGGGATTGATCTGTTTATGCTGAATTAGACAGTTTCACATCTTTCCCCCTAAAGTTTGGGAAAACAATTTATTAGAGGTGTACATAGTTTGTTAGATTAATTTTAGTGCATGGTGATATTTGATGCAGTTGTCTCTCCTTAAGTATTGTGATTTTCTTCCTTTATTAAGAGGGTTGTGGCTCATTCCATGCTTCTCTTAAGGTATCTTTTTACTCTATTTTACTGTTATATTTTAGAAGATAGTTTTAAGAAACATAAAAACCATGCTTGTTATCTTAACGTAGTAGTAGTGTATGTAATAGTAAAAAGGGCAAGCCAGCCCCCTCTGCCCTCGAAAAACTGTATCCTCCAACTCCCACTACATTTTCTCATATTGAATCTGTTCCACTTGTGATTTATTGTTTTCCTGAACTTTGGGAATTTTAAGTAATGATACAGTTGAAGGGACTGTTTACAATATTCACATGTTTAAGTTGTGAGGATTTAAAACTTAAATATAAGGCTTTGGGTAGGAAAAAAATGATCTTAACCTTCAATAAATTTATAATGTAGCACTAATCCAGTATAGATTGGAGACTGAATGCATTCTTACTCTTAGGGTTCATACTTCTAATTCTTGTGGTTAAAACAGTGTTGTGAAGTAATAAGGCCCCTTGAAAGAATCTACAGAAACATAAATTATACTGAGTTGTGCTCTACTGGTTTGTGAGAACATCAGTGTATTAAGGAGAATGGTAGTTTAATTTGAATATTTAAAGAAAGTAATTTGAATGGTTCTAGTACTAGGGCCATTATTAACTAGTAACATAGATTAGTGACTTTAACTGGGTATCCTTATTATCTGATTTGTCTGAAGTGAAAACTGTTAAGGTGCTCTTTTAAAATGTATTTGGAAACACCATAGTTAGGGTAAATACAATGTCAGAATTCAGTCTTGCATATTATTTGATTAGCCAAATTTATGAAGTCTAAGTTAGGCCAAATAGAAGGTTTTGGAGTTTTACATTGGGGGTGAGTCTAAATTCATGTGTTTAGCGAGCACAAGGACATGGGAAAAGAATTGGTATATTGAGGCAGGCTTGAGTTTATAATCAAAGCAAACTCAGTTCCTCTTCATGTCCTGTATATTTAAGAGAGGACAGTTTTCCCACAGTTTTTTTCCCCTTCCTTACCCCTACCCCCATCAAATACAGCCCAACCAAATAACTATGTTCTTAATTTAAAGGAAAATGGCAGACTTGATACCTGCGGAATATTTCGTGTAGACAGAGTATGACAGTGAATGAGATCCCCAGTCATTGCCCTTGTAAGCCTCGGAACCCAGTTTAGTGGGAGAGACTAATGTAAACAGCTTTAATCAAAAGTATATCGACTGGCCGGGTGCTGTGGCTCACACCTAAAATGCCCGCACTTTGGGAGGCCAAGGTGGGTGGATCACTTGAGGTCAGGAATTTGAGACCACTCTGGCCAACATGGTGAAACCCTCTCCCTATTTAAAGGAAAAAAGTAAGACATATCCATTTATGGTTATCAAATAGGTTTTTTGTTTTTTTTGTTTGTTTGTTTGTTTTTTGAGACTGAGTCTCGCTCTATAGCCCAGGCAGGAGTGCAGTGCAGTGCTCACTGCGACTTCCGCCTCCTGGGTTCAAGTGATTCTCGTGCCTCAGTCTCCCTAGTAGCTCGGATTATAGGCGCCTGCCACCACGCCCAGCTAATTTTTGTATTTGTAGTAGAGACGGGGTTTCACCATGTTGGCCAAGCTAGTCTTGAACTCCTGACCTCAAGTGATCTGCCTCAGCCTTACTGCTTGCCCCTAAGTGCTGGGATTGCAGGTGTTAGCCGCTGCGCTGGCCTCAAATAGTTTTTATCAAAGCTACTTCAATTAGTGGTTAGCAAGGCTTAAAGACTAATTCAGTGCTTTATTTTGACACTTGTCTTCAACATGTGGCTTTTTTTCCTGTGTCCTATGGGACCTAGTCATCTGTATGTATGTTAGACTCACAGAGGAATTAAAGAGATAAACATTCATGTGCTAAATTGATTTCTATCTTGCTTTGTTATCCTATGTCTTAAAAATAACATTATTATAAATTTCCCAGGAGTTGAATTCATGCTAATAACTGGTAACTCGTTTTTATGTAAACAGCATACTTGAGACCAGAAATCTTCTGGACCGCTTCATGGATCTGTGCCTGCCATTCTCATTGGTCCTCTGTTCATCCCTTCTTTTCTAGAGCTTCTCCTTACCTTGGCTTCTCTTCTGCCACATTGGCCTGCCTGACCTGTCCTCAGGCCCTGTCACTGCCCTAGATTACGTTTCCTACCTCTTCACTTCCAAATCTGGACCTCTCGTTTAGACCTTCTCTCCTGACTGCCAGACAGCATGTCCCACTGTCCTCCGGTGTACATCTCCAAAGTGTCCCACAGGCATTTATCTCTGATGAAGTTTCAAGTTGGACTCATTCTTCTGCCCCAACAGCAGAATGACTCATTGAGCCATTGAGCCATTCAGCACATTTTCTATATGGCAGATTCGGTGCTGTCTCTGGGAATACATAAATAAAGAGCGATTCCTTTTCCTGTTGAGGCAAATATGGATTTGGATAATTTCTATTCATGTCATGAATGTGGTGTGTGGAAGGTATTCTGAGAGCAGAAAGGGATGTTTCACAGCACAGCCCGGCTGTGTGGTGCTCAGGGCAGGCCCTCTGGAGGAGGTGAGCCTGGGCTCTTGGGCTAATGTTTCAGCCCTCACTTTCCAGTCCTGAGCTGTTGTCACCAGTCCATCTTTCATGAGACCATTGGAGTGATCTTTCTGGTGTTGTCACTTCATGGTTTAAAGTTTCCCTGGGCCTACATAGTGAAGTCCAAATTCAGCATGGTATTACCAGACCCTTATGATCCAGTCTTAACCATTGGTTAGGTGTCCTAGCCATACTGTTTATCTCTTGAATACCTCTATGCTCTTTGACAAGTCCAGCCCCTACATGTTCATACCTCACTTCTGTGACACAGCCTTCCTTCAGGGCTCCCAATCTCTGTAGCCTCCGTGAACTATATGCATTTGCTCTGCTGCTTGATTTGTTTCTGTGACTGTCCCATTCTCCTCGGGACACATAGCAGGGACCTTGTCTTGGTCCTTTTTTTTTTTTGGCTTTAACAGAACATAGCAAAGAACCTGACACAGGTGTATTCTGAGTTTACCACTGGGGTTACCACAGAGGTCTGCTAAGTGAATACAACACAGTGGGGACCCAGAACCTCTAGAAAGCGTTGAGGATTACAATCCCCAGATAGCTACAATGAGGGAATAATGTAACCTGTTTGCCTAGGGTGCTACATGGTAATCTTGAATTAGAATAACTGAGACTTCCATGGGACCTTAGGGTGATAACCATTAAACCTACTCTTTCAGTGTTTACTTTGTAAAAGCATCACACTAAGGAGGTTGTCATTTAATCCTCATACCTACCCTGGATTATTAACACTGTTGATGAAGAAAGCCTTACTTGGCTAAGATACGGAGCAGGTTAGTAAGTGGTAGAATAGATATTCCAGTCCTGTCTCCAAAATACACATTTTTTTTAATTAAAAAAATTTTTAATTTTCAATATATTTCTTATTTTTGATTTTTTATTTTCTGTAGAGTTGGAGTTTTGCCATGTTGTCCAAGCCGATCTCGAACTCATGGGTGCAAGCCATACCCCAACCTCGACCTCCCAAAGTGTTGGGCATACTGGCATGAGCCATGGTGCCTGGCCTAAAAATGCATACCCTTAAGCACTATGCCCTTACATTTTTAGATGTGGGATTTCTGTCTACCACATCGCCCCCACTAAGACCTAGGGCTTAGGTGTTGAGGTGGGAAAGATCTTGAGGCTTTTCTTCTCAAAATTAATCAGAAATGATGTGAATTTTATGTCTCTTTCTGGGGTTTTCCTCATAAGCTAATCTGGATTAGTAGACTTAAAGGTGAATGACCAACTGTATCCCTGGTTCACTGGTTAGGAAGAGTACGTAGTCATTGTGTATAGGCTATTTTGCTTAGTAACCTTGGGCAACATGCTCAACCTCTCCAAGCCAGTCTCCTTTGTGAAAGGTGATATACTTACAAGGCGATATATTAAATGGGAACCCAGGCAGGTTACCTACCCTACCATGACACTGGAAGTATTCTTTGTCTTAAGAAAAGGAGAATTGCTGGTTGGTTCCAGGTCTTGTGGGTACTCTCTTTTCCCCTGGGCAATTTTGCTATAAAAATAGACCAAGGATCTCAAGGCCCAGTGGCTTTTGCCTTCTGGGATAATTTTTTGCCTCCCTGTTTAGTAGTAAGGGTCACATTTTAAATTGCAGCTATCACACTGGAGGGGGTCAGATCATTTAGAACTTTGACTACTTAAATATTACTTGTTAAGATCTTGAGCTTGTCTCATGTTGACAGACTAGTGAAGTTGGTTACATTGTCTCTCTCCTCACTGGAGGGAGAGATTCAGAGTTGCCCTGTCCAACCCAGTGCTATCTCTGGAAAGGGTTGGATTGAAATCTGGTTTCCCTTCATTCTGAGCTGTCATCATGGGGGTTAGGTGAAAGGGTCCCGAGTAAGAAGATGGCATGGGTCCTAGGGTGGGGAGCCAGATGCCAAGTCAGACTTCACTCGGTAGCTTTATTCAAAGTCCCACTTTCACTTGTAGCGTATCGTAGGTGGTCTCTGCAAGTTGCTGACCCTGATTCAGACTGTTACATAAAAATCAGACACTTGGTTTTAGTTCCCAAACTGATTTTGATGACATTCTTGACTGCAGGGCTTGGAGTTAACCCCCCTGGGCCTGAGTTGTCCCTCTGTAAAGTTACACATCATTTCAGACTCAAAGGCCCCTAGCATGCAGGGTCTGGTGTCATAATAGGCACCGATGGGAACCATTACATCATTGGCTTTTTTGGCTTTAATCTTCCCAATTGTAAGTTCCTTTCATGTTTAAAACAAGTTTAAAAGACAGGGGGACTTAGGCAAGCTCAGGCAGTCTAGCCTTTAATACAAGAGTTTCAAAACATAAAGGAAAAAAACTTTTTTTTTTTTTTTAATCAGTACTTTGTGAGTTACAAGACAGCAGCAGCTCCTTAGTGTTGATTGCCGAGGCCTTTTTGGTTTGAAAACTCTGCTTCCTTTGTGAATTTGGTGTTAGGAGTTCTTATTGTTATTCTGCAGCTTTTACTATTGTCCTTTATTTACTGAACACAGTGAATACCAAGCACTCTGTTTATTAGAGGCTAGGAGTAGGGGCGGGTGGTTAAAGAAACAAAAAAGCGAATAATCTCAAGGAGTTTCTGGCCTAATAGGATTATAGTAGACAGTGAAGTATCTAAACCCAGGGAATCAGATTGAGGCACCGTTTCCATCGCCTTGAGAATTAATAGGCTGCATTTCTCGGTTCTCTTTTTTTTTTTTCCCAACTGAGTCTTTCTGTGGACTTACATGGAACTTCTTATTCTCTTAAATCATTAAGTTGCTTGACGATGTTCTTGAATTTGGAGAAACGGGATGTAGGGCCGTATGAAAAATCATTTGAAATCAGATTTAGGGGTATAAGGTTGAATAGTAATGTTTTACAAAGAAGAATGTAAGGCAAATAACTAATTCATCACTTCCAAAGTATAAAACTGCTACCTTTTCCCTAGAAAAGGAAAGCTCATTTTAGGCAGCCTACATCAGTAAGATTTTCTTCCTCCTCCAAGTGCAGATTTTGTACCCTTTGTTTGTCAAAACATTCTTTGGCCCTACGCATGCCAGAGTGATATAGAAAGGAAGTTGGAAGTTGGGCCGGGCGCGGTGGCTCACGCTTGTAATCCCAGCACTTTGGGAGGCCGAGGCGGGCGGATCACAAGGTCAGGAGATCGAGACCACGGTGAAACCCCGTCTCTACTAAAAATACAAAAAAATTAGCCGGGCGTGGTGGCGGGCGCCTGTAGTCCCAGCTACTCGGAGAGGCTGAGACAGGAGAATGGCGTGAACCCGGGAGGCGGAGCTTGCAGTGAGCCGAGACTGCGCCACTGCACTCCAGCCTGGGTGACAGAGCGAGACTCCGTCTCCAAAAAAAAAAAAAAAAAAGAAAGGAAGTTACCACATTTTTTTTTTTGAGAACAAATCACTCCTGATAAAATTTCTTAGACAATTGATAATCATTTTGAGAAGAAATTTAATTGTATTTGGCTCTGTGTCTCACCTCTTTGGTATCACTCTTCTACCTCTTCCATCACTATAGCTAAATATTTAGAAGTATGTCTTGACACCTAGCACAAATGTTTCGGTTAAGTATTTTAAAACCGATGGATGGTATGGCCGGGCACTGTGGCTCACGCCTGTAATCCCAGCACTTTGGGAGGCCAAGGCGGGTGGATCACCTGAGGTCAGGAGCTTGAGACTAGCCTGACCAACACGGAGAAACCCCGTCTCTACTAAAAATACAAAATTTAGCCAGGGGTGGTGGCGCATGCCTGTAGTCCTGGCTACTCAGGAGGCTGAGGCAGGAGAATTGTCTGAACCCGGGAGGCAGAGGTTGCAGTGAGCCGAGATCGTGCCATTGCACTCCAGCCTGGGCAACAAGAGCAAAATTCAGTCTCAAAAAACAAAACAAAAAACTTGATGGTATAGTACGAAAGAAACGTCTTGCAGTTTTCTGTTGCAGAGAATTAATTAGAACCAACCTGTTGGATTGTACCCATTCACCTTTCAGAATCCTTTCTTCTCTGTGGAAACCCACGCTCCCAGCAGTGTGTGGAACACAGTAGATTCCCAAGGAATGCTTGTTGAATGTTGCAGTCTGCATCTTCTTGAAATAACAGAACTGTTGATAGCTGTTTAAAAGTAAAATGTGTCTAAAAAACATTTGGAAATTAAGATGTAAGAGATACAATGCACCAAAGCAATCTCTTAATTGCTTAAAATGAATTATTTCAAAGAATCTTCTTTAATTGAATTTTCTGTGAAGTCTGGAATTTGTAAATTATGCCCCTTTGTTCAAACCAGCCCCTGAAAAGAACAATTAAGGCAATCAAGATAGCATTAAAGTTTTCAATGAAGTTGGCATTTTCTGTGTATTAAGATTGGATGTTAGCTGCTGAAGTTTGTGGAGGTAGGACATAAAGCTTCCAACATCAGTAATGCAAAATTGTCTTGAACCTGTGGTAAAATTTTGTTGGACATTTTTTTCATTGCAGTGTAAAGGGCCATGTAGCATGCCTCAAAGCCAGGTTACTCAGCTTAGTCCTTGTTTAAGCAGTTTTGATATTCAAGTTCAATTTTCTCACTGATTTTATGATTAATTTCTTGGAAAATTTAAAAGTTTTCAAGAAGTAAAAAATTAATATCTTGTTATCCCACTATATAGAGATTAACTGCAGTTCAATGTTTGGTGCATTTTCTTCTAGTCTTTTTTTCTATGTATAAATATTAAAGTTATTTCATAGTTGAGATCATACTGCATATATGATACTGTATCTTGCTTTTTTCATTTTAACGTCGTGAGCAATTTTCCCATGACATTACAAACTGTCTTTGAAAAATGGAAAACATTTGGGGCTGTCAGCATAACTGAAAATGTTTTCTTGGTGTGACACATGTATCTTTGTAATTGGTTTGATTTAGTGTGCTTTATTTCAATAAAAATTCAGTATTATAATTTACAGATTGGGGTGGGGAGTGGTATCTACTTCAAATTACCGAAATCTTCCTAGTAGAATTCCTTTTTAAATGTTTGAACTCCCCTGGTACATCTTAAACGCGACATTGACACTGCAGGTGCTTGGATGTCCTGGCACCTCAGAACACAACTTTGTGCGAAAGGAGTGCTGTGCATCTCAATAGTGCAATTCATTTCCAATGCAAGAATGCCAGGTTCTTAGGGCCCCCGGTCAGGATATTACCTACTTTATTTAAGTTGTGATTTTAAATCCCGTTTTCGATGGGAGATAACACTGGTGGAACAGATCTGCAGAGGGCCCTGCACCTGCGCTGGTGGATCAACGGTGTCTTCTCACCTCCAGGGCTAGCTGCCTTGCCTTCCCTCACGGGGCTTAAGTGGCTGGGAAGCAGATAGTGTAGATGAAGTCCTGGGCCACTGGCTGCTGGACTGAGGCAGTGAGATGACTGGGCTGGCATTTGTTCTTTCTCTGCCTGTGTGTGACCTCTAACTATGTGCCTGGAAACTGAATTACATGTAATTAATGCTGCAAACAGGATTTTCTTATTGCCTAAGCATGAACTTGGTATGAAAATAATAGTTAATAATTTACCATGTAACTTGGATTCTTATAACCTGGACTGTAAATTTGTTTTAGCTCCAGTGGGAGTTTCCTTTTCAGAGTATGACGAAACCATCCTCATCTTTTCCACCCCTGGACTAATCATTTAAAATGGATACAGAAACTTTAAAACTGCTGAGTTTATCTTGTGTTAAGCAATTAAGACTTCTCTGTCTAATCATGCTACTTGTTCTGCTTTTGTCAATTGATACTCCAGTAGCCCTTTTGAAAAAGTATGTTTTTGGTAGAAATTACGTTGTATGCCCTCAGGACGTACAACTTGGTTTGTTTGGTTTTTTTTTTTTTTTTTTTGTTCTGAAGCATGTTTAGATTTTTCTGTACTTGTATAGGTCTGATTGTTTATGTGGCTTAGCTAAGGTTTCCTAAAGCATCTTCTAGTAGCTGTCATTGGTTTGTAAAATAAAATTTGGGCTGTCAAAATGCACATTTTTTGGTGGTTAATCTTAATTATTTTTGACCCTTGTGAAAAGTCTTTTTGGGGAAGATTAGGTAGACAAACTTTGAAAATATTTTCACTGCTATGAGAGTCAGTCATAGATCATACTGCACATTACAGTTATCAAGCTAAACACCCAGGTCATACACCCAGTAGAAAAAGATGATTTCCCAGAAGCTGCTGGAATTTTCAGATTGACCAAATTGATGTTTAACACATCTTCTTTTTCATGGAGAATGGCAACTGAAACAATAAGGAACGTTTGCTTGAAATCCCTAGTCCACTTCTGATAGTGTTTTGAGCCTTCCATATTTGTTGTTAGGTATTAAACATGCTGCCATGAGACTCCTATGTTAACAAGGGCATTAGGGTGGGGTTTGTTGAATTCTTTTTATCATTTGCAATGATAAAGGGGATCTTGATTTTAATTATTGAAGTAGCCCAGTTTATTGCTGAATGTGCCCATATTTTGCCATTATAATTACCTTTTGGATTATGAAACAAGTATGAAAGGTTATCCTTGAAGAACATGGGCACCTTGTAATATGTTACAGGCTGAGACACTAGGATGAAATAAGGCACACCTCTCCCCTCAAGTTTAGTCTTGCTGTAGAACTTTAAAAAAAAAAGCCAACAATGGGGATAATTGAGTTTTAAACTTGACGGCAATGATTTAAGTGAAGAGAACCATCTGGGTTTATTTCCTGGTGTTGGAGAGGTGAATAAACATCAACAGTTGAGCCTTTGATTTCAGTGGATTTCAACATGAGGGAGTAGGACTTTGACGTATTATTCTTTTTCAGAATTCATAAGTGCCAGGCACTGTGCTTAGGTCATTAGATGGAGATGAGAAGATATTTTCTATAGGAAGAGATGGTTGATTGTACCATGCTGTAGAAAGATGGCTGAAGATTTTTTTTGGTTTATTTTGTTTTTTAAAAGTAAGCTTGTGCCGGTTGGGGAAGAGGAAGTGAAGTTCCTTTTTGATGGTGTTGAGTTTGAGATGTCCAGTAGGCAGTTAGAAATCTGGGAGGGCTGTTGAGCTCTTTAGTCCAGTTTTGGGAAACGTGTGTGGGTAAGGTAGGGGTTGAGGATATCACCCAGGGTGACACTAGCCTTTCAGGGACAGAAGGGAACCCCACCAAGGCGACTGAGGAGGGAGCAGAGAGTTTCAATTTCAAGGAGGAGGAAAGAGGAGCCAGCAGGAAAATAAAATGGAGAGGTAGGAGAACCAGGGAAGGAGCCTCAGAAGGGAGGTGCTGGGGAACAGGTGGGCTCACTCAGGGAGTGAATGTTGGGAGAGAGAGACATTTGCAAACGTTGGAAGAGACAGATAGTTGCAGGCCTCACTTTCAGAGAGCTGCAAATTGCATGATGTTGGTAGTGGGGATTCGGTCTAAGGGTGAAGTGAAGAGGGCAGGAGGGGAAGGGAGAGAAACTGTTTAAAGAGATGAGGCCTAAGAGGCAGGCTGGCCCTAGGACCGACCTGAAGCTACCTTTTGGTAAAATACTCTAGGCTTAGAAGAGGATCAGAATAATCGAATAGGAATATAGATTACACTTGAGTGGGAGTCCCAGCTCTTGTTTACTACCTGTTGACCTTGGATGAATTAACTTTCAAACTTGGATTTTCATCTGCAGAATGGAGATATTATAGGTGTCATAGGAAGTAATTGACATAGTACCTGATGCAGGAAGTATTCTCATGTTAATGCTTCTATTTTTTAATAGGTGCTACTTGGAAAGGTTGAGAGGCTAAAGAGGGACAGTTTGATTTCCTCTGACCACCAGCGGGAAGGGAGGATGTGTCTTCTGCAGGGAGAGCAGCCAGGGGATTGGTTGGATCAGTGCAGAAAGGAATGGGGGGCACCTAGAGTGCTGAGTTGAGCACCTCAGAAGGGAGGTGTGGCCCGCAGGACATTGTCAGCACGTGCGATGATAGTGCAGGCCATGGATTTGAGAACATTCACAGAATATTTGGTGGAGGAAAACGTCCAGGGGAATGTAATAGATTGATGTCATAGGAGGCAGAGACTTTTCAACTTAAAATTCAAATTTAAACTACATATTTAGGGAGTTCATTATTAAAAAGAATGGGCCCCTGTCAAATGAAACCTCTAAGCTTACTTGAAAATCTTATAAGTCCTATCCTTTGAAAATTAATTGATAGTCAAGCAATAACAGATCCCTAGGTGAGGCGAGAATAGTGGAAGGGGAAATTCCTAAGGCAGAAGATCACTGCCAGTGACGGTAGGTTTTTAAAAATGCAACACTGTGGTTGGTGTTTCCTGGCCTGACTCATACCTTTCACAGGTTTATCCTGAACATTTAGGAGTGGAATGTAAGTTTGGCTCCTTAACTGTGTAAGAGTTTAAGGAAAGGAATGAGTATCCATGAGTGCTGGGTATATTCTGGATTCAGTAAAGTAACTTTCTTTTGTTTTTGAGATGGAGTTTTGCTCTTGTCACCCAGGCTGGAGTGCAATCTCAGTTCTTTGCAACCACTGCCTCCCAGGTTCAAGCAATTCTCCTCCTCAGCCTCCCGAGTAGCTGGGATTACAGGCGCCTGCCACCACGCCCGGCTAATTTTTATATTTTTTAGTAGAGACGGGTTTTCACCATGTTGGCCAGGCTGGTCGTGAACTCCTGACCTCAAGAGATCTGCCCGCCTCGGCCTCCCAAAGTGCTGAGATTACAGGTGTGAGCCACTGCGCCTGGCCGTGGATTCAGTAACTCTTAATGTTGAAAACAAAGCAGCAGGATTCTTCACAACCCTCTCCCCTCCCCACTTCCCTGAAGGATTAGAGAGAGGATCATGATTGAGGCTGTCCTGAAGGACATCTACCAAATACATGCCAGGCCTTAGGTGATCACGTAGCCTGATTTGTCCAGGGCAGACTGACTTTGTACCTGATGTCCCAGTAGAAATTTTAACAGTGACTCTTTTCGGGCTCAACAGTAATACTGTTTTGAATGACAAGTTATGTGATCACCTTATCTAGAGGGGATGTTGGAACAAGCCCACCTGGGCCTGGAAGTGATTTCTGGCTCTCCTGAAAACATCACACACATACACACTCATCAGAGGGGTCTGTTGGAATGGTAACTTTGGGTAACCAAAAATGTCTTGTCTTTAAAGCAAATGTCTCCTGTCCTTATCTGTAAATTTTGTGCAGTACCTACCTCATAGATGGGAGAATTTCATGAGATATTTGTACACCTAGCACGGTGGTTGACACATAGTAACTTTTAGTAATTGGTAGTTACCAATATTGTAGATATTGGTAGTATTACCAATAAAGTATATGTCAAGGCCAGATGATATGTTTTTCCAGAATAAAACTTAATTGCTTACTAGTAATCCCTTATAAAGAAAATAGGCAGACATGCTGTGACATTGTGACAACATGGAAAGTAAGTGGGTTGCTTTCAAAAGGGTTAAATAATTGAGCAACTCTAAAACCTTTTTTCTTCTTCCTAGGTCTTAGTGGTGCAATGGCTAGTATAAGCGTGCGTTCGAGTACCCCAGGCTCTCCTACACATGTAAGCAGTGGATCGAATGCTAGTCGAAGGAGAAATGGACTCCATGATGTCGATTTGAACACTTTCATATCAGAAGAAATGGCACTCCACTTGGACAATGGTGGAACTAGAAAGCGTACCTCAGCCCAGTGTGGCGATGTCATTACAGACTCACCAACCCATAAACGCAACAGAATGATCTAAACTGCAAACATTTTCACACCCACCATGCTGCTTGAAAGCCACTTGATCCTCAACATATACTGTAATTGCAAAGGAAACATGAGGCCATCTTCCCTTGTTCACTGTTTAAGACAAGTGAATTCTATAGTGGTTGCCATAAAAGGAAGTTCTAGGTATTTATATAGTAGATGCCTCTTGTAATTATGGCTTTCTTAAAACTATAATCCTAGCAGAGGACATCAGATATTGTGTAGTCGTTAGCAAGATCATCATAGGCAAACATATATCCGTTCCAAGGCTAAAAGTGACCTTAACTGTATTTATTCTCAAAGGGAAAGGAAATATCAGATGTTTATTTGGTTATAGAATGCTTTTTTCTTTTTTTGAGGGTCCATTTCCTGCTGTGTTGAGTATTTTGCTTCAGCAGTATTGCCAGGTTCCTAAAATTGTCTAAAAACATGATTTGGCTTCCATTTTTGCAGCTGCACTGTACCATGCACCTGGTTTCTATATAGTAACAGTGTGCAATTCTAATTATTGGACTGTGCCCTGTTTTTAGTTTTCAAAGCAGTTTCTAATTCTGGTGATTGTGTGATGTAAAGAGGTGCTATGATGGTCATGCAATTAATACTAAATATTGAATCAATGCACAGAGCTTTATTGGATTCACTTTGTGTGTGTTAGTGCTCTAAAGTAGCAATATTATTATTAAACTGCCCCCAGATTAACCCTGTAGGCCTAAAGTACTCAGTTTTAAGACAAACACTACTTCCCATGCAGGGTACTTTCCTTATGGTAAATGTAAACATGTAGACTGCATTCGAGGTGACCTAAAGTAGAGCGGTCATGAACTTTGAGAATGGGCTTCCTTTTTGGTTCAGTATTAGAGGGAGAGGGAGATGGATGGTGGGGTAGGTTTTCTAGTCTATCATTTTACATTTTTCATGGAGTCCCTGCTTAGTGCAGTTTCCATTGGAATGGGTGGGAGACGACAAAGCTCTCTTTTATCTGCTAATAATGTGATTGCAACTTAAAATAGCAAAACCCAACTCTCCCTGTCCCTCCAATCCCTCTCCTAAAAAGTTGAGTTTGGAATCCCATTCTGGAAAAGATGGAATCGCATGGAGATTCTCTAGCTGTTAGGTAGACCTAAATAAAAGTTCTCAATAGATTCCTCTTTTGAGTAAATATAAGACCTCTTGTAGCTACAATGTTTTAGAGCATGTTTCATCTTCATTTTTAATATCCTGAACTGAATGATAGTGTTTTTTTAGATGAAGAACTGATGTCAGCCTGCCAGGTACTGTAATTTATTCTATCATATTATTATATTATATATCAAGTAGGACAGTGAAAAATGTTTCCTTGCAAACTTGTAGTCCAGTATCAGTTACTTCCTATTTTTATCCTTAGAAGACCATTGCAAATCAGTGTAAGGGTTTTTCCAGTAATTACTCACAGCACTTTGTTAAAGTTTGCAATTTCTTCAGCCATTTAATAATACCTTTCTGTGAAGAAACTTTGCTGAGTTAACCATAAATATTCATTCATTGACTGGGTGGGATGTGAATGGAATGTTAGAAATGTTGTGTGAATTGAAGTTCTGTATTCATTATAGATGTAGCCCTTATTTAAAAAAGTGAATTCCATACTAAAACTAGGAATGAAAGATATTTCTAAATTTTTGCAAAAGTGGATCATTTTTTGTTTGACTATAATAGCAGGAAGAATTATAGCAATCTGTCATATTACGTTAGACAAGCCTATATGTATTATGAATACTTTCAAGCTTCCCTTTGGAATATACAAGACATGCATTTGGAGTTACCTTTGTTTTTCTATCGTTGTAAATTTAGATTCTGGAATTGGGGTTTGGTGGTGCAATGTGTTGCTCACAAGTGGCCAGAACTCCTATTCCTAAAAGGATTTTGAGATGGAGGAACACATATTTAATTCCCCTTTATGCCTTGGTTCTCGTTCCTCTTTCCACGTTGGATAACAATTTTTTGGTTGTTTTGTTTAAGTTGGTGCTCTGAAGCTTAATCTCAGTACCCTTTACTCTGAATTGTCAAATTTTGATAAAACATGTGCCATTTTCTTTGGTAAGAGAAAGCAGGTCTTAATGTCTGCCAGAACACAATTTATATGCCTTATTGGCTTCATTAAACTTTTACAAAACTTTAGCATTTGTTACTTTTTTCCATTGCATTTACTTTCAAATGCACCTAATGCATTTGTCACCCAGTCGCAACTTTTCCCTTCTCTGTCCCATTGCTCTCTCCTTTTCCCCAAACACAGAATAAACATGAAGCTCAGCAGTAGAAGCGTAATGATTTCTCTTAGGAAAAACTTCTGACAGCTAGATTTTTCAAGTGTTTCCCCGTGCTAGTTTAGATGCAAAACAAATCATGGAAGATTGCATACCTGTGTGGTACTTTAAAAACAAGTTGACTTTTTCAGTTTCTTGAACAGTTAAGGGTGGATTTAAAAACTAGACAGTTTAGTTTGGGGGAACAGAACCTCTCTTCGACTTAAGCCAGATTCTCTGATTCTTTCAGACGTCATAGCTCCTTAGTTCTGCTCCTGTTGCCCTAACTTGGCATGGGCAAGTTGAAATTCATCCTTAGACTGCAGCGTTCTGAGCATGGCTGAAGTATTACAATGTTTAATATTTTATAGAGCAAAATTAGTGGAAAGCATTTGGCTGAATCTAAAGACCTGCAGTCAGATTCTTCAATGTGGTTTACCCAACTGGAGTAGTGATACACACCTTAATCATAAAATGAATAAAAACAAAAAAACCATTGGGGCTTGTCTGCAGTTTTGTTTTGGTCATCACATCTGAATAACTTTTTGATGCAATCAAATGAAGTTTAGGCTTTTAAAAAAGAATTAGCTTTCTAAATGTTTTTTTCTAAGGGCTACTGGAACTCATTAAACTCGAATAATTGTGGCTTTGGGCCTGAAGATTTCCATTCAACAGTGAAAACTGGCTAACTTCCTTTATAGTGAGAGGGATGGCCAACATCCAACCCAGAGGGCTAGTCAACCTCAGAGGCCAGTGCAAGACGCCAAGAGATGATTTTGAAATGGAGCCATAATTTTAGAAAATTATGAACAGAATGATTAAGTTTTTGGCCTGGCTACTACCTCTAGTGGTGACTATATTAGCAGATTAATCTCATTGCATTTTACTTCATGTAGTATGTTATAACCTGGCACTTCATTCATTAGATTGATGGCTGAGGTATTTAGTTATGGTGAGGATGGGAATCTTCAGAGATACATTCTGGACTTGTGGAATGAAGTGACTAGAAAGGTCCTTCCAGAGGAACCCCTTGTTTAAAGTTACAATTGTTTATGGTACCTGCTACCCCTTCTTGAAAGTTGTGGGCTTTGATGGTTTAGATGACCTTACCCCATAAGGCCAGCTTTTAGCCTCCCTTTGGAATATTTGAGGTGTGTGATGTTTTAGTGGGGTCAGCATTTGAGAGAGGAGCAGGCCCGAGCACTCAGGCTGGCTGTCAGACCATGTGTTGTACTGTTGGGTTTGATGGGATAAGATCCAGGGTTTTACTTCCTATAATGGGACCTGCAGGCTCCTTGTGAAGTTCAGTAGACAGTAGCCTGTGACGTGGCAAGTCAAGTTTTCAATGGCCCCTCTTTTTTTATTTAGTGCTTAAAAAAAAGATTTAAAACAGCAAAAATCAAGCCACACAGCAGCTTATAGTATATACAGGTCTTTTATACATTAGAATTAATATGGTGAAATGTTTTTTTTGTGTGTGTGTGTGACAGAGTTTCACTCTGTCACCCAGGCTGGAGTGCAGTGGCGTGATCTTGGCTCACCGCAACCTCTGCCTCCTGGGTTCAAACAATTTTCATGCCTCAGCCTCCTGAGTAGCTGGTATTACAGGCACCTGTCACCACACCTGGCTAATTTTTGTATTTTTGTTAGATACGGGGTTTCAAATATGGTGAAATCTTATGACAGAATAGTATTCCCTTGTACAGATGAGCCTTGATGCAGGTTACAGATTTTTTATAATTAGTAATGCAGCAGTGAAGTTTTTTCTTGTTTTTTGAGACGGAGTCTCTGTCGCTGGAGTGCAGTGGTGCGATCCCAGGTCTGCCTCCCCCAGGTTCAAGCGATTCTCCTGCCTAGAACTACAGGTGTGCGCCACCACGCCCAGCTAATTTAATTTTTAATTTTTAATTTTTAGTAGAGACGGGATTTCACCATGTTGGCCAGGCTAGTCTTGAATTCCTGACCTTAAGTGATCTGCCCGCCTTGGCCTCCCGAAGTACTGGGATTACAGGCATGAGACACTGCGCCTGGCTTATTTTTTAAATTTCTCTATGACAAATTTCTGCAAATGAACCATCTGGGTCAAAGGAATTCATCTATAAAATACTGATGGGTCTTGCCAAAGTACCTTCTGCAAGGTACCAGTTAATACTTCCATCAGAAAGTAAGAGCACCTGTTCCCTTACATCATAGCCAGTGTTAGGTATTTATACTTCCTTTGGCAGAAGTGACCTTTCAGTTTTAATCTGTTATTTTACCTGCTCGTATGAAGGAAGACTTTTTGCTTGATATCACGTGGGTTTGAATGCTGACTCTACTACCAGGTCTGGGAACCTAGGTCTGTTTGCCTCTCTGGGCTCAGTTTTATTATCTGTGAAATAAATAGAAAAAATAGAAAAATAAATTTAAAAATGTGAATGTTAGTGACTTGTGTTCCTTGGAAGTTGGATACATTTACATCTCCATTTATAATTCTCCCATCAGCAGAGCCCTGGAGAACTCTGGATTGTGGCTACTAGCTTATCTTAACATGCCATTGAAAAATTAGCCCTTTTTGGCTAGGCGTGGTGGGTCATTCCTGTAATCCCAGCACTGGGAGGCCGAGGCGGGCGGATCACGAGGTCAAGAGATTGAGACCATCCTGGCCAACATGGTGAAACCTCGTCTCTACCAAAAATACAAAAATTAGCTGGGCGTGGTGGTGCGCACCTGTAGTACCACTTCCTCGGGAGGGTGAGACAGGAGAATCACTTGAACCTGGGAGGTGGAGAGGTTGCGGTGAGCAAAAATTGCACCACTGCACTCCAGCCTGGTGACAGAGCGAGACTCCGTCTAAAAAAAGAAAAAGAAAAATTAGCCCTTTCTTTTTTCTTTGAGACAGGGTTTTACTCTGTTGCCTAGGCTGGAGTGCAGTGGCACGATCCTAGCTCACTGCAGCCTGGATAGGTAACGAACTAAGTGGTGAGTTTTAAGGGAAGGGGCTTATTCACGTGTGAGAGAGATTTTAATTTTTCGAACTGAAGTTGAGTGCCCTCCCAGGAGATGCCACAGGTCGGCAAGTACAGGCTGCCTTACTTCACTAGCACTTAACCCTCAAGTGGGGAAGCTACTCCTCTTTAGCCCAAGTAGAGGGAGTGTGGGGTGCTAGTGTGGTTGCTGTGCACTGCCACTGTTGGGGTGGGTGCTGGTGTGCTTGCCGTGCACTGTTGGGGTGGGTGCTGGTGTGCTTGCCGTGCACTGTTGGGGTGGGTGCTGGTGTGCTTGCCGTGCACTGTTGGGGTGGGTGCTGGTGTGCTTGCCGTGCACTGTTGGGGTGGGTGCTGGTGTGCTTGCCGTGCACTGTTGGGGTGGGTGCTGGTGTGCTTGCTGTGCACTGTTGGGGTGGGTGCTGGTGTGCTTGCTGTGCACTGTTGGGGTGGGCTCTAGCATTTGCTTGTTTTTCAGGCCTGGTGGGCATGTTCTCCGAGTTGCTGCTGGAAGTGTTTAGGACTCTCATCACTTAGTGGAATTGCCTTTGGGAGCTTCAGAAGGCCTGGGGTTTTCTCCAGCTTCAGCAACAAGGAGGGCTCAGCCTGACCCTGGAAGAAGGGTTTGGGGGTGCCTGGGGCAGCCAGCTACCACTGGGCTGCTTTTGGCACCTGTGGGTCCAGTGGGCTCAACACTCAGTACTATTTGCTTGTGGACTCATAATCTGAATGCCCCCTATAAACCCACCAAGGTATGTGCCACTATAACTTAGAGCTTTAGGGAAGGATTCTCAAACCATTCATACCTCTTCCTCAGGAGTGGCGGTGCCAGGGCTGAAGTTTCCTGGGGAAAAGGGGATCACCTGTTAAACTGTCCTTGTGTGTAGTGGGCAGGAGCTTAATCACTCCCAATCTCTTCTCCCCATGGTGAGTCTCAAGATCACCATGGCCATGTTGATTTCAAGGTATATGTAGAAATTTGTAACTACCAAGAAATTTTTATTTGCTGTTTGGGGCCTCTTAGGTTAATGTGAATATTGTATAGAACTGTGTTTGCGTACATAATTGCATTGGGCACAGGAAGGCTCGCCTCTTGCCCATCCTCAGTGTTTCTCAGACAGGCTGGACTATGATCTGTGGTAAGAAATACCTCTCCTGTCAAGATCTTTTACCCAGCCACACCTTTTGTCAATGAACACACACAGAACTGATGAAACAGGTCTCAGCAGTTCTTAGCTTTCTGTGTCAAATGCACTTTATAGCTTCTTGCTGTTTCACTGAACAGGGTGCTGTATGTGACCAACTGTGTTGATTTCACAGCCAGCTTGAAAACCTGGGCTCTCTGGACCTCAGCATGCAGCGCAGGGTAGGTATAGACATTTCTTGAATGAGTTCATAAAAGGTGGCTTGAAGTTTTCTAGGTTTTCACAAGGAACTCCCTATTTTTCCTCTTCCTGGGTCTGTTGAGAATTAGGGTAGTGGTTAAGAGAAGGACTTTGGGGTCAGTAGGGTGTAGGTGACAGTCCCACTGGCGGCCTGCCTCCCGGGGCCCTGCCTCAAGGCTGTGGTGTGGAAGATGCCTAGCACCAGGCCTGGCGCAAAGTGAGGACTCAGATGTTAGCCTTTAAATGTACTTGTCGTGGCATGGCTGGATAAGATTCCCTTCTCAGAGTCCAAGGGCTCTCTCCTGGGTTCTGCACTGGCCTCCAGCCTCAGTTTCCCCCGTCTCCTCTTTCCTCTCTAGTTTTGTGTTTCTCTTCCTTCCTTCATGTTCGAATCTAACACTGGGCATGTGGTACCCCAGAAAAACTAGATGGGACTCTGGGGTGGGGCCCAGGCACCAAGATTTTCCATGCTTCAGCAGTAGAGGACCTTTGGCACATTCTGCAGAGGGAATGTTGCTTTTGCTCCTTTGCAGATTGTTAACTGGGCGGGTGTCTAGTGGCAGTGGGCTCCTTGGGGCCAGCCCTGCGGCTGAGGACAGATGGGGCTGTCAGAGGACTCAGCCCCTACTCTTGGGCTGCCTGCCACCCACCCTCGGTCCCTTGGGCTTTGGGGAAGTCAGCACAGTCAGTGCGTTCCTCTGGGCCGGGGTGTTTGACTGGCTTGGAAGGAGGAAGTTGGCACCCACGGGCCCCAGGGCTTTGGTGAGTCATGGCTCACCAGGGATGACCCAGCAGGTGTGCCTTGGCGACAACTCCCTGAACCTGGAAGCTGGTGGGGCTTTGTTTCCTGGAGGGAGGTTTAATGTACAGATTTCCGGATTCCCCACCTGGACACACATGCTGACTCCAAAGGTCTGGGTAGGACATGGTATCTCAGGAAAAAAAAAAAAAAGCAAATTAAACAATTAAAAATGGGTTCTGGCCAGCTGTGGTGGCTCACGCCTGTAATTCCAGCACTTTGGGAGGCTGAGGCAGGTGGATCACTTGAGGTCAGGAGTTCAAGATCTGCCTGTCCAACATGGCGAAACTTCATCGCTACTAAAAATAGAAAAAAAAAAAAAGTTCTAAGTCCTACTACTTGTTTACTTCTTTACCTCTGTTTACACTTGGGGTTAGGACTACTTGGGGGAGGGGGGAAGTGGTACAGGAAGGTAAAGGTGAAGTCTTCTGGAGGGTCTCCTGCTCCCAGATGTCACCTGCCAGTGAGCCTGGAGTCGCCGCAGCCTCTTGCAACTACGAGGGAAGCTGGACCAAGGTCAAGGCAGTTGGATGCGGCAGAAAATGAAAAGACCCATGATCCTCAAGCAGTACGTCAGCCATCCTATTAATTGGAATCCTTTGATGTGCAGCAGCTTCCTGCCTATATTCCTACAGACCCCAAATCAACCCACCTGGCCAGGAGCTACTGGTGATACGTTACAAAATACCTGTCTGGGGAGTATACCGTATTCCTAGAAAACCATATACCAAATGGGTCTTATACACTCCACGTCTTTCCCTGTTCGAGTAGATGGGAGCCTTGTTACCAGTCTATGCAGAACTACATCTTTTGTTATGTAAAGGATATTGCGGTGGAAAAGCTAAGGATTACCGAGTGCTTAATGCCTATGGCAACCCCATCGGGCAGGTTCTGATGTCTCCATTCACGGGATGAGACGGCCTGCGTGACCCAACAGCGCCCCTACGTGGCCCCAGGCTGGGTACTGATTGGACCCCTGCCTTGTGCCCTGGGGACACCCAGCGGGCCCTTGGGGAGCCCTCACAGGCTGTGATGGCAGCTGTGCCTTGAGCTTCCAGGTGCAGCCTGCCTGTTGGTTCAAAGGCTGTGTCACTAGCCCATCTTGGCAAGTTCTTTAGCTACTCTGCCTTGATTTCCCCATCCATAAAGATGATAAGGTTGTGAGGATGAAATGAGGTGTTGCCTACAACACTTTAGAAGGGTACCTGGCACTCGACAAGTTTTTAATCCTGGCAGTGTGGCCACAAGATGGCATTCTCTCTCCATTTCTCCACGGGTGACTTGGAGCAGTCGGGCAATTGTGAACCATTCCGAGATGAGAAGAGGCCATTCCCAGGTGAGAAAAGGGGCTCTGGAGGAGGAGGGGGTTCACTGAGGTCGGCAGGAAGCTTGGTGGACAGTCGCCAGGAATGGCCTAGGTGATACTCATTCCTTGGTTTGTCACAGACCCAGTTGAAAGGAACCGTTTCTGCACTGTTGTCAACCTTAACCCACGTGCAGAACGACAGGTGGGCTCTTGCGAAGCTGTTGTGACCCGACATCGGGACACCGATGCAGCCCAGTGCAATCCCATGTTAAACCAACTTGCCGAACTTGGCTTCTGGAGCCTTCACTGGGCCTTTGCGCCAGCTGCTGAAGCCTGGGCAGCTGGCACGTCCCGAGGGCGTGGTTGCTGTCCTTGCATAGGCTGCTGAGGGAGCCTACTGGGGAGCCTCTCGAACGGGGTGGATTATTTCCAAGCCCCGGGTGGGTGAGCTGGGCCTTCTGAGCCTGGGGAGGGCCAGGGCTCTCAGTAGGCCCAGCAATTGGGATTTCCCTTCCTTCTGAGGTGTGACCTAGCAGGGCCTGGTCTGCCCAGTGGAACCTTCTCCAGCGGCCTCCCTTGTTAACATTCACTTCAGCTGCAAGTTTGACAACTACTGTGGTTTACATCTGCTCCCAGGATGTCCTTCTGCCCATTCTTTGGAAAGGCCATCCCCCTTACTCTGGCTCATCTGACGTCGTGTCCTCCCGGGCATGTCTTCACTGTCCCCTCCTGCGTGAGTCTCTGGGCCCCTTGTTTTTCATTCTGCCTTGTGATGATTTTCCTTGCTGGTTTCCTGGTGTTTTGGGTCTGCCGTTGCTGGAGGGCAGGGTCTGCATGTGTGCATTCACTGTTGGCCTGGCACTGAATAGACACCAGTACACAGTTGAATGAGGGGATTCCCAGCTTACAGATGAGAGGACTGAGGCATTGAAAGGTTTGGGGGGTTCGCATATCTCTCTGGCTTCTGTCCTGTCTGAAAGGTTTGGGGGTGCGCAGATCTGTCTGGCTTCTGTCCTGTCTGAAAGGTACTCATGAGCATTTCTTGTCAAGCCCAAGCTTGGGTTCAAATTCAGGAGGGGATTGGGGAGTTTGGGCTGGCAGGAACTTGGGCAGATAACTTAATCTGAGCCTCAGTTTTCTCATCTGTGAAGGTGGGCATGACAAACGTAGCTAACTCACAGGACTGCGAGCACATAAAACATTTGGTTGGTTCTTAATGTGCTTTCAACAACCTCTCTTTATTTTTTTATTTTTTGAGACAAAGTCTCACTGTCTCCCAGGCTGGAGTGCGCTGGCACAATCTCAGCTTACTGCAACCTCTGCCTCCTGGGCTCAGGCGATTCTCCTGCCTCAGCCCTCCAAGTAGGTGGGATTACAGGTGTGCCCCACCACACCCGGCTAATTTTTATTTAGCAGGCTGGAGTGCAGTGGTGCGATCTCAGTTCACTGCAACCTCTACCTCCTGGGTTCAAGCAATTCTCCTACCTCAGCCTCCTGAGTAGCTGGGATTATAGGTGCATGCCACCACGCCCATCTGATATATTTTTTTGTATTCTTAGTAGAGATGGTGTTTCACCATGTTGGCCAGGCTGGTCTCAAACTCCTGACCTCAGGTGATCCACCCACCTTGGCCTCCCAAAATGCGGGGATTACAGATGTGAGCCACCGTGCCCGGCCAACAACCTCTTGTTTTAAGGGCCTGGCTTTGCCCGGCCAGTGACCCAAAGATGCCCATGAAACCTGTTTGACCCTGGTCGACTCAGATGAACCTGGGCTGAGTTAGAGACCTTCCCCTCAATCACACACCATTCAATGATGTCAGCAAATGCTGAAATAATCTTTCCCCACCCACAGAGCCATGCGCCCACAAAGGCCTGACCCCCACAGGGGCATCTGAGGTCAGCCTCGAGCCCCCTAAGGCTGGGAACCCTGCATTTTCCTGTGGTGACTCACTTCCTGTTTGGGCCTTGGTTTTTGAAAGAAACGGCTCAGAGTCTGCTCCATGGAAATGGCTGGGCCCGCCCACCAGAGTCTTAAAGCGACAGTTTTCCCACGGCAGGGCTTGTCCTGGGAGGTCCCTGGTGGCGAATGGGTTGCTGACAAATGGGCCCAGAACTTCTTGAGTCAGGATTTGAAGCGAGGGGGGCCTGCTGCCTGATTCCATGGCCCAGACACCTCCTCTTTTCCCCACCCGGATTTTCAGTTCCCCTGAGGAACCACCTCTCTGTCTCCGAGTGCCCAATCTGGTTCACTGAGCCATTTGTGCCCAGAAGAACCTGTAGTGCTGGGCATTTACTTGCTAACCTTGTTTAACTCGCTGCCCTGTCTGGGCCTCCGCTGCCTTTTGTCTCAAACTGGGTGATAAAACCCCAGGTTAATTGTGAAAATGCATCCTGTTTGCTTGGGGTGGTGCATTCAGATGCTGGCAGCCCAAGACCACAGCGATTCGCAGAGTGCACATCTGTTTAAGGACACTCAAACCCGTGTGTTTAAAAAGAGACCACGTTGATCCACCAAGCACATCTGTGGACAGGGCTGGCTTTGGCTTCTCTTGGGTCAGGACACCTGGGAAAACGGGCAGGTACGCTTCCATGCTCCTTCGGAAACAGCTCTCTGGGCCTCACTTTCCCCATCTCTGAAATGGGCCCCCTCGCGTGTCCTGGATCTGGGGTTCTGGGCTGGAATGCTCAGGAATCAGTGAACTGTACTCGCAGGTGCTCATTCTCTGGGTTTAGAACCTGCTCCCCCTGCCCCAAACATCTTCCGGTTTCCAGACTACCAGGTGGGGCCATGGTGGTGCCCTGGGCCTGCCCTTCGGGGCTCCGTTCTATAGGACCCTCCCTAGGTCCTGGTTGTGGCTGTAATCCTGTTATCCTTTGGCAGAAGACAAACCTATGGCTGTGTGCAAAGCGGGCTCCGGCTTCTCTGCAGGCAGGAGAGTGGGGACGAGACAAACAGGAAGTCACAAATCCTGCAGGAATTCATGAAATGCCCACAGTGGGATGCGAGGGGCCAGTCACCACAGTCATCTTGATAACAACCCCATTCGCCGGCTGGCTCCTGGGTGCTTCCATGCACATCCCCAAGGGATGTGTCTGTGCCTGTTTTGCTGATGCTCAGAAAGGTTGAGTGATTTGTCTGAGGATGCCCAGCGGAGACTCTCACTTACGATTTTCTCTCTGTAAGGTCCAGGCCCTCTTCCCCTGTGCAGCATTTCTTTACCTGATCCAATGAGAGCACAACCCTTGCTTCTGTGGAGCATGTGATCCAGCAGAATGACGTGTGGGGTCACTTAAGTGTTTAACTTGGCTTTTTATTCACTCCAGATAAATGGTGGTGGTTCCCTGTCAAAGCAGAGAGAGAGAGAATAGTTTCCTGATGATGCTTTTTCCACTGAATTCCTTTTAAAAATTTTAATTTAATTTAATTTTTTTGAGATAGAGTCTTGCTCTGTTGCCCAGGCTGGAGTGTAGTGGTGCAATCTTGGCTCACTGCAGCCTCTGCCTCCCGGGTTCAAGCGATTCTTCTGCGTCAGCCTCTTCAGTAGCTGGGATTACAGGCGCCTGCCACCACGCCCAGCTAATTTTTGTATTTTTAGTACAGACGGAGTTTCACCATGTTGGCCAGCATGGTCTTGAACTCCTGACCTCAGGTGATCCGCCTACGTCAGCCTTCCAGAGTGTTTGGATTACAGGCGTGAGCCACTGTGCCTGGCCTAAAATTTTAGTGTTTTTTTTTTTTTTTTTGAGATGGAGTTTTGCTCTTATTGCCCAGGCTAGAGTGCAGTGGCGCAATTTCGGCTCACTGCAACCTCCGCCTTCCGGTTTCAAGCGATTCTCCTGCCTCAGCCTCCCAAGTCGCTGGGATTACAGGTGCCCGCCACCACGCCCAGCTAGTGTTTTTGTATTTTTAGTAGAGACGGGGTTTTACCATGTTGGTGAGTCTGGTCTCGAACTGCTGACCTCATGATCCACCCGCCTTGGCCTCCCAAAGTGCTGGAATTACAGGCATGAGCCACTATGCCTGGCCTAAAATTTTAGTTTTAATTAAAAAGAATTTTTTTTTTTGAGACAGGGTCTCAACTATGTTGTCCAGGCTGGCATCAAACTCCTAGATTCAGGTGATCTTCTTTCCTTTGCCTCCCGAGTAGTTGGGACTACAGGCGCACACCACTGTGCCAGGCTCCAAATTACCCTTTTTCTTTATGAGAAAAATGGAATTCTTTATTAAAGTGGCTGGTTTAGAATACTAAAGAAAAAACAATACGACAGGACTAAACAAAATAATGCCGATTTGCAGTCTCTGGAGACAGGGTGCCTGACTGAGTCCTGGCCCCACCACTTACTGAGTTGTGTGACCCTAAGCAAAACACCCCCCCACCATTTTTTTTTTGAGACAAGGTCTCGCTATGTCACCTAGGCTAAAGTGCAGTAGCACAATCATAATTCACTGCAGCCTCAAACTCCTGGGCTTAAGCGATCCTCCCACCTCAGCCTCCTGAGCTGGAACTACAGGTGTGCACTACCAGGCCTAGCTAATTTATTTTTTGTAAAGATAAGGTTTCATACCCTCTTCACACCTAAGTGCTATTTCTTTCCAAATTATAGTTCTAATACAAATCCAAAGGGATTTTGGGAAACTGATCGGAAGTACTATATTCATGTTTGGCTCAAAGAATTCACAGCTGAGAATAGCTAAATAAATTTTCAGATAAAAGAGAATTAAGACCAGGCGCAGTGGCTCACACCTGTAATCACAGCACTTTGGGAGGCCGAGTAGGGTGGATCACAAGGTCAGGAGTTTGAGACCAGCCTGGCCAATATGGTGAAACCTCGTCTCTACTGAAAATACAAAAAATTAGCCAGGCATGGTGGTGGGTGCCTGTAATCCCAGCTACTCAGGAGGCTGAGGTGGGATAATTGCTTGAACCTGGGAGGCTGAAGTTGCATTGAGCCAAGATCGTGCCACTGTGCTCCAGCCTGGGCGACAGAATGAGACTCCGTCTCAAAAATAAAGAGAATTAAAACATGACAAAATTGTAATAATTCAAAGTTAGATGTTAGCACAAAGACTGAAACAGGATATATACTCCAGAAAATACCCTGGTTAATATAAGAAGTTGATATCTCAGGCCGGGTGCGGTGGCTCACGCCACTGGTGAGCCACTGCGCCTGGCCAAAAGAGGATTCTAATGCAACAATATGAAGTGTGATACTTGGAGTGGAAGACAGGAATAACTTAAAGTCCTAATAATAGGGACTGGTTCATCGCTTGAACCCGGGAGGCAGAAGTCGCAGTGAGCCGAGATCACGCCACTGCGCTCCAGCCTGGGCCACACAGCGAGACTCTGTGTCAAAAAAAAAAAAAAAAAAAGAAAAACAGAAGATAGGACCAGGGAGTTTTCAGAATCAGAAATAAAAATTACCTATTGATTTATGAAAAAATGGCTCAACATTATTTTGTGAGATTCAAATTTTTAAAAGTTGCCGGGCATGGAGGCTCATGCCAATAATCCCAGCATTTTAGTAGGCTGAAGTGGGTGAATCACTTGAGGCCAGGAGTTCGAGACCAGCCTGGCCAACCTGGTGAAACCCCGTCTCTACTAAAAATACAAAAATTAGCCAGGCGTGGTTGTGGGCGCCTGTAATCCCAGGTACTCGGGAGGCTGAGGCAGGAGAATCACTTGAACCCGGGAGGCAGAGGTTGCAGTGAACTGAGATCGAGCCACTGCACTCTAGCCTGGGTGACAGAGCAAGACTGTCTCAAAAATGGAAAAGCAAAAACAAAACAAAAAAAAGTGATACTGTGTTTTGAATACAGTTTTGAAAAGATAAGTGGCTATTACTTGGGGTTGGGAAGTCTGAGATGATGTGCCTGCTCACATGCTGCTGCTGAGAGGTGCTAAAACATTTTGAAAAATAAGTTGGCTGGGCCTGACACAGTGGCTTACGCCTTAATCCCAGCACTTTGGGAGGCCGAGGCAGGCAGATCACTTGAGGCAAGGAGTTCGAGACCAGCCTGGCCAAGATGGTGAAACCCTGTCTCTACTTAAAAAAAAAAAAAATTAGCCGGGCCCAGTGGCGTGTGCCTGTAATCCCAGCTACTCAAGTGGCTGAGGCACGAGAATCGCTTGAACCTGGGAGTCAGAGGTTGCTGGGAGCCAAGATCATGCCACTGCACTGCAGCCTGGGCAACAGAGCGAGACTGTCTCAAAACAAAAAAAGTTGGCTGTATCTATTAAGATCTTCAAAAGCGGTCCTAATTTTGGGTTTTATAATCCTGTTTCCAAACATATATATTCCAAGGGAATAACAGTTGTAAAAGAGGATTTTCTTTTTCTTTTTTTTTTTTTGAGACAGGGTTTCACTTTTGTTGCCCAGGCTGGAGTGAAATGGCGCAATCTCGGTTCACCACAACCTCCGCCTGCCACCACGCCCAGCTGATTTTTGTATTTTTAGTAGAGACAGAGTTTCACCATGTTGGCCAGGCTGGCCTTGAACTCCTGACCTCAGGTGATCCACCTGCCTCAGCCTCCCAAAGTGCTAGGATTACAGGCATGAGCCACCAGGCCCAGCCTTAAAAGAAGATTCTTTTTTTTTTTTTTTTTTTTTTTTTTGAGACAGAGTCTCGGTCTTATTGCCAAGGCTGGAGTACAATGGCGCGATCTCGGCTCACTGTAACCTCCACCTCCTGGGTTCAAGTTATCCTCCTGCCTCAGCCTCCTGACTGGCTGAGATTACAGGCATGTGCCAGCATGCCTGGCTAATTTGTATTTTTAGTACAGGTGGGATTTCTCCATGTTGGCCAGGTTGGTCTTGAACTCCCGACTTCAGTTGAATTCCCCGCCTCGGCCTCCCAAAGTGCTGGGATTACAGGCGTGAGCCACTGCGCCTGGCCAAAAGAGGATTCTAATGCAACAATATGAAGTGTGATACTTGGAGTGGAAGACAGGAATAACTTAAAGCCCTAATAATAGGGACTGGTTCATCACATCTTACTAGTTTCATTAGATGGGAAATTATGAAGCCTTTATAAAGCATACTCTTTTTTTTGTTTTTGAGATGGAGTCTTGCTCTGTTGCCCAGGCTAGAGTATAGTGGCGCAATCTTGGCTCACTGCAACCTCCGCCTCCCGGGTTCAAGCAATTCTTCTGCCTCAGCCTCCTGAGTAGCTGGGATTACAGGTGCGCCCCACCATGCCCAGCTAATTTTTTTTTTTTGTATTTTTAGTAGAGGCAAGGTTTCACCATATTGGCCAGGCTGGTCTCGAACCCCTGATCTTGTGATCTGCCCGCCTCACCCTCCCAAAGTGCTGGAATTACAGGCGTGAGACACCGCGCCTGGCCTAAAGCATACTCCTGAATTTTTTTTTTTTTTTTTTTGAGCCAGGGTCTCACTCTGTCACCCAGGTTGGAGTGCAATGGTCCAATCTTGAGGCTTACTGCAGCCTTGACCTCCTAGGCTCAGGTGACCCTCACCTCAGCCTCCTGAGTAGCTGGGAGGTACAGGCAGGCACCACCATGCCTGACTGATCTTTTGTGTTTTTAGTAGAGATGGGGTTTTGTTGTGTTGCCCAGGTTGGTTTTGAACTCCTGGGCTCAGGCAATTTGCCTGCCTCAGCCTCCCAGAGTGCTAGGATTACAGGTGTGAGCCATTAAGTCCAGACTTTTTTTTTTTTTTTTTAGACAAGATTGCTCCCTGTCACCTAGCCTGGGGTGCAATGGAATGATCAGGGCTCACTTCAGCCTCCATCTTCTGGGCTCAGGCAATCCTCCTGCCTCAGCCTCCTAAGTAGCTGGGACCACAGAGATGTCCCGCCATGCCCAGCTAATTTAAAAAAAATTTTTTTTTTTTTTTGTAGGGATGGGGGTCTCTCTGTGTTGTCCAGCCTGGTCTCAGACTCCTAGGCTCAAGCAATCCTCCCACCTCGGCCTCCAAAAGTGCTGGGATTACAGACATAAGCCACCTCACCTGGCCTTGAAAAATATTTCAAGACATGGAAAAATGCTTGTAATATCATGAGAAATATGAACAGTATGATCCAATTTGGCCAGAGAACAGTGACTGGCAGCAAATTTTCAATAATTGTTAGCTACTATCATTAATAATTCAAACTCTCATATGATCTTCCTCCCTCCCTTCCATTCACCACTCAGTTGACAAGTGTCTGACCGTCTGGGGTTCCAGCCTGGCTGCACCTGTCTGTGAGCCAGTTGGGGCCGGTTGTGAGGCTTTGGCCCCTGGGCTTTCCCCACCCTCCCATGTGCAGCCTCAGGACTCAGCAGCCTCCCGCATCCGCCCCCTCTGGCTCTATTTCTGGCTGGGCACTGCCATGTGGAGGCTCCTGGAGCACAGGGCACCTGACCCTGGGAGCCCCTCACCCAGTGCGGAGCTTCAGCCCCAGGGGCAGAGAAACCTTTCTCATTACTGCACCCTCCACCCCTGCAAGGCCCGTTTGTTTTCTGGAAGCCTCTGAGAATGTCAGTGCTACAAAGACACTTCAAGATGCCTTATGCTGATTCTTAGGTAGGTCAAGGAAATCTTTGGGGTAACATTCTTAAAATACGGTCCTTGGACCTGCATCAGACGTCCAAGGTAGGAGACGGTTAGTAATAAAGATTTCAGGCCGGGCGCGGTGGCTCACGCTTGTAATCCCAGCACTTTGGGAGGCCGAGGCGGGCGGATCACTAGGTCAGGAGATCGAGACCACGGTGAAACCCCGTCTCTACTAAAAATACAAAAAAAATTAGCCGGGCGTGGTGGCGGGCGCCTGTAGTCCCAGCTACTCGGAGAGGCTGAGGCAGGAGAATGGCGTGAACCCGGGAGGCGGAGCTTGCAGTGAGCCGAGATTGCGCCACTGCACTCCAGCCTGGGCGACAGAGTGAGACTCTGTCTCAAAAAAAAAAAAAAAAAAGATTTCAGGGCCTATCCCAAACGCGCAAGTCAGATCGTGCTGGGGGGTGAAGGATGCTGAAGATCTAAATATTTACAGACTTTCTCGTGTTGTTATTATTATTATTATTTTGAGACAGAGTCTCACTTTGTCTCCCAGGCTGGAGTGCAGTGGTGTGATCTCGGCTCACTGCAACCTCTGCCTCCCAGGTTCAAGCGATTCTCCTGCCTCAGCCTCCCCAGTAGTTGGGATTACAGGCACCTGCCACCACGCCCGGCTAGTTTTTGTATTTTTAGTAGAGACGGGATTACGCCATGTTGGCCAGGCTGGTCTTGAACTCCTGACCTCAAGTGACCCGCCCGCCTCAGCCTCCCAAAGTTCTGGGATTACAGGCGTGAGCCACCGCCCCTGACCTTTTCCCAGGTTATTCTGATGCACACTGAAGTTTGAAAATGATTGACCTAGACCTGGGATACTTATGATTTGGTGGTGATGGGCTTGGCATAGACCCTTTGAGAATCTGCTGAGAACTGCAGACCCCCTTCTGGAAAAATACACAGACATTTCAATAGGTTTCCTGACTCTGAAGCTCACTCCTGTATCCATGGACCGAGGTTATGAATCTCTCTGATTTAACCCAAAGTTTAGATGAGGACGCTGAGGACCAAGTATTCATTGACCTCGTATCACCGGCCAGGCTCTGTGCCCCGCCGCAGCAGACAGGATGTGGTTTCTGTTCTGTGCAGTTTACAGGCTAATGATGGCAGACAGGTAAATACAGGTGTTAGGAAGAGCCCTGCCAAAGGTCCTGGGTCAGTGACCAGAAGGAAGTGCCTGGAGCCCCTGGGGAAGCCGGAGGGGAGTGGATGATGAAGTGGAGGGAGGAGCAGGCAGGGCTCAGACCACGCAAGACAGGACGGGTCGGGATAAAGAGCTCAGATTTCATTTTAAGAACGATGAAAAGCTATCAGACAACTTTGGGGCTAAGTATATACCCAAGAGAATTGAAAACATATGTTCGTAAAAAACGAATGGAAAAATGTTCTTAGAAGTATTTTTCATATTAGCCCCAAAGTGGAATAATGCATGTATTCACCAGTGAATGAGTGGGTAACAAAAGTGGCCTATCCATATAATGGAATATTATTTAGTTATAAAAAGGAATGAAGTACTGACACGTGCTACAACATAGAAGAGGCTTGAAAAGGTTGTATGTTGCTTTTTTCTTTTTGAAATGGAGCCTCGCTCTGTCACCCAGACTGGAGGGCAGTAGCAGCTATCTTGGCTCACTGCAGCTTCCGCCTCCTAGGTTCAAGCAATTCTCCTGCTTCAGCCTCCCAAGTAGCTGGGATTACAGGTGCCCACCGTCACGCCTGGCTAGTTTTTGTATTTTTAGCAGAGACAAGGTTTCCCATGTTGGCCAGGCTGGTCTCGAGCCCCTGACCTCAAGTGATCCGCCTGCCTCGGCCCCGCAAAGTGCTGGGATTACAGATGTGAGCCACCGTGCCCGGCCTTGAGTACAGAGGTTTGCTCGGGTTCTAGTTTGACTGATCTGGCAAGACTGCCTCGTAGGAGGTGTAGTGTCCTCCCGTCAGGATGTGCATAATGTCTGGTTGTCACTCTTTGGGGGATGGCAGCAGCTGTGGGTGTGCAGTGCCTGGATCCACGAATTCATTTGGGGTTGCAAAGTGATGGTATTGTCATTCTATCATTCCTTTTCATTTATTAGATGGAGGAGTTCTATGCACACAAACTTTCCCTCATCTCCCATTTGATTACTCAGCGGTGCAGTTTGCAAAGAAAAGGAAGGATAAATACTGGATTCTTCCCCCTTAAAAAAGACAATGAATTGGCTCACTAGAATTTTCCAGCGGGGACCAGTGAGCATTTAAAAAATATTTTTAATATTGTTATAAACCCATGGATTGAAACATACTTAGTATGCTGTTTTTTTTTTTTTTTTTTTTATTGATGCCCAAATGGTCCCATCTTTGGCTAGTAGGAGCCTCTTTAAATTGGTCTTTGTTGTTGTTACTGTTTTTTGAGACAGGGTCTCACTCTGTCATTGCCTAGGCTGGAGTGCAGTGGTGCAATCTCGGCTCTCTGCAACTTCCGCCTCCCGTGATTCACGCAAGTGATTCTCCCACCTCAGCCTCCTGAGTAGCTGGGACTACAGGCGTGTGCCACCACACTCGGCTAAATTAAAAAAAAAAATTGGGCTTGGCTTGGTGGCTCATGCCTGTAATCCCAGCTCTTTGGGAGGTGGAGGTGGGTGGATCACCTGAGGTCTGGAGTTTGAGACCAGCCTGGCAAACATAGTGAAGCCCCGTCTCTACCAAAAATACAAAAAAATTATCTGGGCATGGTGGCAGGCACCTGTAATCCCAGCCACTTGGGAGGCTGAGGCAGGAAAATCGCTTGAACCCGGGAGCTGGAGGTTGCAGTGAGGCGGGATTGCACCATTGCACTCCAGCTTGGGCAACAAGGGTGGAACTCTGTCTCAAAAAACAAACAAACAAACAACCAAAAATAAATTATTTTTATAGGGAAGAGATCTCACCCTATTGCCCAGGCTGGTCTCGAACTCTTGGTCTCTGCCTGGCGTGGTGGCTCACGTCTGTAATCCCAGCACTTTGGGAGGCTTTGGTGGGCAGATCACTTGAGGTTGGGAGTTCAACACTAGCCTGGCCAACATGGTTAAACCGCGTCTCTACTAAAAATACAAAAATCAGCTTGGTCTGGTGGCATGTGCCTGTAGTCCCAGCTATTTGGGAGGCTGAGGTTGCAGTGGGCCGAGATTGCACAATTGCACTCCAGCCTGGAGAACAGAGTGAGACTCTGTCTCAAAAAAAAAAAAAAAAAAAAAAAAAAGAATTCCTAGTCTGAAACCTCTCTCCTGACTCCACCTCCCAAAGTGCTGGGATTACAGGTGTGAGCCACTGCACCCGGCTGAGCCCACACTCTTAATCCCTCCGTGTGGGGCCTTCCATCATGTACACACAGACCTCTGGCTTTCATTGTCGTAATAGCCCTCGAGTCTACCCGCCTGTCTTCACCCGTCCACAGTTGACCTAGTTCAGGCCAACGTGTCCCTTCACCCAACATCTGCAATGGCCTCCTCACAAGTTCTTGTCCTGCCTGCTCCCAACCCACGTTCCACCCAGAAGCCATGGAAATCTAAATCTAAACCTTCCTAAGAATAGACCTGATTGGGACACCTTCCCTGCCCATGGCTCTCTGGAGTGTCTGCTTTGCCCCTGCCACCCGGGCCCCCCTTCCTCTCCATGGGCAGGCTCAGTCCTAGCTCACCTGGAGTCCTCGCACCTGCTGGTCCCTTGGTCTTGGGGGCTCCCCTTGCCTCTCTCCCACTCCATCTTCCTCTGTTCGGGTCCTCATCCATCTTCAGCTTTTGTTTCAAACCAGGTCCCACCCAGGCCCCTGCGAATTTTTGCACCTTCCCCCCATTCTTTACTTTCATCATGCTCGTCCCAGCTTATCATTATTCATTGAATTCTAGGTGTCATTGTCCTGCTCCCTTTTTAGGGGTTGGGTGGGGACCCTCTCTTTCTTGAACCATTGCCTCCTTCATCCCTGGCACAGCACTTGATACAAGAGAGGGGCTGACGTGGAGCTGGCAATGAGTGAGCTGGTGGGGCCTGGCTGGGCAGGAGAGACAGTGCCTAAATGGGCTTCTGCACTCTGGATTTTCTGGCATGTGGGGGAAGATAGCCCCCCGTGTGACTCCACAAATCCCCGTAGTCCTGATTCCCATGTTCCTCCCTGACCCACTCCCCAATTTGCTCCCACGCTTCTCGCAATCATGATCTTTCCTCATCGATATCCCCACTTCTCTCTCTGTCCTTTTTCGCTCTTCCCACTGACGTTTCCCCATGCTTGCCACGAGCAAGGTGGGAAGGAGGGGCTCCATTTCTCTGTCCCCTGTCCCTGGTGTAGACGCAGCTGTGGTTGAACTCCCACGTCGGGGCTCCAGGCGGCCTGTAGAGGGCAGTGATGCTGCAGCTATGGCCACAGGGAGCTCTGCCTGGATGGGAGAAAGTGGCATCGGAGCAGCTCACAAGCCCTCCGTGGGCATGAGCAAGGCAGACCCTAAGCCCTCCGTGGGCATGAGCGGGGTGGACACCTTTGCCCTCCTTTCCCCGGAGATAGAGAAACCCCATCTTTCTGTTAAGTCTGCACACATTCTCTGCCTCAGGAATAGCTGCCCTGAAAAATTTCTATTTGATAAAATAAGCGATGACTTCAGTATAAAGAACAAAATTTTAAATGTGCGTTTTTCTTTTTTTTTTTTTGAGATGGAGTCTCCCTCTGTCACCCAGGCTGGAGTGCAGTGGCCTGAGCTCAGCTCACTGCAACCTCTGCCTCCCGGGTTCAAGTGTTCTCCTGCCTTCGCCTCCCATATAGCTGGAATTACAGGCGAGTGCCACCATGCCCGGCTAATTTTTGTATTTTTAGTAGAGACGGGGTGGTCTCGAACTCCTGACCTCAAGTGATCCACCTGCCTCAGCCTCCCAAAGTGCTGGGATTACAGGCGTGAGCCCTGCGCCCAGCCAAAGTGGTGTTTTTGTCTCCTGGGCCATGTCGAAGGGTTAATAACTAAGACTTTACTGATGTAAGGTGCATGAAGAAAAGTGTCACAAAATATTTTGCAGTTCATCATCTATTCACACTGTGACTTTGATCAAGTCACTAACTTCTGAGTCTCCTCATTTGTAAAAGGGGATTAAAGATAGGATCTACCTGTGGCAAAGACTTCATACTCATCATCCCTCAAGACTCATTCTCCCTTGGTTTTCAGCTGGGGCAAATGGCTACACTGAATAATGACTACATTTCCCAGCCTCCCTTGCAACTGTGTGGCCATGTGGGACCTTCTGACCAATGGGATGTAGGTAAAACTGTGGGACGGTCCTTGAAAGTGTTACCCTACGCCGGGCGGGGTGGCTCACGCTTGTAATCCCAGCACTTTGGGAGGCCGAGGCGGGCGGATCACGAGGTCAGGAGATCGAGACCATGGTGAAAGCCCGTCTCTACTAAAAATACAAAAAATTAGCCGGGCGTGGTGGCGGGCGCCTGTAGTCCCAGCTACTCGGAGAGGCTGAGGGAGGAGAATGGCGTGAACCCGTGAGGTGGAGCTTGCAGTGAGCCGAGATCGCGCCACTGCACTCCAGCCTGGGCGACAGAGCAAGACAACGTCTCAAAAAAAAAAAAGAAAGTGTTACCCTATTTCTCCTCTTTCCTCCTTCCACTGAGCTGAATTGCAGGTGCAATGGCTGGAGACAGAGCAGCCATCTGGAACAAGACATCGTTTTCGGAATGGAGAATGAAGAGCATGCAACAAGACAGAAGGAAATCGTTTTCCTGACACTGTAAAGCCACCACACCAGCCCTGCACTACCTGATACCAGATTTTTGTGTCATAGAATCTTTTTTTTTTTTTTGAGGCAGAGTTTCACTCTTGTCACCCAGGATGTAGTACAATGGTGCGATCTCAGCCCACTGCAACCTCCACCTCCCAGGTTCAAGCGATTCTCCTGCCTCAGCCTCTTGATTAGCTGGAACTACAGGTGCACCCCCACCACGCCCGGCTAATTTTTTTAATTTTTAGTAGAGATGAGGTTTTGCCATGTTGGCCAGGCTGGTCTCGAACTCCTGACCTCAGGTGATCTGCCTGCCTTGGCCATCTAAAGTGCTGGGATTACAGGTGTGAGCCACTGCACCCAGCTCATAGAATCCTTTTTATGTTTTATTTAGGCCACTGTCATTTTGGGTCTCTGCGACCCATAGTTGAACTTAACCCTAATAATGGATAGCTTTCTCCAGAAGATTAAATGAGATACTGTGTGCAACTTGCCTATTGCAGTCATGACATATTGTAAACACTCAGTCAAAGCTAGTTTTTACTATTAGCTTATCTAGCATCAAGTTATAATAACTGTCCCTTAGTCCCAGTGAAAACTCCAGGGATGAGTTCTTCCGGAAAACAGAATAAATCAAGCAGCTGGGCACGGCGGCTCATGCCTGTAATCCCAGCTACTCAGGAGTCTGAGGCAGGAGAATCTCTTGAACCAGGGAGGTGGAGGTTGCAGTGAGCCAAGATCACACCATTGCACTCCAACCTGGGCAACAAGAGAAAGACTCTGTCTCAAAAAACAAAAAAAAAAAACAAACAACAAATGGTCATGTTAACTTCTTTTAAAAATTCTGGCCGGGCGCAGTGGCTCACGCCTGTAATCCCAACACTTTGGGAGGCTGAGACGAGCGGATCACGAGGTCAGGAGATTCAGGCCATCCTGGCTAACAGTGAAACCCCATCTCTACTAAAAATACAAAAAATTAGCTGGGTGTGGTGGTGTGCGCCTGTAGTCCCAGCTACTTGGGAGGCTGAGGCAGGAGACTCGCTTGAACTCGGGAGGTGGAGGTTGCAGTGAGCCGAGACTGCTCCACTGCACTCCAGCCCGGCTACAGAGCTAGACTCTGTTTAAAAAAAAAAAAAAAAAAAAAAAAAGGTCTGATCACAAACAACAAATTCACGTAGAAATGATATCATTTGAGTTGTTCTGTTAGTTTTAGCTGACAAAGCTCAGCCTTACACATTTGCATCACATTTGTGTGGCATTTTAATTGGGAGGAAAGTTATACATTCTTTTCAATAGCCGTGTTTACAGATACATAGCTTAATTGTCCCACATTTGAAACTCAGCTTTCAAAACAATTTTTTTTTTTTTTGCTAGGTCTTATAGGATAGGACTGATGAAAACAATTTAGTCGCATTCTTTTCCTGGTCTTTCTCCATTTCCAAAAACATATCTGGGCATTTTTTTTTTAAGAGCCAATGGTCCTAGTTTAACTTTGTGCTGTGTAATCTATGGATGGTTCATTTCATTTTTGTATTTTTAGTAGAAATGGGGTTTCACCATCTTGGCCAGGCTGGTCTCAATCTCCTGACCTCGTGATCCGCCTGCCTGAGCCTCCCAAAGTGCTGGGATTATAGGCATGAGCCACTGTGCTCGGCCAATATCGTTACTTTTAACATTTAATAACCACAAACATTTAACAATATTAAATATAACATTTGGGAAGAAGATATAATGCCTGTTACTACTCTACATTGATTACAAAAAAACCGTAAGTACTAATATTTTAATACTGGGATAAAGCAGTTATTTTATTTTATTATTTTATTATTATCATCTTTTGAGACAGTCTCATTCACCCTATCGCCCAGGCTGGAGTGCATTGGTATGATCTCAGCTCACTGCAACCTCCTCCTCCCGAGTGATTCTCCTGCCTCAGCCCCCCAAGTAGCTGGGACTACAGGCGTGCGCCACTACACCCAGCTAATTTTTGTATTCTTAGTAGAGACAGAACTTCACTATGTTGGCCAGGCTGGTCTCGAACTCCTGTCCTCAAGTTATCTGCCCACCTAGGCCTCCCAAAGTGCTGGGACTACAGGCATGAGCCACTGCGTTGGGCTGAACCTCTTTCTGACTTTCCCGTATCCCACTCTGTGTCTCCTTAACAGCTTGAGTTCAGTATTTCTTAACATGGAAGGGGAGCCACTAGTTAATTGCACATGAATTTTATGCAATGTTTAGTGCAGGAAAGGCTCTTTGAATGAATCCAGACAGTGCCCTTTCCGGGACAGCAGGCTGAGAACACGGAACCTGTCCAAGGTCCTCTGGACCTGGTGGCTGAGCAGGACTTTGGGAAAAGGCTTTGCCTGGAGGCTGCACAGCTATGAGGTTGAGAGGGAAGGCCTCCAGGCCACCTGCTGGAATCTTGCTTTGGAACCCACTAGATATGTGACCTAGAGCAAGTCCTGTGACTGCTCAGTGCCTCGGTTTCCTCATCTGTGAAACTGCTATGAATGGTACCTGCCTCATGAGGGTTAGGAGAGGGAATGCATTTAGGGTGTTTAGCGCTGTGCTTGGCACTTGGTGATGGTTCAATCGTACGTGAATCTTCCGAGATGTTCAGTGCAGGAAAGCATGTTTGGATAAATCCAGGAGGTGCCCTTTCCGGGTGAGCAGGCTGAGGAAAAGGAACTTGCCCAAGGTCTTCTTGGGTCTGGGGGCTGAGCAGGATTTGCCACTCATTTCAAGGCCATTCCTCTTAAACTGCACCCTGGTGATGCTTGTCCTGCAGTCCCGCCTAGACGTGGGCATGGGGGAGCTTGGACTCTGCAGCCAGGCACCCTGAAGTAAGAATCCTGGCTTCCCCACTTCCTGTATGTGTGATCCTGGGCAATTTGCTTCAGGTGTCTGAGCCTCAGTTTCTTCATCTTTTTATTTTTTGAAATGAAGTCTTGCTCTGTCACCCAGGCTGGAGTGCAGTGGTGTGATCTCGGCTCACTGCAACTTCCGCCTCCCAGGTTCAAGCGATTCTCCTGCCTCAGCCTCCCAAGAAGCTGGGACTACAGGTGCATGCTACCACGCCCATCTAATTTTTGTATTTTTAGTAGACACGGGGTTTTACTATGTTGACCAGGCTGGTCTCGAACTCCTGACCTCAGGTGATCCATACGCCTCGGCCTCCCAAAGTGCTGGGATTATAGGCATGGGCTACCATACCCAGTCCAGTTTCCCCATCTTTAAATAGAGTGAATGATATTACTAATCATAGAGTCATCATGGGGCATAAAGATCATTCATTCTAGCAAGGCACAGTGGTGCACACTTGTAGTCCAAGCTACTCAGGAGGCTGAGGCGGGAGGATTGCTTGAGCCCAGAAGTTCAAGTTCAGCATGGACAACATAGTGAGATTCCCTATCTCTCAAAAAAAGAGACCACTTATTCATTCATCCATTCATCCAGCAAATATTTGTTTCTGTCTTTCATGAATCAGGAGTCTGTCTGTAGATAAACATTAAAAAATTAGGGAATCATTTAGCAGATTGGAAGAATGTAGGTGCCATAGGGAAAAAGCAGAGAATGGGAAAGAGGTGCTGTCTCAGAAGCAGTTGAAGATACTCAGTTTACAGCCCAGGCAACATAGACATTTTCTACCAAAAAGAAAAAATTAGCCGGGCATGGTGGCATGTGCCTGTAGTCCTAGCTACTCGGGAGCTTGAGGTGGCAGGATCGCTTGAGCCCTGGAGGTTGAGGCTGCAGTGGGATATGATTGTGCCACCACACTCCAGCCTGGGTGATAAAGTGAGAACTTGCCTCTCTCTCTCTACACACACACACACACACACACACACACACACACACACACACACAAACACACAGCATAAGCTGGGTGGCTTAAACAATGGACATTAATTTTCTCACAGTTCTGGAGGCCAGAAGTCTGAGATCAGGCTGTCAGCATGGTTAGGTTCTAGTGAGGACCGTCTTCCTGGCTTGCAGATGGCTGCCCTCTTGCTGTGTCCTCACATGGCTAGGAGAGAGAGCAAGTTCTCTGGTGTCTCTTCTTTTTTTCTTTTTTTCTTTCTTTTTTTCTTTTTTTGAGAGAGTCTCGCTATGTTGCCCAAGCTGGAGGGCAGTGGTGCGATCTTGGCTCACTGCAACCTCCACCTCCCTGGTTCAAGCGATTCTCCTGCCTCAGCCTCCTAAGCAGCTGGGATTACAGGTGTGCGCCACCATGCCTGGCTAATTTTTGTATTTTTAGTAGAGACAGGGTTTCACCATGTTGGTCAGGCTGGTCTTGAACTCCTGCCAAGCCACCGCACCTGGCCACTCTGGTGTCTCTTCTTAGAATAGCACTAAGGCCATCATGGGGGCCCCACCTTCATGCCCTGTTCTATCTTATTTTTATTTTTTAAAAATTTAATTATTTTAGGCCGGGCACAGTGGCTCACGCCTGTAATGCCAGCACTTTGGGAGGCCAAGGCGGGCAGATCATGAGGTCAGATCGAGATCATCCTGGCTAACACGGTGAAACCCGGTGTCTACTAAAAATACAAAAAATTAGCCAGGCATGGTGGTGGGCGCCTGTAGTGCCAGCTACTTGGGAGGCTGAGGCAGGAGAATGGCATGAACCTGGGAGACAGAGCTTGCAGTGAGCCGAGATTGCGCCACTGCACTCCAGCCTGGGCGACAGAGCGAGACTCCGTCTCAAAAAAAAAAAAAAAAATTTAAGTATTTTAATTTGAGATAGGATCTCCCTGTGTTACCAAGGCTGGTCTTACACTATTGGGCTCAAGTGATCTTCCTGTTTTGGCCTCCCAGAGTGCTGGGATTACAGGTGTGAGCCACTGGGCCCAGCCCCTTATGGCCTCTTCTAAATCTACTTACCTCCCAAAGTCCCCATCTCCTTATACCATCCCATGGGGGGTTGGAAATTCAGTCCCTCAGAGGCAGAATGGGAAACAGCAAGTGGTAATTTTGTAAATGGACACTTCTGCAAAGCCCTGAAGGGGGCAAGGTAGTGAGGAAGCTGTGAGATGAGGGCACAAAAAGCGCAAATGCCCCAGGGCAGGAATGTGCTTATGGTTTGAGGGTGAGGATGGAAGGCGGTATGGCAAGAGCCGAGTGAGAGATAGAGGCTGCCGGAAGGACCTTGGCTGGACAAGGTCAAGTTTAGCTGTTGAAAACCATCCCACTCGCTGGGCATGGTGGCTCATGCCTTTAATCCCAGCACTTTGGGAGGCTGAGGCAGGTGGATCACCTGAGGTCAGAAGTTCAAGACCAGCCTGGTGAACACGGTGAAACCCTGTCTCTACTAAATATACAAAAATTAGCCGGGTGTGGTGGCGGGCACCTTTAATCCCAGCTATTCAGGAGGCTGAAGCAGGATAACTGCTTGAACACGGGAGGCAGAGGTTGCAGTGAGCCGAGATCGCGCCATTGCGCTCCAGCCTGGGCAACAGGAGTGAAACTTTGTTCCAAAAAAAAAAAAAAATGTTAAAAAAAAGAAAACCATCCACTCATATTTGTTGGGTGCCAGTTTTGTCCCAGGCACTGTGCTGGGTGTTAGGGACAGTTCAGGGCTCTAAGAGCTCAGCCTTGCATTTGGGGGCAGTTAGGAGCTTACAGATGGGCTTTCTGGGGAGTCCATGAGTCATATTGATACAGAATGGCTGGGCCCCCGGCTAAGCCCCACTCTCAAGCTTGGAACCTCAGCCCTAAGTGAAAACAGCTGATGCTGTTTTTTCCGCCCAAATGATTGCCTTTGTGGCCTGCCACACCCCTATCCTGTGCCCATAAAAAGACTTCAGCTGGTAGAGCAACAGGAGCAGCTGATGCAAGTGGTTGGGGATGTGGGCTGCTGAGCCTGGGGGATACATGCGGCCAAGCGTCGGAGACTGTGGATAGATGCGGCTAACTTCAGGCAGTGCAGCTTCCGGGAAGGATTACCTTCTTCCCACACCATCCCCTTTCCAATTCCCCATCCCGCTTAGAGCCACTTTTATTGTCCAGTAAAATCTTGCACATAGACTACCCTTCAAACAGTTCGTGTGACCTGATTCTTCCTGGATGCGGAACAAGAACTCGGGCGTCAAAAAGGGCGGGTGCAGGAGGCTGTCACCCTGACCGTTTGCTGAGCTGTTAACATTAAGCCATCCATGGACTGCAGGCTGAGTGAAACGAGTCACTCCAGTTCCTGCCCATGAAGGGGGTCAAGGGAACTATCCTGTCTCAAAACCAGGGTGTACTTTGTGATGAGAAACTGGTGCTCTGAAGCAGAACAAATACACCCATTCAGCATCTCGTGGCTTATTTATTAGAAATGACTTTTAAGGTTTTTTTTTTCCCCTAGGAGTAATTGATGTCCTTTGAGCCTGGGTCTCTTCTCCTCCCGTCCCCGCTGGCAGCAGAACTGGGTTCATTTTCCTTTTCCTGCAGCGCTTCAGGAAGAACTGCCAGCCTTTGGGATGGATACAGATAATATATTCTTTTGAAGCACAGGCATTTTTATTATTATTCAAATGTTTAAAATGTTAGTCTATTGAATTTGGAACTTGGATCAGATGGGGCCCCGGGACCAGTTCTTTTCTTTTCTCCTCCCCTCCCTCCCTTCCTGTTCCCCAAGTCGAGTTTTCCCTTCTATTAGCTTCAGCAGATGCCAGTTCCTCTCTCTCTCTCTGTGTGTGTGTGTGTGTGTGTGTGTGTGTGTGTGTGTGTGAGAGAGAGAGAGACAGGGAGAGAGGGAGAGGGGGAGAGAGAGAGAGAGACAGGGGGGAGAGAGAGAGAGATTTTCTGTTTCTGATCTATTTCGGTCTCAACTTCAGCAATGTTGACATTTGGGGCTGGATACTTCTTTGTTGTGTGTGGGGAGCTATCCTGTGCGCTGTAGATGTTCAGCGGCTTCCCTGGCCTCCACTCGCTAGATGCCAGGAGCACCCCTTCCACCTCCAAGTTGTGAGCCCCTCTCCCAAGTGTCTCTAGACATTGCTGAGCAAGCCCTGGGAGGCACAGACACTCCCAGCTGAGAAGGAGTCTGTTCTCTTCTGCATCTGCCATCAGCTCTGTCCCTGGTGATCATAAGCCAGTAATTAGGGACTGAACTGTCCTCGAGGCTGGGAACTCAAGGCCACACTGATCACCCCACCTTTCTCTGATTAGGGGCAGCCTCCTCAGCCCCTCCAGGCCAATCTGGGGGATGGAACTCTGATCTGGCAAAGAGTGGGAATGAAGAGAGGGACCAGAAAGAGCTTTCTGCTAAGTGCTCCCGGTGTGGGCCCTGGAGCATGCACAGTCACCCGGGGCTGGTTAAAACTGGAGCTTCAAGACCAGGCATGGTGGTTCACATCTGTAATCCCAGCACCCTTGGAGGCAGAGGAAGGCAGATTGCTTGAGCCCAGAGTTTGAGACCAGCCTGGGCAACGAGGAGAAACCCCATTTCTATGAAAAATTTAAAAACTAGCAGGGCATGATGGCGCCTGCCTGTGGTACCAGCACTCGGGAGACTGAGGTGGGGGCATCGAGGCTGCAGTGAGCTGTGATTGCACCACTGCACTCCAGCCTGAGCAACAGAGCGAGACTCTGTCTCGGAAAACAAACAAAAGCCATCTAGAGATTCCTGGGCTCACCTCCAGCCTCTGGTGATCCATTTGAGGCCATTGTTTTGGGCTTTGAAAACATTCAAGTGATAATGTCGTGTGTCCCATGTCCAGGATTCCAAAATGTGCCTCAGTAGGTGACTGTCCACTCTGCACGGGCTGCCTGCCTGTCTCTCTCAGGACCCTGCCTTTGCGAATGTCCATGCCATAAGGGCCGAGGGTCTCCTGAGTTTTTATGGCTTGGGCTCTGGCCTGTACCCTACTCAGTTATTTGGGACCAATCACATACAAATTCTAAGCTTTTAGGCTGTAGAAGGAGAATATCATTGGCCGGGCATGGTGGCTCACGCCTGTAATCCCAGCACTTTGGGAGGCCGAGGCAGGCAGATTACAAGGTTGGGAGATCGAGACCATCCTGGCTAACATGGTGAAACCCCGTCTCTACTAAAAATACAAAAAATTAGCCGAGCATGGTGGCGGGTGCCTGTAGTCCCAGCTACTCGGGAGGCTGAGGCAGGAGAATGGTGTGAACCCAGGAGGTGGGGCTTGCAGTGAGCCGAGATCGCCCCACTGCACTGCAGCCTGGGCGACAAAGCGAAAAAAAAAAAAAAAAAGAAGGAGAACATCATTGTCCTTAACCCATCTTGAATTCTCGGGCTAGGGCCCTGTGAATTAGATGAACGAAAGACTGGTGAGTAAGAGAAAAACAAATTCATGGACACAGGTGTCAAATTTCCACTCGAGAGCACTCAGCCATGGGAGTGGTTAGAACTTGGGCTTCTAGGCCGGGCGCGGTGGCTCACGCTTGTAATCCCAGCACTTTGGGAGGCCGAGGCGGGTGGATCACGAGGTCAGGAGATCGAGACGACGGTGAAACCCCGGCTCTACTAAAAATACAAAAAAATTAGCCGGGCGTGGTGGCGGGCGCCTGTAGTCCCAGCTACTCGGAGACGCTGAGGCAGGAGAATGGCGTGAACCCGGGAGGCGGAGCTTGCAGTGAGCCGAGATTGCGCCACTGCACTCCAGCCTGGGCGACAGAGCGAGACTCTGTCTCAAAAAGAAAAAAAAAAGAACTTGGCCTTCTAGAGCAGTGTTTCTCAAGCTTTTTGGCACCAGGAAATAGTTTTGTGGAAGACAATTTTTCCACGGACAGGGCGGAGTGGGGGATGGTTATGGGATGATTCAAGCACATAACATTTATTGTGCATATTATTTCTATTATGATTACATTGTAATATATAATGCAGTAATTATACAACTCACCATGATGTAGAATCAGTGGGAACCCTGAGCTTGTTTTCCTACAGCTAGATGGTCCCATCTGGGGATGATGGGAGACGGTTGACAGATCAGCAGGCATTCAGTTCTCATAAGGAGTGGCCAGGCGAGGTGACTCACGCCTGTAATCTCAGCACTTTGGGAAGCCAAGGTGGGTGGATCATTTGAGGTCAGGGGTTCGAGACCAGCCTGGCTAACATGGTGACCACCCCGTCTCTACTAAAAATACAAAAAGTAGCCGGTTGTGGTGGCGCACGCCTGTAATCTCAGCTACTTGGACGGCTGAGGCAGGAGAATGACTTGAACCCGGGAGTTGGAGGTTGCAGAGTTGAGATGGCACCACTGCACTCTGGCGTGGGCGACAGAGCAAGACTGTGTCACAGAAAAAAAAAAAAAAAAGATTCTTGACCAGGCGCAGTGGCTCACACCTGTAATCCCAGCACGTTGGGAGGCTGAGGTGGGCGGATCATGAGGTCAGGAGATCGAGACTATTCTGGGCGACAGATTAAGACTCCGTCTAAAAAAAAAAAGATTCTCATAAAGACTACACCATCTAGATCCCTCGCATGTGTAGTTCACAATAGGGTTCGAGCTATGACGATCTAATGGGGCCGCTGATCCGACAGGAGGCGGAGCTCAGGCAATAATGCAAATGATGGGGAGCAGCTGTAAATACAGACGCAGCTTCACTTGCCGGCCTGCTGACGCCTCCTGCTGTGTGGCCTGTTCCTAAAGGGCCAGGAACTGGTATGGGGAACCCTGTTCTATAGCATTTTCACAAAAGAACAATACTTTGTAGAGCAGTGAGAAGAGAAAGGAAAGTGACTTTGGAGTTTCTGGGGCGGCAAATTGTGGAAACGCTGCTATATGGGGGAAAGTAATGGTGGGAGGGGCTTGTTACTCAGGTTTGCTGTGTAAATTCCTCCAGGCTGATGAGGGGCTAGACTTGTTCCAGGGATTAGCTCCTGTCCTTCCTGGTAGAGAGGGGGAAGGGACACCTTGACAAACGTATGTCCTGCTTTTAGGTAAATAGAGGGACAGCAGGGAGCTTTTCTGGTATCTCCTTCTTCTCAATTGCCTAAAATAATAAGGCAATTGCCTTAAATAATAATGAGCTTAAAATAATCCTTATGCCTACGTGGCATATTTTGGGGGTGGTGTGTGCTGCTACCCTTGAAGGCGAGTAGTGCTGCCCTAGAAACCCTCGTCCCTCTGTCCCACGTGTGGGCAGACTCGCTATCCCGGACACCGCACATGACACTCCCTCCCTGCAGACGCCTCTCCGCAGCATGCTCACCTCCCTCTCCCTGAATTGCCACGTGTGGCCCTGCCTACCTTCCCCAGGTGAGCTGTGAAGTGGCTGCTCTGATGTCCTTCAGCCCTGAAGGTCTCAGATGTCAAGACCTTCTTTCGGAGTGCGGGGCAGGGCACAGTGTGTGTTGAGGGTGGCAGAATGGCAGAATGGAAATCGATCTTGGTCCATTTTAGGTTGCTTATAACAGAATCCCTGAAACTGGGTTATTTATAAGAAATGCATTTTATTTCTTTCTTTCTTCTGGAGGCTGGGAAGTCCAAGGTCAGGGAGCCACATATGGTGAGGGCCTTCTTGCTGGTGGGGTCTCTCTGCAGAGGCCTGAGGTGGCCCAGGGCATCACATGGGGAGGGGCGTGAGTCTGTTAGCCCAGGTCTCTCTTCCTCTTCCTATAAAGCGGCTCATGCCTGTAATCCCAGCACTTTGGGAGGCCAAGGCAGGAAGATCTCTTGAAGCTAGTAGTTCAAGGCCAGCCTGGCCAACATGGTGTAACGCTGTCTCTACTAAAACTACAAAAATTAGCCAGGTGTGGTAGTGAGCACCTGTAATCCCAGCTACTCAAGAGGCTGAGGCAGGAAAATTGCATGAACCAGGGAGGGAGAGGTTGCAGTAAGCTGAGATCGTGCCTCTGCACTCCAGCCTGGGTGACAGAGTGAGACTCTGCCTCGGAAAGAAAGAAAGAAAGAAAAAAGCCACTAGGCCCACTCCTGTGATCACCCATGCATCCATGAATGGATTAATCCAGAGCCCTCATGATCCAGTGACGTCTTAAAGGCCCCACCTCTCAATACTGCCACATTGAAGATTAAATTTCAACATGAATTTTGGAGGGGACAAATATTCAAACCACAACAGGATCTCACATTAGTGTGGACAGACAGACCTGATTTGAATCCAGATTCTACCACTTACCAGCAGTGTGACCTTGAACAAGTTACTTCCCCTCTTAGAGCCTCCATTTTCTACAAAATAGGGATACGCCACCTGGTGGCCTTTATAGCTTATATGACACCCAGGCAGGATCTTTTTTTTTTTTTTTTTTTTTTTTTTGAGATGGAGTCTTGCTTTGTCACCAAGGCTGGAGTGCATTGGCATGATCTCGGCTCACTGCAACCTCTGCCTCCTTGGTTCAAGCAGTGATTTTCCTGCCTCAGCCTCCCAAGTAGCTGCACGCCACCACGTCCAGCTAATTTTTGTATTTTTAGTAGAGACAGGGTTTCACCATGTTGGCCAGGATGGTCTCGATCACTTGACCTCATGATCCACCCACCTGGGCCTCCCAAAGTGCTGGGATTACAGGCAGGCATGAGCCATCACACCCAGCTGGGATCTTTATCTTTTTCCTTTTTCTTAAGGCGGACTCTTGCTCCGTCACCCAGGCTGGAGTGCAGTGGCACGATCTCGGCTCACTGCAACCTCCACATCCCGGGTTCAAGAGATTCCCCTGCCACAGCCTCCTGAGTAGCTGGGACTACAGGCGCACACCACCTCGCCCAGCTAATTTTTGTATTTTTTGTACAGATGGGGTTTCAACAGGTTGGCCAGGATGGCCTCGATCTCTTGACCTCGTGATCCGCCCCACTCTGCCTCCCAAAGTGCTGGGATTACTGGCGTGAGCCACCACACCTGGCCCAGGATCATTTTTTAACACTTCCTCTTCTTTTTAAAAAATATATAATTTCCATAATGTACAATTCACTTCACTCATTTAAAGTACAATTTTTTGGCATATTTCATTATTAGTTAAAACATTTTTGGCAAAATACATATAAAATTAAATTCACCATTTTGGCCATTTTCAAGTGTACAAATCAGTGGCATTAATTACATTAACCTCTCCTCTCTTATATGACAAAATTATCTTCTGTAGTAGTCATATGATAGTAAAAATAACTATTTTATTGTTCTCTAGCTTTAAAACAAATGATTAACAACAGAAAGAGAAGATATTTCAATTTTTTAAATTTTTCTTGAGACAGGCTTTTACTCTGTCGCCCAGGCTGGAATTCAGGGGCGCAGTCTCAGCTCACTGCAGCCTTGACCTCCCGGGCTCAAGCGATCCTCCCATCTCAGCCTCCTGAGTAATCAGGACTACAGATATGCACCACCACACCCAGTTTGAGATGTTATTGGATAATCTGTAATTAGATAGCAGAAAACAATTAGAATTTATTTTTATTTTTATTTTTTAGACGGAGTCTCGGCCTGTCGCCCAGGCTGGAGTGCAGTGCTGTGATCTCAGCTCACTGCAACTTCTGCCTCCTGGGTTAAAGAGACTTTCCTGCGTCAGCCTCCTGAGTAGCTGGGATTACAGTTGCCCACCACCATTCCCGGATAATTTTTGTATTTTTAGTAGAGACAGGGGTTTCACCATATTGGCCACGCTGGTCTCAAACTCCTGACCTCAAGTGATCCACCCGCCTCAGCTTCCCGAAGTGCTGGGATTACAGGCATGAGCCACCGTGCCTGGGCAAAAATTAGAAAAAAAAATTTTAAAAATGTTATTTGAGTTCAATAAAATATTTCACGTGTGAACTAAAATCTGCACTCGCCAGACAAAAATGGGACACCTCCCAGGTCCCGCTGCCACGCTGTTCTAAGCTGTACACACGTATACAAATTCCAGGTTTTTACTTGCAGACAGGATATCAGAATGAAAGCCGCTAAAGTTCCAGTTCTTTGCCATTGGGCTCTCATCGTTTGCGTTGCATCTACTGTCGGAGCTCAGGGATAAACCGTGCTGCAGGTAGTCGGAGCCCTGAGGAGATAGAGCAGCAATAATCTCACAAAACAAAGGTGAGTAGCTGTGTGCCTGGGGCTTCTCATAATTAACTTGCGTGTAGAAGACAATGTTTTTTTTTTTGTTTGCTTGTATCAGTTTTTTTTTTTTTTTTTTTTTTTTTTTGAAACAGGCTCTCCCTCTGTGGCCAAGACTGGAGTGCAATGGCGCCATCTCAGTCCACTGCAACCTCTGCCTCCCGGGTTAAACGATTCTCCTGCCTTGGCCTCCCAAGTAGCTAGGATTACAGGAATGTGCCTCCACGCCTGGCTAATTTGTTTTATGTTTTGTAGAGATGGGCTCTCACCATGTTGGCCAGGCTGGTCTCAACATCCTGGGTTCCAGCAATCCTCCAGCCTCCATCTCCCAATATGCTGGGATTACAGAGGTGAGCCCCTCACCCAGACCACAGTATTTACTAAAGGAGAAGAAACAGCTACGTGGTAATCTGAAGGGCATGTATATATTATGAGAGCCCAACAGGAAGCGCAGCAGCTGTTTAGAGCTTAGACCACGGAAAGATTGTTTGGGGGTGGAGTATTGCGTGGCTCATGTTGACAATAAAAGACAGACCAGCTTGTGTTTGGTTTTATTCTTGTTTTTAAGTTCTCTTTTGTTTTTAGAGGCTGCTGTGCCACATAGGCTGGAGTGCAGTGGCGTGATCATAGCTCACGGCAGCCTCCAGCTCCTGGGCTCAAGTGATCCTCCCACCTCAGCCTCTCAAGTAGCTGGGACCACAGGCATATGCCACCATGCCTAGCTATTTTTTCTTTTTTTGTACAGATGCGGTCTCGCCATGTTGCCCAGGCTGATCTCAAACTCCTGGGCTCAGTCAGTCCTCCTGCCTCAACCTGCCAGAGTGCTGTGATTACAGGCATGAGCTACCATTTCTGGTCTTTACCCTCTTTATAGACAATGTGGCCCCTTATTGCCGGCACCAGGTGGTCTAATCCCACCACCCTGCTAGGTTTGGGGAGAACTAGCATTGATGTGCACCATGCAGAATGGCCGGTTGCTACAGAATTCATGCCTATATTATGATTAACATGGGCCCATGCTGCCTATTTAGGAATTTCTGCATTTCTAATCACGTGTGTGGTCCTCATTCAAGCATAAATTAGTGTGTCCCCTCTAAAAAGACCCTTCTCCAAGAGGACAAGAATATGGAATTTTTGACAGTTGAGCCTGCTGCTATTTTTCGATGTAATTTGCTGGGGAACAAAGAGTAGCCCACATGGCTCTGAGTCTTCTGCTCGGGGGATATCAGTAGAAGCGCCAGTCAGATCCCCTTTTTATTAAAATCCTCAAAGTAAATTCCACTGACGAAGTGTCCACACATTACCGAGAGTATCGGAACAGCCAGGCATTTAAAGCTGGGCTGGGGGTGGCACTGGAAGTAGAAGTTTGGAGTTTTAGCTCTGCCCCGGGTAATACTGGATGAAATCCTAGCAGAGTCCTTCCTGCCTGGCCCCACCTCCCTCTGCTCACGCCTCCCAGGGAGCCCTACAGCCCGCTTGCTGGGAGCTAGAGTCAGAACTATGCTGGGTTTCCTTCTATCCTCAGCACACCCTGGGGCTGGACGCTTGCACCCCATTTCGGGGTGAGGAGCTCACAAAGGTTAAGTGAGCAAGTATCTGCGTCTCCAGTGCAAATCTTCCCACTCCTAAGTCCTTCTAGGGCACCCCATGCTTGAATCGTGCATGTGCACATGTGTGTATGTGTATTTGTGTATGTGTATTTGTGTGTATGTGTTTATGTGTGTGTATGTGTGTGTTTTTGTGTATATGTATTTGTGTGTGTTTATGTGTGTGTATTTGTATCTGTGTGTACGTGTGTATATGTGCATGTGTATTTGTGTGTATGTATATGTGTGTGTTTGTGTATGTGTATTTGTATGTGTATTTGTGTGTGTATTTGTATGTATATGTGTGTGTATCTTTGTGTGTATATATGTGTGTGTATTTGTGTGTATGTATATGTGTGTATGTGTATTTGTATGTGTATTTGTGTGTATTTGTATGTATATGTGTGTGTATGTGTATTTGTGTGTGTATATGTATGTGTGTGTGTATTTGGGTGTGTGTATATGTATGTATGTGTATGTATGCATATGTATATTTGTTGTGTGTATATGTGTGTGTGTATTTGTGTGCGTGTATGTGTATCTGGGTGTGTGTATGTGTGTGTGTATGTATGTATGTGTATTTGCGTGTGTATATGTATGTGTGTATGTATATTTGGGTGTGTGTACGTGTGTGTATGTGTATTTGGGTACGTGTGTACGTGTGTATGTGTGTGTATTTGTGTGTATGTGTATTTGTGTGTATTTGTGTGTGTGTGTATGTGTGTGTACATGTGTATATGTGCGTGTGTATATGTGTATTTGTGTATGTATATGTATATGTATTTGTGTGTATGTGTATTGTATGTATGTGTGTGTATGTGTATGTATGTGTACTTGTGTGTGTATATGTATGTGTGTACGTGTGTGTATTTGTGTGTGTGTATTTGTGTGTGTATATGTATGTGTGTATTTGTGTGTGCATATGTATGTGTGTGTGTATTTGTGTGTGTGTGTATTTGTGTGTGTCTATGTATGTGTGTACGTGTGTGTATTTGTGTGTGTATATGTATGTGTGTGTATTTGTGTGTATGTGTATTTGTGTGTGTATATGTATGTGTGTATGTGTGTGTATTTGTGTGTGCGTGTGAGTGAGTGTTCCTAGTACCTCTCACACGACCCCCCCGATGGCCAGTTTCCCAGGTTTGTTTTCTACTCCTTGGTTGTCGGTTGTTGGCTTTGTTTGGTCTCTTTGGGGTCCTCCTCTCACTGCACCCCACTCCTGGGCCCTGTTTGAGCTTCCTGAGTCTGCCATAAGACATGAGCACAGCCTGGGTGCCTGCATCAGTAGGACCACAGGGTCGGTTCCTTCTGGTGGCCCTGACTCCGTCCTAGACTCTAGGGCCCCCGGCAACCCTGGGCGCTCCTTGACTTGTGGCTGCATCACTCCAATCTCTGCCTCCCTTGTCACGTGGCGTTCTTATGTGTCCCTGTCCACATTTCTCTCTTCTTAGAGGTCATTGGAGTGAGCGGCTCACCCTAATCCTGTATGACCTTATTAAACGTTAACTAAAGACATCTGCAAAGACTCTTTCCGAATAAGGGCCTATTCTGAGGTTCTAGGTGGACATGAATTTTGGTACATGCGCCCACCCATCCCGATTCTCATCGCAAAACCTCTTGGTAACCCTCTGCAGGCAAAGAGCCCGATGAGACACCCTCCAGAGCGCCAGGGCAGTGTAGCCAGGGGGCCGCCGTCGAAATCGAATGGTGCACAGAACCAGAGGGCGGGGCGGACGTGGCCATCCACCGGGAGAGGGGATGAAAAGGGAGCGGCCGGATGGGTGCGGGTGAAGGGCCCAGGGCTAGGATGCAAACCCAGCGAGGGAGCTGGAGATAATTTTTCCTGTGGCTTCTGCTTGTGATGCAGGAGGAGGGGGTGCGATGAGCTCAGAGACAGCTGGGCAGGATGCGGTGCCGGGAACATTCTCCAAGAGTGGGTAGCTCTCTGCTCAGATCTGCATTTGGGGTCGTGGGAGAAGTGCCGCGCTAGATACTGCGGTGGTTTTCAACCGCACACCCGGACGCCTTACATCAGAATCGCCGAGGATGGGGCTCAGGCCCCGGGACTTCAAAATCTCTGCAGGTGGTTGTGTTGTGCAGTGAAGGCTGAGGACCGCCGAGCCCGGTTCCCCGCAGGACAGGCGCATTCGCCTGGAGAGGGTGACTGGGGTAGGCTCTGCAGACAAGCAACCTTGAATAGCCCTTTCTCAAGACAAATATTCACCTCCACACAGCTCAGGGCAGGGGCTTGGGGTTGCAGGGGCAGTAACTTATAGAGTACATAGGGGGCATGGGTGGAGGGGGGTCGCTGCTGAAATACTGTCCTCGGGACCTGTCCCTGACAGCCCTGTGTCTCTCCAATTACCCCAGTGACTGCAGCGATAAATCCTGTTCACAGGGTCTGGGTGCCTGACAGACTGGAGGGATCCGTCACAGCTACGCTGTCCTGCCCCAGCCGTTAGCAGCCTCCTCTCTCTGTGGGCTGCACACCTGTTTCTCCCTCTGGTATGTCCCCCCTTCCTTCGGATGAACCCCGTGGGAGAGGTGACATTGCTTGCCCTAACACACTGTATTATGAAATGCATTGCATACTCCCCGCAAATTCTCATGTTGAAGTCCTGACCCACTGTACCTCAGCGTGGGACTGTATTTGAGACAGGGTTATTAGAGAGATGATTCCATTAACCACCCTAACTGGGTGGGCCCTAATCCAATAGGATTAGTGTCCTTAGAAGAAGAGGTAATTGGCTGGGTGTGGTGGTTCATGCCTGTAATCCCAGCCCTTTGGGACGCCAAGGCGAGTGGATTACCCGAGGTCAGAAGTTCGAGACCAGCCTCACCAACATGGTGAAACCCGGTCTCTAATAAAAATACAAAAATTAGCCGGGTGTGGTGGCGGGTGCCTGTAATCCCAGCTACTTGGGAGTCTGAGGCAGGAGAATCACTTGAACCCGGGAGGTGGAGGTTGCAGTGAGCCCAGATCACACCACTTTACTCCAGCCTGGGCAACAGAGGGAGACTCCATCTCAAAAAGAAAAGAAAAAGGAATAACAAGAGGAAGAAGAAGTGAAGACACAGGCAGAAGGCAGCCATCTACAAGCCAAAGAGAGAGGCCTCAGAAGAAACCAATTCTGCTGACACCTTGATCCTGGTCTCCTAGCCTTCAGGATTGCCAGAAAATAAATGTCTGTTGTTTAAACCACCCAGACTGTGGTCTTTTGTTATGACAATGTAAGCAAAGCAATAGACAGGCTGGGTGCGGTGGCTCATGCCTGTAATCCCAGTGCTTTAGGAAGTCAGGTTGGGAGGATGGCTTGAGCCCAGGAGTTTGAGGCAGCAGTGAGCTATGATCATGCCACTGCACTCCAGCCTGGGTGACAACAGCGAGACCCTGTCTCAAACAAAAGAAAACAAAAAAACACGCAAAATAACAAACCAATAGACAGTCCCACTCTGCCCCTGGGATTCTTGACTTAGCACCCATCCAAGTGATCATTTGCAAACTTTATTTCTTAAGCCACGGAGCCCTCTTTTTTTTTTTTTTTTTTTTAGACTTGCTCTGCCGCCCAGGCTGGAGTGCAATGGTGCGATCTCAGCTTACCGCAACCTCCACTTCCTGGGTGCAAGACAATCTCCTGCCTCAGCCTCCTGAGTAGTTGGGATTACAGGCACCTGCCATCATGCCTGGCTAATTTTTGTATTTTTGTAGAGATGGGGTTTCACCATGTTGGCCAGGCTGCTCTTGAACTCCTGACCTCAGGTGATCTGCCTGCCTCAGCTTCCCATATTGCTGGGATTACAGGTGTGAGCCACCACGCCCGGCCCCATGCAGCTTTCTTTTCCAATGAAACCTTATCTGACAGGTCAATGAATGGAACAGATAAAAGCAGGCTTGTTCTGATGGATTGAAGTGGTGGGAGGGGCTGTGTGGCTTCACAAGTTGACATCCTTATTCTGTTCTCCCCTCACCTCCTTCAGCCCCTGTGCTTTCCACAGGGGACAGTTTAAAACCCACTGTAGCAGAGTTTTATACTTATTTTGCAGAAGAAATGTCAGTCTGGGGCTGGCAGGAGTAATCCCCGCAGGAAAATGTGAAGCCTGTCACCTCACTTCATTGGGCACACCCTTCCTTCCCTCGTGGTATCATAATTCTGTTTCCTGCTTTTATTTTTACTGAGATAATCAGTCTGAGGGATTGATTCCCAATCAATGTTAGGAGAAACAGTCTAGGATACAATACGGGATTTGCAGTCAGATACCGGAGCTCAAGGCTGTCCTCTCTCATTCACTAGCTGAGCGCCTTGGGCAAGTCACCTGACCTCCATTAGCCACAGGTGAATCATCTGTAAAATGGAAACACACTAAGATTTTGAGCAGGGAGGCAGCTTCGGGTAATCGAATAAACATGAGTTTTGGAGTCAGACAGACTTGAGTTTGACCTCAACCCTGCTGCCTCTTGGCTCTGTGGCCTTGACCTTCCATCTTCTCACCTGTAACTTGTGGGTAATAAGGGCACCTAGAAGGTTGCCTTGGGGATTAGCAAGGTCATGTGTGCAAAGCACCTTGCATAGAAATTGTCTTATAGTTGCTCAACTAAAGCCAGTTCTTTATTATTTTTCTTTCTTTCTTTTTTTCTTTGTTTGAGGTGAAGTTTCGCTCTTTCACCCAGGCAGGAGTGAAGCGGCGCAAGCTCGGCTCCCCGCAACCTCTGCCCTCTGGGTTCAAGCAATTCTCCTGCCTCAGCCTCCCAAGTAGCTGGGATTATAGGTGCCTGCCACCACACCTGGCTAACTTTTTTGTATTTTTACTAGAGACGGGGTTTTGTCATGTTGGCCAGGCTGGCCTCGGATTCCTGACCTCAGGTGATCCACCCCCCTCGACCTCCCAAAGTGCTAGGATTACAAGCTTGAGCCACCGTGCCTGGTTTCTTTCTTTCTCTTCTTTTCTTTTTTCTTTCCTTTCCTTTCCTTTCCCTGCCCTGCCCTGCCCTGCCCTGCCTTCCCTTTCTTTCTTGTCTTGCTCTCTCACCCAGGCTGGAGTACAATGGTGCTGTCACAGCTCACTGCAGGCTTGACCCCTTAGGCTCAAGTGGTCCTCCTACCTCAGCTTCTGGAGTAGCTGGGACCACAGGTATGTGCCACCATGCCTGGCTAATCTTTGTATTGTTGTTAGAGACAGGATTTCAGATTTCACCATGTTGCCCCAGCTTGTCTCAAACTCCTGAGCTCAAGTGATCTTCCAGCCTCAGCCTCCCAAAGTACAGGGATTACAGGCATGGTGCCCAGCCTCTTTTTTTTTTTTTTTGTAAGAGACAGGGTCTTGCTCTGTTGCCGAGGCTGGAGTGGTGCAATCATAGCTTACTGCAGCCTCGAACTCCTGGGCTCAATCAATCCTCCTGCCTCAGCCTCTCAAGTAGCTGAGACTACAGGTGCATGCCACCATGCCTGGCTAATTAAAAAAAAAATTCTTTTTTTGTAGAGACAGGGTCTCACTTTGTTGTCCAGGCTGATCTCCAACTGCTGGGCTCAAGCAATTCTCCTGCCTCAGCCTCCCGAGTAGCTGGGACCACAGGCATGCATCACAACACACAGCCCAGTTGTCTATTTTTTTATTTTTTATTTGAGATGGATTTTCGCTCTTACTGCCCAGGCTGGAGTGCAATGGTGCGATCTCGTCTTACAGCAACCTCCGTCTCCCCGGTTCAAGCGATTCTCCTGCCTCAGCCTACCGAGTAGCTGGGATTACTGGCCTGCTCCACCACGCCTGGCTAATTTTGTGTTTTTAGTAGAGATGGGGCTTCTCCATGTTGGTCAGGCTGGTCTTGAACTCCCAACCTCAGGTGAGCCACCCACCTCAGCCTCCCAAAGTGCTGGAATTACAGGCGTGAGCCACCGTGCCCAGCCTCCAGCTGTCTCTGAAGTCTCCTTTTTCTTCTAGTAGACCGGGGATCAGCATACTTCTGTAAAGGGAGAGTGAATATTTTTCATTTTGTGCACCACGCAGTCTCTGTCAAAATGACTCAACTCTGCTGCTGTATCTAGAAAGCAGCTGTAGATGATATGTCAATTATGAATGTGGCTGTATTCCAATAAAACTTTACATATGGGTCAGGTAAGGTGGCTCACACTTGTAATCCCAACACTTTGGGAGGTCGAGGGGGGAGGATCCTTTGAGGCCAGGAGTTTGAGATCAGCCTGGGCAACAGAATGAGATCCTGTCTCTATAAAAAAGTGAAAACAAAAACATACTTTATATACGGACATTGAGAGTTGAATTTTGTATACTTTTCACATGTTACAGAATATTATTCTTTTTTGTGGGGGGAGACAAGGTCTCACTCTGTGGCCCAGGCTGGAGTACCAGCGGCACCATCATAGCAGCCTCCACCTCCCATGCTCAAGCAATCCTCACTCCTTGGCCTCCCTAGTAGTTGTGTCTACAGGTGAGTGCCATCACACCTGGCTAATTTTTTCATTTTTTGTGGAGGTGAGGTCTTGCTATGTTGCCCAGGCTGGTCTTGAACTCCTGGACTCATACACAGCCAGACTGCTTGCAGCACCCAGGGAACATTTGGTGAACGACCGGGATACCGAAGGTCTCTCTCTCGGAAATACAGTTGTGGGAATTAGTGGAGAATATGAATGTGAATGGGCAGGCATAGTGCAGATACTGAAGGTAGTTTTGGAAAGGCTGGCTCATCTTCCAGGGGAACTTGCATCTTACAAGGGGAGGCGGGAAGACTAGGAGTCAGAGAGACCAGAGACTTTGAAGTTCCTGCATTCCCAGCTGCTTTCACTTCTCAGCCATTCCCAACTCAGCCAGCAGGGGGCAGCAGGGGATCGCCGTCCTCGGGGAGTCTCAGGACGCGGGTAGCCTCGCCAGCTGCCGCCCAGACAGGAGACGGGAGATGCTGGAAGATGGCCCAGATGACCTCCGAGTGTCTTTTCTGCTGCTTAAATCCGTGTTCGTTTTTGCAGAGGAAGGTAGGGGGATGAGCCGCCTGGAGTCAGCAGGGGGCTCATGTTCTCCCAAAGGGAGTTGTTTCCCTTCTCTCAGGAGATGGAAGAAAATGAAATTTCAGCCAGTGCTGCAGGTAGCTGCCACCCTGGCGTTTCAGTGTGTTCTATTTATCCCTCTTTTTGGTCAATATGTATGTGTTTATAGAGGGATTCATGGGGGCGGGGGCAAGCAAGGGCATTCTTTAATTCAAGGCAGACTCATTAAGCACATTGACAAACACCAGGCAGAAAGAAAATGGTCACGTGGGCCGGGCGCGGTGGCTCACACCTGTAATCCTAGCACTTAGGGAGGCCGAGGCAGGTGGATCACCTGGGATCAGGAGTTCGAGACCAGCCTGGCCAACATGGCGAAACCCCATCTCTAGTAAAAATACAGAAATTAGCCGAGCGTGGTGGTGCACCCCTGTAATCCCTGCTTCTTGGGAGGCTGAGGCAGGAGAATCGCTTGAACCAGGGAAGCGGAGGTTGCAGTGAGCCGAGATCATACCACTGCACTCCAGCTTGGGCAACAGAGTGAGACTCCATCTCCAAAAAAAAAAAAAAAGAAAAGAAAATGGTCACATGGATCTAGGCCAGGGCACTGAGGACCCACAAATGACACTCTCTTAGCCTTTAAAACCTCAAAGGAAGCCGAGAGGCGAGGCTGCCTGACTGCCCCTATGGCTGCCTACATGGTCTTGGATGGTGATGAACGTAGTCAGCTCCATGATGCTTAGTGTCCTTCTCTGCAAAACAGAGAAGAAAAAAAGATGATAGACAGGTCCACGTGAGTGTGGTGTTTCTAAAGCACGGTCCCCAGACCACCAACATCAGCGTCACTGGGGACCATCTTAGAAAGGCACACTCTGGGTTTGGGGGGCAAGCAACTGGCCCCTAAGAAGCCCTCCAGATGAGTCTCATGGATTATTATTAGTGTTTTTTGAGACAAGATCTTGCTTTGTTGCCTAGACTGAAGTCCAGTGGCACAATGACAGCTCACTGCAACCTCGACCTCCTGGGCTCAAGCCATCCTCCTGCCTCAGCCTCCTGAGTAGCTGGGACTGTAGGTGTGCACCACCACGCCTGCCTAATTTTTATTTTTATTTTTTTTTCTGTACAGATGGGGGTCTTCCTATGTTGCCCAGGCTGGTCTTGAACTCCTGGGCTCAAGTGATCCTCCCAGCTCGGCCTCCCAAAGTGCTGGTATTACAGGCGTGAGCATCCGTGCCTGGCTAGTCTGATGCATTGTTAAGGGCAGGAACCACTGGTATCCTGTAGCTGTTTTCAGCATTGGTTGCACATTGGAGTCAACTGGCTTTTTAAAAGCCCTAATGTGTGTGTGTGGCAGAGGGGACACCCCAGACCAATTCCATCAGATTAATCACATGCTGTAGGGTTGGGGCCAGAATTTGTGTGTGTGTGTGTGTGTGTTTTGTTTTTGTTTTTATTTTTTTTTTTGTGACAAGGCCTCACTTTGTTGCCCAGGCTGCAGTGCAGTGGTGGCATCATAGCTCACTGTAGCCTCAAACTCCTGGGCTCCAGTGATCCTTCTGCCTCAGCCTCCCTAGTAGCTGGTACTACAGGCGTGTGCCACTGCACCCTGCTAATTTTTAAGTTTTTTTGTAGAGATAGGGTCTCACTTTGCTGCCAAGGCTGGTCTTGAACTCCTGGCCTCAAGTGACCCCCCTCAGCCTCCCAAAGTGATGGGATTACAGGCATGATCCACTGTGCCTGGCCTGTATGTTATTTATTTATTTATTTATTTATTTATTTTTGAGACAGAGTCTCACTCTGTCACCCAGGCTGGAGTGCAGTGGCACAATCTTGGCTTACTGCAACCTCCACCTCCCAGGTTCAAGATTCTCCTGCCTCAGGCTCCAGAGTAGCTGGGACTACAGGCATGCACCACCACGCCTGGGAAATTTTTGTATTTTTATCAGAGACAGGGTTTCACCATGTTGGCCAGGCTGATCTCGAACTCCTGACCTCGAGGTGATCCACCTACCTCACCCTCCCAAAGTCCTGGGATTATAGGCATGAGCCACCATGCCCGGCTTGTTGAAGTTCCAATATAGTCATGATGATTCCAATATAGCCAAGGTCAAGGCCCAATGGTATCATGGAAAATTATTTCGGGCTCAGCCAGACGCTTAGTTCAAATCCCAGCTTTGACCCTTACTGGTTGTTTGACCCTGGGCACGGCACAGTACTTCTCTGACCCACAACGTCTCTTCTGTAAAACCAGGATAGTCTTTCCTCCCTTGCAGATTTATTAATAAATTGTTTAACGATGGAACTAGGAAAGTATGTAAGTGTCCCATGCATGGAAGCATCTAGAACAATGCCTGGGACCTAGTGAGTGTTTAGCACATGAAAGTTCCACTTCCCTGCTCTCTGCTGTTGAGCTGTGGGGTTTTCTAGAGCAGGGACCACATCATATTTTTCTCTGCATCCTCAAGGAGCAATCAATTCCTTGTTTATACCACAGCCCTGGGGGAGCTGGGAAGTGAGGGTCTGAGATGAGTAACTGCTGGATTTCATTTTTTCTTTTTGAGACAGTCTCACTCTGTCACCCAGGCTGGAGTGCAGTGGTATGGTCTCTACTCAGTGCAACCTCCGCTTCCCAGGTTCAAGCAATTCTCCTGCCTCAGCCTCCTGAGTAGTTGGGACTACAGGGACCTGCCACCACACCTGGCTAATTTCTGTATTTTTAGTAGAGTCAGTGTTTCACCATGTTGGTCAGGCTGGTCTCGAACTCCTGACCTCAGGTGACCCGCCTGCCTCGGCCTCCCAAAGTGCGGGGATTACCGGCATGAGCGCCAACACGCCTGGCCTTAACTACTGGATTTCTTTTCTTTTCTTTTTTTATATGGAGTTTCACTCTTGTTGCCCAGGCTGGAGTGCAGTGGTGTGATCTTGGCTCACTGCAACCTCTGCCACCTGGGTTCAAGCAATTCTCCTGCCTCAGCCTCCCAAGTAGCTGGGATTACAGGCATGTGCTACCACACCTGGCTAATTTTTTGTATTTAATAGAGATGGGGTTTCACCATGCTGGTCAGGCTTGTTTCAAACTCCTGACCTCAGGTGATCCACCCGCCTCGGCCTCCCAAAGTGCTGGGATTACAGGCGTGAGGCACCGCACCTGGCTCCGAATTTCTTACCTTACAGTCTTGCTGGACTGGGGTGATGTTTCTTTGCCTTGTCCTAACTCAGGTGAGTTCTGATGTCTGTTTAAATTAAACACGCCTGGCTGGGTGCTGTGGCTCACGTGTCTAATCCCAACAATTTGGGAGGCTGACGTGGGGAGATCCCTGAGGTCAGGAGTTTGAGACCAGCCTGGCCAACGTGGTGAAACCCATCTCTACTAAAAATACAAAAATTAGCCAGGTGTGGTGGCGGGCACCTATAGTCCTGGTTACTTGGGAGGATGAGGCAGGAGAATCGCTTGAGCCTGGGAGGCGGAGGAGGCAGTGAGCCAAGATCAGGCCACTGCACTCCAGCGTGGGTGACAGAGCGAAACTCCATCTCAAAAAAAAAAAAAAAGCCCAAAGTCCTCTTGACTTTTAGGAATCTATCCTGATAGAAACACAATCACCAGCATGTGAAGGTATGTGCGCAAAGATATTACTGTGTTGTTTGCCTTGGAAAAAGTTGGAAAGACAACTTTATCAATAGGTAAATAATAGAATAAATTATAGCACATGCAGTGTTATGGAAACCACGAACTATGAAAAAGAACTGGGTAGATGTATGTGTAGAGATCTGGAAAGAGATGGACTGCCCAGTGTTCAGTGAAAAAGTAAATTGCTAAATCATATCTGTGTCATGATTCCTTTTTTGTCAGAGGTGGCAAGAGTTTCCATATTATGTGTATTGTATGCTTATTTGTGTATGTTTTTGTGGGCATAAGGAAAAACATGGAAGAATATACTCCAGGCTGTTTGAATTGGTTAATTTGTGGGATTAGACAGAGGGGAGATTGACTCATTTATTCATGGGGGGGTTAGGTGGTCTATGCCTTTTATCCCGACACTTCGGGAGGCTGATATGGGAGCATCACTTGAGCCCAGGAGTTTGAGACCAGGCTGGGCAATGTAGTGAGACTACAAAAGTTGCAAAGAATTACCTGGATGTGGTGGTACACGCCTGTGCTTTCAGCTACTCGGGAGGCTGGAGTGGGAGGATCACTTGAGCCTGGGAGGTTGAGGCTGCAGTCAGCCATGATGGCACCACTGCACTGCACTTCAGCCTGGGCTACAAGAGCAAGACTTTGTTTCAAAAAAAAAAAAAAAAAAAAGATGGGGCGCCGTGGCTCACGCGTGTAATCCCAGCACTTTGGGAGGCTGAGGCCGAGGGTCACTTGAGGTCAGGAGTTTGGAACCAGCCTGGCCGACATAGTGAAACTCCGTCTCTACTGAAAATACAAAAATTAGTTGGGCTTGGTTGCAGGTGCCTGTAATCCCAGCTACTCGGGAGGCTGAGGCTCAAGAATTGCTTGAACCTAAGGGTGGAGGTTGCAGTGAGTGGAGATCGTGCCACTGCAGTCCAGCCTGAGTGACAGAGCGAGATTCTGTCTCAAAAAAAAAAGAAAGAAAGAAATTCATTTACTCATTTATGTTTTGATCTCAGTAATATTCTTTGATGTCCACTGTGTGCCAGGGACTGTTTTAGCCCTGGGGAAAAAACACAATCAAAGTAGATCAAGTCCCTGCCATCATGAAGCAAGAGTGTCTGTGACTGTCCCGGTTTGCGTGGGACCATTCTGGCTTCAGCAGTGCGGTCCAGGGTCCCAGGCAGCTTCTCAGTCCCGGGCCAACAGGAGCAACCTGTCACCTATGGAGCTTGCATTTTACCACGAGAGACACACACAGGGGAGCGGGGCACATATTTTGCTCATAAAAGCGCTACCTTGGAGCCCTTCCAATCTGCTTCCAGTGAGGATATTCCTGTTGCCCCGGGCCGAGGTTCTCCATTAGGATCTGATTGATTGGCAGTCAGTGATGGAAGGGTGCTCTGAGCATTCCAACTGCCCCAAGGGTCGCTGGCCAGCTCTCTGTTTTGCTGAGTTGGCAGTGGGACCTAATTTGTTAATTAAGAGTAGATGGTGAGCTGTCCTCGTATTTTGATTAACCTAATGGCCTTCCCAGCACGACGCGGATTCAGCTGGAGACATCACGGCAACTTTTAATGAAATGATTTGAAGGGCCATTAAGAGGCACTTCCCGTTATTAGGCAGTTCATCTGCACTGATAACTTCTTGGCAGCTGAGCTGGCCGGAGCCGTGGCCCAAATGCACACTTGGCTTTTGATTTTGAGATACAACTCTTAATCTTTTAGTCATGCTTGAGGGTGGATGGCCTTTTCAACTTCAACCCAATTTGCACTGCCTTGGAAGTGTAGCCAGAATACACTCATATGCTCGTGGGCTTAGGGGCCACAGCAGATGCCGTTGGTCTACTGCCCGGGTCCCGCTGGCCCCATCCCAGGACCTTCCATCTGCGAGTACCTGGGAGCCCGTGCTGCTCTGCACTGGACTGTCTTTGCCGGAACTGCTAGGGAGGGAGGCATTTTGGGTTGAATTGTGACCCCACAAAATGTGGAAGTCCTGGCTGGGCACCGCAGCTTACGCCTGTAATCCTAGCACTTTGGGAAGCCAAGGCGGGTGGATCACTTGAGGTCAAGAGTTCAAGGCCAGCCTAGGCAACATGGTGAAACCCTGTCTCTACAGAAAATACAAAAATTAGCTGGACATGGTGGCGCACGCCTGTAATCCCAGCTGCTTGGGAGGCTGAGGCAGGAGAATCACTTGAACTTGGAAGGCGGAGGTTGTAGTGAGCCAAAATCGCGCCACTGCACTCCAGCCTGGGTGACATAGCGAGCCTCTGTCTCAAAAAAAAAAAAAAAAAAAAAAAAAAAAAAAAAAAAAAAAAAAAAATTGTGGCAGTCCCAACCTCTGTACTTGTGAATTTGACCTTATTAGGAAATAGGGTCTTTGCAGATGATCAAGTTAAGATAAGGTCATTAGGGTAAGTCCCCATCCAATTTGACTAATGTCTTATCGAATGATTTTTTATTTTTTAGAGGCAGGGTCTCATTCTGTCGCCCAGGCTGAAGTGCCATGGTACAATCTCGGCTCACTACAGCCTTCAACTCCTGGGCTCAAGCAGTGTTCTCACCTCAGTCTCCTAAGTAGCTGGAATTACAGGGATGTGTCACCATGCCGGGCTTTTTTATTTGCTTGTTTTTTTGTAGAGTGGGAGTCTTGAACGCCTGGCCTCAAGCGATCCTCCTGCCTGGGCCTTCCAAAGTTCTAGGATTACAGGCATGAGCCACTGTGCCTGGCCCCCCACCCCAATGTCCTTATAAAAATGGAAATTCTGGCTGCGCATGGTGGCTCACGCCTGTAATCCCAGCACTTTGGGAGGCTGAGGTGGGTGGATCACCTGAGGTCAGGAGTTCGAGACCAGCCTGGCCAACATGGCGAAATCCTGTCTCTACTAAAAATACAAAAAATTAGTCTGGCATGGTGGTTCATGCCTGTAATCCCAGCTACTTGGGAGGCTGAGGCAGGAGAATTGCTTGAACCTGGGTGAGGGAGGCTGCAGTGAGCCAAGATTGCACATTGCACCACTGCACTCCAGCCTGGGCGACAGAGCGAGACTCCATCTCAAAACAAAACAAAAAAAAAAAAAAAAGGGAAATTTGGGCCAAGTGCGATCTCTACTAAAAATACAAAAATTAGCTGGGTGTGGTGGTGGGTGCCTGTAATCCCAGCTACTCAGGAGGGATGAGGCAGGAGAATCGCTTGAATCCAGGAGGCAGAGGTTGCAGTGAGCCAAGATTGAGCCATTGCACTCTAGCCTGGGCGACAACAGCAAGACCCCAACTCAAAAAAAATAAAAATAAAAATAAATAAATAAATAAATGGGAAATTTGGACACAGAGACAGACACACATATGCAGCGAGAACGCCACCTTAAGATGAAGGCAGAGATGGGGGTGATACGTCTACAAGCCGATGAGCGGTGGGGGCTAGCAAGTGACCAGAGGCTGGGAGAGAGGCGCAGGGCAGATTCTCAGCCTCGATCCTGGACTTGCATTCTGCAGGACTGTGACACAATGAATTGTGTATGACTGTTGTCTGCACCTGCCACTCAATTTGTAGTATTTTGTTATGCCAGCCCTAGCAAACTATTATAATAGAAGGGTTAGCACTGGTCCTGCCCTCAGGGAGCATCCTCCATCAGTGGCTGATGGGAGTTGCTGCGTAACTACTCCAGCTCCCCAGCCTTCCGGGTGGGGCACTCTGTCTCTCAGAGAGTGGCCCGTCGACCACACAGGGACATCCTGTATTGACCACCCTTCCCATCTCATTTCTCTTCTTCTACCTGTGTTTTTGGGATCATAAGCAACTTGCGCTTGAATTTCCCTCTCACAGTCTGCTTCTGGGACAGAGGTTCTGGCTAATCTTGACCACTGGTATGCATAGGTGTATGTGTGTGTGCATGTGTGTGCATGCCTGCGTGTAAGCATGTGTATGCATGCCTGCGTGTGAGCATGTGTGCATGTCTGTGTGTGAGCATGTGTGCATATCTGTGTGTGTGCATGTGTGCATGTCTGTATGTGAGCATGTGTGCATATCTGTGTGTGTGCATGTGTGTGTCTCTGTATGTGCTTGATACGGTTTGGCTCTCTGTCCTCACTCAAATCTCATCTTGGATTGTAATCCCCACACGTCGAGGGAAGGAAGTGATTAGATCATGGGAGCGGTTTCCTGCATGCTGTTCTCACAATAGTGAGTGAATTCTCTCGAGATCTGATGGTTTTATAAATGGTAGTTTCTCCTGCACTGACACACACTCCCTCCTGCAGCCTTGTGAAGAAGGTGCCTGCTTCCCTGTCATCTTCCACGATGATTGTAAGTTTCCTGAGTCCTCCTAGCCATGCCTCCTGTAAAGCCTGCGGAACTGTGAGTCCATTAAGCCTCTTCCTTTATAATTACCCACTATCAGGTAGTATTCTTTTTAGCAGTGTGAGAATGGACTAATACAGTGCTTGTGTGTGTCTAGGAAAGGAAACTTCAGGTCTGATCACTTTTTGCCTGAGCTGAACCCTCAGCCCCTGGGCTGGTGCAGTTGTTCTTGTCTACAGGGTCCCTGGGTTGCTCCTCTCCCAGGATTGTGTCTAGGTCCTGGCAGAGAGGCTTCTGGGGTCCAGGTCTTTTTGGGATCATCGATGTAAGCCACCACCTTCCCAGGATGAGATGTCCTTTCTTTCTTTGTTTTTTTGAGACAGAGTTTTGCTCTTGTTGCCCAGGCTGTTGGGCAATGGCGAGATCTCAGCTCACTGCAACCTCCTCCTCCCAGGTTCAAGTGATTCTCCTGCTTCAGCCTCCCAAGTAGCTGGGAATACAGGCCCCCACCACCATGCCCGGCTAATTTTTGTATTGTTAGTAGAGATGGGGTTTCACCGTATTGGTTAGGCTGGTCTCAAACTCTGATCTCAGGTGATCCACCTGCCTCGGCCTCCCAAAGTGTTGGGATTACAAATGTGAGCCACTGTGCCTTACCAAAAGTTGTCTTTTGATAACCTTCATTTTGTGTGTTGGTGACATTTCCTTTCTCAGACTTTTATGTAAATATGGATGCAGCTATAGACAGATAATAGATGTAGATGGATATAGATACAGATAGATAGCTCTGCTATGGATGTAGAGTAGATATAGATACAGACATGTGTGTAGATACAGAATTCAAGACATAGACTGAGACAGACATAGATATATGTATGTAGATAGGGATACAGACATATCTATGTCTATACATATAAATAGGTAGGATGGCATAGTTTTAAACATAAATGTCACTGTGCTTTCCCTGTGGCTTGGTTACTTTGTGTTATCACTGCACAGTTGTCTTGAAGGTCTTCTGAAACAGGCACATGCCCACCTCGTTCCTTCTAACCAATCCCCTGTTAATTGGCAATCATGTCGTTCCCATTATTTCTTTTCTTTTTCTTTTTTTTTTGGACAGAGTCTTGCTCTGTCGGTCAGGCTGGAGTGCAGTGGTGCGATCTTGGCTCACTGTACACTCTGCCTCCCGGGTTCAAGTGATACTCCTGTCTCAGCCCCCTGAGTAGCTGGGATTACAAGCACCTGCCACCACACCTGGCTAATTTTTGTATTTTTTAGTAGAGATGGGGCTTCACCATGTTGGCCAAGCTGGTCTTGAACTCCTGACCTCAGGTGATCCACCTGCCTCAGCCTCCCAAAGTGCTGGGATTACAGGCGTGAACCACTGCGCCCAGCCAAGTTGTTCCCATGTCTTTTCCCTACAACCCTGCAGGAAACACAGTTTAGGCCATCATGTATTGGTGCAAGTATTTCTGTGGGACAGATTCCTAGAAGTAGAATTTCTGAGTTAAAAGGTAAGCATATTTCACATTTTGGGAGGTGCTATCAAAAATTGCCCTCCAAAAAGGTTGAACCAATTTGTGCTCCCAGAGTAATTTAATTTGAATATTAAAAAGGATGGTGACCTCATTTTGTACTCTAAGCTGGTGAAGTGGGACAGATCAGTTACATGTAAATAGGTTATTATGGAGCAACCAGGTCTGAACCGGCTCCTGCTTGGCCGTGCTTGGTTGTTTATTTTCAGTGCACACACTTGAAGGGGAAACAAACTGCTTTTCTTTAATATGTTTTAGAATTCAAAATGTTTCTGGTAGATACAAGATTTCTCCTTCTTCCATGGCAGTTTTGGAATTAGTGAGGCCTTCCTTTACCAATTACAGCTGATTATAATGGAAGATTGTCCACCGCTTATGTAATTATAATCCAGAGACAAGAAATTGGGCTTTTGGCCGGGCGCGGTGGCTCACGCTTGTAATCCCAGCACTTTGGGAGGCCGAGGCGGGCGGATCATGAGGTCAGGAGATCGAGACCACGGTGAAACCCCGTCTCTACTAAAAATACAAAAAAAAATTAGCCGGGCGTGGTGGCGGGCGCCTGTAGTCCCAGCTACTCGGAGAGGCTGAGGCAGGAGAATGGTGTGAACCCGGGAGGCGGAGCTTGCAGTGAGCCGAGATTGCGCCACTGCACTCCAGCCTGGGCGACAGAGTGAGACTCCGTCTCAAAAAAAAAAAAAAAAAAAAAAAAAAAAGAAATTGGGCTATTGATTCCATTTAATCCGCAGGAGCCCTCCCCACTCCCCCCATGACCTACTGTTTAAACTTATGCCTGGAGTTGTGAAAATGCAACAGAATCACAAACTTTAAGGCTGAAAAACCCCGGAGTGGTTCTCTCTCAATTCTTTCTAATTTTTCCTAATTGAAGAGAAATGGTGCCAGTAACCAGGGTCACCTCGACATGAGAGGGGGTGGACTCCTTCGCTATATCTGGGTTTCTATGCTATATCACGTTACTTTTGGTTAATAGAACTGGTTCTGCAGGCCTGGTGCGGTGGCTCCTGTCTGTAATCCCAGCACTTTGGGAGGCTGAGGTGGGTGGATCATCTGAGGTCAGGAGTTTGAGACCAGCCTGGCCAACATGGTGAAACCCCGTCTCTACTAAAAATACAAAAATCAGCTAGGCATGGTGGCATGCTCCTATAATCCCAGCTACTCGGGAGGCTGAGGCAGGAGAATCACTTGAACCTGGGAGGCGGAGGTGGTAGTGAGACGAGATTGTACCACTGCACAGCCTGGGTGACAGAGTGAGACTCTGTCTCAAAAAAAAAAAAAAAAGACTAAAGTGATTTTTTAAATTTTCTTTATTTTTGTTTTTCTCTTTGTTTTTGTTTTTTTATTTCTTTTTTTTTTTTTTTTTTTTTTTTTTTTTGAGACGGAGTCTCGCTCTGTCGCCCAGGCTGGAGTGCAGTGGCGCAATCTCGGCTCACTGCGAGCTCTGCCTCCTGGGTTCACGCCACTCTGCCATTCTCCTGTCTCAGCCTCTCCGAATAGCTGGGAGTACAGGCGCCCGCCACCACGCCCGGCTAATTTTTTTTTTTTTTTTTTTGTATTTTTTAGTAGAGATGGGGTTTCACCATGGTCTCGATCTCCTGACCTTGTGATCTGCCCGCCTCGGCCTCCCAAAGTGCTGGGATTACAAGCGTGAGCCACCGCACCCGGCCTTCCTTTTACTTTTTCTTAAAGTTATTTTTATTTCCTAAGGTCATTAAGTGCTGTAATTTTTGTGAAATCTCTGAAAGTTATGAAAATGAATTAAAGATTATTGAGTGAGAAAAAAATCAAAAAGGAAAACAAAAAAGATGGAAGACTGTTGAGCGAGTGTATTGTTAAAAAAGAAAACGGTCAAATGGCAGTTGTTTTGGTGCTGGCAAATCTATGTAAGGATTATTGATTCACTTATCTTTATTCTTATTATTTATTTTATTAATTTTTTTTAGAGATGGGGTCTCACTATGTTGCCCAGGTTGGTCTTGAACTCCTGGCCTCAAGAGATCTTCCTGCCTCAGGCTCCCAAAATATTGGGATTACAGGCATGAGCTGCCACACCCAGCCTACAATCATTTATTGATTAATAGTGTGAGATATCTTTGTGTTAGTCAGCATTCTCTAGAGAAACAGAAACATGATGTACATGCAGAGAGAAAGAGATTTATTTTTATTTTATTTTATTTCTTTTTTTTTTTTTTTTTTTTTTTTTTGAGACGGAGTCTCGCTCTGTCGCCCAGGCTGGAGTGCAGTGGTGTGATCTTGTCTCACTGCAACCTCTGCCTCCCGGGTTCAAGCGATTCTCTTGCCTCAGCCTCCCGAGTAGGTGGGAATACAGGCTTGCGCCACCATGCCTGGCTAATTTTTGTATTTTTAGTAGAGACAGGGTTTCATCATGTTGGCCAGGCTGGTCTTGAACTCCTGACCTCAAGTGATCTGCCTGCCTTGGCCTCCCAAGGTGGGATTATAGGGGTAAGCCACTGTGCCTGGCCCATGTATCATTTGTTTCCCTTGACGGGAACGACCAATGACCAGACAGGCCAATGTCTTGCTCTGGGCTCCTCAACAAGCATGTGGTCTGAGGGGTACTTGTATCTGCTTCCCTAGCCCCTGGTTCAGGGCTTCTATGACCCACCAGCTGCCTCCCTTCCCAACAGGTCCTGCCCCCCACTGGAATGATCTGAGATCTTTCTTTGAGAGCCTCAGAGGGCTGCCAACCAGAAAGGGTCTATCAAGACAATCTCTTGTAGACTTCATCCATCCACGTGCACAAGGAAATGATAATGAGATTTCGGGTCAGTGGCTTGGAGAGAAAAATGGCACAATGAGGATGGATGGGGGAAGGCAGAGAGGAGGGTTGGTCGTCGTATAATATTTGAATCTATCCTCTTCCCTCGAATGTGTCTTTTCCCCTGGAATTCAGGGGAATAGAGTGTTACTTTTTTATGGCCAGGAAAACATTAATAAAAAATGAACCATCAGTGAAATTAATTTCAGAGGTTTATGCATTCACAGCAACTAACAAGCCTGCACCTGCTCATCTGACACCCTTAAGCGGCTCCCCTGTGCCCCCCTTTCCACCCTCTTAAAATTCTTCTCCTTCTCGAAAGGTACCTGGTTGTCACGTTGAGCAGTTAAATAAATGTACGGTGGGATAGAGACATGGCTTATTAATTAAAAACGCTGCTCTGCCACTTTAAAGTTATGAAGAGACAAGCCAGGCTGAGCAGAAAGAGTCTGTCGGGGAGACGCTGGTTGGATTTTTATGTGCTGTGTAAAGGGCCCCGGTATAATGGGATGAGACAGACATTCATTAGCTTTCCCACTGAGCATCCCACACCTTCCCACACAGGGTCATCTTCTCTCCCGCCCTCCCCCTCTCTCCACCTTGGAACTAGCACTTTTCTTGGGTGGTAAGAGTCACTTATAAAGTTACTTATAGAGTAAGAGTCACCTGGGCCCCCTCACTGACTATCCCATCCATCTGCTATTGCTGTTTTCAGCATTTTTCTCTCCAAGCCACTGACCCTAAATCTCATTATTTCCTTGTGCACGTTGATGGATGAAGTCTCTAAGCGATTGTCTCAACGGACCCTTTCTGGTTGGCAGCTCTCAGGTTGGAAGCTCACTTGTCGGAATTTCTTGGTTAAAAACTTACAGAAAAGTCCTGTGCGGTGGCTCACGCCTGTAATCCCAGCACTTTGGGAGACTGAAATGGGCAGATCACCTGAGGTCAGGGGTTCAAGACAAGTCTGGGCAACATGGTGAAACCCCATCTCTACTAAACATACAAAAATTAGCTGGGTGTGGTGGCGCACCCCTGTAATCCCAGCTACTCAGGAGGCTGAGGCATGAGAATTACTTGAACCCAGGAGGCGGAGGCTGCAGTGAGCTGAGATCACACCATTGCGCTCCAGCCTGGGCAAAAGAGTGAGGCTCTGTCTCAAAAAAAACAAAAAAAAAAAGAGAGAGAGATGTAAATAGTATGTCTCAGACAAAAGACTGGCCATGTCTCTTTCCTTTTTTTTTTTTTTTTTTTTAAATTGAGACAGAGTCTAGCTCTGTCACCCAGGCTGGAGTGCAGTGGTGTGATCTCGGCTCACTGCAACCTCTGCCTCCCAGGTTCAAGCGATTCTCTTGCCTCAGCCTCCCAAGTAGCTGGGATTACAGACGTGTGCCACCATGCCCAGATAATTTTTTTTTTTTTTGGTTTTGTCTTTTTAGTAGAGACAAGTTTTCACCATGTTGGCCAGGCTGGTCTGGAACTCCTGAACTCAGCTGGTCCACCTACCCCATCCTCCCACAGTGCTGAGATTACAAGTGTGAGCCACCGTGGCTGGCCGACACCTCTCTTTTTTTAAAAAAACTTTTGATCGAGGTATATCATACATGTAGTCAGTATAAAGTGTGCACATCTTAGTAAGTGGGTGCCTTTATAGCCAGGAGTGGAGTTGCCAGGTGGTGGGATAGGTGTATGTTTCACCTTGTAGGAAATTTATAAGCAGGTTTCCAAAGTGCCGGTACCAATTTAGACTCCCACCAACTGTGTGTGGGAGTTCCAGTCGCTCCACATCTTTGCCAACACTTGGCATTGTTAGTTTTTTTAATTCTAGCAGTTCTGGTGGGAGTATAGTAGTCTTCTCTCTCCTTTAACTGGCTCATGCATATTCATCTTTCAGGTGTCAGCTCACATATTGTCTCCTCCAGAACTCATCTGTCTTAGTCAGTTTGTGCTGCCACAGACCGGGTGGCTTCAACAGCAGACATTGATTTTCTCACAGTTCTGGATGCTGGAAGTCTGAGTTCAGGGTTCTGGTGGGAGCTCCTTTCCAGCTTGCAATTGGACGTTTACTCTCTGTGTCCTCACATGCATGGGGTTGGGGAGAGAGAGAGAGAGAGAGAGAGAGGGAGAGAAACCCTGGTGTTTCTTCCTCTTTTTTTTTTTTCTTTTTGAGTAGGATTCTTACTCTGTTGCCCCAGGCTGGAGTGCAGTGGTGCGATCTTGGCTCACTGCAACCTCTGCCTCCCGGTTTCAAGCGATTGTCCTGCCTCAGCCTCCGAAGTAGCTGAGATTACAGGCATGCACTACCACACCTGGCTAATTTTTTTTACTTTTAGTAGAGATGGAGGTTTCACCATGTTGGTCAGGTTGGTCTTGAACTCCTGACATCAGATGATCTGCCTGCCTCAGCCTCCTAAAGTCCTGGGACTGCAGGCATGAGCCAACGCACCTGGCCTCTTCCTCTTCTTATAAATACACTAATTCCATCATTAGGGCCACACCCCCATGACCTCAGCTAAACCTCATCACCTCCCAAAGGCCCCACCTCCCAATAGCATCATGTTGGGGATTAGGGTTTCAACACATGAACTTTGAGAGGACACAAACCTTCAGCCCATATATCTTCCTTGACCACTTAGCCTGACTGGTCTTGCTAGCTCTGATCCTGCTGAAATGTAATTGCCTGTCGACTTCACCATTGTTTCCACTAGACTTGGAAGTCCTCAATGGCAGGGACTGTGTTTTGTTTATTGTTTGGAGTGTTGTCCCACTGCCATCCTGTCCAGTGCAGGGCGAGGCCTGTTGGAGCAGTCACTCGCTGCACCAGCATCCTAAAGCTAAAGCTTCTTTTGTGCCAGACTCCTCTCCCAGCAGGGAGGGCAGGACTTGTCTCCCTGAGGTCTTCAGCTGTTGCTGTTTGCTCTCAGCTGCCTCATTTCCAGTGCTCGGGTAAAACAAGCCACCCTAGAAGTGTTGGCTAAAGCCTCTGATTTCTTCCTTTCCTTCCCTCTTCTCTCCTCTGCCCTCCCCTCCTCTCCCTTCCTCTCCCCTCCCCTCCCCTTCCCCTTCCCCTTTTCCCCTTCCCCTTTCCCATTTCCTTTTCCTTCCTTACCCCTTTCCTTTCCTGTTTCCTTTTCCTTCCCTTGCCCGTTTCCTTTTCCTTTCCTTTCCCTGCCCTCCCCTCCCCTCTTCCGCTCCCCTTCCCTCTTCCGCTCCCCTCCCCTCTTCCCCTCCCCTCCCCTTCCTTCTCCTTTCTTTCCCTTTGGTGTGATCATTGCTTACTGTAGCCTCAAACTGCTGGGCTCAAGCGATCCTCCTGCCTCAGCCTCTTGAGGAGCTGGGACTACAGGTATGCATCATCATACCCTAAAGCCTCTGATTTCTGTGGCCGGCCTCATCCCGCTTCATATCCCCATTCACCTCAGGCACCATCAGAAATTCAAGTCAAACGCACAGCGTGGTAGTATAACTAACAATACTGTATTTATACTGGAAATTTGCTAAGAGGGTAGATTTTAAGCTTTGTCACCACACACACACACACACACACAGCTAACTACGTGACGTGTTGGGTATGTGAACTAGCTTAATCATGGTGATCACTTCATATACCTATATCAAAACATCAGGTTGCTTCCTTGTTGTAGATACCACCTTCCTGCTGTGTCCTCTTGAGGTGGAAGGCCAGTGAGCTCACCTGGGGCTCTTTTATAAGGACACTGATCCCATTCACTAGGGTCTGTCCCCATGACCTAATCACCTGTCGAAGGGCCCCACTTCCTAACATCATCACCTTGGTGGTTAGAATTTCAACATATGGGCTGGACATGGTGGCTCATGCCTGCAATTCCAGCACGTGGGGAGGCCGAGGAGGGCGGATCACTTGAGGTCAGGAGTTTGAGATCAGCCTGGCCAACATGGTGAAACCTTGTTTCTACTAAAAATACAAAAAATTTAACTGGGCGTGGTGGTGCACTCTGGTAGTGCTAGCTACTCGGGGGGCTGACATGAGAGAATCGCTTGAACCTGAGAGGTGGAGGTTGCAGTGAGCCGAGATTGTGACAGTGCACTCCAGCCTGGGTGACAGAGCAAGACTGTCTCCAAAAAAACCCAAAAAAACCACAAAACAAAAAAAACCAGTTTCTTTTTTTTTTTTGTTTGAGACAGAGTCTCGCTCTGTCGCCCAGGCTGGAGTGCAGTGGCGCGATCTCGGCTCACCGCAAGCTCCGCCTCCTGGGTTCATGCCATCCTCCTGCCTCAGCCTCCCAAGTAGCTGGGACTGCAGGTGCACGCTGCCATGCCCGGCTAATTTTTTGTATTTTTAGTAGAGACGGGGTTTCACCGTGTTAGCCAGGATGGTCTTGATCTCCTGACCTCGTGATCCGCCCGCCTCGGCCTCCCAAAGTGCTGCGATTACAGGCGTGAGCCACTGGGCCCAGCCAAAACAATTTCAACATGTGAATTCTGGGAGGACATATTCAGACCACAGCCCTCTGCACAGAGCCACTGCTCACCCACACTCTCCTCAATGTAGATTAATCGAGGCCATTTCAGTTCCTCTTGAGTTTGGAGGCAGAGCCGTGGGTATGGCGACCTCCAGAGACTCTCAGGGACTGGGATGCCCTCTCTGGCCTCCAGGGGCCCTTCCTGGAGGATTGTGAGCCTGTTCTCTGTGGTGGGCAAGACTCCAGGGAGAAGGCATGTGGCTATGTGGCCAGGAGTACAGGCTCTGGAACCAGACTGCGTATGTTCAAATCCCAGCATCACCACGAACTAGCTGTGCCCTTGCAAAGCTACTCAACCTCTCTGCACCTTTCACTCTTCATCAGTAAGATGGGGTGATGATAATCACAGGATCTGTCTCACAAGGCTGTTGTGAAGCTGAAGGAAGCTAATATGTGCCTGCCACACAGCAAACCCCAGGTAAACCTCTGCTTCTGATACTAAGCTTTGGAAAAAGAGACTCAGCTTCAATCCCAGATCCAAAATTTATTAGCTGAATGGCTGTATCAGTCTGTTCTCTCTCTCTCTCTCCCTCTCTCTCTCTCTCCCCCTCTCTTTGTTTTTTTTTTTTTTTTTTTTTTTTGAGACAGAGTCTTGCTGTATCACCCAGGCTGGAGAGCAGTGGCACGATCTCAGCTCACTGCAACCTCCATCTACTGGGTTCAAGCAATTCTCCTGCCTCAGCCTCCCGAGTAGCTGGGATTACAGGTGTGCGCTACCATGCTTGGCTAATTGTATCAGTCTGTTCTCACATTGCTATAAAGAATGCCCGAGGCTGGGTAATTTATAAATAAAGGAGGTTTAATTGGTTCACGGTTCTGCAGGCTCTACAGCAAGCATAGGGGCTTTTGTTCCTGGGGAGGCCTCAGGAAGCTTCCAATCATGGTGGAAGGCAAAGGGGGAGCAGGCATCTCGCACGGTGGCAGCGGAGGCATCTCGCACAGTGGCAGTGGAGGCGTCTCGCATGGTGGAAGTGGGAGCAGAAGGGAGTGAGAGGGAAGAAGCTGCACACTTTTTTTTTTTTTTTTTTTGAGACAGGGTCTCACTCTGTTGCCCAGGCTGGAGTGCGGTGACCTGATCTTGGCTCACTGTAACCTCTGCCTCCCAGGTTCAAGCCATTCTCCTGCCTCAGCCTCCTGAGTAGCTGGGATTACAGGCACCCATCACCATGCCTGGCTAATTTTTGTATTTTTAGTAAAGATAGGGTTACGCCTGTTGGCCAGGCTGGTCTTGAACTCTTGACCCAGGTGATCCACCCGCCTTGGCCTCCCAAAGTGTTAGGATTACAGGCGTGAGCCACTGTGCCCGGCCAGCTGCACACTTTTAAGCAGCCAGATCACATGAAAACTCACTCACTATCCAGAGGACAGCATCAAAGGGATGGTGCTAAATCGTTTCTAAGAAACCACCCCCATGATCCAATCACCTCCCACCAGGCCCCACCTCTAACACTGGGGACTACAACTGAACATGAGATTTGGTTGGGGACACAGATCCAAACCTATCAATGACCTAGGGCAAGTCTCTCTTCTTTTTATTTTGGAGACGGAGTCTCGCTCTGTCGCCCAGGCTTGAGTGCAGTGGCACAATCCCGGCTCACTGCAACCTCTGCCTCTCAGGTTCAAGCAATTCTCCTGCCTCAGCTTCCCAAGTAGCTGGGATTACAGGTGCATGCCACCACGCCAGGCTAATTTTTGTATTTTTAGTAGAGACGGGGTTTCAGCATGTTGGCCAGGCTGGTCTCAAACTCCTGACCTCAGGTGATCTGCCAGCCTCAGCCTCCCAAAATGTTGGGATTACAGGCGTGAGCCACTGTACCCCATGGCAAGTCTCTTTTCTGAAAAAAGGAAACAGTCAAATGATCTCATAGGATTGCAGTCATAATGACAACAGGAATAACACAATCAAGAGCACATTGGGGGCGCTTGAGAAATTGTCCTCCTTCCCAGACACATGGGTAGGCTAAGTCCTCTAAATGTCCTCGAGGGTGCATGCTTTGAACTAGAGATGCCTTTTTCCAGAAGAAATCACTCTCTGGTGGACTGGCGGTGTTCCACGATAGCCCATTACATTCCGTATTTAAGGCTGAGAACATTTTCATTAGGAAATATTTCAAACCTTCAGAAAAGTACAAGAAATAATATGACACCCATGTATGTACCCTAGAGAGTTAATAGATGTTAGCATCTTGTCACGCTTGCTTCAGATCTCTCTTTTACAGAAGGAAGAAAGTGTTACAGATACACTGAGGCGAAGCTGTTAATTAAGAATGTAGCTGAACTCTGGTTCCGATGAGGAATTCTGGGCCAGGCCTTTGCGGGTACTAGCGATGTGAGTGAGTTCTCTGGCTTCTGTGAGCTCATCGTCCAGCCGGGAAGGCAGACTCATCAACGGACGATTGTCCTACACTGGGACAAATGCTGCACTAGTGAAATATACAAGAGCAATAGTGGTGGTGGGGAGTGTGAGAGGTCAGAGAGGGCTTCCTGGAGGAGGTGACATCTAAGATGTACCTTGAAAAAGTGAGTAGGTGCTGGGTGTGGTGGCTTTCGCCTGTAATCCCAGTACTTTGGGAGCCCCAGGCAGGTAGATTGCCTGAGCCCAGGAGTTTGAGACCAGCCTGGGAAACATAGTGAAACCAAGTCTGTAATAAAAATACAAAAATTAGCCAGGTGTGGTGGCACATGCCTGTAGCCCCAGATACTTGGAAGGCTAAGGTGGGAGGATTACACTCCAGGTAGGGCAACAGTGAGGTCCTGTATAAAAAAAAAAAAGGAAAATAAAAAGTGAATGGAATTTTGTTGGGCAGACAAAGGGAGAGGTGGGCTTTTCGGGGGAAGGGGCATCATATGTAAAGGTGGGGAGGCTGGAAAAAGTGTGTGAACTGGGATTGTGATACACAGGGTAGTGCAGCTTTTTTTCTTCCTTTGAGACAGGGTCTTGTTCTGTTGTCCAGGTTGGAGTGCTGTGGCACGATCTCAGCTCACTGCAGCCTAGGCCTCCTGGGCTCAAACAATCTTCCCACCTCAGCCTCCCCAGTAACTGGGACCACAGACACGCACCACCATTGCCAACTAATTTTTTTTTTTTTTTTTTTTTGGAGAGACGGGTTTTGGCATTTTGCTGAGGCTGGTCTCAAACTCCTGGCCTCAAGTGATCTGCCCTCCTTGGTCTCCCAAAGTGCTGGGATTACAGGCGTGAGCCACTGTGCCTGGTCTGGGTGGTGCAACTTCTGTCTGACTTTTTGAACTGTCAGATATATCTGTTTCCTGTGGCTGCCATAAGAAATTATCACACACCAAGTAGCTTAAAATAACAGGAATTTATTGTCTCACAGTTCTGGAGGCTGGAAGTCTGCAAGCAAGGTGTGGGCAGGACCATCCTCTTTCTGAAGACTTAGGAGAGCATCGTGCTTTGCTTTTCCTGGCTCTTTGTGGCTGCCAGCAGCCCTGGAGTTCCTTGGCTCATAGATGCCTCACTGCAACCTTTGAATCTGTCATCACCTGGCCTTTTCCCTTGGTGTCTCTGTCTCTTCTCCTATTTATTTGAGACAGAGTCTTGCTCTGTTGCGCAGGCTGGAGTGCAGTGGCATGATCTTGGCTCAATGCAACCTCTACCTCCCAAGGAGCTGGCACTACAGGCACATGCCACCATGCCTGGCTAATTTTTTGTATTTTTAGTAGAGACAGGATTTTGCCATATTGGTCAGGCTGATCTTGGACTCCTGACCTCAGGCGATCCACCTGCCTTGGTCTCCCAAAGTACTGGAATTACAAGCATGAGCCACCACGCCTGGTCTTCCCCTCTTCTTATAAGGATATCAGTCATAATGGATTAAGGACCCACACTAATTTGGTATGAGCCCATCTTAATGTAACTAATTATAGCTGCAAAGACCCTATTTCCAGATAAGGTCACATTCTGAGGTACTGCAGATAGGATTTCAATGTATCTGTTTTGGGTGACACAAACCCATAACAGGTGCTTTGCATGTAGATAGAGATCTCTCCTACCCCACATACTTCATAGAAGACCTGGCCTCCTCATTTCAGGGTTCCTTTCTTGGAAGGAAGCTCTAGAAAGAGGTTGAGCTTTGGAACAATTTCAGGAAGGCCCGGCTAGTTTTTATTAACCTCTTCAGTGAGCCCCAACTTTGGGTTCATCCTGCAATAGGATGGGAAGGCGAGATGATGCAGACTGTGATAGAAGTATCAGAGAAAGAGGATGCCACAGAGAGCTGCATCAACATCAGCGGCAGAGGCGATGTGGTTCCCTCCGCATGAAGCTGGCTGTGAATCTCCTTACAAAGGGGATTCTTTGCGCCCCAAGCAAGAGAAGGAGAGGCAGGTGGGACCATCATGGAAAGCTGATTCTGGTTTTGGCTGAGTCCAGAGGGCCAGAACTGCCTTCTCTCCCAAGCGCCATCAGCACCAAGAAGCCCGAAGGAGTCAGGCAGGAATTTTGGGGTGGAGGGATTTGCTTTATGCGGGAGATGGTGGAGTGGGGGAGGTACAATTTTCCATCAGAGGAGAGGGAAGAGGAGCAAGGAAAGAACTTCACATTCAGTCACGGTACTTAACCTTTACAAGGACGCTATTGTGTCCAGAATTGGTGGGTTCTTGGTCTCACTGACTTCAAGAATGAAGCTGCGGACCCTCGCAGTGAGTGGTACAGTTCTTAAAAGTGGCGTGTTTGGAGTTGGTTCCTTCTGATGTTTGCATGTGTTTGGAGTTTCTTCCTTCTGGTGGGTTCGTGGTCTCGCTGGCTCAGGAGTGAAGCTACCGACCTTCGTGGTGAGTGTTACAGCTCTTAAGGTGGCGGGTCTGGAGTTGTTCATTCCTCCCAGTGGGTTCATGGTCTCGCTGGCTTGAGAAGTGAAGCTGCAGACCTTCATGGTATTACAGCTCATAAAGGCAGTGTGGACCCAAAGAGTGAGCAGCAGCAAGATTTATTGCAAAGACCAAAAGAACAAACCTTCCACTGTCTGTAAGGAGACCGGGACGGGTTGCCACTGCTGACTCCAGAAGCCTGCTTTCATTCTCTTCTCTGGTCCCACCCACATCCTGCTGATTGGTCCATTTTACAGACAGCCGATTGGTCTGTTTTATAGAGAGCTGATTGGTCCGTTTTGACAATCCCTGAGCTAGACGCAAAAGTTCTAAACGTCCCCACCAGAGTAGCTAGATACAGAGTGTCCACTGGTGCATTCACAAACCCTGAGCTAGACACAGGGTGCTGATTGGTGTGTTTACAAACCTTGAGCTAGATACAGAGTGCTGATTGGTGTATTTACAATCCCTTAGCTGGACATAAAGGTTCTCCAAGTTCCCCACTAGACTCAGGAGCCCAGCTGGCTTCACCCAGTGGATACCGCGCATGGGCCACAGGTGGAGCTGCCTACCAGTCCTGCGCCGTGCGCACGCACTCCTCAGCCCTTGGGCGGTGGATGGGACTGGGCGCCGTGGAGGAGGGAGCGGCGTTCGTCAGGGAGGCTGGGGCCCCGCAGGAGCCCAAGGCGGCGGGCGGGGAGGAGGCTCAGGCATGGCGGGCTGCAGGTCCCAAGCCCTGCCCCGCGGGGAGGCAGCTAAGGCCCGGCGAGAAATCGAGCACAGCAGCTGCTGGCCCAGGTGCTAAGCCCCTCACTGCCCGGGGCTTGCGGGCCGGCCCGCCGCTCGGAGTGCGGGGCCCGCCGAGCCCACGCCCACCTGGAACACCTGGAACTCGTGCTGGCCCGCAAGCGACGCGCGCAGGCCTGGTTCCCGCTTGCGTCTCTCCTGCCACCCCTCCCCGCAAGCTGAGGGAGCCGGCTCCGGCCCTGGCCTGCCCAGAAAGGGGCTCCCATCGTGCAGCGGCGGGCTGAAGGGCTCCTCAAGCGCGGCGAGAGTGGGCGCCAAGGCCCAGGAGGTGCCGAGAGCGAATGAGAGCTGTGAGGGCTGCCAGCAGGCTGTCACCTCTCACTATGAGGTAAGTGTTAAGGGAATGTTGTCATAGCTGTAGCATTTTTCTTTTAGAGAAAGATATTTTAATTATGGACTCAACAGCACAGTATCTTTGAGGTGATGTTAACATTTTATTTCAGTTTTTAAATTATAGATTCAGAAGGTACGTGGGCAGGTTTGTTCTATGGATATATTGCATCCTGGTGAGGTTTGGGCGTCTAATGGACCCATCCCCGTAGTGAACGTTGTACCCCAGAGGTGATTTTTCGACCCTCACCTCTTCCCAGCTTTTCCCCTTTTGGAATCCCCAGTGTCTGTTATTACCATCTTTTATGTCCATGTGTACCCATTTGTTTAGCTCCCACTTATAAGTGACAGCATGCAGTATTTGATTTTCTGTTTCTGAGTTATTTCACTTAGGATAATGGCCTCCAGCTCCATTCATGTTGATGCAAAGGACATGATTTCTCTCATTTTTATGGCTGCATAGTATTCCATGATATTTGAACATATGTGTGTATAAATACCCCATATATACACATAAATGTGTGTTTATATGTATATATACACCACATACACACATGCGCACATACGTGTGCACACACACACACACAGCCCCCATTTTCTTTATCTAATCCTCTCTTCATAACCACTTTGGTTGATTCCGTGACTTTGCTATTATGAATTGTGCTGTGATAAACATATATGTGCAGGTGTTTTTTTGATGTAAGCATTTCTTTTCCTTTGGGTAGATCACAGCCAGTAGTGTGATTGCTGCGTCAAATGGTGTCTATTTTTAGTTCTTGGAGATATCTCCACACCGTTCTCCATAGAAGCTGAACTAATTTATATGCCCACCAACAGTGTATAAGCATTTCCTTTGTCTAGCTTTAATCACCTATGATGGATGGGACCTAGCAGGGCATGGGCTCTGGCCTTGGACCTGAAACATGTTTCTGAACCTGGAGGGTATAATTGTTCCTTTTGACTTCTGGCTCCTGAGAACTCCCATCCAAGTGTCCCAGGAGCTCAGAACCAGGTGAAGGAAGGGTTGGTGGCTGGAGGCACTGCAGGGTGTCAAGTGGGCCAGTACAAGACAGAGAAATGGACAAAGGCCAGAGGCAGGAACCAAAGGAGATGCATAGATGCCAGGGTTTTAAAAGAATCACACTTTGAGGAAGGAAACCATTAATCACAGCCAAAATGGCAAATAAAACTGACAGTGAGTGAAAAATATGCATTTCAACAAATGAAAATGGCACCAAGGTTTGGCATAAGCACCAATACTATGCACTGATTCAGGGGGGTGAGTGAGCAGATTGCTGCAGGAGGCTCACCATGGGCTGGTTAGGATCAAAATGCTCAGTCTTCTTTTAAATTTTTTCTTGCCTATATTATTGAGTCATACAAGTGTGAGTTGTTTCATAATGTATATAGCTGTCTTGCCACACATTTGATGGCTTGATCACATTGTCAACAATTACAGTGCTTTTCCTCCTCTTTGGGAAGGCGTGGTGGTGTCATTTCCATGTAGCATTACTGCTACATGGACAGTAAGAAAGGTAAGTTATTTGATAAGTTACTCAGCTGCTAGACAGTGGTTCTGGGATTTTAACCCACTCAAACAGTGCCTCATGGAGCTCAAGGACTTTTCCCAGGATATCCCTCTGCATGCTTTGGGTATGTATGTACATTTGCATGTATACTTGTATGTATGTATGGAGGTATATGCATATTATATGAGTTTTGCTTCTGCGCTGTTCTAAATTTCACCATTCTAGTGATAGGCACGGGGAGACATTTGTTGTCCTCATAAGTGTTTTTGTTATTGTTATTTTTGAGGCAGGGTCTGGCTTTGTTGCCCAGGCTGGGGTGAAGTGGCACAATCACAGCTCACTTCAACCTCTGCCTCGTGGGCTCAAGAGATCCTCCCATATCAGCCTCCCACGTAGTTGGGACTATAGGCACACACCACAACACCTGGATAATTTTTGCATTTTTTTGTAGAGATGGAGTTTTGCCATGTTGCCCAGGCTGGCCTTGAACTCCTGAGCTCAAGTGATCCACCCATCATGGTCTCCCAAAGTATGGGGATTACAGGTGCGAACCACCATGCCTGTCCGTCCTCCTAAGTTTTAAGAGCATACACTTTTGTTTTGGTTTTGCGTTGATTTTTTTTTTTAAAAGAAATTCCCTCTGTGAATCTTGTCAAGCCAAGCTGAGCCGAGGAAGCTAATGGATTATTGGATGTGTCTGTGAGTCAGTCCAGTTAATCCCATATTTCCTGGGCATCTGCTGGCTGCCACATGATTAAGCTGTGGCTGATGCCTTTGTGCCATTTTTAGGTGGCTGGTTGATGAATAGTGTAGGTGTCAGAAGCACTTAATTCATAAAAATGGGCTCAGGATATGGCCTGAAAAGAAATAAGTGTCAAGGGTAGGCAGATGGTTTCTGGAGCATTTATGGGTCTGAGACAGGGCTCATAAAAGAGTTGAATTTTGGGTGTTTGAATCAAGCTTCTGGAACTGCTAAAACCTGCGAATCATCTGGGGAAAGCCAAGCAGTTGATGACAAGGCACTGCTGTGTCCCCTCATTTGTATAGCGCTTTGCAATTGACAGAGACATTGATTTTGCACATTTCTCCCTGGAGCCCTGGAGCATCTCTGTGATATAAGCAGTTACATGTTTTATGTTCCACTCAAGGGATGAGAAAACAAAGGCCTGGAGAAGCATTGTAGTTGACTCTTAGAACTTCTTTTATGAAGAGGGAAAAGTCAAGAAAATTGAAGTGTAATGTTCAAATCAGGGCAATTGGGCCATCCAGAGCCTCAAACATATTGCATACATGCATCAAAATATCACATGTGGCCGGGCGTGGTGGCTCACGCCTGTAATCCCAGCACTTTGGGAGGCTGAGGCAGGTAGATTGCTTGAGCCCAGGAGTTGGAAACCAGTCTGGCCAACATGGTGAAACCCCGTCTCTACTAAAAATACAAAAATTAGCCAGGTGTGGTGGCACATATCTGTAATTCCAGCTACTTGGGAGGCTGAGGCAGGAGAATCACTTGAACCCGGGAGGCAGAGGCTGCAGTGAGCCCAGATGAGACTCTGTCTCAAAACAAAACAAAACAAAATACATGTTCCTCCCAAATACGTACAATTATTATATATCAATAATGATTTTAAAAATAAAGAAAAGGGAAGTGGTTTTGTGGGGCATTTCTACCAGAGCCAGGAGTTGAGTCCAGGGTTCTGCTTCTGTGGCCAGGGTTCCCTTACATGCCTTAATTATGGGCCTGTGGCTCCTCCTTCCTCCATCCTGGTAGGAGGTGTTGGCTGTGATTTTTCAGGCTGGGCTAACAGGGGGAACCTCTCCTTTGTCACAGATTCAGAGCATCCCAGGGCTCCCACAGCAGGCTGAGGTAGGGGAGTGCCGGGAGCATCATTTCTCTGCAGTAGCATCACATCTTAAAAACCTCAGGAGTTCAAGACCAGCCTGGCCAACATAGTGAAACCCAGTCTCTACTGAAAATACAAAAATTAGCCAGGCGTAGTGGCATGCATCTGTAGTCCCAGCTACTTGGGAGGCTGAGGCAGGAGAATCGCTTGAGCCCGGGAGGCGGAGGTTGCAGTGAGCCAAGATTGCGCCACTGCACTCCAGCCTGGGCGACGAGCGGAACTCCATCTCAAAACAACGACAACAACAAAAAACCAAAACCAAACAAATAAGGAAAGAAAACACCTCTTTTCTACTGGTCAGGGCCCCCTGTCCATCTCCATTTTTTTCTTCCATACTTCCCTACACCTGCTATTGCCACCTCTCATTAGGAGTAGGGCCTAGGGAAAACACTTTGTATCTATTTCATGCCTTCCCAAAGAGCAAGGGGCTGTTACTTCTATTTTGCAAGTGAAGAGACAGAGGCTTGTATACAAGAAGATGCTTATCCAGTCACTTAATGAGAACCCAATTCTTTCTAAGTCCAAACTCACTTTCTTCCTTTTGTACTTTTACTCTTTCCAGACACCAAAAGATATTCCCTGAGACCTAGAAGCAAGAAGCACCATCTTTTTTGGCTTATGAACAATTAATTCTTCTTTTCAGAGTGTGTATACTCTTTCTCTGTCTGTATCATCATCTTCTTTTTAAAAAGCAGCTGTATTTAATGTATATAATTTGATGCGTTTGGACATATGCACACACCCGTGAAACACCTCTTTTTCTTCTTGCAGTCGCTTTTTTCTGTGATATCCAACACAACAAACCCTCTTTGCTGGGCACAGCGTGGGTAACTGCCAGGTCTCTGATTTAAAAGCATAATATGCTCGCCAAATGCACCACAGCAATAGTAATGATCAGACAGAATATTAAAGCCCTGGAATTCTTTCCTGCATCTCACTTTTTTTTTTTTCCAGGTCTAGAGCCTGCAGTATTAACTCTCTGAGTCTGGCAGTCAGCAGAGTGCTGAAAATCTGAATGGGGGCTTTCTTGGCTGGGTGCTTAGGGGCAAGCCTCAGAGAATTTGTCTGTCCTGCTATGATTCCTTGAGAACTTTTTCATTCCACCAAGGTTTGGCTGAGCAGCAAAGAAAGGGCAGTGAGACCAGTATGTGGAGTGAGAGCTGTGTTAGGACCATCAGCACACTTACATTGATTTTTACTCTATGCCTGTGAGTTGGGTGGTAATGAGAAGAATGGTTTACATTTATGGATCTCTTACTGTGTGCCAGGCTCTGTGCTGAGCACTTTATTTTATTTTAATTAATTAATTTTACTTTAAGTTCTGGGATACATGTGCAGAATGTGCAGGTTTGTTACATAGGTAAACGTATGCCATAGTGATTTGCTGCACCTGTCAACCTGTCACCTAGGTATGAGGGCTCAGCATGCATTAGCTGTTGGTGCTGATGGTCTGCCTCCCCTCCCCTGCACAGGCCCTAATGTGTGTTGTTTCTCTCCCTGTGTCCATGTGTTCTCATTGTTCAGCTCACACTTATAAGTGAGAAATGTGGTGTGTGGTCTTCTGTTCCTGTGTTTGTTTGCTGAGATTGATGGCTTCCATCTTCATCCATGTCCCTGCAAAGGACTTGATCTCATTCCTTTTTATGGCTGCATAGTATTCCACGGTGTATATATATCACATTTTTCCTTTTTTTTTTTTTTTTTCCTGAGACAGAGTTTCACTCTTGTTGCCCAGGCTGGGGTGCAATGGCCCGATCTCGGCTCACCACAACCTCTGCCTCCCGGGTTCAAGTGATTCTCCTGCCTCATCCTCCTGAGTAGCTGGGATTACAGGCAGGTGCCACCACATCCAGCTAATTTTGTATTTTTAGTAGAGAAGGGGTTTCTCCATGTTGGTCAGGCTGTTCTCGAATTCCCCACCTCAGATGATCTGCCTGCCTCAGCCTCCCAAAGTGCTGGGATTACAGGCATGAGCCACCGTGCCTGGCCAAATCTTTTTTTTTTGTTTGTTTGTTTTGTTTGTTTGTTTGTTTTTTTTTTTTGAGATGGAGTTTTGCTCTTGTTGCCCAGGCTGGAGTGCAGTGGTGCAATCTCAGCTCACTGCAATCTCTGCCTTCCGGTTTCAAGCAATTCTCCTGCCTCAGCCTCCTGAGTAGCTGGGATTACAGGCTCGCACCACCACGCCCGTCTAATTTTTGTATTTGTAGTAGAGATGGGGTTTTGCCATGTTGGCCAGGCTGGTCTCAAACTCCTGACCTCGTGATCCACCCACCTCAGCCTCCCAAAGTGCTAGGATTACAGGTGTGAGCCACCGCGCCTGGCCTACATTTTCTTTATTCAGTCTATCATTGATGGGCGTTTGGGTTGGTTCCATGTCTTTGCTATTGTGGATAGTGCTGCAATAAACATACTTGTGCATGTATCTTTATAATATAATGAATTATATTCCTTTGGGTATATACCCAGTAATGAGATTGCTGGGTCAAATGGTATTTCTGGTTTTAGATCCTTGAGGATTTGCCATACTGTCTTCCACAATGGTTGAACTAATTTACATTCCCATCAACAGTGTAAAAGCATTCCTATTTTTCCACAGCTTGGCCAGGCTGGTCTCAAACTCCTGATCTCTGGTGATCCTCCTGCCTCGGCCTCCCAAAGTACTGAGATTACAGGCATGCACCACCGCACCCGGCAAGGCTGTGGTTCTTAACCAGGTGTGATTTTACTCCCCAGGAGAAGTTTTGGTTGTCCTAATGGGGAGGGTGGAGTGCTACTGGCATCTAGTGGGTAGAGGCCTGGAGGGATGTTGCTAAACATTCCACAACGTACAGGACAGTGATCCAGCCCAAAATGTCAATAATGCCAAGGTTGAAAAATCCTACCTTAAAGTCACATACTTAGAACCAATTCAGAACTCGAGTTCTGGACTTTAGACTTTAGACTCCTAGCACAGTGCTCAGAGTAACTTCAAGTGAAGTAACATTTATTTATTCAAGTGAAGGCGATCAGTTTTTACCCTCAGTTTGTGCCAACATAGGTCATTCATTGGCTCTCCATCCAAAGATGGTCCCTGTGCCTCTCCTAGGTAAATTCTCTCTCCATTCCCTGTGCTCCTAACTCCTTGCGGGTGGTTGCAATGCTCATGACCCTGCCTTTGTTCTCTGTTTATCCCAGGGCCTTCCCCACTGAACAGTGAATTCTTGAAGAGAGAGATCAGGATGATGATGATGATGGTGGTGATGCTGTGGTGATGATGGTGGTAATGATGATGATGGTGATGATATGGTGATGATAGTGATGATGATGACTATGGTGGCAATGATGATGGTGATGATATGGTGATGATGGTGATAATAATTATGATGATGGTGATGATTATGGTAATGGTGATGATAAGGCTGCTGATGATATGATAATGGTGGTGATGATGGTGGTGATAATGATATAATGATGATAGTGATGATGAGAATGTTAATGATACGGTGATGATAGTGATACTGTTGATGATGTTGATGATGACATGGTGATGGTGGCAATAATGATTGTGATGGTGATGATACCTGATGATGGTGGTGATAGTGACAGTTACGGTGTTGGTGATGATATGGTGATGATGGTGATAATGAGGGTGATAATGATATGGCAGTGATGGTGATTATATGGTCATGGTTGTGATGATGATGGTGATGATGGCGATGGCAATAATGATATGAAGATGGTAGATATAATGGTGATGGAGATGTTTATGGTGGTAATGATGGTGATGGTAATAAAGCTGCTAATGGTAGTGATGATAGTGACGGTGATAATGGTGATGATGATAATGATACAGTGATGGTAATGATGGTGATGATGATAATGATACAGTGATGATAATGATGGTGATGATGATAACGATACAGTGGTGACAATGATGATGATGATGATGAAGATGATGATGATAGCAATGATATGGTGATTCTTCCTGGAGTTTAGGGAGGGGAGTTCTTGGAGTGAGGAGCTGGGATGCAGAGGGCTCTATCAAGAGAAAGCATAGCCCTCTCAGCTGCGGCTCATGAGCTTCCCCATATGTAATCTGTGCCTTCCCTGCTGTGTTTTTCCTTGCCCATCTTCAGACCAGTCATCCCTTGTGACATTAATAATAATGTTAATCCAGTGGCACTTGATGGTAAAGGTGCCTGCCCCTTGCACAGCCCAGAGGTTATCGGCTGGAAAGCGGCATTGCGAGTCTGGTTTAATTTTCCACCGCATTAATATGAATAGGAAACAGTTGGCTCTGGGTGCAGATGTGGAGAAGATGCACAGGAACAAAGGCTGCCTGCAGTTCAGAAGGTTGGTGGAGGGCAGGGATCTTGGAGGAAACTCCACATCCTCACTCTGGGCCTCAGTTTCCCTCTCTATAAAATGAAGGGTTGGAATCAGTGATTCAGAAGATACTCCCCCTTCCTCTGCCTATTCTGCTCTGACATTTTATGTCATCCTGGATCCCCACCATCCAATGCATGGGTCCCTGAGGATGAACAGTCTTCAGGATGTAGCTTGATTCCGTCTAGTGGCAGGGAGCTCACTACCTTCTAGGACAGCCATTTCCACTGTTGCACAGCTGTGAGCTTTGCCATTATTGATGACAGTAATAGTAGCAGTACCACTTGTGGGATGCCGAGTGCTTCCTATGAGTTATCACCTCCTGGCCTCACAGTGACACTTGGTGGGAGGTGTGGTTGGTCTCATTTTACAGAGGATGAAGATGAAGCCAAGAAATCTCAAGAAACTTACCCACAGTTGCCCAAGGAGGAAAGGCAGAGCAGGACCTTAACTCCAGGTGGTTTGACTTGAAAACCGTCGTGTTTATTAACTGCAGGACAAAGGCACTCATGTGGGTAGCAGATGGAGGTAAGGTAAGTCCCAGCATCCTTGGAGGATGGCATCATCCTTAGTGGGTCGCAGAAGAAAGGCTGAGAAGGCAGGGCATTGACGTGACACGACTAAGTCAGTCTGATTGAGCACCTACTGTGTGTCAGGTGCTGTGTGGTGATACTTCATTTAATTTCTCCAACAACGTCATGAGGCAGGTACTGTTATTTATGGCATTGTCTTAGTTTCCTGTGGCTGTGATGACAAATCACTACAAACTCAGTGGCTTAAAACAACACACATGTTTTTTCCTTCCTTCCTTCCTTCCTTCCTTCCTTCCTTCCTTCCTTCCTTCCTTCCTTTCTTTCGTTCTTTCTTTTTTTTTGTTTTGAGAGAGGGTCTCGCTCTGTGGCACAGGCTGGAATGCAGTGGCACCATCAGTGCTCACTGCAGCCTTGAACTAACTCCCAGCCTCAAGTGATCCTCCCATCCTAGCCTCCTGAGTAGGCAGGACTACAGGGCACACTACTACACCCAGCTAATTTTGAACATTTTTTTTGTAGAGATAGGATCTCATCATGTTACCCAGGCTGGTCTTGAACTCCTGAGCTCAAACCATCCTCACACCTCAGCCTCCTAAAGTGCTGCGATTACAGATATGAGCCACTGTGCTGGGCCAATTTATTTTCTTATCGTTGCGGAGATCAAGAGTCTGAAATGGTCTTAATGGGCTAAAATCAAGATTTCAGCAGGGCTGCGTTCCCTTTGGAGGCTCTAGAGGAGAATCTGTTTCGTTGCCTTTTCCAGCTTCTAGAGGTCACCTTCATTCCTTGGTTTATGGCCCCTTCCTCCGTCTCCAAAGCCAGCAATATTGCATTTTCAAATCGTTCTCTAAGTCTGACCTCCCTTCCTCCATCTTCATGTTTTCTTTTCTTACCCTCCCACCTCTCTCTTTCTCTTATAAGGCCTCTTGTGATTTGATTGGGTCACCTGGCTAATCCAGGATAATGTCCTTATCTTAATATCCTTAACTTAATTGCATGTGCAAACTCTCATTTGCTGTGTAAACTGACATATACACAGGTTCTGAGGATTAGGATATGGACCCCTGATATAGTTTGGCTCTGTGTCCCCACCGAAATCTCATCTCGAATTGTAATCCACACATGTTGGAGGAGGGGCCTTGTGGGAGGTGACTGGATCATGCAGGTGGACTTCCCCCTTGCTGTTCTCATGATAGTGGGTGAGTTCTCACGAGATCTGATGGGTTAAAAGTGTGTGTCACTTCCCACTTTGCTCACTGTCTCTCTCTCCTGCCAGCATGTGAAGAAGGTGCTTGCTTCCCCTTCACTTTCTGCCATGATTGTAAGTTTCCTGAGGCCTCCCAGTCATGCCTTCTGTTAAGCCTGTGGAACTATGAGTCAATTAAAGCTCTGTTCTTCATAAATTACCCAGTCTCAGGTAGTTCTTTTATAGTAGTGTGAGACTGGACTAATACAACACCTTTGTGGGGAGGAATGATTCTGTCTGCCACAACCATTTTACAGATGAGGAAATCCAGGCTCAGAGAGGGTGAGTGACTTGCTCAGAGTAGCACAGCCTATAGGCAGTGGGGATTTGAGCTAAGCAGTCTCATACTTACTAACTATGTCACCTTGCCAGCACGTGGCATCTTGCCACTTATGGTGGAAAAGCTGTGCTCAGAGAGTGACACCCCCTTTTAACCTGCCCACTTGGTGGAAATAAGAAGGATATTTCTGAACGGATACTCTCCAACTTGGGTGTACCGGTGTGACTCCAGGACCATTCATTCCCTTCATTCAGAAAATATTTACTGAGGTGCTTACTATGCCTCACAGATAGAAATACTGGGGAGCAAAATAGACAAAAACCTCTCTCCCTGTGGAGCTCACATTCTAGAGAGGGCACGCCAGATCATAAGCCAAATAAATCAGCAGATTATCTGAGAAGGTGGAAAGTGATAGATCTGACCAGGCGTAGTGGCTCACGCCTGTGATCCCAGCACTTTGGGAGGCCGTGGCAGGTGAATCAGTTGAGGCCAGGAGTTTGAGACCAGCCCAGACAACATGGTGAAACCCCGTCTCTACTAAAAATACAAAGATTAGCTGGGTATGTTGGTGCATGCCTATAATCCCACCTACTGGGGAGGCTGAGATAGGAGAATCTCTTGAACCTGGGAGGCAGAGGCTGCAGTGGGCCGAGGTTGCACCACCTCACTCCAGGCTCAGTGACACAGTAAGACCCTGTTAAAAAAAAAAAAAAGCGATGGGTCTTGGGGTGAGGGCCTGGGGAATGGGTTGAGCCCTCCTGATTGATGGGCTCTGTTAGGGGCTGAGGAGGGGATCGTATCTTTGGATGTCTGCCTGCTGCCTGGCAGGGACCCAGGGCCATTGCCCCTTCTCAGCTTTCCTGCACCTGATGGCTCTAGAGGCAGCAGGCTCCCCTCTCATGGGGCCCAAGACTAATGCTTCCATTTATTTTTGTGAGTGCTGGAAACCGCCATGGCTTATAACTGTCAGCAGCTGCCACTGAAGAAAGCCAGGCTTTGCTGACGTTGCTCTTTCTGGGAAATGGAGAAAAATGATGACATTTCTAATAGCTGCCTCCCCCTTTCACAGAGGCAAATGCTGTGTACCCAGAAGCTACCTCCAAGAGCCGGTACTTAATTACTTTTGACTTTGCAAATGACAGGAGGGAGAGAGGTAAGAAGTGGACGTGCTTTCTTGGTTGAAGATGCGTTGGGTCTGACCTAATACAACAATGTCCTGCCTTTTGTAAGAGGACCTTAGGTAAAGGTTTGGGCTGTGGGAGAAAGAGAGACGTGAGTTTGAATGCTGGCTCCACCATGGGTGCTAGGTCACTTCCATAACCTCTCTGAGCCTCAGGCTTCTCGTCTGTAGTGTGGGAATGAGACCACCCACCTCTTAGGGTGTGGGGAGGACTTAGTAAGACCCCATGTGTGAAATGGCCTGTGATGGGCCAGATGCCAGGGAATACAGTGGTGAGACAAAGCTCTGCATCAAATAGCTTATGCTCTAACATGGGAGACAGACAAAAACAAGCAAACAGGCCAGGCACAGTGGCCCATGCCTGTAATCCCAGTAATTTGGGAGGCTGAGGTGGGCAGATCACTTGAGCTCAAGAGTTTGAGACCAGCCTAGACAACTTGGTGAAACCCTGTCTCTAGTAAAAAAAAAAAAAAAATTACAAAAATTAATGAGGGGTGATGGTGCACGCATGTAATCCCAACTACTTGGGAGGCTGAGGTGGGAGAATCACTTGAACCTGGCAGGTGAATGTTGCAGTGAACCGAGATTGTGCCCCTGCATTCCAGCCTGGGTGACAGAGGGAGACCCTGTCTCAAAAAACAAGCAAAAACACAAAATAAAACCCAAACAAACAAATACAGAAGAATAAGCTGTGATAAATGATGTTTTTTTTTTCGAGACAGGGTCTTGCTCTGTTGACCAGGCTAGAGTGCAGTGGCGTGATCATCTCATTGCGGCCTCAAACTCCTGGCTTCAAGCACTCCGCCAGCCTCAGCCTCCTGAGTACCTGAGACTACAGGCACGCACCACCACATCCAGCTAATTTTTTTTTTTTTTTTTTTTGTAGAAATGGAGTCTCTCAATGTTGGCCAGGCTGGCCTCAAACTCCTGGGCTCAAGTGATCCTCCCCCCTTGGCCTCCTGAAGTGTTGAGATTACAGATGCATGCCACCACACCTGGCCTAAATTATTTTTTGTAGAGATGGGGTTTTGCTATGTTGTCCAGGCTGGTCTTGAACTCCTGACCCCAAGTGATCCTCCCACCTTGGCGTTCCAAAGTGCTGAGATTACAGGTATGAGCAACTATATCTGACCATAAGTGCTTTTAGGACATAGCATGCGTTATGTTAGAATCTACAAGGATGGGAACCTACCTTTGCGAAGGTGGTCAGGGAGGTCTCTCTCATGAGAGAAGATTTAAGGGGAAACATGCAGGTTGAGAAGTAGTCACAGGATTACTGCAGGGAAGGGCAGGGAGCGGGAGACGGCATGGGCAAAGGCCCCAGGGCTGGAAAGAGATGAGCTTGTTCTAGGGATGGATAAAAGCAGTGGGTGAGGGAGAACAGGATGTAAGACAAGGCGGGAGAAGAAGGCAGTGAACACTCATGCAGTGCCTTGTTGCTCACTGTAAATATTTCAGATTTTTTTTTTTTTTTGAGCAGAATCTCGGCTCACTGCAACCTCTGCCTCCCTGGTGCAAGTGGTTCTCCTGCCTCAGCCTCCTAAGTAGCTGGGATTATAGGCACCTGACACGACGCCTGGCTAATTTTTGTATTTTTAGTAGAGACAGGTTTCACCATGTTGGCCAGGCTGGTCTCGAACTCCTGACCTCAAGTGATCCACCCGCCTTGGCTTCCCAAAGTACTGGGATTATAGGCATGAGCCACCACGCCCGGCCAAGATTTTAGATTTTTATCCCAAGTACAGTGGGACATTCCCCCAGGAGCAAGGAGGCCAGAGTAGAGTGAGCAGGGCAAGGCTTGCGGGCCATGGCAAAAAATTTAGTTTTTGTCTAAGTGCAAGGAGAAGCACCTTAGAGAGTTTTGTTTTATTTAATTTATTATTATTTTTTAAATTTCCATAGATTTTAGGGGAACAGGTGGTGTTTGGTTACATGCGTAAGTTCTTCAGTGGTGATCTGTGAGACTTTGGTGCACCCATCACCCCAGCAGTATATACTGCACCCAATTTATAGTCTTTTATCCCTCACCTCCTTCCCATCCTTTCCCCCTGAGTCCCCAAAGTTGATTGTGTCATTCTTATGCCTTTACATCCTCATAGCTTAGCTCCCACTTGAGTGAGAACATACGATGTTTGGTTTTCCATTCCTGAGTTACTTCACTTAGAATAATAGCCTCACTTGGACAGTTTTAAGCAGAGGAGTATTGTTGCCTGTTTTAGGATTTTTTTTTTTTTTTAAATGACACAGGATCTCTCTCTGTCACCCATGCTGGAGTATAGTGGCGTGACTAAAGCTCACTGCAGCCTCAAACTCCCGGGCTCAAGTAATCTTCCTGTCTCAGCCTCTCAACTAGCTGGGACTATAGGTGCATGCCACTATGCTCAGTTAATTAACAAAAAATTTGTAGAGATAGAGTCTCACTATGTTGTCCAGGCTGGCCTCTAACTCCTGGCCTCAAGTGACTCTTCTGCGTCAGCCTCCCAAAGTGCTAAAATTTCAGACATGAGTCCCCATGCCTGGGTAAGTTTTAAATTTTTTTTTTTTTTTGTAGGGATGAGGGTCTTGCTATCTTATCCAGGCTAGTCTTGAACTCCTTGGCTCAAGCCATCCTCCCTCCTTGGTCTCCCAAAGTGCTGGGTTGACAGGCATGAGCCACAGTGCCTGTACTGTTTTAGGAATGAAAGGGTCAGTTTGGCTGCTGGGTGGGAATGCAGCACTGCCATTAGGAGCAAACGACACATGCCCTGGGGACCTGGGAAGTTGTGGCTGGAGACAGGAGGAGGGGAATTTGGTCTTCACGCAGGAGTGGCAGGTCCACGAGGGACCACCCTCGTAATCCACAGTTCGTTCGTTCCTTCGTTCCTTTCCTTCCTTTCCTTTCCTTTCCTTTCTTTCCCTTCCCTTCCCTTCCCTTCCCTTCCCTTCCCTTCCCTTCCCTTCCCTTCCCTTCCCTTCCCTTCCCTTCCCTCCCCTCCCCTCCCCTCCCCTCCCCTCCCCTCCCCTCCCTTTCTTCCCTCCCTCCCTTCCTTCCTTCCATTTTTGAGATGGGGTCTTGCTCTGTCACCCAGGCTGGAGTGCGGTGGCACAATCTTGGCTTACTACAACCTCCACCTCCCGGGTTCAAGTGATTCTCCTGCCTCAGCCTCCCAAGTAGCTGGGATTACAGGTGCCCACCACCACGCCCAGTTAATTTTTTGTATTTTTGGTAGAGACTGGGTTTCACTGTATTGCCCAGGCTGGTCTTGAACTCCTGACCTCAGGTGATCCACCTGCCTCGGCCTCCCAAAGTGCTGGGATTACAGGTGTGAGCTACCGCGCCTGGCCGGAATCCACAGTTTCTTGGGACAGCAAACCCTTGCCACCCAGAGGAAGTGGAAAGCTGGGGCTAACACCCCTTTCCCTCCCACCGCCTCCCCAGCCTTGCCCCGCCAACCCTGGAGCACCTGAAGACACCTCCAGCAGACCACGAGGCCTCTTCTACCAGGAACACATCTGCCTGCTGCAACTCTCCTCACAATTCTATTTTTGCTCCCCTTGGCAGCTCTGTGGAAATTAAAAGGCTATTTGCAGTGACTAATGTTGCTAATTCTGATCAAACAATTTAAAATTCATCCTTTACCATATCAGAGACCCGCCAGGGAACAGAATTAAGACATCATTTGTGGCAATTTCTGTGACGGTTGGTGGAAAACAGAAAAGACATTAAAATTGGTCTCAATTCAAACCACTGCTCATTAAATTGCCTCCTTGAAAATCCCCCATCTTGATCTATACAATAGCTCTCCATCTGTTCCCAGCTTATTAACCCAGAGCAGGGACCTTGACAAGCCAGCAGCTGGATCCAAGATGCTCGGAACTTCCTGGGATGTCTGGGAGAGCACATCCCAACACCCTCTGCTCCCTCCCACTGGCGCCACCTTTGAGCCTTCCTGCCCCTGCCCCAAGAGCGGATGTGCCTCACATTTCCAAGAGTTAAACTTTAGGAAGCCAAATATTAAAAAAAGAATCAAGCTTCCCAGTGTTACGCAAACTTGAGTCATTCGCTTACCACCTGTGTGATTTCTGCTGTATCTATATCCATGTTCTATTTTTTTACTTGATATAAAGCCAACTCATTTTAAAATTAATAGACTGTTTTAAACAGGAAACTTTGTCACTACTATAAATGGAAACCCAATGTCATAAAGAGGAAATAAATGCTAACGCTAAGCATAAAAATCAATACAGTGTTTTTAAAAAAGCACTGGATAGTTTATATCCCTTAGGTTTTTTTCTACATAAGTCTTTCCTTCCTTCCTTCCTTTTTCCTTCCTTCCTTTTCCTTCCTTCTTCCTTCTTTCTTCCTTCCTTTTCTTTCCATCCTTCTTCCCTCCCTCCCTTTCCCTTCCCTTCCGTTCCCTTTCCTTTCCTTCCTTCCTTCCGTCCCTCCTTCCTTCCTTTTCCTTCCTTCCTTCTCTCTTTCCTTCCTTCCCTCCCTCCTTCCTTCCTTTTCCTTCCTTTCTTCTCTCCTTCCTTACTTCCTTCTCTCCTTCCTTCCCTCCCTCCCTTTCCCTTTCCCTTCTCTTCCCCTTCTCCTTCCTTCCTTCCTTCCTTCCTTCCTTCCTTCCTTCCTTCCTTTCCTCTTTCTTTCTTTCTTTTTTTTTTTTTTTGAGATGGAGTCTCGCTCTGTCGCCCAGGGTGGAGTGCAGTGGCACAATCTCGGCTCACTGCAAGCTCCGCCTCCCGGGTTCACGCCATTCTCCTGCCTCAGCCTCTCTGAGTAGCTGGGACTACAGGCGCCCACCACCACGCCCGGCTAATTTTTTGTATTTTTAGTATTGACGGGGTTTCACTGTGGTCTCGATCTTCTGACCTCGTGATCCACCCGCCTCGGCCTCCCAAAGTGCTGGGATTACAAGCGTGAGCCACCGCGCCTGGCCTCCTCTTTGTTTCCTTTCCTCCAGTTGTGGTAAAATATATATAAAAATGGGCAAACAGTCTGGGCACGGTGGCTCATGCCTTTAATCCCAGCACTTCGGAGGCCGAGGCGGGTGGATCATGAGGTCAGGCATTTGAGACCAGCCTGGCCAACATAGCAAAACCCTGTCTCTACTAAAAAAATACAAAAAATTAGCCGGGCATGGTGGCAGGCACCTGTAATCCCAGCTACTAGGGAGACTGAGGCAGGAGAATCATTTCAACCTGGGAAGTAGTGGTTGCGGTGAGCCGAGATCGTGCCACTGCACTCCAGCCCTGGAGACAGTGCGAGACTCCGTCTCAAAGAAAAGGGGGGCAAACAACTAGAATGGAATTAAAGACAGATTTGCAAACCTTTCAACCATTATATAAATACTAAAAAGTTAAAAAGTGAGTTGCCAATTGAAAAATAAAAGCTTACATGTAAAAACAGCAAAGTGAATACAGTGACAAAGGAGACAATGGTATTCCATTCTACTTGGGTACATTCGCTGGGGAAGACTCTTAGCCAGAGGCAAGGGCTCTGTAAGTTAAAAGGGATTAGGAAGGGTTCAAGTTCTTAAAGACAAACTCATCCAGGGAGACTTTCTCTTTGCATTAATTGGAAGGGTTGAAAACCAATAGACAGAGTGACCGTTTCACCGTATGATGAGATGTTTTGCAATGCTGTGTTCAACTCGAATTTAATTTTATATGCCACCAGCACATTTTCCACACTTTGGAAAATACTGGTGTGATCTGGGAAGACAAACTCTTTGGAATCTTCTCCCTTCCCAACACCCCCTCCCTGTTTTACTGGAGTAAAACAAATCCCTGGAGTAAAATACCTGTTTCCTCCAGGGATTTGACAATTATCTTAAAGCTGTATCAATTTGAATGATCGACTATCTGCATGTAGACCTTCCCCTCTTATTTGAATTCCTCTACCTATTTAGGAAGTTCTCCCTAGGAATACCATGACTTTCTTTCCTTTCCTTTAAAAACAATTTAAAAAAAAATGTACAAATAGGCTGGGTGCAATGGCTCCCACCTGTAATCTCAGTACTTTGGGAGGCCGAGGAGGGTGGATCACCTGAGGTCAGGAGTTTGAGACCAGCCTGGCCAACATGGTGAAACCTCATCTCTACTAAAAATACAAAAATTAGTCAGGGGTGGTGGCAGGTGCCTGTAATCCTAGCTACTCGGCAGGGCCAAGGCAGGAGAATCACCTGAACCTGGGAGCCGGGGGTTGCAGTCAGCTGAGATCGCGCCAGTGCATTCCAACCTGGGTGACAGAGTGAGACTCCATCTCAAGACATAATAAATAAAAAATGGAGAAATAATAATTGTAGATATTTTGGGGGAACAGTGTGATGTTTTGATATATGTATACATTGTGGAATGATTAAGTCAAGCTGATGGACATAGGCGTCTCTTCACATACTTAAATTTTTGTGCAACAGATGTCAAAAGCACATTCCTCCTGTCTAACTGGAATTGTATACACTTTTGACTTTCATGGCCATGGTAGGGCCTAAATCTCTCTCTAGGGTGTAAAAGTGAGATAACCTGGGATCTTTAGAAGTGTCATGTCTGTGTTTTCTGAAATGAATGAAAAGGTGTACAGCTGCTGTCTGTCATGAATGGCATCAAGGAGACATAAGGATTAATCCAATAATGAGAGAAGGGGAGAGAGAGAGAGAGGAGAGAAAGATGGAGTGGAGCTGAGAGAGAGAGATTGGGGTGGAGGATGACATTAGATTTCTGTGTTCTGTGACGCCCTTCAGCATCCATCTTGTTTGCTAGATGGTAGGTGTGGGATGGTTTATCACTCCTTTGAAAATGTTTCTTCCACTCATGGGCGATTTCTGCTGAAGTATAGAGAGCAGACTCCAATTCTGCCATTTATTTATTTATTTATTTTTGAGACAGAGTCTTGCTCTGTCGCCCAGGCTGGGGTGCAGTGGCACCATCTCGGCTCACTGCAACCCCCGCCTCCTGGGTTCAAGCAATTCTCCTGCCTCAGCCTCCTCAGTAGCTGGGATTACAGGCGCCTGCCACCACACCTGGCTAATTTTTGTATCTTTAGTAGAAATGGGGTTTTACCGTGTTAGGCTGGTCTCGAACTCCTGACCTGGTGATCCGCCCACCTCGGCCTCCGAAATTGCTGGGATTGCAGGCATGAGCCACTGCTCCTGGCCACTTATTCTTGTTAAAGCAAACTACATATGGCCTGAGAAGGACTTCACACATCTACGTTTGAGTCCTTGTGGACCAACTGTAACCTAGCTTAATAGAGAAGACTGAAAAGCTCACTTAGGAGTATGTGCCTGTAACAATAGCTGAGTCTTGGCCAATCCCAGCGGCCAAACTTCAACCACCCATAGACTGCTGAGTGCTCAAACTGTGTTTAAATAAGGCAAACGCCAACCTGTAACCAATCCAGCTGTTTCTGTACCTCACTACCGATTTCTGTACGTCATTTCCCTTTTTTGTTTTGTTTGTTTGTTTGTTTGTCTATAAATCTTCCACCATGTGGCTGCGCTGGAGTCTCTGTGAATCTGTTCCGATTCTGGGGGCCGCCCAATTTGCAAATCATTCATTGCTGAATTAAGGTCCTTCACATTTAATTTGGCTGAAGTTTTACTTTTATCATTATTAATGTGCCTTTGTGGGGAGCTGCTTCACTCCTCTGAACCTCAGTTTTCTCTCCTGTAAAATGGGCTTTTGTGGAAGCCCCCATGCTGCATCAGGCCTCCTGCCGTTTGCATATGTGGCTTCCTCTGTCTGGAATGTCCTTTCTGCCCCTTGCTATTCCCAGGTAATTTCCATTGGCCCACCAAATATCAGGACTCAGGTATGATGTCAAGGTCTTCTGCAGCCCTTGTGGACCTCTCCTGTCCCACTGCAGTGGCTGGCCCTCCTCTCTGCTCCTGGCACCCTGTGAATCTGCATTGAGGTCGCTTGTGCCTCTGTGTTCTTCATTATGCACTGAGCTCTGTCAGAGCTGGGCCTGTCTCTGATTCATCCTTGTTTCCTTAAATTCCAGCGAGGAACTAGTAGATGGGGAATGTGGCTTGGGACAGGACCGTGGGGAGCCATGACTCCTTCTCATCTCTCCTCCTTGGGCTTGCTTCTGGAGGGCTACCTTCCAAACATCCTCCTGAAGAATTCCTTCTTTTCTGACCCACAGTGAAGTTCACCAAAGATGAAGCATTATAACATGCATTCACTTTTTCTCTGTTTCCCTGGAGTCTCACAGTTCCACTCTTGTGCCATCAGCATTTTCTCTGAGCTCAGTGAGGGACACATACAGATAGGAGACAGGGAAATACTGGTTAGAAGAGGGTGGTTCCCTGGGAAAGGCCCCACCCTCAAGCCTGGAAGCGCGTGGTCCTAAATGAGAATAGGTATTCCTGTTTTTATGCCCAAAAGTTGCCTTTTGGCCCGCCATGCTTCCCTATCCTATACCCATATATAACCCAGGCTCCACGAGGAGACAAACAGAAGAGCAGAAGAACTGTAGAATGGCACAGCAGAGAGAAGAGAAGGAGTCTGAATGCTGACAGGTGTTCAGCTGGGGATGGTCAGAGAGGGGATCAGCTACTGGACGGCCAAACTCCAGGGGTCAGTCATCTTCCCACTCCATCCCCTTTCCAGCTCCCCATTCATCCCACTGAGAGTCACCTCCACCACCCAGTAAAACCCCCGTATTCATCCTTCAAGTTCATGTGTGACCTCATTTTTCCTGGATGCCAGACAAGAGCTCGGGATACAGAAAGCTGTTACACTGGTCTTCTACCCTTGGAAAAAGGCAGAGGGTCCCCTGAGCTGGTTAACAATTAAGTGACCTGCGGACAGCAAGCTAAAAGAGTGCACTGTAACACACGCCCTCTTGGGCTTTGGGAGTCGCAGACACTGAACCCTGGACGCTGCCATGGGGCAGTAGCCCAGGGGTGTTTGCCCTGGTTCCTGCACCTGCCCATCTGTGTGCTCCCCTTCCCATAAGGGGTTTGAGCGTGCATGGCGGCTGAACAGACAAGCCACACCCCTGTTGCACGTCCTATGAGGGAAGTCAGGGAACTTTCCCATGTCACTTATAGGGAAGTCTCATTTAGCAATGTGTCTATGGTGCAACTCAGAGAGGGGAAGAAAAACCGTTTGGGATGATTGAGTTTAGGTTATTGGTTTATGTAGGAAGCATGGAAGGTGCAGTAGATTCTGCTGGTGCCCTGCCAGGCTCCCCTTCATCAGCTGGGAAATCCATCTTCAAGCTGCTGTGCATGTTGGCTGCTAAGAGCTCACAGCTGTCCAGGGAATTGTCTCCAGGGAACTGCGCTTTCCTGACAGGAGCCACCTCACCTTGGGAAGTCATACTCCGACATCTGCAGGGACAGCACTCAGCCAATGACTGACACCCTAGGTATAAAGGTTGGACCTCTGAGTCAAACTGGGGAGGTCCCTGTCATTGTTTTTGTTTGTTTTTTTTTAGAGACAGGATCTTGCTCTATTGCCCAGGCTGGAGTGCAATGGTGTGCATCATAGCTCACTGCAGCATCGAGCTCCTGGGCTCAAGTGATTCTCCTGCCTCAGACTCCTGAGTAGCTAGGACTATAGGTGAGTAATTTCTTTTTTTATCTATTTTGTTTTTTTTTTGTAGAGATAGGGAGGGTCTCACTATGTTGCCTAGGCTGATCTCAAACTCCTGGCCTTAAGCAATCCTCCTACCATGGTTTCCCAAAGTGCTGGGATTAAAGACGTGAGATACAGTGCTCAGCCCCTGTCATTTGATTACTGCTGCAGAACCCCCACCAGGATCAGGCCAGGTGAACTTGACCTGAAGCCATATCCTTGCTCACTTCTTCCACTATCCCTTCCTGCTTCCCTCTCACTTCTCTCAAGAACCCTTCCTCAACAGATCACACTCTCCAATTCCCATCTCAGACTCTGCCTCTAGGGAACGTAACCTAAGGCTCAGGGCCAACATTCACTGATGACACCCAATTGGCTTTGCAGAAATGGAAGATGGAAGATTGCTTAATGGCCTTATATGAGTTATGGAAGGGATGTCTGACCTGCTTTCTCTTTAACCATCGTGAGGAAGACGATGAGGCTGTCATGCTTCTGTCTTAGGGCTTTTTGGGTTTGTAGCTTGGTCTGACATCTTGGTTGTGTGTCTCTGGGCAAGGACAATTTTTGTCCCTGTTTCCCTATCTAAAAATGGAGATAATAATCATGCTTTATTTATAGGACTGTTAAGAGGATTAACTGAGATAATTAATATCAAGAGCTTAGAAGGATATATGGCACTTGGTGGGTACTATATTACATTGCTGTTATTATTACTGATATTATTACTATTAGTATCACTGTCATGTTAAAATGCAGCTACAGAATGCAAATTGCTGTCTTTTTGAAGAACAATTTTCTGGCTTGAATCAAGAGCCTTCAGCATGTCTCTATCCTTTCATCCAGTAGTTTCCAAACTTGGAAGTGAGCCTTAGGGAATAATCTGAAATGCAGATAAGGTTTTATTCATCCATGTCTCATCATAGCATTATTTACAATCGGAAAAAAAGGAAATCATTCCACTGTCCAACAATAGGACAAAGTTGAATTAGCATGTGTACCGCAGCACTCACTCCCTTCACAGCAGTTCAGTGTCCCTCAAGGATCCAAAACAATGAAGATGCTAAGTTGACAAATGCACTGCGGGAAGAAAGAGCTAGAGATGGTTAAGTCAGTTTCACAACATCTGTTGCGCACCTGCTGTGTGACTAGGCATTGTGCTACATGATGGGGATCCCTTTTCTGAAGTCATCTTCATCCCATGAAGGAGACAGACAGGTGCATAGCTGATCAGAGTGCAGACCAATATAGGCTGTGACAAGGAAAAGAACAAGCTGGTTATGGAAGCTGAGAGGCAGAACACAGCTTTATTTGAAGGAGCAGAGAAGAATTCCCAGGGAGCCTACCGTCCTAGTAGCTGTGTCTCTTTGGGGTGTCAAGATCAGCTAAAAAGACAGAGGCATTACAACCAGCAGAATTTTAGAAAACTTGGTTAATTTTTTTTGGGTACCAGTCCTTGCAATACTCGGTTCTACATGCCCTGATCCCGTGTGTGTGTGTGTGTGTGTGTGTGTGTGTGTTCAACTTAGGTGCAGATTTTGTAAGAGCCACTATCATGATAATGTCTACACTTGCCTCTCAAATTTTACCCTTGCCATCACTATGGCAGCCCACAAAACAAAAAAGGCAGAAGGAAAGGCTTTTGATCTTATCTTGCCTGGGGCTTTGCCGTAGCCTTTGATATTCCCTGAGACATCAGGAAGTTCACCATTGTGCATGCAGTATTCTGGGTCACCTGGATGTTGCTTCTTTCTGGCATTGGCTCCTCTCAGAGGGTGTGGGAAATAATGAGAAATCCTAAAACAGTTAGCTGGAGGTTATGAAAAGCCACGTGCAAATTGTGGCAGATTGTATTTTCCATAGATGATTACAATAAGGTCTCCTGTCGCACATGTGGTGCTATGGCCTTGGCATCCCCAATGAGTTGTAATTTTTGTGCCCTTCCTGTGAATCTGATTGGGTCTTGGGGACTGTCTTGACCAACTGAACGTAGAAGTGATGGTATGTGACTTCTGAGGCTAGCTTATAAAAATGCCATGCACATCTGCCTTGTGCTCCATCTTGGAAGCCAGCCACCATGCTGTGAGGAAGCCCAAGCGTCCTGTGGAGAGGCCCATGTGAGGAAGACTGAGGTCCCCAGCCCATAGCCCTGGCTGAGGTCCCGGCTGATAGACAGCATCAACTTGCCAGCCGTATGAGTTGATTTAGTTCTCCATCTAGCTACCCCAGTGCATGCCACCTGGAATGGAGATGAGCTGTTTTCACTGAGCTCTACTCAACCTATAAATTCGTGAGTAAAATAAAGCACTGTTGTATTAAGCCATTAAGTTTTGGAATAGTTGGCCACTTGGCAATAGACAACCCAAACAAATCTATGTCCTAACAAGATGTTTTGCTTTGTGGAGGGAGAATATGCACTCATTTTTATTTTGTATGTATGTATGTATGTATGTATGTGTTTATTTATTTTTGAGACAGAGTCTCGCTGTGTCACCAATGCTGGAATGCAGTGGTGCGATCTCGGCTCACTGCAGCCTCCGCCTCCTGGGTTCAAACGATTCTCCTCCCTCAGCTTCCTGAGTAGCTGGGATTATAGTCATGAGCCACCACACTGGGCTAATTTTTTTTGTATTTTCAATAGAAATGGGGTTTCACCATGTTGGCCAGGCTGGTCTTGAACTTCAGACCTCAGATGATTCGCCCACCTCGGCGAGTGCTGGGATTACAGGCATGAGCCACTGTGCCTGGCCTAATTTTTATTTTTTATTTAATTTTTAATTTATTTTATTTTATTTTTTTATTTAGAGGGTTTAACTGTGTTGCCCAGGCTGGTCTTGAACTCTTGGCCTCAAGCAGTCTTCTCACCTCAGCCTCTCACAGTGTTGAGCTTACAGGCATGAGCCACTGCACCTGTCCCATCCCCAATTTTCTGTCTTCTACCTGCACTGATGCATTTCCAATTCTGTTTTAAAATTAGACCTCCTCAAGATTCTGAGTAGCTCTCGACAGTGACCTCGTAGCAGAGACTTGAAAAATGAGTTCAGGTAGAGAAGGTGGGAAAGGCATGGGAGGTGACAGGAACTACTCGGGCCAAGGCACTATAGCACAAGGAATTTAGTGGACACAGGGAGCTAGGAGCAGTTAGCTGTTTCTGGCATGTAAGAAGAAGGTAGAGAGAAGCAGGAGATGAGGGTGGACAAGTAATGGGGGCTACATGTGAGAACCTGATGGGGATGCAGAATGGGAGCTGGTGACTTGTCTCCAATTACATGGTAAACTCAAGTGAGGCTGGTTCCTTATTCTGGACTCCCTGATCCTCAGCACAGAACCCTGGCCACCATTTTTGGTTCCAGCATAAACTGCCCTTGATGGTAGCTTCCTTTAAGGCCCTGAAGGTTTTGAGTGAGAAAAGCAAGGAGGTCATACAGTATAATGATTACGACCTTGAGCTCTGGGCTCAGATGCCAGCTTCCTGCTAGGTTGACCTGGTGATATAGGACTTCTCTAGGTCTCAGTCTTCCTGTTTCCACAGTGGGGTGATGATAATAGCATGGACCTCATGGGGCTGTTTTGCAGATTCAACGAAACTGTTACCATAAAACCTTTAGCACACAGTCGATGTTTGTTACAGGTAGCTCTTTCAACATCTGGAAGTTTGTGTGTAGAAGGAAGGTCGGGTGAACACAAGTGAATACCATTAGGCTTATAGAAAACTCTGTGAGTTTGGGCATGGTGGCTCATTGCCTGTGATTTCAGGGCTTTGGGAGGACCATGGTGGAGGATAGCTTGAGCTCAGGAGTTCAAGAGTGGGCTGGGCAACATGGCAAAACCCCATCTCTACAAAACAACAACAACAACAACAATAACAACAAAATCCAGAAGTTAGCCAGGCGTGGTGGTGTGCCTGTAGTCACAGCTACTTGGGAGGCTGAAGCGGGAGGATCGCTTGAACCCAGGAAGTGGAGGTTGCAGTAAACTGACATTGCACCACTGCACTCCAGCCTGGGCGACAGAGTGAGATACTGTCTTAAAAATAAATAAAATAAAAAATAAACCCAGAAAACTCTGTGAAATTAGAAACAAAATTATTTTCTGATCCTCCCAAGAAAATGTCTTTTCAGGTCAGGTGTGGTGTCTCACGCCTGTAATCCCAGCGCCTTGGGAGGCCAAGGTGGGTGGATTACCTGAGGTCAGGAGTTTGAGACCAGCCTGACCAACAAGGAGAAACCCCATCTCTACTAAAAATACGAGATTAGCCGGGCATAGGGGCATATGCCTGTAATCCCAGCTACTTGGGAGGCTGAGGCAGGAGAATCGCTTGAACCCAGGAGGCGGAGGTTGCAGTGAGCCGAGATGGCGCCACTGCACTCCAGCCTGGGCAACAATTCCGTCTCAAAAAAAAAGAAAATGTCTTTTCAGATTTTTGAGACATTTCAGAGCTGAGAAGGGATGAACAATAACACCTTTCATGTAGAAAATGCAAACTCACAGTCCTGAGAAACAGCCTGCCCATCAGAAGGAGGTGCCTGGAAGAATGGCTGTGCCAAATTATTTGATTGAGGTTAAACGTGCCGTGTGGGACTAAGATGCCCCTCCAGGCCCTTGGGTCGCTCCAGGAGAGTGACCCCTGGGGAAATTGGTGCTTTTAGGTCACTCTGTCAAAGACTCCTTAATGGCTTCCTTAATGGACTTCCACTGTCTCAGAAGTGGAATGGAATTGTTTCTGTGCAAAAATGGAGGTGTGATGTCTAGTTCATACCGTGTACAGAAGGAGAATGTTTTGCAGTTACAGCCCGGTTTTTTTTTTTTTTTTTGAGACAGAGTTTCAGTATGTCACCCAGGCTGGAGAACAGTGGTGCAGTCTCAGCTCACTGCAACCTCCGCCTCCCAGGCTCAAGCGATCCTCCACCTCAGCCTCCCCAGTAGCTGGGACCACAGGCACGCACCACCATGCCTGGCGAATTTGTTTTGTATTTTTGTTAGAGACAGGGTTTTGCCATGTTTCCCAGGCTGGACTTGAATTCCTGGGCTCAAGTGATTCGCCTGCCTTGGCCTCCCAAAGTGTTAGGATTATAGGCTTGAGCCACTGCACCCAGCAGTCCACCTACTCTTATAAACATAGAAAGCAGGATAGAAAAGTTCCTTGGCCTGGCACAGTGGCTCACGCCTGTAATCCCAGCACTTTGGAGGCCGAGGCGGGTGGATCACCTGAGGTCAGGAGATCGAGATCAGCCTGGCCAACATGGTGAAACCCCATCTCTACTAAAAATACAAAATTTAGCCAGGCGTGGTGGCAGGCGCCTGTAATCCCATCTACTTGGGAGGCTGAGGTAGGAGAATCGCTTGAACCTGGGAGGCAGAGGTTGCAGTGAGCCAAGATTGTGCCATTGCATTCCAGCCTGGGCAACAAGAGCAAAACTCCATCAAAAAACAAACAAACAAACAAACAACAACAACTACAAAAACAGCCTCTTTAGCATGGTGTGTTTATTAAGTTCTTCTAAGAGTCTGTATTTTAGGGTTTCTTTTAGTGCAAAGCCAACAACCCAAGTTCTATAGTTATAAAAACTTAATTTCCAATTGTGTCACTCAGTGGCTGTGTGACTCTGGGCAAGGGACCTACCCTTTCTGAACACTGGTTTTCTCATCTGTACAATAGCATCAGTAACTCTGCCCCAGGACTGTTGCAGAGGCCCCAGGAGGCAAGGCATGCCAATGGCACAGTGTGTCACCTGCCTGTATGTTGTGCCCCTTCCCTTCCAGCTTCTGGCTCCTTGTTGTTGTCCCTGGGAGCAAAGCAGAGGACTGGCAGAGCTGGGGGATCTTGTGGGGCTGGGTTTTCACTCTTCACTCCCCGTCTCCTTGGCTGCACTTTGCTGCAATACCTGCAATTTTTGCTGCTTTAAAAACAAGAATCAATACTTCATTAGTTCATACCTTTTGTAATTGCTGAACACAGGCCACCATTGGGGGCTCACTGGGGCTGCAGGACAAGACCTGAAGCCTGGCTCCAGCAGAAGCAGCCCATCTCAGAGGCACAGGGAGCTGATGGGAGCTGGCAAGGCCCCGGCTGCTTGTGATGTTTCATCCCAATGCCCCTCTGCTGGGAACTCTTGCCAGCAGCAAAGAAATAGCAGCAGAATAAAAACTTTGAAGGAATTCATTCATTTGGCAAGTATTGAACAAGTTTCTGCTCTGAAGGGAAGTGGATTTGGTGTGAAACAGACATGGGTTTGGATCCTGGATCATCCTGGGCTGCTGAGGAGCTATCGTCAATGGGCCTGGCATAAAGTAGGCACCTGTTAGATAGAGGCTGAGTGATGGGATGCATTTTGTGATAATTGGTGAGGCATATTGCTTTTCAGAACCTTAGTTCTTTATCTCTGAAATGGGCGTAATCATAGTCCCTCCTCCACAATTCCCTTTGTGTTAGGAGATATTGTAAGTGATGTGCAGAACTGCCATTCTGTAGCCTCTCCAAGCGCTGGCGTTGATGACGACGGGCATTTAAAGTCCACCCTGCCTGGCTGCGGAGAACTATTTCCATCCCAATTGTACCTTCACCCCATCACTTCTGCAGCCAGTAATCCAAATGGTTTTTTCTGTCCCCTAATTATCTCCATTTGCATTCTCTTTCTTTTGTTACATAAGCTGAGATATTAGACGCATTGGCTGTGAAGATTGAATTCTCTTCTAATTACAAGAAAAATGGCCTTTTCTTTCTTCCGTTAGTCCTAATGGAAATTAACTGCATAAATCTCCCAGCTTTGGGGTAAATTTCTAGGCCTCCAGCAGCATCAGGGAATGCAGGCTTTGAAAGGAGGTTGGTGTGCGGCCCTCAGTAGGGCGGAGGCTGGGACAGTGGCTTTGGAGTTGGGTAGACCTGAGTTTTTTTTTTTTTTTTTTTTTTTTTTTTTTTCTCTGAGATGGAGTCTTGCTCTGTCACCCAGGCTGGAGTGCACTGGCACGATCTCGGCTCAGTGCAACCTCTGCTTCCTGGATTCAGGGGATTCTCTTGCCTCAGCCTCCCAAGTAGCTGGGACTATAGTGTGTACCACCACACCTGGCTAATTTTTGTATTTTTAGTAGAGACAGGGTTTCACCATGTTGTCCAGGCTGGTCTCGAACTCCTGATCTCAGGTGATCTGCGAACCTCAGCCTCCCAAAATGCTGGGATTACAGGTGTGAGCCACTGCACCCGGCCGCCTATAGACTTTCTCTGCCTCTCTCCCTAGACCACTGTGTCTCCTCGTGTGCATGGTTTTTTTTTTTTTTTTAAATGTCATTGTCATTGTGATCATCCCAGAAGAGAAGCCAGACCTGCAAGGACACATCTGAGAAGGTCTCTATGGATCCAACAGTTTATTCCTCATCTTTAGGCCCCTGACAGAACACAGAATGGAGAGAAGGCCCAGATCTGATGCTGGGTGGAGGGAGGAGGAGGGTGGTAGGTGGGAGAACAGAATGGTTTGATAATTCCTGCCCACCACCGATTAACTGCAAGAGCACAGGGATGTTACCTAATATCTCCACATATCAGTTCTTCATCCACTGTCCTGTGGAAAATTCAAGTCCTGTCTTCATTCTCTGGATCTAGACACAGAAGCAGGGATAGAAAGGGGACCTTAAGACTCACCAGACAGAGCTGGGAGGAGATTTCACATCGTGGTCCGTGGTTCCTTCTCTAACCTCCCTTCTGAGGTCTCTGCGGTGGGGACATTTGCTGTCATGGAATCCCAGCCAGGGCCTGAGTGTGGCCAGCAAGTTCTTATGATCAGCCAGGTCCTGAGCATGGCTGGAGGGCAGAGGGAGCAGAAACAAGCACTGGGGACAGGGAAGGAAGCCTAGCTCTCCGTGCCTTTCCTCCGGTGCTCTCAGAGAATAAGGGAACAAATAAAGAGAGAAAAGAATGAGAGGAGAGGGGATGATAGGAAGAGGAGGGTGGAGAGAAAAGGAGAAACAAAGAATATTTCTTTCCTTGCTATGTTTTTTGGCTCTGTCTTATGGGAGAGAAGGGGCCTGCCCTGTGTCCCACAGCTGGGGAGCGGCAGACTGTGGACTGTGTCAGCTGCACGGGTTTCAGTTTCCGGTGATGGCACCTGGTTATTGCTATTCTGTTCAGGAGGCTGGATGCAGCAGACTCTCATGGAAATGAATCCTGTAGACGTGATGAATTGCCCTCAGGGCTCAAAGCCACCAGCTGGGCAACCTCCAGTCCCGGTGCTGTGCTGGCCGAGGGACAACAGCTTCCTATACGGGGCTCTTGGGGTGCAGAGATGGGGTAGTGGGAGTCAGGGCTGAGTAGCAGGGACTGTCCTTGCTAGCTGCACCCTTCATGCCTGGTCTACCTTTCCCTGAAGCTGCCTGGAAGAGGAAATGAGAATCTAATGACGTAAGAGTCCTGGTGGGGCGTTTGTCAGCCTCCTGCACCTTGGTCACCGGTTGCAGGAAGCCTGTGTCAGATATGGGCAGATTCTTTAATTGTCCTGGCAGCATGGAAGCCCACTGCCATGGGAGAAGTACAACCTTCCCTTCTAGCAGGCGCAAAGAGTTAGAAGCCAGCTCAGTGCCATGGGAGGAACAGGGATCTAGAGTCAGGCAGACGTGAGGCTGGGATCCCAGCTGTGCTGCCCTCCAGGTCTGCACATCCCTCTCTGAGTCCCGATTTTCTCACTTGCCAAGTGGGAATGATCATAGTAAAAGGTATTTGCCGACATTTACGGAGTATTTGCTGTTCTATGTGCTTTAGGGTATTAACTCTAATTTAATCCTCATAACAGCCACTTCTGGTTATCTATGGCTGTGAAACTTAGTGGCTTAAAATCCCAGTGGGTCATTCTCTCCCACACTTGTGTGGGTTGAGTGGGTTCAGGGGGGTGGTTCTGGCTTGGAGTCCCTCTTGCAGCTGTGGGTCAGTTGCAGCGGGGGCTGGACTCATCTGAAGACTCGGCAGGGCAGTACATCCCAGGGGTCTTCTTCATCCCTAGGTTCAGGGCCACAGGGCTCCCTGGCTTCTCTCTCAGCACAGGGCCTCATCCTTCAGCCCTCTCCATATGACCTGGGCTTCTCACAGTATGGGAAGCGTATACGTGTTCCTTTGCTGCTGTAACCAGTTTTCACGAATGGAGCAACTTAAAAAATGTGCATTTGTTATGTCAGAGTTCTGAAGGTCAGAAGACCAGGTACAGCCTGGCTCAGCTGTGTCCTCTGCTTACAGCCTCATGAGGTCAAAATCAGGGGGTCAGCAGGGCCACGTTCCATTTGGTTGGCTCCAGGAATGAATTCACTTCCAGGCTTGTTCAGGTTGTTGGCTGATTTCAGTTCCTTGTGATTGTAGGACTGAGGTGCCTGTTTCCAGCTGGGGGCTGGTCTTTGCTCCTAGAAGCTGCCTGCGTTCCTTCTCATGGAGCCGATGCCCATGAATGGTAGCTCTTGGTATGTGGGTAGCATCTGTCCTACTCCCTGGCCTACCCCCTCTGCTGCAGCCCCCCTATCCCTACTGAGTCAACTCTAGCTTGTCCTTTCAATCTCCATCTAAACATCACCTCCTCATGGAAGCCCTCCCTACCCTCTAATCTTGGCAGGTTTTCCATTCATGTTTTCTCTGCACAATGCTCATCTCCCTTTGCAACATCTCACCCTTTGGCATGATATCCAATTAATACCCATCTCCTCTTCTGGATTAGAAGCTTCAGGAGGGCAGGGCCTGTGTCCCCATTGTATCCCCAGTGTCTAGCTTAGCCCCAACCCACCATAGCCTCTCTCCTTTGCCCTCAAATAAATGATCAGCCTTGGCCGGGCATGGTAGCTCATGCCTGTAATCCCAGCACTTTGGGAGGCCGAGATGGGTGGATCACTTGAGGCCAGGAGTTTGAAACCAGCCTGGCCAATATAGTGAAACCCCATCTCTACTAAAAATACAGAAATTAGCTGGGTGTGGTGGCAGGCGCCTGTAGTCCCAGCTACTTGGGAGGCTGAGGCACAAGAATTGCTTGAACCCAGGAGGTGGAGGTTGCAGTGAGCCAAGATCGTACCAGTGCATTCCAGCCTGGGTGACACAGTGAGACTCCATCTCAAAAAAAAAAAAAAAAATTCAGCCACCTTGGGCCTGATTGCTGTGAACCTGATGAACTACTGAGCTCTTTCTGAGCCCCAGAGGAAGAATGATCATGATGTGTATCTGCTGTCCCTGAACATGTCACCTCCCTCCCTGGGGTGACCCCTTAGGAAAAGGAAGCTACTCATATTTGAGGGGTGTCCGGTTTACTGGGGCTGCTCTCGACCGCAGTCAGTGTTCATCATCTGGGCATTTGCGGCATTCTAGCCGGGGATGAGGTGCCCCAAATAGGTCCCAGGTAATGATTTGTGGCTGCTGACGGTTGAGGGCAGGAACTCATCCTGCTCCCTCATCCTGGGTGGGCATAATCTTGGCCCCACTTGGAGGGTGAAGGCAGGGATGTTGGTTTAGGGAGAGGACAGAGGGAAGGGGGGCATTTTCATGTCAGCCTCTTGTCCCTTGCTAGGACAGAGTCCCAAACGGTGAGAGATGGCTGGGCGGGCTTTGTTCACTCACCCTATCCCTGGGGGGACACTTGGGCCAATTGGTGAAGGCTCAGTTGACTCCATGGTGCTCCTGAGACACACTTGCTAGGGACCATCTCTGCTTAATAATTGGTGATAATGACATCAGTTAGAACCAAACCTATATTACCCGTTGGAAAATGTTATGCACGTTTTATTTATTTATTTATTTTTGAGACAGAGTTTCTCTCTGTCACCCAGGCTGGAGTGCAGTGTCGTGATCTCAGCTCACTGCAACCTCCGTCTCCTGGGTTCAAGTGATCCTCCTGCCTCAGCCTCTCGAGTAGCTGGGATTACAGGCACAGCCACCATGCCCAGCTACTTTTTGTATTTTTAGTAGAGACGGGGTTTCATCATGTTGGCTAGGCTGTTCTCGAACTCCTGACCTCAAGTGATCTGCCCGCCTCAGCCTCCCAAAGTGCTGGGATTACAGGCGTGAACCGCCGCACCCAGCCTGGTATGCAGGTTTTCTTGAAGTCCCTTCGGTAGTACTACACTTCAGTGTTTTAAAGCACCATCAGTCCTGGCTGGATCCTGACAAACCAGAGAGGTATTCAGGTTTCTGGGGACACATTCATTCCAGCCTCTTTTAGGCCAGCCTGGGAAATAGCCAAGAGGAGAGAAGAACTGGGTTCAAATTTCCCAGTTGTGTGGCCCTGCACAGGCAACTTTATCCCTCTGAGGCTCATCTTTCTCATCTGTAAAATGGGAACAATAACATTACCTGCCTTATGTGTTAATTGTTAGGATCAACTAAACTACACTACATTAAGTGAATGAAAGTGCTTAAGGGAGGATTCGGCCAATGTCAGACACTATGCCTCTGTGTGTACCTCTAGGTCCACTCCACCCTGTCCTCCTGCTGTGTGCCCTCAGAGGCTGACCTGTATGAACCACATCAAAGGGTTCCCTTGATCTTAGGGCTTGGGTTGGGTTGGGCTGGGGAGCATTGTCAGGAGGTAGGAGTGAAGGAACGAGGTCAAGATATTTATTCTCTTTGTTCCCTCTTCGCAGGGTCGACTGGGGTCAGTTGCATCCCTTGACTGAGGGTCTTTGCTCCTGCTTTATGACCCTGCACTCACAGATTTCTCTGTGTCCAGATTCTGATAATTGCTCCCTCCTTCTCACCCCTCCAGGCCCAAGAGGGTAACTGCTCCACTGCCACAAGCCTCAGATTACTGCACTGTCCTTGGAGATTTTCCAACACCCTGCACATTTTTTCCTTGTAAATAATTCTTTATTCATCTCAGCTCAAGTTGATCTCACCCCACTGGAGTGGCGAGCTAATTTCCTGCTGGGACCCTGATTGATCTAACCCTAATCCTCACTGTGGATGGTCCAATGAGTCTACTGAAGCTGACACCAGATTTTTCCATGATGTGTCCACCAGTGTCCTGTCTGGCTGGACCAAGGAGTTGGCCCAGTGTGACAGTTCAATTGAGGCATGACCTTCCCCAAATCAGGGTTAGGGGCCTTTCCTAAATAGTGATTAAACTAATTTTGACTAGCACTCCTCTGGGGACCTCATTGGAGACCTGAGTTCTCTTAGGCTCTTAGGCTGTGTCCTACCAGGCCTTGCCCCTATAGGAAGATCAAGGAGCAGACCAGGTTATTCCCAGGTGGTGGGAGGGGATAAGAGCTCACAGTCTTAGCAGCAGTGGCAGGATTTTTGCATCTGACAGCCAACCTCCAATGACCTCCACTCAGCCCTGGAGGGATCTGATTAGTGAGCTGTAGAGGCTAAAGCACACTTAGCCTTAGCTTAGCTAAAGCATTTGACATATGGCTCTTCTCTTTTTCTTTTTTTTGATACAGTCTCACTCTGTCACCCAGGCTGGAGTGCAGTGGCATGATCTTGGCTCACTGCAACCTCTGTCTCCCAGATTCTCCTGCTTCAGCCTCCCAAGGAGCTGGGATTACAGGCACCCACTACCACGCCTGGCTAATTTTTGTATTTTTAGTAGAGACAGGGTTTCACCATGTTGGCCAGGCTGGTCTCAAACTCCTGCCCTCAGGTGATCCACCTGCCTCGGCCTTCCAAAGTGCTGGGATTACAGGCATGAACCATCGAGCCCGGCCTGAGATATGACTCTTAACATCCAGTTCTTGGTGTGATCTTGGGCTTCACATCTGACCACTCCCCCTTTTTGTTTACTTCCCTGCCTTATAAAAAAATAAACAGGGGCCAGCCATGGTGGCTCACACCTGTAATCCCAGCACTTTGGGAGGCTGAGATGGGAGGATCACTCGAGCGCAGGAGTTTGAGACCACCCTGGGAAAAATGGCAAGACCTGCACCTGCACCCCCCAACCCCGATCTCTACAAAAAACTTTAAATGAAATTGGCAGGACATGGTGATGTGCACCTGTAGTCCCAGCTACTCAGGATGCTGAGGCGGAAGGATCACTTGAGTCTGGGAGGTTGATACTGCAGTGAGCTGTGATTGTGTCAATGCACTTCAGCCTGGACAACAGCATGAGACACTGTCCCTAAAAAGAAAAAAATGAAAGAAAATAACAACAATATGTGATAGTTTAATGTGTTAACCTGGCTAGGCTGCAGTTACCAGTTATTCAGTCAAACACGAATCTAGGTGTTACTTTGAAGGGATTTTGTAGATGTGGCTACGTAAGGTCTACAATCAGTTGACTTTCAGTCAAATTTGAGATAATCCTTTTCCCTTGGCTTACTTCCCAAGGTATCAGCTGATAGCAGATTCAAACAGTGGTTCTCCCTCTCAGGTCCAAACCTTCATTCTTTTTTTTTTTTTTTTAAGATGGAGTTTCTCTTTTTGGTTCAGGCTGGAGTGAAGGGGCATGATCTCAGCTCACTGCAGCAACCTCCGCCCCCCAGGTTCAAGCGATTCTCCTGCCTCAGCCTCCTGAGTAGCTGGGATTATATTATAGACGCCCACCACCACACCTGTGTAATTTTTGTGTTTTTAGTAGAGATGGGGTTTCACCATGTTGGCAAGGCTGGTCTCAAACCCCTGACCTCAGGTGATCCACCCACCTCCTTCATTCTTAAACCATGAAAAGGTTAAGAATCCCTAGATATTAGGTATGTGTCACTTCTCCCAGGATCATGTGATTTTACAGATGGCATTTGAATAGGCACAGGAATGAATCTTTAAGGGTGGAATTATGACAGGGGATTGCACAGATGCTAGGGGCTTGGGCAGCCTGGAGTCTCCTCATTTGGCCCTGTACAGACCATGCCTCTCTGACAGCTGTGTTCAGGCAGTTAGTTTAATGTATAGCTGCTGGTTTTATTATCCCACAGTGGGAAAACAAAGTCTGAAAGATTGATGTAGGATTATAAAGAAGGCAGGTTTACTCTTCCCTAAAACTTTTCCAGAGTGAAGGAGAAAGGAAAATAGTAATAAAAAGTGACTTGCTAAATTAAATGGACTGAGAGCAGATTAAAAAAAAAAACTCTCACAATGAAGGGATTTGGCTGGCTGATGTTGGCTAGAGAATATTTAAGAGGACAAAAGATGGATAAAGCAAAGGAAAAGGAAAGTTGCTTCCTCTTTTCTTGGGGCAATCCAGTATCTATCTTTAGGAATTGGAGAGCAGAATGTTCATGTTCTTGTTTCTTAGCAACACCAGGTGGTCCAACACTAGGGGGTGGATAATCTTTTGAGGATGGAATTCTACTCTTTTTTATTCCTTCTCACACCCTTTACCTCCTCCCTCTCTGTTTTCTGGCTGTGTTTGTCCTTTGTATTTATTAAGCCCTGAGAAGATACAAGGTATGATGGTAGATAATTTTGCCAGCATTATCTCAGCTTTGCAACGTGCCAGCTACGTGGCTTTGGTCAAGTGACTTAACCCGGCTATGATGTAGTTTCTTTTGTTCAGGGATCAGCTGTGAGGATTGCATGAAGTGCTACATCTACAGCCGTTCGTGCGGTGTCTGGGAGTAGCAGTCCGTTAATAAATGTTAGTTCTTATTTCTCCTTGTAACAAAATTAGCCAGTGCCTAATGCATCTAATGAATAAATGTGCATTTTAAAGATGCTGACATGGTGAACAAGAAACTGTGGCTCCTTTTGTCGCCTAAAAAAAGGATACCTGGACACTAAAGGGCTGAAGTTGCCTATTTTTAAATATTAAGGTGGGATCTCGATTCTTGTTTTAAGGTGTGAAGTAGGCAGGGGTAGTTTTTGAAATGCAAATGGGCATTGTGTTGCCATGACGAAGATGCTGCAAGGAAAGAGGAAATCACAGAACTTCAGAACCAGAACAGATTTTCAAACAAAATAACTCTATTTTCTAAGCCCAAATTGGGACGGAGGGTCAGAAGGGTACGAGTGCTCTTATAGGGACAGCGGGACAAAGCCATATTGTATAGAGTTGGAGATGCTTTCTTTTAAACTTTTTAACATATCTGAAATTAGAATGCTTTTTGTATTCACTTCATGTAGTGGGTTTTTTTAAAGTCTGGAAAAGCTGTTATTATATCCAAGGTGAGTCTTACAGGCAATGGTGTCTTAAAATCAAGCAAATAAGGTTTGGAAATCACAGCGGCCAGGCGTGGTGACTCATGCCTGTAATCCCAGCACTGTGGGAGGTTGAGGCAGGCCGATCACTTGAGGTCAGGAGTTCAAGACCAGCCTGGCCAACACGGTGAAACCCCGTCTCTACTAAAAAAATACAAAAATGAGTCAGGTGTGGTGGCGGGTGCTTGTAGTCCCAGCTACTTCGGTGGCTGAGGCACAAGAATCCCGGGAGGTGGAGGTTGCAGTGAGCTGAGATTGTGATTCCTGGCTGGGCAACAAAGAGACACTTCGTCTAAAAAAAAAACAAACAAAAACACCAAATAGACAAAAAAAGAAAATCAGAGCTCACAGTTGCCTGAATCAGTGCTCAGTCCAAAATAGACCATATATCCTCTTCTGTACCTATTAAGAGGTGGACCAGTTGACCACTAGATTGTCTTCCCGTTGCTGGTGTGGCAAAGGTTATCAGTTCCTCTGCTCATTCTTCAGCATCTACCTTGATGTGCCTTCATCTTCCTGGCCTTCTATCTGCAGGGACTTTCAGGCTAATAGCATGATCTATCTGCATATGGGGAAAGCTGGAAGTGTCAGAACAATGACACCTGTAGAAGCAGCCCTTAGCCAAGCGGGGCTGGGAGTTGGTAGATCACACTGCAGACCCTCACCCTTAAATGGAAAGCTGACATGTGCTGTGCACTTTCTGTCTAAAGTTCCCCAGTCACATGGGGCTCCAGTTTGCACGCAGGGTGTTTTGCTTAATATACATCCTCAATGGCCTGTCCCACCTTCCCTATGTCATTTTCCCACTCCTTTTGTTGATGTTTCCTGGGATCCCCTCCTTAATAACCCACTTGCACTGAATTCCTTGTTTCAGGGTCTGCTCCTGCGGACCTGGCCTGAGACAGCTGGCCATCTATGCCTTTATGGAGGCATCTCTACTGCTGGGACAGACACTGCAAAGCCTTTCTCTAGGGGATCTTGTCAATATCAAAACAGCTGGGTAGCTTTGGAGCTGTGGAAAGAGAACAGCCTTTATTTATTTATTTTTATTTTTTTGAGGTGGAGTCTCACTTTGTTGCCCAGGGTTGAGTGCAATGGCGTGATTTTGGCTCACTGCAGCCTCCACCTCCTGGGTCAAGCGATTCTCTTGCCTCAGCCTCCCAAGTAGCTGAGATTCCAGGCACGCACCACCACGCCCAGCTAATTTTTGTATTTTTAGTAAAGACAGGGCTTTGCCACGTTGGCCAGGCTTGTCTCAAACTTCTGACCTCAGGTGATCCACCCGCCTCAGACTCCCAGAGTGCTGGGACTATAGGTGTGAGCCACTGTGTCTGGCCCCACAATTACTTCTGCAGCAACCTGGTATCTTGCCTTTTACAGAGAGTTTGCTGAACACTGTCATACTACATCGTCATTCAATCTCACAACAACCTGATGATTGTCCCCATTATACCAGATGGGAAACCAAGGCACAGAGAGGCAAAGTTGCTTCTCTGAGGTCGTGCAGTGGGGCTGGGATTAGTAACTGTAGTCAAAGTGTGGCCCAGAGGTCATGCTGTAACCATTCTGGCCTCTTGCCCTTCCAGCCCCACCATCAACGTCTGCTCCTTACGTTTAATTTTTACAATCTGTGAAGCGTAAGGAGGAAAAAAGCTACCTTTCGAACTGGTTGGCTTCGCAGTGGCTCATGCCTGTAATCCCAATACTTTGGGAGGACCAGGCGGGTGGATCATTAGGTCAGGAGTTCGAGACCAGCCTGCCCAACATGGTGAAATCCCGTCTCTACTAAAAATACAAAAAAATTAGCCAGGCATGGTGGTGTGTGCCTGTAATCCCAGCTACTCAGGAGGTGAGGCAGGAGAATCGCTTGAACCTGGGAGGCAGAGGTTGCACTGAGCTGAGACAGTGCCACTGTACTCCTGTCTAGGCAACAGAATGAGACTCCGACTCAAAAACAAAACAAAACAAAACAAAAAGAACTGGACTACAAGCAGATGTTGATATGGTTTGGCTTTGTATCCACACCCAAATCTCATGGCGAATTGCAATCCCCATTGTTGGAGGAGGGACCTGGTGGGAGGTAATGGGATCATGGGGGCGGATTTCCCCCTTACTGTTTTCGTGATAGTGAGTGAGCTCTCATGAGATCTGGTTGTTTACAAGCGTGTGGCATCTCCCCACAATTTGACATGAGATTTGGGTGCGGACACAAATCCAAACTATATCAACATCTGCTTGTAGCCCACTTCTGAAGGTAGCTTGTTTCTTCCTCATGCTATATAGAATGTAAAAATTAAACATAAGGAGCAGACATTGTTGGTGGGGCTGGAAGCACAGGGGGCTAGAATAGTTAGAGCATGACCTCTGGACCACACTTTGGCTCTCTCTCTTCTGCCTGCCCTGGTCATGTAAGATGCTCCTCCTTCCCGTTTGCCTTCCACCATGATTGTAAGTTTTCTGAGGCCTCCTAGCCAGGCTTCCTGTATAGCCTATGGAATTGTGAGTCAATTAAACCTCTTTTCTTTATAAATTACCCAGTCTTAGGTAGTTCTTTATAGCAATGAGAGAACGAACTCATACAGATGTCAACACATTTTCTGTGGTGTCAGAAATGCACGTTGGGAGGGAAAATCACTAAGGCCAGAACTTTCAACATTTTCTTTGTGGTGAACACATAATGGGATCTTTGACAGCTGCCTAAAAAGGCCCATCCACAAGAAGCTGTTCATACAGGCTGAAAATGTGGATAATAATAGCACTGACCTCTTGGGGGTGCTGCAAGGATTAAAGGAGGGAATATATACAGAGTGCCCAGAACTGTGTTAGACACTTAGTGAGGTCTACATAAGCATTTGCTATTTTGTGTTCTCGAGAGGTGTTACCAAGGAATATTCTTAATTCATTGCAGCGTTGGATTCATTTGCTACCTTCTCTCTTGGCTCTAGGTCTGTGCAAGGGTTGGTCCCCCTGCATAGATTCTCCAGCCTGAAAGCCAGCACTGGTGTCTGCCTAACTCTTCTTGGTTATCCAGCCTCACATCTGGTGTCACCATCTGCAAGGAGCCTGTCTGGCTTCTCTATCCTGTAGACTCTCTGTGCACCCCCCTACCCACTCTATGATAGGCCATAATCCCCGCTAATTGTAAGTGCTCCTTAACCTGCCCTTCTTGCCCTCTGGGCTATAGGCTCCTATGCAGCAGAAAGTGAAATCAGAATGATTCTAAGCATGAGAAGGATTTGATGTGTTGGCCCTGAGATGGAGAGGCTCATAGGCAAGGACTCGAGAAAGTACCCTAGGAGATACAGACTGCAAGCATATGGGAACCTCAGTCCTACAACCAAAGGAACTGAATTATAAAAAAAAGAAGGGGAAAACTGTGGGATATAATGAGGTTTCTCTTCAAAGAGCCTGATCAATCCTTTATTCTTTAATTCTAGTACCCCCGCTTTCCCTTTTCTCTTCTTTTTTCCTTTCTGCCTTTGTTACGTGCCCAGACATGCCACAGTACCAGGTGTTATTAATACCAACTCACATTCCTTTCCTTATTTGAAAAAAAGACTAGCCTCTCTAGCTCATTACAGACACCCCTTCCCCTTTCCCCTCTCTCTTACGTGCCCACCTTATCTAAAGAAAGTTCAGATGTTTAGCCAACCAGGACTAGTTTAGATTCTGTGGCCCGACTCCGGCCAATGGGGAAAGGGCACACAGGCAGGACTTGCATCAGGAATAATGGCTCTCGTGCCCCTTTGTTCAGTTGTGCTCTCATGGTGACTGGCCAAGGTGAAGCACCCCTCTGAACAAAAGTAAAATTACTTTACTGAAAATCCTTTGTTTGAGTGTTCAATTTCCTTAGGATTTTGAACATTATTTCCAACACATGCTAGAATACATGCCAACTAGAATGCAGTGTTCTTGTAGTCAGACTTCCTGATTTTAAATCTCAGCTCCACCCGTTACTAGCTCTGTAACTGAACGCAAGTGCCTTATCCTCAGTAAGCCTCAGCTTCCTCATCTGTAAAATGGGAATAATTTTAGTACCTACCATATGTGTTGTTGAGGGCTTGAAATGAGTATGCATGTAAAGTGCTTATAAGAGTACCTGGCACATAGTAAATGCTCAATAAATGAATGCAGTTGTGATTGCTGCTGTCATTATTCTTTAATTACTATTACTTCTACTCGGCACCAAGTATTGTTGAAAATCCCCAAGCTTGGGCAAGTTTGTTTGTTTGTTTGTTTTTTTACTTGTTTGTATTCCACCCCCCTCCACCCAAACAGGCAAATGCCACACCTAGCATTGTTAAAATAACTTTAAAGAAACAAATCACAGTTAGGTTCTGCAATTTGTCCCTCGCTGATGCCGAATAAAAGCTTCAGAGAAGATAAAAGGATTGCCTTTTTTGAAGCAGGGCTATTACTTCTATCCTTTAAAGTGATGAAATTATGAATGATCAAAGAAGAATGGATGGTGGTAGAGGAAGGTTTCATTCACGTATCATTGTTCTGCAGGCACTGAGGGCCTGGGGAAGGGACAGCTATACTTTCACATGCTGAGATGGAGGAAATTGTGAATGGGACAAATGAACTAATGGGTGGAAATCAGTTTGCATAGTGTCTGGCACAAAGCAAACACCTAGTAAATGTTAGCTATTCTACAGCATGCAAAACACAGCAGTCCCTGCCTGGGGTAACTGTTGAATATCTGTCCTGTGCTAAATGTTAGTCTCCTGAAAAGATATGTCCACCCAGAACCAGTGGATGGGACTTTATTTGGAGAAAGGGGCTTTACAGATGTAGTTAGATTAGGAATCTCAAGATGAGATCATCCTGGATTATCTGGGTAGGCCCTAAATCCAATGACTGGTGTCCTTATAAAAAGAGAAGAAGAGGCCGGGCGCGGTGGCTCACGCCTGTAATCCCAGCACTTTGGGAGGCCGAGGCGGGTGGATCACGAGGTCAGGAGATCGAGACCATGGTGAAACCCCGTCTCTACTAAAAATACAAAAAAAATTAGCCGGGCGCGATGGCAGGCGCCTGTAGTCCCAGCTACTCAGGAGGCTGAGGCAGGAGAATGCCGTGAACCTGGGAGGCGGAGCTTGCAGTGAGCCGAGATCGCGCCACTGCACTCCAGCCTGGGCGACAGAGCAAGACTCCGTCTCAAAAAAAAGAAAAGAGGAAAAGATGCAGAAGAGAACACCAGGTGATGATGGGGTGACGATAGATGCAGGGATCAGAGTGAGGGGCCTACACGTCAAGGAGCACCCAGGACTGTGGCAGCCCCCAGAAGCTGCAGAGAGGCAAGAGACACACGCTCCCCTTAGAGCTTGCAGAAGGAACCAACCCTGGGAACACATTGATTTCTGGCTTCTGGCTTCCGGAACTGTGAGAGAATACTTTTTTTATTTCCTTCCTTCCTTCCTTCCTTCCTTCCTTCCTTCCTTCCTTCCTTCCGTCCTTCCTTCGACAAGGTCTGGCTCTGTTGTCCAGGCTGGAGTACAGTCGTGCCTTCACACCTTACTGCAGCCTCTCCCTCCCAGGCTCAAGCAATCGTTCCACCTCATCCTTCCCAATAGCTGGGACTGCAGGTGCACACCACCACACTTGGGTAATTTTTTTTTTTTTTTGGTACAGACAGGGTCTCTCCATGTCGTCCAGGCTGGTCTCAATATCCTGGGCTTCAGTGATTGGGTCTTAAGTGACCGGCCCACCTTGGCCTTCCAAAGTGCTGGGATTACAGGTATGAGCCACTGAGCCTGGCCGGAGAATAAATTTCTGTTGGTTTGTTGTAAGCCACCAGTTTCTGGAAATTTGTGACAGGAGCTACAGGAAACGAATATCACATCCCACTTAGATGTCATAATTTTCCATTCAAATAAACCTGCTTCCTCCTCCACCTGGGTGTTTTTCTCCCAGTGTTGATCACAGGGTAGATATGTGTTTAACTTTACAAGAAACCGAGAGGTATGTCCATTAATCACCCTCTCTTGACAGATGACGAAGCCGAGGCACAGAGGGGTTGAGCAGGATGTCTGAGGTCACAAAGCTGGTCAGTGGCAGCACCAGGATTTGAACCCAGGTAGACTGGCTTCAAAGTTCATGCTCATAGACACTTCAAGATGCTACATGGCATGTTTGGATAAAAACATCTCATGTACCCCATATACCCCATAAATGTACCCACAAAAATTTTGAAAAGTAATAAAAAAATTTAAAAAAGATGCTACCTCTTACCCCGTGGAGCTCTGCATGGTGGGAGATTTTACAAAACTGCTCAAACTTCTCAGTTTTCTTTGCTCATGCTTTATCTGGGGAGGATCAAAGGTCTCGTCCTCCCTACACCCAAGCCCAGCCTTCCACATTGACTCCCATCCCTTCCTGCAGGGGTGGGGGGAAAATGGTCTCTGCTCCATTTTCTGATCTCCTTTTTCCCAGTATAGGGAAGTTCATCTCACATGCAAAAGTTGAAAGAAGTCTGACTACAGCCTCACATCTAGGCTGAGTTACCCAGTTCACTCTGTCAGCAATGCACCTCCATTTGCCCGCATCCCTCATCTTTTTCTCAGTTGGGTCTCTTTCTAGAAAGAAGGAGTCAGGGCCAGGCGTGGTGGCTTACGCCTGTAATCCCAGCACTTTGGGAGGCAGAGGCAGGTGGATCATGAGGTCAGGAGATTGAGGCCATCCTGGCTAAAATGGTGAAACCCCATCTCTACTAAAAATACAAAAAATTAGCTGGACATCGTGGGACGCTACTATAGTCCCAGCTACTCGGGAGGCTGAGGCAGGAGAATCGCTTTAACTGGGGAGGCGGAGGTTGAAGTGAGCCACCAAGATCGCACCACTGCACTCCAGCCTGGGCGACGGAGCAAGACTCTGTCTCCAAAAACAAAACAAAACAAAACGAAAAGAAGGAGACAGAGCCCCCATCTGAACCTCAGCAGTGGCCACGTGGTGCAGGGGTTTCATTTATTTATTTTTATTTTATTTTTAAAAATTTATTTATTATAGAGACAATGTCTTGCTCTCTTGCCCATGCTGGAGTGCAGTTGCGCAATCATAGCTCACTGCAGCCTTGAACTCCCGGACTCCAGTGATCCTTTTGCCTTGGCCTCCCGAGTAGCTGGGAGTAGCTGGGAGTTGGCCTCCCGAGTAGCACGGTCCAACATGCCTGGCTGATTTTTAAATATTTTGTAGAGATGGGGTCTTGGTATGTTGTCCAGGCCAGTCTCAAACTGCGGGCCTCAAGTGATCCTCTTGCCTTGGCCTCCCAAAGTGCTGAGATGACAAGCATGAACCACCACTCTTGGCCCATACAGGATTTTTAAACCACCATGTTGTGGAATTTTGACTTTATCATGAGGGCAATGGGGAGTCATTGGGCAGTTTGAAGCGAAATGGTGATACTTGTTTTTTAAAAAATTCTGGCTGCGCTGTGGGAAGAGTTTGAGGGCTGGAAGGGGGAAGTTAAGAGTAGGAGTGTAAGGACACTGTAAGGCATTGTTCTCTGGATCTAGGTGAAAAATGGTGGTGGCTAACCTAGGGTGGTGGTAGGGAATGGAGAGATGGAAGAAAAAGATGGAGTCAAGGAAAATATAGGATGTAGAGTGGAGAGGAATTGGCTTGACTGGATGTGAAAGATGATGGGAGATATCAAGGATGACTTCTGAACTCTTGCATAGGGTAATGGGAGGACGTTGGTTCCATTTATAACACAAGGAAACAAGGAGAAGAACTTGGTTTGGGGAGGGAGGGGCAGGTGGTAGTTTGGCTTGGTTCCTTCACCTAAAACTAGCTGTTTGGGGACTTGGATGAACTAGACCAGGGTTCTAGTTTCTAGTCTGGAAAACTTTTTATGTAAAGGACTAGATAGTACCTTTTTTAGACTCTATAACAACCACTTGACTCTGCTGTTGTAGTGTGGAAGAAGCCACAGAGAGCGTGTGAATGAATGGACAAGGCTGTGTTCTGATAATGCTGTACATACAAGATGATATATCTTGTCATCTTGTATGACAAGTGGAAACATGTCCATCAACAAACAAATAAACAAAATGCGATCGACCCATATGATAGAATATTATTCCACTATAAAAAAGAATGAAGTACTGACACATACTAAGATGTGATCGACCTCAGAGACACCACGCTAAGTGAAAGAGGCCAAACACAGAAAGGGTCACATATTGTATGATTCCATTTAAAATAGACTGGGGAGGGAGGCAATGGGGAGTGACTGATTCTATAAAGAAAATTGGCGGCTATGTCTGGTGGCTCACGCCTGTAATCTTAGCACTTTGGAAGGCCAAGGTGGGCAGATTGCTTGAGCTCAGGAGGTTTTTTTTTTTTTTTTGACAGAGTCTGGCTTTGTTGCCCAGGTTGGAGTGCAGTGGCATGAGCGCAACTCACTGCCACCTCTGCCTCCCAGGTTCAAGCAATTCTACTGCCTCAGCCTTTGGAGTAGCTGGGATTATAGGCACCTGCTACTACACCCGGCTAATTTTTGTATTTTTAGTAGAGATGGGGTTTCACCATGTTGGCCAGGCTGATCTCGAACTCCTGACCTCAGGTGGTCCATCTGCCCTGGCCTCCCAAAGTGCTGGGATTACAGGCATGAGCTACTGCGCCCCGCCTTAAAGACTTTTTCTTTTTTCTTTTATTTTGAGATGGAGTCTTGCTCTGTCTTGCCCAGGCTGGAGTGCAGTGGCACGACCTCTGCTCACTGCAGCCTCCCCGTCCCAGGTTCAAGTGATTCTTCTAGTCCCACCACACCTGGATAATTTTGTATTGTTACAGGTGCGGTGGCGCATGCCTGTAATCCCAGCTACTCGGGAGGCTGAGGGAGGAGAATCCCTTGAACCTGGGAAGGGGAGGCTGCAGTGAGCCGAGATCGCGCCATTGCACTCTGGCATGGGTGACAGAGCGAAACTCTATCTTAAAAAAAAAAAAAATTAGGTGTCACTTGTCAGTTTTTGTTTTTTGTTGCAGTTGCTTTTGAGGACTTAGCTATAAATTATTTGCCAAGGCTGATGTCAAGAAGGGTATTTCCCGGGATTTTTACAATTTGAGGTCTAACATTTAAGTCTTTAATCCATCTTGAGTAAATTTTTGTTTATAGTTATAGGTAGGGATTCAGTTTCATTCCTCTGCGTACGGATAGCCAGTATCCCAACACCACATCTGAATAGGGAGTCTTTCTCCCATTGCTCATTTTTGTCAGCTCTGTGGAAGATTAGACAGTTGACACACATTAGAGGAGTGTGGCATTATTTCTGGGTTCTCTATTCTGATTCGTTGGTTCGTATGTCTGTTTTTGTACGAGTGCAGTGCTGTTTTGGTTTTAGTAGGCTTTCAGTATAGTTTGAAATTTTGTAGTGTGATACCTCCGGCTTTGTTTTTTGCTTAGGATTGTTTGGGCTATTCTGGCTCTATTTTTGATTCCATATGAATTTTAGAATAGTTTTTTCTAAATCTGTGAAAAATGGCATTGGTAGTTTGATAGGAATAGCATTGAATCTGTTAGTTGCTTTGCGCAGTATGGCCATTTATATAATATTGATTCTTCCTATCCATGAGCATGAAATGTTTTTTCATTTGTTTGTGTCATCTTTATTTATTTCAAAATCTTATGGACTTCATTTCTGTTCTTATTTGAATAGTCACCCCAAGATTTTCATCAAAGTCACCTTTATTTGGAAAACAAAACACATACAGCAAAACAAAAATCAAGTACTGCCAACTCTTTTAGACTTTGTATTGTTTGGAATCCTGCATCCACTTTTATGTTGAAAAGCTCAAGTTAAATCTTATTCTTTTTCTTTATATTTGTTAGGATTTGCTGGGTGAGATGAATTTTTATTGTACGTTTTAACATAATACATCTAAGATATTGTCATTTTGATATGTAATCAATATAAAAATATTTATGAGATATTTTGCATGCTTTTACATTAAGTCTTTGAATTCTGTTGTATATTTTACACTTAGAACACATGGCAATTTGGACTGGCCTCATTTCGAGTGCTTGAAAACCGTGCGTGGCTCATGGCTACAGCGATGGACAGAGCAGGACTAATGCTTTAGAGCCTGCCCCAATCTAATCGTGATACATTCTGCCATAAGGCAGTAGACTTGATTTTTGGAAACTCTTGTTGTTAGAAGTCAGTCCTTTCTATAGAGCTGAAATTGCTTCTTTTGAAGCCTCAGCTGGTGGTCTTCAGTCATCCTTTTGGGCTAAGTAAGTTTGTGTCCTTTCCTTCCTGACAGCCCTTCAGGGGCTTGGAGATGGTGACTGATAAGCTCTCATCCTGGCCAATGGTCCAGCTCAGCAAACATTTACCAAGCCCCCACCACACTGGGCTCACTGCCCTGGGGAAGCTTATATCAAGACAGATAGACCTGCAGAGGCATTTTTTCCTTTAAAGCTCAAAGGAACATCCCCGCTGTTTAATTTTTTCAGGGGAACATTGTCAGACTGGAGTCTAAGAAACACCTGGCTCAGTGGCCTCTCTGCAGTTCCCAGGGCGACCATCTCTGTGGCTCTTGTGAATTTTCCTCCTCCTTGTGTACAAATCTTGGGTCAAAATTTCCTTAAGTGGAGAAGGTTGCTCAAAGGGTAAAGTTATTGTATAATGTTAGTTTCAAGGTCAAAAAAGAAGGAGAGGCTGGGTGCAGTGGCTCATACCTGTACTCCTAGCATTTTGGGAGGCTGAGACAGGCAGATCGCTTGAGGTCAGGAGTTCAAGACCAGCCTGGCCAACATGGTGAAACCCCATCTCTACCAAAAATACGAAAAATTAGCTGAGCATGGTGGTGTATGCCTGTAATCCTAGCTACTTAGGAGGCTAAAGTGAGAGGATCGCTTGAACCCAGGAGTCGGAGGTTGCAGTGAGTCGAGATTGCACCCCTGCTCTCCAGTTTGGGCAACAGAGTGAGATGGCCTCAAAAAAAAAAAAAAAAAAAAAAAAAAAAAAAGAAGAAAAGAAAAAAAAGAGAAGGAGTTAAGTCTTCCCAACAACGGCAAATGGCAAATGGCAACAGGAACAATAACAGCAATGACAAAGCATTCATTGCGCATTCACTTTCTCTTCAAATTCTCCCAATGCCTTTGCAATTGGTGTTATTTTCTTCTTTATAAAAATGACAACATTGTGGCCAAGAGAGGTGATGTAATTTGCTCAAGGTTACACCTAGGCAAGGGAGGAGCAGGGAATTGAATACTCACCTGTCTGAATCCTAAACTCTCATTTTCTTTCCATTGAAATCCAGTTAAGCCACAATAGAAATTTAATTCTGCAATCCAGGCTGCCCTCTCCCACACCTCCTTTCTTTTCTTCTTCTCTTCTTTTGCTCTTCTCTCCTCCTTTCTTCCCTCTTTATTCTTTCTCCTCCTTCCCCCATCCCTCCTCCCTCTCCCTCCCTCTTTTCTTTCCTACTCTCTCTTTTTTTGTTTCTCACTCCCCACTCTCTTTCTTCTCTTTTCCTTCCCTCCCTCCCTTCCTTTTTCTCCACCTTTCTTTTCTCAGGCATTTATTTGTGCAGGGTAGTGAAGAAACAAAATAGGCACAACATCTGACTGTGAGAAATACAGCGGTGTTCAAGCCATCCTTCTGGGCTGAATAAGTATGTGTCCTTTCCTCCCTGGGGAACGGGCTTGGAAATGGTGACTTGTAAGACCTCCTCACTGCGAGAATCAGTGACCCAGCTCAGCAAACATTTACCGAACCCCGACGGTGCTGGACCAAGACAGACGGAAGGGCTCAGAGTCGCAGGAAAATAGCCACAGCTAACTTTGGAATCTCATTCCTTATTTAACGTTATATTTACAGTGATAACTTAGGAGGCAAATAAAGCTGCAGGAGAAAGCAAGAACTGTGGATCAGCCTCACCGATTTCAGCTCCAGGGCCCCCACTGGCACCCTACCTGAACTTGGGGAATGTCCTTATCCCCCGGAGGAATTTTCTCATCTGTAAAATGAATATGAGAAGAAGGGAAAAAAGAAAGATAGAAAAAAAACAAAACAAAACCCTGCACCAAAGTTTATTGTCAGGGCCAAGCAAGGTGATGCTTGTGGGAGTCCTTTGGAAATGAGAAACACCATTGATATTGACGATGGTTGCTCTTAAACTACATGGCATGAAATTGCTGACATTAGACCATTTTCAACCTACAAAAATGGCAAATTCAATATAGTTCAAACTCAGTTCTTGCTGAGGGTTTTACCAGAAGACAGCGCATCTGGCATGACATGATAACCAAGTTTTCTAACCAAATACTAAATACATGTCATGTAACATAGGGACTGACCTTTGAACATGTTATTCAAAAGAACAAAAAAGATGACTGAAACAGAAAGACAGAATTCAGTGTCTCCCAAGATGCAGTGTGTGTGCCTGTTTGTGGGCACAGAAGATTGTTCATTTGAAGTGGACTCCAAAGCCAACATTAAATAAGTAGAGTGGAAAATCGATCCCCTTTCAATGTCCTCTAATTTCTCTCATTACTCAAAGCCGAAAGTGTCAGTTTGGCTTCTTCTGTGTTTAATTCTTGCTGATCTTCTGTTTAAACAAGACAGAGCAGCCCTCAGGCTCAGAGCCTTCAACAGGCCTCAGGATCAAGGTTTTCACTGTATTTGTTTTTCAGCTGATTATGGAAAACAATGCCAGTTTTTCATCAATAAGGATACAAGATTTTATTGGAAAACATTTTTATCTAGGCAAGAAAAGCAATTTATGTAAATAAAAAATATAAAATAAGTACAGATATGGCCAAAATGGTAAAAGTGATATCAACTGCCTGATGTTGGGAGGTAATGGCCTAATTAAAAGTGTGATTTTGTGTGTATGCTCAAATCACACAGCTTATAAATTTACTTTTGTTGCTGTAGAGAAAGTCCTTGCAATGCAAGTGTTTATGAACCAAGGTAAATCACTTTGAACAGCAAACAGCAGTGCAAAATTAAAATCCCTCAGCAATTAAAGGGCAAAGCTGTCACCTGTTATGAAATATTCAATGGAATTAATAAAGCAGCAAGAAAGGCGTCAAGCTATATTAACAGCCCCGGACCTAAGTGGATTTTCTCTCTTCTTTGTGTAGGTAGCGGCCAGCTAGATGACCTTGACTTGACTTTGAATCAAACTCATTGGGCCCCCTTTATAGTTGGCAACCACATTTAATGAGGGAAACTGGAGAGAAGAGCTAGGTGCTTTGAATTCATTCTTAATGGAAGAATCAGAATTAAATCCACCACGCATAAGATGCTTACTGAAATCTCATCATCACAGGCAGATGTGTGGGGAAGAACCTTTATATTACTGAGATATCTAAATGTTAAAGTCTTTTTGAAGAGCTGTGCTCCTTTCAAAGATAGGATCCTTCTGCAAGACCACTAGCCTGGACTCTGAAGAAATGTCAATGACATGAAAGTTAGAACAAAGCGGTAGGATGACTCTAGATTAAAGGAGACCAAAGAGACAAGACAAATAACCCTTGATTGGTTTCTGGATAAAAAGACAGGTAGGCCAGGCACAGTGGCTCACGCCTGTAATCCTAGCACTTTGGGAGGCCGTGGTGGGTGGATCATGAGGTCAGGAGATCAAGACCATCCTGGCCAACAAGGTGAAACCCCGTCTCTACTAAAAATACAAAAATTAGCTGGATGTGGTGGCACATGCCTGTAGTCCCAGCTACTTGGGAGGCTGAGGCAGGAGAATAGCTTGAACCCGGGAGGCAGAGGTTGCAGTGAGCCGAGATAGTGCCATTGCGACACAGTGAGATTCCATTTAAAAAAAAAAAAAAAAGACAAGTAGCTGAAAGGAATGTTTTGGGGACCACTGGATTGGGAAGCTTTTAGTATGGACTGCATGTTGGGTAGTATTATTATATGACTTAAATTTCTTAGATGTGATGATGGTGTTATTACACAAAGGATTACCCTGCAGAATGTATTTGTATGTACACTGATGTATTTAGGGATGAAATGTTATTATGTTATGCTTGTTTCAAGTATTAGGTTAGTGCAAAATTAATTACAGTTTTTGCAATTACTTTTAATGGCAAAAATTGCAATTACTTTTGCACTGACCTAATAGTTCAGCACAAAAAAAAAACCAAAAACAAAAAAACAACTAATAGAGATAAGCAAATGTGACAAAGTGTTAACAAATGGTAAATCTAAATGAATTTAGATATTTATTATTCTATTATTTTAACCTTCCTATAAGATGAAAAATTTTCTTTTACTTTTTTTTTTGAGGCAGGTCTTGCTCTGTTGTCCAGGCTGAAGTGCAGTGGGGTGAACATGGCTCACTGTAGCCTTGACCTCCTGGGCTCAAATGATTCCTCCACCTTAGTCTCCTGAGTAGCTGGGACCCCACATGTGCACGACGATGCCTGGCTAATTAAAAAATTATTTTTTGTAGAGACGAGGTCTTGCCATTTTGCCCAGGCTGGTCTTGAACTCCCGGTCTCAAGCGAATCTCCTGCCTCAGCCTCCCAAAGGGTTGGGCTTACAGGTATGAGCCACTGCACCTGGCCTAAATTTACTTTTGGATAAATAAGCTGAAGCTTAGAAAATATACACAGCTTGCCAGAGATTGCAAAGCAAATTGCTTCCTTGCTTCCAGAGGAAGTCCAGAAAAGTCCTTGGGACCCTGGAAAGTGGCAAATGATTTCCCCAGCATGAATTGATTCTTTGTGGGGTGGGGGGGTCCTCTCAACAATGGGGCGGAGGCTGTAAGGAGCCTTGGAAAGCATTGACCCAACTCTCATTTTATAGATGAGAAAATCACGGTCCAGAGAGGAAAAGAATCATCCGGCAACACACACTGGGCCACAAGTGCCAATGGCACTGAAGCCCAAGTGTCTTCACAGTAATGCAGTCATCTTTCCACTGCCCCATGTGTGTCTCTCTTTATCTGAGTGGACTCTTTTTTTTTTTAAGACAAGGTCTCAGTTTGGCACCCAGGCTGGAGTGCAGTGGCGCGGTCTCAGCTCATTGCAGCTTCAACCTCCTGGGCTCAAGTGCTTGGGACCCTCCCAAGGAGGGTGATCCTCTTGCCTCATCTTCCAAGTAGCTGGGACTACAGGGGTGTGCCACCATGCCCAGCTAACTTTTGTACTTTTTATTGCCCAGGCTGGTCTTGAACTCATGAGTTCTAGCAATCCACCTGCCTCAGCCACCCAAAGTGCTAGGATTATAGGCGTGAACCACCTTGCCCAGCTGAACTCTTAATAAATGTAAACCCTGAAAATCTGAGACAGGTCTCAGTTAATTTAGAAAGTTTATTTTGCCAAGGTTGAGGATGCGTGCCCATGACACAGCCTCAGGAGGTCCTGATGACGTGTCCAAGGTGTCCAGGATATCTCTTCCTTTCACATAAAAACATTAGTTCTCCAGGTTGCATACAATGCTCAGCTTGTCCTAGGCTGTGTCCTGTTCTGGAAGACATGGAACCAGCTCAAGTCCAGCTTCTGACTGCTCAGAAGTCAAAGCATGAGCAATGAGGGGTGGTGATAGGAAAGCAGCTTTCATTGGTCAAATGCTAGCAGATGGGAGAATGGCAAAGCTCAAGATTCAAAGAAACCATCTCAGCCTTTTGGGCTGATTGCAACGGTTTAAGAAGGGAAAAAGTGTGGGAACTATGCAGGAGTAGTGAAAAAGAGGGTGCAGGTGTGTGTATCTTGTTCTGATAGTTATCTTGAGTAATCGCCCATCTGGAGTCTAGTTTGCATCATCCTGACTCTGGCCCAGTGGTGCTGTGCCAACTGTTCATAGCTCCCCTCAAGAGGGAAGATTCTGTAGCTGGGTCTCTCCGCTTGGTTTGTTTCAAGACAGGCCCCTGGAATTCCTAAGCAAGCACATAATTCGATAAGCAAACACTGTGCACGGATGTGCCTGGTGGGAAAGGGAAGGAAATAGAGTCTTACAGTACAAGGCCACATTCTGAGGTTAGGAAGGAAAGGAAAAAAGTTTTAAAATGCATTTCAGGGTTTGGATACTCGGTTATAGGCAGAGGGGCACAATGGTTATATGCACAGCATCTGTGGGTAGATAGCCTCAGTTTAAGTTGAGAAATAGAAAAACAGTGCCTCCTGGTACTATCAGCTAAGTCTTGGTATTGGTAGGAGCTGGCCTGGTACTACTCACAGATAGACTTTGGTGTTGTCCTGTTTAACATGAATGATTTCCCAGAACACCTGCATCAGGCAGGACACTCTGTGACTGTGATGCATCTGAACAGAACAAGATACCCCCTACCCTCGACCGTAAGCATGTTTGAAACCAGGCAAAACATGAACATTGTCCAAGCCACAAAATGTCAAACCTCTGTCTCTGTTTCAACTGATATGAGTGACTGCTGTTTCTTTACCAATGTCAGCTTTAGTCTTGGTTTAGTCTTATTTTTGTCTAGATAAGATTTACTGAGGGCTGGCACAATGGCCAAGGTGGGAGGATTACTTGAACCCAGCCTGGGCAACATGGTGAAAGCCGGTCTCTACCAAAAATACAAAAATTAGCCAGGTGTGATGGCACACACCTGTAGTCCCAGCTACTAGAGAGGCTGAGGTGGGAGGACCGCCTGAGCCTGGAAGGTCGAGGCTGCAGTGAGCTGTGATTACACCACTGCATTCCAGCCTGCGTGACAGAGGGAGACCCTGTCTCAAAAAAAAAAAAAAGACGTATTGAGATACTCAATCACTCCTGCTTCTTGGAAGCATCCAACCATAGCAAAGCCCCGCTTCCTCAAACCCTCCACCAAATCACCTAACACAAGACCCAATCCAGTAAGTCTTTTCTAACTCCTTCTTACCGAGACACCCCGTAGTTCCCATGGGCATGCATTCTTCCTTGCTGCAACAAGTAACAAGCCCAGCATACTCATCTGCAGGTGTGTTTCTGGGGGCTTTTGGCTGGCGGGCTGCCTTAGACAGTGTGAGCTGCTGTAACAGAGCACCATAGACTGGGTGGCTTGAACAATAGATATTTATTTCTCACAGTTCTGGAGGGTGGAATTAGAGATCAGGTGGCTAGCATGGTTGGGTTCTTTGTGAGAGTGCTCTTCCTGGCTTGCAGATAACCACATTCTTGCTGTATCCTTACATGGAGGGGGGAGAGAGAGAGAGAGAGCGAGAGCGAGCAAGCTCTTTGGTATCCTTTCTTATAAGGGTACTAATCCCACCATGAGGGCCCTTATGACCCAATTACTTCCTAAGGCTCTGATATAGTTTGTATATTTGTCCCAGCCCCAATCTCATGTTCAGTTGTAATCTCCAGTATTGGATGTGGGGCCTAGTGGGAGATGACTGGATCATGGGGGTAGATTTCTCTTGAATGGTTTGGCACCGTCCCCTTGGTGTTGTCCTCATGATAATGAGTGAGCTCTTATGAGATCTGGCTGTTTAAAAGCATGTGGCACCTCCTTCTCTCTCTCTTGCTCCTGCTCTGGCCAAATGACATGCGTGCTTCCTCTTTGCCTTCCACCATTACTGTAAGCTTCCTGAGGCCTCTCCAGAAGCTGAGCAGATGCCAGCGTCATGCTTCCTGTACAGCTTATAGAACTATGAGCCAAGTAAACCTGTTTTCTTTATAAATTACCCAGTCTCAGGTATTTCTTGATAGCAATTCAAAAACGGCCTAATATAGGCCCTATCTCCAAATATCATCACACTAGAATTAAGTTTTCAATATATGAATTTTGCGGTGACATAAACGTGGTTCATAACAAGGATGTTCATAGAATACTTTATTTCCAAACTTTACCGGTTATCTGACTTTGGGCATGGAGTTTCACCATGTTGGGCAGGCTGGTTTCCAACTCCTGACCTTAGGTGATCTGCCCACCTCAGCCTCCCAAAGTGCTGGGGTTACACGTGTGAGCCACCATGGCTGGCCAGGAGGTACTGTTTAGATATTTGTTTTTTACATATCTGTTACAGGAGATATAGGGGCCTCAGATCCTGCAAGCAGTGAGTTCCTTCTGTATCTAGCATCTGTGTCTACAGCTTTAAGTTGGGCCATTCTTAGAGGCAATGGTGGAGAACTGGCCATTTTCTTTTCCCAGCTCTGTGAGTAAATAGAGGGGAAGCACAGGTGTGCTCTGGGTTTGCTTTTCCATCGTCACATGGCTGGAATCTGCAGAAAGGCTTGGGGCTGGAGTGTGCAGCTGGTGGTGGCAATGAAAGATTCTTTTGTGCTTGTTTTTCTGTGGCTAATTCTGGCAGCAGAAAAGGCAGGAGACACTGGCAGATGGAGTGCGGGAGATGCCAATGGAGAGAAATACCTGGAGAAAAGCTCCATATAAGGAAATCCAGGTCTCTTTACCCAAAGCAAACACCATGGAATTACAAGGTCTTGGAGCTGCCGGAGAAGTGAGGGACATTGGAAAAGCTTCACAGATAGGCCTGGAACATCTGTTAAGCCGCCTTTGTTTCCTAGGCCATTTTGCTTTCCATAGCTCACAAAGCCCTATTTCAATATCCAAGGCTGGACCACCTCTATAGCACCTCTGATGGCTGGTCATTCTTCCTTAACTTGATTGCCCTCAGAGATGGGGTACTCACTGCCTCACCTGGCTCAGGGGAGCCAAGACAATGCTCTCCTGCTTAAATATCACCATGTGCAGAAATGACGCCTGCATTTGGATGAAGAGCATACAGAAAAGTATGTGTCTTTTTCCACTTACCTTTTCTAAATGCCAAGTTCCTATTAGAGGTGAGTGTGCAGATGGCAAGATTCGGATCTGTTTCCTTTGGCTGTGTTTCTTTCTTTCTTTTTTAAATTTTATCTATAGAAGTTTCTGGAGCAACTTTTACATTTTCCTGGCATTCTTGGTTATTATACCTTGGGTTCTCTCCTCACTGCTCCAGTCAGGCTCCTGTGACTCCACTGAGACCTCACTTGTCAATGCCACGTGGCCTCTATGTTGCCAACTTCAAGGGTCAGCATTGCTATTATTTTACTTTCATTTCAGCAGTAGTCATCACAATTGATCATTCCTGCCTTCTTAAAACACTTTCTTCTCGGAGGTTGGTTAATGGGAATAAACATACAGTTAAAGGAATAAGTTCTAATGTTTGATTGCAGAGTAGGGTGATGATATTTAATAACAATGTCTTGTAGGTTTCAAAATAGCTAGAAGAGAGGACCCACAATGTTCCTAACACATAGAAATGATAAATTCTCAAGGTGGTGGACAAACCAAATACCCTGACTTGATCATTACCTGCTATGCATGTAACAAAATGTCACATGCACCCCATAAATATGTACAAATACTATATATGAATTAAAAAACCCACTTGCTTCTCTTGGTGTTGGTGTCCACTCACTCTCTTGGCTTTCCTCCTGTTCACTGGTAGCTCCTTTGTAATTTACTTTCCTCCTTTCTCCTCCTCCATTTCTTTGCTGTGCTCTGCCCCAGACATAGTATCAGTCCTTTCTTCATTGATCCCTGGTTTCTCTAGGTGGGGAATGGCACTTAGTGACCACAGTCTGAGTGCTGGGGGTGCTTGTTGTTTCTGGGATGAACATTGTTTTCTCATCTTTTTATTGGCTAGAACCAGTAACTTAAAACATTTTCTTTTCTTTTCTTTTTTTTTTTTGTAGATAAAATACAACTTGATTTGATACTGAGATTTCCAATTCAAATTCAGGACTAGTAGGTTTTTACTTAGTGTCTTCAATTTTATATCAGCATCTTCTTTCTTCTATACCGATTCCTTCCAAAACCAACATAGTCACTCATTTTCTTCATCTCATAATGCATACAGAATGTTCGCAGGGAAACAATAGCAACATATCGTGTCATATCAATGATGTGATTAATGAAAACAACGTAAGATATTTTTTGGTTTTGAACACATATCTTACTAGGGATTTACAGTCAAATATTATGTTTAAAGTCACTGGAATAGTCAATTTTTAGGAATTTATATAAAAAATTATAATGTTTAAGAATCAAATTTACACAATCTATTTAGTGAAATTTGGTTTCTGTGTCTTCCCCCTTCAATGATTTTCTCTATCCCTCTGTAGGTAACCATTTTTAAAATTTTTGATTTATTCTTTCCATGAAAACGTGTTCATATCCCACCTCTTTCTTAGGTAAATGTCAGCATAATATACATATTTTTTCTCTACTTTGCATTTTGATTTAATAATATATCCTGGAGATCACTGCATAGCACTAAGTAGAGACATTCCACATTCCTTTAATGCCAGGAAGTGGATGGTATTGTGTCAATGCACAGGATTAATTTAACCAGGCAACTGTATAGGTGATTCCCAGTCTTTGCCATCACGAATGGTGCTGCAGAGAATAGACTTATCCCCCTACAATCTTTTCTTTTTTGGTCTTCTTGGTAGTGTATTTTTTGAATAGATTTTTGGGAGTAGGATTGCTATATTTCACAGGTTTGTCCACACAACCTTATGTTGAGATTTGATCCTCAAAGTTGGAATGGAGTCTAATGGGAGGTGTTTGTGTCATGGGAGTGGATTCCTCACAAATAGATTAATGCCCACTCTTGGTGAAGAGTGGTGAGTGAGTTTTCTATTAGTTCCTGTGAGAGCTGGTTGTTTAGAAGACCCTGGCACCCCCATCTCTGTCTTGCCTCTTCTCTTGCTATGTAATCTCTGCACACAACAACTCCCTTCACGTTCTGCCATGAGTAGAAGCAGCCTGAGGCTCTCACCAGAAGCAGATGCTGGTGCCATGCTTCTTGTACAACCTGCAGAACTGTGAGCCAAATAAACCTCTTTTCTTTATAAATTAACCAGCCCCAGGCATTCCTTTGTAGCAACACAAAAGGACTAAGACAGGGATTGATGAGTCAGTGGCCAAATGCATATGTAAATTTCCTATATATTGCCAAATTCCCCCTTATGGGAATTGTACAATTTTACATTCCCACCAATAATAGCTGAGAAGGCCTGTTTCCTCCTGACCTACAACAATAGGTTGTGAAACTTTGGGGTGTTTGCCAACTGAATAGCGGCAGAGGTCCCTTAACTAGCCTTTGCTCCTGCCTGACAATCTGTTCTGTGCATGGCAGGCAGAGAACTCTTTGGTAATATCAACAAGATCATACCATTCTCTTGTCTAAAATCCTGATTGCTTCCAGTGTCAAAATCCAGCCCTCTCACTCTGGCATTAAGACCCTGCAACATCTAGCTCCTTCCTACTTCTTTGACCTCATCTTGTTTCTCTCCCCTTGGTCCACTCTGTGCTGGCCATGCTGGCCTTCCATCTGCTCCTTTCATCACTGGGGTCATCCCCTCTTGAGGCCTTGCGATTTGCTGCTTAGAACGATTCCCTATCTTTACATGGCTGGGATTTTTCATATTTATATACCAGCTTTTCTTTCCCGACCAGGAACCCTTTCCCAACCAAGCATCTCAGTCATTCTTTACCACTTCATCCTGTTTTTCTGGACTGATTTTTTTGTTTTTCACACAAAGTCTCTCTTTGTCTCCTAGGCTGGAGTGCACTGGCATGATCTCGGTTCACTACAACCTCCACCTCCCGGGTTCAAGTGATTCTTCTACCTCAGCCCCCTGAATAGCTGGGGTTACAAGTGCACATCACCATACCCGGCTAATTTTTGTATTTTTTGTGGAGACAGGGTTTTGCCATGTTGGCCAGGCTGGTCCTCAACTCCTGACCTCAGGCATTCCACCCAGCTTGGCCTTCCAAACTGCTGGGATTACAGGTGTGAGCCACCGTGCCCAGCCTTGGACTGAAATTTTTTTGGTATTGATCGATTGTAAGTGCCTTGAAAGCACAGACCTTCCCTGCCTTTTCATCCTGGACTTTGCAGCGCCTGACGTATAGTAGGTGATAAATACATGTTTATTTAATGATTGAATAAATGAATAGCATATATTTTCCCTGTGAGATGATCCTCATACTCACTCTCAATTTCCCGCAATGGAGGGAAGCTCTTTCAAGACATGACTATTTTCTTTTTCTTTTGTATTTTTAAATTGCTTCTTTCTTTGATATATGAAAAACATATTTAATGTATACAACTTGATGAGTTTAGCGATCAGTACTCACCCATGGAGTCATGACAGCCATCAGTGTAATAAACATTTTCATCACCTCCAAAGGTTTTCTCCTTTCTTGTTTATTTATGGTAAGAACACATACCCTCAGATCTATCCTCTTATTAAATACACAATACAGTATTATTAAATCCCCTTAAAATAGACAACACAGTATTGTTAGCTGCAGGCACTAGGCTGAACTCTAGGACTTATTTATCTTGTGTAACTCAAACCCTGCAGGACAGGACTGCCTTTCATTCATCTCTGTACATTCAGCCTCTCATCACCCTGCGCATAATAGGACTCATGGAGGCAAATCCAGGGTTTTGTGAAGCCTGAGGCTTATACAGTTTGGGGGGCCTTAAGGAAAATAATTCAGAGTTACAAATATCAAATTAGGTAGAAGGCCTTGGAAGAAACCCATTTCATGAGGGTCCCTGGAGCTGAAGCTTCGTTAGTGTGGGGGAACATCCATCTCTAGGGCTCGTTAAATGTCTATAGAACAAATGAACGAGTCAAAGGTAGACTTTATTTTTTATTTTTGAGGCTGAGTCTTGCTGTCACCCAGCCTGGAGTGCAGTGGCACGATCTCGGCTCACCGCAACCTCCACCTCCAGGGTTCAAGTGATTCTCCTGTCTCAGCCTCCCAAGTAGCTGCAATTACAGGCATGTGCGCCCAAGCCTGGCTAATTTTTGTATTTTTAGTAGAGATGGGGTTTCACCGTGTTGGCCAGGCTGGTCTCGAACTCCTGACCTTAAGTGATCTACCCGCCTGGGCCTCTCAGAGTGCTGAGATTACAGGCATGAGCCACCTTGCCTGGCCAAAGGTAGACTTTAGATGTCTGATTGTCCTGGATTCATTTTTGGTGGGTAGAAACACAAAGGAAACTCTAGCGGCAGGCCAGGATGACCTGCTCTGTTTTATTCTCACACAAAATTAGGATATTTTTTATCATCTCAATTTAAGGCAGCTTCAACCTTAGGTTTGTCTCTAATAGGAAAGAAAATAATCCGGTATTGTGGCATTTCATCGAGGCCTCTTTATCAGACAGCAGCTGTGCTGGCCTTTCTGCTCTGAATTCTCCTTTCTTTGCTAACTGTGCATCCATTTCCTTAGGGGAATCATCCTCTGCCTCTTTTAATCCTTGTGACTCAGGTGGGGCAGAACCAGGCTTCAGGCGAGGGCATGCACCTGTCAGTTCCTGGTTGTGGTAATTTAATTAACCGCCACCTTCATGTACCACTAGTACTGTGTGCTAGTCACTATTGCAAGCATTTTATAGATGCATTTTTTTCTTTCTTGAGGCAGAGTTTTGCTCTTGTTGTCCAGGCTGGAGTGTAATGACATGATCTCGGTTCATTGCAACCTCTGCCTCCTGGGTTCAAGCGATTCTCTGGCCTCAGCCTCCTGAGTAGCTGGGACTACAGGCACACATCACCATGCCCAGCTAATTTTTGTATTTTTAGTACAGATGGGGTTTCATCATGTTGGTCAGGCTGGTCTCGAACTCCTGACCTCAAGCGATCTGCCTGTCTCAGCCTCCCAAAGTGCTGGGGTTACAGAAGTGAGCCACCACGCCCAGCCCATAAATGCATATTAATCCGTTTAATCCTCCTCCCAATCCTTTGAGGGAAATCTAATTCTTAACGTCTATTTTATAGATGGAACAATGGAGGAAGGGTTAAGGTTACTGTCCAAAGTCACCAGCAGGTAAGTGATGGAGCAGGGATTTGAACTCACGTAGTATTGTGGCAAGCCAGGTCTCCCTAACAGCTGAACAGGCAGGCCTCCGTAACAACTGTTTCAGCACTGACTGAGTGGTGAAGTTAAATATTAAACGCTGAGAGGGCCAGTGCCCTTATACAAAGGCTGGAATGTAACAAAAGCCCGCCAAGTTTTGCCTAGGCCTTTCCTGGGCCTTGAAACATGACAAGATAATGAAGGAATTCTTAACAGGACCCATTTGGTGTTAAATAAGTTTATTGGGAGGTCTGAAGAAACTCCCCAGGCTTCCACAAACAAGTTTATTGGGGTTCTGAAGGGACTCCCCAAACCTCTATGATTTAGCGGAAGACAAGATAAGGGTAATCTCCCCAGCACCTGGACCCATTTAGATTAAGTAAATTTAATGAGGCTCCAGAGGAAGGTTTCAGGACTCAGATCTTAGTTACAGATGAGAAATTAATCACTTATGTCTTCAGATGAATGAACACTTACACGTAGACATATAGCTTAGAAGGTATATGAGCTCTGGAAAACTTTGTAATTTTGAGTTGGTCTAGTGGTATTTTCCAGGCCTTCTCCCTGTACCTGGTTACAGAAATAAAAACTGTCTTCCTCCCCAGTTCATCTGCATCTCGTTACTGGGCTGTGAGAGTAAGCAGCCTGACCCTCGGTTTGGTCCAGGAACAGTATGGCATTTGTTGGGTTGCATCTCAATTAGTTCCGGCAAGAGAGAAGAGAGCTAAACTAGGCCCACAATTCTTAATCCCAAATCTTTAAACTCTCAGGGAGGATTTCTCTTTCCAGAGAAACTGCTGGCAGTTCAGGTGATGAAAGCTGCAGGCTTCCAAGGCCACAATGAGGAGCTTGGGAAGGTTGTCATCCAGAGGAGGGGTGGCAACAGAAATCAAGCTCTCATGATGCTCTTGGCGCCTCTGTTCTGAGCTCAGGTGTTAAGATCTGCCACTGGGCCTCCCACACATGGGAGTGGAAAAGTGCCCTTTATTACCCAACGGAGCTTGAGTTGGGTTTTCCATTCTTTGCATCTAGAAGAAATGCATGTTGGTTTCTGACCTTGATGACTTTTCGTGGAAGGACTTGAGGAAGAGCTCCTTTTGGGATTCTGGAAAAAAGTGATGCCCCTAGACTCTCTGATACCATCTTTCTGAGGGCACTGTAGTTGGTGCATGAAAGAGTGTGGATGTTGGAGGCAGACAGTTATGGGTTTGATTTTCAGTTGGGTGACGCTGGGCGAGTCACTTAAGCTCTCTGAATCCTGGAGAAATGGCAAAACGGTCTTTATGGATGGTAGGTGAGGATTTGATAACACATACAAAAGCTCTTTGAACATAGTAGGGGCATCGTTCATGAATTCCTCCATGGTCTCCACCCCCAGGGACTCTGTCTGCTTTATTTGCTGTATTAACCAGAGTTCTACAGAGAAACAGAACCAATAGTGGGGTGTGTGTGTGTGTATGGGTGCATGCACACGTGTGTATTTTAAGGCATTGGCTCATATGATTGTAGGGGTTGGAAAGTCTGAAGTCTGTAAGGCAGGCTGACAGGCTAGAAGTTCAGGTAAGAGTTGATGTTGCAGTCTTGAATCTGAAATTCATGGTACAAGTCAGGCGGGCTGGAAATTCACGCAGTTTATCTATGTTGCTCCTTCCTTCTCTCCTTCTCCTTCTCCTTTCCTTTCCTCTTTTCTTTTCTTTTGAGACGGAGTTTTGCCCTGTCACCCAGGCTGGAGTTCAGTGGCATGATCTCAGTTCACTGCAACCTCTGCCTCCGGGATTAGAGTGATTCTCCTGCCTCAGCCTTCTGAATAGCTGGGATTACAGGTGCCCCCCACCACGCCCAGCTAATTTTTGTATTTTTTGTAGAGATGGGGTTTTGTCATGTCGCCCAGGCTGGTCTTGAACTCCTGGTCTCGAGTGATCCACCGGCTTTGGCCTCCCAAAGTACTGGGATTAGAGGCATGAGCCAGCGTGTCCAGCCCTATGTTGCAGTGTTTATTTTTCTTGGGGAAACTTCAGTTTTGCTTTCTTTTTTTTTTTTTTTTTTTGTAGAGACTGGGTCTCACTATGTTGCCCAGGCTGGTCTTGAGCTCCTGGCCTCAAGCCATCCTCTTGTTTAGGCCATCCAAAGTGCTTGGATTACAGGCATGAGCCACCGTGCCCAGCTCAGTTTTTGCTCTTAAGGCCTTCAAACAATTTGATGAGTTCCATTCCCTTATGAAGGGTAAAATCAGCTGGTTGTAGATCTTACCCACATCCCCCAAAAAGCTTCACAGCTACATGTAGACTCGTGTTTGACCAAAACAACTGGGCATCACAGCCTGGCCAAGCTGACATATAAAATTAACCAGAGTCTCCATGGACCTCAGTTTCTCCATCTGCCAAGTGGACAGGACTGGCCTTGATCTTCAAGCTTCTCCTGTATGAAATGGGGATAATAAACCAGGAGGGAGCTGTGGGGTGAGTGAGGAAGAGCCCAAGTGTAGGATGAAGATAATTTGTAGACAGGGCGTCCTCACTATTATTCCTGAAAATTGAGGTCTTCTGTTCCCTGAATTCCTGGGTCATCACGGGGAGGAGAACATAACACCAGCGCTTGAAGGTGGTTGTTGGCCTGTACCAGAGCTATTTATATGACTTTTTCTAGCTCTTCCACAAAGTCAGTTTTAGCCCCAGAAGGGAGAAAGCACAGCCCTCCTCTGTTGTTACTCTGAGCACATAGATACAAACAGTCAGTCTCTCATAATCCTATGGAAACACCCCGTTTCTAGTCTTGGGCGCCCAAATTAGAGGAAGAGGAGAAGGAGGTAAAGGAGGAGGAGGAGATAGATGATTACCTATTTTGTGAAAAAGGACACGTACACAGGCACACATGTTTGCAAAGTAGAGAAACGATTGTTGGGACTATCAGGAACACATATCAAAGGGAAATGAAAAAAAATCTTCCTTTGAAAGATCTGGCCTTAGTGTAATGGAGTCAGACAGCAGGGTTTGCATCCTGGTTCTGACATTTCCTTGCTGTGTGACTTGGGCACGTCAAGGAACCTCTCTGACCCTCAGTCTCTTCATCTGTGAAAGAGAAGACATGGTAATAAAACTTGGTTTATAGGGATGTGGTGAGGATGACACCAGATAAAATGTATGCAGGGCCTTTCATCTCCTTCTGTCTCCATATAACCTGGCAGGCAAGGGCTCCTGGATCAGCAGATCAAAGGGGTGGCTCCAGGGTGGACTTGGTCATGGCCACTGATAGGGTTTGGCCGTGTCCCCACCCAAATCTCATTTTGAATTGTAGCTCCCATAATTCCCACGTTGTGGGAGGAACCTGGTCGGGGATAATTGAATGATGGGAGTTGTTTCTTCCATACTGTTCTCATGGTAGTGAGAAAGTCTCATGAGATCTGATGGTTTTATAAGGGGAAAACCCTTTCATTTGGTTCTCATTCTGTCTTGTCGGCTGCCATGTGAGTTGTGCCTTTAACCTTCTGCCATGATTGTGAGGTCTCCCCAGTCCTGTGGAGCTGAGTCCGTTAAATCTCTTTTTCTTTATAAATTACCCAGTCTCAGGTATGTCCCTATCAGCAGTGTGAAAATGGACTAATACAGCCACTGAATGCTGGATCTCTGGTCCCATGCAGTACAGCTGTTGGTCACTCTGTGGTCAAGTTCAGCTCTCCAACATCCTGGGTCTCGGTGTTTATGTTTATTTTTAGCAGGAGAATGTTATAATAAAGGAAGGGGAGAGCTATTAATGAACATATTATTCGATAATAGAAGATAATAAGCAGTTGCTCTAATTGTATTATGAGCCTGTCACTTGAAGTTCGTAGTGTGATTCAAGCTCACTGTTTGAAGTATTCTTAAGTGGGAGCCCAGATTTTCAAGTACAATTAAAAAAAAGAACAATTGCCTAAAAGTGGTAAAATTAACATCCCTTCCTTCTAGGCTCTCTAAAGAGCTTTCTGATGATATATCTTTCCTAGTTTTCATTGAGGCAATTGGGGTTAGGGGAATGAGACCGTTCCCACCCAAGAAATGAAAAGCTTCCACAAATTAATTCTTAGTATTTGACAAGGCCAGATGGTGAGCAGGAACATTTCTTGAACGCATTCAAAGCCACAAGATGTGTTTACCTTTATCCTGTCTGATCCTCTCAGTGATCCTGTGAGGCAGACATTATTATGCTCATTTTGGAGATGGGATTCGCTGAGACCCAGAGAGGTGAAGTGACTTGTCCTAAGGGGGCAGAGGAAGTGCAGGGAGTTGCCTTAACCCTGACTCTAACCTGCCTGCTGAGGACCAGGTTAGGTGAGGGCCGACTAGAGGCATTTTAGATATCTGCTTTGAAAAGGGCCAACCTGTGGAAAATGACTGTCTCCTACCTGCCCTTTCTTTTTTCTTTTTCTTTCTTTTCTTTTTTTTTTTTTTTTTTAGACAGAGTCTTGCTCTGTTGCCCGGGCTGGAGTGCAGTGGCGCAATCTTGGCTCCCTGCAACCTCCACCTTCTGGTTTCAAGCCATTCTCCTGCCTCAGCCTCCCAGGTAGCTGGGACTACAGGCACGTGCCACCATGCCTGGCTAATTTTTTTTTTGTATTTTTAGTAGAGATGCAGTTTCACCATGTTGGCCAGGCTGGTCTTGACCTCCTGACCTCAAGTCATCCGCCCACCTTGGCCTCCCAAAGTGCTGGGATGACAGACAATAGCCTACCTGCCCTTTATTAATGGCCCCAGGGCACAGTGTGATGGGTTTAGATGTGGAGTCCATACAGCGGGCTTCTGAGCCCTGACTGCACCTTGCCTTGTTCCTCTCTGTTTCTTAGCCTATTTCCACTTGTATGGAGCAACTGGGCTAAAAATCAGCATTTCCAAAGGGTGTTGGTATCCCATTAGTGGGGTGTGAGGTGCTTCTACTTGGTAAATAGTTACACACTTAATGTTTACAGTTACCTTCTATTTATGACTAACAGGACTGGCTTTCCAATTAGGGTAGTGATTTACCATTTAATTTTACAATAGATGCATTTAAACCTTTTAAGATTGTGTAGATCTAGAAAATATTTAATTAGATACTAGAGGTAATGGCAGATATAATAACAATAAGAGCAAAGGTTTATTGAGTCCTTACCCCAGGCTAGGCATGATTTTAAGCATTTTCTATTTATTAACTCATTAAATTCTCATAGTCATTGCAGTTGGTTCCATTATTAGCCCCATTTTACGCTTGAGCAAAAGGAGGTGCAGAGACTTCAATATCTTTCCCAGACTGCATGACTGACTGGTGGAGTGAGATTTGAACCCAGACCTCTGACTCCAGAATCCGTGCTCCCAAGTGGTTAGGCATGTGGGGTATGAACAAGTGGTATTTGGGGACTGCTGACCTGGGTGGTGTCCAGGGTGACCAACTAGTCCTGCTTTGCCTAGGACTTTCTTGTTTTTACACCTGAAAGTCCTGACCCCAGGGCAACCCCTCAGTCCCAGGCACACTGGGAGAATGGGTCACTGTAGCTATGTCTTCTTCAGTCTTTTCTGAGATTGTAGCACCGTGCATGCCGGTGACAGGAGCCAAGCATATTTAACCAACCCAAACATGCCAGATCTGTAGGGATTGTGAGAAGTAAATATACACATATCTTAACTACATACATAACACCCAGAAACTCTGGCTTAAAAATAACAGAGTAAAGTGCCTGATCGCTGTGTACGTAACTAACAGTGACACCTTCCCTATCGGTATAAATAAGAGTGAAAATATCCCATATCTCTGTCTATAGCAGAATAACACTGTCATGTACAGAAATACTAAATCCTGGCACACTGGCATATATCACTTGGAATAAAAGAGACCCTACTGGCACATCTGAAATAACTGAAATAACAATGATGTTAATAAGAATGATGATGATGGATGGCCTGTATTCAGCACCCACTTGGTCCTAGCACAGCGCTAAGCACTTTATGTGCATTGCATTATCTTTTTGTTTTGTTTTGTTTTGTTTTGTTTTTGAGACAGGGTCTTGCTCTGTCACCCAGGCTGGAGTGCAGGAACACAATCACAGCTCACTGCAGCCTTGACCTTCTGGGCTCAGGTGATCCTCCCACCTCAGCCTCCCAAGTACTTACAATGACAGGTGTGCACCACACACCTGGCAGATTTTTAAAATATTTTTAGTAGAGACAGGATCTCACTATGTTGCCCATTTGTTTTTTTTTTTTTTTTTTTTTTTTTTTTTTTTTTTTGAGACAGAGTCTCACTCTTTTCACCCAGGCTGGAGTGCAGTGGTGTGAGCTTGGCTCACTGCAACCCCTGCCTCGGGGTTCAAGTGATTCTCCTGCCTCAGCTTCCTGAGTAGCTGGGATTACAGGCACCTGCCACCATGCCCGGCTAATTTTTTGTATTTTTAGTAGAAACGGGGTTTCACCATGTTAGCCAGGAAGGTCAGGAATTCAAGATCAGCCTGGCCAACATGGTGAAACCTCGTCTCTTCTAAAAATACAAAAATTTGCTTGGAGTAGTGGTGGGTGCCTGTAATCCTAGCTACTTGGGAGGCTGAGGCAGGAGAATTGCTTGAACCTGGGAGGCGGAGGTTGCGGTGAACCGAGATTGGGCCACTGCACTCCAGCCCAGGTGACAAACACCAAACTATCTCTCTTATGCCCATAAATATATATACCTACTATGTACCCACAAAAATTAAAAATAAAAAAAAATTTTAGAAGTCTTAGTTCTGCTGTGTGACCTTAGGCTGATTATTTAATTTCTCTGAGCCTCAGAGCACCCATCTTTCCAAAACACACAATGTTATCAATCATGATTTTATTCCTGAGGCCCATTTTATAACATAAAAAGCAGGAACACAAAAGAAAGCAGACCAACAACATTGCCTTCCTTCCCTGGTGACACCCAGGGCCAGAGAAGTCAGCCTGCATTCTATCTTTAAGAAGTCCTTTGAGTTGTGCTCAAAATTAGGGTCACCTCTCTGGAAAATATCAATGTCATTTTGACATTCAGGAATGCCTCAAAAGTTCCTGAATGGCAAGTGCTGGGGGTGGTGTGGTTTCCATGGTGATGGGAAGCCAATGCTAGGCTGAAGGCTCTGGGAGGTGGGCAGGGAACACATGGTGTTTTTTTTTTTTTTTTTTTCTTTGAGACGGAGTCTTACTCTATTGCCCAGGCTTGAGTGCAGTGGCGCGATCTCGGCTCACTACAACCTTCGCTTCCCAGGTTCAAGTGATTTTCCTGCATCAGCCTCCCAAGTAGCTGGGACTACAAGTGCATGCCACCATGCGTGGCTAATTTTTTGTATTTTTAGTAGAGACAGGGTTTCACCGTGTGAGCCAGGATGGTCTCGATCTCCTGCCCTCATGATCCGCCCTCCTTGACCTCCCAAAGTGCTGGGATTACAGGTGTGAGCCACCGTGCCCAGCCATGGTTTGGTTTTTTTAACTTGGGAGTCTTATTTGCAGTGAGAATGGACCTGAAGGCATGTGGGTGTGTGGGGTCTTCATTCCAGGTGATGTGAGTAAGGGGTTCTTTTGTCCTCAGCAGCTCATGTGAGGAGCCCTTATGTATGTGTATGTGTGTAGATGTGTTTGCGCGTGTCTCTGTGTGAGTGTATGTTTATGTCTCTCTGTGTATGTATGTGCCTGTGTGTATACATGTTTCTGTGTGCCTCTGAGTTTGTGGGTGTGTATGTCTGTGTAGGTGTGTGCATGTGTTAAGGTGTGTGTTTGTGTATAGATATGTTAATGTGTGTATGTGTGCATGTCTGTGTGTATGCATATGTGTATGTGTATCCTTGTGTGTATGCATGTGTGTATGCCTGCACGTGTGTGTGTGTGGATCGCTGTGTGTTTATGTATGTGTACCTGCATATGCATGCATATTTATGTTCTGTGTTCATATCTGTGTATGCATGGCTGTGTGTGTTTATGTGTTTCTGTGTATGAATACATATGCATGTGTAAATACGTGTTTATATTTGTGAATCTATGCATCTATGTGTCTGTGTGTGTGTTTGCACATGTGCTGTGTGTCCTGTGTGTGTGTGTCCATGCATGTTGCTTGTAACTTCAGTGGGAGTGAGGATGAAATGTGACTTCCAAGGGGATAATGTGAATCTGGGCTGGCTCAATAAACTAGAAAAGGTGATGATAAAATGGTGTTTCCTGACCTAGTTCAGACCCATGTACCACCCTTGTAGGGTGATGCTCGAACCATGTCCAGGAGAGGACCTAGAAGGTGGAAGTTCTGCAAATCATGTAGATGAAAGGCTATTTACTAGAGCATTCCCTTCTCAAGCCAACTTCGTCTCCCTTTCTCGCATTCCTCTCCTCCCAGCTTTCTGGTAACATCCAATATGCTGGGAGCCTGTCCTTGCTTTCCTCCTACTAAGAGATGGGCACGTCACCCATGACTGGCCACAGGAATTCCCAGTTCGTATGGCCACAATGATTGGCTCAACAAAAGCATGTTACCCACCTCCCCTCCCCCGGACAATTTGGAACCCTTTCCATCATGGGAGAGTTGCTTTCTGTTAATTGGTGTAATCAGCTGCGAAGATGATGTATGAGCTGTCAGGGCCATTTTCTAGGTGGAAAGAGTTTATCTGTGAACACAGCCAAGACTGAAGAAATTAGAACAAAGAAAAGGTGAGATAGTGTCCTCATGATTTATTTCATGTGTTCCCCTAGATCCAGCTTTGCCTGAATGCAAATACACCATTATACCATGTCAAATGCAGAACAGTAGAATGAACTCAGGTACTCATCCAAGCAAAGAGGAGGCCTGGGGTTAGTGTGTGTGTGTGTGTGTGTGTGTGTGTGTGTGCGCGCGCGATGTGCCTGAGGGAAGGCATGCATCTTGCAAATGCATATTTAGCAGATATTATACAGCAGTGTCATAGATTCAGACTGGGGAACTCCAGAGGGCAGAACCAGAATTCAGGGGTTGGAGGACCCATGAGGTAAATTTTGGCTTTTTCTAAGAAAGATTTCTGACAAAGTGCCTCAAAGTAGAAGGGTTACCTCAAGACAGTGAGTCCCCCATCAGTTCCCCAATCCCTAGAGGATACCAAGTGGAGATGTGAGTCATGGATGATGTATCAGTCAAAACTCTTTTGGAAACTTCTAGTATTTTGAGTAAACTCCAAACTGTTCTCCATAGTGGTTGTACTAGTTTACATTCCCACCAACAATGTACAAGGGTTCCCTTTTCTCCACATCCTCACTAGCATTTGTTATTGCCTGTCTTTTGGATATAAGCCATTTTAACTAGAGTGAGATGATAACTCATGGCAAGTGTATTAGTCCGTTTTCACTCTGCTGATACAGATATACCTGAGACTGGGTAATTTATAAAGAAAAAGAGACTTAATGAACTCACAGTTCCATGTGGGTGGGGAGGCCTCACAATCATGGTGAAAGGCAAAAGGCACTTACATCTTAACATGGTGGCAGACAAGACGGAATGGGAACGAAGTGAAAGAGGAAACCCCTTATAAAACCATCAGATCTCGTGAGACTTATTCACTGCCACGGGAACAGTATGAGGAAAACTGCACTTGTGATTCAATTATCCTCCACCAGGTCCCTCCAACGACATGTGGGAATTATGGGAGCTACAATTCAAGATGAGATTTGGGTGGGACACGGCCAAACCATATCAGCAAGGGAGGAAATGTATTGGTTCATGTAGTCAGGAAGAATTCTCAGATAGCTTTTGCAGAATTGAAGGAGGTGGAGACTGCTTCCCTCTGCCTAGCTCCATCTTCTGCTTTGTCCATGTGGTGGGGAAGATGGCCACCATTGCTCCTGATTCCACATCCTCCTTCACAACCCTGACTACAAGAGAATGTCGCAGGAGAGGACTCTGCGTGGCTCTGCTTGGATCGTATGTCTACCCCTGGAGCAATCACTGAGTATGATTGGCCAGGTCTGGCTGGGTCATATGTCCATCCCAATGATTGGGAGTAGAAATTACTAGAAATTACTAGAAGAAGGGGAATGGAAGAAAATGTGCTGGGCTTCTGAAGACGTTAGTCACCATGGTTCACTATGGATAGTGTGGGATGGATTCAGCATAAAGTGGGAAGATGTCTGTATCACTTCTAATGTACTTTGACACACAGTAAGGGTGTTAAAAGCACTTGTTGAAGGAATGTATAAAGATTCATTCCTTTGTCTCTGTTTTATGATTTTAGTCTGTCTTATTAATACCTTGCAGTTGACTTTGCCATGGTAGGTTTTTTTTTTTTCTGACCAGCACAGGAGCTCTTTTGCTTGTGTGTTGTGGGAGGGACACCTTGAGGTGGACTCTGGCTGCTGGCCACCTCACTCCATGCCTCTCAAATAAGGCACCTTTCGGAGAAGACATTTCCATGTTGGGACACTGTGGATAGTAATTTAGAGTTACCAGGTGGTGATTAAATCATTCTTGCTTATTCTCGTGATTCTGTGAGCCTGTCTGCCACCCCTTCCTTCCCAAGTGTTCTAATTAGTCAAAGTTATATGAGAACAAAATTATAATGAGGAATATTCTTGGTGGCGGGAAGCCCTGATGGAGTTCTTTGAACTTGCCATCAGTGGAACTCTTGAATGAGGTTACTAGAGTCAAAACAACTATTCAGGGAGTGGAGATAATTGTAAAAATATTTGATCAAGTTTGTTGGAGCAGGTTGCCTTTTGCAGGTTCCATATTTTGAAGAAAATGCTGCTTTCCATAGAATCCCAGGGATCTCTGCTCTGGTCTCTACTCTTCATGTCATAGCCTGACTAGTCCCACTAAAGCACTCCTTGCTCAGAAACTTGTAATGGCTCCTCATTGCCCACATCAGGGATGGCAATTCTAGGCTAAGTGTGCTGTTATCCCCCATTCCTACACTCAAGGCAGACATGACTAATCAAGTACAGCAAGCCTCAAACTCCTCTCCTTACTGCTTCTCCCCATAGCTAGCTATCAACTAGGGTGGATCACAGGAGGAAACCTATGTGCCTCCCCAGTTCTACAGTGTCAAGGGTCAGGCTGCTTAGTCCAGCATTTGATGCTTTTCAGAGCCTGTCTCTTTACTTCTTCCAGTAAATTTTCTGCTTCTGCTAGTTCCCTGAACTCTCATATGCTCCTTGCTTACTGGGCTTTTGAACAGTTTTCTTCTCAGCTAACAGGGGAGCTGTTAAGCATATAGTTTTTGGAATTAAACTCCATGGGTTTGGCTGGGCGCGGTGGCTCACGCTTGTAATCCCAGCACTTTGGGAGGCTGAGGCGGGTGGATCATGAGATCAGGAGATCGAGACCACGGTGAAACCCCGTCTCTACTAAAAATACAAAAAAAAAAATTAGCCAGGCGCGGTGGCGGGTGCCTGTAGTCCCAGCTACTCGGAGAGGCTGAGGCAGGAGAATGGCGTGAACCCGGGAGGCGGAGCTTGCAGTGAGCCGAGATCGCACCACTGCACTCCAGCCTGGGTGACAGAGTGAGACTCCGTCTCAAAAAAAAAAAAAAAAAAAAAAAAAAAATTCCATGGGTTCTGGCAAAATCAAAATAAAAATGTAGTGATGAATTTCTTAATTTAATGTTTTATTTGAGAAGAAAGAATTGAAGTTTGGGGCATGCACACAGACTGGGCGGACTTTGGTACATTTGAAGAACAAAGAGAAAGTTGAAGGTTTTATGGCAAAGAGAAATGTTGTGTATTGCTTGTTGAGCATGTTCATTGGCTCTAGAAGTTTCTGGGGAGCTGGCAAGCTTGATTGGTGGGCGGTGGCAGTAGATGAAATTAGTCCTAGAGTTGCAGCACTTTATCCCAGCAGTTATCGATAAAACTAGTCTCAGATTACAACAGGCAGTCTCAGCAGCTGGACTTGGCAGAGAATAACATTCTTGCAGCAATATTATGTGTCCTGAGTGCATTTTCCCCTCTGACTTCTCAACTTTCTTTTAGTTGGGTGTGACAAGAATGACGAAGTTCATATGGTCAACATTCACAATCCAGTTTCTGGTCTGCCACCTTTGAGTTGGGCAGCTTTGAGTAAAATATCTAATTATGGAGCCTCACCTTCCTTATCTGCAATTTGCAGATGATAGTAATATCTATTTCCAGGGTTAATGTGTGGGCAAAGCAAGATAATTCATGAAGGCCCCTAACACATTGTTAAGTCTTGATGTTAAGTCTTGAGTGAGCTTTATATTCTAAAGTGGTATTGCAACGTCTATTATAGTGGTTTTCTATCTGACACTCTTGTTGGTGTCTATTAGACATATGTCCGTTCATTCCACTATCTGTCCATATTATTCCCTGTCTGTTTCTTGTCCTCCTCCATTGTCTTTAAGGCACAGCTAAAGCTCCCCCTCCCCACTGAACACATGCTGTGTTCTAGCATTTCAGAGGCCGCCACGTTGGTCAACCCGAGGCAACTTCACCTGCTTTTCTGAAGCCGTCCTCCAGGGGCGCCATTCCTATAGACTACAAGGTGAGAGGTGGCACCCCTGGAGTTGTGGCACCTGGTGTCCTGTTTCTCCAGTCACATAAGGGGCCAAACTTGCCTTCTGCAGAAGACTGAATGCTTCTGAGAGCAGAGGCTATGCCTTAGTCACCATTGTTTGCCTGGCATGCAGTAGGTGCTCAGTCCATGTGGGTGGAATGAATGGAGAATAGGAAGGGGCTGAGACACCATCTGATTTTTCTCAGGAATTGGGGCAGTGTTGATGGTCAGTGATGGGGTAAAATACTGAAAACCACATGGACGACTAATGCAATATAGTAAAAATAAAGTCAGATAGAAAACTTCACATCCCCTTTCCCTCCATCTCTATGCAGGAGGGCTCTGAATGCTTAGCAGTGGCCTAATGGCTTCCTTTAGTGCCCTCCACAGTCAGCTCAACAGGATACAACAGGGTTTTTCCACCTCTGGACTAGTGGTGTCTTGGGCCACATCGTTCTTTGTGGTAGGGGCTGTCCTGCACACTGTGTGATGTTGAGCAGTGTCCTTGGCCTCTACCCACCAGATGCTTGTAGCAGCATCTCTCCCAGCCCCTGGTTATGACAACCAAACATGTCTCCAGACATTGCTGGCTATTTCCTGGAAGACAACATTGTCTCAGTGAAGAAACACTGAGGTATTAAACAGTTGTACCTGCAGGTCCCCGGCTAGGTGACAGCCATCTGCAAGCAAGGTAAAAGATGGGAAAAGTGAGCTTGTCATTTTACCTATATTTAATTTAGCATTTTGAGGCTTGGCATGGGGGCAGCAGGGATGGATAGCCTTCCAGTGACCTGTCCAAAATCTTAAGGCACGAAATTGGACCTTGGCTGACATGGACAAAGGCTAATTTTTTTTTGTTGTTGTTTGTTATTAGGTGAATAGTGACTTGGTTGCTTTGGAAAGCAGGGGGAAGGGAAGGAACTTGAGAGACTTCTGGGATTCTGGAGATGGTGCAGTCTGGGAAAACTTCTGTCTTTGGGTCAGGTTGACCTCCAGGGCACTGGCATGTCACGTGACCTGCACATCTCTTAAGAGTCTTCTTTTCTTTCCTTTCTTACCTGATTAACAGCTTTGTGGGCTCCACTAGAGTCAGATCTTCTAGGAAGGCTTCTCTGGCACCTATCCTCTCAAGCTAGGTTGGGGTCCTTCTGTGATCCCATATCCCTCTCCTCCACCCCATGGTTATTCCATCACAGTCCTTAATGTATAGGGGTCCACATGGCTACCTGTCAATCTCTGCCACATGGCCATGAACTCTATGTCTCACTTATGTGTGCACCCCCCATGCGTAGCATAAGGGCCTGACACATAATAGGTGGTCATCTCTTCAATTTCCTACCAGGGGCTAACTAAGCTCTTTGCACAATGGTAATCAAACAAATGGCAGTCCCCAGCTCACGGAGCAGACTTTCATGTGTCAGGATCCTGAGCCTATCACCATGTATCTCCTGGAATCTGTAGAAGACTGGGAGTCTGATGTCCCCCAGGCCAGGAAACAACCACTGAGTCAAAGGATATCAGATTTCTTCTTGGATTCTCATACAACGTTGTGAAGCAGGATCTATGAGGAACACACCCGTTTTATCATCGAGGAAACTGAGACCCAGAGAGGTTAAATGACCTGCTCAAAGTTAGACAGTGAATTGGCAGCAGAGTGTGGGTGAACCTGGGACTTTCAACTCTTGATCCATTGCTTTGTTTGGGTTCTGGGTGTAGAGGACAAACTCTGGTGTTGAAATCATGGCTCTGGTAGGTACCAGCTCTGTGACCATGGCCAAGTCACTTAACTTTCCCAACTCTTGATTTCCTCATCTGTAAAATGGGCATAATTCTAAATGTCTTTGTAGGGTTATTTGGAAGCATCAATGAAATGATCCACATAAAGAAAGCTCTTAATAGTACATGGTAAAGCTCCCAGGACGCTGTTGCTGCCACATATAAAACCCAAATATTCCTCTGCAGGGTGCAGTGCAAAACCCGAAGGGATCCGTGATCTCATGGCCAGAACAGCCTCCAGGAAGAAGATGCACAGCTTCCTGAAACCGCACATCCCTCCTTCCTCCTGGGAGCCCAAATTCCAAGAAATGTAGCTAAAATTGGCCCTCAAACAGCTTTTGCAGAGCACGTCGCAGCTTTTTTTGGGTCTAGAGAGCCAGTTTCCATGATGAAAGTGGCACAGAAGGAGAGACCCAGCTAAAAACAGCCACCGCCCAGACTGGTGTTAACAGAATGCAGCCTCCCCTGTTGTTTTCGGGGTTTGGACGCTTCGACTTCTGCAGCAGACCTCTGCATTGCCACTAGGTGGTAGTATCGCAACGCCTGGCGGGAACCGCACCCCAGGACCCTGACGAAGTGGCTGGGAGCCACTTCTGAAAATCATGCCCATCAAATGCGCACCAGCTACAAAATTCTCCACCAGATTATTTCCCTTTTATTTGGGGGCTTTTATTTGCATTACAGGGGCTGCGTGGAAGTGTCTCGTCTAAGGGCTTAGTGCTTTAGTGTCTCAGAAGCAAAGCGAAAGAGTTGTCCATGGGTGACATCCTAGCCACATGGCCCCATGGGTGTCTGTGCTGCTAGCAGATACGTGATCCCTGTGGCCCACCTCACTTAGAAGGTTCATAATGCCTTGAGTCCAATGTAGTTGAAGAGCTTGCCTTAGTGTTAAATTTTCGAGGAGAGGTGGCTTCGATTAGGGGGACTCATAGCTTGCCTAGGTGGTCCGTTGCTGTCCTCTTTGAGTGCAGCAATGGAGTTCTAGCTCTGCAGTGTGGTTGCCTTGTGCTCAGGCCATTAAATCGTCTGGAGAATGGGGGCACTCGTGAAGCCTGCCTCATGGCTGGTCCTTCCCCTGAGAGGAATGGATGAGTCACAGATGGAGGTTTCTTAGGGCGGTGTCTGGCTCATAGCAGGGGCTCAAATGTTAGCTCCTTTTGCTATTTTCTCAGTATCTCCAGTGACTAGTGTGTTTTAGTCACTCAACAAATGGTAGCACAGTGATCCTCACTGTCCTTGTTTGGGTGACAACAGAGGTTAGAGGAATGAGTTCATGGTCTCAATTTTCAAAGCATGGTCCTGGGCCGGCAGCATTGGCACCACTGGGCTCTTGTTGGAATTGCAAGGTCTGGGCCTCTAGTTTAGCCTGCTGTAGCAGAATCTTACTTAACAGCCTCTCTAGGGGGTTTGCGACACATTGAGGTTTGAGGAGTGCTGCTCTGAAGCTCCTTCTGGCTCACGAATGCCAGGATTCACCCCAGCCTGGGGTGAACTCCGTCTCTCAGATTCATATCTTTGGGAACAACGGCAGTCAGTCCAGGCCTGCATTTTAACCTTTTTCTTTTGCTTTTCCCAAACGTTGTCTCCAGCTGCCTCTGCGCTTGGGTGTGTTGGGGACGGAGGGTGGGGGGATGGGGAGTCGATGGAGGGCCTCATGCTGCCGCAGATTCGGATTTTGCTGGGCTCAACATGCTTTCCCTGAGCTTCCAGATCCGGATCCTCACTCCCCAAGATCCTGTCAGCTTCCCTGTCTTTGCCTACAGCATCCTCTTCATCACCCCAGTGACCAGAAAATGCACTGTTTCCAACCAACCCCTCCTTTTCCTTCCCTACCCTTGGCCACCAAAGTATCTCTTGCACCCCAGTTTTTCTCTTCGGGTGCCGCTGCTCTGGCTCTTTGTTGTCTAGAACTTTGGGAACCACCCCAGATCTCCTAAAGGTCCCCCTGACCCCACTTCTCCTCCCCCAGCTCCTGATCTTATCTCACACATTTCTGTCTGATGGAGTCCTCCAAGCTGACCCTTTCACTTTGATGTCCAACATAGAGCTTCCGACTGCTGATTCAAGGTCTGCCCTCCCTCGCATGGTAGCCAAGGCCTTCTGTGATCTCCTAACGACCTCCAATTTACCTTTGTGGCTTCATCTCCAGATTTTTCCTCTCTTATTCTAGATCAGGGGCCTTCCGGCCAAATCTGGTTTGCAGCCTGCTTTTGTAGATAGTTTGATTGGAATCCAGCCGCCCATGTGTTTACTGATTGTCTATGTCTGCTTTCACACTGTCAGGGCAGAGTCGAATTGTTTCAACAGAGACTGCATGGCCCACAAGGCCTGAAATGTTTCCTCTCTGGCTCTGTGCAGGGAAAGAATGCTGACCAGATCTAGATCCAGCCAAATGGTGTCATGTGCTGTGGTTCCTCACACACATCCTGGCCTTTGCCATAACCTAGTTTGGCCCTGGGGGGTCTGTCCATTTGCAAAGTCCTGGCTCATTTGTGCCCATAGTAATTTTTCCCCATCTGGAGGCTCCACCTCCAATGCTGCTGAATTTGGCATTCTTTCAGCAAACGTTTATGGAAATCTGGCAGGTGCCTGGCATGTCGTGTGCCAGGGAGATGTCCTTGCTCTCAGGGAGCTGGTGCTGGAGTTGCTGACCTGGCCGCCCTTCAGAAGCACCTCTAGAGCTTCAGCGTGAGGGCTCTTGGCCTTTCATTTTATTATTGTCATGTCTTATTGGCCTTGAGGCCAGGTGCCTGACTCCTGTATCTGTAGCACTTGGCACAATGCCCAGCACACAGGGAAGGTCAATATAGTCCATTGGAATAAATGAGTGAATCTCTCTTCTCCCCAGAGTCCTTGTCCAGGTTATCATCCTGGGGGCTGGATTCCACCTCCCCTGTGCTTCCAGCTGCTTCTGGAATCCCATTTCAGGCCAGATGCTATTTACATCCATGCTTCTCAAACTTTCACATGCAAAGGAACCACTGGGAAATTGTGTTAGAATGCAGAGACTGGTTCTGTGGGTCTGGGATGCAGCTGTCATTCATTCCCAGGTAGTACTGAAGATGCTGGGCCGTGGACCACACTTTGAGCAGCAAGGATTGGTTTTCACTCCCGATTTCACAGTAGGCTCATTTGCGGGCTTTTCAGTGCTCAGACCTGGACCTTACCCCAGATCAGATGAATCAGTGAAGGGGGGTGTGGTGGGGTCCAGTCTCTCCAGGTGATTTTAATGTGCAGCCAGCATTAAATCTTGGCCTAGAACCACCAGCCTAGAACTGTGAAGCTGCTTTCCAAATGAACCCCCCTTCTGACATCACTACCACCTAGAGAGTGGTTCTCAAAGTGAGGTTCTCAGACCAGCAGCACCTGCATTGCCTGGGGACTTGTTAGAAATGCAAATTCTTGGTTGCATCCTGGAGCTACTGAATCAAAGAGACCAGGAGCAGGGCCCGGCAATCTGTGTTCTAGCAAGCCCTACAGAAGATTTCCAGGCATGTGTAAGAACCACTGTCCTAGAAATGTTTGACCTTGGGTCCACCTGTCGACTCCTAACTGGTCTTTCTGCCTCTGGTCACACCCCATCCAATCTACTGTTTATTTTGTAGTGAGAGTAATTTTCCAGAAATGTCAATCTGACTAGATTACTCATCTGCTTAACACGTTCCAAGGCTCCCTCCCCATTGCCCTCAAACCCGTGCGTGGCAGAACTCTGAGGACTAAATCTTCCTAGCCCACCTCCCACCACATCCTGTCTTGGCTCCCCTGTTCCAGGAACATAGAACCATTTATATACCATCTTTGGAGAAATGCCTATTCAAGTCCTTTGCCCATTTTTTAATTGGGTTATTTTATTTTATTTTTTGTTGTTGCATCTGGGAGCTTTAAAAAATACCGACATCTGGGTTCCATGCCCAGAGAATCTAATTAGCCTTGGGTACAGCTTGGGCACAGCGTTTTTCAAAGCCCCCCACTCCCTCATCTGATGACCCCAGTGAGTATTCAAAGTTGAGAACTTCTGAATTTAGCCAGAGGTCTGTTCTTTGAGCCTAGAAAAACCTATTTAATAAGAGATAGAGGAGGCCGAGTGGGGTGGCTCACGCCTTTAGTCCCAGCACTTTGGGAGGCTGAGGCAAGTGGATCACCTGAGGTCAGGAGTTCGAGACCAGCCTGGCCAACATGGCAAAACCCCGTCTCTACTAAAAATACAAAAATTAGCCGGGCGTGGTGGCACGCGCCTGTAATCCCAGCTACTCGAGAGGCTGAGGCAGGAGAATCGCTTGAATCTAGGAGGTGGAGGTTGCAGTGAGCCAAGATTGAGCTGATGGACTCCAGCCTGGGTGACAGAGCGAGACTCCATCTCAAAAAGAAAAAAAAAGAGATAGAGGAATTGTTTCTTTTGCTTAAGGAATCAGGCATCTTGGTCCAACTAGCAGAGGTTAAGGTTCTTGATGAAAGACCCATCTATTTGAGTCTCACTGCTGGCCCAATCAGACACAAGGCTGGGTACATTTGGATCTTGGAGGATTTCACTCAAGCCCACTCAAAGGGGAGGAGATTGGAAGTAACAGTCATTGCATACCACACACATTCATTCACTCTTTTAAAGGCTGTCAGGCCAGGTAGGTATTAATATCTTGAGATCATGAACTAGTAAACGGTTTATGAGCTTTTTAAAAGCTACCTTTCATCAAGAACTTTAACCTCTGTGAAGTGCTTTACATCCATTTTCTTATTCAATTATCAAATGAAATATAAGTATTTTTATACATGAAGGACTAGAGTTAGAGAAGTGCAGTTAAGGCTGCACAGCTCATGGAGACAAATGAATCTGCATTTGAGATCCTAGACCCTTCCCCACCCTCTTTTTGAGACAGGATCTCACTCTGTCATCCAGGCTGGGGTGCAGTGGCGTGATCACAGCTCCCTGGAGCCTTGACCTCAGGGCTCAAGCAGTCCTCCCACCTCGGCCTTCCTGGGACTGTAGGAGCATGCCACCATGTCTAACTGATTTTAAATTTTTTTTTTTTTGTAGAGATAGTGTCTTGCTATGTTCCCCAGGCTGGTCTTGAATTCCTGGGCTTAAGCAACCCTCCTGCCTCTGCCTCCGAAAGTTCTGGGATTACAAGCATGAGTCACTGCACCTGGCCCTTAGATCTCTTTTAAAAATAATCTCTAACTCCAGTTTCCCAGCCCTCTCCAATATTAAGCAAACATTAAAAAAGAAAAACAACTTAGTTAAATTGAACGCAAGGAATCTGCAACTTAGCAGGCAGCATTTATCTGCATGCAGATTTCCCCTGATCAGCTCCAGCTATCATGGGAGAGATTCTAACCCTTGTTGGAGGACGCGCGTTCAAAGTTGTGTTACTAAAAGTTACTTTATGTAATGAACCCTTAGATCAATTCTTATTGAAATGAGCTGGAATTAGATTTTTGCTCTTTCCATATGTAATGCTTTCAATTCAATGATGAATTACTGGAGTCAGCAGCTATCTGACATTTCAATGCCGTGCACAGCATGCTACGCCTTTCTTGTTTGCTAGCCCTTTGCGGAGGGAAAGCAGACCTATTGGAGTGCATTTTTTAATTTAGTGGGGCTGTTTGATAGAGGCTTTTTTCTTTATTGAGGGGGAATTTGCCATTTTAACATTTAAATTCACTTATTTTCACAATCTTTCTTGGGTCCTCATGTGAATATTAATGATTATATGTACATGCAAATACATTATTTGTGTGACTTTGGGCAAGCCATGTCACCTCTCTGTGTATTTTCTGTTTTCTCATCTTTGAAAGGAGAGGGCTGGATCAGGTCTCTGTTTGCCAAAATTCTGTAGATCTGTGTTAAGAAAAAAAAATAAGAGGAATATTAGATTCAACAAAGTCAAGGCTTCTGCCTTTTCAATTCAAATTGTTTCTCTCTTTTAATTTTTTCTTTTTAGAGACGGGGTCTTGGTGTGTCACTCAGGCTGGAGTGCAGTGGTGTGATCATAGCTCACTGCAGCCTCGATCTCCTGGGCTCAAGCAATCCTCCCGTCTCAGCCTTCCAAGTAGCTGGGACGACAAGCATGCCACCACACCCAGCTACAAATTGTTTCTTTATTCTTTTCAGTGTTCCTGTCCCCAGCCTGTAAAGTAGGAACTTAATCTAACACTTCTGCCTTCTCAAGGGATTATGGAAAAGAAGCTTCAGCTCTGACCTCTTTATTCCTCATGCAAAGAAGAATGACTCATATCTCTAGAAAGATGGGGAGAAGTTATCATATCTTGGCCATTTTTACCAGGGCTGGGGACACTGCATCCAACAGCTGACCTGGCCACCCACAGTCATTTCTCTCCACACTTGTTAGGGTGTGAGGCCAGCTGAGATCCTCCATAGAGAAGTCTGAGGAAGCATCTGCAGTATGTATTGTAAAGTTATTTGACTAGACGCAAATATTCTTACAATCGTACCTTCATGGAGAAGCAAATGCTTTATTATTTTGCAATGACTCTCTCTCCCTAATATATATTCTTTACTAAAAAGCTATTTTATTTGGTATTAATATGGCCATTCACCTTTATTTTGTTAGTATTTGCCTGATGTATTAGGTTGGTGAAAATGCAATTATGTTTGCACCAACCTAATATCTTTGTCTATTCCTTTACTTGTTATATTAAAACCTTCCTATATTTTTACGTTTTAGCTTTTTTTTTTTTTTTTTAACAGGAGATAGCTGGATTCCCTGCTCCCATCCCATCTAATTTGATAATCTCTTTTAACTGAGGCGGTTATTTCAATTACATTTATTGTGATTATTGATCTATTTGGATTATTTCTCCTGTTTTAACTTTTTTGAGGTTTCATTGGTACAGCATTAGATATATATAAAATTTATCTTTTCTGATCTATAAAAATTAAGTTTTTTTCTTATTACTTTTTTTTTCTTTCCTGAGATGGAAGTTATAACCTCTGCTTTTACTCTTTAAATTATTATCTTTGAAATTTTACTAGGCACATGAGACTTTTAATGTCAGCATCTTTTACTTTTAATGTCAGTTTAACTTTTAATGTCAGTATCTTTTTTTAAAATTTTTTTTTTTATTTTAGAGGTTGTCCCTCAGGCTGGAGTGACATGGCATGATCATAGTTCACTGCAGCCTCAAACTTCAGGGCTCTAGGCATCCTCCTACCTCGGCCTGAGTATTTTGGATTACAGGCATGCACCTCCACAACCAGATAATTTATTTTTTATTTTTATTTTCTAGAGACAGGGCCTCACTGTGTTTCCCAGGCTGTAATGTTGGTATCTTGACTGTCATCGCCCTCCCACCCTGCCTGATAATATGAGATCTTGGACTACTTTAACCCTAGCCATTTCTCTCCTAATTGACTCATTCTTGTTGCTGAGGACTTTAGTTCTTTCTATTAAGCCTACTTGTTAGACAGTTATATTTTATGAATACAGTGGTTCTTTAGACTGACCTACATGTTTTATCCTTTTTCCCCTTGGCTAATCTTCTTGAATCTCAGACCTTCTTATTTGGGTTCATTTTCATTCTCTGTCAACTACATCCTTTAGAAATTATTTTAGTTGGCCTATTGGTTAAAGCTTTGTTTTTGTAAGTCTGAAAAGTCCTTATTTTGCTCTTATTCTTGAGATACAGTTTTGTTAGTTCTGCTATTCTAGCTTGACAGTTCTCTTTTTCTCAACGCGATGAAGAGAGAATTTTGATGACTCCTATTGCTACCGTTAAAAAAAGTCTAGTTGTTGCTGATCTCACTGTTACATCTGTGCTGAGGGTTGTTGCTGGTTTCTTCCATCTGCTGCTGGTTTTAAGACTTCTTATTTGTCTTTGATGTTCTGTAGCTTTACTACAGTGTATCTAGGAATAGAATTCTTTTTACTTAGTCAGTTTGGTGTAAATGGTACCCTTGTATCTGTAGATTCATGTCTTTACTAGTTCTGGAAAACTCTCAGTTTTTGCCTTTTCAAATAACCTCATTTTTATTCTCTCTCTTTTATTTTCTGGGATTCAAATTAGAGTATATATTAGAATATCATATTCTGCCCTTTACAGCTCTGAATGTCTTATTTTCTTATTCTTGCCTTTGTGTTGCTCTCTATCTTCCAGTTTATGAATTTCCCTTTTTAGCTGTATATAATCTGCTTTTTTTTCAAAGAAAAACCACACTTACTGAGTTCTAATTTCAATAATTATAGTTCTGTTCTATAGATTTTGTTTGGTTTCAAGTGTATCTGATCATTTTTTGTTGCTTGCTCATTTGTGAGTTTATATTGGGCCAATCTTAATCTGTGAGAATACTGAGGACATAGATTAAGAATGCTTTCCTTCAGAGAGGATTTTGCATTTTTGCCTTGCGAGAGCCAAAGGCACCGTCTGTTTTTAGCTACCTGGATTAATAGTGGAGGGTCAGGTCCAATCCCCACATCTTGCTCTTATCCCGAGACTTGTACTTGATTGCCACACTGATGTTACCTTATGCGTGTTTGTCTGATCTGCTTAAGCTTCAACTTAATTTTTTGGCCCCTTGGAGATTTCCCTTGCTTCTTGTGATCCCACTAATAACATTTTATTTTCTTTAGGATTTAGTCGTCTTGTGTGGAGAAGTCCTTTAGAACATCTGATCCATATATTGTTAAAGCAGAAGTCAATGTCTGGATTCCAGACTCCCTAGTAATGTAACACAAAATCTTCCTTTACTGTAGGTCACCCCAAATATGCCAGAAACTCTGCATTTGGGGATAATAAAGCATTTTATTCCTCCTCTGGCTTACGGGTGGTTTAGAACCCAGAGGGGTAGAGGGGTGAGGCCGGTTGCTACCTCCAGACCACCACACTAACATTCACCATGAGCCCCCAAGAGAAGAATGTGGAACTCATATTTGCCATACTTTTTTGCCCACAGAGCAGTGTACAGAGGGCCCCTCAGGGCTGGTGTTCAACAATACACCTGTTTAGATTAAAAGGGGTGGGTGAAACAATTTCTAATGACCCTTCTGGAAATTTTTGGGCCCTTATTTCATATTAATATGCAACTCTTCTATTGTATTATTTGATGGTCAGGTACATACAGACAAGATGCCCCCTTCTCCTTGGTAGATTGTCTCATTTTAACATATGAGAACAATGTGGAGATGAACTGTAGGAGGTGAACACTATGTTCATATTTCCAGGGTATCTTCTCCCCCTCTTCAAATTCCTGCTGGCTTTTATGAGGCGGTAACTTACAGTTAAATACACAAATACAGGCTGGGTGCAGTGGCTCATGCCTGTAATCCCAGCACTTTGGGAGGCCGAGGCAGGTGGATCACCTGAGGTCAGGTATTCAAGGCTAGCCTGGCCAACATGGTGAAGCCCCATCTCTACTAAAAATACAAAAAATTAGCCAGGCGTGGTGGTGCATGCCTGCAATCCCAGCTACTTGGGAGGCTGAGGCAGGAGAATCGCTTGAACCTGGGAAGTGGAGGTTGCAGTGAGTTGAGATCGTGCCCTTTGTTCCAGCCTGTGTGACACAGTGAGACTCTGTCTCAAAACAAAACGAAACACAAAATTCCACACAAATACAGTTAAATCACAAGGGTGAATGTGTGAGGGAGGGAAATAATATGGCAAGTCTCTGTATGACCATACAAATGGGCATGTAGGAGGGGAGAGGGAGGGTATAGGAAAAGCTAAGAACTAGGAGTACCTTCTGCTGTGTTCATGGATCATTCACAGGTGTACTCTGCTGGGGTGCATCTGGAAATCCTGCTTTTAAGCTGCTTGCAAACCTCGTCAGGAGTTTGGGTGTGTGGATGGGGCTGTCTTTTCCTGAGCTTTACTGAGTGCCTGGAAGTGTTCTATATGTAGTGGAGGCAGACATAGTCCCTTCTCTCTTGGAAGTGATATTCTAGTGGAGAAAGACAATTTCAAGGAAACAAATGGATAAATAAAGGGAATTTCTGATTGGTTTAGATTCTATGACACAGATGAGGAATAGAGAGTGATGAAGAGGTGGTTAGGTTGAATGGTGAGGAGAGGCATCTCTGAGAAGGGTATTTGAGCTGGAATTTGAAGGAGGAGAATGAGTTTGCTCTGTACAGAGCTGGGGAAAGGCTGTACCTGGCAGAAATAACAGCCTGAGTGAAGTCTTTGATGGATGAAGGAGTATAGCACAATCAAAGTGGCAGAAAGGAGACTTGTGTGTCTGGCACAGTATTAGCTATCTATTGCCACATTCACTCCATCCATCCATCCACCCATCCATGCATCCATTTCTCCACTCATGCATTCACCTACCCACTTACACATTCACTCATTTAATTCAGCCATTCTCTCTTTCCCTCTCTGCCTTATCATTTATTCTTTCAACAATTCAATTTCAACAATTGCCACAATCTTGGCTGCATAAAAAAACCCATACTTATTATCTCACAGTTTCTGTGGGTCAGGAGTCTGAGCACAGCTTAGCTGGGTCCTCTGCTCTGGGTATCACATAGCTACAATCAAGGTGTTGGTCAGATGGTATTTTCATCTCAAGGCTCCAGTGGGGAAGGATCTGCTTCCAACCTCATTTAGAGTGTTGGGAGAATCCATTTCCTTATGGATGCGTGATTGAGCATCATGGCTTTTTGCTAGCTGTTTGTTTGATGAGGCAGCTCTCTGGTCCTAGAGTCTGAAGTTTCTGGAGTCCTGTTTCATCCCTTTGCCGTATTGGGTTCCTCGACATGACTTTCTATTTTGTCAAGCCAGCAAGGAGGCTCTCTCAGCTCTTGGGAGCCCAGTCCATCTTTTAAGAGTTTTTACTTGAATAAGTCAGGATGATCTCCCTTTAAATTGATTCAAAATCAGCTGACTTGGGACCTGAATTAGAGCTGCAAAAATCTCTGCACTGTTGCTACAACCTACAGGCAAGTCTAACATTTTAACTGCCCTTTCTTCTTATCAACAAAACCCTGGTTTTGTTCAGGAGGCAAAGTACTCAGCTAAGAAGACTGGCTGCCTTGAAACTGTCATTGGTAATATAACAAAGTTCTGGCCAATAACCTGTAAGTTGCAGTCTAAAGAAAAGTTATCACTTCGGTGATAAAAAGGGATAGACCCAACTGGCAATGCCTTTTTTTCCTTCGCTCCCTTCCCTACTTTTGCCCTGGAACTTGGAAGCAAAGCCCTGAGCTGGTGCAGCCATCTTGTGACCACGAGGGTCTCTATTTTCTGATCATGGCAGAGCAGGAGGATAGAAGGAACATGCATCACCCATGGCATTTTGGAGCTTCTCTGGACCATCTCTAAACTTCTTGCCATGTGAAAAAAGTATCCCCTTGTTTGGTTGCACAAATATACTTAGGTTTTTGTTATATGCAAAAGTTAGATCAAGGAAGTCCTTGTTGAGCATGTTTGGAGTGCTTGCTTTATTCTAAGTTAAATGGGTAGATGTTGAATACTTTTAATCCAATAGGTTCCTGGATTGATTTATGCTTTTAAAAAATCTCTTGTACTTAGCAAAGAAAGAACTGTGAGGTGAGGTGTGTGTACACTGTTGGAAGTGGAGGCTCAGAGGAGGTTATTAAGTCTCCCAAGGTAACACATCTAGAGAGGGACAGAAATGGAATCCAAAATGCACAATTGTTTGACTCAACAGCCCTGGCTTCGGTTGTTGTGTCTGATTTTAGTCAAGATCTTTGTCTACCTATTGCTGTTGGAAGAGCCCTGAAAGTATTGTTTCACTCAATTTATCTCTGGCATCCAGTTATCTGAAAAAAACTAATGATTTTCACAATCATAAAAGGTAAATTAATTCTGGGTCTGGAAATTTTTTCATATCAATCTGGGCAAAGCTAATTAAAGCTAAGAAAAAGATGTGTGTGTGCGCGCCGCATGTGTGTGTGCATGCACATGTGTGTGTATGTGTGTAGGGAAGAACTTTACTTTCTGTTGTTGCTTTTAAATCCCTATTGAGTAATGCTCCCTTGATCCTAAATACTAATGCTTAGAAATAAAAATAATTCCAGCATCATAATCAGATCTCTAATCAGCCCCGGCTGAATGCAAATGACCTTGGAACAGGGTACCTTTCTTAGACATGGTGTTGCATTTTATCCAGGGGTCTCCAAGGGAGTCATGCATTGTGTGATGTGTTAAGGCAGTGCAGTGGCAAAGTGTAATAGATTATGAAGAAGGAGATCTGGGCTCCAGCTCCTGGCCCTCCACTGATTGACTAGCGAAGTCTTTTTCCTTATCCCTTTCTGGTCCGCAGTCTCCCCATCTTCAAAGAGGTGCTCTCAACCCGGGGCAAAGGTTTTTGTTTTGTGTTCCCCAGAGTCTCGGAGTTCTAGGCATTACTCCCGAGAGAAGGGCTGCCTCTTTTGATGATTTGAGTCTGGAATAGGAAGATGAGTAGAAGACAAGATAGGAGCTTCTAAGGTAGACATCTGCAACTGTGTCTATGAGAGAGCTCACCTTCCATCATGGCTCCACTGTTGTACTCCACTTGGGGGCACCAAGCTCTGTAAATCACCAAATAAAAACATCTACTATAATTAGATCCATCATGGGTGAGCAGGTGGCCTCCTGTCTGTCCTCCTGGAGGGCTGGACGCTGATCATCTGCTTGTTTCCTATGAAGGAATTTCCTTTTGCCTTCTTGGCTTCTTGGGCAAAGCTGACTTGATGAGTCAAGGAGAGCTGGGGCAGCCTCTAGAGAAGAGGAATGAAGGAAGGATGGAGAGATACAATGAGAAGAAGAAACACTCTTGGAACTATTATACCTAGAGTAAAGAATCCTGAGGTGTGGGACACCTCTCTGTAGGACAGCTCTTTCAACCAGCTATTGAAAGGTCTGAGAATATCATTCACTTCATTCATAACTTCAATACAGTCGCTTCCACCCAACCCAATTTAATCCAATCTATCCATCTATCCACCCACCTACTCATCCATCCATCCATCCATCCACTCAACTATCCATCCATCCACCCACTTGCTCGACTATTCATCTATCCACCCACCCACTCAGCTATCAATCCATCCATCCACCTATTATACATCATCCATCCATCCATCCATCCATGCATTTCTCCATTCATGCATTCACCTACCCATTTACCCATTCACTATTTAATTCAACCATTCTCTCTTTCTCTCTCATATCATTTGTTCTTTCAACCATTCCATAAACACTTATTGAGCACCTACTATGTATCTGGAAATGTAGATGAGAATGAACTCTTCAGGGAGCTCGTAGTCCCAATGCTGTAAGTAGACGTGCAAGCAAGTCTGAGAAGTGATTGTAATACAGGCAGGAGCAAAGTGCATTAGAGTTTGGAAGAGGGAGAGAGTTTAGGAAGGCGGATCAAAGAGGGCTTTGAGAAGGCAACAAAAATGAACTGACTCCTGAAGAAGGAGTTTAGATTTATCAGCTGGACAAGTGGGACAAGGCATTATTTTTTGGAGGCATTTCCAGTTTTGGGAGCTGAAGTCATGCTCATCCTTAATAGATAATGTTAGCTTTACTCTCCTTTCTCCCTCCTTCCAAGACTCAAAAAAAAAAAGTCTAGATTATTCATCTCAAATTTCTAGGTTGATGAAATTCAGGTTTAATTCAACAACTGATTTTTCTTGTTCAAAACATTGGATGGGAAGAAAATTCAAATAAAAATCACAGAAGCTCATAGCAGGAAGTTACCTTAACCCAACCTGTCTCTGTAGCATCTCCTTTAAGTTAGAACTCAACATACCATCCACCAGCTATTCATTTTGTTGAGAGGCGAGGGTATGTGTGTATGTGTGTGTGTGTGTGTGTGTGTGTGTGTAGGCACACATGTTTCTGAGCTGATTTTGTTTTATACAATCAGACTGTTTCTTTTGATTTGGAACTATCTTGCCAAAAGTGTCTCTTATGTGCGAGCATTGTCACATTGTCACGGAGCTTGACACTTATGTACTCAACATTCATCAAATATTCCATTCATCAAATATTCATTAAACTGCTTAAATCTCCCAGGCCCAGCACTAGATGATGATGGTAATACACTGAGGAACAAGACAGGGTTCTTCCTCTTAGACAGCCCATAGTCTGGTGCAAGGGCCAGCAAAATTTTTCTGTAAAGGAGTGGATAGAAAATATTTTAGGCTTTGTGGACATATGGTCTCTGTTGCAGTTGTTTAATTCTACTCTTGTAGTGCAAAAGCAGCTGTAGCTAATATGTAAAAAAAGGGACATGGCTGTGTTCTAATAAAACTTTATTTACCAAAACAGATTTTACTCCACTCCCAGCTGTAGTTTCTGACCCCTTGTCTAATGGGGGGCGAGCATGCAAGTAACTAACAATGATAAAATAGCCTATCATGGAAGCTCAGAGTTGAGCCTCAGGGCAGGCTTGGACAATGGAAAACACTGCCTGGAGGAGGTGATGTGTGATCTTAGACCTGAAAGGTGAGTGGAGTTGGCAGGGTGAGGAGGCTGGGGTGGGGAGGACCCTCTGGGCACAGTACACAGTGTGCAAAGAAGTCTGAAGGCAAAAGGAGATACGACGGGTCTAGGGAATGCAATGGACTGGGCTGGCAAGGCGAACGGGGCAAGACAGGAAAGGATCTTATAAAACAAGGACATGGCACGCCACTGACAGGTTTGCAGCATCTTCTTCTATTTTGTCTTGTTTAAAAGATTCAACAGTGCCATCGCAGCAGGCCTCCAAGGTGGCATCTTGCCACAGGGTCTCAGTGGCACTCACAGTATGGACGTGCAGCTCTGGAATAGGTGATTTGGTCTTCCCTCCTCACCCCCACCTATGAGGTTCCCCCAGGCAGCCTGTGGCCTGGTCTGGGAGGCAGGTCACTCAGGATAGCTGCAGAATGGGACACAGCTTAGGAGGAAACAGAGGCAAAACAAAAATAGGCACAGATATGGAGCTGGGATAAAACATGATGCTTACTTAGGCCAAAGCTACATCCCTTATTTATTTATTTTTTTTGAGGAGTTTCACTCCTATCGCCCAGGCTGGAGTGCAGTGGCACAATCTCGGCTCACTGCAACCTCCACCTCTTGGGTTCAAGTGATTCTCCTGCCTCAGCCTCTCCAGTAGCTGGGATTACAGGTGCCTGCCATCACGCCTGGCTAATTTTTGTATTTTTAGTAGAGACGGGGTTTTACCATGTTGGCCAGGATGGTCTTGAACTCCTGACCTCAAGTGATCCTCCTGCCTTGGTCTCCCAAAGTGCTGGGATTACAGGTGTGAGCCACCACACCCAGTCCAAAGCTACATACTTGCAGGCATTGTGGAGAGGATCAAATGCTATAATATGTACTAATTTCAGCCTAGTCAATGCTTAAGAATAATAAAAGCTAAGACATTTTCATTTTCATGCTCCTCATCTCCCCTCCTCTTCCCCCTCTTCCTCTCTCATCTCTCCCCTCTGTTACACTGGCCTTATAAACCAGAATTACTAAGTGTTTTTTGTTGTTGGTATCCAGTGAGCAGTGGCCAGGGATGTAGCTAAACATACCGTAATACACAGGACAGCAGCACAACACAGAATTATGCAGCCCCAGATGTCAATAGTGCTGAGGTCGAGAAACCTGCTCTTGTACCATCTTCCCACCGTCTACGGCTCACCATCCTGACTCAATCATTAATCTATGAACACGCCTCCACATCTGCACATTTTTGCTTCCCTTTGTCTTGATCACTTTGTCTCTCTCTGCTCCGACACCCATTTCATGGGCCTCTACTTCCAGGAAAAGCTATAGGGCTCCCCTAGGTTGGAATTAATTGCTTCCTTCTTGTGGAGCTCATGGTACTTCATTCATACCTGTCACGACCCTTACAACATGACAATGTTGTAAATATTAGTATTATAGTGTATACGTTAGGCCTCTTCCCCCATTCATTTCTGAGCTTCTTTAGTAAAGGAATTGGGTCTTGTTCATCTCATACCCCTTTGCTCAAGATAATGTGTCTGCTGAATGGATGAATAAAATATTCAACATTATAAATGTGCAAAATATTCCCTCTTTTGAGATAAACACTCTGGGCTGGCATGCAAACCCACGTATTTTTCCACTTGTTCCTCATCTCCCCCTTCTTGCAGGCAAATTTTATGCAGGCAACCTTCAAACTTTTCTGAAACTCAGAAATGATTTGTGTTCGTGATTCAATTTTAATTTCATATCTTCAGCATTTTTACATTCAGTAACATTTTCCATTTTGCAGTAAATCTACCGATGCAGCTTGAACACATTTCCCCCTCCTCCTTCCCATGATCCATTTACCACCACCAATCAAGGGCTTTCTTTTATGAGAATGGAGGCGAATGCTTCCCATGTGTGTCTGCCAACGTCTCATTCGCATTCGAACCGTGATTATCTCTTACTGGAGCTTCATTGTCCTACCTGTGGGAGCAATTGAGGTCCTTTGAACCCAGAAATCTGAGTTAGTCTTCATCATTGCTGTATCTCTAGTGCCTTGCATGGCCCCTGGCTCATAATAGGTGCTTAGTGAATACTTGTTGAATGAATGCTAAACGCATGAGCTGTGCTAAAGCTGCTTTGGTTTGCAAGACCAAGATGATTTGAGAATTGGAGAAGTAGTGGAGAGAACACAGACCTTCAATCATATTAACGTGAGGTCTAGTCCCAACGTACTGCTTATTATATATGTGTCCTTGGGCATGTAAACCTCAGTTTCCCCCTTTTTCCGATGGTCCTAATTCTTTTTTTTTTTTTTTTTTTTTTTGAGACAGAGTCTTGCTCTGTCGCCCAGGCTGGAGTGCAGTGGCGCGATCTCGGCTCACTGCAAGCTCCTCCTCCCGGGTTCATGCCATTCTCCTGACTCAGCCTCCGGAGTAGCTGGGACTACAGGTGCCCGCCACCATGCCTGGCTAATTTTTTGTATTTTTAGTAGAGACAGGGTTTCACCGTATTAGCCAGGATGGTCTCAATCTCCTGACCTCGTGATCTGCCCGCCTCAGCCTCCCAAAATGCTGGGATTACAGGCGTGAGCCACTGCACCCAGCCCCGATCTAATTCTTACCTATCTCTTAGGGTTGTTGTAGCAAGTGAAATGATCAGCACATAGTATGCTATCCAGTAAGTACCATTTATTGACAATAATAGGACGTGCAGCTGGGGTGGATCATTCCGGGGAATTGATCAGATATTGGGAGCCATTCAGGTAAGTACAATCACTGCTGCAGTTAGGGACTTTCGTAGATTCTCCTGTAAAGCACTGTTCTTGGTTTCTCAGGATTCCCTCCTCATTTGGGTTCCAGTCATGTGGGCCTGAAATTCAATGCGCAGAGGGAAGCTCAAACCAATTCATGATGTGTATCTCCTCCGGTATGTGGGCACAGGAGCCATGGATGTCGGAGGCAGAGAGTTTAGAGAAACCCTGACTCATCACACTCCAAGACTCATCACACTCCACGTGCACAGGAGCCTCAGGCTCAGACAGGTGAACTGACTTGCCCCAGGTCATCCAGTGAGTCAGGGATGCCTCAACTTCACCTGAGATCTCCCGATTTTTAAGCCCTTGCTCCATTTCCTGTGCTGAGAGGCTAGTGGTTTGTATTTTGTGCTTTAGTGGCCAAAGCGCAAATGCTGTTAGAGTTGAGCCTATGGAGACCCACACAGCACCCGTTTCCGCAGCATTGAATTAAGTCCCTGATTCAGCTCTTTGAGGCCTGACAGCCCCTCATGAGAATGGGGCATGCAGGAGAAGCATTTCCAGAAGGGCTTTCTCAGAGCAATGCCTTAAAAAAGCAGCTCTGGCCCTGGCTCCGATGTCCTTGTGCTGCATGGTTAGCTTCTCAAACAGGAGTCTTTGATGGCAGAGTTGCTTCCCTGCAGGAAAATATCAGCTCCTACAATCAACCCAGCCTCAGGGCACTTGGCTTCTCTCTGCCATGTCCTCAATCCTTATCCAGGGAGGGAGGTGTTCTTTATGCTCAGAGTCTGTTCTGAGATTTTGGCTTACTGAGAGGCTTGGCACTTAAGAGAGAGTCTTGGAAGCCAGGCTCTCCCAGTTCAAAGTCTGGCTCCACCATATTTAGTGGGGTGAGCCCTGGTGGGTCATTCAGTCTCTCTGTATCTCAGTTTCCTCATTTGTAAAATGGGACACTCCTCCTAAGGTTGCTGTGAGAATTAAGTCAAAGACAAATGGTACTTAGAAGAATCTTTGGCACATAGTAAGTGCTCAATAAACACCATCTATTGTTATTAAACATAGGTGCTCAATTCCACCTTGATTCATGTTCCCAGCTCTGCTCCTCATTGACTGTGTGACTCTGGGTGAGTTACTTGACTGCTCTGAGCCACGATATTTAATCAGACAAATAAATATAACACTCATACTGAGAGCTTTTGGTTGCCACATATTCATCTTTAGGACAAACTGGGCTTTGGGGGCATTTACCTGGATACCCATATACCGCTTCTTACATAGGAGTTTGAGTTTTTGTGTATCGGGGGCTGCAAGGCCATCTCAAGCTCGTGTAATGATGACCCCCTGGCAGAAATTCCTCTCCAGGAGGTCTCTGTCTTTCCCTGTGCAGCAGGGTTTGTGCCAAGGATTTTAATATTTTATTGCATTTTTGTGATTACTATAGAAAACCAAGCAAAAATAAGAAGTGCTGATCTTTCTGGTAAAGAAACATGAGTCTCATAAACTAAATACAACCAAGCCAAAGAAAGAAAGAAACAAGAAGATTAAATCATAAAAGCCACCTAACACAGCAGATCTTTAACTTTTAGCTGGAAGATCTTTGGGTTTAGCTTATTGCCCATTGCTCAGTTGTGAAAGAGAAGAATAAAATTAAAAGACATGTATTAAAATAAAAATACATGGTTGAAGATTGCCTCAGAAAAATAAGGTTAAATTGAAGATTGTAAACAGATGTTATATTTTCCTCCCCCAACATTGGAATTGATTATTTGAGTTCTGTACACATTTTTTAGTTGTGCATTATATATGTAGGGAGGGCCGGTGATCGCTCTGTTTGTTAAGGGCACAGCACAGTGCATGGTACATAGAGGTGCCTCATAGGTGATGGCGATCAGAATTCTTCTTCTTCTTTTTTTTTTTGAGATGGAGTCTCACTTGTTGCCCAGCCTGGAGTGCAGTGGTGTGATCTTGGCTCACTGCAACCTATGCTTCCTGGGTTCAAGCAATTCTCCCGCCTCAGCCTCCTGTGTAGCTGGGATTACAGGCATGCACCAGCATGCCTGGCTAATTTTTGTACTTTTAGTAGACAGAGACGGGGTTTCACCATCTTGGTCAGGCTCCTTTGCAAGTGAAGTGTGATGAGTCAGGTTTTCTCTAAACTCTCTGCCTCCAACAGTCAAACTCCTGACCTTGTGATCTACCTGCCTCGTCCTACAATTATTATCCTTAAGGTTGCTTGAGAAGATTTTGAGTTGATTGAGTATAGACTGAAAGCATTAGAACATCAGCCATCATCTTAGTAATTCATAAATTAACTCTGGCATCCCTGATGGGCGTTCCCTCAGCCTCTGCTTGCATACCCCCAGTCTTGTGGAGTCCCTTGCCTGTTCCTGCAGCCCATTCTTTTTTTAGGTGTAGTTGAGTGCACTCACTATGTGTCAGCATATTTCCCTGGGAGTCTCTACCCACTAGTGGTCTTCAAGCCCTATGTGGACCCACAGAATTAGTAAAGTCCCTTTTGCACATGGAAGGGTACCTAGGTGGGCTACGTATCCTTTAATAACTCATTCATTCACAAACATTTCCTGAGCACCTACTGTGTGCTGGCCTCTGAGCTGGACTTTAGAGGAATTCCAGGGCCCATGAGAGAGATAATTACAATGTGGATTTATAATTACAGGAGAATTTTAAGCTGAGAAAATAAGGAGGGGAGTACTGTGGAAGCCCCAAAGAGACATCTAGCCCTGTGCAGTGTGGTCATGGAAGGCTTCCCGGCATAGGTGACACTAGAGCTGAGTTTCAGAGGGGGATGTGTGTGTGGTAGAAATGGAGAAGGGGAAGGCATTTTAGGTAGAATGAAGAGTATGTATGAACAGACACGGAGTTCAAAAGACTGGCAGGTCTGAGTAGAGATGCAGGTCTAAGGTGTGTCTGCATGTATGTGTGTGTGTGTCTTTATGTATGTGTGTCTGTTGATGGGGGGATTGGAGTGCGTGATGTACCTGAGGATAAAGACAGGAAGGTTGGAGGGCTCAGGAGAGCTTTTATGCCAAGGTAGAGTTTGGCCTCTATTCTGAGGATGAGGAGTTCCTCCAGCAGCCCTTTTGGTCACTCTAACCCTGAGATAGGGTCTCCTTCCTCTGGGCTAAATCCTTTCTATGTGGGTTCAGTGCAGACTGCTGGTCTTCTCTTGGCTTTGTAAAGTGAGAGCCAGTTCTAGGGTTCCCAGTGCTCTGGCAGTTTCCCAGAAGCAGCTGTGTATCCTTTCCTCCTTCCCCCCTTTCATGATCCAGTGGTAAGAAGTTAGCTTTGGAGTCAAACAGACCAGTGTTAAGTCTCAGCTTTGTGGCTGACAATCTCTGAGCCTTGGTCAGCCTCCTTAATCCTTATCAACCCAGGTTCCTTGCTTGAAAAATGAGGATAATAATAAATGTAGGCCGGGTGCAGTGGCTCACACCTGTAATCCCAGCACTTTGGGAGGCTGAGACAGGTGGATCACGAGGTCAGGAGTTCAAGTCCAGCCTGGCCAAGATGCTGAAACCCCGTCTCTACTCAAAACACCAAAATTAGCCAGGCGTGGTGGCACATGCCTGCAATCCCAGCTACCTGGGAGACTGAGGCAGGAGAATCACTTGAACCCAGGCAGCAAAGGTTTCAGTGAGCTGAGATCGTGCCACTGCACTCTAGCCTGGGTGACAGAGCAAGATTCCCATCTCAAAAAAAAAAAAAAAAAAAAGCAAACCCTTACCGGCAGTTGCTGTGTGCCAGACACTATTCTAAGCACTTTGTAAACATGAATTCATCAAAGCTTTGCAATTCTTTGAGGTAAGAACTATTAGTATCCCCATTAAACAGATGAGAAAACAGAGGCACAGAGAAGCCCAAAGGCTTCCAGTTGGTAAGGAGCAGGACCAGGGAGCCAGTAGAACCTCTCTCCTAGAGTTAACATGAAGATCAAAAGAGCCAAAACATACTGAGTCCTCAATGCACGGCCCGGCACATAGTAGATACTCAGTAGACAGCAACTCTCAGAGTGATAAATGCTCTGAGAAATGCATGGAGCAACATTATCAAGGAGAGAGCATTCCCCAGAGTTAAGCAAACTTCCTTTATCCAAGGGAGGCCATGGAAGCAATGCCTGATCAAACTGACTCATTAACTGCACACAATAGAAAATGACAGATCAAGCCTTTGATGAAAGAGACTGAAACAGCTATTGATTAGAAGGCAGACATGCCTCTTTCTTCCTCAGCTGATTGACTGGCTTCTGAAGGCTCTTCTTTCCATATAATTAAAGAGCTAACTGAACTGTCAAGCATGTTCCTTCATCAGTCACCATCATGCCATGGGAGGAGGGCCATCTGATAAGCCACAGATATCCTTCTGTCCAGTTCTTTGGCTAAAAATCCAGCAAAGCTTTGGGGTTTGCAACCTGTTGCTCTGTCCAGTTTTGAATCTCTGAAGGCACACGTCACCCTCTCTTTTGCCATCAAAGTAAGATATTGGCAGTTTAAAGCAGTGATTGTACAAGAAAAGAGGATAGTTGCAAAATCACTAGATGTGAAACTTGGCTGTAATTGGCTGGAGAAAGAAATGGGGATGATGGAGGGGAGGAAGCTGGTATGAGCTGGGGATTGCAGAGTGGACTTGTGCTTCAGAAGTAGCAGATCTGGGTTTGGATCCAACCCTGGGCACTTCCTAGCTATGGACCTGGGGCAAGGGACCTTAGCTCTCTGGAATCTCAGCCCCTGCATCTATAAAACCTGCATAAGCAATTCACAGGGCACTTGTGAGGATTAGAGGAGATGATATTCAAAAGTGCCTGGCACATGGAAGGTACTCAAGAAAGTCAACCGTTGTGAACTATAACGTGTTCTTCATCTGTCAGAGCACATAGCTGTTCCCTGAGGGCTATTTACCCCTTTGCTATTATCACCTTGTGGGAAGGAAGTAGGAGAATGTATTCCTTGAACTTAGACCCTGGGCTTTCCTTACAACCATTGTTAGGGCAAAAATCCCTGATAAGCAATGGAAGAGCAGGTCTGGTCACAGCCATAGGAGTGAACCTTTCCTAATTACTTCCCAAATTCAAGCTCACCGTTTAGTACAGGCATTGAAGGATGAATCCCCTTTGAAACAGATGCTGGATGGTGGGTGGGAAGAGCGCTTAGCTTGGGGTCAGACTGAATTCACATCCACTGGACCCTACACAAGCTATTCAGTGTTGGGGACTTGCCTTTCTCTTTGAGCCCTGGTTTCAGGCTGAAGATTGGGGATTAACAGCAAGGAGTTTGGATCATGTAGCAATGAGAGGAGTGAGCTTTGGACTCATCCTGGATTCAAATGATTGTCCTATTGCACTAGTTCTCAAGCTGCGATTGGCACCCCATCTCCAGGGGACATTTGGCCATATCTAGAGACATTTTTGGTTGTTATAACTTGTTGCTGGCATATCTAGTGGGTAGAGGCCGGGGATGCTCTTCAGCATCCTATAATGCATAGGACATCCCTTCACAACAGAGAATAATCTGGTCCTTAATGTCAATAGTGATGAAGTCAAGTAACCCTGCTCTATTGCCTACTAGTTTATGAAGTTACTTAATTTGGCCAAGACTCTGTTCCTTCATTCATAGAATGGAAATGATAAACAGTTCCTGGCTTGTGTTGTTGCTTTCAAAACAGAGCTATTGTGACACATACCACAGCATCAGGCACCTGGCAAATCCTCAATAAATATAAACCTGGATTTTCATGGGATTCAAAGTCAATGGCATATGGCCGGGCATGATGGCTCAGGCCTGTAATCTCAGCACTTTGGGAGGCTGAGGTGGGCAGACCACCTGAGGTCAGGAGTTTGAGACTATCCTGGCCAACTGATGAAACCCCATTTCTACTAAAAATACACACACACAAAATTAGCCAGGTGTGGTGGCATGCGTCTGTAATCCCACCTACTTGGGAGGCTGAGGCAGGAGAATCACTTGAGCCCAGGAGGTGGAGGTTGCAGTGAGCTGAGATTGCACCACTGCACTCCAGCCTGGGTGACAGAGTGAGACTCCATTAAAAAAAAAAGTCAGTGACATATAGGCATATATTAACTGCTTCCATATCGTTTAAGTCCACCAGTAATGGCAGGGACATGAGGATGATGGTGACGTGTTTGATTTTCACAGGACCTTGCAGTGCCTCTGAGGTCCTCCCTCAAGCCTGCGCTTCCTGATGGAACCCTGTCCCTCACATGCCTCCACTTCAAGGTGATGGTCAAAGTTATTGTCAACATTTAAAAAGTAACAGACATGTCCCTGGAGATGGAGATTGTGGATCTCAGGTCTGCTGGTGCTGAGAATCAAAGGCAGCTGCCTGCCCCTGGGTTTTCCTCTCTGCTGGTTTTCTGAAAGCTATCTCCACCATGAGCAGCTCTTGTCATTGAGACTACTTCCCTGGAGGTGAGGACTTTGTCCTCCTCTCTTCTATTCTATTTGGGCCCTTAAAATATGAATTTTGCCCTGCGTTCTCTGGAAAGTCCTGGGGAGGGGTTCTTCCCTATCTCTTCACCCTTTACTCTTCCCTGTGGGAGAAAGCGGATTTCCCCCGAGCTGCAGCTTGCCTTCCATGGCCTGTGCTGGCTGTAGGTGTAGGCAGCGCTCCCTACAGTGGGGAACAAGCAGCAATGCGAGAAGCTGGCTATCTCAGGCCTCTGCCCCTTCTCTAGCACTGATCATCTCACAGGCCCCAGAGAAGGGTCAGGGCTCTGAACAGATGCAGCCCCATGGCGAGCAGCTTCGGGTCGGTTTCCCGTCGTCCATGTCTTCTGCTCGCATTAGGCTGAATCAATTGGGTGTGGCAGGGGAGAGGCTCTGATGCATTTTTCAAATCTGTCTGTTCCATAACCAAAGTACAGTCAACTTCATTATTTGCAGGTTCTATATTTGCAAATTTGCCTACTTCCTAAAATTTATTTGTAATCTGACAATACTTGCCACATTTTTTTTTTTTTTTTTTTTTTTGGGACGGAGTGTCACTCTGTTGCCTAGTCTGGAGTGCAGCGGTGCAACCTCTGCCTCCTGGGTTCAAGCGATACTCCTGCCTCAGCCTCCTGAGTAGCTGGGACTACAGGCATGTACCACCATGCCCGGCTAATTTTTTTGTGTGTTTTTAGTAGAGAAGGGGTTTCACCATGTTGGCCATGGCTGTTCTTGAACTCCTGACCTCAGGTAATCAGCCCACCTCGGCCTCCCAAAGTGCTGGGATTACAAGTGCGAGCCACTGCACCTGGCCAATACTTGGCACACTTTCACAGTTGTTCATGGACAGGCACTGAAATGCTGAGAAGCTGAGTCACGTGACGTGCACCTTCCCATCTGAGGCTGAACAAGGCAATGTCCTGCCTCCGTGTATCAGCAAATAAGTGATTTTTTTTATCATTGTGGTCTATTGTGTCACCTTAATTTTTTGTATTGATTATACACTGTAATTATACACTTGTAAAAAAAGTTATTATTTTATCATTGTGGTCTATTGTCACCTTAATTTTTTGCATTTTTGTGTTTTTTGGGGGTGCTTTTTTGCTGTTTGAAAAGGCCAAGTGTAGTGCTGAAGGCTGAGGCAGAAGGACTGCTTGAAGCCAGGAGCTTGAGACCAGCATGGGCAAAAAAGTGAGACCTGATCTCTACAAAAGAAAAAAAAAATTTAGCTGAGTACAGTGGCGTGTGCCTGTAGTGCCAGCTACTTGGGAGGCTGAGGTGGGAGGATAGCTTGGGCCCAGGAGTTTGAGGTGCAGTGAGTTATGATTGTGCCACTGCACCCTAGCCTGGGCAACAGAGCAAGACCACATTTCTTAAAAAGAAAAAATACACACACACACACACGCACATATATATATATATATAGCATCTACCCTTGATAATGTGGTTGGCTTCATCCAATCTGTTGAGGGCCTTAAGAACAAGAACTGAAGTCCCCCTGAGAAGAAAAAATTCTGCCTCCAGACTATAACATGGAAATCCCACCCGAATTTCCAGCCTGCCAGTTTGTCCTTCAGGTTTTGGACTTGCCAGCTTCCACAATCTCATGAGCCAGTCTCCTAAAGTTTCTTTCTGTCTCTTTGTGTTTTTGTTTCTCTCTCTCTTCCACCTGCTGTTGGTTCTGTTTTTTTTTTTTTCTGAAGAATTCTGACTGATGCAGATACCTAGGGCCTCATATACCATGCTTCTTTTATTTATTTATTTTTGAGACAAAGTCTCATTCTGTCACCGAGGCTGGAGTGCAGTGGCATGATCGTGGCTCACTGTAGCCTCAACCTCCCAGGCACAAGCAATCCTCCCACATCAGCCTCCCAGATAGCTGGGACTATAGACGTATGCCACACCTGGCTATTTTTTTCTATTTCTTTTTTGTAGAGACAGGGTCTTACTAGGTTGCCCAGGCTGGTGTTGAACTCGTGGGATCGGGTGATCGGCCCGTCTCAGGCTCCCAAAGTGTTGGGATTACAGGCGTGAGCCACTGTGCTGGGCTCACCATGCTTCTTAACCATTCTGAGGGCAAAGATTCATTGAGAAAATGATGTAGGACTTGGGCCTTCACTGCTAAAAAATGCACATGCATATATAATCTTGTGTGCAAGCTGAGGGATGTGACCCCCAGGTTTAGAACCCTTGAGCCAGTGCTGATGAATCCCTAAACTCTCTCCTCCCTGATTGCTCTCTCGAGCTGCAGTCCTACTTGGCATCTCATTTTGGCTGTTTGACAGGACCTCAAACCCCCAAAACAAAACTCTTCATTTTTCTGCCCTGTTTCTCCTCTCCTGTTCCATTTGCTGGTGAATGATGCCATCACCCACCCAAGAGAGTGATTTTGGGTCATTCTTGCATTTTTCCCTTCCCCTCTCCACCCATATCTAAACAATCACCAAAACCTGTTGAATCCATCCCCACTGCCAGGGGCCAGCTTCAGGCCTGATTGCCTTCCGCCCTTGGATTATAGCGCTGGTCTCCTGATTGGAATCCCTGCTTCCAGCCCTGCTGATGTTCAATCTGTTCCTCATTCAGAAGCCAGAGTTGAAGTTTAAAGTGAACATTAAAAAAACTTTTCTGAATTACGACTCTTTCCTGATTAAAAACATCTTCAGTGTTTCTACCTTGCTCTTGGGTATTGCCAGAGCCAGCATGGCTTACAAGACTTTGGCTCCACTTCTGTGAATCCATTGCTCATTCATTCCAGAAGCATTTCCTGAGCACCTTTATGTGCTGGGCACTGTGTTAAATTCTGGGAATATAGAGGAGAGTGGTCCTTGTCTTCAAAGTACTAGCTGCTCTATCTTTGTATCTTCCAGCCATGCTAAGATAATTCCTCTCCTCTCTCCTCTCCTCTCCTCTCCTCTCCTCTCCTCTCCTCTCCTCTCCTCTCCTCTCCTCTCCTCTCCTCTCCTCTCCTCTCCTCTCCTCTCCTCTCCTCTCCCCTCCCCTCCCCTCCCCTCTCTCTTCTTTCCTCTCCTCTCCTTTTTCTTTTTTCCCTTCCCTTCCTGTCTCTCTCTTCCCTCCCTCCCTTCCTTCTTTCCTTCCTTCCTCCCTTCCTTCCCTTCCCTCCCTCTCTTTGTCTCTTTCTTTCCCTCTTTCCCTCCTTCCTTCCTTTTCCCTTCCTTCCTTCCTTCCTTTCCTCTTTCTTTCTTTCTTTTTTTCTTTCTCTTTCTTTCCTTTTTTTTTTTTTTTTTTGAAAATGGTTTCTTGCTTTGTCACCGAGGCTGGAGTGCAGTGGTGCGATCTCAGCTCACTGCAACCTCTGCCTCCTGGGCTTTAGCAATTCTCCTACCCCAGCCTCCAGAGTAGCTGGGACTACAGGCATGTGACACCGTGCATGGCTAATTTTTGTATTTTTTTGTAGAGATGGGATTTTATCATGTTGCTCAGGCTGGTCTTGAACTCCTGAGCTCACGTGATCCACCTGCCTTGGCCTCCCAAAGTGCTGGAATTACAGGCCTGAGCTATGTACCTTTTAGAAAATTAGTATTTTAAAAATCATTTCTCTGACCATTTTGAATTTCGATTCCTTATGTACTTTGCTTTTGTACTGAACTCTATATGTCTCTGTGAACTGGGTACCAATCACTGTGCCTGGCACACAGTTGGTGCTCAGAGATGGTGGTGGTGTTGAACGGATGAGTGTGAAAATGAACATTCAAAATTTGGTGTTTCAAGGTCCACCTTTAGATATGGGTTCTTTTTTTTTAATTATACTTTAAGTTTTAGGGTACATGTGCACAACGTGCAGGTTAGTTACATATGTATACATGTGCCATGTTGGTGTGCTGTACCCATTAACTCATCATTTAATATTAGGTGTATCTCCAAATGCTATCCCTCCCCCCTCCTCCCACCCCACAGCAGGCCCTGGTCTGTGATGTTCCCCTTCTTGTGTCCATGTGTTCTCATTGTTCAATTCCCACCTATGAGTGAGAACATGCGGTGTTTGGTTTTTTGTCCTTGTGATAGTTTGCTGAGAATGATGGTTTCCAGCTTCATTCATGTCCTTACAAAAGACATGAACTCATCATTTTTTATGGCTGCATAGTATTCCATGGTGTATATGTGCCACATTTTCTTAATACAGTCTATCATTGTTGGACATTTGGGTTGGTTCCAAGTCTTTGCTATTGTGAATAGTGCCGCAATAAACATACGTGTGCATGTGTCTTTATAGCAGCATGATTTATAATCCTTTGGGTATATACCCAGTAATGGGGTTGCTGAGTCAAATGGTATTTGTAGTTCAAGATCCCTAAGGAATCGCCACGCTGACTTCCATAATGGTTGAACTAGTTTACAGTCCCACCAACAGTGTAAAAGTATTCCTATTTCTCCAAATCCTCTCCAGCACCTGTTGTTTCCTGACTTTTTAATGATGGCCATTCTAACTGGTGTGAGATGGTATCTCATTGTGGTTTTGATTTGCATTTCTCTGATGGCCAGTGATGATGAGCATTTTTTCATGTGTCTTTTGGCTGCATAAATGTCTTCTTTTGAGAAGTGTCTGTTCAAGGTATGGATTCTTAAGAGCATTGTCTGGTTTTGACTTTTAGACTGTAGTTTTTTATCCCCTTTTCTCAGGAAGCTTTGAGTCTTGGAATGTTGCCTATAAAGAGAGTTTGGGATCATTAAAATTGATTTACTGAATGGTTTTCATGATCATAACCAGATATATGGTACCCAAGGACCAAAGAAGAAATTAGCCCTTGTTCATACCAGAGCCACTTACACGCAGAAATCTGAAGGAAAAAATGATCATTTTGGATAAAAAATGATGCATAAAAAGTTATAGAATATAAATGCAAAGTAGCCCAGGTTTATGTTATGCTTGGGGAAAGAAAAGGAAAACCCAAGATTAAGATCGTAAATGGATGGAGCATGTGGCTTGGAAAATGTCCTCTCTTCTCCTATTACTGACACCTACTATGTGCCTGGTACCGAACCAGGCACTTACACACAGAATCAACTTTTATCCATACAAATCCTTGCTTGACGGGAATTACCATTTCTATTTTACAACTGAAGACACTGAAATTCAGCATATTTATGCCAGTGGTCCCAAGTTTCTATAGTTAGGAAGTGGCAGAGGCAGGATTTGAACCCGCGTCTCCCTGGTGTCAAAGCCGCTGTTCTGGGTCACAGTTGTAATCTCTCAAAACACGGTGCAAAAAGCCCAAAGGCTGGACTTCACACTTAGTCCGAGCAGTCAGCCTAAGGCTCTTAAAACCCCTTCTTGCCAAGAGCATCACGGGCTCCAAGGTCCAGGGAGGGCTGGGCTTTTTTGTTGGGGGTCAAAGGATCAGTGGGAAGACTCCACCTTAGCGGGATGTGCAGGTGAAGTGCTCCACCTCTGAGGATGAATCCTGGAAGAGAAAACCCACTCCCAGTAAGGGAAAGATTTCCCTCCGTCTGCTTCTTGGGTCAATGAGGGTTACGTGTGTGCCTGCATGCCACAGGGAATATGTTGCATGTGTATGTAAAGCCCATGTACTTCTGTGTAGGAGAGTGTGCCTGTCTCTCTGTGTGTATTTTGTGTGTGTTTGGGTGTTGTATGTTTTGTGATCATTTATGCCTTTGGGATAAAAGGGATAAAGGGAAGAGGAAGGAGGCTGTACCTACTTATAACTCAATATCTTTTTTTCTTTGGAGTTGGAGTTTTGCTCTTGTTGCCCAGGCTGGAGTGCAATGGCATGATCTCGGTTCACTGCAACCTCTGCCGCCTGGGTTCAAGTGATTCTCCTGCCTCAGCCTCCTGAGTAGCTGGGATTACAGGCGTCCACCATGATGCCCAGCTAATTTATTGTATTTTTAGTAGAGATGAGGTTTTACCATGTTGATCAGGCTGGTCTTGAACTCCTGACCTCAGGTGATTCACTTGCCTCGGCCTCCCAAAGTGCTGGGATTACAGGCGTGAGCCACCGCACCCGACCTAATACAATTTCTTTTATTTCTGTTGTACTTGGTTTCTTCATCCTTCTTGTGTTGCTGTAACAGAATACCACAGACTGGGTAATTTATGTGTGTATGTGCGTACACATACAGATGTGACTGCATGCATGTGCTTCCTATGAAGTATAAGTAGGCAGGTCTCTGTGTGTGCACTCACCTATATCCCTGTGTGTTGAGGTGTGTGTGTGTGTGTGTGTGTGTGTGTGTGTGTGTGTGTAGAACCACTTGCAACCATGAGGAAGTCTGTATATAGCCAGCCTGATTTCCTGCCAAGCTGTTTAGCAGGTTTCAGAGAGTATCTATTTACTTCTTATTGAAACTGCTCTGCAATTTCATTTTCCATTTGATCAAATGGGTTTTGTTTATCTTCCATAAATCTCGCTTTGGCAACTCCAACTCTGCTGATTCTCACATCTCTCGTTGTTCTCAACACTGTAGTGTCTCTTATGAGGCCTCATATTCTGCCCCAGCCTTCCTGTGATGCCAGTTACCCACTGGGCTGTGGTCCTGTTTCATTGGCCTCGACACTGGGAAGCCTGGCTTCAGGAGCAATGTCCAGACCTGTCCTCTTAGCTCTCCTGAAATATACAGATGATCTTGGCAATTGGTAAATATGGCATTATCTTAGGCAGCATGATATGTGGCACAGAGAAGGATGGATTTTGAATTAAATGGAGCTATTTTCAAATCTGGCTTTGGAATCTACCAGATGAATGACCTCAGGCAAGTCCTTCTTTTTCTTTTTGTCATGAAATCTCATATAACAAAGAGAATTATAAATCCTCAGTTGAAAGAATAAAAATAATGTCTTCAAAACATTGATTACTTAGTAAGTGTGTCAGGTAGATGTTGCTGCGTAACAAACCATATCAAAAGTTAGTGGCTTAGAAACTATGAACTTTTTTTCTCGTTCATGATTCTCAGTGTTGGCAATTCAGGTGGATTCTTCTGGGTAGCTCTTCTATACCTGGTGGGGCTTCCTCATGTGTCCCTGGTTAGTTGAAGGTTGAGTTGATGACCTTGCTTTTGGAGGTTGGCTTGATGTTAGCTGTGGTCTCTTGGTTCTAATGTGCATGGTGTCTCAGCCTCCAGAAGGCCAGCCTGGGCTTGTCATCATGTTGGAGGCAAAGGCCCAAGAGAGACAGTAGAAGCCTGCAAAGCCTCTTAAGAGCTTAGCTTAGAGCTGGAACGCTGTCAGTTCCACTATGTTCTATTTGCCAGATGAACTTAACCAGGTCATCTTAGGTGCAAATGGTGGGGAAATAGACTCTACTTCATCATGGGAAGAAGCTGCAAATTCACAATGGAAAGGATGTGGAAGCAGGGAGGTCGTTAATTGGAGCAATGAGTGCAATCATAATACTGCAATAGGCAGTCAATGTTTGTTGGATTGCTTGGAACCTAGGAGGCATTTATTGAATATTAATTAATGGTAGTTAGTGTAACCTGTATAAGTCAGGATATCTACGTAGTCCAGTCTCAGCACAGATTTGCATTAAAGGAAGTTGCCAGCCAGGTGCCATGGCTCATGCCTGTAACCCTAGTGCTTTGGGAGGCTGAGGCAGGAGGATTGCTTCAGCCTAGGAGTTCAAGACCAGCCTGGGCAACATAGCAGGACTCTGTCTCTACAAAAAAAAAGAAAAAGAAAAAGAAAAAAAATTAGCTGGGTGTGGTGACACATGCTGTTAGCCCTAGCTACTTGGGAGGTTAAAGGAGGAGGATAACTTGAGACCAGGAGTTCCAGGAGTTTGAGGTTACAGTGAGCTATGACACCACTGCACTCTAGCCTGGGTGACAGAGCAAGACCTTGTCTCTAAAAAAAAATTGCATTATGGAAGACAATTTAGTTGAAAGAAATGAAAACTTTTACTCAGTCTCTCAATCATCTTAAAAAATCATAGCTCATCTCTCTCACCTCAAATCACTTCCTAAATCTCCCGGGAAAAGACCAACTCATCTCTCCTTCTCTCTTACTTTCCTAAACCCTGACACTCAGCCCAAAAAACTTTCCTGTCTCCCTTTTACTTCATGTTTCCGTCTTTGTTCTTTATTATATAAATCAACTTAGCCTTTCTGGATCTTTAGATTTCTTTCTACTTTGCCCTTTTAATGCACACATAAAGGGGAACCTAAGAACTGACCCAGGAAGAAAGAATTTTTTTCTCTTTAAAAGGCCAAAAGGGAGTGAGAAGGGAAGAGGAGGGCACTGTACCTACTAATAGCCTAATAGCATTTGTTTTATTTCTGTTATACCTGGTTTGTTAGTCTATTTTGTGTTGCTATAACAGAATACCACAGACTAGGTAATTTATAAACAATAGATTTATATCTGGCTCATGGCTTTGAAGGCTGGGAAGTCCAAGAGCATGGCACTAGTATCTGGCAAGAGCCTTTGTGCTGTGTCGTCCTGTGGTGGAAGGTGGAAGAGCAACAGAAGGCGAGAGTAAGTGAACAAGAAGGAGCTAAACTCACTTTTATAAAAATCCACTCTCAAGATAATTCAACTTTTCTCCCAGTAACAACCTTAATCCCTTCATGAGGGCAAAGCCTTCCAGACTTAATCCCCTTTTATTAGGCCCCACTTCCCAACACTGTGGCATTGGGGATGAAGCATCCAACACATGAATTTTGAGGGACAAATTTGAATCGTAACATTGGGGTATTGTTATGTTTAAAAGATCTCTTCTGTACTCTGCTTCAAACTGTTTTTCCAGCTTTTTCCCTCCTCTTAGCCTGATTTTTTCTTTTGAATGCAGAAAACTCTGCTAGAATGTCAGTTTCTTGGGAATCCATCATCAGGCCCCAAGAGAACATTTCTCAGAATGGTCAAAGAGGAGGGTGAGAAAGGGCTGGGGTATTGGGTGATCTACCAAGGGTGTAGGCATCCAGGGTGGTCCATTTCCTTCAGCCAGACTCCTAGTCTTCCTTATTCCCTCAACAGGGAGCCCCCATTCTGTCGAACCCCTGAGACTTCAAGGACATAGCACAGAGTGTGAGAGATTAGTCCTACCTCTTTCCCCCATTCATCCCCACCACTGTCTATCCTAGCCTCATCTCTACGTCGGTCTCTCTGACCTTCTCAACTGTCCCAGTCATTAATTCATGGTCTTTGGTTTCGCTGTCTCTCATTTTCCTGGATCCCCACATCCAGGCTTGTTTTTTCTTTCTTGCTTGGGAGGCATTCAAAATGTACCCTGGTAACTCATTTATCCAGAACGATGAGAATAAAACATACTGACTGCCTCCTGTATGCCAGACACTATGGTACACACTTTGCTTGCATTATTAAATGTTACCTTACTACATGACTATCTTACATACCTGTGAGGTAGGCAGACATGACCATTTCCATCTTACAGAAGAGGGGAGGTGATGCAGCCTGCCCAAGGCCATTTAGCTAGCATGGCTGAGATTTAAACCCAGGCCTGTCTTATTTTAATGTTCATGCTTTAGAAACTACATCAAACTGTCTCTCCAACCTAGGGTGAACAACTCATCCCAGTTTTTTTTTTTTTTTTTTTTTTTTTTTTTTTTTTTTTTTTTTTTTTTTGAGATGGAGTTTTGCTCTTGTTGCCTAGGCTGGAGTGCAATGGCACGATCTCAGCTCACTGCAACCTCCGCCTCCCGGGTTCAAGCAATTCTTCTGCCTCAGCCTCCTGAGTAGCTGGGATTACAATTCAGGCACCCGCAACCATGTCTAGCTAATTTTTTGTATTTTTAGTAGAGGCGGGGTTTCACCATGTTGGCCAGTCTGGTCTTGAACTCCTGACCCTAGGTGATCCGCCTGCCTTGGCCTCCCAACTCATTCTAGTTTTATGGGAGCTTTACTGATTTTAAAACAAAAAGCCCTACATCTCAAGATATCACTCTATCCCTGGCAAGATAGGCTGGTTGGTCACTCTGCCCCAACTTGAGCCTTCTTTTGTGAAGAGCCTGGGTAAACAGTCTTATCAGGGAGGTCTGGCTCAGCACTGAAGCCTCCTCCTGCTTCCCCTGATCAGAAAAGGAGAGTTCCCAGACCCTCCGCGTCTCCTGCATCCTCTCTGATTCCTGACACCTGTCTTATTGCCCGCTTCTTGCCTGTGCAGTCTTGCGTACCGTCAACATCTGGTTTGTTCCACTTTACAAATGCACACAGCGCCAAAGGCTGCTACTGGCACTGGGATTCTCTGCATCCACCTCAATAGCTGAAGCCTCCTTGGGGCCCTTGGGTGATGTAACAAGGTAAGAATTCCATCTGGTTTGCAGAATCTTAGGAAACTTACTGTCCTCTCAATGCCACCTGGTAGCACCAGGGGGATAGTCAATGCCTTCTGCTTATTGAGACATCTTTCTTAAATCCCTCCCAACACCTAACCAACCAACTATCATCACAAACGATGGAGGGTTAGCAGAAAGGAGGAGAGGGTTGGGCATGATGGCTCACACCTGTAACCAAGAAATTTGGGAGGCTGAGGTGGAAGGATCGCTTGAGGCCAGGAGTTTGAGACCAGGCTGGGCAACATGGTGAGACCTTGTCTCTACAATAAATAAATAAATAATTTTTTTTGAGACAGAGTCTCGCTCTGTTGCCCAGTCTGGAGTGTAGTGGTGCAGTCTCGGCTCACTGCATCCTGTGTCTCCTGGGTTCAAGTGATTCTCCTGCCTCAGCCTCCTAAGTAGCTGGGATTACATCCATGTACCACCATACCCAGCTAATTTTTGTAGTTTTAATAGAGACGGGGTCTCACCATGTTGGCCAGGCTGGTCTCGAACTCCTGACCTCGAATGATCCACCCGCCTCAGCCTCCCAAAGTGCTGGGATTACAGGTATGAGCCACTGCGCCTGGTCTACAAAAAAATAATTAAAAAAAATTAACTGGGTATGGTGGCATGCGCCTGTAGTCCCAGCTACTCAGGAGGCTAAGTCAGGAGAAGCACTTGAGCCTGGAAGTTTGAAGCTGCAAGTGAGCTATGATTGTGTTACTGCACTGCAGTCTGGGTGACAGAGCCAGATCCTGTCTCTAAAAAAATAATAAAATAAAATTTAAAAAAATGAGGGGAAAAGCAAATATCCAGATGATTCCCTCCACCCCCAAAACAAACTGATTTGTCCTTAAGAATCTTATTTTATTTTTAAACACTTTGGGATTTTAAAAATAGAATTCCCCTGATGATTCTTTCACTTAAAGACTTCCATTTAGATCAAAGAACTTCAAGTGTCCAGGCACCAGAAATACTGCTCAGAACTATGTATTTCCCCTCCAACATGCAGCGTAGATGTCAGTCTCATAAATAGGGGGAATGCCAGATGTCCCCAAGTGTGGACTTAACCAGTACAAAAGCGCAAATATATCGGACACGCAGACTTAGACAGGTTTGCTACATAACCAGAGAGATCACTGGATTTACTCAGTTCCAAATGAGCAGCTCCCCTTTTAAGCTTCTTCAAGTTTGGCATCTGTGGGCCTTTGTAAATACCCAGCAGAGCTCAGGGGAAGTGGTCCTGAATTGTTTAACAGCCACAGCAATTACTTTGTTTTATACACGACATTCTTACCTTATCCATCTGGGAGAACAACAGGTGGAGCAACTAAAAAAAAAAAATTGTGTGAGTGCTTGAGTGGCTCCAAGGTGCATATTAAACAGAAACCCTCAGTGCCCCACGATTCTGGAGATTGGTGTGCATTTGTGAGATACAACAGAAGTCAAATCAATATTCACCCAGAGAAACAAATTAGGAGTGAACAGTTTCATACTTAGCCAAGTGTGCTGAGCTCTCCAAAGATACAGAAAAGAAAGATTTCCTCAGTCCTCTGTGCATGCCCCAAAGGACATCTAAAATCTTCCCAAGGTTAACACCAGAATAAAAAAGACCTTTGGCAATTGTGATATTGTGAGAATTTCCATTCGATAAAGATAGTGGGATTTTTAAAGTTCTTCTTGGTTGCTATTAGGTCCATGCTGGGAAAATGATGGAAAAAAATCCAGTAAAAATATTTTTTATTATTAGTGGGAAATAATAGAAGAAAGAAAATCCCCCACTAATGAGGAACAATCTAATTTCTGGAAATGGCCATTGTGTTGGATAGATTTTCTGTAATTTCAATTATTGGTATGATTGATTAATCTTGGGATGGCCAACAAAAATGTAAAGAGTTGTTTGGTCACAGATTCTTTTTTTTAAATTTTTTTATTATACTTTAAGTCCTGGGATACATGTGCACAATGTGCAGGTTTGTTACATAGGTATACACATGCCATGGTGGTTTGCTGCACCCATCAACCCGTCATCTACATTAGGTATTTCTCCTAATGCTATCCCTCCCCTAGCCCCCCACCCCCCGACAGGCCCTGGTGTGTGATGTTCCCCTCCCTGTGCCCATGTGTTCTCACTGTCTGGTCACAGATTCTAGGGAATGGGAGATTGCGAGTACATCAGTTTATGCCTTTTTCAGCATCTCAGCTTGTCTTATCTCACTTTGTAAATTCTATGAGTTGAGGGAAAGGAGGGAAAGGTCATGTGTCTCTTCTCTTAGGACACAATCCAGTCCAGGTGTCTGAGTGGTCACCCCCTGTCTGTGTGACTCCTGAAATGGCGATGTCTTGTGGGGTTTCTAGTTGCAGGTGCCATCAGAACTTGGAGGCCAAAAAAATAATGGTGGTGGTTCAAGGTGGACATCTGTCAAATGGGTAGTTTGAAAGATGGATTTGGGAGCTGAGATGCTGTGTCTATTATGGATGTTGAGACAGAGAATCATGTTATCTAGATTTTGGGGAGAGTAGAAAACGTCATCTCGTCCCACAACTGCCGGGAGCCAGGCAATGGAGGATTTGAAATCAAGTGCCGCGACAAGCTGGAGTTACTCCTCCAAGCCACCAGGTGTCACTGGTGTGCCAAAGCGGCAACAAATCCAAGTTTTCCCGGTGGATGCGGACGCTGGAAACCAGCAATCCTGTTAGTTCCCCAACCTGGTTGCCCATCAGAATTCCTTGGGAAATTTAAATAATAATTTTTGGAAATCATTTCAGACCCACTGAATCAATCGAGGCCCAGAAGTGAGTATCTAAAAAAAATTGTTACATAGAAATAGTCATTATTTGGGATGTGTGTGCGGAGGGATTGCTGCTGTGTATTATATCTCTATTTAAATAAATGTCCCAGGTGATTCTGTAGTTGCAGCAGGTGTTTGGAAAAATGGAACCAATGTCTTTAACAAAGAAGAAGACTAATTTTCGAAGAGTTGAGGGACTTGCTTAATGCCCCCCAACACAGAGCCATGCTTAGAGGCTGGGCACCTCAACTCAAGTGGGGGGCCCTTCCCTCTAGGCAGGGCTGCAACTCCTAAAGTAGTTCCGGAGACTTCTGGGAAGTTTTGTGCCCTCCCTTGCACTTCCCCTCCCTGTCCCCACCAAGCCCAAAAGGCACATCCACAGAAGAACTGGTTTATTTGGCAGAATATAATCTTCTTATCCTCTCTAATAGCTCTCCTCCCACCTCATTCTCCAGAGCTCCCACATGCAGAGGTCTGATCCCCCTCCTCCAGGTGAGTGGTCTCCATGGGCAATTGGACAAAGCAGAATGGCCTACGCTCTGCCACAGCTAATGGGTTAACGTGTAACATTTATTGAGCATCTAGTACGTGCCAGGCACTTTCCCATCCAGTTGAATGTCATATCAACATTCTGAGGACTAGGAATTATTATTTCAATTTTCCAAATGAGGAAACAGGCTCAGAGAGGTGAAGAAACTCAATCAAGATCACAAAGCTCAGAAGTACAGAGATTCAAGCCCAGGTGTTTTTTTGAGATGGAGTCTTGCTGTGTTGCCAGGCTGGGGTGTAGTGGTGTGATCTCCGCTCACTGTAACCTCTGCTTCTCAGGTTCAAGTGAGTCTCCTGCCTCGGCCTCCCGAGTAGCTGCGACTATAGGCGTACACCATCACACCCGGCTAATTTTTGTATTTTTAGTAAAGATGGAGTTTCGCCATCTTGGCCAGGCTGGTCTTGAACTCCTGACCTCAAGTGAACCACCTACCTTGGCTTCCCAAAGTGCTGGGATTACAGGTGTGAGCCACTGTGCCTGGCCTCAAGTCAGGGCTTTTGGGCTTCAAAGCTGTATTAATCGTCATCATATGGGGTCCCCATAACTCTCCCATCACATCCAAAGAATTTCAGCTATTCTCACCTAGTTTAGAAACTAACCCACTCTCTGGGTTAAAAAAAAATAAAGTCTATGAGTGTCTTTTTCAGGTGAAAGTAAGATCCAGGGATATTATTTAATACTTTATAAAATTTCGTAAAATATTGAAGTTTGAAGGAAATAAACGATACAGCAAACTTAGTGCACAAATCATCACTTTTCTCTGCTGGACCTCAAAGAACTTTTAAATCAGAATTCTTACCTGGGAGTAGACCTTGGTGAGGTCAGCATTAGTGTTAATGAAGTCTTTCATGTTCTTGACATCCGAGACATTTTCCCGAGGATGGAGGTCAAGTCCGGGCATTTGTAATCAGTTGATAAAAGACGTGTGCACAGCCACATGGGACATTTATGAATATTATCAAATAACGATGTAGGGTATAATTAAGGTTGAGCTATTAAGTACTAATTAATTAAGCTGTCAGATTTTAATCAAGGAATTGACTGTTTCTGTATAGAGCTCTGATGGTTCCGCATCTTTGCAAAGCTCTGGAACCCTGATTTGCAAAGATTAACAAATTAAAAGGCCACACTTCAGCTATTATGTCCTCTGCAAGAGGCAATGAGCTTTTCTGCTTCCTGGAGAGTGTGGATCCAACAAATTTCTGATTCTTACCGAAAGCCAAAAAGGTAGGTGAGTGCTCTTGGATAGGCCCAGACCCAAAGGTTGTACTTAGGGTGGTCATTATTCAGATTTTTTTTAAAAATAATTTTTTGAGTACCTACTCTGTGCTTGAAAATACGTTATCTTGCTTTATCGTCAAAGCAACCCACTTTACAGAAGAGGAAACTGAGGTTTAAAGAGGGATTGAAACCTTCTCACTGTCCTGTAAATGAGGCCAAATGTCTTCAGGGGAGGAGCGGTAGGTTTGAGTTTGTTTTCCCTGAGACTGCACGGACTGAACTCTCTTTGCTTTTGATGGTACCATTGTAGCTTTTTCTTATTTATTTATTTGTTTATTTATTTATTTTTGAGACAGAGTCTTGCTGTGTTATCAGGCTGGAGTGCAGTGGCGCGATCTTGGCTCACTGCAACCTCTGCCTCCTGGGTTCCAGCAATTCTCCTGCCTCAGCCTCCCAAGCAGCTGGGATTACAGGTGCCTGCCACCATGCCTAGCTAATTTTTTGTATTTTTAGTAGAGATGGGTTTTCTCCATGTTGGCCAGGCTGGTCTCAAACTCCTGGCCTCAGGTAATCCACCCCCTTGGCCTCCCAAAGTGCTGGGATTACAGGCATGAGTCGCCGCATCCAGCCAGGGATGTTCTATTCTTAACCGCATTTTATAGACCAGGGCTCAGAGAAACCATGTGACTTGCCTGTAGTCCTATAAATTGTAAGTGGGCAGAGTTGGAATTTGGGTGCAGGTAAGCTGACTCCTTCACTGATGTACTATGCCACTTTTAAGGCATCAGGGTTTATGGAAGCAGAGATGTTGCAGCACAAGTTGATGACCCGGTGTTGACGTGCTGGGCTTCCTGCCTGTAGCTTGAGCGTTCCATCCCTTCAGAAAGGTCGCTGGGTCTAGCAGGGACAGTGTATCTTGCCCAACCTCATCTGCCTTGGAGGAGTCATCTGTTTTGTAGGCAGGATATGAAATGGACTTGGTTGGTGGGTTGGCTAGAGGGCCTTGCAAAGCGTGGAGATTGATTACATGCTGCGTGTTGGCTTCTTGGCAAGAGTGGTCCCATGCTTCGGCATTTGGTCGGTTGAAGTGAAGGCTGGCAAGTGGAGCTCTTTACATGAATGATCTCATTTAGCACTGTAAGGTCAGTGCTGCCACTGACCTGGAGATGGGGAAATGGAAGCTCCAGCAGGCTGACTGATTTGTGTCTGATCACACAACATCTATGTTGTGAAGAATAAGCTCTTGATGGGACAGGCCTTTGGGATCCATCCCTGTGGGCAGGAGAACCACAAGAGGAAGCCGCGGTTTTGCACGATTTGCCCTCAGTAGTTGTGAACAGGGTGGGAGAAGGGAGGTGATGAGCTAAGGAGGAATATGAACAAAAGGGAGCAACAGAAAAGAAAGTCATTATAATAATCATCATCATAATTATGCCAGTTCTCCTTGTCCTCTCCCTGGAATCCCTGTGACTCCCCTACACCCAACACAGTGGCCCTTTCTGGAGAAATCTGGGACCACAGCATCTGTCATCCTCAGAGTAATCATTAGAAAAGAACAGCAGTTATCTTTAAAGCCAATGGAAGCAAACACACCAACATTTAAGGAAATGTGTCTGCATTTAATACTTTGTTTCTTTAATGGAGCCAAAAGAATGCCAAGATTTACGCGTTTTAGGATTCCTAATTGAATCGTGTAAGTGGAAAACGCGAGCCCTGGGAATCTTTGGAAAAACGGGCAAGAGGTTTGTCAACGTCAGGTTGCCGAGCCGGCTTCCTTCCAGGACAGCTTGGTGCCTGCGCTGGTGAGTCTCCTGCACTGGGGCGTGTCTGTGCCGGCTAATTTCCTTCCGGGACAGCGCTGTTCTGCAGGAAAACTCTAAGAAACAAATGAAAACAAAACAGTCTTTTTGGCTGTTGGAAGGTGGTGCATCTGAGTCTTCTGTCCCTGCCCCATCTGACTGCCAGGGGTGTAGTTTCCTGAGATTTTGAAGCACTGGGCAAGGAGTCAAGGCCTTGGTGCTTGAATCTTGACTCTGCTATGTTCTAGCCATGTGACTTTGCATGAGTTACTAAACCTCTCTGAGACTCAATGCCTAATTCTGTTAAAATGGAGAGCATTGTTTAAGGGTTGTTACAGGTTGAATTTTTTTTTTCCTCTAAGAAGATGTATTTAGCCCTTGGGACCTGTGAATGTGACTTTGTTTGGAAACAGCGTTTTTGCAGATGTAATTAAGATGAAATTATACTGAAATAGGATGGTCCCTTAATCCAATAGAACTCGTGCCGTTATATGAGGAGAAGAGACACAGACACATGGGGGGAGGCAGCCATGTGGAATGGAGGAAGAGACTGGAGTGATGCTTCCACCAGCCAAAGAACACCTGGGGCTACTGGAAGCTGGAAGAGGTAAGAAGACTCCTCTCCTGACACGGAATCAACCCAAATGCCCATGAATGATAGACTGGATAAAGAAAATGTGGTACATATACACCATGGAATACCATGCAGCCATAAAAAGGAACAAAATCATGTCCTTTGCAGGGACATGGATGAAGCTGGAAGCCATTATCCCCAGCAAACTAATGCAGGAACTGAAAACCAAACACTGCATGTTCTCACTTATAAGTGGGAGCTGAACAATGAGAACACATGGACACACGGAGGGGAACAACACACGCTGGGGCCTGTCGGGCGGGGGATGAGGAGGTGGGGAAGAGCATCAGAAAAAAATAGCTAATGCATGCTGAGCTTAATACGTAGCAGACGGGTTGATAGGTGCAACAGAGCATATGACACACATTTACCTATGTAACAAACCTGCACATCCTGCACATGTACCCTGGAACTTAAATCAAATCAATCAAATAAAAAGAAGATGCCTCTCCTGGAGGCTTCAGACGGAGTATGGCTCTGTTGTCACCCGATTTAGGGCTTCTCGCCTCCAGAGCTATGAGAGTAAATTGCTGTTGTTTTAAGACATCCAGTTTGTGTTACTTTGTTATGGCATCTTTAGGAAACGCATACAAGGTGGATGACTTTAAGGACTCAAAGGACCTATTTCAGTGCCTGGCAAGAGTAGATATCCAGGAAATGTATGTTTTCCCTTTCCTTCATAGCTTTTGGGGTCCTGCAATGTGAAGGAAGAGAGACAGGGTGATGTAGTGGTTTAAATCACACTCTAGAATGGGCTTGCTGCGGCTTTTATTCTAGCTCCACCACTTGCTTTGTGACTTTAGGTAGTTGTTAGACCCTTCTTGTCTCAGTTCCAAGAAAGAGAAAAGCAGCCCCTTACGTCCAGGAGCTGGCCTGGTACTATCGACAAGGGGTTGGAGTTGCTAGGAGCTGCCTTGGCACTCACAGGTAGACCCTGGTGTTGTGTTGAGCATAAACAATTTCGCAGAATGCCAACATCAGAAAAGGCCACTCTGTAACAATGATAGGTCAAGATGAAAACAAGATCATTTTGTAATCATGTCCATGTACAAGCTAAACATGAGCATTGTCCAAACCACAAAAATGACCAAACAATCCCTTCTCTTGGCTAATGGGAGTAACCTCTGTTTCTTTACCACATCACAGCTTTGGCTGTGCCTCATTCCTCACACCTTCTAAAGGAGATTTATCAAAATAGAATTACTCCCACTTCATGACAGTATCCAATCGAGAACAAAGCCCTGCTTCCTTAAACTCTTCCTAAAATCACCTAACACGAACCCAAATAAGCCTTTCGAACACCCCTTTACTGAGATGCCCCATGACTCTCCAGGGTGTGTGCTCTCCCTCATTGCAATGAGTCCATAATCCTAACTTGTGTAATGGCAGGTGTGACTCTGGTGGTCTTTGTTGACTGTCAGATGGGGAATAAAACAGACCGATCTCCCTAGGGTGCAGTGGAGGTCACAGAGTTAGCATATTGCTTTGAGCAGTGTCTCCTGCATGTTGAGTAGTGGATAAATGTCTGCTAGAATTAGCATTTTTGCAGACTGACACTCAGCATCCATTCCCTTTGCTTTCGATAACAGTATTCCACATTTTCTTGGGGAGCTATCTTTCCTCTATTCTCATGCCATGTGCTTTGGTTCTGATTGAGCCATTCCCATCTCTGGGAGTAGACATGTGACTCAGGCCTGTCCAATCAGCATGTTCCATCCCCTGACTGTAGTGATTGGTTCAGGGGGAGCATGTGGCACTAGTTGGTCCAATCAGAGCGTGTCCTGGGACTTATGTGGAACTCAGGGTAATGGCTTCTTGTTTTTCTAGTAGTGGTAAGAGGATATGGTCAGGGTCTGTGAGGGTCACCAAGAGGAGCCCAAAAAATGAGGCTGGTGAAATGGAAGGCATACCGTTTATGGATCTTAAGTCTCATGCCCTATAAAATGGGGTGGGGATGGTGTCCTTTAAGAGATATTGCTATAGAGCAGTAGTTTCCTGGGTGCCAATATGGGTAATTTAAATCTTACTATGGAAAGGAGGAGGCAAAATACGCTGCATATTTTTCGGTTCCAGCAGTGGTGTGTTTTGTTTTAAAATGGGGTGAGCCTGCTGCTTTGCTATGACCTTGCTATTGGTTGGTCTCTGAAGCTCAAACCTGCAATTTAGGCTTTCCCTTGTATCCTGGAAGTCACCATCGTACAGGAGAGGTCACTACATGGTCTCAGCCACCAAGCACAGTTATCCAGAAGAGATAGCAGTTAAGGTGTGAGAGTGGCCTGCCCTGTGACCAAGGTGGACGATGGGGAGGGATGAGAGGCAGGCATCTTCTCTTCCTTGCTCAGCTGGACCAAGCAAATTGAGGCCTCTGGCTGCCCTCCATGGAGTTGAATGCAGCCATGTGGTACAGTGGATGTAGTTAGGTTTCAGAGTCAGAAAGACATGGGGTACAAACCCTCTTATGGCTGTGTGACTTGGGGGAGACTCACTTCCCTTGTTGGAGCTTCTGTTTACTCATTGACAGAATGAGAAAGACCACAGTGTCAATATTATAGCACAGTCGCCATAAGTAGTTTTTACGTTCTGTCTGCATCAAAATCCTTCAATTGGACACAGTGTGCTTCTCAATTGGGGTCACACAGCAGGATACTGCAGTTCGAGACTAGATTAGAGGTTCTCAACCTGAGGTGATGTTGCCCCTCAGGGGATATTGGGCAGTGTTTGGAAACAATTTTGATTGTCACAGCTAGGATGGGAGTGGTGCTTGCTGCTGGCTGGGATGCTGCTAAACATTTTACAATGCACAGGACAGCCCCTCACAAAAATGAATGACTCCAATGTCAATAATACTGAGCTTGGAGTCCCCGGACAGGGGGGAAAGGAGATGCATCTTCTTGTGTTGTCAGTTTTCCTCGATGGTAGAATATTTACTTTTTAATTTTTTTTTTTTTTGAGATAGGATCTCACTGTGTTGCCTAGGCTGGAGTGCAGTGCCATGATCTCGGCTCAGTGCAACCTCTACCTCCCAGGTTCAAGTGATTCTTGTGCCTCAGCCCCCCAAATAGCTGGGATTACAGGCGTGAGCCACCGTGCCTGGATAATTTTTTTGTATTTAAAGTAGAAATGGGATTTCACCATGTTGGCCAGACTTATCTCAAACTCCTGGGCTCAAGTGATCCACCTGCCTCGGTCTCCCAAAGTAATGGGATTACAGATGTGAGCCACTGTGCCCAGCCAGTGGTAGAAATTTTAAAACATCATATTTATATTACAACAAATGCAAATATCTTATGGAGGAAAGAGCAGTATTTGCCTGACTTTTTATGAAAACCTGATATTTACAAAAATTACACTCTGGGTGGACTGCTTTGAGCTCTGCTAACTTGCTTTTCTACCCTTTGTGACTCAGAGTTCTGTGAAAGCTTCCGTCCTAGGGTTGGACTCCAAATCCATAATATAGCCTGGGGGTCTTCCACACTCAGACCTTTGCTTCCCCTCCTGCCTTGCATCAGAAATATTCTCTGGTCCATCCACACCAAGCAAGAATGGCGAGTAACATGTTTACTATGGGCCAGCTAAGCGTTTTACAAACATTTTCTCCTTCATTCAAACTACCAGGAGTGCCTTCAAAAACAGACATGGACGTTTTTGCCTTTGAGCTTGAAAGTCCTCCACGTTCCCTTTTGCAATCACTCCTACTCACCCCTGAAAACTGCATTCCGGCAAACTCTCCTCTGTCAAGCAGTTAAGAGCATAAACCCTGAATCCAGCTGCCTATCTAGGTTTGCATCCTCCTCTGCCTCTTACGTGCTGTGTGTTCTTGAGCAGGTTGCTTCATTTCTCTGTGCATCAGTTTCCTTTTAAAAAATGGGGTGATGATAATATTTACCTCACAGCATCGAAGATTAAATGAGATAATGAGAGTGTGCGAAATAGTACTTGGCACATAATAGGTGCCCAATGAGTGTTAACTATTCCTATTATTACTTGACTTTCTTTGACCTCTCCCCCATCACCATCCTATCGCACCTGCTGGGAACTGGGTCTCACAGGGTATTTCTGGATTTATTAGGAGGTATTCATAAGAGTTTGTAGAAGGAAAGAATGTGATATAGATATGTAGTAGCCACATTTTATAGGATTGGTTGCTAAACTCAGCAAGCAAGCAAACAAACAGACAAAACAACCCAACCCCAAACAAACTTCTGAGCTCCATGTAAACAGATTCTGCTGCCACTGAGGAAATTCTGTTATGGTTTTCCTGGGCAGATTGAGATTCTAGATAGTGTTTGGAGGCTTTTAAGAATTTAGACTAATAAGGGGTCTTAGCTAATGATAAGGAAGGAGATCAGGCTTGGGAACTCCACCCTGGGCAACTCTGAAATGACTGGCCCTGGAGCTGGCAGAACTCTGGAAGTCCAGGTTCATTAGTTCTGTCTGCCCAGCAATGATGGCAGCAGTAGGAATAATAATCTCTCGTATTTACAGAGGGCTTTACTCGTTCTCATTTCCTCCCTCTCTTGCTCTGTGCAGCCATTGCATGGTGGAGTTTATAGTATTACAGATCTGTCCTGGCTGGTTGTCTGACTTGGCCAAACCTCTTCACTTGTTTGAGCCTCATTTTCCTAATTTATAAAATGGAGGCTAATACTACTTATCTTATGGGTTGTTGTAAAAAGTGAGGTTTAGATCAGAAGAGGCAAAGAGTTGGTGGTGGGCTGTTAAATCAGCTCTTTGAAACAAAAGCCCTGATGTGTAATGTTTGTCAATTTCCAAGGTATACACACTCCTTCCATGGTGGATTCCAAGCAGCCAATGTCACATCATTGAGTAGATTTGAGAAGAGACATTTGCCATCTACTTTTCTGTGCAGCTGTGAGCTGGCTCCAGCACATTCTGTTAAACGTCTTGCACTAACTCTCCTTTATTAGTCAGTGGCTTCCTGACATGGTGTTGAGAAAGATTCTGAGGCTGTGTCTGGGAACAGAGGAAGGGTGTAATTAAATTCATTATGTCTGTCTGCCATGGCTGATGGAGGAGAGATGGCACATATATGTAGGGACTTATTATCCCTGGATTTTTGAGACTGTATGCAAAGGTCCTTTCAGGGTTTGACACCCAGTAGGCATTCAACCAATGGTACATATTGCAACTGGGCAAGGAGACAAGGATCATTTCTTGTTTTTCTTACATTAACACTTGATGAACACACAGGCAGCAGTTAACTGTACCAAGGGTTGATAAGTGCTACAGAAGCACAAGGCAGTGTGGTGTAAAGGACAAAGGTTGGGCTTTATGACCTGGGCTGGTATTCTAGCCCATTAGTCAAGCGACCTTGGGAAAAATGGCTCATCCTCTCTGATACTCAGTTTTCTCACCCACAAAAAGGAGACATTACTGGAGAGATTGAATATTACATCCATTAAAATGAAGCGTGGGACCTGTTGCTGGTGTGTTTTGTAAGTGGTGGTTTCCTTTGCCCTGTTCACATTGAGGCTGCAAGTGGATTGTTGACCCACGGCCAACTCAGCACCATAAACCCTGAAAATCCTGGGAATGATTTCCAAGCAGCAGTAAAACTCAGAATCACTCACACAACTTCTTGTCCCACTTAAAATTTTCCCTGAGTTACTCTTTTCCTTTTGCAATTAGAACCAAGAATAAAATGGAAAAAAGTGCTACCTACCCAAACTCTGCAGGTAAATATCCATAAGTAGTTCAAGCCTAGGAACAGCCTTCAATGACGGACAGGGCGGTTTTGTTTTTGCCACGTGCAGGGTTCATTATAATCCTTGGAAAAGCAGGTTCCCAGAGAAATGCTGATACAGCTTGTCTCTGTGTTGCTATGATACATGCAAAGCATCACACACAATTAGATCCTGAAATACAGACCCAAGTTTTTAATTACTGAGTTCCTGCCTGTCTTGCAGGGGAGCTTTGGTCACTGTGTACTGATAAGTGCTGCCTTTTGTTTTATTTCCTTTGTGGATAACAAGACTAATTGATCCCCACAGTTTGGCTTCTTTTTATTTGGAAGATGTAGGCAGGAACTTGGGCTCAAGTTGAGGAGCCAGTTCCTCCATGAAACAGACTCTCAGGAGGGCAGTGAGGGGCAGGCAATGAGGGGTGCAAGATTCGAGCATGCAAAGGCGGAGTGGCACTCACCGTTAATTCTGTGTGTCTTTATAGAAGTCACTTAACTGCTCTGGTTACGATGAGGACTTTTTCCTTGGCTGATTTGATCAAGGGGTCTATGGTTGTGCCTTTGGGACGCTAGTGCACACATAAATCACACGGGTGGGCGGTGTCCTGATAAATGCAAGATTCTAAGTGAGTTGGTCTAAGGTGAGGGCTGAGACTCTGCATTTCTGTCTAACAAGTACCTGGCTGATGCCAATGCTGCTGGTTTCTGACCCAGTCTGTACTTTGAGTAGTTGAAAGGAGCATGAAATCAGTTTGGAAAGTTATTGTACCTTGCAAGGCGTTTTATATGGAAAACACAAACACAGAAATTTCATCAGCTGCCCAGCTAGATAATGCTTACTGTGTACCTTGGAAATACCCAGTGGTGCACTAGGATTGGAGGCAGCGACCTGGATTGTAACTCACTGATGTCTCTGGGCAGTAAAGGGAATAGACAGTAAGGGCATTGGCCCCAGAAAGACCTGAGTTGGAGCCCTGGCTCTGCTCTTTTATGGATGTGTGATCATAAACAAGTCAGCTCACTTGTCTTGGCCTTAGTTTCTTTGTCTGTTACATGGGTATGACATTACCATCCCAGGGTGGGTTGAGAGGTTAAGCAAGATAAAAAGTGTAGTGGCTGTCCCAGTGCCTGGCTCATGGTAGACCCTCCTTCAGCACATGTCACAGGTGCACACTGCTTGAGAGTCCCCACCCTCTGTGACCCTGGTTCCTCAGGTCAGGGCTCAAAGGGGAGGAGGTGATGGCATCTCCAAGGCAGCCTATAGCTCTCACAGCCTTGGTCCAGGATGGAGTGATCTGACTCTCCAGGGACCTTGCAGGCTGTTCCTCCTAAGTCAGCAGAAAGGGCTGCAGTGATGACAGCCCAAGCCTATCCCGAGTCTCATTATCCACCCCAACATTCCTGCCAGCCGTCAGCAGGCTCCACTCCCATGAATACCAGTGACGCTTGCACCAAGGCCAGTAGCCTTTGAGATTCCTGAGTCAGAAAGACCTAGGTCTTAAACCTCATCCAAGAGCCTCGGTCTTCTCATCTGTAGAAGGAGGTTTATCTTGCCTGCCTTGCAGAATCATGTGAGGATCAGAGGGGATCATGGTGAAAATCAGAGCAGCTCCCTCCTTCCATCCGCAGCACTGGGATCAGAGCTTTGCATGGAGCATTTGAGTCCAGGCCTGAGACCCCCACAAGCATTAGTCTCATTAAACTGCCCAGTTTACAATAGAGGGAGCTGAGGCTCAGAGAGGTTAAGTAACATGCCTGAGGGCACCCAGCTGGTGAGGGGCAGAGTCAGGATTTGAATCTAGAAGCCCAACTCCTGGGAGTTAGAAAACCCAGCAGCTAGGTACTATTGGCTCCCAATTTGTTTTTTTCCAGAATCTAACATGGGAGTGACAGGCAGGGCTGGGCTGGGGTGGAAACAGTACCACTGCTTGATGTGGGAATTAACACATGTAAAGGCATTGTTTTTGATGACTTTGTGTCTGGGTCCTCTGGGCTTATTGTTACATGGTCTCTCCAACATGTTTTAATCAAACATTATGGTTGTGTGATCATAAGCAAGTCAGCTCACCTGTCTTGGCCTTGCTTTCCCTATCCCTTAAATGGAATGATGTCGCCCTCCCTCTATGGTCAGAGGGTTAGTAACATGATGGATATAAAGGACCTACTGGTCAAGGTATTATGTTAGCAGCTGAAGAATATGCTCAGTGCATGTCTGTGCTCCCTGTGCCTGCCCTCCACTAGACCCTGACTCTCCAAACTCTCCTTCCTTATATGTGTCTGAGATAGCCTGGGCATAGTTAGGGTTTCAACATTTGGAAGGTGTCATATTATTTGAGCAGCAAGACCTGTGCCCAGGGTGTCTCCCGTCCTGACTGTAGCCTGTGTTGTCAGAGAGAAAGATTCTGGGGCCCTGTCAATCTTTCTAGCATGAAAGAAAAAAGTCCTTAAGACAGTAGGGCTGTGGACAGGGCAGGCAGGATGATGGGCAGCTGCAGAAGTCAGCTCGCTCTGCAGCCAGTCTGTGAGGCAGCAGCTACAGTTTCCTAATGTTAAGGAGGCCCGACTTCCTGGAGTGCCACTGTGCATTGCAGCAAGTCATGACTAACAAAGCTGTCAGGGGGAAGGGCTTGTTTCCCCCAGCACACAGGTCTCACCAGCTCAAGACTGGTCACTACAGTTGTGCCTTTGCTCTAGGCACATGGCCTCTGAAACACCCTGAGGAACCCCCAGGCAAGGAATATATAATATCCATGTCTCTGGGAGTTGGGTGAGGGTGCCTTAGGCCAGTATGTGGAGGAGCTGGGGTGCAGGAAAGAGAACAGAAACTTGGAGACTGACACCAAGCGGCTTAAAGCTCTCTGGCCTCAGCTTCCTCACCTGTAAAATGGGACCAAACACTTAGATTCAGAGAGGCAGTGTCATAGAGGGCAAGAGCCTGGCAAGTCTGAATTTGTATCTTGGCTTAGCCACTTGGAAGCTGTGCACTCCTGGGAAAATTCCTTCACCTTTCTGAACCTCAGGTTGTTTTTCTGTAAAAAGAGGGCTAATGATGGTACCTAGACCTCATACAGTTATTATGCAGGTTAAAATAATTAAAATAATGCGTGTAAAATGCTTAGCCTATTGCATGGCAAACAGTGAATATTTTTTCCTCTTATTCATGAAGTTGTTCATTTATTCCTTCCAGGTGCTGGGAAGGGGCTGGGGATGCAAAAGCAAAAAGATCAACAACAGTTGAACAGACATTTCAAGAGTTTTTGGGAGAATTAGCTGAGAAATGCATGTGAAGGACCCGGCTCCTGTGCTCAGGAAGCCCTAAGGGTCAGTTGAGGCAAGTCTCTGTATGCTCATCCATTCCTATCCCCTGACAAACTAATAATAATAACAAGATATCTGTGCCAGGTATTGTTAGAAATGTTAGTTCACTTAATTTTATGATATAGAAGGTGTATATTATTATTATCCTCATTTTGTAGATGAGGAAACTGAGTCACAGGGAAGTTAAGTAACTTGCCGAAGGTTAACACAGCTATTGGATGGCAGAGCCAGGATTATAAAGCAGGTAGTCTGGTTCCCAGGTCCTTGCTTTTCACTGCTCCACCAGACAGCTTCCTAGGATGGCAGGCTGGGCTCTTGACCTTGCTTTCCATGCCCATCTCCCATCCACTGGCTACAAGGTTCATGCTGCCCCCAGATTGAAGCATTAAGAGATGCCTTCTCCAACTTGAGTCAGCTCAACTCAGCTCAGCTCAGCTCAACTCAGCTCAGCTCAGCTCAACTCAGCTCAGCTCAGCTCAGCTCAGCTCAGCTCAGCTCAGCTCAACTCAACTCAACTCAACTCAGCTCAGCTCAACTCACTTCAGCTCAGCTCAGCTCAACTCAATTCAGCTCAGCTAAGCTCAGCTCAACTCAATTCAGGTCAGCTCAACTCAGCTTGGGTAAGCCCAACTCAACTGGACTCAAGGGAAGTCAGCTCAGCTCATCTCAACTCAGCTCAACTCAGCTCAGTTCAGCTCAACTCAGTTCAGCTCAACTCAGTTCAGCTCAGCTCAGCTCAGCTCAGCTCAACTAACTTCAGCTCAACTCAGCTGAGCTCAACTAAGTTCAGCTCAACTCAACTCAGCTTTGCTCAGCTCAACTCAGCTGAACTCAACTAATTCCAGCTCACCTCAACTTGGTTTAAATGAACTCAACTTGGCCCACCTCAACTGAACTCAGCTCAATTCAGTTGAACTCAACTTGACTCAACTCAGTTCAGCTCAACTCAGTTCAAGCAGAACATGTACGAGGGGATCCTCAGACATGAGTGAGTACAATGAATGATGAAAAATTTGGGGTCTATATTATATGCTTGTTTCATTCCCATTGGCCGGATGGGAATCTCGTCTCCCTCATTCATGTAAAATAATACCAAGACATTATATGAGTACGCTGTTGTACAGTTTACAAAGCCCTTTTACATATGTAGCTTATTTATAACTACGTTTTCTAAGCCAAGCCAGCTTCGAGGTAAAAAATGGGAGGGACTATATGCAGGACAATTAACAATAATACCTACTATTAACTGGGCAGCTACTATGTGCCAGGCACAGTGCTGGGTACTTAACAAGCATAATCTTGTTTAATCTGGCAACCTGGGAAGTGAGATTATTCTGCTCATTTTACAGATGAAGGAACTGAAGTGTGGAGAGGCTGAGTAGCTTTTCCAAGTCACAAAGCTATAGGAGGTGGAATGGTTGGCTTTCAAAGGCTGTATCTTTCTGCAGTTCCACCCTACTCCAAAGGGCTCACCACTATCTAGGGAAACCAGTCTCCATGTCTCTTTTAGACATTAGGGCTCAGAGGACAAAGGATGACCAGAGTTATATCTTTCCACTACTTGTGGGCCAAGAGCTAAAGGAACTGCAAGCTCCATGCCATAAAGGTTATGAAAGAGTGAACTTCTGGAACTCCCACTTTATGGACCTAGTATGATTTCAGTCCTTAACTAAACATATCCTTGCTGAGCTGACACAATGCCTGCAATCTTCGATTCTCACTGATGGCTGTCTTATAGTTTGGGCTGGAAAAACCATTGCAGTGCCTCTACCTCAACCTCCTTGTTTTCAGATGTGCAAACTATGGCCACAAGAGACAAATCCTTAGAGCAAGGTAGATGAGAGACCAGAGCTCAGGCCTCTAGCGTTTGCTGGGGTTAATTAAGTCAAAAGCCTGAGAAGGAAGGAGGATTGAAATTTGGCTCTTAAAAATGAACATCAATCACATTATTGATCCTTTCTTCTTTTCCTTTTTCCTCTTTGTGTTTGGGATTCCTGGATCCCAAAGCCTGCTTGCTGCAGGCTTCACACACAATAAAAACCATGTTAATTAAAGTGCCAACTTACATCAAAAAGGAGACCTTGTTGTGGAAAGGGTGGAACCCAACAAATGAGCCTAGAAATGGTGTTCTGCTGAGGTGGGGCTCTATCAAATCAAAAGGGAGATGGATTTTGCTGAGAATGGATGTTCAAGAGCCCATTCATTTTTTCTCTTTTGTCTAGATTCAAATTCTCATTTCTGCTATTTTGAGGTGTTCTCTATGAGAAGTGCCGTCGCTTAGTGGCTTGGTGGAGAAGCCATTTCAGTGTCAGATTAGAATTACTTGCTCACTATTGATGGTGTAACCTTGGCCATGGCTCTTTGCTTCACCAAGCCTCATTTTCCTCATTTGAATAGTAATTCTCAATATGCTGGGGTTTCAGAAGGATTAAATGAATACATGAGAACCAGCATTACTCAACAGTTGGTTATTTATTATTATTATTGTTTTGGAGGGGTAATGTCTCAGTCCATTCAGGCTGCTATAACAGAACACCATAGACTGGGTAGCTTATAAATGACAGAAGTTTATTTCTTACAGCTCTGGAGGCTGGGAAGTCCAAGATCAAGGTAGATTCAGTGTCTGGTGAGGTCCCACTTTCTGGCTCATAGTGCCATCTTCCTGTGCCCTTACATGATGAAAGGGTAAAAGATTTAGCATCTTTTATAAGGACACTAATCTCATTCATGAGGGCTCCACCCTCATGACGTAATCACCACCCACCTCCAAATAACCTCCCCACTAAGACTTAGGTTTTAAAATATGAATTTTGGTGTGACACAGAAATGTAGTCCATTGCAGGGGGCACCTTGAGCTATAGAACAACTTGATGGCTGCAGAACAGGCTTTTCTGTTGGAGGATATTATTGACTAGTTACCTCCTGTCTCTCAAATTATGATACATTCTTTCTCTGCTGGGCCATCAAACAATTTTGTGGAATTTCAGGCCCCACGGTGCCTTAACTGGAGTCATATTTATCAGTGAGCAGGCCTGAAATGATGCCATATGCATAAAGCAGATGCTGCAGATGTTCTTTCACCTTGCACCATACTTTTTCCTGTGGCCACTTTGTAGCTGGAAAGTAGGAACGCTACTTTCTGCTGTTTTCAGAGGTTAGAGCTCTTTCAGCTCTTGGCTCATGGGTGATGAGTGGTCCTCTCTCTGGCGAACCCAACAGTGTCTCTTTGTTTTTCTGTTTGCTCAGCTACTCTGATCATGCACAGAAGTTACAGATTTAGCATGTGGCTACAGGAATTGGCTTTAAGAGCCAGACAGAGCTCAGTTTGCATTCTAGCTCTCCAGCTCCACCTGTGTAATCTTGGTTAATATGTAACTTTTCAGAGCCCATTCTCTCCATGATTAAATGTGGTAGAGTAGTCCTGTCTTCCTTACAGCATTGTCACAAAGAATAAATAAAGTTAATTTCAGACAAGTATTTAGTTTAGGGCCCACATGTTAGCTGTTATAACAATAATAATAATATATATATTTACAAAAAACACTATTTTTAACTGTTACTTCACCTATGTTGATGAAATTCTCTGAGATAAAACACAAATTGCTCACAAACAAGGTATCCAAAGTAAAATTCCTCATTCTCCATTTGCCTTGGGACAAAGGGCAAAAAGAGCTTACTCTGCCATTTTCCTCATTCAATAAAGAAGATTCAAGTGGGCCAACTTTTTCAGATAGGATGGTAAGTATCATTAGTATGAGAAACCAGCAAAGAATACCTATCAACCCCCTTGGCTTGGTGTTTGAGACCTTCCATGATCTGGCTTTCACCTCTCTTTTGGCCTCCTTTTCCTCTGCTCCTACTCATAAGCATGCAGGGTTAGTTTGGCGAATGGCTTCACACTTTGCCATCTCTGTGCCTTTGACCATGTTGCTGCTTCCCTCAGGAAAACTGCTCCATGCCTCTGCATTCATAAATCCAAACAGACACACCCTTACTTTTTCTGTGTCTTGCCTTCTCACACATAAGGAACATCTGTTATATTGGCCTTGTTAAATAATCATCTCACTAGTTTTGACAACACTCCTTCCCATTGGAGTAAGGATAGGGTTCGCTATGATCTCCAGCTTACTGGGATAGTCTCATTCAGAGCTTTCCATTCCTGTAGCAGCAGAAAAGGGGAAGAGTGGAAGAGTGGAATGAGAAAAAGGGGACACTTCTCACTGGAGTCAACTCTTTTTAAGGAGCCTTCCTGTAAGTCCCTCTTCCTCCCTTTCTGCCCTTATCTCTTTACATCTCATTGGTCAGAATGTGGTCATGTGGTTATGCCTCGCAAGGGAGTCTGGGAAATGTAGTCTTTTAGCTGAGAGATCAATGTAGTTTCTCATACTAGCAAATAAAAGGACATCAAGTAGGCACTAGTGTTTATGTCACTGTCCCCTTGAACTCACCTACCACATAAATAGCCAGGGCAGTGATGAAGGTTGGGTAGAGAGTTTAATTTGAGAAGAAAGCACTGAACTTCAGTGCTGATATGCCTTTCCTAGTCTAGTTTTCTTTGGAAACTGGAAGTCAGCCTGGCTTGAGGAAAGTCCCCTGGAGTGAGTGTCTTGACCCAGATTCTCATCTTTGTTTTGCCCTCTATGACCTTAGGAGCAGGGGACTGAAAGGTGGCTGTTCAGTTTCCTCCATCCCTCTGTGGTTCTCATGGAAGCACCCTGCCTATTTTGATCCCAAGCCATGCATGTTTCTGTTGTTACTAAGCTTCTTAGCACTGTCTTTGGCTCCTGCTTATAAATGTTTAAAAATATTCGCTTGACGCACAGTGGGATTATAGACTCTCTCATTTCCGAAATGAAAAGCAGCTCATGCATTATTCAAGAAAAATATTGTATTATTGAACAAAGGATGGGTACACTCATCCCTTATTATGCATTCCAGTCTTTGCTACCTTATTAGTAGATGTGTTCTGTGAGAATTTTACTGATGGGGTTTGTAAACAAAGGCAGAGATCAAACACTAATGTGTTGAGATGGCATGATTAAAAGATTATCATAAAATCATCAACTTACATGCCTGGGAGGTCTATAGTCTACGCAACACTTGGGCTCCTTCTACCTCTTCCTACCACATTAAAGCTCAACCTTGGCTTGAACACTTCCAGTTGTGGGAAACTCACTACTCCCAGTTTCACCATTGTGCAGTTTGAGTATAAGGAAGTTTGTCTCAAATTGGGCTGGAATCTCTTTCCTTGTGGTCTTTACCCATTGGATTTAGTTTTCACATGGAACAATTCTGTTCCCTTTCTCCCTGATGACCCTTTAGTTTTATACAGATGGCGATCGTTGAAATCCACTTGTGTCATTTCTTTGAACGGTCAAAAATCTTCTAACTTTTCAGCCATTCTCCATGACGAAAAAGGAGAGTTCATTGGATCTAACAAGCATTTATCAAAGAGCTTTCTCTTTATGATCCAGACATGGTGATAGTCATGTTTATGGCTTATAACACTTTGCACTTAAGCAAAGATTTGTAGGGTATTCAACTAGCAGGATTCAAAATTCCACGCCTTTCCAGTCCTGTCTTCCACCATTCTCTCTCTCACCCTCCTTCTTCAGTGTTCCTGAATTTTCTTTTCCTTTTTCTTTTTTCTTTTTGCTCTGTTGTCCAGGCTGGAGTGCAGTGGTGCCATCTTGGCTCACTGCAACCTCCACCTCCCAGGTTCAAGTGATTCTTCTGCTTCTCAAGTAGCTGGGACCACAGGCATGCACCACCACACCTGGCTAATTTTTGTATTTTAGTAGAGATGGGGTTTCACCATGTTGGCCAGGCTGATATCGAACTCCTGACCTCAGGTGATCCACCCGAGAGTTCCCGAATTTTCTATTCTTCAAACACACCAGGATCCTTCCTGTCTCAAGGCCTTGTACATGCCATCCTTGCTGCCTGGGATGCTTTCCCAAATCTTCATAACTGCTGCTGCTTCTCACCATGCAGCTCTCATGCACAAGACATCTTTTTAGAGAAGCCTACATAGATTTCTATCTAAACTAGGCCTTCAATCCTACTTCTGCTTCATTACCCTCTGGCTTAGTCCATTAAGGCTGTTATAGCAAAGTACCATAGACCAGGTGGTTTATAAACAACAGAAATTTATTTCTCACAGTTCTAGAGGCTGGGAAGTCCAAGATCAAGGAACCGGCAGATACGTTGTCTGGTGAGAGTCCATGTCCTGGTTCATAGGGAGTGCCTTTTTGCTCTGCCCTCACACCACAGAAGCGAGCAGGGAGATCTCTAGGGTCTCTTTTACATGTGCACTAATTGCACTCATGAGGGCATCACCCTCATGATCTAATCACCTCCCAAGGGTCTTACTTCCTAATATTATCACATTAGGGATTAAGTTTTCAACATATGAATGTTTTTTGGTGGGGGTGGGGGGACCATAACACTCTCTATTCTATTACCCTGCTTAATTTTTCTGTAGCACTTTCCATGAAATAAGTCAATTCAACAAATATTTACTGAGCATCTACTATGTGCCAGCATAGTAATTGTTCTAGGCACTTGGGCTACAGCAGTGAACAAAATAATGATTCTTGCCTTTGTGGAGCTTACATTCTCACAGGAGAGACAGAAAATATATGATACACGTATGAATAAATTAACTGGTAGGTTAAAAGGAATGAGTTATGGAGAGGAAAATAGGGAAGGTAAGGTTAGAGAGTTGTGAGCACAGGTGGGGCAAGGTTGTGCATTAAATAGGGAGGCTGGATATATCTCTCTAAGAGATGAGATTTGAGCAAGGACAATTTCATTACATCAAATTATCTTTTAGATTTGTTTATATGTTGATTTTTTGCACCCTCCCCACCCCCCACTGCAGCTGACCTCAGTGTAAGATCTATAAGGCCAGGACCTTGTCCGTCTGGTTTTCCATCAGTATCCAGTGTCTGGCACACTGTAGGCTCTCAATGGGATGTTGGTTGAATGAACGTCAAATGCCTAAATGATAAGATAGGAGGCAGTAGCAGAGGTTTTGGTCCTAGGTGTACTGTAAAATCCATGCACTTGCATGCTTCACTACTCCCTGTGAATGCTCCTTTTAGGTCTTGCCTCCCTCTTTCCTCTCCCATAGAAGAGTGAAATCACACCTATTTCCAGCAACACATCCCATGGTTATGGCTAGGTAGAAGAAGTGCTATCATTCCCATTCTGCAGATGAAGAAACTAAGGCTCAGAGAAGTTCAAGGCTGTGCAGCTCTAGTGACAGAGGGTGGGTTTGAACCAGAGTCATTGCCACTAACAGGAAGGCCAGCAGTTACCTGTAAGCCCCATCTCTCACTGAGTTTTCTGCACCATCCTTGGTCTAGAGCTTCCCTGAGCAGCACAGAGGATGGGCCTTGTCTGGGAGAGCTGACTCTTCCTCTGCTGCCTCCACTTATGTTCTGAGATGGAATTTCCCCGACAGTGAACTTGATGCTTCAAAGCTCTCTCTGAACCAATTCAGTTAAGGCAAATCTGGCTGTGTCTTTTGGGTTCTCTTAAACACGACCAAATAAATAGGCAGGGAGCTTTGAATGATTGGCATTTGCTTCTCAAAGCCAATTGTTATAACAATGAATCCTTCATCCTGCCTCTTTCCAGACAACTAAATTGTCTTTCCGGGCTCAGAAGAAAGATTAACTCTTTGACTTCCAGATGTTTTCAGGGCAACCAATACTTCCTTACCTTGCTACAGAATTGTAAGATTCAAAAGTGCTTTCATACAAAATATATGATTTCAGTCCCGGTGTTATGAACTGTGCTACAATATATACAGGACACTTCTAGAAACTGGGTATCCATGGATGCATTCTTTTTTTTTTTTTTTTTGAGGTGGAGTCTTGCTCTGTCACCCAGGCTGGAGTGAAGTGGCGCAATCTTGGCTCACTGCAATCACTGCCTTCCAGGTTCAAGTGATTCTCCAACCTCAGCCTCCCAAGTAGCTGGGATTACAGGTGCCTGCCACCACGCCCAGCTAAGTTTTGTGGTTTTAGTAGAGACGGGGTTTCGCCATGTTGTCCAGGCTGCTCTCAAACTCCTGACCTCATGTGATCCACCTGCCTCGGCCTCCCAAAGTGTTGGGATTACAGGCGTGAGCCACTGTGCCAGGCCAGATGCATTCATTTTTAATAACAGCAAACTTAACTGCAATGGTCATAAAAACAAAGGGAACTGCCTGACTCATAGAACCGAAATGTTTGGAGGAAGAACGAGCTTGAGGTGCAGAGTGATCATTCCTATGGCTTAATTTCCCTTGTAATTTTTTTTCGGTGACTCCTCTTTATTTTGCAAGTCAGATTCATTCTCAAGCCAGCTCCTGTCATGAATGCAGTATGGTTACAACAAACTGCTTCTTGCCTTCTCACTCATGTCCAGGGCCAGAATGAGCACTTTTGCTTTCACATTCAAGCAAGGGTCCTGAGATTAACCTTGGTGGTACCTATGTCGATCACGTGCCCAAGTCTGAACTGGAGACTGGGCTGGGGGACTAAAAGATGCTGATTGCTTTAAGCCAGTCAGAGCTCATTCTTGCTGCAGGCCAGGGCATGTATTTCCCTTAAAGCATATTGGTTGTATTAGGGGGAGAAAGAGGAAGGGATGGATGTGGGAAGGCAGTCAGCACATATTTGCTACAGACTCACTTTAGAATAAGAACAACTGAGGATTGAGTAACTTATTAAAGGGCATTTGGCTATTCAATAGTGGATCAGGGGCCAGAACCCAGACAGGCATCTCTGTATTCAGAGTTCTTTCTAAATATCAGATTATCTCCACCCTTTGCCTGTGTTGAATTTGTGATCCTCTTTTCATCGGAGGCTGGGCAGCTATCAGCAGAGTAATATATTAGGGGTGAGAGAAGGTCTCCTTCCTGTCTTGCTGATGCCAGAAATTCTACATAATTACCTTCTTTTGGGTTACAGTATTGCTCATTCATTCAAAAACAAGTATTCATTGAGCTGGGAGTATTGACTGGCCTGGGCCATCTGAAAACCTGTCTTTTAGTTGCAAGTAATAGAAACCTGCTCAAGTTACTTTGGGCAAATAAGAGAGGGGAATTTATTCTAAGGATACAGGATACTCTATCCCATCTACTAATCTCTCACATATTATAGAATAATTTTATATGACAAAATGTTTAATAACAATGCACGCATTGCTTATTGGACATATTGATTGACAGTTGAGGCCTCTGCAGCCTATTTGATAGTTCACTGCATCTTCCTTAGTGAATACCCTGTAACTGTTACTAGATCTGGGTTTAGGGAACTTCAGATAAAATCTAGCCCCATTTGCTTGCGCTTCCAGATAGCCGATTTAGGCTTAATTAGATGGACGTGTTCAAGAAAAGTGAAGGGACTGAACAGTTTCTCAGGAGGAAAAGGAGGGATGAATCAGAATGCTGGATAGTGAACTCTGCTCATTATGAGGCTTAGATATTCAGTGGCTGCAACCTCAGCAGCATGCACATGTACTGAGCTTGCGTTCTCATTCCAGTCCCACAGGCAGAAGCAAAGACCGCTCCAGGCTTATAGGAGGTATGTCGGTTTTATAAAGTTTTCTCAACTCACTCCCAAGTACGAGCTGGGACCATGGGAAAATTTCTTGGCCGTTCAAGTCTTCAGACACTGTCAAAAGAGGATGAGGTGATGTCTCCCTCTTTATGTAGACCCTGAATGACTTTCTTTTGGGGATGATAAGAGAGTCACCTTCCCATACATCTGGATCTGATCGTCTTGAATCATCCTTTCCAGTTCATGGACTTCATAATGGTCTCCTCATTTTGAAAGGTGGGGGGCCCAACACCTAGGTAACCCAATGAGTAAGCAGATCTCTTTCCCCAAGAATGAATGAATTCCTTTTTTTTCCCCCAGCGAATTCTGTGGAGCTCTTCTGCTCAAACTGCACAGCATCAGAATCAGTTGGGAACTTGCTAGAAATGAAGACTCTTAAGTTCCACCCTAGACCCCAAGTCAGACACTGTATTTTAGTAAGAATTCCGTGGGCCATTTCGATGCACATTAAAGGTTGAGAAGCACTGCTGTAGAAACTGCTTCTCCATCCTCCACATTGCATTTATTTGATTGCTTCTTTGTGTCTGGGAAAAGGGCCAAGGTCATGTCTACTCACCTGTACATCTCCATCTCCTATGTAGTGCCGGGTGTCCAGGTGGCACTCAATAGCCATTTGATGACTAGATGGACGGAGAAAATAAGTTTCCCTGCTTGTCAGGGAGGCTCCAGTCCTAGTGGGAGAATGCTGGGGTCAGGAGGAAAGAGAAAGGTCACTAAGCAGTTCGGTTGCATCCAACATTTCTTCACCATCCAATTTGTGCGAAGTGGTTTACCTACATTATATAACTTACTTCCTTCGAAACTTTCCCAGGTAGGGATCAGCCCTATCATGTTACAGATGAGCAAGTGGTGCAACTGCAAGTTATAATTTTTCTTTTTTGAGACAGGGTCTTACCGTATTGCCAGGCTGGAGTGCAGTGTTGCAATCTCAGCTCACTGCAACCTCTGCCTCCTGGCTTCAAGCAATTCTCATGCCTCAGCCTCCCGAGTAGCTGGGATTACAGTTGTGACCACCACACTTGGCTGATTTTTTTGTATTTTTCACCATGTTAGCGTGGCTGTTCTCGAACTCCTGGCCTCAAGTGATCTGCCCGCCTTGGCCTCCGAAGGTGCTGGGATTACACATGGGAGCCAGCATGCCTGGCTGCAATTTGAACTGCAATTGGCTGCAATTTGAACCCAGCACAGTTCTTTTGCTTGCTTTCTACACAGGCACTCCATGTTTGTGTGAGCGTGGGTTTGGTACCTAACCTTCCTGGACTCTACTGTCTGATCTGCAGCAGAGGCTTTGGTGCCGTGCTCATATCCCCCCTCCTCTCACACTCACTCTTCCTGCCAACCGCTTCTGTCTGCAAGGAGCCTCAGACTCTGCCTGAGGGCTTCAGCTGGCTCTAGGAACATGCCTGTCTCACGCACAAGCAAGCTAGAAGTGCCAGGGAGTTAACACCCCCAGGAGCAGCCTTCAACCAACAGCAAATGGGAGTTGATGAGTAAACGCCCTGTGGGTGGGATAACTGGGTGTATTGGGTGGGATAACTGGGTGCATGTCTTACACCACCTCCAAGATTCCCTCTTGGGATGAGGCCCCTGGGCGCCCACAATGGTGACCTGCTCATTGGTTTCCTTGCCTTCCCTGTCTCACTTTCTTACTCTCCTTCTGGTGCTTCCTGGGATCTTCTGGTAAATACATTGTTTACATTCAAGTCTTTATCTTAGGGTCTTCTAGGAAACCGAATCAAAGACAGCATCTGTTAAATAAAAACAACTGCAGCCAATGAGTTCTGATTGCCTGACACTGTGATGAGCCTCTGTGTGCATTACCTTCTTTAATCTTCATAGCAGCCCTCTGAGGTAGCTGCTGGTAAGGTCTCCAGATGAGGAAAATGAGGCCCAGACAGGTGAAGGAATCTGACAAAGCTTGTACATGGTAGAGTCAAGGTTTGGATCTATTTCTGTTTGATGTCAGTGCCCTCCATGATCATTTGGATTATTGGATCATTTGGATTATTATTTATAAAGAAAAAGAGGTTTAATGGACTCACAGTTCCACATGGCTGGGGAGACCTCACATCATGGTGGAAGGTGAAAGGCATGTCTTACATGGCAGCAGCCAAGAGAGAATGAGAGAGCCAAGTAAAGGGGGAACCCCTTATCAAAACATCAGATCTCATGAGACTTACTCGCTACCATGAGAACAGTATGGGGGAAACCACCCCCATGATTCAATTATCTGCTGCTCAGTTCCTGCCTACAACACATGGGAGTTATGGGAGCTACAGTTCAAGATAAGATTTGGGTGGGGACACAGCCAAGCCATATCATTGCCTGAAATCCTGAATATGAAGGTTCTTTTTAAAAATGAGAAGTTTAATTGTCATCATTATGTTTTTAGAATGGGCTAATTTTGTCAAAGTCTTTCTTGCCAAAGGGGTTAGGATAAGTCAACCACAGCTGGGGTTGCAAGGGCTCTGATAGGATACTTGGAGCATCCTCATGTTAGGAATTGATGGGACCAGAAGGAAATGGAAAAATGCTAAGTCTAGGGATGGGAGATACCTTGACAGTGGAATAGGATGAGGATGAATAGATGCAAGGACAAGCTGGGAAAATGCAGAAATGATCTGGGTCCCCCTAGAGACAGTCCATGTATGTATGGTGCTTGGGGTCAGGGCATAACGAAGGACTGTAATAGACAAAGCCGTAGAAGTAGAAACAGAAATTATATGTCAGCATGGCAGTCAAAGATGACCACCTGACAGCCACATAAATAAATTCTAGGTGGCAGAATGGCAAACAGCTTTTATCTTACATGCCACTCTTACTGACTGACAGTGGTTCCTGGAGCCCTGTTTGGAGGCTTCTTCCCACCTTACAGCAAAAGAGAGTCATGATTGATTAGTAGTGTCTGTTTGGGGCACAGGAGTGGAGGGTGTTGGTGCACATGCCACCTGGAGGAACAGACTGAATTCCAAATATGAGTCAGAAGAATTCTCTCAGTCAGGATTGAAGCAGCGTTTACATTTCAAGTAGGCGTTCACTTTCGAAAGGGATGATTTCCCTTTGAAGACAGCTTATCTTTAATTTGAACATATGTGGCAAACCTAGGCAATATACAAAATTACAGCTTGATTATAACTCCCTAGGGGCAAGAAAGAGAAGAATTGGCAATTTACTGAGTGGAATACACATAGAAGAAGAACTCTGGGCTTCCATCTTTTAGTAGGGGTGCCCTCTGTGTTGGATGGGCTGTGGTGATGCTCAGTTTTATCATAAACTTTTCTGAGTCTGATTTTGACCTCTGGGAACTCAGGCTTCTTGGTCTCATCTAAGCAGCAGTGACAAGCTCTGATGGTTGGAGTTTTGTTTTCTTGAGTTACTGCAGATGGGAGAGGGAGGCAGGGAGCCCCACGCAGGTCACAGTGAATGGGTGCATCCGCCTGTGAGCAATGCTGAACACAAACTATTAATAATGCAGCCACTTCTGCCCTTGTGTTTGGAGCTCGTGTAAAATTTGCTGAATCACAGAACCTACCGATGTTCAATGCAGACCTGTGTGGCAGGAGAATTCAGACTCACACTTTGAGTTCAACCCATAATTTGTACCCTTGATTTCAAAATGCCCTTGGGAATCACCTTTTATCTCACAAGGTGGTGTGAAATTCTCTTCAGATTTCCAATGGAAATTCAGTTTCAATTTCCTTTAATTAACAAAGTGCCCAGATCACTTAGGTGAAGTCTCATGGAGTCAACTTGTCATGAAATTACATTGGGACAAATTCTGTTCCTGTTTAATTAATAATTGCCAGGTTAAATTGTTTAACAATGTACACTGGGATTCTATAGTGAGAAGTGGCTTTTCTAAAATGGGCTGTACATTCAGGGGATTAATAGAGGGAGGGGAGACATCATTCCCTTAGTACAAAAGGATGGTTTGGAAGCTGTTAGGTGGAGTACTATTAGAGAAAAATGGTGAAAAGGAGATTTTTTTTAGGTTGGTAGTGAGTGCCTGGAATTTAACGAAATACAGAGGATTGATGCTGAGGCTAGGATGGGTGAGATGGAATGCCAGGCTTGATTAGCAATGTCTGCCATGGGTAAGGGAGGAGAGGAAACAGCACACACACATATGTGCTATCCCTTCTCCAGGAGAAAGCTGTTTAGAAACACAGGGCCGTAGAGCAGACATTAACTGTCCTGGAAGTGAGAGAGAATTGGACAAAGTCCATTCTGACTGCCATTACTGGAGGAGAACTTTTGATTTAGACATTGGCAAACTCCAGAAAAAGCTCGCCTCTCCGCCCTCCTCTGTTTCCTAAGAGGATGAGCCAAAGATATTGTTTAGGAGCTAATGCAAATGAGGTTTTCAGGCAGAGGAGTGACAAGTGAGAGAAAAGCAAATGTCTCCTTTTGGCACTGGGCAATGACTAGTAGGACTATAAAAGAAACTGCTTTGTGGAACCACGACAAGAATGGTGCTCGATTTTCCTTGGAATTTCCACTTCTTCCAGAGCTATGTGATGGAAAGTGTTCACTCAGCTTTGAATAGGGATTCAAATGCCTGCTCCACCAGGTATTACCTAAGTATGCTTGGATAGGTCATTTGAACCTTCTGAATATTATTTTCTTCATGTGGAAATTAAGACTAAAAATACAAAACCCATTTAACTCACACGATTGTGCCAGAAGTGCAATATTAATGTGTCCCATTTGGAACCAACGTGCAGCTGTGACTAACACACCGTCAGGCACACAGTACGTGTTCAATAATATGAATTCAGAAAGGAAAATTCCATTTAGGTTTAGACTTTCCTGGTGTTTGCCCCATCTTTTGCTTCTACCCTTAAGGTTCTGGAACCCTTCTTTTTGGAGATGATGCCTTCCAAAATGTTTACAGAAAAAAAAAAAGTTCCAGATGCTGGTGGCTTTGGTCATTTTATCACCTCTGTGAATTCAAGAGATGTTGCGGGAAAAGGCAGTGTGATTGTTCAAGCTCATCCCAAGTGAGAGGACTTGGCCAGCCTGTCTAGATGATTGAATCCCTTTCTTGATGAATGTCCTGGATGTTGGAGTTTTACGTACTTCATTTTCTGCAACTGAGGGAGGGAGCTAGGGACACTCCCTGCCCAGGTCTTTATGAAGCTCCAAGGTGAGAATCACTGCCAGATGATTTCTGACCATCTTGTTCTGTTAGGAGCTAAGCTCTACCTCTCATTTGTATGGTTCTGGACTCATGCAACCCTTACAAACCCAGGGAGGATGAATTTTCCATCAGAGTCATAAAAGACTTCAGGCAGGAAGGACCTAGGGGATTGGCAAGGCAGTCCTTACCCAAGGAGCTCCACTAGCAGAAGGAAAGTCTACTCATGTCTGAGACTACAATCCTGTCTGCCTTAAGGTGATTCACAAATTGTTAGCAGTGGATGGGTGGAGAATTCAAGGGTTTCTGCTTGTGTTTTTACCACCCTCCATTCTGGCTAAATATAGTTGAGCTTCTGTGATAGTAATACATCTAAATAGCAGATTTTTCTGCTATTACTGTGCCCAGGATCAACCCATCATTACCCTATCCTTGGCCCTAACTGCGCAGACACCCGGTCTGCCAGAGTCCTTCCTCACTTTGGAATTTAAACCACAGTAATTCTTTCTTATTTATTTTTCCTTGCGTGGATCAAGGCTAACATCATCTGCTGCCTCTTGCTTCTCCTCTTGCACACTGAGAAGGTCGGAAGTCCGCGTCCAGAGTCAAGCATCGCTGGGCTTTTGTGTTGGGAGTATTTGAACGTCTTGTCCACGAGAAGGAAGGGCCCCGCTCTCTGGGTCTCTTTGAGAGCTCTGAGACACGAAGCCCTGGAGGCATTTCCTCATGGGCAATCAAGGGAGAAGCAAAAGCCGATTTTTCTGTTTTCTGGCAGCAGCCTTTGCTTTCCTTCTCCCTCTGGGGAAATTAGCTTGCTGGCGTGGACAGAGGGAAAATAAACAAGCCTAACCTGAAATATGCATTAGAGTTGAGCCATTTTTGGAGATTCCCAACATTGAAAATGGCTGAAGGCTGACCACTTCCCATCTACCCTGAATTAACTTTCTGAGGTTTTGTGGGGAGAGTGAAGGGCTTGGGCATATCAGGACACTTAGCTGAGATTGGCATTAATTTGTGGATCTGAGCAAAAGAATTATGGCCATGAAGCACCTATTCCTCTTAGAGACTAGCTCAGAGATGAGATGGAGAAGGAAGCTGTGTCAGGATGGGTACAAGGGTTTGGAATTCAAGGGGAGCCTGGGGCTTCCCTGTTATGATGTTGGTTGTGTTTTCTCCTGAGTAGCAAAGAAGTCTGAGCGCAGAGAGGGGAATGCAGGAGCCTGCTTCATGGGCATGGTGTTTTCTTTTGGAGTGATGACAATGTACTAATCGCTGTTGATTTGCTCACTTTAAAATGGTTAAAAGAAAAAAGGACATGTGACAGGACCATCCAGTGGTCCTTACGCACTCATTGCACGTTTAGATCACCAGGGAGCTTTGAAAATACTGATGCCGGGCACCACCCACAGAGATTCTGATTCCATGGGTACAGTTTAAAGGCTGCTCAGTAGATCCATACCTGCAGCAAAGTTAAGAATCATTGAATAGTCTGGGCATGGTGTCTCATGCCTGTAATCCTAGCATTTTGGGAGGCTGAGGTGGGAGGATCACCTGAGCTCAGGAGTTCAAGAGCAGCTTGGGCAACATAGTGAGACTTTGTTTCTACAAAAAATAATAATTAAAAAAAAAGGTAAAAAGTTGAAAAAAAGAATCATTGAATAATCTCGAAGTTCCTGCGAACTCCATGCTTTTCTGTGTAATGAGAATTTGTCCATTCATTTCTTCTCCCACAGCATTTTTAATCTTTGCTAATTGTGGAGTAAAAGCCCGACTTTTTAAAATTTTGGCTAAAGATATTCTAGGCATGGACTTTTAGGAAAGATAGTTTTTGAAGTGGGGGTGGTAAGAGGAGACTTTCCAGGAACCTTTGAAATCACCCCTGCCTCCTGTGATCCAGCCTCTCTCAGCTACAGAAGAGGCCTTTCCCAGCAGTGTGCTTGGTCTCAGCACATTCAATATTTAAAACATTTAACATATATAGGTACTGAACTTAAATGGATTCAATTCAATTCAAATGGTTATACTGAGGACCTACTGTGTGCTGGGTGTTGTACTAGACCCTTTTAAAGAGGGGAGGAAGCAACATGAATCAGACCTCAGTCCAGGACCTCACCACTAAATTGGAGAAGACAGAATGTTATAAAGAAAACAGTCATGCTCTGTCAATTGTTAATCTGGACAAAGGACTTACTGTGTGTTGTACCCTTAACATAGGCCATCTCATTCTGAGATAGCAGTTGTTTTATTTACGTATTTATGTATTTACATATTTATTTATTTTTTATTTGAGATGGAGTCTCACTCTGTTGCCCAGGCTGTAGTGCAGTGGCGTAATCTGGGCTCACTGCAACCTCTGCCTCGCAGGTTCAAGTGATTCTCATGTCTCAGCCTCCCGAGTAGCTGAGATTACAGGCACCCACCACCATGCCTGGCTAATTTTTGTAATTTTAGTAGAGGTGGAGTTTTACCATGTTGGCCAGGCTCGTCTCGAACTCCTGACTTCAAGTCATCTGCCCGCCTTGGCCTCCCAAAGTGCTGGGATTAGAGGTGTGAGCCACCACGCCTGGTGTAATTGTTTTATTTCTATTTTATAGTGGAGGACACAGAGTCACAACAGGTCAAGTCACCTGCTCTGAGCCTCATGGCTGAGAAGTGGTCGGGCCAGGGCCGCAGCTCCTGACCACTGTGCTTGACTGCTTGTGTTTTGAGAGACGGCTCTGACCTCACTACCAAAGAGTCATGAGCAGAGTTATGCTGGTAGAGGGGAGGGAATGGTTCATTTTACAAGAAGATCTTTCTCCATACCCTGTCCAACAAGACAGCATAAGTCATAGGGCTATGTTACGTAACTTTAAATTATTAATAGTTTAAATAAAATTTTAAAATTTAATTTCTCATAACACCAGCCACATTTCAAACACTTAGTAGCCACATGGGACCAGCGGCCCCCCTACATCGGACAGACCAGACATAGAACATTTCCGTCATTTCAGAAAGCGCTCTTGGAGAGCGCAGATCTAGACCTTTTATCCAACCTCAAGTTCTCGGTGGGTTCAAGCTCAGCTTTCTGTCGGTTCTTTATTCAGATGGTAACTGCAGTGTGACCGCACCTCTTATTTACAGAGGTGTTTGTTGTCGCCCGGGGTCTCTTCATAGCTGCCCATCTTTTCCTTTATAGTACTCTTCATTATGTATATTAGTTTTATTTTTTTATTGCTGATGCAACAAATTACCACAAATGTGGCGGCGTAAGATGCAAATTTACTGTCTTACAGTACTGGGAGTCAGAAGTCTGAAAAGGATCTCACAAGTCACATCTGGGTTAACATCAAGGGTTAGGCAGGGCTGTGTTTCTTTCTGGAGTCTCTGGGGGAGGATCTGTTTCCTCCCTTTTTCAGCTTCCAGAGGCCACCCACATTCCTTGGCTCATGGCCCCTTCCTTGGACTTCACAGCCAGCATTGGGCAGTTGAATCCTCTCCGCTCATCACTCCAACTTCGTCTCCTGCCTCCCTCTTCCACATTTAGGGTCCCTTCTGATTACTTTGGGCCCACTTTGGTAATCCAAAATAATCTCTGTATTTTAAGGTCGGCTGACTAGCAAACTTAATTTCATCTTAATTTCCCTTTGCCATATAATGCAGTATATTCACAGGTTCCGGGGATTAAGATGTGGATGTCTTTGGGAGGCCATTGTTCTGCCTCCCATACCATCTAACATTCTAGGAGGAAGCCCAGGAAAATAAATAGGACCCATGGATGTGGAGGAGGAGTGGCAGGTGAGAGGCCAGGCTTTGTGATTTGAAAAGCCGTGGTGGGTGGTGGTGATAAGAGGAGGGGCTTTCTGGAGCTGACTGCCTGGCTTAGAATCTCCCATTGTGCCCTTGCACAGAGATCTTCAAGCCTCAGTTTCCTCACCTGTAAATGGAGAAATTGCAGGATGCCTCCTTCACAGAGTCATGGGGAGGATTAGAAAAGATAATGCATGTGAAGCTTTGGCAGATAGTAAATCTTCAAATGTCAGTTACCATTTGGAAGCTAAAAATGCCTTCACATTACGGCATATATGCGTTCTAGCTTTGAAAATAGATTCAAATTCCATTTTTGTCAAGAAACATTCTGTTCCCCATCCCTGTGTGTGTGGTGGCCCCTTGGAATGGGGTGGTTGTCAACGCTGTGTGGTAGGAAGCCCTACCTGTTCAGAAGGCATGACGAAGGGCAGATGACCCAAAGATTCTCCTTCTGCAGTATGCTAATAGGCTTGCGGTCTTGAGGGCCAGAAGCATGTTATGCTTCCGCAAAGCTAATAGAAATACTTTTATCATTCTGAGCACAATGAAATGAGCTAGTACGGATGTATTTCAATAAATTCCTAGAATTCCAGGGTCAGAGGGGAATCTATTTGGATTATTCTAATGACGCTTGTGTACTGTCTGTAATAGCCTGCTAAAATAGTTACCCATGTTTAAATGACCTAAAGATAGCAATTTCACTCTATTTTAAGTAAAACATTTTCGTTGAATAGGCAATAAATGTACATGGTGCAAAATGTAAAAGAATATATAGACCCAGCCATGAAGTTTTACTCCAGTGCCAACTATTGGTCTTGGCTTCTCCTATGTCCTCCAGATGTATCTTGTGATATATCCTGTGCACTTACAGCCTATGCACTTCTGCCTTGCCTATTCTTCTCCCTGCATCCCTGCACCAGTGGTAGCTCACTATATTTATACTCTGTATCTGCCCTGCCATCTCTCCTCCCTTTTGCCAATTTCAACAGTGTATCTTGGATGCTGTCCAATATTGCTACAAACAGAAGTATTTAATTGCATGGATATACCATAATGTATTTTACCAATTTTTTTTTTTTTTTTTTTTTTTGAGTTGGAGTCTCACTCTGTCACCCAGGCTGGAGTGCAATGGCATGATCTTGGCTCACTGCAACCTCCGCCTCCCAGGTTCAGGGGATTCTCCTGTCTCAGCTTCCCAAGTAGCTGGGATTACAGGCACACACCACCACACCTGGCTAATTTTTGTGTTTTTAGTAGTAGAAATGGGGTTTCACCATGTTGGTCAGGCTGATCTCGAATTCCTGACCTCAGGTGATCCACCTGCCTCAGCCTCCCAAAGTGCTGGGATTATAGACCTGAGCCACTGTGCCCGGCCCCAGTTTCTTATTTATAGTTTTTAGGTTGTCCCCAGTGTTTGACTATCACAATGCTGCAAATAACTGTTGTATCCATAGCATTTCTGACAAGTTCAAGGATGATGTTTTTTTTTCCAGTGGAATTGCTGGGTCACATAGTATGTGCGTTTCTAACTTTAAAAGTTTGTGCCAAATGGCTCTTCAGAGATGTTTATGAATTTATCTTCCCACCAGCAAATATGAGAGTGACTGTTTCCCCACAATCTCAACGCCACAATTTGTTATCAAACATGTTGATTTTTGCCAATTAGAAACTAAAAATATGTTGCTATAGTTTTAAGTTGTATTTAACTTATAATTAGTGTGGATGAGCATATTTTGGTATGTTTAGATATTCTTTTTAGATGAAAAAATCTTGGTCAATTTTTCTATTGAGTTGTTGGTCTTTTTCTTACTGATTTATAGGATTTCTTTATCTTTAGCAAATGACCTTGTTTTTCTGGTTTGCACAAATATTTTCCTCAGCTTTTTAGATCTTTTTAAAACTTCCTTTGTGGTTTTTAAAGGTAGAAATTGCTTATTTTTATTTGTTTAAATATACCCCCACTATATATGGGTTCTGAATTTTAGATAGTTCTTAATGTTTTCTCTCCATCAATGTTTTAGGAAAAAACACCTCCCATCCTTTCTTTTAGTATTTTAATGGTTCCATTATTTTATGTTTAAATCTTTGATCCATCTGGAATTTGTTTTAGTGCAATAAGGATTCGACTTTATATCTCTCCAGATGGTTTTCCAGTTGTTACCATTTATGGAGTAATCTGTCTTTCCCCAGTGGTATGAAAACACTGCCATTATATACTAATATCATGTATGTATGTGGATCTATTTCTGGATTTCCTATTCTGTGATTTTTCACCCTTTGAGCTGCCTCATTTTGTTTCTGAGCTCTAATACTCTTTGTCCCAAGTCCTCAAAAGCATGGAGCTGGTTTGGTTGACAGGATTCTAGACTTTTCAGTGGCTTCTATTTGGGACCAAACTCATGCTTGGGATGGTGACTCATTCGAAAGAAGGGCACGAGGGTTAGAAAATTTCTCCCAATCATTAAGCCCAATCATCTTCTTTCAGAATCCAGAGGTTTCAAATTGCTGCATTGAAGAGATGGAATGAAAAATGAGTTGAACTGTCTAATGGAGAACAAGTTGATGATAATAATGATAATATTGGTGATTATAAACTACCATCCTGGTGATGCTGGGCAACTTAAATATGTTATCTTATTGATTCTTACACTAAGTGATAAATTAACATTTTTTATTCCCATATTACATAAGAAGGAAGTGGAGATGATACAAAGTAGAGAAGGGATTAGGACCCATGTATAACCAAATGCAAACTCAGGATTCCTATTTACTCTGTATTGTAGGATCTTTGGCACAGTGTAGCCAATGAAATCACATTTTGTTCATTTATTCTCTCCTTCATCAATCATTTCATAATTCCTTTGCAGCATTTGGTTATTATTAATAGGAATCAGAAAATTACATACCTTCAGACACAGCCAGGTAACATCAATGAATAAAGTTGCCCAGGTGGGATATGGAAGGAAGTGGTGAAGGCTGTGCCAAATGAGAGTACATGACTTGTCTTCAGTTGACCCTACCCATTGTTGCTGGTGGAGAAAGGTGAGCCCAGTGTTGCCCAATCTTGAGATTCTTAAGATGCACCAGACATCTAGATTTTTATATGAAACATCCGTTTTTTGCATGCCAACAAATTGTAAAGACAATCAATGTATGTTTTTTAAAGCTTGTTACTTAATTCTGAAAATGTCTTCGTAGATAATACATTAAACAAATGGATATTTATTCAACTGAATATGACTCTGCAATGGAAAGGAAGGAAATTACTGATACCTACACAAGGCATGAATGAATCTCAGAAGCACAGGGCTGAGCAGAAAAAGCCAGACACAAAGAGCACATATGTCAGGTGTCCATTTACTTAAAGTTCTAGAACAAGCAAAACTGACTTATGATGAGGCCAGGGATCAGCTGGGAACAAGGGAGTGAGGTACCTTCAGGGTGCTAGTAATATTCTCTAGCTTGATAGAGGTTTAAATTATACTGTTACATGCATTTGTCAAAATTCAGCAGATGAGTACTTAAAATGTGTATATTTCAACCTGTGTAAATTGCATACAAAAAACCTGCAAACAAATATTGGAGTCTAGTTACTGAAAATCATGCTGAAGTATTTAGGTGGAAGTATACTGACATCTGCAGTATACTTTGAAATGAACCAAAGGTAAGATGGATTGATGGACGGACGGATATGTGATACACCAAGCTCAGTAAAATGTTAATGATTCAATGTTGCTCTGTGTTGAAAAGTTTTATAATAAAATATTGGGAAAAATTAGCAAAAACCCAATTAAAAAACTGCTCAACACACACACACACACACACACACACACACACACACACACACACACCTGTGGAACTAGGTCTGGTTTCTGGGCACCAATTTTCAGTATTCTTTAACTTTTGCATTGTATCATCATACTTCTCTGCCACTCTATTACATGCTGTAACTTCAGAAGTTGATTATAAGGGGATTGTTCCTGCAGCTCCAAGCTCTTTGTTCTTCCATCCACTTTGCATGGGGCTTGATAGATTTGGCATGGTTTAGTGAGTGAAGGTATGAGAAAATCCAACACCTGATGACATCATTAACATTTCTCCAACATGACCTGTCTGAGATAAAAGCACAGCCTGGCTTCCTTCTCACTGATCAAGGGAAAAGACAAAAACCATTTTGGCCACACAGCTCCTTAGCCCCTTCTGGTAATCCATCTTGCTGCATCGACACTCTCTTTCCATGCAGCATTTAAATTCAGAGGGGATGAAGATTAGCCCAGAGCAGTCTCTTCATTAGAGAAGAGGGTTTATGAATAGTGTTTGCGGCCTTCAACACTGTTCCCTGTGTCGGTTGAGCACACACAACTTTTACTCATTAGTAGCATTTCAGAGCAAGTGGCCATGTCTGAGCTGAATACCCACTGGGTGCCCTTGGCTGGGCTTAGAATAATAAAGAATATGACCAAGCAGTGTCAGAGTCTTGTCGGTACTGCCAGAACTGCAGGGAGAAAGGAACAGGGGGAGTGGTTTCTCCTAAATATACCCTCTAAAAGTGGCACCTTTTCAATAATTTTAAAAGGCAATTTATTATCATAGTAGTTAAGACTATGATGAATACAAATTAGAGAAAGCAAAGGTCAGTCTTGTAAATATATGATTGATGCATCAGAGGTCAAACCTGGAGACATTTACAGATTGCAATAAAGAGGCAGCGCCTTTTAAAATGGGCTTTTCCCCATGTTAGCTGAATTATTACTGGAATCCTCACTCCTTCTTCTTGGAAAATAATAATGCTTTAGTTCCCTGCATGATATCATGATTTTGACATGCTTTGGCCAATAAAATGCAAGCAGAAGTGACAGGAGTCTCTTCCAAGTAGCAGATTTAAGAGCCATGTCCTATTTTCCCTCTGCCAAAGCAATGTCCCAGGTTGTGGCTGCTCCAGCAGCCTATGTCCCAGGGAGAAGAGATGTGGATCACAGCCACAGCTGACCCTGATGGACGTGCAGTAGGAGCAAGAAACAATTACTTCATATTGTTATATCACTGAGCTTTTGGGGTCATTTGTTACTGCTGCATAACCTGGCTTTCCCTGACTGATACACTCACTAACCAGCAATGCAGTTCTCCTCCTGTCCAAGTCTCCCAGAGACAATCCTTTTGACATGACGACTTCTCCATACAACTTCAACCAGTCTTGAAATAATGAGAATTACACAGTGTAAACTATCCTAGATAAAGATAAAGCAATTTAGGTGTAATGATATGTGGGGATGGTGGTTGTCAAAAGAAGCAGCTATGTGGACTAGTGGCGATGAGGGTGCTATTAGGGACAAGGGACAACAGGGCAGTATGGAGCAGTCATCTAGAATTTGACAGACTCAGCTTGAGTCCCGGACCTACTCTTCACTAGTTGTGTGGCTTTGAACAAAACCTTTGGCCTCTCTAACATTCCCTTTGTAGCTAGTAGATGGGGTTGTTATGAACTAAGTTACATGGAAGGATGAGGTCAATTGTAAGGCCTACTATTGGGGTGGTGGTTGTTAATTTCTTTCTCTTCTTTCTCTTTCTTCTCCTCTTCTTCTTTCTCCTTTTTCTCCTCTTCTTTTTCCTCCTCCTCTTCCTCATTGGCTTGAATAACAGTAGGGAGGAAGGTGGGAGATTGGAGGTATAGCATGAATAAGACAGGGTGCACCTAGAGACTCAGAGGGCTCCAGCCTCTTCCAAGGAGGGGCCATGTGTTTGAAGTTTCTGGGGGACATATTTAGATGACAACTGTGCCACTTGCTAGCTCTTTTAATCTTTCTTGAGGGCATGGGCCAAAGGGAAGTTTGATGAAGACATAGATCTTGCTTCAAAAAAATTGTTTTAAAGTCACAGTATTTTGGGAGGCCAAGGTAGGTGGATCGCTTGAACCCAGGAGTTTGAGACCAGCCTGGGCAACATGGCAAAGCCCCATCTCTACAAAAACTACAAAAAATTGGCTGGGTCTGGTGGTGTGTGCATGTAGTCCCAGCTACCTGCCTGGGTGGCTGAAGTGGGAGGATTGCTTGAGCAGAGGAAGCTGAGGCTGCAGTGAGCCATGATCATGCCCCTGCCCTCCAGCCTGAGTGAAAGAGTGAGACCCTGTCTCAAAAAAAAAAAAAAATAGAATTACAAAGGGAATAAATTATTTTGTTGGCAAAATATTATAAACAATAAATATGTGATAGAATGATACATGTACTTCCTTAATAGTGCATTAAATAGATCCAACAGCAGGTCTAATAACTATCAATATTTCAACATTGTGCTAAGCATGAATAGTATTTTGTGATGTCTACAATAATTGTGCTGTGATGGCAAAGTATCTGTGGTTTCTCTTGGTGACAAAATCATAATAAGGTTAAGTATCACTGTGCTTGATTGTCTACATTCAGTTGAAGGAAATGAAAACTTTCAGCTAGAGGTTATTGAAAAGTCTTCCTCTAATGTTTTCCCATTGAAGTTGATGGACTCCCTAAATTCTATCCAGGACCCTTTGAGGATTTGTGGACCCTGGGTTAAGAACCCCTGCACCAACTTAATTTTCTTGAGGAAGTCACACTTCTTCTCTGAGCCTCAGTGTCCTCATTTGGAAAATGGGTGCATAGCCTTTGATGTTTCTCCTAAGCATGGGACTCCATTACTCTACAGTGAGCAGCTCTTATAGGGCCTTGATTCATTGGATAATAAGGTTTGAAGAAGACTGAGCACATCTTTCTGACCCCTTCTCACTCCAAATCCCATGAAATAACAAGAGAGGGAGGGGAGACAGGATATGAGAGCGAATATATAGAGCAACAGACTGGAAAACAAGAAAAAGTAGCAGAATAGCATCAACAAACCAGGATTCTTGAGGAATCCCTAACAGATCAAAACCAGATCATGCGTTTGGAGAAAGAGCCATTGCAAACCACAGCCTAAAACATATTTAAAAGAATATCTAATTTTAAGGAACTCTTTGTGCCAACCACGATGTTAAGCTTTGTACTTGCATTATCTACTATAATTCTCACAATATCCCTCTGACGTAGTTTTTGCTAGTACTTCCATTTTATAGATAGAGAAACTAATGCCCAGTGGGTTGAGGTATTTTGCCCAAGATCACACAACCAGAGAGCGACAGAGCCAAGATGTTGGGCTGCCTGGCTTCAAAGCCCATAGTCTTGTCCACTGCACTCTCCCAGGTTAGTTAATTGCTGCATTTAATTCTTATGCAAGAAGGAGCCTTTCTTTTTTTAAAAAAATCCTGCTAGAATCTGTAGGCTTAAGAAACTAGGACAAAAACTGTTCTGGCACCACTTCTAGGTTTGGGAAGAGCTTAAGCTGCACCACGCCATTTTGGGGCCAATGAAGTCTTCATCACCCCCGGCTCTGGGTTAGCAATGCAGGCGGGAGCTGTCTGGCTCTGGGGGCTGTCGGGAAAACCCACGCTAATCCGTTCAGGAATATCTGTGCTGGAACAGAATTACCTCACCGTTTCTCTTCAGTTCTTTTCTGAACACCATTTGCCCTAAAAATACTCTTTGACATTATGCACAAACATTGAAGAGACATTTATTTGGCCCTGACCTTTGTACGGTTCCTGTTAAAAGAGATTCAATGACACACAAATGGGACTGAATTATTTATAGATCCCAGGGGAAATCAACGTTGCTTTTATCCCTATTGAAAGTGCATGGAAGGCCAAAAAGTGCCAAATTAGCTTCAGCTCCTTACTGAGGGACTCCAGCTAGACTCGAGGGTGCTTATTAAAGTTATGGGCACTCTCCATGGTTAGATCTTTGGAAATATGCATAACCCTGGGCTGTTGTTCCTTTCAAGTACTTTGAAGACAAAGGTCTATACCCTTTTCGCAAGAAGCTACCACGATGAGCAAGGTGTAAGGAGTATCTGGAGGCTTAAATCACCCATGAGGTTCACTTATGAATTTATTACATCAACTGAATACAAATTGGACACTGCTTGATCCTGGGCACTGAAGAGAAAGGGATAAATTCATTAACGCAGTTGTCCAAAGATTCAACACATATTTATTTAGTGTCTTTCTTGGCAGGTTGTTTCAGGCACTGGATGTATGTAACAAGACTGACAAGGTCCTGTTTTCATGAGTAAGATACTCTTCCTATCCTCAGGGAACTCAGCATAATGAGTGCCTGATAAGAATAATAATAATAGGCCAGGCACAGTGGCTCACGTCTATAATCCCAGCACTTTGGGAGGCTGAGGTGGGCGGATCACCTGAGGTCAGGAGTTCGGTACCAGCTTGGCCAACATGGCGAAACCCCGTCTCTACTAAAAATGCAAAAATTAGCCGGGCATGGTGGCTGGCGCCTGGCTACTCAGGAGGCTGAGGCGGGAGAATCACTTGAACCCGGGAGGCGGAGGTTGCAGTGAGCCGAGATTGTGCCACTGCACTCCAGCCTGGGTCACAAGAGTGAGACACCATCTCAAAAAAAAAAAAAAAAAACATCATCCATATTTATTGAATGCTTACTATTTGCCAGGCACTGCCCTAAATGTTTTTCACATATTAACTCAATGAATCGGCCTAAGTACTCAATGAGATAAGAACTACTAGTATCATTCCCATTTCATGGTTAAAGACAATAAAACACACAGTGTTTAAATAACCTGCTCAAAGACTCAAATTTCAGAAGTTTTAAGGCTGGACTTCAGACCCATGCAGTCAGCCTGCGTGTAATCTGTGCCATTGTAGAGGTGTCTATGAGAGCTGTAGGGCTCAGAGGCACAGGGGTATCTGTAAATGAAGGAAGAGATGTCCAAACTGAGTCTTCAAAGATGAGAAGTTTCCAGGTACCCAAAGGGGGACAGAAAGAACAGGCCATTTAACCTCTGAACTGCATTTCCTCACCTTAGGATGTAAGGTTTTTAAAAGGAATGAATGAGAAATCATAAGTATAGTGCCTTCTTTGAGGCGCCCAAGGGCAGAAGCTGAGCACCACAGCTCTTTCTGTCTCTCTCTGTTCCTTCTTTCTGCATTTAGAGCCCCTAGTCTGCTGCCCCAGAGAATCTCCAACCTCAACCCAAGGTGTCCAGCCCCTCAGCTCTCAGGGCTGCCGGGAATCTGATGAAGATATATTTTTCTGCATGAGCTGTAATGTGAAAACCTGCAATGGGAAAACAGAAGGCACTCAATGCCTACTTTTCAATTGTTTATTTCTCTTTATGTGCAGGATGGGGCAGAATTTGCTCCAGAACCAAGTTCTTGATGCCTCTATTTGGGGGTTGGGAGGCCATAAACATGGCTGGACCTGCATATCACCAGCCAGGTTTATCAACCTGGGGTAATTGTCCGTGACACCAAATTTAGGTTTTATTCTGTTTGACTATCTGGTGAATAAAAATTAGAAGGTTGGAAGTTTCCTTCTGGGGAAGTATACTGCCTTCCTAACCATTTTAATGTATAAACAAGATCTTCAGTGGGAGAGAAGGGAGCCAGCTCTGAGCTTCAAAGGGGCCCAGGGAGGTTGCACAGGGGGAGGCCATATTTGCATTGACCTTAAAGACCATTTTATAGCAGACGGCAAGTACTCACCTTGGGGTCCCAATTCCTAGGAAAGCATTCTTCCCTTATGAACAGGGCAGGATGTGTTTCTTTTCTCCCAAAGAAGGAAGAGAATCCATGTTGTTCATGTGAGTGTGGGGTACCTACTGAGATAAAATCCCAAGTCATCTTTACTGGGACCCAGAGATAAGTTCCAGATCTCCACGGTTGTAGGCAGAAGGGATTTATCCTGGCTTTTGAGGTTGAGGGTGTGAAAATTATGCTTGTTTTGTATCCTTTCTTTCAGCTAAAGTGCTGGAAGTGGAATCTGTGGGAGAAGGTGCTTTCTTGGGGAGGGAGGGCATTGTGGAGGGGAAGGAGGCTATTTTAGTGCCTCTGGTTCCAGTGGACCCAGGGCATCAGAAACTCTACACCCAGGATAAGGGATAATGACAACAGCAGGATTCTGGAGCTATTGTTGCTGCCCATGTCTCTTATGGTTGTTACTTTTCATCTGATTTTCCTTAAGGATTGGCAGTGAAACCCCTACTGCCTTTCAAATCAGCTAGGACACCGTAGCAAGCACGTTAGTAGAATTTCAGTGGAAGGAGAATGGCCAGGGAATACAGTGTGTGTGTATTGGGGCAGTGGCAGTTCTAAAATAAATAAGGATAACATACACCAATCGGTGGATGAGAAGCACTTTCTTATTCTTCCCTGTCACACCGGGGCGTGCCACAGTTTCTGGTACATAGGAGATATTTGAAAATATTTTTTTGAAGTGCGAATTCAAACAGAGCAATGGGATTATAATAACATTAGTGACTGGTAGCTATTGAATTATCAGTATGTGCTAGGAATGGTGAAAATGCTTTATCATTAACAAACCTGTGAAGTATTATTATAAATCCCATTTTACATACATTAAAACAGAGTCCCAAAGGTTTTACAGAACATGCTCAATGCCATAAAGCTCATAAATGGGCTGAGTTTCCAGCCTTGGCTTGTCTGATTCCAGAGTTGGACTCTTCACTGCCGGGCTAAAACATAGAAAAGGTAGAGCAGAAACACAGTATATGAAACATGCAGCTGACAATATTTAAGGGAAAGTGAAAAGGAGTAAAGAAAAAGCAACTTCATTCAAATAGTAATGGACATTTGTTTTTTTTGGTAGAAAAAATTTTGAACTCCCTCCCGTTGTATATAAAATAAATTGCAGATGGATTCAAAAGTGACATGCAAAATATAAACCTATATAAAAGCTCATATATGAATAGAAAGGTGGGAAGGAATTACAGAAAAAAGTGGGTAAAAATTATGAGTGAATTTATTTTTTTCTTTATTGTATTAAGTTTTTCTCCAGTAAGCATGTAATATTTTAAAAACTTGGAAATACACCATAAATCAATCTGCTTTCCATTCTTTTTTTCCTTAAGGGCAAAAAAAGATGGAAATAATGGAAAGTGGATAGAAAAAAGATAGAAAGAATGGAAAGGGGATTGATTTATTGTGTATTTATTTATTCCAATTGTGTATTTATTTACTGTATATTTATTCCAGTTTATTGTGTATTTATTTACTGTATATTCCAATTTATTGTGTATTTATTTATTCCAATAATTTAATTCCATCTCTGTCTTTGATTCCAATCCCCATCTCTTCCTCCTCTCCTCCTTCCTTTTTGCCCTCCTTTTTCCTGTCTCATTTAAGCCCAGGTCCGCTGGCCCACCCAGTCTACCACTCTGTGCAGTCCCTCTAGAAAGATTGTTCTTCTCTAGTGCCACAGCTCTCAAGTGTTTCAGATGTTGCAGAGCCTCTCAGCTTTGGCTTCTGAAAATTGCAGTGAAGTTCCTCTTCTTAACACAGCCACGTGATGTTTTGTACGTTTTTAGATCCCTCTTGTGGACTTCTCAGAGACTTAAAATGTAGAAAGCCCCACTTTGCATTCTTGAGCAATGGCCCTCTTTAATTTTATCAGATAGTTTCACCATTAATATTTACATCTCCGCTAAAAAGAAAAAGTTGCAATTCTCCCAAAACACATGCTTGGCCTAGATTCACCCAGGCAGGGACAATTCCCTCTAGAAGCTGCTATCATAGAGTTGGACCCAAATGGGAACAATGGAAAAGCAGAAGGAAACTGCTGGGTGGGTGTGGGGCAGAGGCAAGTGAAATTTCTGTAGCAACACGAGGGAATATTGATGTATTCTACTTATGCTCTTGACTGCATATTCAACAAGAAATTATTAAATACCTTCAGTGGGCCAAGCACAGGTGAATGCAACAGTGAACAAAATCCAGCACCTGCTCCTGCGGAGCTCAAGGTCTGGTACAGAGCCTGTTAAGTCCACAGCCCATCATGACCCATGATGAGAAAAGCAATACTAGGGGAAGTACAGCACTTGGAAGTTGAGGGGAGGACCACGGTCAGGGAAGATGTGTGGAGGAAGTGATGCTAAACTAGGGCTTGGGCAGAAAGAATTAGCTCATGCAGGTAACACTCTGAGTTCAAGGAATTGGAAGAAGTTTGATGAGAGCAGAAGAGTTAAGTCAGGAATCGAATTAACCCAGTAAAGGAGTGTAGGTCCGAAGCCACTTCTATGTGGCATTTGCATGCATTTTGGACGGAATATATTTTCCTAAGAGTCTGTTGCAGCTGGAGAAACAGAGACCATTTCAAATGAGAGTGGAACCAGGATCAAGTCACGATGCACAGCGATGTTTGATAAAGTCAGTTTTCCCCGTTACTTCTCTTCCCCTTGTTCTCTGTGATTGTGTATGCTGTTAGATGCCTCTCTGCTTCTTTAATGGTAGATTTCTAAATATTTTGGCCCCTAGGTGGGAAATATGGTTGGAACCACAAAGTCTTCATTTGTATCACACCCCATAGCTTTGCCTATTCTTGTGATTCAGATTCTTTGGAAGTTGGCGTCTCCAATCCACATCTTTAGCTTCCTGTCAACATTAAGTCATCTTCTTCTTGTCTTGTCTGTTCATGAGTATTCATCTTCTTTTTTCCTGTCCTGTTGCCATTCCACCTTCCACAAAGGGGACCAGAGGTCTCCTGTGGGCTTGCTTGCAGAATCAAAAGAGAACTGAGAAGCTATTGGGTTCCCTTTCATTCTTCGGGAGCCTCTGTACAAGGCTTCTCTTGGCAGACCCAGTCCTGGACTACAGAAGAGGTGTGGGTGCCAAATATTACTGTGTTTGACTTGACTCAGCTTCTGTTGAGTTTCTTACTGACATTTTCAGGCACATATATTACTAATTTTAAGCAAGCAAGTTTTATGAAAGTTTGAGCATAAGGAATTGATAGAGTAGGCTCTAGAACTCTTTTTACACACATTGAATAATTTTTGGGGACTGGAGTACATTTAAAAAATTTACGGAGTGTTTATGGGTTCACAGTAGGTGTATGTATTTATGGGATACATGAGATATTTTGATATAAGCATCCAATGCATGAGAATCACGTCAGGGTAGATGAAGTATCCATCACCTCAAGCATTTATCATTTCTTTGTGCTACAAACATTCCAATTATACTCTTTTAGTCATTTTAAAATGTACAATAAATTATTATTGTCTGTAGTCATCCTGTTGTGCTATCAAATACTAGATTTCATTCATTCTATCTAACTATATTGCTGTATCCATTAACCATCCCCACTCCATCCCCAATCTCCCACAACTCTTCCCATCCTCTGGTAACCATCGCTCTACTATCTCCATGGGTTCAATTGTTTTAATTTTTAGCTTCCACCAATGAGTGAGAACACGCAAAGTTTGTCTTTCTGCACTTGGTATATTTCAGTTAATATAATGTCCTTCAGTTCCATCTATGTTGTTGCAAATGACAAGATCTCATTCTTTTTTATGGCTGAATAGTACTCCATTGTGTATATGTACCACATTTTCCTTATCCATTATCTTCTGATAGACACTTAGGTTTCTCTGAAATCTTGGCTATTGTGAATAATGCTGCAACAAACATGGGAGTGCAGATATCTCTTCAATATACTGATTTCTTTTCTTTTGGGTATATACCTAGTAGTGGGATTGCTAGATTACATGGTAATTCTACTTTTATTTTTTTGAGAAATCTCCATACTGTTGTTCTTAGTGGCTGTACTAATTTACAATTCTACCAATACCATATGAGGGTTCCCCTTTCTCCACATCCTTGCCAGCATTTGTTGTTGCCTGTCTTTTGGATAAAAGTCATTTTAACTGGGTTGAGATGATATCTCATTGTAGTTTTGATTTGCATTTGTCTGACCATCAATGATGTTGAGCATATTTTCATAGACCTGTTGGCCCTGCGTATGTCGTCTTTTGAGAAATGTCTATTCAGATCTTTTGCCCATTTTAGAAATTGGATTGTTGGATTTTTCCTGTTGAGTTGTTTGAGCTTCTTATATATTCTGGTTATTAATCCCTTGTGAGATGAACAGTTTGCAAATATTTTTTCCTTTGTTTTGTGGCCTAACATATGACCTGTCCTTGAGAATGCTGAGGAAAAGAATGTGTATTCTGCAGCCATTGGATGAAATGTTCTGTAAATATTATCAGATCCATTTGGTCTACAGTGCAGATGAAGTGCAGTGTTTCTTTGCTGGTTTTCTGTCTGAATGATCTGCCCAATGTTGGGAGTGGGCTGTTGAAGGCTCCAGCTATTAGTGTATTGGGATCTGTCTCTCTCCTTAGCTCTAATAATATTTGCTTTATATATCTGAGTGCTCCAGTGTTGGGTGCATATATATTTACATTTGTTATATCCTCTTGCTGAATTGACCCCATGTATAATGACCTTCTTTGTCTCTTTTTATAGTTTTTTCTTGAAATCTATTTTATCTAAGTATAGCTACTCTTGCTCTTTTTTTGGTTTCCATTGGCTTGAATATCTGTTTCCATTCCTTTATTTTCAGTCTATATGTGTCTTTATAGGTGAAGTATGTTTCTTGTAGGCAGCAGATCGTTGAGGCCTTTTTTCAATCCATTCAGCCACTCTACGCATTTTGATTGGAGAATTAAGTTTATTTACATTCAGTATTATTATTGATAAGTAAGGACATACTCCTGCCATTGTTATTTGTTTTCTGTTTGTTTTGTGGTCTTTCCTTCTTTTTTTTTTTTTTTCTGTCCTGTGTTCTTTTTTGTGAAGATGATTTTCTCTGGTGATTTGTTTTAATTTCTTGCTTTTTATTTTTTGTGTATCTGTTGTAGGTTTTTTGATTTGAGGTCACCATGAGGCTTGTAAATAACATGATGTTATCTATTATTTTAAGTTGATGATAACACTGATTGCAAAAAAAAGACAAACTAACAAGCAAAGAGAAAACTAATAAAAACTCTACACTTTAATTTTATCCCGTCCACTTTTTGTTGTTGCTATTTATATCTTACTCTGCTGTCTATGTCTCGAAAAGTTGTTGTGGTTATTATTTTTTTTGATAGGTTCATCTTTTAGTCTTTCTACTCAAGAAATAAGTCGTTTACACATCACAATTATAGTGTTATAACATTATGTGTTTTTGTACTTACTATTAGCAGTAAGTTTTGTACCTTCAGATGACTTCTTATTGTTCATTAATGTCCTTTTCTTCCATATTGAAGAACTCCCTTTAACATTTTTTCTAGGACAGGTCTGGTGTTGATGAAATCCCTCAGCTTCTGTTTGTCTGGGAAAGACTTTATTTCCCTTTCATGTTTGAAGGATGTCTTTGCTGAGTATACTATTCCAGAATAAAAGTCTTTTTTTTTTTCCCTTTAGCACTTTAAATACGTCATGCCACTCTCTCCTGGCCTGTAAGGTTCACACTGAAAAGTCTGCTGCCAGATGTATTGGAGCTCCACTGTATGTTGTTTGTTTCTTTGCTCCTGCTGGTTTTAGGATCCTTTTTTAAATCCTTGACCTTTGGGAATGTGATTATTAAATGCCTTAAGGTGGTCTTCTTTGGGTTAAATCTACTTGGTATTCTGTAACCCTCTTGTACTTGAATATTGATAGCTTTCTCTAGGTTTGAAAAGTTCTCTGTTATTATACCTTTGCATAAACTTTCTACCTTGATCTCCCTCTCGCTCCCTCCTCTTTGAGGCCAATAACTCTTAGATTTGCCCTTTTGAGGCTATTTTCTAGATCTTGTAGACATACTTTATTCTTTTTCTTTTGTTTCCTCTGTTTCAAATAGCCTGTCTTCAAGTTCACCAATTCTTTCTTCTGCTTGATCGATTCTGCTGTTGAGAGTTTCTGATGCATTCTTCAGTATGCCAATTGCATTTTTCAGCTCTATAATTTCTGCTTGATTTAAAAAAAATATTTCAGTCTGTTCGTCAAATTTATCTGATGGGAGTCTGAATTCCTTCTCTGTGTTATCATTAATTTCATTGAGCTTCCTCAAAACACAGAAAATTTTGAATTTTCTGTTTCAAAGTTCACATATCTCTGTCATGCTGGGATTGGTCACTTGTGCCTTACTTAGTTCATTTGGTGAGATCATGTTTTCCTGGACAGTGTTAATGCTTATGGATATTCGTTGATATCCTGGCATTGAAGAGTTTGGTATTTATTGCAGTCTTTGCAGTCTGGGCTTGTTTGTATCCATCCTTCTTGGGAAGGCTTTAAAGTACACAAAGGGAATTGAGTATTGTGATCTAAATCTTTGGTCACTGCAGTTGTATCTGCATTAGAGGGCACCCTAAGCCTAGTAACACCGTGACTCTTGTAGACTTTTAGAAGTACTGCCTTGGTCATCTTGGGTAAGATCTGAGAGAACTCCTTGGATTACCAGGAAGAGACTCTTGTTCTTTTCCTTTACTTTCCCCCCAAACAAACAGGGTCTCTCTCTGCTGAGCTGTCTGGAGCTGGGAGAGGGGTGACACAAGCACTCCTGTGACCACCACCACTGGGGCTGTGCTGGGTCATACCTGAAAACAACATAGCCCTGGGTCTCACCCAAGGTCTGTGGTAACTACTGCCTGGCTACTGCTGATGTTCACTCAAGGCCCAAGGGCTTTTCAGTCAGCAGGTGGTGAGTCCAGCCAGGCCTCTGTCCTTTCTTTCAGGGAGGTGAGCTCCTCTGCTGGCCCACAGCAGGTCCAGGAATGCTGTCCAGGAGCCAGAGCTCGGAGTTGGGAACCTTAGGAATCTACCTGGTGCTTTATTCCACTATGGCTGAACTGGCACCCAAGCCATAAGATAAAGCCCTTCCCACTCTTCCCTCTTCTTTCCTTAAGCAGAAGGACTCCTCTTGGCCACCACTGCCCCAGGCCCGTGGTGAGTACTGCCTGGCTACCACCATTGTTCAATCAAGGCACAAGGGCCCTTCAGTCGGCTTGTGGTGAATGCTGTCAGGCCTAGGTCTCTCCTTTCAGGACAGTGGGCTCCTCCCTGGCCTAGGGGCAGGTCCACAAATGCCATCAAAGACAAGGCCTGGAATTGCGGACTCCAAAAACTTGCTTGGTGTTCTACCACACTGTGGCCATGCTGGTGCCCAAGTTACAAGACCAAGTCCCCTTTATTCTCTCCTCTCCATTACTCAAGCAGAAGGAGTCTCTACCCATGACCACCGAAGCTGGGAATGTGCTGAGTCACACCTGAAGCCAGCATGGCCCTGGATCGCATCCAAGTCCCGTGGCAAGTACCTGGCTTGCCTGGCTACTGTTGCTGATTACTCGGGGGCCACGGGCCCTTTAGTCAGCAGGTGATGAATCCTGTTAGGATTGGGTCCTTCCCTTCAAGGCAGCAGGTTCCCGTCTGGCCCAGGGTGTGTCTAGAAATGTTGTCTAGGAGCTAGGGCCTAAAATAGGGGCCTCAGGACTCTGCCCAGTGCCGTATCGAACTGTGGCTGAGCTGGTATTCAAGTTGTAAGACAAGGTCTTCTGTCTCCCAGCTGGTATCTCACTAGGTCACATGCACCCCAAGTGCACTGGCTCTGAGCCCAGCATAGAACCAGGACTTGGCCAGGAATTGCAGTCCTTGTGGCCTGGACTTCCTTTCAAGTCTATGTAGGAACCCAGAGCCCTTTAGCAGGCAGTAGTGGGGCTAGCTGGAACTGAAGTCCTGGCTGCTGTGATGGACAATGTCTCTCTGGCTGGGGTTGATCTAAACCCTTCCTCTGGGGGCACTGGCTGAGTTCTGCCCTGTGTTGCTCTTCATGGTGACAGGACAGCACTGAGTTCCAATGCACAGTCCCACAATCACTGCACTCTGTCTTCCCCAAACACACAAATCCTCTCTCCACACCACAATGTAGCTGCTGGGGGATGGGAGAGGAGCGGTGTAAGCAATTTGAGAATGTCTTTTCTACCCTCTTCAGTGCCTCTTTCCTTAATATGATGTCAAAACCAGGTATTGTGATAGCTCCCTTGTTTTTGGTTTTTATGAAGATGCTTTTTTATGTGGATAATTGTTCAATCTGGTGTTTCAGTGGGAGGTTGGAGGGTAGGGAATAGTCACTGGGGGCTTCTATTTGTCCATATTGCTCCCTGGAGCACATTTTTACATGATGGTCATTACTGGAAAAATGTAATATGGCTGCCCACCTCCAGTAGTGCTATTTTTATATAAGTGAAAAAATAGAGCTGAACTTCAAAATTTGAAAATGGAGTGCCAGGAGATTATGTAGTCTGGAAGATAATTCTGTTGCCTGAAGAAGATAATTCTTGCCTGGCAAGAGAGAAAAAGGGAGCTTAGAATTCATGCAAAGTGCTGCAAAGCTCTGGACACTTTTAAAAAATCACCCATTTTATTAGCATCCACAAAAAGTCTTGAACCTGGCCACCCACCGCAGTTTAAAAAAAATGTTTAGTTGGGTATTTTTTTTTCTCCAGGACAAATATATTTATAATTTTATGAGAAAGTCAATGAAGAAGTTAGATTTTCTTTTCAGATCACTTTCCTGAAATATATCTACTTGCAAAGGCAACAAGATGCCTATTTTGGAGATGAATAAAAATCAGTTACTCCAAAGTCAAAATGACTGAAATCATCTAAAGTAGTGTCTTTTGCTTGTCACTTCTTTTCCAAGCTGTTCTGGAGACCCCGTGTGGGTACCAGGGCAGACTTCAAGGAGACATCCCATTGTGAACATGAAGGAAACATCTGGTTGTGTTTGGAGATCAACTACTAAAAATTCCTCCATATGTCAAGGCCAGTCACCTGCCCTGGAAACTCATCAGGCTTCTCTTCAATAACACACCAACTTGAAGTGTGCGCTTGACAACTCCTGAAATTCTACTACTGGTGCAAGAAATAAGAACAAGAAGGAAACTGAGACCTTCATCTCTGATGTCTCTGGGTAGATAGGATGCGGTTCTGAAAATCAGATATTTGGTCTTGGGTGTTATCTATGTTGCTCATAGCTCCCTTTTTAGAGTTCAAGTATAATTTGATGACGTTATTGTGAGCTAAAGAGCCTCATTGGGTTTTTGGCATCATCTTCAGCTACAATTCCACTGTCCAGTGGCTGCTAACTATTTGGGTACTGTACATAGCAACTTAGACACACCATCACATTTAAATCCACCTTACCCCAAAGGGTTAGGTGCTGGTGTTACTTTCACAATACAGATGAGAGAACTGAGGCACTAAGAGATTAAAACAAATCCTCCATTTCCTCTGTGAATTACTGGTGCAGTTGGAATTAGCACGAATTTGTTTGACTTTAGAGTGTGCGCTGCTTTTTAAAAACAAGAATAGTAACTTTATTGTTTTTGTAAAAGTGATACATGTACATTACACAAAATTCAAGCCACCGAAGGAGGACACAGAAGAATGGAAAATAATCTACCTTATTTCACGCTCTCCAGAAAGCCATAATTCATATTTAGTGACTATCATTGAGGACATCTTTCTATACATATATGCAGACATAAGAATAGAGAGGTCAGGACAAAAATAGATGGGAATTATTTTACAAACTGCATGCATACTCTTCATATTATTAATAAAATAATTAATTTAAATTTTGCCTGGAGAAAATTAAGTGGAAATAAAATTTGAAGAAACTGTTAAAGTTTAGATAACAACTTCTTTACCATAACTGCTTCTCATTCTAAAGTTATTCCTTTAAAGTTGAGGGAAAAATTCTGAAATCATTTAGAGGCTAGAATCTGTTTTTTAGTAATTTGTTTCAAATTTTAGCCTTCACTTGATTTTCTTTTCTATAAAATGTGAAGAAATTATGTGTTCACATTTCTCTTGTCTGTCATTCTCAACCCTGTGGTTTTAACTATGTGTTTATATTTTCAAGGTTATGGCATTGAGACTTGGTTCTGTAACCAGAATTCTCATGGTTATTTAGTCTCAATTTTATATTGAAATGACTCAATGCTTTCCCCAGGGTTGTCCTGTCTTGAGTTCTTTTGATTCATTCTTATTTCAGCACCTTTTATTGTCAAGTATTTTCTTCAAGATGAGCTCAGGAGTAGTGTTACCCTCTGGTTCTTGCCTGCTTGAGGTTTTGTGTGTGACTTTTTAAAACAGTATTTTATTGAAATGTAATTTTAGTACATAGAATGCACAAATCCAATGTGCATAACTTTTTTTGGTTGGGGGGGAGCTTTTGTCAAACTGCTTTATTGAGATATAGTTGACATAAAATAAACATATATTTAAAGTGTACCATGTGATAAATTTTGCTGTATGTTTACACCAAAAGTCATTACTGCATGAAGATAGTGAACATATCTATCACCCTCAAAGGCTCCCTTGTACCCTTGGTAATTCCTCTTTTTCATTTTCTCAGTTCCCCTGTTTCCTGGCAACTGCTAATTTATTTTCTGTCACTTTAGGTTACTTTAAAATTTCTAGAGTTTTATATAAATGGAATCAGAGGGTAGGTATTCCATTTTTTTTCTGTCTTCTTTCACTCAGCATAATTATTTTGAGATTCACCCATACTGCAGTATGTATTGATAGTTAATTCCTTTTTATTGCTGAGTAGTATTCCATTGTATGGATGTACCAGCATTTGTTTATTGGTTTACCTGCTGATGACATTTACATTGTTTATAATTTTGGGCTATTACCAATAAAACAGCTGCTAATATTTGCATGCGAGCTTTGTATTGACATGCTTCATTTGTTTTGGTTAAATACCAAGGTGTGTGATGGCTGAATCATTGGTGATTGATTTTTAGAGAAACTGACAAACTGTTTTTCAAAGTTGTAGCATTTTAAACTCCTACCAGTGGTGTATGAAAGTTTCAGTTCCTCTACATTTCTTGCAAATCCTTGGTATTGTCAGGCTCCTTAACATTAGCTGTTCTAATAGAAGTATAGTGGTATCTCCTGGTTTTAATCTGCATTTCCCTAATGAGTAATGATATTGAGCATCTTTTCATGTGTTTATATGCATCTGTGGTATCTTCTTTATTGGTATCTGTTTAAATGTTGATATGGTTAGGCTTTGTTTTCCTACCTAAATTTCATCTTGAATTGTAATCCCCATAATCCTCGCTTGTCAAGGGAGAGACCGGGTGGAGGTAATTGAATCATGGGGGCAGTTTCCCCCATGCTGTTCTCTCGAAAGTGAGTGAGTCTCACAAGATCTGATGGTTTTATAAGGGTCTCCTCCCCCTTGGCTCAGCACTTATCCTTCCTGCCGCCCTGTGAAGAGGTGCCTTCCACCATGATTGTAACTTTCCTGAGGCCTCCCAAGCCATGCAGAACTGTGAATAAATTTAACCTCTTTTCCTACGTTACCCAGTCTCAGGCAGTTCTTCATAGCAGTGTGAGAATGGACTAATACAAATGTTTTGCTTATTTTAAAAAGTGTGTTTTTTTTTCTTAGTTTTGGGATTTGAGAGTTCCTTATATAATCTGGGCACAAGTCCTTGATTAGATATCTGTTTTGCAAGTATTTTCTCCCAGTCTATGGCTTTCGTTTTTAATTTTTTTTTAGGGGGAGGAAGGAGAGGAGAGAGGCCGTTTTAATTTCTTTTAACAGTGTCTTTTGAAAAGGAAACATCTTAAAATTTGACTAAGTACAATTAATCTATTTTTTTCTTTTATGGCTCATGCTTTCAGTATCATATCTAAAAGATCTTTGCCCAACCCAAGGTTACAAATATTTTATCTTGTGTTTTCTCCTGGAAATTGTATAGTTTAAGGTTTTACACTTAGGTCTATGGTTCATTTTAAGTTGCTTTTTGTATATGGTGTGAGGTATGAATCAAAGTTTATTTTTCTTGCATCCGGCTACCCAGTTTTTCTGTAAATGTCAGTTAAGTCAAGTTGATTGATGGCACTGTTCAAGTGTTCTACATGTTTGGTAATTTCTTGTCTATTTGTTATATTAATTATTGAAAGAATCTCTGACTGTAATTGTGGATTTTCTATTTCTCCTGGCAGTTCTATCAGTTTTTGTTTTATATATATTTTGATATTTTGAGCTTTTTTTTTTTTTGAGATAGAGTCTCGCTATGTCACCCAGACTAGAGTACAGTGATATGATCTCAGCTCACTGCCACCTCCGCCTCCTGCGTTCAAGTGATTCTCCTGCCTCAGCCACCTGAATAGTTGGGATTACAGGTGCCCACCACCATGCCCAGATAATTTTTGTATTCTTAGTAGAGATGGGGTTGCACCATGTTGGCCACTCTGGTCCCAAACTCTGGACCTCAAGCAATCCACCTCCCTTGGCCTCCGAAATTGCTGGGATTACAGGTGTGAGCCACCGTGCCCAGCCTTCAGTTTTGTTTTATGTGATGAAACTTTAGTATTGTTATGTCCTCTTGATGATCTCTGTATGAGATAAACTTCTTTCTTCTTGATAATATGCTTTGCTCTGAGATCTACATTATATGATATTAGTATAGTCACTCTATCTCTTTTTTGATGAGTATTAGCATGGTATATCTTTTTCCATTCTTGTACTTTTATATTTAAAGTCTATTTTTTATAGGGAGCATATAATTTGTGTGCCAGACATCATGAATTTTTATCTTATTGGTGATGGATATTCCTCCCAGTCCTATGTGATCACCAAGTACTGTTCCCTCTAATCTTTTTGGATTCTCTAGCCTTGGTTAGTCTCTTCATGATAATGTGCTAAACAATATTTTGCAGACTACTTGAGAGGTAACCTCCATTTTCCTGAATGTATGGTGTCTACCCCACCCCTGCTTTTAGGATTTTTCTCATTCTCTTTGGTTTTCAGCAGGATGACTATGATGCACTTAGATGTGATTTTAACTGTACTTCTCCTCCTTTGGGTTGGTTAAGCTTCTTGGTTCTTTAAGTTTATGTTTCCTACCAACTAAAAATATTTCATACCCTTCCAATATTTTTTTCTGTCCCATTTCCCTGCTCCTCTTCTGAGACTCCAAATTGTGCTGGATCATTTGATCTTGACCCAGGGCTCTCTAACATTCTACTATAAAAATTCCTTTTCTCTCTTTGCTTCAGTTTGGGTAATTCCTATTGACCACTCTTCAAATTCACTAATTCTTTCTTTCACTATGTCCAGTCTACTGTTAAGCCCATTCAATTAATTTTTCATTTCAGGTATTGTATTTTTCAGCTCTAGAATTTCCATTTGATTCTAATTTTAGAGGTCACATTATTCTTTTGGATTTTTTTTCCATATTTTCACCCATATTAATATTTTCTTTCGGATTCTTTCACATAATTTATAATAGTTATTTCAAAATCCATGTCCACTAATCAGCTGTGTCATCTCTTGGTCTGTATTTAGTCACATTTTTTTGTTGATTTTTTTATTTCACAATCTCCTACTTTTTAACATATTCTGCTATTTTTATCATATGCCAGAATTTTCATATAAGAACTAGAAACTGAGTTGATAATATTTTTTTTTCCAGAAATGGCTCAAATTTTTCTCTTTCAAGCAGCTAGCGTACGGGTTACTTTCTTCAGTCTGATCAGAAGTTGGACTGATTGGGGCTGGTTTACTGTTTTAGTTTGTTTTGGCCTGCATCTGGTCTTAATATCTTGAAGGTGAGACCAGGCCTGTCCCTTCAACAGATATTTGTGATTTAAGAACTGCAAGACTGCAAGATCTACTTCTGCTTTTCAGCCAAGCCCCCACCTTCCTCTACCATTTCTTACTTGGAAAATGTCCAATGGGTGGGAGAATTGGTGTGGGGGAGAACTAGCTCTGGCTTCTGGCTCCAACAGATTCTAATCCTCATGCCTGCCCACATACAGATTTTAAAGTTTTGGCAGGTTTCTCGTCCCATCAAAGTTCTCTTTTACCTCCCAGACTTCATTTCCAGTCACATTGTTTTACAAGTAGCTTTTAGCACTGTGACATTTTATCTTTCATTCCTTTGCTGCTACATAAACTTTTCTTTGAACTTTTATTGTTCTGTTTCTGATATTAAGAGATCTCTTATGCTCATAATTTCTTTGTGGTTATGGAGAACTCATCTTTTCCTTGGTTGATTCCTCTTGCAATTAATATTTTATTTTATTTTATTTTATTGTTATTATTATTTTTTGAGATGGAGCCTTGCTCTGCGCCCAGGCTGGAGTGCAGTGGTGCAATCTTGGCTCACTGCAACCTCCACCTGGTAGGTTCAAGGTCTTCTCCTGCCTCAGCCTCCTGAGTAGCTGGGATTACAGGCGCCCACCACTGTGCCTGGCTAATTTTTGTATTTTTAGTAGAGATGGGGTTTTGCCGTGTTGGCCAGGCTGGTCTCGAACTTTTGACCTCAGGTGATCCACCCCCGTAGCCCTCCTGAAGCATTGGGATTACAGGTGTGAGCCCCTGGGCCCGGCTGCAATACACACACACACACACACACACACACACACACACACACACACATATATATTTCAGATAGGGTCTCACTGTGTCACCCAGGAGGAGCGTAGTGGCTCCATTTCAGCTCACTACAACCTCCACCCTCACCCCCTAGGCTCAAGCCTCCCACCCCAGGCTTCCCAGTAGCTGGGACCACAGATGCAGACCACCAGGCCCTGCTTTTTTTTTGGTATTTTTGGTAGAGATAGAGTCTTGCCATATTGCCCAGGCTGGTCTTGAACTCCAGAGCTCAAGCCATCTGCCCACCTCAGCCTCCCAAAGGGCTGGGAGAACAGGCGTGAGGCACTGCACCTGGCCACAATTGATATTTTAAAAAACGTACCTTTTCATCACATCCCATTCCTCTCTTCCTCACTTTTTTGGGGGATAGGTCTCATGTTTTTAATTTTTTTTTATCATTGATAAATTTTGAATCCACCCAATTCATTTACTGAAGAGTCTGGACCACTCCACAGCTTTGATTTGTTTTGTTGTTTCAAACTCTCTAATGCAAATATCTATTTCATTTTACTTTATTGTTTGCATTGTGGGCCTATTCCCCATCATATTTTGTGCTCATAGTGACTCACAGCAAAGCTTTTTCATTCTTAACCTTTTTGTGCAGTGGCAATGTCTAGCCCTCCTGTTTCACCTTACTCACCTCTAGTTCGGTCATCTCTCTGGCTAGGTCATGAAGAACTAGAATGATGTGTCCATGAAGTTTCACCTTCACCTCCCTTTTCCCAACCATTCTGAGGGTTCAGATTGGGTTACCACGGGGCCTCTCCCATGGCCTGACCATATCCCTGGCTTTTGTCCTATCAGAGATTATTTATTTATTTTTGTAGGCCTTTTATATCTGTGTCATTTATTTGCAAGGAAAGTGGTTTCCTGCTTGATGTCCTACAAGGTATTTGCTGAGATTCAGCCTCACCCAAAATAATGATTATGATGACAATAGCAGCTACTCACTACCAGCAGCACTGCCTACCTCATCTCTAATCCTCCCTGCAGTCCTGAGTGGTAAATATTATCTCTATCTTGCAGATACATTTTATTTATGCCCTACCATGTTCCAGGATGGTTTATAGGAGGTTTTATAATAATTTATAAAATATAGCATAGTCATGAAGTTAAAGGCAAAGAAAATATCCTTTCAAAAGCAGCGTGGAAATAAAGTCCCAGAGAGCTTCAGAGCCTTGCCTGAGCCCATGGAAGTCTGAAGTAGCAGAAGTGCCATTTGAACCTGGGTCTTCCGGCTGCTGAGAGCTGTGACCTTTGTACTAAGCCAAACTGACTCAGGCTGGGGAATAAGATGAGACAGGTAAGTGTGAGAGGGAAAACATCATGGCCAACAGGCTGTCCAAAGTTGGGCTTTGACTGTCAATGCCAGGCTGGGCTCCAGTATCACTCCAGTCATGAGGACCACAGTCGGGGTCAGGAGAACCACATTGCCAAGTGCTGTACTGGGACTCAGGACACCTGGGTGCTTCTCCCAGCACCACAACTCATTGCAGTGAATAATCATTGAGTTCTTTACAAAGCCACTCTATGGTATTTATTGAGCACCTGCTGTGGACAAAGCAAGCAAGGGTGAGCAAGGGCTGGGGAGTCCAGATGTGAACAAGCTAGGCATCGTCTCTGCCCTCAAGGAGCTCAGAGTCTAGTGGGTAAGGCAGATATTAAAGAAATATGCAGTCAGCCATGGATTCGACCAACCATGAATTGAAAATATTCAGAAAGAGAAGTGTCTGCACTGAACATGTATGGACTTTGTTTCTTGCCATTATTCCCTAAGCAATGCAGTATAAAAACTATTTACATAGCATTTACATTGTATTAGGTATGATAAGAAATATAGAGATGATATAAAGTATACAGGAGGATGTGCATAGGTTATATGCAAATACTATGCCATTTTATTAATATATAAGGAACTTCAGCATCTAAGGATTTTGGTATTTGTAGGACATCCTGGAGCCAGTCCCCTATGGATACCAAGGGACAACTATACACACATAATAAACAAATTATGAGTTTTATGAGGGAAAATAATTAGATCCATGAAGGAGGCTGTCATAGGGCTAATTTGGGGTGGGAAGAGAGGTCACAGAAGGGCTCTCTGAAGAAACGCCATATGAGTGGAGACATTTTAGTTGACACCCACTATTATTTATTTCTTTGATAACACAGTGCTGTTTCTTTTGGATAAATCCATTCCATGTGGGTTGGATGAGGTTTGCCTATTAGTCTGAGAAGTGAGCATGTGACCCAGACCTGGCCAATCACATTGCTGTAATCCTCTGGCCACAGCGATGATTCAGGTGTAGGCAAGGGCCTGAGAGAGACCAGAATCCTGTAGGTGGGATGCTGTGTTTCCAAACGGTTTCACTCATAAGCACATGAGTCCAGGCCTGGACCCACACAGAGCAAGACAGAGCAGCAATGGCATCCTTTAAACCCCAACCCAGCTTTACTTGAAGCCTGACTTTTTAGTTACATGAACCAATGAGTTTCTTGCTTTGGGGGCACTAAGCTACTTTGGGTTAGGTTTCTGTTACTTGTAGCTGTATAGATCTGAAAAAGAGTAGAATTTAGATGCATAGACATTGGGAGGGAGTGTTGCACACAGAGGTACCAGCGTGTGTGAGGGGCTGAGGAAAAAAAAGCTGGACATCACCGAGTCAAAGGCCAGTACAGCTGGAGTGAGTGGATGAGGCAGACAGTCACTGGGCTGTGGACTTGTGCACTACACAACATTGCTTGAATAAAGGGTGAAGGGAAGTGGGGCTGAACTGGGTTGAATAGCATCCCCCATGCTGCCTCAGAAGGCAAGGATTTTTTCCTAGAGCCTTTAGAGGCAGCATGGCCCTGCTGACACCTTGATCTTGGACTTCTGGCCTTGAGAACTGTGAGCGAATAGCTGTTGTTTTAAGCCATTGAGTTGGTGGGACTACATTACAGCAGCCCTAGGGAATGACTGTGGTGGGAAATAGCCCAGCTTCTTTGGCCCTGGATGGGACAACTCTGAGGCACTAGGAACCTCAGGTTGCAACCTTATTTGGAAATAGAGTCTTTGCAGGTGCAATTAGTTAAGACGAGGTCATACTCTCTTAGGGAAGGCCCTAAACCTAATGACTGTTGTCACTACAAGGAGGCCATATGCAGACACAGAGAGACACACAAAGAAGGCCATGCAGCAACCAAGGCAGAGCTGGAGTGACGAACCTGGAACCCAAAGAAAACCAAGGATTGCCAGCAGCCACTAGAAGCCAGGAAGAGACAAGGAAAGATTTTTCCTAGAGCCTTTGGAGGCAGCATGACCCTACCGAAACCTTGATCTTGGACTTGCAGCCTTCAGAACAGTGAGCGAATGTCTATTGTTTTAAGCCACTGGTGGGACTTCATTACAGCCGCCCTAGTGAATGACTCTGATGGGAAATATCCCAGCTTCCGTGGCCCTGGATGGGACAACTCTGACACATGCTTCTCATAGTCCCTTGCAGTTTGCAGCAGGACTGAGCCCCAGCTGTCCACAGGGTAACCTGCTCATTAATGTGCTGTATTAGTCCATTTTCACACTGCTGATAAAGACATACCCGAGACTGGGTAATTATAAAGAAAAGAGATTTAATTGACTCACAGTTCCACATGGCCGGGGAGGCCTCACAATTATGGCAGAAGGCAAGGAGGAGCAAAGTCATATCTTACATGGTGGTGGGCAAGAGACAGAGCTTATGCAGGGGAACTCCTCTTTATAAAACTGTCAGAGATCATGAGACTTATTCACTATCAAGAGAACAGTATGGGAAAGACCTGCCTCCATGATTCAGTTACTTCCCACTGGGTCCCACCCGTGACACATGGGAATTGTGGGAGCTACAATTCAAGATGAGGTTTGGGTGGGGACACAGTCAAACCATATCATGTGCCTTATGCTTTCCTCTCCTGCACTCTCCCACTCCCTCACTTTGCTTTCTGGAATCACCTTCCAAGTAAACTACTCATTCCCAGATGCTTGTCTTATGGTCTGCTTTTGGAGAATCCCAACTAAGACAGATGTCATGTAAGCTGGTGGAGAGAGGCTTAGGATGTGGCCATCATGGTCTATTTATTTATTTATTTAGAGATGAAGTCTTGCTCTGTCACCCAGGCAGGAGTGCAGTGGTGTGATCTTGGCTCACTGCAACCTCTGCCTCTGGGATTCAAGTGATTCTCCTGCCTCAGCCTCCCAAGTAGCTGGGATTACAGGCATGCGCCACCACCCCTGGCTAATTTTTGTATTTTTAGCAGAGACGGGGTTTCACCATGTTGGCCAGGCTGGTCTCGAACTCCTGATCTCAGGTGATCCACCTGCCTTGGCCTCCCAAGGTGTTGGGATTACAGGCATGAGCCACCGTGCCCAGCCCTCATGGTCCTTTTAGATGGGTTAATGAGTTTGGATTTAATCCTCAGTGTCATGGGAAACCATAGGAAGGATTTGAACAGGGAGCGATGTCTGATATTCATTTTTCAAGGATCCCAGTGGCAGCCTTTTGTAAAATGGCTTGTAGGGCACCAGAGCCCCGACAGGGAGACCTGATGCAGTGGTCCTCATTTTTCTAATTCATAATCTGAGGCCAAAGACTCCAGTGGGAATGGGGTAAGATGCACATAGGCTCGGCAAGATGTAATTTTCTCCCCATGAATCTTGGGGACCTCTTGTTATGCTGCACGCTCTGTTAGTTAAGACTCAACTGCTAAGTAATTCTCATTACCTCTCCTCACTGACAGGCAATGAACAGCTGTCAAGCATGTCTTACAAAACAAGACAATTTTCCCCCCATTAATGTAGCTCAGGATTGAGAAGAGCAAAGGAGCACACATCGCAGTAACCGAGCTTCCCGGCAGTGTCTCGGCCAGCCCCACTTTCCAGTGAGCAATAATTTCTCCTGCTGCCGTAGGAGGTGGAGGTGGGAACAGGGAACTAGGAAGGGGCGACCTTTGGGATCTGCCTCCCACTTGGGTTCCCATTGCCCTTTCAGAGAGAAACCTTCTAACTGCAACACCTTTGGAATTTGTGTCTAATTTGCATCTGCAATTGGATGGGATATGTGGAGCACACTTTCACCTGAGATTGTAAAATAATTGCAGTTAGAAGGAAGATTCTCTGATCCAGAGTCTAAATGTTGAAAGGGCAATAAATGATGATCTAGATATAGACAACTCCAGGCCTACAGTAGGTCCTCAATAAATCCATCCATCTGTCATCCTCCCTCCATTCCTTTCTTTCTCCTTTCCGTCCTGCCTTTCCTCCCCACCTTATTTCCAATGCTGGAATCACCTCTGCTATATGCCCATTAAGCGGTGTCCTGTCTCATCTTGAATACTGCCAGTGACAGGGAAGTCACTCCTTCTCATTCCATTCCAGTTCAGCTCTGGCAATGAGAAAATTCACTTTTTAGTTTTGTATTTTTATTTATTTATTTGTTTGTTTGTTTTTGAAACAGAGTTTCAAAACTCTTGTCTTCCAGGCTGGAGTGCAATGGCGCTATCTTGGCTCACTGCAACCTCTGCCTCCCGGGTTCAAGCGATTCTCCTGCCTCAGCCTCCCAAGTAGCTGGGATTACAGGCACCCACCACTACACCTGGCTAATTTTTTTAGAGAGTCAGGGTTTCACCATGTTGGCCAGGCTGGTCTTGAACTCTTGACCTCAGGTGATCTGCCTGCCTTGGCATCCCAAAGTCCTGGGATTACAGGCGTGGGCCACCACATCCGGCTGAAAATTCACTTTTTAAATGCCAAGATAAACTTTACCTCCTTGTAGCTCCCTCTTACTGGATCTAATTGTGCTCCCCAGTGGCCTCACAAAGTATGTCTTGTCTCTCTTCTACCTAAGTGTCCTCTGGACATTTGAAAAGAGTGCTCAAGTTCCTAACAGTCTCTCTCTTTTTCTCTCTCTTTTTTTCCCTTTAAGCTAAACGAAAACAGTTTCTCAACCTTTCTGTTTGCTTTCCTACCAACAATTTCCCATAGTCTTTATCTCTTTTGAAATGGTGGCCTTGACTGCAGGTGTGTGATCTCACCAGTAGGAACCAGGCTTGGCATATCACCTCCTTTCCCTTGAACAATGCACCTCTATTGATGCAACCTGAGGTAACATTAGTCTTTAAAAATTTTTTATTTTTAGCTTTCTGGCAGTTCCACTTTACACTGCTAGCTAGTGTTTAGCTTAACATTGATGAAAAATCCTTAAGTCAGGGGCTGAGGAGCCAAATGCTGTCACAGGCAAGACAGGTAAGGCAAATAAGTGAAACATTCTGGGTGAGGCTTGTTGTGACATAAAGAGTTCATGCCCTTTTCATAGTGGGCAGCAGCTCGCAGCTCTAGCAGATTGTTGCTATGCAGAGTGTAGGCTCAGTGTTAAAAATTAGAAGCTTCCACATAAAAATCCAGACTACAACTTCTTTAAAAAAAAAAAAAGAACCCAGAGATCTGGCAACCTTGTGTTCATATTCCAGCATAGCTGGGAATGAGTTGTGGTTGCCAGAAACCCTTGGGCAATCCTGCAGAAGAAGCCAAGAGGGCACAGGGCCACCTTCCATGTGACAATGCTGATCTAATCCATGAGCAAACAGCGTGGACCAAAACAGTCCCCAGGAGAGGCTGGTGCAGGAAGGCTTAGACACTTTGTTCTCTGACATAATTTATGTAAGTTATAATAGGGGGAGAGGCTCAGTCTGGGTTGTTCTGGAGTCTCAGCATCTTGCACGTTATTATGAGAAATTTTGCAAGCTTATTAGTTTGTAGTAATAACTACGTTCTGGCAGAGAATGGAAGGGGAGATGTGATAAACAAACGTGAAATATATGCTACAGAGTTAGGGAGACAGAAGGGCCAGGATAGAAGGTAAAACAGGAAGAGGGAAGAAGACTAGAGGTGAGGAATTGGGGCGGGGGACCTGATTTAGATACAGAGGTTAGGGCAGGTGACTTATAGCTAGAGGTCTGATTGGAGGGAGTGAATAAGAGTATTTCGGTAGTAGAGCCAGGTGTGGTGGTGCACACCTGCAATTTCAGTGCTTTTAGGAGGCTGACGATCGCTGGGGGCCAGGAGGTCAAGGCTGCAGTGAGCTGTGAATGCACCACTGCGCTCCAGCCTGGGTGACAGAGCAATACCTTATCTCTTAAAAAGAAAAAAAAAAGCATGTTTAGGCAGCAGGTGCCAAGGCCCTGAGGTCAGCATGCTCTTGGTGCATTTGCAGGCAGTGAGGAACCTTGACCACAAAGCATGGTGAGGAATGGGGTGGTGCTGGCACATGAGGTGGGAGGAGAGGGCAGGGGCCATGTCCAGTAGGATCTGGGTGCTTGTGGTGAGGAGTGTGATGTGAGGTCCTTGGCAAGGTTGGGCAGCAGCAGAAGATAATCTAACACTCCGTCTTTTGCATGTAAAATAACATAGAGATACACATGGAAGGGAAAGATGGGTGAGGAGCTACCGTAATGTGTCCCGGTGAGAGGTGATGGTGGCCTGGACCAGGTGTGGAGGTGGGGGTGGAGAGACGTGGTCGGATTCTGGATATTGACTTGCTGATATGTCGAATCTGGGATACCAAAGAGAGAGAAGGAGGAGTTGAGAATGACTGCAAGGCTTTTGGCCCGAATAACTGGATGGAGGAGAAATAACAGATGAGGAAGACTGTGGGAAGAGCAGATTTGGGGGCTACGGGCATTTGGGGGGGTGGCGGGGGACTGAATTGGGGAATTTAGAGACAAGGAAATGTGGTCCTGGGACATCATCACTGACAGTTGGGTATTGCAGAGGGAGAAAGAGTGACTCACATATGTCCCTGGATGTCAGTTGCAGACTGTATTAGTTTCCTGTTGATGCTGTAACAAGTCACCACAATCTTAGTGGCTTAAAACAATATAGGTTTGTTATCTCACAACCCTGGAGAGTCAGGTATCCAAAATGGGACTCACTGGGCTAAAATCAAGCTGTTGGCAGGGTTGGGCTCCTTCTGAAGGCTCCAGGGAGGGTCTGTGTCCTCACCTTTTCCAGCTTCTAGACGCTGCCTGAATTCCTTGGCTCTCCCAGCTCCAAGGCCAGCAATGCAGGTGGAGTGCTTCTCACTCAGACTTGGACCCTCTTGCTTCCCCTCTCCATTGTAAAGATCTCGTGATCACAACGGGCCCACCTGGATAGTCCAGGATTCTCTCCCCATCTCAGGATCTTTATCTTAACCACATCTACAAAGCCTCTGCCATGTAAGGTAACACATTCAGGGGGTCTGGGGATCAGGAAGCGGACATCTTTGGGGACATTATTCTGTCTACCACACAGATAAACCTCTTTCTTCATGCCGCTCCCTAAGATGAGGTAGGAGTGCAGCCGTGCGGTCTCCTATTCATCTCAGACCTCTAAAGCACCTTAGGGAGGAAGATCTCACTGCAGTAGGCTGATAACCCAGTGTAACAAAAACCTGTTTATTACAGAATAACACTGTGTTTAGTAGAGAACAAAAGGGACATTATTGAAAAATCCCTGGACTAACCTGTACCTTTTGGAGCTACACATCTGAGGCTTTTTACAAAATGCCTCATAAAATTACCTGTGAATTAAATTGAGATCTATCCGAGAGAAGGCTGTAAATTTCCCTCAAACAAGCAGCCATCTCTTTCTGTTGAAACTTGTCTGTCTAGTTTGCCCCAGTCCCCACCACTCCACATTGTGTGAGCCCTGGTTATGCATTTATGTCAGCTGCTTGGCTCTCAAGAGCATTTGTGTTCATGACTCCTCACTTAAAATTATTCTGCAAGGAAGTTGATGATGGAGTTGTGTTTAACCTTGAGATGTGACTTAGCTGTGTGATCCCAGCAAATCAGGAATCATCTCTGAGTCTCAGTTTCCTTGCTGGTGAGATGTGAACGCTGCTGTGGTGGGGAGTAAGGGGGAGGGAGGCAGGCTTTATGACAACTATGAGCATTTACTCATTTACTGTGAGTCAGACAAGTAAGACTGAATCTCCATGCTATTGTTTGCTACCCATGTTCATTCATTTTTATTTATACATTTATATATTTATTTGTTTATATGTTTTTAATTTCAGTAGGTTTTTGGGGGAACAGGTAGTGTCTGGTTACATGCATTTGCATGAATTTACATGAATAAATTCTTTTATTTTTTGAGATGGAATCTTACTCTTGTCGCCCAGGCTAGAGTACCATGGCATGATCTTGGCTCAGTGCAACCTCCATCTCCCGGGTTCAAGTGATTTTCTTGTCTCACCCTCCCCAGTAGCTGGGCCTACAGGTGGCCACCACCATGCCTGGCTAATTTTTGTATCTTTAGTGAAGATGGAGTTTCACCATGTTGGCCAGGCTGGATCTGCAAGCCTCAGCCTACCAAAGTGCTGGGATTACAGGCATGAACCAACGCGCCTGTCGAATAAGTTCTTTAGTGGTGATTTCTGAGATTTTGGTGCACGCATCGCCCAAGCATTGTACACTGTACCCATTGTGTAGTCTTTTATCCCTCACCACCCCAGACCCTTTCCCCTGAGTTCCCAAAGTCCAATCTATCGTTCTTATGCCTTTTTGTCCTTATAGCTTAGCTCCCACATATGAGCGAGAACACATGAAGTTTGGTTTTCCATTCCTGGGTTTCTTCACTTAGGATAATAGTCTCTAATTCCATCCAGGTTGCTGCAAATGCCGTTATTTCCTTTTCTTTTTATGGCTGAGTAGTATTCCATGGTGTGTTTGTGTGTATATATATATATATATGTGTGTATATATGTATGTATATATATGTGTGTATATATATATAAATGTGGTATATATATGTATATATATATCACATTTTCTTGTTGATCGATGGGCATTTGGACTGGTTTAGTATTTTTGCAATTGCAAATTGTGCTGCTATAAACAATCCAAATCGGTAAAGAGGAAGTCAAATTGTCACTGCTCGCTGATGATATGATGGTGTACCTAGAAAATCCCAAACAGTCATCCAAAAAGCTCCTAGAACTGGTCAATGAACCCTGCGTTCATTCATTCATTGTTCAACAAATACTCGTTGAGTCCTTTCTATGTGTCAGGCACTGTTCAGGGTGTTAGAGAAACATCAGTGAACAAAAGGGATAAAATCTCTTCCCTCGCCGGGCGCGGTGGCTCACGCTTGTAATCCCAGCACTTTGGGAGGCCGAGGTGGGCGGATCACGAGGTCAGGAGATCGAGACCACGGTGAAACCCCGTCTCTACTAAAAATACAAAAAAATTAGCCGGGCGTAGTGGCGGGCGCCTGTAGTCCCAGCTACTCGGAGAGGCTGAGGCAGGAGAATGGCATGAACCCGGGAGGCGGAGCTTGCAGTGAGCCGAGAGCGCGCCACTGCACTCCAGCCTGGGCGACAGAGCGAGACTCCGTCTCAAAAAAAAATAAAAAAATAAAAAAATAAAATAAAATAAATAAAATAAAAAATCTCTTCCCTCATGGGACTCACACTTTAATGGGATGTGTATAGTGCATGATGACGTAATTGTAGCACCCATTGTATGCAAATAGGAAAGGAGGCTGGCATGATGTCAGGCCAGTATCGCAGCCCCTCTGAGTCTGTTTCCTTTTGCTTAAATGACTTTGATAGGTCTTTCTCTTAAATGACTTTTTTTTTTTTTTTTTTTTTTTGAGACAGAGTCTCACTCTGTTGCCCAGGCTGCCAGGCTGGAGTTCAGTGGCGGGATCTCAGCTCACTGCAAGCTCTGCCTCCCGGGTTCATGCCGTTCTGCCACCTCAGCCTCCCAAGTAGCTGGGACTACAGGTGCCTGCCACCACACCCGGCTAATTTTGTTTTTTTGTATTTTTAGTAGAGACGAGGTTTCACTGTGTTAGCCAGCATGGTCTCTATCTCCTGACCTCGTGATCCGCTCGCTTCGGCCTCCCAAAGGGATTAAATGACTCTTATAGGCCTTTCTCACCATTGTTGTAAGCATTGAATAAGAGGGTGTCGTGGGTTGAATTGTGTCATCTCGAGATGCATCTGCTGATGTGCTAACCCCTGGAAATATGACCTTATTGGAGATCTTGTCTTCACAGAAGTAATGAAGTTAAGTTGAGGCCATTTGTGTGGGCTTTAATCAGTAAGACTGGTGCTTTTATAAGAAGTGGAAATTTGGATACTGAGACACGCACAGAGGGAAGTGAAGAGATCCAGGGAGAAGACAGCAATCTACAAGCCAAGGAGAGAGGCCTGGAACAGAGTGGAGTCCCCCCCATAGCCCTCAGAAGGAATCACCCCTGCTGACACCTTGATTTTCAACTTCTGACCTCCAGAGCTGGGAGAGAATAAATTTCTGTTGTTTGAGCCACCTTGTTACAAAACTCCAGCAAACCAATACAGAGGGTTTCTGTAAAGTGTTGATCTCAATGTCTGGCACCTATGAAGTATTGCACTGGACAAATGGAGGTTGTAAGAATAACAGAGGTAAATCATTGCCTGGCCCCTAGGCAACCCTTAGTCCATGGTACTCCCTCCCTCTCACTTATAACAAGGTTTGTTATAAAGGAAACTCCCAGTCAAATCCCTGTGGTCACTCCCCCGACCGCCCCCACCTCTTTGCCAGCTTTTCTCAGATAGATTGCTTCAAGCCAAAAGCACTTCCCCCAGCAGTTCTGACTTGATGAAGTTATCTTGTTTAAGGGCAGATCAGAGCTTTCCATGACAATAGCTCTCTGGGGGAAATGAAGCCAGCCCTCACATCGCTGCCTGACACTTTGCTATCACACATTTTCTTCCAGGTCTCCTTGTCCAACAGCTTCTTCACAAGTGGCTCCGTGCAGGGCCTCCATGACCTCGAATGACAGATTGCCACCTAAGCGGGCAGTTGGGCTGCATTATCACAGCTGTTAGAAGGAAAGAGAGGGTCGTAATCCCTCTTCCCCAAATGACAGACTGCTTGTCAGACACAGAATGGTCACTGTGGCTTGTAAGATGTGGGTGGGGAAGAATAATCCATTTATAGAAAACCACAGACCGACAACCTCTCCTTCTCCTTGCTGTTCCCTGTCTCCTTAAACCTGTTTTCTCTGCCCACTTATTGGATCATATGGATTCTGAAATGTGTCTGACATCCAATGGTGACTAGCAGTGTGCAACCAAAAGTTATTTCTTGGCCTGGCATGGTGGCTCACGCCTGTAATCCCAGCACTTTAAGAGGCCGAGGCAGGCGGATCACCTGAGGTCAAGAGTTTGAGAGCAGCCTGGTCAACATGGTGAAACCCTGTCTCTATTAAAAATACAAAAATTAGCCGGGTATGGTGATGGGTGCCTGTAATCCCAGCTACTTGGGAGGCTGAGGCAGGAGAATCACTTGAACCCAGGAAGCAGAGGTTGCAGTGAGCTGAGACTGCGCCATTGCATTCCAGACTGGGCAACAAGAGCGAAACTCTGTCTCAAAAAAAAAAAAAAAAAAGTTATTTCTTGCCTGGCCAGGATATCTCAACCACTGCTTAAAACACCTACTATATGCCAGACATATAAAACCATTTATTGATCTATAAACATTTATTGAGTTTGTATGGTAGTGATTCGAATGAGTGAAGGTGTCAATAAAAGGTACCAACTAAAAGCAGCTTAATGAAGTCATTATATGAAGAAGACACTTGCACATGTGTGTTTATAGCAGCATAATTCACAATTGCAAAGATGTGGAACCAACCCAAGTGCCCGTGGACTGAGTGGCTAAAGAAAAACGTGGTATATGTACACCATGGAATACGACTCAGCCATTGAAAGGAATGAAATCATGTCTTTTGCAGCGACTTGGATGGAGCTGGAGGCCATTATTCTAAGTGAAGTAACACAGGAGTAGAAAACGAAAAACTGCATGTTCTCACTAAAAGGGGGAGGTTGAGCTATGGGTACGCAAAGGCATACAGAGTGGTATAATGGACTTCAGAGACTTAAAAGTGCGAGGGTGAGAGGGGGGCCAGGGATGGAAAAAACCTACGCGTTAGGTACAATGTACACTACTTGTGTGATGAGTGCACTAAAATCTCAGAATTCATCACTATATAATTCATTTATATAACCAAAAACCACTTGTACCCCAGAAACTATTGAAAATAAATAAATAATTAAAAAATTAAAAAGTGCGCTGTAAAAAAATATTAAAAGCAGCTTAACTAATGACACATTATTTCTCACATAACAGAACTCAAGAGGAGTTGGATCCAGGGTTGATTCCATGGCGCCTGGGCTCCGCATGAGCCTCTCTTAGCCTTTTTTGCCTTCTCCCTCTAGGAGCCAAAATAGCTGCTGCTGCACCATCATCACATCTTTCATGTCAGTGTCCAGAGCAGGTAGGCAGTTCGAGAATGGCTGTTGGGTAGGCAATCACAAATGTTTGGGGCATTTGCCATGTGCTGGTCATTTTTCTAGGTGCTGATGTTTTGCTCCTTCTAATCCTGAGCAACATACTCTGGGAAGGTGTCATCTTTGAGATGTTAAGTGATTTGTCTAAGGCCGTAAGCTAGTAAGTGGCATGATGGGAATTTAAATGTAGATTTACCTGACTCCAAAAAGTTTGTGTTCATTCTACCAAGATCTTGCAGTGTCTAGATCAGGGTTTCTTAGGCTGAGCCCTATTGACATTTTGTGCTGGACAGTTCCTTGTTGTAGGGGCTGTCCCATGCATTGCAGGATGTTCAGCAGCTTCTGTAGAACCTATCTATTGGAGGCCAGTAGCACCCCCTCAGCTGTGACAATCAAAAATGCCTCCACACATTGCCAAATGTTCAGATGCTGCAAAAATCACCTGCAGTTAAGAGCCGTTGCCCTGTGGAGTACTCTTTCTGTCAAGGCTCAATATAAAATTGCATAAAGCCAGATGCGGTGGCTCACACCTGCAATTCCAGCACTTTGGGAGACTGAGGCAAGCGGGCTTGAACTCCTGAGTCCAGGAATTCAAGTTGGGCAACATGGCGAAATCCTGTCTCTACTAAAAATACAAAAAATTAGCCAGGCGTGGTGTTGTGTGCCTGTAGTCCCAGCTACTCAGGAGGCTGAGGTGAGAGAATCGCCTGAGCTCAGGAGGGCAAAACTGCAGTAAGCTGAGATTGTGCCACTGCACTCCAGCCTGATCAACCAGAGGGAGACCCTGTTAAAAAAAAAAAAAAAGCCTGAGTCCTGAGCCTTTAACCTGGTGGCCATCATGCTCCCTGCTCTGGCACTTGGTATGGAGTTTTCAAAATACATTCTCTAATTTGGTATGATTGATGGCTGTAGAGGGGGTGAGTGAGAGATAAATGGACCACAAACAGTCTGGCTATTGACACTGTGTCACAGTGACACTGCTGAGGGATGTTTTATAGGTTAACTCTTAATTTTAACCTTCACATCAATCTCACGATGCAAGTACTATCCTTTCCCCCAGTCTTTAGATGAGGAGAATGAATTGAGAGCCATGAAGTTACTTGCTCGAAGCTACACAGCTGGAGTGTGGCCCATGGCAGAGTCTGTCTGCAGAGGGCCACCTCAAGCCTTGCTGTCTCCATAGCACCTCTGTGTGTGGGTTACTGTAAGCTCTGATTTTCAAAGAGGAAACATGCGAGGAGACACTCAGTCCCAAATTAGTGCTTTGAATAATTCACAAGGCACTTTCAGGTGTTCAGGTCTGCGGACTTTCAGGAGACCTGGTGTTACGGACTGAAAGTCTGTGTCCTCCCAAAATTCATGTGTTGAAGCCCTAACCCCCAGTGTGATGTTGTTAGGAGGTGGGGCCTATGGGAGGTGATTAGGTTTAGATGAGGTCATGAGTGTGGGGCCCCCAAGGTGGGGGGATTCGTGTTTTCATAAGAAAAGGAAGACAGACAGACTCTTCCTCTATCTCCACCATGTGAGGACACAGCAAGAAGGCAGCTGTCTGCAAGCCAGGAAGAGTCTTTTTCAAAACGCAACCCTCCTGGCTTCCTGATCTTAGACTTCCTACCGTTCACAATAAGTGCCTGTTGTTTAAGCCACACAGTCATGGCGTTTTATTATAGCAGCTTGAGCTGACTAGGGCAGTTGGTAACACAGATGAGTGACTGCAGGAGATTGGTTAATGCCAGGGCAGTGCCACACCTCATGGTCCAGGAGGGAGCAAAGGCAGAGGTACCCCTGCTATGATGCCTGCTTGCTTATAGATTGTCTTCTTCAATCTATTCTGCACACGACTATCTACAAACAGAGAGCCCGCCAAACCAGGCGGCTGCTTAAAACCCTTCAGTGGATACTCAGTGCCGACTGGGTAAAGTGTCTAGAACCTGTCACACTCATATTTTTAATTACTTGTTATTCATTTGTTTAATAGTTTAATGGGCATCCAGGCCCAGGGACTGGACCATACCTACCTCTCCAGCTCACTCACTTGCACCATCATAATCGTTGTGTTCCTAAGTGCAGCCTTGTTTCTCTTGGTGCCTTTGTGGATGGTGGTGCTGCTGTCTGAATGCACAGCCCTATCAGTCCATTGGACAGATCCCTATTTGTCCTTTAAATATTTGCTGAGTCTCTCGTGTAGACTTCCTGGAGTCTTCTCTCCCTGATAGTTAATCACTTCCTCCTCTGTGATGCATGCTTTCCTTGTACACGCATTTGTGTATTTTCTTTTTCCACGTAGAGACACTGCACTGTTTCTGTCTGTCATTTGCCTGTCTCCTCCAACATTCATGCCTTCAACAAGTGTTTGTTGAGTCCTGGGTACTGTGCTGGGGGCTAGAGATGCAGCTGATACCAAAACAGAGATGGGAGGTTGTCTCTGTTTTCATGAAAACTGCGGTCTATTTGGAGGAGCCAGCATTAAACAAATAAGTAAAAAGTAATTAAAAACATGAATGTTATGATAGGTTCTACAAAGGAAAAGCTTACTAGGAGTGCCTCCAAATTTCCTTGTATCACTGTAGTCCAGTGGTTCTCAACAGAGGGCAACTTTGCCTGCCAGGGAATATTTGGCAACGTCTGAAGATATTTTGGGGGAATAGGTGCTCCTGGCATCTGGTGGGATGAGGCAGGGGTGCTGCTAAATACAGTGTACAGGACAGCACAGGACCAGCAAAGGATGATCTGGCCCCAAATGTTAACAGTGTTGAGATTGGGAGACCCTGCTGTAACCCCCTTCCCCAGCATAATATACCGTAACAGATACACCAAAAACGCTTGCTGAGTAAGTGGATGAAGAAAGGAAGTCATTCAGTAGTGGTGGCCAGAGATGCCAGTGCTTCTTAGATGAGCACCTGTGAATGATTTCTCCAATCTTTGCAGGGTGGGGCAGGACTGGTGTCATTGCAGGTATGGGGCTGGGTAGCTTGCACAAATACCCATGTTCAGAAAGGCCCCAGCTTGGTTGAATGCTCTGCAAAGGCCATCTTGAAATTTGTAGTAATTTTTGAGAAAGGGCCTTGCATTTTCGCTTTGCACTGGGTCCCATACATTATGTAGCTGGTTCTAGGGTGGGGTGTGTGAGGAAGGTCGCAAATAATGAAACCTCTGAGCAGGAGGTTAGAATAGGGAGGTGACGATGAAGCCTCCAATGAGAGTAGAGAAGGTGTGTAACCCTCTCTGTGATGTCTCAGGTCTGGACCCAGAGTTTGGAGCTTAACATTTTAATTTATTTTTTTATCTTTTTTTTTTTTCTTTTTTTGAGACAGGGTCTCACTTTGTCACCCAGGCTGGATTGCAGTGGCTTGATCTTGGCTCACTGCAGCCTCGACCTCCTGAGCTTGAGCAATCCTTCCTCAGCCCCCCAAGTAGCTGAGACTGCAGGCATACACCACCATGCCTGGCTAATTTTTCTGTATTAATTGTTTAAGTTGACACATTATAACTATACATATTTGTGGGGCACACAGTGATGTTTTGATATATATAATGTATAATGATCACATCAGGGGAACTAGTATATCCATCGTCTCAAGCATTTATCATTTCTTTGTTTTGGGAAAGCTCAATATCATCCTTCTAGCTATTTGGAACTTACGTTATAGTCATCATACAGTGCTATAGAACACTAGGACCTACTGCTCTCTTCTAGGTGGAATTTTTAATAAATCTCCTTTAGTAAATCTGTCCCTATTCCTTCTCTCTCCCTCCTCTTCCCAGCTTCTAGTATCCTCTGCCCTACTGTTTACTTTTATGACATCAGCCTTGTTAGCTTTAACATATGAGTGGAAATGTGTAGTGTGTAACTTTCTGTGCCTGGCTTATTTCACTTAGCGTAATATCCTCCAGTTCCATCCATGCTGCCATGAATGACAGGATTTTCTCCATTTTTATGGCCCAATAGTATTCCATTGTGTATAGGCACCCCATTTACTTTATTCATTCATCTATTGTTGGACACCCAGGTTGATTCCACATCTTGGCTCTTGTGAACAGTAGAGTCCAGATTCGACATCTATAGGAAGCTCTCCATGTGTCGTCCTAGACCTGCCCCTTTCTCAGGCTTCTGCACCCTGGAAATGGTGCCTTCTTTTAATGTTTGCTAAGGAGAATTTTAATCATAGATTAGTACAACCGTGGAGTGAATGGTGCAATGAAAACCCATGGACCCATCACTCACCCTCAGCAATGATCAACGTGTGGCCAATTCTTTTTTCATTTCCACCTCCCAAAAGGCTTCCCCTCCCATACTATTTTGGATAAATCCTAGAATTACATCATTTCATTTTATTTATAGTTACTTAGAGACAAGTTGTCGCTGTCAGTCAGGCTGGGGTAGAGTGGCGTGATCATGGCTCACTGCAGCCTTGACCTCCTGGGTTCAAGTGATCCTCCCGCCTCAGTCTCCTGAGTAGCTAGGACTCTAGGCACGCATCATCATGTCTGGCTAATTTTGATTTTTCGTAGAGATGGGGGTCTCATTTTGTTACCCAGGCTGGTCTCAAACTCAAGCAATCGTCCTGCCTCAAACTCCTGAAGTGCTGAGATTATTACAGGTGTGAGGCACTGTGCCCAGCCCTCATGCGTTTATTAATGTGAAATAATTGGGTGACTTTATTATTTTTTATTTATTTATTATTTATTTATTTTTCTTAAGAGACAGGACGTTGATCTGTCACCCTGGCTGGAAGGCAATGGCATGATCATAGCTAACTGCAACCTCAAATTCCTGGATCCAAGCAATCCTCTTGCCCCAGCCTCCAAAGTAGCTGGGATTATAGGTGTGCACCACCATACCCAGCTAATTTTTAAATATTTTTTAGAGACAGGGTCTCACTGTGTTTCCCACGCTGGTCTCACACTCCTGGGCCCAAGCGATCCTCCCACTTTGGCCTCCCAAGTAGCTGGGATTACAGGCAGGTGGCACCATGCCTGGCCATTTCATTTTTTAAAGTTTCGGCATGTATCTCTACAAGGTGAGGACAATTAAGAAATACACAATGGCAATACCATTACCACCTCTAAAAAATGAATGATTCTTTTATATTATGCAATATCCTGTCAGTGTCTAGGAACTAAAATAGCTTCCTCTTTCTTTCTCCCTACTCCCACATCTAATCCATCCGTGCGTCCTGCCAACTCCAGACTCATCCTGAATCCATCCACTCTGCCGCCTCTCTGGGACTTCCACCCTAGCCTAGCCTGAGATGATCTCTGACCTGGACAATTGCACATCCCTACGTGATATGGCCTTGCCTGTCTCTGACCCTACCTCCCACTAGCTTTCCCCTCCTCTCCCTCCCTATCTTCTCCTTCCAGACCAGCCACACTGGCCTCCTTGCTGGTCTATAAACATGCCCGGGACGCTGATGATCTCGGCCGGATATTAGCTGCTCCCTGGTGCAGGAATTCTCTTCAACCTGATAGTCCCATGGCCCGTCCCTCAACTCATCCAGGTATCTGGTGTCTGTCACTTTCTCAGAGAGACCCTGCTGGCCAGCTTATCTCAACTGGCCCTTCCATGACCTCACACCACCACCCTCAGCCCTGACTGCTCTCTGAAATCAAGCCATATCATGTCGTGCTATTGGTTGTTTACTATCTTTCTTTCCTACTGAAGCAAAGGCCCTATAACTGGGGCTTTGTCTGTCTTGTTCACTTCTGTATTTAGCACAGCCTCTAGCATCTTTTTTTTCTCTTCTCTTCTTTTCTTTTCTTTTTTTTGAGACAGGGTCTTGCTCTGTTGCCCAGACTAGAGTGTAGGGGTGTGAACATGGCTCACTGCAGCCTCAACTTCCTGGTCTCAAGTGATTTTCTCACCTTAGCCTCCCAAGTAGCTGCGATTATAGGCATGAGTAACCACATCCAGCTAATTTTAACTTTTTCTGTAGAGACAGCGTCTTGCTATGTTGCCAAGGCTGGTCCCAAACCCCCGGACTCAAGCGATCCTTCCACCTTGGTCTCCCAAAGTGTTGGGACTATGGATGTGAGCCAGGCCCCTAGCATATATTCAGTTTTCACTGAATATTTGCTAAATGAATGGATTTACTTAGGGGTAGGGTGGGTTTTCCTGCCTCAGGTAGTACTGGCAGCATTGAGATAACACCAAAACAAAAACAAAAATGAAAACAAATGCTGAGAACTCTCATTAAAGAATCAGCCAGGTCTGGAAGGCAGACTTAGGGGATGATTGTAAGGATGGGGTAGAGGCATTCTTTTGGGGTCAGAGACCCTACCCCTTGAAGGGAAGCTGGGAAGGAACTGAAGATGTCTCGCCTCAGTTCACTCACTCTCACCCCCTCTACCTCATCTGAATAGGCCTCTATCTTCCCCATGTAAACTAGGCTGAGAAATTCCAAGATGCGCCCGAGAACAGCCAACCCCAGGGCCCACTGCAGGACAACTGGGAAGAGGAAAAATAAAATAGGTAGAATTCTCTCTTCCACAGGTCCATTAGCTGTGGCTGGAACCCAGACCCTCATGCCTGGGAAACTCTGTGGATAAAGAGTTAACAAAGTAGTCACTTAGCAAACACCAGAATATCCTGGTATACATGCTGAAAATGCAGGTGCCTGACCTCTCCCCTTAGACTCTGGTTCAGGCTATCCTCTTAGGGATCTCCAGTTTTGACCAGTGCCCCAGTTGCTGCTGGTGCAAATCGTCCCTGGCGCCACCTGGGGAACCACCAGACTAGAGTCTGGTCTGGAGCTGGAGTCCCTTCCTTTGTTTAATGCTGGTGTTGAGGACACAGGAGATGAATTATGCAGGTCTGTGGAGACTTTCAGGAAGACCTCAGCCACCTTGTTAATTGGAGCTCAACAGAACTGAGATTAGAGGTTGGAATAAAAATAGCTACATGCAGGTTGAAAGGTAAAATTAGCTTTGGTGTCAGGAATTTGATTTCAAGGTTGTGCGGGAGATGGAGTGGGGAGTCAGGGAACTGAATGTTTGTGTTCTAGTGTTTGTGTGGGTCATTTGGAGCATCTGAGGGGTAGCTCACACAGAAATCCGAACAATGAGGTCATACTAACACCCTGCATTTGTTTCCAAGGGCTGCTATAACAATGACCACAAACTGGGTGGCTTGCATCATCGGAAATGTATTTGCTCACAGCTTGGGAGGCCAGAAGTTCAAAATAAGGGTTGAGCAGGGCCATGTTCTTTCTGAAGGCCATAGGGGAGAATCGGTCCCATGCCTTCCTCTTAGTTTTGGTGTTGCAGGCAATCCTTGGTGTTCCTTGGCTTAAGGATGCATCACTCCAGTCTCCACCTCTGTCATCACATGGTGTGATTATTGGGTGTTTGTGTTCAAATTTTCCCTTTTCCTAGGGACACCATCCTATCAGATTAGAGCTCACCCCAATGACCTCATGTTAACTTGGTGTCATTTGCCAAGAGCCTATTTCCAAATAAAGTCATATTCACAAGTCCTGGGTGTTAGGGCTTCAACATATCTTTCTGAGGGACATTTACAACCCAGAACACGTGCATTCCACAAGTATCCATTGAGCACCTACTGTGTGCTCAGTGCTAGGCACTCAGGGAACATAAGAATGTGAACAGGGCAGCCTTATCAGTATCACAGGCTGATGCCATGCCTGCTGCACTCACGTACATTAAAACATGTGCTTGCCTCAGCAGCTTATCCCTATTAAAGATGGGCAAAACCCACCCAGGGTTGCAGCCACCAGGGTCCATCCTGCCTTATGGCTCTGGTTCTAAGACCCTGGAGTCTCAAAAAATGAAGACTATTTTGCTGGTAGAATCTAGGAGTTTTAAGTGGTTGCATGATGAAGCTCTCGCCCAGGGAATCAAAGTAGTTCCTGAACTAAACCACAGAGAGAGGGAGGCTTGTCTAAAGACTACAATTTTTTTTTTTTTTGAGACAAAGTCTTGCTCTGTCACCGAGGCTGGAGTACAGTGGCGCGATCTTGGCTCACTGCAACCTCTGCCTCTTGGATTCAAGCAATTCTCCCTGCCTTAGCCTCCTGAGTAGCTGGGATCACAGGCGCCTGCCACCATGCCCGGCTAATTTTTGTATTTTTAGTAGAGAGAGGGTTTCGCCATGTTGGCCAGGCTGATCTTGAACTCTTGACCTCAAGTCATCTGCCCACCTCAGCCTCCCAAAATGCTGGGATTATAGGCGTGAGCCACTGTGCCCAAAGACTACACATTTTAAAATCACAATCATTTCCTAAATCCTCTCCCATTTCCCATATCTTTCTCCATGCAACATCCTTTTGGTGAGACTGGGAGGAGATGTGTGCAGTGGTTACATTCAAACTACACCTATGCAATCCTGCATAATCTAGCTTTCTTTAATTCTGTTACTCTCTGTTTATTGCTGAATGGATTCATTCAAACATTGGCTCAGAAAATATTTGAGCTTCTGTTTGATGCCACTTGCCAGATAGCCATATGGGGGCTGGGGAAATGGTAGCAGGCAGAACAGACCAAATCTTTGTCTTATGGAGTCTACATTCTATGGAGAAGGAAAGAAAAAAACCAAGGAATGAAGGAGCCCCCTCTGTTGACTATGATCATCTCCTTATGTCCTAAGAAGTCTGGTGTCCCAAATGAGCCATAACTATCTGCCTTGTACCATCTATACCCGTGTCTTAGTCCATTCAGGCTGTGATAACAAAAATACCATACCCTAGGTGGCTTATCCACAACACAAATTTGTTGCTCATGGTTCTGGAGGCTGGGAAGTCCAAGATCAAGACGCTGGCAGATGCAGGGTCTGGCAAGGGTCCACTCTCTGGTTCACAGGTGGCAGCTTCCAGCTGTGTCCTCACATAGTAGAAGGGGGCTAGCTTGCTCTCTGGGGTTCCCATTATAATGATATTGTTGTAGTCCATTTGCGTTGCTATTGCTAAAGGAGTTGTATTGGTAAAGGAATACCTGAGACTGGATAATTTATAAAGAAAAGAGGTTTATTTGGCTCACAGTTATGCAGGCTGTACAAGAAGCATGGTGCCAGCATCTGCTTGGCTTCTGGTGAGGGTCTCAGGCAGCTTCCACTCATGGTGGAAGGGGAAGGGGGGTCCATATATGAAGAGATCGCAAGGCAGCAGAGGAAGCAAGAGAGGGAGGGAGGAGGCTCCAGGTTCTTTTAAACAACCAGCTGTTACAGGGACTAATAGAGAACTCACTCATTATTGTGAGGACAGCACCAAGCCATTCATGAGACACCTGCCCCCCATAACCCAGACACCTTCCACAGGATTCCACCTCTAACACTGGGGATCCAATTTGAACACAAGGTTTGGCAGAGACAAACAACCAAACTATAGCAGGGACTAATCCCATTCGTGACAGAAACATTCTCATGACCTAATCATTTTCCAAAGGCTTTACCCTCTAGTACCGTCACATTGGGAATTAGGTTTCAATGTATGCATTTTTGGGAGGCATAAACATTCAGATCATAGCAACCCGAGAGGGAAAGAGGTGCTTGTGCCTTCTGCACAGCCTTCACTTAGGGAGAACTGTGCTGTGCAACGGCCACGTCTACCAGAGCAAAGGAGAGCTGTTAGGCAGGAATGGCTGCACCAAAGCCACCTTTTCTTGAAGCTCTTAGCAACAAACTGGAAGCAGGGAACCAGGGATGAGTGTTTTCTGCCCCCTCTAATTTCAACGTCAATTCTATTTTTCATACTAGAACTCAGTGTGATTATTAAGATCATATCTCTACGCCCAGGCCTTTGTGACTCCAAGCCTATGATCTTTCCCCTGAACGGAGTTAGCTGTGCTTAACTGAGAGGGACAGGTAGAAATCGGAGGACCAGGGCATAGCAGGATCCTCCCACCTCTCAGGCACCCACCTCCTCCCTGCATGAATGGAACTGATCCTCCCTGGTACCTGGACCACCAACCTGCAAGTCACCTTCTGCCCCTCCTTTTTCCTTATACCCAGATTTACGTGGCCATCAAGTCTGTTGCTGCAGAAACGTCCCCAGAAACTGTGACTTACCCATTGTTCTCTTTGCCACCAGCCTCTCTGGGCTGCTTGTGTCAGCTACAGCCTTCTGTCCCTCCTCTGCAATCAGCCAGTGATTCTCCCATCACACAAAATTGACCTTGGGGTTAATATAGTAGAGTCACCGTCACTGTGAGTCACCGTCACCGTGCTGAATGAGAAGCTTGTCTAGAAAGAAGGGAGAATATGCCCAAGGGGCATTGAGCTCCGAAAAGCCAGGGAAAGGAGCTCTGAAGGGAGGTGCCTGTAGAGTAGACAGCAGGCAGAGAGGGGCTAGGGAGGCACAAGGAGTGGACCTGAACTTATTGTGCCTTTCTCAGGGCTGAGACTAGGGTGAGGCAAGTGAGGTCTTGGATGCAAAACTTAAGGGGGTGCCCCAAACTCAGCAACCAAGATGAATAATATTTCAATGCAATATTTTAACAAATCAAAATTAATGCAAAAAAACCATGATGAGCAACATAACAGTTTTAAGCGAGATCATATAGGCAAAAGCTCCTAGCTCAGAACCTGGCACTTGGTAGTTATTCAAGAAATCAAAAACAAGAATGGAAAAGTAATAATAATGCCAAATATGGCCAGCATTCTTTGAGGGACTTTGCATGTATCAACTCAATTCACCTAATCTTTACAACAACCCTACAAGGTGGATTTCATTATTTCCATTTTTAAAAAGTTCATTTTTTTTTTCCTTTTTTTTAGAGACATGGTCTTGCTCTGTCACCCAGGCTGGAGTGCAGTGGTGTAATCATTGCTCACTGTAGACTTTAACTCCTGAACTCAAGAAATCCTCCCATCTCAGCCTCTTGAGCAGCTGAGACTATGGGTATGCACCACCACATCTGGCTAATTTTTAAGTTTTTTGTGATTTTTTTTTTTTTCTGTTGGCTAGGCTGGTCTTGAAATCCTGGCCCCAAGCCATCCTCCCATCTCAGCCTCCCAAAGTGCTGGGATTACAGATGTGAACTATTGCATCTGGCCTTTCTTATCCCCACTTTATAGACGAGGAAAACAAAGGCATGCAGAAGTAAAAGGATGCCTTACAGTTCATATAGCAAGCAAGAGGTGGAGTCAGAAAGAAAACCCAGACCATTTGATGGCATTCATCCATAGGAAAAACCATGGATGCCTTAATGCTCATGGTGGAATAAAAAGAATTCAAAGGTTTCCATTGTTTCTCTGAATCTTCATTTTGGATTGACCTGAACAGAATAAGGCTGGTGGGAGACATTTCCCAATGCTAGTAAATAAATAATATAAGGAGTCTCTCTGGGACCCAGTGGCTACATAATACCTGTTAAAAGTGGAGGAAGAAAAACCGTCTCCTCTAGGGTTTAACATCAGCCTAATAGGTGACACTATTGATCTGATTCACTGCTCACCCCACGACAGCAGCCATCAGGGAGGAAAACGTTATCAGGCAGGCAGCAGGAGACAGCAGGAGCGGAGGGTGTAATCAGTTTAACCTTCCTCAGCTGCCAAGTCCTGGGGGGGGGGAAGTGACTGTCCCTTTTCCAGGAGAGAGACTCATGGGTAGCAGACCCACAAAGACAGCCCCCTTTTCTGGTAGGGAGGGTGGCCCACGAAGAAAGAGGATAGAGGAGGGATTTGTCCATTCCTGTAAATCTCCGTGGTAAATACTGGAGCTTAATTTGGACTGAAAAATCCTCTTTGAAAAGTAAAGAGTTGTATGCACGACTTAGCTTAAAGGCAACTTCCCCATCTCTCTCTGTCCTAGCACCCTGTTTATTTCCTTCACAGAACGAATCAGTGATTATTTAATTTGGTTTCCTCACTTGCTTGCTTCTGTCTACCTCCCCAACAAATCCATAGTGTGCTGGAAGCAGCCCATCTTCCTAACTCCATTTTGCTGCTGGGTAGCTTGAAGAGGCTGCTGAGTTTGGGGGCACCCCCTTAGGTTTTGCATCCAAAGCCTCACTCACCTCACCCTCGTCTCAGCCGTGAGAGAGGCACAATAAATTCAGATCCACTCCTTATGCCTTGCCAGCCCCCTCCCTGCCCACTGTCTACTCTGCAGGCACCTCCCTTCAAAGCCCTTTTCCCTGGTTTTTCAGAGATCAACGCTGCCTGGGCATAACCTCCCTTCTTTCTAGACAAGCTTCTCATTCAGCATGGTGACGATGACTCTATTATATCAACCCCAAGGTCAATTTTGTGTGATGGGAGAATCACTAGCTGATTCCTGATAGGAATATTTACACCATGGCAACTGGCAGATGCTAGAAATCAGGGCCTCCTGTCCCTTCATCATACCACTAAGCTCCTTGAGGAGGGACATTGTGTCTGCTTTGTCTTCCATGTGATGCTCTGTCTCTGGCTAAGGGCCAGGCACACAATTGTTGACTGGTAAATATTTCCTGACTTGATGAATGGATACAGTTGTTGGCATTGCTTGTACTCTGAAGAAATTGTTTCAACTCAAGTCTGTAATGGTGATTCATTCTCTACCTTGAATCAGATACAAGATGAAAAAAATCATGGTTTTCTGCCCTCCAGAGGCTCACGGTCTGGGCGTGGGGTTTTGGAGAGGATGCAGGACAGATAACCAGTACAGTGCAGTGCAGTACTTGGCAAGAGGAGGTGCTTAGGGATGCTGCTGATGAGATGGTGGGTTAGAGGATATCCTTGTTTATATGCTGAGGGATTATAACCATCTGTGGTGTCAGTCCTCTGTTTTAAACATCATGGTGCCAAGCAGATGTTGACTTAATTCATGCCCTGGAAGACACAGATCTGTCTAACTCCTTGCCATACTCTTAACTGAGCTGTGGGATACAGGGTGCCTTAGTTCTTAGAGTCCCAGTTTGCTCATGTGATAAGATGAAAATAATAAAACCTACCCCATGAGTGTTGTTTAGTAGGATAAATTAAATGACAGTTATAGACTGAGTAGACACTCAATAAAGCACTCACTGAATCAAATCAAAATGTAATCAACCAGTATGTTGGAAGATTTGTTTTTCCTCAAAAGCAAAATACACCATTCCTGTGTAGGTGCTTTCTCTTTTCTCTCTCTTCCTTGCTCCCCATTTCCCTCTCCCTCTCCTTATCCCCCTTCTCTTTTTTATTGTTTTTTTGAGACAGGGTCTCACTGTCACCCAGGCTGGAGTGCAATGGCACAATCTCAGCTCACTGCAGCCTCAACCTCCTGCACTCAAGCGATCCTCCCACCTCAGCCTCCTGAGTAGCTGTGATCACAGCTGCACAGCACCACACCCAGCTTTTTCTGTACTTTTTTTTTTTTTTAGAAACGAGGGTCTCATCATGTTGCCTAGGCTGATCTTGAACTCCTGACCTCAATTGATCCACCCACCCCTGCCTCTCAAAGTGCTGGCATTACAGGTTTGAGCCACAGCACCCGGCCTCTCCTTCTCTTTCTCTCTAATCTCTTACACCTTCACTTTCTTATAATCTTACCAACAGCTAACATTTATTGAGCATTTACTTAGTTGTAAAGCACTTGGGATGGGCCTGGCACTATCACTTACTTAGTCTGAACAATAGTCCTGAAGGTTGGTGCTATCATTATTCTCAGTTTATAAATGAGTAAACAGAGGGTAACTTGCCCAATGCCACTCAGCAATTAAGTGGCAGAGCTGGGATGGGAACCCACACACTGTGTCTCATGCTCCCATCATGTTCCTCCCACTGTCTTCCCATCAAATATGCTCCTCAGCACAGCACCTGAGGTCTGGGACCATCTGAGGTGGGGGACCCTCAGCCTGGGGCTGTGACGGGAGAGTACAGATGATTAGAAGGTGTATTAGTCTGTTTTCACACTGCTGATAAAAGACATGCCTGAGACTGAGTCATTTATAATGAAAAAGAGATTTAAACGACTCATAGTTCCACATCGCTGGGGAGGTCTCACAATCATGGTGGAAGGTGAAAGGCAGGTCTTACATGACAGCGGATAAGAGAGAGTTTGTGCAGGGGAACTGCCCCTTATAAGTCTATCAGATCTCGTGAGACTTAGTCACTACCCCAAGAACAGCATGGGAAAGACCCGCCTCCATGATTCAGTTACCTTCCACTGGGTCCCTCCCACAACATGTGGGAATTGTGGATGCTACAGTTCAAGATGAGATTTGAGTGGGGACACAGAGCCAGACCATATAAGAAAGGGACAGATATACCCAGCAGGTTTCGCAGAGCCTTTTTTCGTCTGATGGGAGGGAGGCAGGCAGGCTTTTTCTCATTTTCCTTTGGGTACCAGCAGCAGCTGAGGAGAGATGCTGACCATTCCTTTTCTTAATGAGGGAGGCTCAGGAAAGAGCAATTAACAGCATCAGCTTTTATTTTCTCCCAGGAGGGACAGGGCTGATCTTATTCTTTCTCTCTGGACCAGGCAGGCTTTTCTTTTATTTTTTATTTTTTAATTTTTATTTATTATTACTATTATTATACTTTAAGAATTTGGTCAAGAGTGTCAACCGCAGGAGTCACAAGGCTTTGACAGAAGCCACCACATGAAGGGGCCACAGTGTCTGCCCTGCTTCTGGGGTTTCTGGTCTGTATCCTGAGAGGTACCAGGCTGCTCTGGGGTGCTACAGGGAATGCCAGACTTGCTCCTTTCTCGTCCTTTCTGGGAATGGCAGCAAGAGTGAGCTCTCTAAAATCCAGCCAGGAGGCTGGGTGCGGTGGTTCATGCCTGTAATCCCAGCACTTTGGGAGGCCAAGGTGGGCAGATCACTTAAGGTCAGGAGTTTGAGACAAGCATGGCCAATATGATGAAACCCCGTCTCTACTAAAAAATATAAAAATTAGCCAGGCATGGTGGCACATATCTGTAATTCTAGCTGCTGGAGAGGCTGAGGCAGGAGAATTGCTTGAACCTGGGAGGTGGAGGTTGCAGTGAGCCGAGATGGTGCCATTGCACCCCACCCTGGGTGACACAGCTAGACTCTGTCTCAAATAAATGATATGCAGCCAGGAATGTCCACTTCTCCTGGGACCCTGAATAAAGTCCAGACTCCCTGGGCACTCACTGCTCCTCCCAAGCTGACACCTTCACCATTTTCCCTTCTCCATCCAGGCACCTGCTTCACCAAACTGCTTACGGGTTAAAATATGCAGTCAGTTGAGACCTAATAAGAAATATATATTTGGTCTCTGCCTCTGGTTTCTGGAACAGAGCTTCTAAAACTCCTGTAACTTCCTGAGTGATACTGATGATAGGAGCATCTTTTGTTATAATATTTGGTCTTTGTCCCTGGTTCCTAACGCAAGAGCTTCTAAGATACGTGGAATCTCCAGAGTGATATGAGTGCCTTTTTGTATGCTAACGAGATTATCTTGGCTGGGATCCTGTAGACAGCTTCAGGATAGAGGCTGGTTGTCAGAAGAACCAACTACGTGATCAGAGAGTTGGAATGGTTAGGCCCACCCCTGACCCTCTAGGGATGGGAGAGGGGCTGCAGCCTGAGTTCAATCACCAGTGGTCAGTGATTTAATGAATCATGCGTATGTAATGGAACTTCTATAAAACCCCTGAACAATGGGGTTCAGAGAGCTTCTGGGTTGGTTAGCATGTCCATATACAGGGGTGGAGGATGGTGCACCCCAACTTCACACAAATAGAAGCTCCTGTGCTGAGGACCCTTCCAGACCTAGCCCTACATACTTCTTCATCTGGCTGTACCTTTGTATCCTTTATAAAAATAAACCTGTATTATTAAGTAAAGTATTTTCCTCAGTTCTTTGAGCCATTTTAGCAAAGTATTGAACCTGAGGAGGGGATAGTGGGAACTCCTGATTGATAGCCAGTTTGTAAGAGTGGCCTAGAGCTGAAGATTGACATCTGAAGTAGGACAGTCTTGTGGGACTGAGCCCTTAACCTGGGGGGTCTGCACTATCTCTGGATAGTTAGCATTATAATTGAATTAAATTGTAGGACAATCAGTTGGTATATAGAGAATTGGAGAACCAGTTGGTGCTGAAGGAACCCACACATTTGGTGTTGGAAGTATAAGTAGAGTTTTTTCAGTTGCATGTCTCTCGCTAGCATTTCAACCTTTGCACCATCCATCTCCTCTGCGTGAAATTCTCCACTCACCCTCTACAGCCTACTTGGTGTTCTGATCTTGGTTGGGAATCACATTCTTCTGGAAGCCTTCTCTCACTTATTAGGCCAGATCAGGTCTCTCTGTTTGTTATATGATCTCAGAGTGCCTCACATTCTTCTCTACCCACACTTTTCTTGGTTTATAACCATATTTATGTGTGTGTGTTACAGCCCTGAAACTCTTTGTACTAGAAATTGTGGCTTCCTGAGAGTAATAGGTGATTTAGACAATACAAAGACAAAACTAGTTCATTGTAAATTTTATCCTTTGTGTGTAGTCGAACACCGCCAGGGGTTAGAGCATGGGGACATCTCAATCTCATCTTAAAGAAGAAAGTTTTGGTGCTCTCTCAGGTCTGTTCTAGATCGGAATAATCCCTTCCGCATGATATTAAACAGAGGGATGCCTTTGACCTGTTTTATCCTGAGCCATCCCTTACCCATGACCCCTGTGGTGAGCAGCACCTCCGGCTGTTTCCCTGTCATCTCAGGCTTTCTGGAGCTACACTCTGAATCTTGTCTTTGAGCACTGCAAGTTGGCTAATTGAGGTGTCTGAGTCCCTGTTAGGGTCATACAGATCTAAAGTTGGTCAGATAAGGGGGATTCACAGAGGCAGCCCAGAACCACTAACCGCACTAATGGAAGGAATAAAATATTAAGAATTGTGCATAGTTTAGGCATGCAAAGCATCTTGTCTCAAGGTGACTTTCTAACAGTGGATATTGGTGGAAAAAGGGAAGCAAATGTCAGTGGAAATGGGGAAGTAGAAGTTGCTGGGTAGGAAGTAGAGATAAAGGGAAGGAAGAGCTCTCCTGGCATAAGAAACACCCTGAGTGAGGGGGACAGAGAGAGCTTGGGGCATTGGGGGAATGGAAAGGTGAAGCCTGGAGATGGAGTCCGGAGACAGCACCAGGTGAGGGTGAAGGAGAAGCCAAGGTCAGACCATCCAGGACCTCAAAGAGGAAATTAAGTCTGTTTTCTAAATGCCATTAGCCATTTTTCTTGTTGTTGCTGGGCAAAGGTATGAAAAGATCATGATTTCATTGTCTCTTTAAAGATCACTCTGGCTGCTGCATGGAGAATGGGTTGTAGGGGAGGCGAGGATGGATGTGGTGGAATTGTTATAATCTTGGCAAGAGATGATAATGGCTTGGATCGTGGTGGTAACAGTGAAAGTAGAAAGAGTGGGCGATTTAAAAGATAATTAAAAGGCAAGCTTGACAAAACTTGGGACTTATTTATTTCTATGTCCATCCTTAGGGGGGTATGGTAGGTTGAGTTATTGATTTCAAATCTTTAATCCCTCTTCCCACAATCCATACTTTGCCATGATCTCATCAGGTCTGGAGTTCATACTTCATTCCTTGATCTCAGGCAGTGTCATGTGAGTTGTGGTAGCCAGTCACATGAAAGAAGTGACATACGCAAGTTCCAACTCTAGGCCTTAAGGGGACTTACCTGTCTTTCTTACGCTATGCAGAGGCCCATGGCATATGTGGGGAACTGAGAGATCTTTGGTCAACAGTCACTGGGGACCTGGGTCCCGCCAACACCCGCATGATTCATTTTGGAAGCAGATCCTCCCCTACATGAGCCTTCAGATGATCACAGCCATGTATGACAGCTTGATGGCAACCTCATGAGAGACAATGAACTGAAACCACCCTGATTCCTGACCCACAGAAATTGTGAGATAAAGAATATTTGTTGTTGCATGCTGCTAAGCTTTGAGGATAACGAAGTTTTGAAGATAACTTGTTATGCAGCAATAGATAACTAACACATCCACTCACTAACTTGTGCTTACTTCTTATTGGCTAGACTGTGTCACTTGGTGCATCCATTCACAAGGGAGGCTGGGAAATGTAGTTTAAACCAGACCAATCTGAATAAAGAGAGGGCTCTATTAGTGAGGATGAAGGGGAAAATGGGTTCTGCTTTAAGCCATTTCTGTCCTGCTGCTTTAGTAGCACAAAGCTGCAAGGAGTTGAAAATAGTTTGTAGATGACATCTTCCTTTTCCTTTGGTTTTTCTTTACTAATTTCAGGTAGATAGACTGGAATTCAGCTCCCATGCAATGGGTGTGCTATTGCTTCAGTCGTAGGTTTTTGAATAAAATTTTGGGTTGAGGAAAGTAAAAGTTCTACCTGTGAATATCTTTCCTGTAAATAAGTCAGTTACAAAGATATCTGCATCATCAGTCAACCATTTAATTTGTTTTTTTTTTTTTAATTATACTTTAGGGTTTTAGGGTACATGTGCACAATGTGCAGGTTTGTTACATATGTATCCATGTGCCATGTTGATTTCCTGCACCCATTAACTCGTCATTTAGCATTAGGTGTATCTCCTAATGCTGTCCCTCCCCCATCCCCCCACCCCACAACAGTCCCCGGAGTGTGATGTTCCCCTTCCTGTGTCCATGAGTTCTCATTGTTCAATTCCCACCTATGAGTGAGAACATGCGGTGTTTGGTTTTTTGTCCTTGCGATAGTTTACTGAGAACGATGTTTTCCAGTTTCATCGATGTCCCTACAAAGGACATGAACTCATCATTTTTTATGGCTGCATAGTATTCCATGGTGTATATGTGCCACATTTTCTTAATCCAGTCTATCGTTGTTGGACATTTGGGTTGGTTCCAACTCTTTGCTATTGTGAATAGTGCCGCAATAAACATACGTGTGCATGTGTCTTTATAGCAGTATGATTTATAGTCCTTTGGGTATATACCCAGTAATGGGATGGCTGGGTCAAATGGTATTTCTAGTTTGAGATCCCTGAGGAATCGCCACACTGACTTCCACAATGGTTGAACTAGTTTACAGTCCCACCAACAGTGTAAAAGTGTTCCTATTTCTCCACATCCTCTCCAGCACCTGTTGTTTCCTGATTTTTTAATGATGGCCATTCTAACTGGTGTGAGATGGTATCTCACTGTGGTTTTGATTTGCATTACTCTGATGGCCAGTGATGATGAGCATTTCTTCATGTGTTTTTTGGCTGCATAAATGTCTTCTTTTGAGAAGTGTCTGTTCATGTCCTTTGCCCACTTTTTGATGGGGTTGTTTGTTTTTTTCTTGTAAATTTGTTTGAGTTCATTATAGATTCTGGATATTAGCCCTTTGTCAGATGAGTAGGTTGCAAAAATTTTCTCCCATTGTGTAGGTTGCCTGTTCACTCTGATGGTAGTTTCTTTTGCTGTGCAGAAGCTCTTTAGTTTAATTAGATCCCATTTGTCAATTTTGGCTTTTGTTCCCATTGCTTTTGGTGTTTTAGACATGAAGTCCTTGCCCACGCCTATGTCCTGAATGGTATTGCCTAGGTTTTCTTGTAGGATTTTAATGGTTTTAGGTCTAACATATAAGTCTTTAATCCATCTTGAATTAATTTTTGTATAAGGTGTAAGGAAGGGATCCAGTTTCAGCTTTCTACATATGGCTAGCCAGTTTTCCCAGCACCATTTATTAAATAGGGAATCGTTTCCCCATTTCTTGTTTTTGTCAGGTTTGTCAAAGATCAGATAGTTGTAGATATGCGGCATCATTTCTGCGGGCTCTGTTCTGTTCCATTGATCTATGTCTCTGTTGTGGTACCAGTACCATGCTGTTTTGGTTACTGTAGCCTTGTAGTATAGTTTAAAGTCAGGTAGCGTGATGCCTCCAGCTTTGTTCTTTTGGCTTAGGATTGACTTGGCGATGCGGGCTCTTTTGTGGTTCCATATGAACTTTAAAGTAGTTTTTTCCAATTCTGTGAAGAAAGTCATTGGTAGCTTGATGGGGATGGCATTGAATCTATAAATTACCTTGGGCAGTATGGCCATTTTCACGATATTGATTCTTCCAACCCATGAGCATGGAATGTTCTTCCATTTGTTTGTATCCTCTTTTATTTCATTGAGCAGTGGTTTGTAGTTCTCCTTGAAGAGGTCCTTCACATCCCTGGTAAGTTGGATTCCTAGGTATTTTATTCTCTTTGAAGCAATTGTGAATGGGAGTTCACTCATGATTTGGCTCTCTGTTTTTCTGTGATTGGTGTACAAGAATGCTTGTGATTTTTGTACATTAATTTTGTATCCTGAGACTTTGCTGAAGTTGCTAATCAGCTTAAGGAGATTTTGGGCTGAGACAGTGGGGTTTTCTAGATATACAATCATGTCATCTGCAAACAGGGACAGTTTGACTTCCTCTTTTCCTAATTGAATACCCTTTATTTCCTTCTCCTGCCTGATTGCTGTGGCCAGAACTTCCAGCACTATGTTGAATAGGAGCGGTGAGAGAGGGCATCCCTGTCTTGTGCCAGTTTTCAGAGGGAATGCTTCCAGTTTTTGCCCATTCAGTATGATATTGGCTGTGGGTTTGTCATAGATAGCTCTTATGATTTTGAGATACGTCCCATCAATACCTAATTTATTGAGAGTTTTTAGCATGAAGGGTTGTTGAATTTTGTCAAAGGCCTTTTCTGCATCTATTGAGATAATCATGTGGTTTTTGTCTTTGGTTCTGTTTATATGCTGGATTACATTTATTGATTTGCGTATGTTGAACCAGCCTTGCATCCCAGGGACGAAGCCCACTTGATTATGGTGGATAAGCTTTTTGATGTGCTGCTGGATTCGGTTTGCCAGTATTTTATTGAGGATTTTTGCATCAATGTTCATCAAGGATATTGGTCTGAAATTCTCTTTTTTGGTTATGTCTCTGCCAGGTTTTGGTATCAGGACGATGCTGGCTTCGTAAAATGTGTTAGGGAGGATTCCCTCTTTTTCTATCGATTGGAATAGTTTCAGAAGGAATGGTACCAGTTCCTCCTTGTACCTCTGGTAGAATTCAGCTGTGAATCCATCAGGTTCTGGACTCTTTTTGGTTGGTAAACTATTGATTATTGCCACAATTTCAGAACCTGTTATTGGTCTATTCAGAGATTCAACTTCTTCCTGGTTTAGTCTTGGGAGGGTGTATTTGTCGAGGAATTTATCCATTTCTTCTAGATTTTCTAGTTTATTTGCATAGAGGTGTTTGTAGTATTCTCTGATGGTAGATTGTATTTCTGTGGGATCGGTGGTGATATCCCCTTTTTCGTTTTTTATTGCATCTATTTGATTCTTCTCTCTTTTCTTCTTATTAGTCTTGCTAGCGGTCTATCAATTTTGTTGATCTTTTCAAAAAACCAGCTCCTGGATTCATTAATTTTTTGAAGGGTTTTTTGTGTCTCTATTTCCTTCAGTTCTGCTCTGATTTTAGTTATTTCTAGCCTTCTGCTAGTTTTTGAATGTGTTTGCTCTCGCTTTTCTAGTTGTTTTAATTGTGATGTTAGGGTGTCAATTTTGGACCTTTCCTGCTTTCTCTTGTGGGCATTTAGTGCTATAAATTTCCCTCTACACACTGCTTTGAACGTGTCCTAGAGATTCTGGTATGTTGTGTCTTTGTTCTCATTGGTTTCAAAGAACATCTTTATTTCTGCCTTCATTTCATTATGTACCCAATAGTCATTCAGGAGCAGGTTGTTCAGTTTCCATGTAGTTGAACGGTTTTGAGTGAGTTTCTTAATCCTGAGTTCTAGTTTGATTGCACTGTGGTCTGAGAGACAGTTTGTTATAATTTCTGTTCTTTTACATTTGCTGAGGAGAGCTTTACTTCCAACTATGTGGTCAATTTTGGAATAGGTGTGGTGTGGTGCTGAAAAAAATGTATATTCTGTTGACTTGGGGTGGAGAGTTCTGTAGATGTCTATTAGGTCCACTTTATGTAGAGCTGAGTTCAATTCCTGGATATCCTTGTTAACTTTCTGTCTCATTGATCTGTCTAATGTTGACAGTGGGGTGTTAAAATCTCCCATTATTATTGTGTGGGAGTTTAAGTCCCTTTGTAGGTCACTGAGGAGTTGCTTTATGAATCTGGGTGCTCCTGTGTTGGGTGCATATATATTTAGGATAGTTAGCTCTTCTTGTTGAATTGATCCCTTTACCATTATGTAATGGCCTTCTTTGTCTCTTTTGATCTTTGTTGGTTTGAAGTCTATTTTATCAGAGACTAGGATTGCAACCCCTGCCGTTTTTTGTTTTCCAGTTGCTTGATAGATCTCCCTCCATCCCTTTATTTTGAGTCCATGTGTGTCTCTGCACGTGAGATGGGTTTCCTGAATACAGCACACTGATGGGTCCTGACTCCTTATCCAGTTTGCCAGCCTGTGTCTTTTGATTGGAGCATTTAGCCCATTTACATTTAAAGTTAATATTGTTATGTGTGAATCTGATCCTGTCATTATGATGTTAGTTGGTTATTTTGCTCGTTAGTTGCTATAGTTTCTTCCTAGCCTCGATGGTCTTTACAATTTGGCGTGTTTTTGCAGTGGCTGGTACCGGTTGTTCCTTTCCATGTTTAGTGCTTCCTTCAGGAGCTCTTTTAGGGCAGGCCTGGTGGTGACAAAATCACTCAGCGTTTGCTTGTCTGTAAAGTATTTTATTTCTCTCCTTCACTTATGAAGCTTAGTTTGGCGGGATAGGAAATTCTGGGTTGAAAATTCTTTTCTTTAAGAATGTTGAATATCGGCCCCCACTCTCTTCTGGCTTGTAGAGTTTCTGCTGAGAGATCAGCTGTTAGTCTGATGGGCTTCCCTTTGTGGGTAACCTGACCTTTCTCTCTGGCTGCCCTTAACATTTTTTCCTTCATTTCAACTTTGGTGAATCTGACAATTATGTGTCTTGGAGTTGCTCTTCTCGAGGAGTATCTTTGTGGCATTCTCTGTATTTCCTGAATCTGAATGCTGGCCTGCCTTGCTAGATTGGGGAAGTTCTCCTGGATAATATCTTGCAGAGTGTTTTCCAACTTGGTTCCATTCTCCCCATCATTTTCAGGTACACCAATCAGACGTAGGTTTGGTCTTTTCACATAGTCCCAAATTTCTTGGAGGCTTTGTTCATTTCTTTTTATTCTTTTTTCTCTAAACTTCCCTTCTCTCTTCATTTCATCTTCCATCAGCGATACCCTTTCTTCCAGTTGATCGCATCTGCTACTGAGGCTTCTGCAATCTTCGCATAGTTCTCAAAACTTGGCTTTTAGCTCCATCAGCTCCTTTACGCCCTTCTCTCCATTGGTTATTCTAGTTATCCATTCTTCTAATTTTTTTTCAAAGTTTTCAACTTCTTTGCTATTGTTTTGAATTTCCTCTCATAGCTCAGAGTAGTTTGATCGTCTGAAGCCTTCTTCTCTCAACTCGTCAAAGTCATCCTCCATCCAGCTTTGTTCCATTGCTGGTGAGGAACTGCGTTCCTTTGGAGGAGGAGAGGTGCTCTGTTTTTTAGAGTTTCCAGTTTTTTTGCCCTGTTTTTTCCCCATCTTTGTGGTTTTATCTACTTTTTGTCTTTGATGATGGTGATGTACAGATGGGTTTTTGGTGTGGATGTCCTTTCTGTTTGTTAGTTTTCCTTCTACCAGACAGCACCCTCAGCTGCAGGTCTGTTGGAGTTTACTAGAGGTCCACTCCAGACCCTGTTTGGCTGGGTGTCAGCAGCAGTGGCTGCAGAACAGCGGATTTTCGTGAGACCACAAATTCAGCTGTCTGATAGTTCCTCTGAAAGTTTTGTCTCAGAGGAGTACCCGGCCGAATGAGGTGTCAGTCTGTCCCTACTGGGGGGGTGCCTCCCAGTTAGGCTGGTCAGGGGTGAGGGACCCACTTTAGGAGGCAGTCTGTCCGTTCTCAGATCTCCAGCTGCGTGCTGGGAGAACCACTACTCTCTTCAAAGCTGTCAGTCAGACAGGGACATTTAAGTCTGTGGAGGTTCTTGCTGAGTTTTTGGTTGTCTGTGCCCTGCCCCCAGAGGTGGAGCCTACAGAGGCAGGCAGGCCTCCTTGAGCTGTGGTGGGCTCCACCCAGTTCGTGCTTCCTGGCTGCTTTGTTTACCTAAGCAAGCCTGGGCAATGGCGGGTGCCCCTCCCCCAGCCTAGCTGCCGCCTTGCAGCTTTATCTCAGACTGCTGTGCTAGCAATCAGCGAGACTCCGTGGGCATAGGACCCTCGGAGCCAGGTGCAGGACACAATCTCCTAGTGTGCCGTTTTCCCGGCCCGTTGGAAAAGCGCAGTATTAGGATGGGACTGACCCGATATTCCAGGTGCCGTCTGTTTCCCCTTTCTTTGACTATGAAAGGGAACTCCCTGACCCCTTGCGCTTCCCGAGTGAGGCAATGCCTCGCCTTGCTTCGGCTCGTGCACAGTGCGCTTCACCGACTGTCCTGCACCCACTGTTAGGCACTCCCTAGTGAGATGAAACCGGTACCTCAAGCAGAAATGCAGAAATCACCCGTCTTCTGTGTCGCTGGGGCTGGGAGCTGGAGACCGGAGCTGTTCCTATTCCCAACCATTTAATTTGTTAAGAGGACATTAATTTAAGACCCTTCCTACTGGGCAGTTGCACACTATGCAAGGATATGGAAGGATTTACAGTTTCTTAATTTTTTGAAGTGGCAGATTTTCTTCCCTTTTCAAGAGGAGAGGACCAAAATGCCATCGTAATATTTCATGTCATATACTTGAATATCTGCCACAGGAACATATTACTTTTTTTTCTAATTAAATGGGGAGTGCAATCCTATTTTTTACCTTCTCATAAAATGCATTAATCACACCAAAAACCTTTTCATGCTGTTTCCCAGCAGGAAGGAAATTAACAGTCATTGAAGACCTACTGTGTGCCAGGTGCTTTCCATAGATTAACTACTTTATATGCTTGCAACATCCCAGTGATGGAGGTCATTATTATTATCTGTAATTTATAGATTAGATTTTAGAAGTGACTTGCCTAGAGGAAAGCTGAGATTTGAATCCAGGACTTTCTGGTTTCAAAGTCTTTCCATGCTGATACATTTTCACTCACCCTTGCCCCCAATTTAAGAAGGACCAATTGATCCTTCATGACCAACATTTAACTTTCTTCTATTAGTTGGTTCCTTGACCCAGTTAAAAGGAAAGTTAATTCTGAAACTTTTAGGCACTTACACAGTGCCTAATTGTGTTTTAATATTTGATGTGCTTAGAAACTTATGAAGAATTAGTGGTAATTCTGAGATGATTAGCACATTCTGGCATGTCTTATAGTATGTGAACTGTGGCCTTCAGGACATTCTTGAACTTTTGTTTCTAATTATCCCCACGTGGATGTGAACAATGCTGCTATTCAAGGAGCATGTCAGAGCTTCATTTTAAAAAAAGAAATAGTAGCAAATGGATCTGTTTTTTCTGAAGATACTGGCTGAATGACTAGTTGGTGGTATTCTATTGCTTATTGAATGGTGAACCTCTGCCCAGATTGAATTTGGATGGCAGGATCAACTTTAGTCAAAATTTTGTTTTCTAGTTTTAAAAAATTAAGGTTTTTTCAGATGGGGCAGGGCATTTTAGATTCACATCCAGTTGTAAGAGCTAATATAGAGAGATACTATATATCCTTTACCTTATTTCCTGTAGTGGTACTAAGGACAATATCGCAACTAGGGTATCGACACTGATACAGTCAAGACACAGAAGTCACAAGGGTTCCTTCTGTTGTCCTTTTATAGCCATACATAGTTAAGGTACTTTGATTGCGAGGAAGAAAGTCAACTTAAGAGAGCTTAAGCAAGAAAAAAAATTAAAAGGAATTTCTTGGAAGGTGTAGTTAATACCTGCTGTTATCTGATGGCCATCTCCTATTTCTTCTTTTCTTTCTCATCTCATCAAGTGACCCTGGTGAGGCTGTCAATTATAGCCTCTTTGGTGAGGCTGTCAATCATAGACCTTGCTTCCATTGCTATAGAGAGCCAGGTGATCCAAGCCCAGCCAATTACAGTAAACCATTTCCCCACTAAACAGAGATTAGTGGTTGGGTGAGTGGGTGAGTGTGTTTTCAATTCTGGCCTAAAAATTTTCCCTGAAAGTTTTTGATGTGGAGCTGGAGAACGGGCTCGCCTCTGAGGTCCTGGAGCTGGACCCATGGGGATTCAGTTCTTGCAGCCTGCTTCTTACCTGGAAAAATCCTGTCTGTAGAAAAAGAGAATGAAGCCCACATCAAAGATAGGTGAACTGGAAAGGTGTCAGATAAAGGAAGTCATGGAGATGTGAACTTGTTTCTTCTTTGGGCCCAGTTATGCCTGAGGTCACCTCCTTTTCTCTACTTATTGTTAAGTAAATTAGTAACTCCCAAATTTTACTTATGTTGATTTGAGTACTACCACTTTCAACCCATTGAATGCCATTGAATCCTGAAGGATCCCAGGAAATATCTTGGGCCCAACCACAGCAAGACCTCTCTAGGGTCTGACACTAGGGGCTCAAGGCATTAAGACCTACCAGGACTCTCTTTGATTCTGTGGGGAGGAAATTGGGAGATGCTTAGCTGAGTAACTGTCTCATCTCAATGGGGACTGCAGTTATCTGCAGGCCCAACAGAGGTTGGAGAACTCACTTTCAAGATGACTCATAGACTTCAGATTGGTCCTGGATATTGGCAGGAGACCTCACTTTCTTGCCACCTGCCCTGGTCGTAGGGCTGCTTGAGTGCCCTCAAAACATGGCAGCTGGAATCCTTCAGAGTGAGTGATCCAAGAGAAGAGCCACAGTGTCTCTTACTACCCAGCCTCAGAAGTTACACACTGTAATTTCTGAAGTATCCTATTGGTTTCACAGGTCAGCCTTTTCAATATGAAAGTGGGCTACGCAAGGGCATAAACACCAGGAAGAAAGAATCATTGGGGGTCATCTCGGAGGCTGGCAAACATAACTAGATACAATAATGTCCACAAGTTCATAGTTCAATGAGGCACACAGCAGACACTCAATTCCTCCCTTCACTTTATTTAATGACAATCTCTACATTTAAATTTCTGACTCAATCAAAATTTCCGGTGTTTCTATTTTTCTCTGAGGCTCACAAGTGCAGGAGTTTGTAAATCTAGAAACGTGCTGTCTGTATTGTGGGATTCTGTTTTCTTTCTCACCCATGAGTATCTTCTTAATTCACAAGACCCACTTACCGATTAACCTTTATTCTCTCACTGAATGGAAGGTAATCTCTCCCCTATGAGGGCCTGCAGCTCCAGGAGGGGCTTAATTCTGAAAACTCATGAAAAGTAGCAACACAAAGACAAGTGTCATTTATGAGCCCTCGTGAGCCCCAGGCTGATTAGAAAACCGTTGTAAAGTAATTGCAGAGCTTGAGGAGTCTCCGGAGCGGAATTCCGGCTGGCGATAAGGATGTTGCTAAACTCAGTCTGAATAAAGAGAATTTTGTGGAATGAACCAAGCCTGTGAAGCAAACAAGGCCTCCAGCTTCCTGAATGACTGGAGCCCCATGATACAGAAAAAGGCATCTCAAATTCAAATTTCACCACAAAGGCTAATTTTAGGTTGATTTTAATGAGGGAAAGGGAGAGAGCAAAGAGGAAGGGAAATTTAAAAATTGGGGAAAAGGACAGCTTTTATTCATTCAGTAAATACTCATCAGGCGTCCACCTTGGACTTCCCCCTAGTTAGGGGCAGTGCACAAGATTAGCTTCATGGAATCCCTGCCCTCAGGGAGTGCATCGTCTGGACAGGGAAACTGAGCTGGAAACAAGTCATGTCTCTTAATGTGTGGGATGAGAACACAGAAGATGGTATGCACCCCAGCCAGAAGATCAGAATAGATTTCCTGAAGGAGGCTATGATGCCTGAGCTGAATTTTAAAGCTCAGCAGCAAAGGAAAGTGCAAGGAAGGCACCCGGATAGAGAGGCCAATAAGTGCTATGACACGGAGACGTGAGCTGCAGGAAACCAGGCAAACATGGAGAGGAAGCCTGTCCTCACATTCCCTGGGGCTCCCAGGCTGGTGAGAAAGATGGAGGTGGAAACCACCAGCGTTTTAATCTTATGCTTCATGCTTAATGTATTCACTTCTTTTATTAGAGCAGTGTGCACAGTCTCTGCATACACGCCTGTTAAACAGCATGCCCTTCCCTCCCCTCCCCTCCTCTTCCCCTTCCTGTCTCCCTTCCCCACCCCCCTTCTTCCCTTCCTGCTTCCCTCCCTTCCTCCCTCCCTCCCTCCCACCTTTCCTCTCTTCCTGCTTCCCTCCCTCCCTCTCTCCCTCCCTCCCCTCCTGCCTCCCTTTCTCCCTCCCTTCCTGCCTCCTTCCCTTCCTCCTTCCCTCCCTCCCTTCCTCCCTGTCTCCCATTCTTCTTCCCTTCCTCTCTTCCTCCCTCCCTTCCTGCTTTCCTCTTTTCCTGCCTCCCTCCCTTCCTGCTTCCCTCCCTTCCACCCTCCCTCACTTCCTGCTTCCCTCCCTTCCACCCTCACTTCCTCCCTCCCACCCTCACTTCCTCCCTCCCTCCCTTCCACTCTCCCTCCCTTCCTGCCTGTCTCCTTTGCTCTTTCCCTCCCTTCCTGCCTCCTTCCGTTCCTCTTTCCCTCCCTTCCTCTCTCCCTCCCTTCCTTCCTCCCTTTCTCCCTTTCTTCTTCCCTTCTTCCCTCCCTTCCTGCTTCCCCCACTTCCTACTTCCCTCTCTTCCTCTCTCTCTTGCTTCCTGCTTCTGTCCCTTCCTCTCTCCCTCCCTCCCTTCCTGCTTCCCTCTCTCCCTCCCTCCCTTCCTCCCTCCTTCCCTTTCTTCCTCTCCATCTTTTTATTTTAAAACAATAGCATCTCTTCACCTCTACTAGGTATTCTGAGTAAAGGACCTGGTCTAGAAATTACAAAGGTAGAGACACAAGGATGAGGACAGGCGGGAGATGGATGAGAGAGACACTTCCTTAACTGATTTATTTTTGATCATTTTCATTTTTTTAAATTTATTTATTGTCTTTACTTTGTAATTTTTTCCTTTTATTTTTAGTTGGCACCTAATAATTGTACATATCCATCAGATAGAGAGTGATATTTTAGTAGGTGTATTCAATGTATAATGATACAATTCAGGGTAATTAGCATATCTGCCACCTCCAATATGAACCATTTCTTTGTGTTGTGAACTTTCAAGATCCTCTCTTCTTGCTTTCTCAAATATACAATAAATTATAGTTATCCATTTTTGCCCCACAGTGCTGTAGAACACCAGGGTGTGTTCTGGTGTTGATTTATCTTTTAGAGATAGGCAGACTCTATTCAAAGGGGGTCATGGAGATCACTGTAGGGATCCCCCCAAGCGGTTCTTGAAGTGGGAGAGAGAGATGGGACTCAACTCCTAAGATGCATCCTAATTTACTATGGGGCAAGGACAAGGGTTTTCTTTTCCTTCTAAACAATAAATGACCTTTTCTTAATCCAGTCTGTCGTTGTTGGACATTTGGGTTGGTTCCAAGTCTTTGCTATTGTGAGTTGTGCCGCAATAAACATACGTGTGCATGTGTCTTTATAGCAGCATGATTTACAATCCTTTGGGTATATACCCAGTAATGGGATGGCTGGGTCAAATGGTATTTCTAGTTCTAGTTAATGGGTGCAGCACACCAACATGGCACATGTATACATATGTAACAAACCTGCACATTGTGCACATGTACACTAAAACTTAAAGTATAATAATAATAAAATTAAAAAAAAAGTTTACGATGTGCTGTTAATTGAAAAAAAAACCAACAATAATTGACCTTTCCCTTCATTATAAGTGTTTATTCTTTGCTGTTAATTGATACCTGCTTTAACAGAGATTAGTCTCCATCTGAAGGCTCAGGTAAACACGTTTGCTGGGTCTCTTTGGCTCCAGAGGGGAACTGCTTTTTCTTTTAAATAACCAGAGGATGTGCTTGCTACCTTTTCTCTGCTGTCAAGAGGAATGTGAAGCAGGCTTTCTAGAATACTCCTGGCAGCAAGAACATTACTGTTTTTTTCCTGATAAGGATCATTTTTAAAAAACATTTAAAAAACCAGTGATGAAAACTATTTCCCTATCCCTTAACTTCAGCAGCTGAGACACTTTTTCTGGCCAACCAGACTAAATGTGATTGAACTTAGAATTTTCCCGCTGTCTATGCCATAATTACAGTACTGTTTACACAACACACTCTGTGTTTAACTGCAGCAAACACTGACCCAACAGGCTTAACACATAAGCAGAGGTGAGGGTAAATTAATCACCTCTCATGCAGGAGGCAAATGCACCAATGCTCTGTGCTAAGTTTAGAAATGGGGAGTTTTCCAGTGGTGAGGCCCTGGAATGCTGCGAAGTACCCATACCAGCACTTTGTGTCCCTTGCTTTCCTCTGGGCCCCACCTGCCAGGAATACCTGAGAAAGCACCTTACAGTATAAAGAAGCCCTGAGTCGACACTTTATGTGGCTATCACACAAGCTTCAGTCAACAGTGTCTTCTGGATAACCTTGAGACACAGGGAGACACATTTGCTCAGTTCAGCGTGCATTGGTTGAACACCTATTACATGCCAGATACTGTGTTAGGTCCTGGGATGCAGGGGAGGGAATATGAAATCTGATATTAGAGACCTGGATGCAATAACTGAATCTGAAAATTGCCTTTGCTCGTGCTATCCCCCAGGCCTGGAATGCCTGTTCCACCCAAACCTGGTGAACTCCTACTTGCTTCAAAATTTCACTTGGCTGGGACTTAATTAAACTAAAGAGCTTTTTCACAGCAAAGGAAACTACCAACAAAATAAACAGACAACCTACAGAATGGGAGAAACTATTTACAAACTATGCATCTGACAATGGTATAATATCCAGAATCTATAAGAAACTTAAATCAACAAGCAAAAAACAAACAACCCCATTAAAAATGGGCAAAGGACATGAATAGATACTTCTCAAAGAAGACATACAAGTGACCAAGAAGCATATGAAAAAATGCTCAACATTACTAATCATTACAGAAATTCAAATCAAAACTACAATGAGATACCACCTCACACTGGTCAGAATGGCTATTACTAAAAAGTCAAAAAGTAACAGATTCTGGTGAGGCTGCAGACAAAAGCCTATGCTTATATACTGTTGATGAGAATGTAAATTAGTTCACCCACTGTTGAAAGCAGTTTGGAGATTTCTCAAAGAACTTAAAACAGAACTACCATTTGACACAGTGATCCCATTATTGGGTATATACCCAAAGGAATATAAATGGTTCTACCATAAAGACAGATGCACACATATGTTCATCACAGCACCATTCCCAATAGCAAAGACATGGAATCAACCTAGGCACCCATCAATGTTGGATTGGACAAAGCAAATGTGGTATATATACACGATGGAATACTACACAGCCATAAAAAAGAACAAAATCATGTCCTTTGCCACAATATGGATGCAGCTGAAGGCCATTATCCTAAGCATATTAATGCAGGAACAGAAAAACGAATACCACATGTTCTCACTTATAAGTGGGAGCTAAATATTAAGTACATGCGGACACAAAGAAGGGAACAACAGATGCCAGAGCTGCGTGAGGGTGGAAGGTTGGAGGAGGGTAAGGACAAAAAAATTACAGATTGGGTACTACGCTTATTACCTGGGAAAGGAAATAATTTGTGCACCAAACCCCAGCAATAGGCAATTTACCCATGTAACAAGCGTGTGTATGTACCCCCAAATCTAAACTAAAAGTTAGGAGAAAATATTCTCTTGGCATCACCTCCCCTCTAAAATTTATTTGGATGGGATGGCAGATTTGCCATCTTCCTTCCTGTTTCTCTATTCCCTTATCGGACCTTGAATCAATCTCTCTGTTTTACCTTCCTCTGTCTCTCTTTCTCTCTCTCTCTCTCTCTTTGACACACACACACAGACACACACACACACACACACACACACACACACACACACACACCTCTTCATTTATTTGCCTATTTACTTGCCTTCATGTCAGTCTCCCTAACGGGCTTCCCTGGACCTTTTGAGGACAATGCCATTATCTTCTTTATTTCTCTATTTCTATTTTAAAATTTGAGTCCCTGGAATGTAACAGGTGCTCAAAAATGTTTCTTAAGAAAATGAATAAAAGCATAATTCTGGATACTTCCCATTCCTCTCTGGATCTTTATATCCTCAATTGCCCCAAATAAGACCTGACTTGATAATCCTGAGGGTCCTTCTAAGGTCTAACAGTCTTTGACTTTACGAAGTGCCAGTTACAACTAAGTATGGTTCTATACTAGAATTAATGGAGGAGGTGTTCCAGGGCTCCATGAGGCTTGGAGCTATTTTGTTCCTTGATGGAGAAAAAAATAAAAATAAAGTCCTTGCTTCCCTGTGCATGTCCATGTCCATCTTAAGCGAGAGTGTTTCATCTCTGGTGGGAATGGTGGTCTCACCGTGGTAGACATTGCTAGCTGTCACCAGTACCTGTTCTCCTTTCTTTCCTGTACATGTGTAAGGCCATGTTTACCAGATCCTTTGGAGTTAGGTGGAACCCTGCTACTCATTTGGGCTTGAAATGATGTATATTGCTTCTGGGCTGAAGTGCTTAACAGATGGAGCATGCTTCTCTCTTTCTTTCCTAGCTGTAGCAGATAAGGGGGTCACATATCCAGATCTACAAGCTGGCGGGGCCTCCTACAGCCTAGAGGTCTGAGTGACTATGTGGAGCAGAATGCCCTGCTGACTCAGTGGTTCGTGTAGTATAATTGAGAAATAAAATTTTCTTATGTTAAACTATGGAGATTTGAGGGCTGTTTGTTACTGGACTAAAACCTGGCTCATCCTGACCGACTGAGGCATGCAGCTGTTTATTGGCACTTGTCCAGTGGACTCAAAATCCCTAAGCCCTTCTCTGAGGCATTTTTTTTCATGCTGCAGTGAGAGCAGCTCTAAAATTCCTTAACAACCTAGTACCACTTACCATTAGTGAACTGCTAAAATTAGAAAAGACAGCTTCTGATAAAGGGGTGATAAGAGAACTGAGAGGGAGAGACCAAATGATTTTTGCTTGTCTCCTGTTAATAAGTTCATAGACCATTACCATTCTAAGCAGGCAACTGCTTTATCTCTAGGTGTCTGGGGAGTTGGTTATTTCTTCTTTCTGAACAAGGAGGATCATTTGGATAACAAATGAATAAGTCAGCTGGAGAATATTTGAGGATCCCAGAAAACAAGAGCTAGGATTGGAGTCTCAGGGCTAGATCTAAGCTGGTACCACACACTGTGGGTCCAAATTGAATCCACAGATAACCCTGAGGATCAGAACCGGGGAAGCCAGATTTGAGCTTCCTCCTTAAGGATGGCTCTAAGCTCAAGTTCAGAGTCAAGTGACCTCAGTTGGAATCACAGCTCCCCCACTTTCTAGCTGCATTATCTTAGAGAAGGTGCCTTACCTCTCTGAGCAGAGTTAAGAGTGAAAGAGGTGAGATGGTAAAGCTGACCTCATGGAACTGTCGTGGGTCTTTAAGGAGATGATATATTTTTGGCAATAAGAAATCTGAGGTCACAAATTGGCCATGCAATAAGTGGTCCCTTTTTCCTTTCTGTGTCTTAATGTAGTCTCTTTCACATACTCTTACACTGACAGCTGAGCCTCTCCACTTTTCTGGTTTTCATTGACATGCGTATGCTGATTTCGTCCCAAAAGAAATGATATGGACATTCCCAGAGCCAACCTGTGCTGGATGGGGGCTCAAAGGCTACCCCTGGGCCTGTACTGGACACTTCCCATTCTGCATTGGTTATCTATTGCTGCATAAAATATTGCCTGGACTTATCAACTTAAAAAAAAACCCAAACATTTATTATCCCAGTTTCTACAGGTCAGGAATTTGCATGCTGCTTAGCTGAGTGCCTCTGGCTCAGGGACTCATAAGAAGCTGTAATCAAGGCATCAGCTGGGGTTGCAGAAATCCCTGCTGCAGAGGTCCAGACATCAATTCCTTTCAACAATGACCACTCCATAGGGCAGCTGGCAGCTTGCTTTCCTGGGATGGGGGGCAGGTAGAGAGATGGAGTGAGAGAGAGAGAGAGAGAGAGAAAGAGAGATGACCCAAGACAGAAGCAACGGTCTTTTTGTAATCTGCTGTTGGACAGAAAATCCCACTGCTTCTGCCATACTCTATTCACGAAAAACAAGTCAATAATTCCAACGTATCAACCCATATACCAGGGGAGTGGTTTACACAGGGTGTGAACTTCAGGAGGTAAGAATTGTTGGGGGGCATTTTAGGACTTCTTCCCTCGGAATCTTCACCTGGAGAACAAGAAGCAGGTCTCTGCTCTCAGTTCCCCAAGCATATTCTCTTTCCTTTGGTCATGTTCACCTGAGATTTGACCTGGGAGAATAATGGGGCAGGGTTCAAAATCTCTTCTCAGGGATATAGCAACATGTAATCTTCCTTGCTCTTCTCCCTAACTGAACTCAATCCTTGCAATCTCTGCCTCCTTGAAGGCAGAAAAATACACTCTGATTGATGATAAATTCTCCTGAATCTATTATTAACGGCACAATTTCTATGCCTAGAGTCTTATAGGGTCTTGATTTCTGATGGTCAAAACCTAGGATTTCAAAATGAAGAAAACTGTTCTCTCAAACTCATGTTTCTGAAACACAGAAGCAAGTTTCAAAAGCTTGTCTTGAAACTCAAAATCATGGAACTGATTCTCCTCCTCTTTCTGAATTTCTTATGTAACATTCTTTCCTTGAAGCAGAGAACAAAGAAAGTCCTGGCATCCCAGGCTGGCAGAAGGATCAATAGGAAATTAGGGAGAGGATTAGAAACATATCTGTTACTATTTGCCAATATGCTTTTGCTAAACGCATCAAACAGGTAGGACATTGTCATAGCTGAATACATATTAATCTTTTCCTCTTTATATGTATTGGAAATGGGGCAGTTTCTGGAGATGAGTAGATAGTGAGATCAAGTGTATAGGTGAAACTATAGTATCTCGTCCAGTAACTGGAAATTGCATCCATGGATGGGGATATAATTGGCCTCTGGCAACCAGTGGGCTGTCCTGGCCTACAGATACCAAGACGGGGATGAATAGGAAGGAAGGAGGGAGACACAGGAACAACATTAGTGCTTTGTGGTATGCCAGGGAGCCACAGAGTGAGATGAATTGGCTTAGGTCGCAGAGCAAATAGAAGAGTTATTATATCACAGGGCTTTAGAATCCTAAGGTATTTCTAACCTCACCAGGTGATCAGTTGAATAAGAGGGAATACAAGAAGATAAGGGGGTCTCTTTGACGTATATATCATCATCGTCATCACCTCCATCACCATCCTCATAATCACTTCAATCATCATTATCATCATCACCTCCATCACCATCATCACTTCTACCATCATAACCTCCATCATCGCCGTCATCTGCATCATCCCTTTATCATCACCACCTTCACCATTACCTCCATCACCATCATCACCTTCATCATCATCACCTCCATCACCATCGTCATCACCTTCATTATCACTTCCGTCACCATTATCATCATAATCTCCATCATCATCATCATCATCATCATCACTATCATCATTATCCTTATCACCTCCATCATCACCATCAACATCATTAGCATTACCTCCATTGGTTCACTAACATTTTTGAATTCTGTATTGAATACATGTTCTCCATCTTACCTCTTTGGCTCATTTACTACTCCAACAATTGCTGCAGCATTCTACTTTGTTTGTGTGCAACCTGAGAGTACTTCTCCTCTTGCTTTCTGCCCCAGGGCTTCTATGAGGCTGTCTTGTAGGACGCCCATGACGATTCTCCTGACACTAAGGTACAGAAAGTCTGAACATGTGGGAGAGTGCCCTCTACCGTGGGAATGGATCAGTGATCCCTTCTTATGGCTTTGGGGCAGATAGCACCTCTGAAAATCCTGGTGATATGGAACCCTATCTGCTCATGGTGGTGACCAACCAAGGACATATTCTTTATGTATTTCTCTCCTTCTCTGTTCCACCAGTCCTTGTCCTGCATTCGTGTCCCCTGGGATCACTTCCCCAAGCAAACTGCCTGCCCCAAACTCTTGCCTCAGCAGTTACATTCCATGGTGGGAGCCCTGGCTAAGGCAACCCTTCTCTAGACTAGATCCTATGCACAGCATTTTATGCATAATAACTCATTCAATCCTCACAACACCCTATGAGGTAGGTGCTATTATCTCCATTTTACAGATGTGGAAATAGAGACTCAGAGAGGTAAAATGACTCAGCTCAGCCAACGACACACTGCCAGGAAGTGTCAGGGTTGAGTTTGAGCCCTGGTCAGTATAACTTCAAAGGCATTGTTCTGACTCCACTGTCCTGTCTACAATCACATATACCCATCAGAACCCAGTGGGTTCCAGTTTGTGCCACGGGTTTTCCCTTCTCTAGGTAATGGAGGACCCTCTCACCAAGGGTGTTACAGGTGAGCACTGTCTTTGTTCTGCACCTATGGTCTGTGTCCACCCCTGGGAACTGATGTTCCAAAATTGCAGATTCAGGACCATGGCCAAGAGCTTGAAGGCTCCCACCCTTCTGAATTCTAAGTACTTTGAAACTCATTTGAGATTTGTTGGCAGCAGGAAAAGGGGAAAATACACTTGACTTGCTCTGTTATTTTTCTTTTCTTAAAGTGGCCCCAAGGCCAATTTGGTAGTGAGCCGAAGGCCCCTGGATGAGTCAGTTCTATTCTGGAGACAGAGCTGATTGCTAATGTCTGCCGAAGCTGGCATTGTTTTCCTTTTGCAAGAAGGAATTGAGTCCCATTTTTAAAAATGTTCTGTTCCTGTGCTCCATGTTTCTGCAGTGTCAACCTCTGGACACCCATCCCAGCTAGACTTGTGATTCAGTCATTGGCATCTGCCTATGAATGCAATTTAGAGGGTGCCAGGGAAACTCAAATCTCTCGAGTAACTCACCCTCATATGCTGCAGGGACCTGAATTCATCTTTGGTGCAGATAGAAACCAATATGTACTGAACATCACACCTGCTAGGTGCTGTGTGTTTTATATGAAATTTCTCATTCCACCTTCATATTTCCATTACACAGATGAGAAAACTAAGGCCCAAAGGGACACCTGGCTTTCCTAAGAACTGTAAGTGGAAAAGTCAGCATTTGAATGGAGAACTCGCAGCTTTCAGAGTCTAGACTTGTTTCACCTCACTAGACTGCTTCTACTCCTAGTGATCCCTTCCCTTACATTAAGCCTTGCTCTCTTCCTGTGGAATCATGAAGAGGATTATATTAGCAAATCCCTGAACATTCCCTGATTGGGGAATGAGGGTCAAACCAAGGCAAATGGCAGGATTGGCACTCACATCAAGGGCTGGCTCATTAAGGGCTCGGGATCTGGGAATCGAGTTGCATTGCAGATTTTGGAAGTGTGCAAGACCACGCCAGCCACCTTTCCAGGGAGAGACCATGCAAAGCAGGCAGGTGATCCAAGGGCTGGGAGTGGTGAGGAGTGCTCCAGCCCCTGAGCAGCTGTCATCCTAGCACAAAGTGTCAGAAGAGACCTCAAAGTGTGGTCTGCAGACCAGCAGCATCTGCATCACCTGGGAGCTTGTTAGAAATGCAGAATCTTCTGAGAGAACCAGACCTGCTGCATCAAAATCTGCATTTTAACAAGATTGTAACTTAGATACACAGTAACACTTAAAAAGCATGGGGCAGAGAGGCTAAGCCAGCAGCTTCTCATTGCACTCCAATCTGATGCTGCTAGTGCTCCAGAAAGCTCTCATATTCTCACTGACTAGCCTAGGGCTGTGTCTATCAATGGATTATATGACACAGATGAAGACTATTGTGTACTTTCCTCAATTTTTACCCCATTGTTTCAGCCTCATGTACATCTTGAATGCAAACATCAATGCAAGAATTCTTGTGACATTAATTTTCTGGAACAACCTGTTTTGCAGAGCAAATTTCATTAAGCCATTTTAATCCACAGTTTAATTTTTTATACGGGTTGACTAAATCATTTCCATTTTTTTTCCATTAGAATGTCTATTTGAAGTAACATTATTTTCATGGGATCAATTATTTTCTGTTTAAATTTACAACAGGCATTTGACTCATCAATCTCTTTTTATATACCAACTTTTTGCTGATTCTAACTTCTACTATTTGGAGAGGTTTTCTTGTTTGTGTGTTTGATTCTTTTGTGGCCATTATTTCTATTAAGTGAAAATCATCTGGATCAAATTTTGTAGATTTAAATTTTGTTATTAGCGATACCTGTCTTTTTCCTGTCAATTTTAGCTCATTACACATTCTAGTCATTTTAACCCTGCTAGTTTTGTTAGTTGCTGATCACTTTTACCATATCAGTAATACGTGGTAGAAATAATCACCAGAATGAAAGCTCTGCAAAGGCAGGATTTCTGTCCCTTTTTTTTTTTCTGCCTTATACTTGAGACTTAGTGTATGGCACATAGAAAGTGCTCCATATGGCCGGGCGCAGTGACTCATGCCTGTAATCCTTGCACTTTGGGAAGCCAAGGCAGGTGGATCACTTGAGGTCAGGAGTTTGAGACCAGCCTGGCCAACATGGTGAAACCTTGTCTCTACTGAAAATACAAAAAATTAGCCAGGTGTGGTGGCAGGCACCTGTAGTCCCAGATACTGGGGAGGCTGAGGCAGGAGAATTACTTGAACCCAGGAGGCAGAGGTTGTGGTGAGGTGAAGTCACACCACTGCACTCCAGCCTGGGTGACAGAGCGAAACTCCATTTTTAAAAAAAAGAAAGAAATTACTCCATAAATATTTGTAGGTGGAAAGAATGATACTCACTTATGATTTAATCAAAGACTGACGGTTTATCTATTTGATAAAAAGTGTGAGAAACAGAGATTAATGAAGACAGGAGAGAGTGGAGGAGAAGAGAGAAGATGGAGACAGCACACACACATGCACATAGACTTGCACATGCAGACACACATTGCATATGCACATGCATGCACACAGCCACAAATGTATACATAAACACACATGCATGCACACAGCCACACACGTATACACAGACACACATGCATGCACACAGCCACACACATATACACAAACACACATGCATGCACACAGCCACACACGTATACACAAACACATGCATGCACACAGCCACACACGTATACACAAACACACATGCATGCATACAGCCACACACGTATACACAAACACATGTGTATGCACACAGCCACACATGTATACACAAACACACATGCATGCACACAGCCACACACATATATGTAAGCACACATGCACACAGGCACACACATATACATATACACACATGCATGCACACAGCCACACACACATACACACAGGCATGCACATACACAGAGGCATATATGCACATGCACTAACATACACATAGTCACAGATACACCTGCAGGTGCAAACACCTGTATATGTGTTCACATTCATACACGGGAGTTAATATATTTGTGCTCACACAAGTAGAGGGTAGAATTGTGGTTATTAGATGCTGGGAAGAGTAGAGGAAGAGAAGATAGGGAGAGGCTGGTTGGTGGATACAAAGTTACAGCTGAATGAGAGAAATAATTTCGTCTGTTCTGTATTAATGTAGGATGAATATGGTTAACAATAACTTAGTGTATATTTTCAAAAGCCAGAAGAGAGGATCTTGAATGTTCACAGCACAAATAAATGATAAATGTTTGAGGTCGTGGATATGCTACTCTGATTTGATCATTACACATTGTATAAATGTATTGAAATATCACTCTGTATCCCATAAATGTGTATAATTATTATGCATCAACTAAAAATTAAAGGAAAAAACCACACATATGCACACATAGACGTGCAGATAAACACAGACATACTCATGCATATGTGTATACATGCAGAGTTACACATATACACAAACACACATATATGCACACATAGACATGCATATGAAGACACTTATGCCCATGTCCACACATGCGCACAGCCACACACATACGTGTATACACAAATACCCATAAATATGCGCACGTAGACAGCATGCACACAGAGATACATATGCACACACACAGCCACATATATACACACATATGCAAATGTATGCACACACAGACACACATATGCCCATACATAGGCATATACACCTACAGATTCAGATATAAACACATACAAACACTCATGTACATATGCAAACACATGTACACACACAGTCTGCTGGCATATTGATGGCTAAACCAATGCAGGGTAGGGTAAAATGTCTCTGGTGCAAGGTCAGTAGGATAAAAACTGCAGGATCAAATGGCACACTTAACAACACTCCTCTGTGGGGTATCAGTGTCTCCATTTTACAACCAGTGCTTAATCAACTGCGTATTGAGTTGAACTGAATATTGGAAAACGAATTGCTACGTTTGAATGAATCTACTGAAAAATCATACTTGTCCTGGGTCAGACTGTGTGAAAAGCACTGGGTATTGGAGATGAAAAGTGGTTGGCCCTTTTTCTTTGAAAGCTTAGTCCAGTGGGGAAGATGGATGTGGAAGCTGAGCAATTAAAATGCAGCTTGATAAAAGCTGTGCTGAAAAACCCTCATGAAGCAGTGGGGGCTGGGAGGGAGCAGGTCTTACACTGAATGATCAGGTTTAGTGGGAGCTGTTTAAATTCTGAGCCATCAGGCATTTCTGCTGGATTCCTTTCGGTGCGTTTGTTAATCAATTATAAAATAATAATAATGAACACTTCAGGAGAGAGGATGGAGGTTGAAAGACAGTAGAGGGCTGGACTTGAGGTTGGAAGATTTGCAGAGACCTGGATTGTGCATTCGACCTTTACAAATCGAAGCGAGAAGCTTTGCATCTCTGAACATCAGGATTCCAGTCTATAAAAAGGAGAATGAAAGCATTCAGTTTATAGGTTTGCTGTGAGGTCTCAACAAGAATGTAGATCCAAAAAATCTTTGGAAACCAAAATACCACCAGTTAGCTTGCTGCTTTATTATCCAAAAGAGGCTGCAAAGATTTGAGGTTTGTTTGTAGTTTGTTTGTAGATTAGTCAGTGTCTACTAAAATAACAATGTGTAACAACCATGCCCAAATCTTGGTAGCTTAATACCTTAAATGTTATTTTTCTCATTCATGAGGCTGTAGGTGGGTTGGAGTTTGGCAGATGTAGGCTGGAATTAGCTGGACCTGCCTCCAGGACCTGGGTTGGATCCAAGTCTTCTGTACATGTCACTTTCTTCTTTTGGGGCCAATGCTACCTGGGATTTTAATTTCATGGTGCTAGCAGAAGCATAAGAGGGCATGCCAACCACGTGAACACTTTTAAAGCGTAACATCCTATAGGCCAAAGCCAGCCACAGGTCCAAACTCAACTTCAATAGGCAGGGAAAGTCCTCCACCTGCTTTACCAGGGGAGTACTGCAGAGCAATGACCAAGGAAAGAAATGTATAATCCTATTAGGGAGGGAGGAGGGGACCAGGAACACAAATCCCTCAAGGCAGGACGAGTAATGGTTGGTTGCCTAAGGTTGACAGACTGGGTCTCAATTCCTGGCACTGCTCCTCTCTAGCTATGAGACTTTAGGCAAGTCAACATTTCAGAGCCTCAGTTTCCTCATCTGTAAAGTGGGCATAATAATAGAATTCTCATAGGATTTCAGTGAGGATTGCCTGATTCATGACAACAGCCTTATAAGTGGTCTCCTTCTTTTACCTGGCATCTTCTGTAATCTCTTCTCTATGCTTCATCCTTTAAATACGAAAGTCACCCATAAAGACAGAAAACAGATTAGTGGTGGTCAGAGGTGGTGGAGGGAGAGAGGGGGAGAAATGAGGAGTGCTAAGGGGTATGGGGTTTCCTTTTGGGGCGATGAAAATGTTCTAAAATTGATGTAGTTACGGTTGTACAACTGCAAATATACAATCCCTCTGCCTGGAACCTTTTCCCCAAGGTATCTGCCCCCACCATAAATCCTCACTTGCGTACTGTATAATGAGGCTTTTCTGGACCACTCTGTTTAATTACCCACTCCTTGCTGTCCATGCCTCTCTCTCGATATATTTTCTCTGAATGTCTGTAGTAACCTGACATATTCTGCATGCTTATATACTGTGTGCTTTTTATTAAAGCACAGTTATGTAATTTATTTCTCTGCTCCTTTCACCTCCTTTCCTCCCTCCCTGAAATATACCAGTAGAATGTAACCTTCAGGAAGGCAAGGATGTTTACCTGCTAGGTTGGCTGCTGTCTCCCTAGACAGTGCCTGGCACACAGTAAGCCTTTGAAAAATATTTGTTGAATGCATGGTATAAGCCATATAATGCTTAGTAGGTGCTCAGGGCTGAGGAACATAATTGATGTTAGCTTTTATTATCTTTATTTACTTCAAATAAGCTACTTAATTGGGAAATTTTCCGAGTCTGGAGGGACTCTGAGTTTGAGTCCAATATCTTCCCTGGGAGTCCTTGCTTGCACAAATGTGTGGGATAGACTCCCGCTGTGTCTGTGGACTCAACGTCTCAGCTCCAGGCTCTTTGCTGCCAGGCATAGCGAGCCGTGACATTTATAAATCTCTGGGCTCTTAATCCCCTGCTGATCCTCGGAGAGGAGTAGACGTTTGTTGCTAAACACATTGCTCCACTTTGAACAAAAAAAACGAAGAGATACCCAAGCATCAATACAACAGCTGCCCGTGATGGCTATGACGTCCCTTCTATCCTAAGGAGGAGGGTACTGGGACTCAGTCCTGTGCACTGACCTGCCCCACTCACCTGGCTGGTGAGGGGTGCAGTTACTACCTTTAGAACACATATCATTGGGTTTTTGCATTGCATTCTTCTGTCTCTGAGCAGATCTGTTTGTTTAAAGGTCTCTTCCTCACATTCAGCTCAAGCCTGTAAATCCTTCGTATAAATTCTGCCCGCTCCTTGATACCAATCTGTTCTCCTCCAAGTAAATCTTTTGAAGACAATACTCCAGCAGCACCGGGAGAACAATTCCTACAAAATCATGCCTGGAAGCCCCCATCAGCATGCAAATATGCCCCTTTGCAGCATGTTCTGACTGTAATTCGTGGTGCACAGTGCAGAGAATTAAGCCAGGTCCCTTCCTCATCAGTCACCATTTAATGGAGACTGAATGGTTGTGGATGCTTTTGTTAGGGTCATCAAGAAGGTTTGCAGTGCTTGGCTTGGTAAGGAGGAGCTTGTGTGCTTCTGTAAGACAAACCTAGCACTTTACAAGCTCCCTCAAGCCCATGGTAGTTATAGGAGCCATGGAAAACAAACATGTAGACACTCAATAGTGGCCTTAGGAACCCGTGATGGCAAACTCACTATTTATGGAAAGACCTGGAGGGCAGTGTCTTTCGCCATGACATGAAACAGCCCAGTAAGCTGCAAAGGCCAGATTGAAGAGAGCTGTTGAAAATTCATTTGCTTGGTACAGGCTGGCCTTTTATTTTATTTGTTTATTTATTATGTTTTTTAGCAAACCACCTGAAATGGGATGAGAGAGTCACATTTGGGCATACCGCCTATTGGACCAGCAGTTCTACAGAGGTGACCGTCCATTCTTTGGTTTGTGGAAGCCTCTCTGTCAGTAGTTCTCAATAGGAAAGGAGTTTATTTATCTTCAGCAAAATTTACTAAGTGCTGGCAATGGGCTAAGGGGATAGAGACGAAGAAGGAGATTCTTGCCCTCCAGAAATTTACAGCCCAACATAATGTAAACACTTTTCTATACAACACTTGCAAATAGTAATTGTGTGGAAATTCAAACGGTGGACTTACATGTTATCAGACTGTGTGTGTGCACATGTGCATGTGTGTGTAGGTCACTCCCTAAAGAATGACAAATATGCTAAGATTTTAGTTATTCCTTGCTTTTTTGTCCCCCCTCCTCGTTTTTTAACCTTTATTGAAGTATCATTCACATACCGCAGACTGCAACCACTTCAAGTGTAAAGCTCAGTGACTATTAATATATTTACAGAGTTGTGCAACCATAACTGCAATCTTATTTTAAGTAATTTCTACCTTCCCAGAAAGAAGCCTCGTGCCCATTTGAAGTCCCTCTCCTTCCTAACCCCAGCCTGAGGCAACTACGAATCTATTTTCTGTCTCCATGGATTTTCCTTTTCTGCACATTTTATGTAATGAAATCATGCCATATGTGGGTTTTTGTGCCTGGTTTCTTTCACTTAGCATAATGTTTTTTGCAGTTTATCCATTAGACACACTCGGAAGCAGTATTTCCAGCATCAATCTATGCTCTCATTTTGTCCTTTTCCTTTTACAATTGAAGGCGCAATTAACTGGCCTAAATTCGATGAAGTTAAAGGTTGGCCATTTGTGGCGTGCTTACTCAATTCAATCTCGGCTGAGATTTGATCCCTTATTATTACATTAGTGCTTTTTACTTTTCTGTTTTCAGTTACCTTTTATAAAATAGTAAGAGTGGAAGATAATGAAATAGCTAAATAAATCTTATCAAGAGAGATAGTGAAGGTGCTGGAGCTTCCTCACTGAGCAAACAGAGCTACAGTAAAATGATAACTCGTGAAAAAATTAAAGTTGGGCATATGCATTGGATTTAGGGGCATCAGCGCTCAATGTATGAAAGTGCAGCTTGCTCAAAACTTGAAGGTGTGAATGTCAGAGACTACCTGCGTATCTCGTCATCATTGTCATCATTCTCATAACGATAATAGCAACTCCCTTTTTCTGAGTGCCTGGTATGTGCTATTCAGTTCCCACACATTTCCTCGTCGAATCCTCACAACTGCTATTGGAGGAATATATTATTTTTATTATTATTTTCATTTTACAGATGGAGACAATGAGTCCCAGTAAGTTTAAAGACACATGCCTAAGACTGAGAACCCAAAATGTCTGAGACAGGTCTCAGTCCATTTAGAAACGTTTATTTTGTCAAGGTTAAGGACATGGGCAGCACACAGCCCAGGGAGGTCCTGATGACATGTGCCCAAGGTGGTCAGGGCACAGCTTGGTTTTATACATTTTAGGGAACACATGAGACATTAATCCATATGTGTAAGATGTACGTTGGTTCAGTCCAAGGTAGAACAACTCCAGGTGGGGAGGGGCTTCCAGGTCATCGATAGACAAGAGACAAAAGATTGCATTCTTTTGAGTCCTTGATCAGCCGTTCACTGAATACAGTGTTCACTCCTGGGCATAGGCCAAACTAACTTTGGGAAGGAATTCAGTTCATGGTTTGACTCTGAAACAAAATTGGTAATAACCCTTTCCCCAAAAGACCCTCTTCTTTCCCGGGGACCAGTCTGCCTTTGCAGGACTAACAAATTAGCTACTAGATTAGAAATTACAGTTTAGGAGTCATGCAGTCTCTGGCTCCAAGGGTCTGAACCTCCTCAAATTGCTCCTGGGGATAACATCACTATTGTAAAACCTAAGATCAGTGCTTGAGATATTTTGCAGACCCTGCACTCCATGGATCAGCTGACACCATGCAGACCAGTAATCTGGCTCAGTCAGTTCTGCTGTCTCACCCAGGAGCAGCAAGAAAACCTCACTTCAACCCCCTAGGACTCCATCTCCAACCTGACCAATCAGCACTCCTCGCTTCCCAAGCCCATACCCGCCAAATCCCAGAAAGCTTGGGGAGACTGATTTGAGTAATAATAATTAAACTCCTGTCTCCCACACAGCTGGCTCTGTGTGAATTACTTTTTTCTCTGTTGCAATTCACCTGTCTTGATAAATTGGCTCGGTCTAGACAGTGGGCAAAGTGAACCTGTTGGGCAGTTACAAAAGGAGCCTGAGAGATGGGTTGAGCGGGGGAGGGTAGAGAAAGTAACGACTGTGATCAGACCTCGCTGAGAGATTTGCCATTGTCATGAAGGTAAGAGGGAGACATTGAGGAATTTTAAGTGCAGATGTGATGTGAACAGAGTTGAGTTTTACAAAGATGAATTCCTGGTGGGAATAATGGTGCCTTGGATCAAAGTTCTCAATTCCAAGTAGCAGGTGAGGGTCTCAGAAAAGATACAAAGCTTCGGACCAAGGTTTCCTCTCCTCTCTTCAGCAGGAACCACAGTTTGGGGAACTAAACTTGCCAAGGAGAACTTCAGGTTTCTAGAATCTGAGGCTGATGAAGAAAGAATGTTGGGGCAGATTTTGACAGGGGTCTGAGCTTTGCCTCATCACACTGCCCGACTGAGCAGCCACTGCTGATGAATTCTCATTTTCTTAACTGGCAAAGCCTTCTTGGCACAAAAAAAGTGTTTATGGTTTTTCTTAAAAAAGCATTTAGTGCCTCTGAGTTGAGAAGGCTGGTGTACTGAGATGTGGCATCTCTTTTCTTGTAAAAGTTAAGGGGCTTTTTTCAGTCACTTTATAGTTTGTTTAATTGATGGAGAAAGGGAAAGTGATAAAATATTCTTGTCTTCTAAAATCTCTGTCCTTTGGTAACAAGGATGAGAAGGTATATGTCTCGGTAAATTTTTGGGTTACAAAATAACCCCTTCGCTTAGTGCTCTACTGACTGAGTTGCCACAGTGCTTCCCATACACCATCGCCTCAGGCAAGTTGCTTAATTTTTCCAGGCCTCAGTTGCTTGGTCTGTGAAATGGGAATATGAACACCAATGACACCTACCTCTTAGAAGTATTATGAGGATTAGGTATCTAATATTTGTAAAGCATTCAAAACAAAACAGTATCTGGAACATATTAAGCTGAGAAGTGTTTGCTCAATAAAAGTAAATCGATTTTGAACCACAGCTGGGTCAAGTTGTGGCATGTGAATTACACATCTGGCCGAGTGACCTTGGACCAATTGCTCATTCTCCCTGAGTCTCAGCTTCACCACCTGTGAAATAAGGGAGGCTGGATTGGGTGATCTCCAAGCCTCTTTCTGATCTCTCAGTGCATTTTCTCTCATCGTCTGATGAAAGAGAGAAGGTTTGTCCATGTGCTGTGGAAACAGGGATGAAACCAAGACACAGAGAGGTCACACAGTTTGCCAGAAGCCTGGGATTAAAGCCAGCCCCACACAAACAATTTTCAGCTTTTCCTGTCCCCAAGAAACATCTGAGAAGCTTTAAAAACACTGACGCCTGTGCCTTGCCTCAGAACAATTGGCACAGCATCCCTGCGTGTGGGGCCCAGCACCGGTTCTTTAAAAAGTCTTCCCAGGTAATGCTAATAGCTGCCAGGGTGGCACATTATTGGCCTAGATTAAAATTGAGGTCTAGCCAAGCTTATTATCTTTCAGTTGTAGATTTATGAGGATGGATGGTGCTGGTCCACAGTATTCTAGCCAGAGTTGCCCAAGCATTGCATTTTCCTCTTGGTGACAGCACACATTGAATGCCTACTCGATCACATTGCATACCTGTTTCATTTTACCTTCTCATGAAATAAGAGTAGCAGGTGCTCATTTTACAAACGAGGCTCTGAGATGGGTGCACATTTCTCAAGATCCACTGTTTAGTAAGTGGTGGGACCAGGTCCAACTGATGCTAAAAAAGCTTCCTATCCTCCCTCACCACCAAGAGAGAGGAAACAGAGTGAGCTTCTTGGGGGAAATGCACCCTTGACTTGCAGGCAGTTCAGATTTCATTGGATTTTTGTTTTTGTACCTGCTAACGAATCAGGCCTTAGACAGTGGCTTGCTTCTAGTTTGGGTTAATTTCATCTCTGGGTCAGCATGTAGTAACCCAGGGGTTCTCCAAAGGTGATGCCTAGACCACGAGCATCAACGTCACCTGGGAATTTGTTAAAAATGCAGTTTTTAATGCTCAAGACTTACTGACTAGGAATGCAGATGTTCTCGGAGAGTGGTGCCTGGACTATCAGCATCAACACCACCTGGGAACTTGTTAGAAAGGCAATTAACTCAGAAACTCTTGGGGTGGGGGTCCTGCAATCTGTGTTTTAACAAGCCCTCCAGGGGAGACTAATGCTTGCCGAAGTTTGAGAAGCACAGACTTAGCCTGGTGCTTCACAGCCCTGGCTGCAAATTACAGTCACCTGGAGAGCTTTCAAAACATGCAACATGGGTATGCCCAGGACAATTAGGATCTTTGAGATAGAATGAGGCTTGGGCATTGACAGTAAAAAAAAAAAAAAAAAAAAAGAAACTTCTCAGGTGCTTTTAATATGCAACTAAGGTTGATCAATTTAGCAAAATAGCAACAACTACAACAAGCCCAGTTAAGTTTGCATTCCAAATAAACAACAAATAATGTTTCAGTAGAAGTACGCCACCTGAAATGTTTGGAACATCATCTTTCCACTCCCCTCACCCTCCATCCTCTGCAAAAAGCCTTATCTAGAAAGCAGCAGTAAGTTTGTGGGTTTTCTTTTTTTGAGATCTTTTGCATAGCATGGCGGATATAGTTAATAATAGTGTATTGTGCATGTTAAAATCGCTAAGAAAATACATTTCAAATGTCCTCACTACAGAAAATAATAAACATTTGAAGTGATAGATATGTTAATTAGCTTGATGTAATTATTCCACATTGTATTCAGAAATCATAACTCACTTGGCACTTGATAAATATACACAACTATAATTTGTGAGCTTACAATAAAAAATATCTGGGACATATTAACACTGAGATTTTTCTGTTAAGCCTATGTGCAACCAACGGTGAGAACCACTGAACTTAGGATTCGAAGATTATACTGCAACCTCCAACAGACTGAGGTACTACATAAAATAGGAAAGTCCCTGAATCTTCTGTGTTCAATTTAATGAATTAATGCAAATGATAATGTAGCCACAACCCTGATCATTTGCTTCTCAAAGGGTGGTCCAAGGACTAGCAGCATCACTCAGGAGCTTGTTAGAAATGTGGAATCCCAGGATCCACTCTACCTACTGAGTTGGAATCTGCATTTTAACAAGATCCTCTGGTAATGAGCATAAACATTAAGTTTGAGAAGCTCTGATCTAGTCTAGTTTTAGTTTTTAAAACTATGCTGTCCACTGTGATAGCCACATGTGGCCATTTAAATTCAATCTAATGAGAATAAAATATGTTGTAAAAGTTAGTTCCTTAGTCACATTAGCCATATTTTCAGTGCTCATTAACTGTACGTGGCTACCATCTTGCACCTTGCAGCTGTAGAACTTTCCATCACCACCAATAGTTCTACCGGAAGGCCCTGTTTCAGAAGGAGGTATCAAAAGAACCTTCTTTGTGAACCAACAGATGGGCATTGAGACCTTGTTCAAAGACAAACATAAAAATGGTTACGGGTCAGAGAGGCAAAAGAGGTGCCGTTTGGCAGAAATACCTGAGCCATCTGAAAAAGATGGGGGCGGGGAAAGGAAAACCTTTTAAAGTTGGCAGAAGCCTGGGGAACATGGCGAAACCCCGTCTCTACCAAAAATACAAAAATTTAGCTGAGCATGGTGGTAGGTGCCCGTAGTCCTAGATGCTCGGGAGGCTGAGATGGGAGGATCACTTGAGCCTGGGAGATGGAGGTCGTAGTGAGCCGAGATTGCACCATTGTGCTCCAGCCTGGATGACACAGCAAGAACCTGTCTCAAAAAAAAAAAAAAAAAAATAAAAGAACGTTTTAAAATTGTCAGAGTTCCTGGGCTAGCCACGTTGCAGCTCTGCTGGCGAAATGCTGCACAATGCCGAGTCTAGGTGCATGTGGCATCCACATTATTATCAGATAAATTCATTACAATGGATGCGATCACACTGAATACCAAATGAAGTGGCAGTAGCAGGACAATAAATTAAAGTGTTAGACAAACAGCACCCATCCTGAGAGAGGCCTCCCTCTGGCTCCCTCTGCCTATCTGCAGGTGGCCTGGGGGAAGAGGGGAAGGAGTGGCTGCTGAAATGTCAGAGCACCTTGCTGTAAGGGGCAAGCATAGAACCTGGTGGGGCTTGAAGACATTTAAAAAGAAAAAGGCCTGGGGAATGTGGATCCTGGCTTCCGGGTTTGTAGGAAGGAGGCTGGGGTTGTTAAGGGCAATGGTCACCCATTGCATTTGCCGGGATTTATTATTGCAAATATTTTGTGCATACCTTTCTCTCATTTGATCGCCAGCTACCTATAAAGTGGTGGGAGGGATAAATCAGACAAAAGCTCTAAAAGTATTTTGAGAAAATTCATTTTGTTTTTCTCTGGGTTTTAATACTGGATGCATCACTAGGCAGCTCTGAGATCTTGGGCAAAGTGCTAGCCTCTTTGAGCCTCAGTTTTCTTATCTGCAAAGTTCTTGCCTCAATAGGTTGGTGGAGTAAAGATAATCTGTGCTGGCCCATTATAGGAGCTGAGCACATGGTAACTAACATCTTTAGCCTTCATATGTTTTCTGAGAGCCTACTATGTGTCAGCAGAAATGCTAAGATGCTGAAGACATTACTCTTGTCATGTGCAGAAAGTGACAATGCAAAATTCATCCCAATATTTAGTGCTACGGTGTTTGTAGAGTGCTATGGGAGCAGAGAGGTGCATGTCTCCTGGGGCAGCCTTCATGGGGAGGTGTCATTTGAGCTGGGTTGTAAAGGAAGAGGTGGAGTTCTCTAGAAAGGATTGGTGGAAGGGCATTGCAGAGAGATGGAGAATAGCATTTGGGAAGCTATAGACGTGAGAAAGAGCATGCTGTCTGTGTTTAGAAGATTTAGGGAGGTCTGTTGGGTCAGGACCAGGGTGTATATGTCTTATCTGGGAGGATGATGGGTGGGAAATGAGACAGAGTCTGTGAGTCAGGGTGAGGCTTCTGTATCAGGCTAAAAAGTGTGCCTTTACCCTTTATCATTAGGGGACTATATTAATTCTATCTCTGCATAACGAATCACCCCCAAACTTGCAGCCTCCAATATTAATGAACGTTTGTTATCTTGCAATTTCTGTGGTCAGGAATTTGGGAGTTACCCATTTGGGTGCTTCTGGCTCAGGGTCTTTCATGAGGCTGTAGTCAAGTTGTTGTTAGGGGCTGCTGTCATCTGAAGGCTCAACTGGGGCTGGAGGAGCCACTTACACAGTGGTGCCCTCACATGGCTGGCAAGTTGGTTCCTGCTGGTGGCTGGAGGTTCCTCATCACATGGACCTTCCCAGAGACCTGCTTGGGTGTCCTCATGATGTGGTGTCTGATTTCCCCAAGAGAGAGAAAGGCAGAAGCTGCAGTGTCTTTTATGCCCACACAACAGAAGTCATGATCATTTTTGCAATATCCTGTTGGTTACACAAGTCAGCCTGTTAAATGTGGGAAGGGGCTACACAACAGTGGAACCATCAGGGGAAGAGGATCAATGAGGCCATCTTGGAGGCTGGCCATCTTCCAGTAGGATGAGGGATTTACACCATTGGCTCCTCCCTACCAATGACAGACCGAGGCTTGAGGCTGACAGTTTATCCTAGGATTATCCAAGGATCACACCACTAGATGTTGGCAGTGTTGGCACTCTGCTGCCTTCTCAGGGGCTCTTTGTTTCATTCAAAGCCATTTCATTGGGATTTCTGTGGTGGTGTTGGAATAGTAGACAAGTCAATTCTCTGTGTGGAATTTTGGGAATTCACACTCAGAGCAGAAATCAAAGCTGAAGGAAGTTATCCAGCTCTCCCACCCAGAACCTACTGCTTAGGTAAAAGCAGTGTTAGATTAGGAGGGAGGCTGCTCTGTTGATTAACGCTGGATTATTAAAGACTAGTTTATTTAATGTTGGTTTTCAAGAAGTTTATGATTACATTAAAAAAAGAGCTGTTATATAGATAGGTAGGTGGATGAATGGATGGATGAATAGATATATAGATAAGACAGACAGAAAGATAGATGATAGATAGATAGATAGATAGATAGATAGATAGATAGATGAATGGATGGATAGATACATGGATGCATAGATGGATAAATAGACAGATGAATATATAGATAAATGGATGGATAGATGGATAGATAGATTGATAGATGGATAGATGGATAGATAGATGGATGGTTGGATGGATAGATAGACAGACAGATAGATAGATATGTAGGCAGGTAGATAAATATATGGATGCCAGCATAAGGCTACAATCTTCCTCTTGGAAAGAAATGTCCTCTATTTTGAAGTTAAGCCATTTTTGAACAATACTTTTTTATAAAAACCAAAAACAGGCCTTAAATCTTGGAGTCATCTTTGATGTCTCTCTTTTTCTTACACCCCATATTTTGTCTGTCAGCAAATTCCATCAGAATTTATCTTCAAAATATACCCGGAGTGTAGCCCTTTCTTACCCCTTCTACTGCTGCCCCCTATACTATTCCATCTAGAAGGTGGATGTGGCCCTCACGTTCTCCTCCCTGCTCCAATCTTATCTCTCCCTCCAGGCTCTTCTCCCAAGCTGCTGGAGGGATTGCATGAACAATGGAAATAGATCCTGCTGCTTCTGTGCTCAAACTCTTCCAGTGGTTCCCAACTCAGGGTAAAACTCAAACTCTTACAATGGTCTGGCTGGCTGCACGCAGCCCTGTCTCCTGTGGTCTCTCTGACCCTGTCTCTTACTGTCTCCTTCTTGTTCTCTCTGCCCTGGACACCCTGGCCACCTGGCTGTTCCTCATACCCCTGGCCTGTTTCCTTTTCAGCAGCTTTGCTGCCTGCCATGTTCTTTCCCAGATAACTGCATGGCCCACTCCCCCACTTTCTCAGCGAAGTCTTTTCTGGCCATGCTAACTAAATCCTTCACACCCCTCAAATGTGTTTTGTTCATGGAGGTAGGCCCCACCATCTGGAAGAATGCTGAGTGGAGAGAAAGCTCTGAATAATTATTTGTTGAGTAAACGAACAAATGAACAATTAATAATAGGCAAGACCTTTATATTAATCATCTCATTTAATCCAGCGAGGTAGATATGATTTGTGACTATCCCCATTTTACAGATGAGGAAACTAAGTCTGGAGAGGTTAAATTGGTTGGCCTAGACCATGGTGGAGCTGAGATTTGAACCCACAGTCTGTCTGTCTCCATGGGTGATGTTCTCCTTGCCTGTCACCACCCTGTGAAATCCTCCAGGATGAGATCTTTCTGCTGTGAGATTATAGGGGCTCCAGCATCACAACCTCAAATGGCACTTTTTCACCAAATTGAGTCTTCAGAGATGTGACATTTAGAGGCAGTGGGAAGTGTAGAAAGCTTGTCTGTTAAATTTGCCTCTCCTCTTTTTATTTTCTAATATTGTTTTTCTTTCTGGAAAGTTTTCTCAGCAGGCCTGTAATAATGGCATTCTTCCGCAATCATGCCATTCTGCACATATGCGTAGAAACCTTATTGGCAAGGACTGTCAGCTCCAGCTACCACATAGCACTCTGGGAGAGGGCTGGCTTCTCTTAGTTCTGCTTGGAGGTGACAAAGCCATTCAGAGTCTCTGAAGGCAGTAATTATGCCTAAAAATAACTGAGCTGCCATTTTCTTCACTTTTCACTTTTAAGACAACATGATCGTATTCCAGAAAGTGTTGCAAACAGAGGGGGAAAAGGCATTCCTAATTCTGCCTTGTATCCCGGCAGCTACGTTGAGTCATAAGTATCCTCCAAGTTATCAAAGCCTCTCCTTGTGACAGAACTTGGTGATATTTTGGTGGAGGAGTGTCAGAAAGGCAGACAGAAATAAAAGACACTTATACACACATTTACACACACAGAACCTGGGAACTGTCACTAAATCATTTGGGAATCAGGGCTGGTCTTACCAGGCAGATGAGCCCCATAGCGAGGGGAGACTAAGAAGATAGGTAATAAACAAACAGTTAATAATAGCTTTTATCATGAGCCAAGGCCTTTCCATTCATCATTTCATTTAATCCATCAAGGGAGTTATTATTTATTACTATCCCCCTTTTACTGATGGGTAAACTGAGTCTAGAGAGGTCAGTTGGATCAGTCTGTGGCTAAGCTGAGATCCTAAGTTTGGACTTAGAGAGCAGAAGCTAATAGTTCACAAGCCTTCATGCATGAGCTGCACCCTTATTACAGGGTACAGCTCTTGGGTTTGCGACCTGGTTCTCAACCAACCTGGGGAGCTTTAACATAATGCTGAGGTCCAGGCCCCACCCTGAAGAATTTTGATTTAATTGGTGTGGATGGGGGCATTGGTCGTGGGTTCCAACGTGCAGTCAGGATTGAAATCCATTGGGTTAAGTCTTTGCTGACTCCAAGAAGTGCCCAGCAAGATGTGAACACTCTGCCAGCTGCACTCCACTAAACTGTGAGCTGGTGGTAGGTTTCACACCTCAGTGAAACTCCATCAGTGCTGACATAGAGGACACTTTATGCTGTGTCTCTTCCAAGAGCCCTGCTGGGAGACCTTCTAAAAACAATCATGGGCCGGGAGCGGTGGCTCACGCCTGTAATCCCAGCACTTTGGGAGGCCGAGGCGGGTGGATCACGAGGTCAGGAGATTGAGATCCTGGCTAACATGGTGAAACCCTGTCTCTACTAAAAATACAAAAAATTAGCCAGGCGTGGTGGCAGGCATCTGTAGTCCCAGCTACTCGGGAGGCTGAGGCAGGAGAATGGTGTGAACCCGGGAGATGGAGTTTGCAGTGAGCCAAGATTGCACCACTGCACTCCAGCCTGGGTGACAGAGCAAGATTCGGCCTTAAAAAAAAAAAAAAATCATGGCCTCTGTGGCTTGAGATCACCCAATACTGAGGCTTGATGGTGGCAGAAGGAATGTTCTCGTATCTGAACCATCCACTGTAGCTTTCCCAAATTAGGAAGAGGAGCATAGAAAGGTGGGCCGGAAGGTAGAGAATTCTCCAGGGAACTAGACAAGGGAAGTGATGTTGGGCTAGCAAAGAGAGGGTCAAAACAAAGACCCTGGATGTGTGGTGGTGGGCACGATACCACCTTGGAAAAGATGGGGCAGAGAGTTGAGCCAAGGAGACCAAAGACACAGAGAAAGCAAACTCTCCCAAGGAATGGGGCTATCTGTCTTGGTCTTGGTTTCATCATCTTTCCAGCTCCTGGGACAGTGTCTGGTTCCTGTAGGTACCCCATAAATATTTGTTAAATGAATGATAAACGCATTTTGCCAAAAAAAAAGAAAAACTTTGTTGTTTTTCAACAGCTTGTCATGATTGGCCTCCATAGCTTTCTCTCTTGGTCCTTCTGAATATCAGAATAAGGATGATCCAGGACTGGAAGACATCCATGTATGGCTGCAAGGTGCTAGAAAGAGTGGAAACATATTACTCTAGGAGTACACTAGGGTCTAGGAACATGCTGGGGCATTATGATGCAAGGAAGCAGGAACCAATGCACACTCACTTGGCCTTGCTGTGAGAGCCTCCTGGGTTAGATAAGGCAATATTACTCCTAAGTCTGCTAACTGAAGGTCCATGCAGAGAATCTAGCCTGCAGATATTTTGCTTAGGTCACCATTTTATTAACATTATTTTTAATGTGTTACCAATACTTAAAAATTGGGAGTTTTCTGTAGAAATCTAGATTTCTGGCTTCTTTTGAAGATTCAGAAGCTCTCGCATCCCTGGGCCAGAATTCCCACTGGCAATAGTAGACTATTCTGGAATAGCTGCTGGTCCCTTTGGACAGATGGGCCCTCTCCCATTTGTCTTGACCTCTGTCCAGGTGGCTTTGCCCATTTTCATTGCCAACCTGGTCACTGTAGACACTGGAGTTCGAGACTCCCTGTGCTGTTCCTTTGCTTCTATGTCTGGCTATCTCAGCTCCCCCAACAGGCGCATATTCTGGGCTCCTTTTCCCACTGGGTACTTGGCACCTTAGCTGGTCTGTTTCTCAGCATTTCCTGGTGATTTCCTTACACTGAACCCAGGCTCCCTCCCACAGCAGTGTCTCTTGTATTCCTGACTGCACCTGATATCTTTCATCTGTTCAACAAACATTCTCCCATTTTTTTCTCTTTTTTTTTTTTTTTTTTGCCAAAGAAAGAGGCAATTGTTCAGCCTCAGGGGATGCATCACAATTGGTCTAATGTATCTATGGAAATTCCATTTTATTTTGCCTGGAATTGGTTTAGGGGTGGGCATGTGACTCAGTGGTTCGGTTCTTGCCAATGACACCTAAGAAATCTACCAGGAGTTTCCGACAAGCATTTTCCTCTCTCATTAAAGAACAATTCCTTCCTTTTGGAAGAGTGTCATCATGTGGAGATGTATTGCTTGGAGTCATGGCAGCTATCTTGTGACCATGAGGTGAGACCTCATTTTCACACTGAGAATAACAGAGGACAGGATGGTCCCAGGACTCTCATGGTATCACTGAGCTGCTAAGCCAAATCTAGGTTTGTTTATTATGGGCTTCTTTTGTTATAAGCCCCACATGTACTTACAGCTTAAGACAGTGTTGGGCTTTTAAAAAAAAATTAATTATAGCCAAACGCATTTATAACGAATACATTTTTTCTCACCAGGTAGATTACAAACTTCATGAAGGCAGACTGCATCTGTTTGTTCACTAGTATATAGGCAGGGTTTAGCACAGTGCCTGACACATAGCTTGTAGTCCACAAGTATTTATTTAATGGATGAATGAATCCATCTTGGCATTTGAAACTAAGTTAAGTATGAAGACAGCAGCAACATATGACTTATGTGCTATGGTCCAAGTATGTAATATATTAAACAAAATTCAGGTGAGTAGTAACATAATATGCTCAAAAGCATTTTACACATGAGGGTTCTTGGGCTTTAGAGAAGGTAAATTAGTTGCCTGTATCCATGGATGAAAAATAGTTGAGTCTCTATTTGAACCCCGGCAGTTCAGGTTCAAAATCTGTACTCTATGGACTCTGGTTATGTCCTAAAGTCTACTGCTTGCCACCCTCAAGGGAAGACATAATGTCTGCAGCAAATGATACAGTTCCTACAGGCTTTGCTTTGCAAAATACAACGATGACAGAACTATCCAGCAGAATTTGGTTCCCCTGAGCTTTGGTTCACCAGATGCTATTTTTGTGCCATTTAAGAGTAGAGCTACAAAAATTGGCGTCATGGAACCCGACAATTAGAAGAAAATTTTGGCATTCATCCCTTTAGCTACCAGCTTCTGAGCTCATGCTGTGGCAGCCAGAACATGGACCTTGGAGTCTGATTGGCTTGATTTCAAATTCCAGCTCCGCCACTCAAAAGCTGTGTGACCTTGGACATGCAATATCAGCCCTCCGAACCTTGGTTTTATCACCCACAAAAGACAGGTGGTTCTAATGAGGTGAAACATGCAAAGTGCTTTGCACAATACCTAGCACATAGTAGGCACTCAACAGTTACTAGTTTCTGGATACTGCACTCTTCCATCTCAGTTCTGAACTCAACTATAAATAATTTTTATGTTTATAAAAATTATCTCATTTTACATATAAGGCAGACGTTAAAGGGATGTGGAAAATTCTATTGAAGATTTCATAACCTTTATTTCTAGGTTTGGTGCCAAAGAAGTAAACCTCAGTTCATCCCACTATAAAAGAGAAAGAGTTTTCTACCTAATGCACAGTACAGCTGAGATATTCTATGATTTAATTAAAAGCTGCAGAGTGTCTTCCTATCTGCAAATGAATAACATTTAAATAGAAACTAGTGTTCAGCTATTTCATTACCTGGTTAGGTAATATGCCCGAAATAGCAAGCTTTAGTAATTACTGTACACTTTTAAATACGCTGTTTACTGATTACCTTATAACCGGATAATACACATACATAATTTTATATTTATAGATAAGTGCTCTTTCCCGACAACTTGAACACTTAAATTATGCAATGCAAAAATCAGATAATTGTGGAGAAACATTTGTCGTCTGGCATGTGATATCTCTAGGTAAATAGCATAATTAGAGGTATCTGTTTGGAATCAATAGAAGGTAGGTCCTTCTATTGATTTACAAGTTATCTTTCCATTATTGTTCCACTTTTAAAAGTGAAATTCAAGGGCTGGGTGCAGTGGCTTGTGCCTGTATTCCCACTTTGGGAAGCAGAGGTGGGTGGGTCGCTTGAGCTCAGGAGTTTGAGACCAGCCTGGGCAACATGGTGAAACCCAACTCTCCAAAAAAAAGAAAAAAAAATTAGATGTGTCGGTGCGTGCCTGTAGTCCCAGTTGCTTAAGAGGCTGAGGTAGGAGGATCAATTGAGCCCAGGGAAGTTGAGGGTGCAGTGAACCATGATGGCACCACTGCCCTCCAGCCTGGGTAACAGAGCGAGATCCTGTTTCAAAACAAACAAATAAAAAAGTAAAATTGAAAATTACCATAAATAATGACTTGTATCTATGACAACTCTGATAGGTCCATGCTCTTGCTTTCATAACCTGATGTTCTTGGAGCTTATGGGTATAGACAAAAGCACGCTTAACCAAGGTAGCTATTTTTTTTTTTTTTTTTTTGAGACGGAATCTTGCCCTGTCGCCCAGGCTGGTATGCAGTGGTGCAATCTCGGCTCACTGCAACCTCCGCCTCCTGGGTTCAAGTGATTCTCCTGCCTCAGCCTCCCTGGTAGCTGGGGTTACAGGCACGCATCACCATGCCCAGCTAATTTTTGTATTTTTAGTAGAGACAATGTTTCACCATGTTGGCCAGGCTGGTCTCAAACTCCTGACCTCAGGTGATTCACGCAGCTCAGCTTCCCACAGTGCTGGGGTTACAGGCCGAGCCACTGTGCCTGGCAAGTGGCTATTTTTAAAAAGATTGTCCAACAAATTTGTGCATCTCCCTTCTTCTGATAACAGATCTGGTCAATGAGGTTGGCATATGACTCAGGTCTGACCAATCATCGACCTCTATTTCTTAGGTGTCAGTAATTGGTTCAGTGGATGGACATGTGACCTTAGCAGAGCCAATTAGCATTCTTCCCTGGAATTGATGTATAGGAAAGATACTGTGAGAAAGATACTCTTGGTTTTGGCTCTAAATACAAAGTGGGGTGTAAAGTTGGAGGTGCTGAGAGTAATCTTTTTTCCTGTCACGTAGAAAAAGGCCTGTTTGTAGTGGAAGATATGAAGCCAAGGAGGGAAAAGGGAGGTGAGAAATATATGGGGGTGCGGGGGAAAGAGAGAGAGAGAAGAGAGGGAGAGAAGAAGGGGGGAGGGAGGGAGAAAGTGGGAGTGAGGGAGGAGAGAGAGAGAAGAGAGGGAGAGAAGAAGGGGGGGAGGGAGGGAGAAAGTGGGAGTGAGGGAGGAGAGAGAGAGAGAGGGAGACAGAGAGAGGGAGAGGGGGGAGAGAGGAAAAAAGAGGGAGCGAGAGAGGAGAGAGAAAGAGGGAGATAAAGCGAGGGAGAGAGAGATGGAGAGAGAGTGAGGGGGGAGAGGGAGGGAGAAAGGGGGAATGAGAGAGGGAAAGAGAGAGAGGGAGACAGAAAGAGGGGGAAAAGGGGGGAGAGAGAGAGAAAGACAGGGAGAGAAAAAAGAGACAGGGAGAGAGGGAGAGAGAGGAGGAAGAGGGGGAAGAGAAAGGGAGAGAGAAAGAGAGAGAGGGAGAGAGAGAGAAGAGAGAAGGATGAGAAATGTATTTTGGCAGTGTCGAGTGCCAGTTCCACTGCTTGGGGACATTATCCCTGTAACCCGTCCTTTCAATGCCATATACTCCTTCAGTATCATTTTCAAAGCATGTGAGCCAATGCATTCCACTCCCCCTTAGGATGGCTTAAGTTCAGTTTCTGTTCCGATTTCTCTTGCAGATTTCTCTATACATTTTAAGGGTGAATGGACACTGGCTCCCACACTGCTTTCTGGGAGGGATCTGTTCTGACCTGGAAAAGGATCTCATATGGCCTGGAACAAGGCAGAATTAGTGGCTTTTTACTCATCTTCTGGGTGTTCAGCTTCTCTCTGTCAGGGCTGGAGACTGCAAGACAGAATGTAACAGTTGGGTAGAGTCTGGTAAGGGCATTTTATATAAGCCTTGCTGGATGTAACAAGGGCCCCATTCGTATTTCTCCTCTTTTACTCAGTAACTTTAATTCTTCATTTTTATCCTGAAAATAGCACAATAGGGAGTGAAGATTTTCTCCTAAAGATGCAGAGCCAGGCTCTCTCACAATGGTCAATGGGAAACAGCCCAGAGATGCATAATCTGAACAAAATTCAATTAATTACGGTTTTTCCACATACGGCATTTATCTTGTTCCATGGTGAGTTTGAAATAATTTTGTAAATATTTATGCTACAATAGTGAATAAAAAGTAAGGCAGAGAAATTGTAAAGATACTGTCAATTAGTAAAGGGTCCTAAGTACAAAGATTAGAGGAAAATATGCTATTATTTGACTATAACTAAAGGGTAGGATTGTAGGGCGCGTTTATTCATGTTTCCCTAGACTTTCCTTCATCTTTTAAATGTTCTACAATGACGATGTATTACTTTTACCATCAGAAAAATGAAATAAAACAAAATATAATAAAGTTAAACAAAACGTGGCTTGACTACACTCTATCTCCTTTTGGTTGAGCAAAGATGTGTAATTGCTTGTGCTTTTAGCTTAGGCATGGAGTCCAGAAGACCAAATATCCTCTGTGACCTTTCAGCAAGTACCCTGACATTTCTTTTCCTAGGCATTTTGCCTGTAAAGTGGAGATACTAATTCCCACACAGTTACCATTCAAACATGTAAAGAGGGTGTAAAGTGAATGGAATAGATGGAATGTTGAGTATGAATTGATTAAACAGTAGTTTTAGGAACTATTTTGCTGGAGGTGGAGGGAAGTCTACAGTGTTCCACAAGACGTTCCTTGGGATGAGCAGCAGAGGCCTTGTTTCCAGGATGAAAGAGAGAGAGCGAGAGAGAGAGAGAGAGGGAGAGAGAGAGAGAGAGAGAGAGAGAGAATGAGAGGGCCATAGCATCACAGAACCATTCCCAGCCTGCTGAAGTGCTCACCCATTTAGTCTCTCATTCATTCAGCCAACAATGACTAAAATATTCTTTATGTACCAAGACTGCGTGACATTCACTTACAGATGAATAAAGCAGCCAACATTCTGTGGGGCCTGTGGGTAAAGAAAGCTTCTGTAGAAATTGATTGATTAGACCACTGCTCCCCAGTGGAAATATAAAGTGAGCCACAAATGTGATTTTATATAATTATAGAATTTATGGAATTATATAATTTGATGTAACTTAAAATTGTCTTAGTAGTCACATTAGAAAAGTAGAAAAAAAACAAATAAAATAAATAATATTTAATAGTATATTTAACTTAATATACCCAAAACATTAACATTAGCCTTAATATAGCCTGAGTATTTAGATGCAGAATTATTTCAGTGCCCTACCCTAAACATTTTTATGCTCTGCCAATTTAATTCTCCTTTCCCCAACTCCTGGCAGCCACAGATCTTTTACTGTCCTTATAGTTTTGCCTTTTTCAGAATGTCACAGAGTTGGAATCATCTAGAATGTAGCCTCTTCAGACTGGCTTCTTTCACTTAGTAATGTACCTTTAAGTTTCCTTCATGTCTCCTCATGGCCTTTCATTCTTTTTTGTACTAACTCTTTAAAATCTGGTGTGTATTTTACACTTGCTCCCATCTCCATTTGGAAAAAACACATTCCAAGAGCTCGATGACCACATGTGGCCAGTGGCTATGGTGTTGGACAGTGTGGGCAGGACTAGATGGTCCTCAGTGCACCCCTGAGCATTAGTTGCTGTGACAACTGTGAGCTCAGAACTAAAGGCACAAGCCAGGTATCACTGTGGAGTTACCAAGGGACAGAGAAGACGATCCCAGCACCTGGGGGTCTATTTAATGGAGCTCCCAAGGTGGGAAGGTTGGTCATGATTTCGGAAGAATGGAAAGTTGTGAGTGTGCAGGTATGGAATAGAGGTAGTGGCAAAACTGATACCCCAACATTTTCTGTCTTGCTAGACACATTGATGAATTTTTAGCTGAATGATATCAGACACAAGGAATTTCAGCCTCCATTTCACAAAGCTGTGTTAATATGGCAGAATCGTCTTCCAATTTAACGATTTGAAATTGAACTCTTAACTGTATGAAACTGAAAAGAAGGAGTTGTATTTCCATCTTCCCAATTGTAGTAGACAGCATAATAGCCCCCTAAAGATGTCTACCTTGAAATTCCTGAAACCTGTGAATATATGACCTTACGTGGCAACGAGGACTAAGTTAAGAATCTTGAAGTGAAGAGATTATGCTGAATTATTGGGTGGGCTCAAGCTAACCACAAGAATCCTCATAAGAGGGATGTAGGAGAGTCGGAGTCAGAGGCGATATGATGAGGGAGGCAGAAGCAGGGCAGGGGAGACCGAGAGAGAGACAGAGAGAGAGTTTTAAAGGCACTATGCTGTTGGCCTTGAGATGGAGGAGGAAGTTAGGAGCCAAGGAATGTGGGCTGCTTCTAGAAGGTGGAAAAAGACAAGGAAACAGATTATCCTCACATGGCCTCCAGAAGGAACTTTCAAACTTTCCCAACATCTTGTTGTTAGCCCAGGAAGAGCCGTTTTAGACTTCTGACCTCCAGAACTGCAAGGAAGTACATTTTTGTTGCTTTAAGCCATTACTTTTTTGGTAATTTGTTACAGCATCAATGGGAAACCAATACACTAACCAAGCTTTTGAATCACCAAGGCTTGGAACTTCTTTGCTCCTGGGAAGAACTGGCAAGACTTTATTTTCTGACTCTAACTCCCTTTGAGTTGACAGAGGTGGGCTTTCTAAAATGGGAAAAGCCTCCAGAGTTGGAAGAGATGGGAGTTTATTGGGGAGTGTTCTAGGGCTCAGCACTTGCTGGGAGTGAGGGAAGCAGGACCCGGCAGAGGGAGGAGGTGAACTGTTAACATCATAAGCTACCTGGGGCTGGGATGACCCTGAAGTTCCTCCCACCTGGAGGGGAGGGGGCTGGGCTATTGGATATAGGCTGCCCCTGGGGTGGAAACTTTGGGCGAGGCAGTGCCCTTCCGCCGGATAGGTTTAATTCCCGAAGAAGAAATTGGCTGAGTTGTTTGTCAGCCCATAATATTCTCAGCAGCTGGGGGTATGAGCACTTCAGTCTTGAAGGGAGATCTGGGTGGCACACCACAGCATGCATGATGAATATCAACTTTATAGGGTAATTAAGATGGTTAAATTTGACCAAATGCACCAAGGGATTGGCACAGAGTATGGCACATACTAGACTTGTTCGCAGACCAAACCAAGGGTTGGACTGCTTATTCTCGCAACCTAGTAACGAGATGCAGGTGAACTGAGGAAGAAAGGAGTTTATTTCTGTAACAGGGTACAGGGAGAAGACCTGGAAAATACTGCCAGACCAACTGAAAATTACAAAGTTTTCCAGAGCTTATATACCTTCTAAGCTATATATATGCCTATGTGTAAGTGCACATTCATCTAAAGACATGAGTGATTAACTTCTAGTCTATAACTAAGGTCTGAGTTCTGAAGAGCTTCCTCCGGAACCTCGGTAAATTTACTTAATCTAGATGGGTCCAGGTACTGGGGTGATTACCCTTATCTTGTCTCCCACTAAATCATAGAGGTTTGGGGAGTTCCTTTAGACCTCCAGTAAAACTTGTTTGTGGAGGTCTGGGGAGTTTCTTCAGACCCGCAATAAAAAATTTGTTTAATCCTAAATGGGTCCTGTTAAGAATTCCTTCATTATTTTGTCATGCTTCAAGGCCCAGGAAAGGCCCTGGGCACAACTCTTGGTGGGCTTTTGTTACATTCCACCCTTTGTATAGGGCACTAGCTCTTTCAGCTTTTAATATTTAACTTAACCACTGAGTCAGTGCTGAAACAGTTGTTATGGGGGCCTTCCTGTTCAGTTGTCAATGAGAGCTGGCCTACCACAGACTCTCAATAAGTGGGTGTTGATGATATTGTCATTATTATTACAATTATTCTGATATCGAGAATATTTTTGAAGATGCTAATGGACAAAAGAGGCAATGAGTGAATTCCAAGCAGCCTTAAAGTCCAGGCAATTCCGAGGAAATAATAATCTTCAGTGGCCTTAGAAAAGCCTCTAGTCTCAGAGGTACTGACAATGGATTTGGGTCCTGAAAAAGCTGCCAAGTCTGCAAACAAACAAAGCAGTGTTGCTTTTGAAGGGGAAATTCAGAAGGAAGCAGAGATTTCAACGAAGCCATTTTGCATTTCAACCATCCCTGGTTTATGGTTCTCCAGAGCAGCGAGGACAGGTCTGCAAACACCAGAATGTGCTGTTTTGTTTTCCTTGCGGCGGTTTTATTCTGCATTCTGTATTCTCCCTGGGCCAGATGCTGCCTGTGACTTGACTAATTATTTCCAGCATGAAGTGCGCTGAGCGCTTTGAATTTAAACTTGTTACCTTGAGGTCCCTGTGGCAGGCCCTGTCCCTCACCTTTGGCCCCACTGGGGCAGTCTTTGGATTCTTCCTGGAAAAAGGCCCAGTCAGCAGGATATGCTGCTTGAGACACCAAGAAGTCTATAAAAGCCACTGGGAGTTTATTCTCAAGGTGGCGGCCCTTCCCCCTCCCCTGGGAGCTCCATTAGGCCTGGTCTGAAATATGCACTTGTCAGAGATGGGGATGTGAGGGTCAACCGTGAACTCCATGAGAATACAACCTGTTGGTTTACTTTGTCATTGCATCCCCAGAATTTATCATGAGGCCTGGTACATAGTAGAACCTCAATGAATATTTATTTGTTGGATTAATGAATGAATTCTTCCCCAGAAGGTACTGGAAGGCCAGAACTCACCCTCCTGAATTTTAGGGCCCAGGAAGGCAAGCGTGTTGCCAAGAACTGAGACATGACTGTGCACGGGTTACCTCAAGGTGCTTCACTTCCCCTGAGCCCTGGGACTCTTGAGGAGTTGTATTATGTGGTTGGTCTCTCATGTATGCATGTTCTACAGTAATGGAGAGACAGCATGCAATGTTCTTTCATACACCAGTGCCTTTACACAGACCAATCCCTCTGCCTGGTCACTGTTCCTTCCTCCTCACTTCCCCTTGAAACAGCCTTTGCAAAATTATAACAGTGAGAGAAATCTAATATAACTGACTCCATCTTGCTTCTAACCTCACAAGCTAACTTCCGTTGCTCATTCTTGTGCATAGGCTAAACTAAATGAAGGAATTTAGTTTGTAGTTTAACTTCGAAGCAAGGATGACCTTCTCAAAACTGACCCCATCCTTTTTTGGGAACTGCAACCACCTTTGTAAGACTAATGAAGGGCCACAAAGTTAGAATTATGGTAGGCACCCGAATTCTGCTAAGATGTAGACATAAACTCTAACCAGTCATTGCTTCTTCTGCTAAGCTAGGACCATAAACAATAGTCAGCTACTATGCCCTAGCTTCTTTTCTGTAATTGCTTACTGCTCAGGAGTCATATGACTGGAGGTTACAAGATTTGTAACTTCCCCAGTTGCTTCTATAGATAACATCACTATTACAAAAAGTTTTTTATTCTCTGTAGCAATGGGGTCTTGCTGTGTTTCCCAAGCTGGTCTTGAGCTCTTGGCCTCAAGCAATCCTCTCTCCTTGGCATCTCAAAGCACTAACTAGGATTACAGGCATGAGCTGCCATACCTTGCTTCTACAAACAATTTTAAATGCTCCTTTCTCTTGCTCACCTTCTCTGAGCTTAATGAGTAGATATTTTACTTTATTCTTTTGTGTTTATTGTAAATGGAGTTGCTTTCTTGATTTCTTCCTCAGCTCGTTTATTACTGGTGTATAGAAACACTAATGATTTTTGTATGTTGATTTTGTACCTGCATCTATACTGAATTTGTTAATCTACTCTAAAAGTCTTTTGGTGGCATCTTTAGGTTTTTCTCTGTATGCAATCATGTCATCTGCAAACAGGGAAAATTTGACTTCCTTGTTTCCAATTTGAATGCCCTTTATTTTTTTCTCTCGCCTGATTGCCCTGGCTAGGACTTCCAGTATTAGGTTGCATCAGAGTGGTGAAAGTGGGCATGCTTGTCTTTTTCTATTTCTTAGAGGAAAAGTGTTGTATTCCTCATTCTGTATGATGTTGGTTGTGGGTTTGTCATGCATGTCTTTGTTGGGTTGAAGTATATTGCTTTTATACCCAATTTGTTGAAAGTTTTTTTTTATCGTGAAGGGATATTGAATTTTATCAAATCTTTTTTTGCATCTGTTGAGATGCTTACGTGGTTATTGTCCTTCATTCTGTTCATGTGATGTATCACATTTATTGATTTGCATATGTTGAACTCTCCTTGCATCCCTGGATTCCTAGTTCATTATGGTGTATAATCTTTTTGATGTGCTGTTGGATTTGGTTTGCTAATATTTTGTTGAGAATTTTTGCATCTGTGTTAATCAGGGATATTGACCTGTGGTTTTCTTTTTTGGTTGTGTTTTTGTCTGGTTTTGGTATCAGGGTAATGTTGACCTTGTAGAATGAGTTTGGAAGAATTTTCTCCTTTTCAATTTTTTGGAGTAGTTTGAAGAAAATTGGTGTTTGCTTTTAAAATGTTTGGTAGAATTCGGTAGTGAATCCATTGGTCTTGGGCTTTTCTTTTTTTGGGAAACTTTTTATTATTGCTTTAATCTCATTGTTATTGGTGTATTCAGATTTTCTGTTTCTTTTTTTTTGAGACAGAGTCTCGCTCTGTCACCCAGGCTGGAGTGCAGTGGCGCGATAGATTTTCTGTTTCTTTCTGGTTCAATCTTTGCAGATTATATTTGTTCAGAAATTTATCTATTTCTTATAGGTTTTCCAATTTTTTTGTATATAGTTGTTTGTAATAGTCTCTAATAATTTTTAAAAAATATCTGTGGTATCAATGGTAATGTATTCTCTTTTTGTTCCTGATTTTATTTATTTGAGCCTTCTCTCTCTTTTTCTTTTCATAGTCTAGCTATGGTTTCTGATTTGCTAGTCTTTAAAATAACAACTTTTCATTCTGTTTATCTTTTGTATTTTTTAAAACTTACTTTGTTTTTTTTTTTTTCTGATCTTTATTATTTCTTTCCTTTAATTAATTTTGGGTTTGGTTTATTTTAGCTTTTCTAATTCCTTGAAGTGCATTGCTGAGTTGTTTACTTGAAACATTTCTATTTTTTGAATGTAGGCAATTATTGCTATAAACTTCCCTGTTACTACTGCTTTTGCTGTGTCCCATAGATTTTGGTATGTTGTATTTTTATTTTCATTTATTTCAAGAAATTTTTAAACTTTCTTCTTAATTTCTTCATTCACCCATTGGTTGTTCCGAAGCATGTTGTTTAATTTCCATGTATTTGTACAGTTTCCAAAGTTCCTCTTGTTGTTGATATCTGGTTTTATTTCATTGTGAATAGAAAATATACTTGATGTGATTTTGATTTTTAAAAATTTGTTGAGACTTGTATTGTGGCCTAACATATGTTCTATCCTGGAGAATGTTTCATTGGAAAATATGTCCTACTGTTATTAGGTTGTACTCTATCTCCCCCTTTAGATCTATTAATATTTGCTTTATATATCTGGGTGCTCTGGTGTTATGTGCATATATATTTATAATTGTTATATCTTCTTACTGAATTGATTGATCCCTTTATCATTAAATAATGAGATTGTTTGTCTTTTTTCACAGTTTTTGGCCTAAAGTCTGTATTATCTAAGTACAGCTACTCGTGGTTGATTTTAATGTTCATTTGCATAGAATATCTTTATCCCTTTAATTTCAGTCTATGTGTGTCATTACAGATGAATTGAGTTCCTTGTAGGCAGCATATTGTTGGGTCTTTAAAAAAATCCATTCAGCCAATCCGTATCTTTTAATTGGGGAATTTATTTTATTTACATTCAAGGTTGTTATTGATGGGTGAAGATGTACTCCTGTCATTTTGTCAATTGTTTTCTGGTTGTTTTTTATATCCCTTGTTCCTTTCTTCCTCTTTTTGTCTGTGGTTTGGTGGTTTTTTTGTAGGAATAAGGTTTTATTCCTTTCCCTTTCACATTTGTGTATCTGCTCTACCAGTGAGTTGTATACTTTCATATGCCTTCATTATGGTAGCTATGACTGGCCTTTTGCTTCCAGAGGTAGGACTCCTTTAAGCACTTCTTGTAAGGCTGGTGTACTGGTGATGAATTTTTCATTTAATTTAACCAAGGAGGCAAAAGATCTCTAAAATGAAAATTATGAAATTCTGATAGAAGAAACTGAAAAGGACACAAAAATTAGGAAGACATCATATGTTCATGAATTGGAGGAATAAATATTGTTAAAATGAATATACTACCTAAGGCAATCTACAGATTCAATGCAATTCCTATTAAAATACAAATAACATTTTTCATAGAAATAGAAAAAAATCCTAAGATTTATATGGGATCACAGAAGACCCTGAATAGCCAAGCAATCCTGAGCAAAAAGAACAAAGTTGGAAGCATCACACTACGTGACCTCAAAATACGGTACAAACGTATAACCAAAACAGCATGGTAATAGCATTAAAAACAGATACATAGACTAATGGAACAGAATATAGTATCTGGAAATAAATCCATATATTTATAGCCAACTGATTTTCAACAAGGCATCAAGAATGTACATTGGAGAAAGGACAATCTCCTTAGTAAACGGTTCTGGGAAAATTGGATATCCATCTGCAGAAGAATGAAACTAGACCCCTATCTCTCACCAAACACAAAAATCAACCCAAATGGATTAAAGACTTAAATATAAGACCTGAAACTGTGAAACTACAAGAGGAAAATACAGGGGAAATGTTTCCGAATAATGGACTGGCAAAGATTTCATGGTCAAAACCTCAAAAGCATGTAAAACAAAATAAAAAATAGACAAATGGATTTATATCAAACTAAAAAGCTTCTGCACAGCAAAGGAAACAACAGAGTAAAGGGACAATCTACAGATGGAGAGAAAATATTTGCTAACTGTTCATTTGACAAGCGAATAATATCCAGAATATACCAAAAAACTCAGTCCAATGGTAAAAAAAAAAAATCTGATTAAAAATGAGCAAATAATCTGAATAAACACTTCTCAAAAGAAGACATAAAAATGGCCAAGAAGCACATAAAGATGCTCAAGATCACTAATCATCAGGGAAATGCAAATCAAAACCACACAGAGATATCATCTCACTCCAGTTAGAACGGTGATTATAAAAAAGACAAAAACAAATAAGCAAACAAATGCTGGTAAGAATGTAGAGTAAAGGGAGCTCTTATGCACTCTGATGGGAATGTAAATTAGTACAGCCATTATGGTAAATAGCACAGTGGTTTTTCAAAGAACTGGAAACAGAATTGTCATATGATTCAGCAGTGCCTTTACTGGGTATTTATCTAAAGGAAAGGAAATCACAATGTCAAAGAAATATCTGTACTCCCATGTTTATAGCAGCACTCTTCACAATAGCCAAGGTAAGAAATCAACCTAAGTGTCGATCAGCAGAGGAATGGATAAAGAAAATATGCTATGTATGCACAATGGCATACTATTCAGCTATAAAAAGAATGAAATCCCGCATCCGTGGCAACATGGATGAGCCTAGAGGATGTTATAAGTGAAATAAGCTAGGCACAGGAAGATAAATATTGCATGCTCTCTCATTCATGCAGTGGAAGCTAAATAAGTTGATCACATAGATGTTGAGAGTAGAATAGTGGTAACTAGAAGCTGGTAAGAGTGGGGGAAAGGAGGAATAGAGAAAGGTGGGTCAATAAATACAAAATTACAGCTAGATATGAGGGAATAAGTTCTAGTGTTCTATAGAACTGTAGGGTAACTATAGATAACAATTAACTATATTTTCAAATAGCTAGAAGAGAGGATTTTAAATGTCCACAGCACAAAAAAAAATGATAATTATTTGAGGTGGTGGATATGCTCATTACCTGAATTTGATCATCATACATTGTATACAGGTATTGAAATATCACATTGTAACCCATAAATATGTGCAATTACTATGTGTTAATTTAAAATTTAAAAAGTATTTAGAGAGTTTCTTATGTAAGATCAAACAGACCATCATCCCAATTGGATTACATGTGGTACTAGATAGCTAGATACGGAAGGTAATTCCTTTCCAGGAGAGCTGAGGGAGTCAGTCACTGGGGGTGGAAGTGGAGGAGGGAGAGATAAGGGCAAAAAAAAAAAAAAAAAAAAAAAAAAAGAGAGGAGGAAGTGGGCAGTTAATAAAGGAAGAGAAGAAGGGAAGTGGAGAAAGGAAAGTTCAATGAGTTCCATAGGAGGGAGTATTTTCTCCTAGACCTGGAGCGAGGTGGCATTTACTGTGTTAGTGCATCATTGAGTAACATAAGTGCTGTACTCAGAGGGCACAGGTGCAGACACACCTACAACACTTGGATGCATCTTGATCTGTTACTGCTCCGTTTCTGTCATTTGCACTGGAGTCTGGGGGTGGAAGTTTCTGGAATACTCATATTAAGAATAACTCAGCATTTGTACAGCCCAGCTTACAATAACCTCATAAGAAATCAGTGAGGTCATCATATTGTCCCTTCTCCCACTGAAAAGAGTTAGCCAGCTTGCTTTAGGCAGACAGTAAGGAAAGGGTCCCCGGAGAACCTCTGACCCACCCACAAGTGGTTACACCGGGTTTTGTGCAGATAGAGAAATTGCAAAGGGGGCTTGCATAAACATACCTGCAGTGGAAAATTCTATTCCTTAACACATGGGCAGTAAGGGAAATAAATCAACATGGAGTGGCTCGGTTTAAGGGCCCACATCTGCACTGGGAGGATGGGGTGGAGCTGCCAGGAATTTGGACCTTAAGCCCTGGTATTCAACTGTGAAGAGGACGACTGGCAATTGGTTTCAGGACCCCTGTCTTTGCTGAGAGCTTTCCTTTTGCTTAATAAATTCTACTCCACTCACTCTCTGGGGTTCATGTGCCTAATTCTTCCCAGTCATGAGACAAGAACTCGGACCTAGCTGAGCTAAGGAGCAAAAGTCCTTTCTCACCACTAGTGTCTGTCACTCAAAGAGAGAAAAATTAACTTTGTTCAAGGATGCATTAGAGGGTGTGGGGACTGGGGAGATGTTGGTCAAAGGACACAAAATTTCAGTTAAACAGGAAATAATTTCAAGATATATCTAGTGTATATCACAGTGACTGCAGTTAACAATATATTGTGTACTTAAAAATTGCTGAGAGTAGATTTTAAGTGTTCTCATCACAAAAATCATATGCATTATGTGAGATAATGCATATGTTAAGTAGCTTAATTTAGTCATTTCACAATATATACACATATCAAAACATCATGTTGTATACCATAAATATATACACTTTTTACTCGTCAATTAAAAAAAGAGAGAGAACACACAGCCACTCAGTTCTGGCTCAACTCCTGTGACAGACATCACTAATCAATCATGGCACTACCTGATCCAACCCTTGATTCAGGCAGTCACTACTAATCAGATGCAGATGAAAGCTATTTGCTACTAGGCAAAGAATAAGACCATGTTGCCCCTGTGGGTATTTCAAGCCATACCCAGCATTATGAGACTCTCTCTCCATCATGGCCATTAATTGCTGTTGTATTACTGGAAAAGGCCCTCAATCCAGACCCCAAAAGACTGTTCTTGGATCTCATGCAAGAAATAATTTGAGTCTGTTCCATAAAGTGAAAGCAAGCTTATTAAGAAAGTAAACAAATAAAAGAATGGCTACTCCATAGGCAGAGCAGCCCAGAGGGGTGCTGGTGCCCATTTTTATGGTTATTTCTTGATGATATGCTAAGCAAGGTGTGGATTATTCATGCCTCCCCTTTTTAGACCATATAGGGTAACTTCCTGACATTGCCATGGCATCTGTAAACTGTCATGGCAGTAGTGGGAGTGTAGCAGTGAGGACGACCAGATGTAACTCTCATCACCATCTTGGTTTTGGTGGGCTTTAGCTGGCTTCTTTACTGCAACCTGTTTTATCAGCAAGGTCTTTATGACCTGTGTCTTGTCCGACCTCATGTCTCATCCTGTGACATAGGATGCCTTAACCTCCTGGGAATGCAGCCCAGTAGGTCTCAGCCTTATTTTACCTAGCCCCTATTTAAGATGGAGTTGCTCTGGTCAAACACCTCTGACAGTTGGACCAATGACTTTATGATCCCTGATCATTTCCACCTCCTGTTCATCTCCTTCTTCTCTTATGGAACCTTGCATAACACCTGCTCTGTCAACTCAGCTGAATCCTCCTTGACCAGGAAGCCTTATTTCACATAGATCCCTTGCTCCTATAGAATTCCTTAGAGCAGGATTTCTCACCCTTGGCGCTATTGATATTTTGGGCATATAGTTCTTTGTTGTGGGGGGCTGACCTGTGCATTGTAGGCTGTTTAGCAGCATCCCTGGTCTCTACTCACTTGAGGTACCATTATTCCCTCTCACAATTGTAACATCCGGAAATATCTCCAGGCACTGTCACATGTCCCTGGGGGATTAGGCAAATTTGCCTCTGCTTGAGGACCAGTGCGTTAGAAGTTCTTTGACTGTGATACCCCAAGCTGTTTGTGTTGTGAACATGCTTCGAGGCCATTACATTTCATAAGGCAGTAGCCAGGGCAACTGCTTGGAAGTGCTAATTAGATCAGGTCCATTCACTGTTTAAAATCCATCAGGGGCTTCTCATGGCCCTCAGGATAAAGCTCCAAAGCTCTGCCATGTCCTACCAGGTCTTGTTTTCTCTTCAATATTATCTTGGGCCACCTTCTCCCTAGATCACAAGAGACAGTGCCTGGGTCAGGAAATAGTGGGAATTGTACTCAGGTCACAAGTACTTCCTGGGGAGGTACAATAGCTAGTACTACAGATGTGCTTGACCTTTGGTAGCAGATGCTGGTGGCATCTCAGTTCCCACATGCCGATGGTTTTCTCTGACACTCTGGGGTGCTCTCTGGCCACTGGGATATCTTTGGCTTGTGCCTTGGGTAGATGAACATGCCAGAGAACTAATGCCCCAGGAGCAATGCTCAATGGATGAGGGATGGGAGTTGGTGGATGAGCAGTCCTGTTTCCCCACCCTCGGGTGGGACAGTTCTGGGTGTGTTCCAGATGAAGCCTTACTTGCCCAATGACAACCCATATGCGAATGCACCCACTGTTGGCTTTCCCATTTCCCCATCTCATGTCTCACTTTCCCACTGGTGCTAACTGAGATCATCCTCCAACTAAAGGACTTGCACCCAGGTTCTGTCTCAGGCTTAATTTATGTGCTCATAGTTGAAGGGCAACAAATGGCTGGGCTGAACACAATGTAGACAAGACAGACAAGACAGCCCATCCATGTGGCTTGTGAGTCATGGACCTTTGGGATTTCCAGGAGTTCTGAGAATGGACCTGGATGGCATTCAGGCTCACAGGTGACTGGTCTGCACTGCATGGGGCCCTGTGGGAATCTCCATTATAAAGAACCTCAGTAGATAATTTTAGAATCTGAGGCAAGCAAGTGTAGTGGTTAGTGGAGAAAATGGACTTGGGTGTAAGTCCTGACTCTCTTGTGTGATTCTGAGCAAGTTACTTCTCTCACCTCGATTTTCTCCTCTGGAGGATAACTGTGTGATTGATTTATGGTCCAGACAGAAAACTGGGAGCATGAAGGGTATGCTGATAATAATTTATGCTGAACCATGGACACGAGCCAGGATGTGAGAATCCTTTTCTCATTTGCTAAGTGGGGATAATAATAGTGCTCTGGGGGAACCCAAATGAAGATATGTTACTTTTTCGATCTTTGCAATAATCCTATGAGTCAAGTACTATTATTATGCCCATTACAGGGATGAGGAAACTGACACCAAGGGAGGTGCGATGACCAGCTCAGGCTCTAGAATGTGCTCACATCTAGACACAGTGCTCTTGACCACAATGCTACAATGTGGGGGCGGGAAGGGGGCTGCACTGGTGGCACTGCCAAGTAGACGCCAGCTTTCTGAGCTCTCTGCAACGTTTGAGTGTCTGCTGTGTGCCAGCCCCTCACCTGTGTTATCTCATTTATCCCCAGCACTACTCTCTGCGGTCCAGGCACTGTTATGATCCCCACCTAGCAGAGCTAACTATTCAGCGCTACCCTTGCCTGCTTCAGATTCTGAAAGCATCTCCCAGTGTTCTTGCTAAAGAGGCTCTGGAAGGGCTCCTTACAATGCCAGTCATTCACCTGCAAGCCAGGGAGCTGTCCTAGTTCCTTCTCAGAACTCCTGGGAATCCCCCAAATCCATTCCTCACAAGCCACATGGATTGTGAGGACTGAATTGTGTCTACATGAAGCTCAGCCATCAGTGGCCCTTTAATTATGAATGTATAAATTGAGCCTCTTTTATTTTTCAAGGCCATAAAACTATTCATTTAAAGTAGCTCCTGCTCAGCCCATCTTCACAGATAAACATAAATAAATCACACCACTTTTCCATGAATTATGCATTAAACACACATCTGTAAAACTTCCCTGTCAATGGTAGGACTTTGAACAAATGGGGTTTTAATTGGACACTAAATTTTCAAATCTCTGTTGATGGAATTAAAAAAATATTCCTAGCTTTATTTAAACTGCCTGTCCTTGTTATGTAAGAAAAATAAGGCCGGGCATGGTGGCTCAAGCCTGTAATCCCAGCACTTTGGGAGGCCGAGGCAGGCAGATCACCTGAGGTCAGGGTTTCAAGACCAGTCTGACCAACATGGCAAAACTCTGTTTCTAGTAAAAATACAAAAATTAGCTGGGCGTGGTGGTGGGCACCTGTAGTCCCAGCTACTCAGGAGGCTGAGGCAGGAGAACTGCTTGAGCCCAACCCGGGAGGTGGAGGTTGCAGTGAGCTGAGATCATGCCATTGCACTCCAGCCTGGGCAACAGAGTGAAACTGTCTCAAAAAAAATAATAGGCTGGGTGCGGTGGCTCACGCCTGTAATCCCAGCACTTTGGGAGGCCAAGACAGGCGGATCACGAGGTCAGGAGATCCAGACCATCCTGGCTAACACGGTGAAACCCTGTCTCTACTAAATATACAAAAAAATTAGCCGGGCGTGGTGGCAGGTGCCTGTAGTCCCAGCTACTCGGGAGGCTGAGGCAGGAGAATGGCATGAACCCAGGAGGTGGAGCTTGCAGTGAGCCGAGATTGCGCCACTGCACTCCAGCCTGGGAAACAGCAAGACTCCGTCTCAAAAAAAAAAAAAAAAAAAATAATAATAATAATAAAATAAAAATAAAAACCCTTCCTCAGACCCCTGCAATTTTGATACCTGCTGCTTTTGCTCACTTTCCGTAATTCAAATCCCAGCCTAAGTACTTATGGAGAGATTAAAACAGTTCTCGTGAGCTGAGCAGCAGAATGTCCACATAGCAGCAGAAAGTAAAAGGTGAAAAATGATCGGGTTACTGAGGAAATATGCACGTGTGGGCATTCACCACAGGCACCCTCTGTGTTAAGGCTCCTTGTATGTTTTAGCACCATAACCCTTTCCTGGGGATGCCCGAGAGGCAGGGAGCATTACAGGAAATCACGTAGCTGGTGAGAGGCTGAGCTATGTCTTGCAGCAGCGTTAAACCAGGGGCCTTTTTGCTGCCTCCCCGTGTGTTATCCTATGACTCCATTTCCTCTTCTGACCTCATAGCTGCTCCCAGGTGGCCTTGAGGACTTCTCTGCACTGATAGGTGGAGTCTTCCAGGTGAGTGATTGACAGGCATTCACAGGAGAACAGCCCTGGAACGGCTCCGATGTTTATTTCCTCATTATTTTGATTCCGAGCTTTTGCAAATTGAGGACTCAGCAGCATGAGGATTAGGCAATTTTCTTTCCTCCTGTAATGTACTTTCTCCAAATTGCTTCTTTCGAGACAATTATTTGAGGCCTTTGAATTGCTCCTGTAGGCAGGCTGAGGGAGTCAGACAGCACATCTTCATTTTCACAGGTCTTAGGGCTTTCTCCATACAAACACAGAAAGGGAAGGCAAGGAGAAAAGGAACACCACTCCTTGGACCACAGCAAGTGTCCCCCCATGCAAATCTTCTAAGAAACATGCATCAAGCCCCTCTGTACTCATTCATATGACACCCTCACCCTCTGAAATGAGTACTATCATTTTCTTTTCTCTCTTAAGGAAACTGAGGCTCACAGAGGTGAAATACAATTTCAGGTAACAGAGCAAGGGCTCATACCTCTCCATCCTTCGCTGATGTCTCCTTCCTTTGAACTCTCAGAGTATAAATTGCCTGTCTTTTCATTTGGCACTTGCTAAAAAATGTAACCTTCTCTTTTATTTAACTGCATAGGAGAGTCAGCAGAGCATAGAGATGAAAACAATAAGCTCTAGAATTGGGGAGATGTAGGTTTGAATTCTGGTTCCATCTCCTGTTAGCTGGGAGAATCTATCAGTTTTTTAGCCTCTGAGCTTGTTTCTTTTTGTTGGGGCTCAGAAACCAATACCCCCAAATACTGCGGTTTGACGTGCTGAACTAAAGAAGTAGCCTCAAGGTCTGTCTGACTTTCCCTCGTCCCAACTCTCCATCCTCTGTCTCTCCCAAAGCACAGGATAAAGTTGTTCTCTGAAGTTCTCTTATCTACCTAGAAACCAGAACTGCCAAAAACACAACTGTCTTCCCCAAGTTTTCACAGCCTTAACTCATATTGCAGAAGGCAAGATGGAAGTCTGTTAATACACCTGCACAGACTTTCGTCACCAGCCATTGGCTGCCCTGTGGGCCCAACAGACTTTGTCTCAGGCCATTGTGTGTTCTCCAACTCCATTCATTTCCCCCTAAACATCATTTACTGTCCCTCAAATTTCCACACTTCCTCCATCTCCTCTTCCCCTATGAAGAAGAGTATATAAACATCTGTGCCCCACTGGGTTATTCGGTAATCATTCTCCTGCAATTTCCCTATACTATGCATGTTAAAATACAATTCTGTGTGCCTTTTCTTCTCTTAATCTGCCTTTGGTCTGTTGATTTTCAGTGAACCATCAGAGAGTAAAGGGGAAGTTTTCCTCTGGCCCCTACAGTTTTCTGTAAAATGGGGAAAAAAAGAGTACTTATTTCACGGAGTTCTTTTGGGGAGAATATATTTAAAGTAGAGCAGTTCCTGCACATTGTCAGTGCCTAAAAGAGCTTAGCCTGCCTTGTTTGTGTTGGCTTGAATTCCTACTTTGATATTTTTCAACAGGACCCTGAGATGCACAACAGAATCTTTCTGAGACTTGATTTCCCCAACTCTAAAAAGTGCGCTTATATTACCTACATCATAGGGCTGTGGTGAGGATTAGCAAGACAATAACTGGGAAGTGTTTAGCACAGAGCCTAGTGCTTAGTGATTATTTAATACTGCTGTTATTGCTGTTATTACGAATACTCAGCACCGTGCTAGGGAGGTGTACTTAGGAAACCAGCATGTATTAAGGACCGACTTTTCATTCATATTTTATCTAATCCTCACAGCAACCCAAGAGGGAAATGCTATGATTATGTCCTGTGTGTTTATAGATGATGATCTGAGGCTCAAAGAAATGAGGTAACTAATGGAAATGCAACAATAGGAAATGATGGAGCCCAGTTTGTCCCCAGGTCTATCTGACTCTAAAGACCTTGGTCCCTGCGCCTCAACACAAGGACAGGGCCTTTCACAACTAGGTGAGGAAGAAGAGCAGGGAAGCAGGGAGCCCAGAAGAGCTGCAGACGAGTCAAGCAGAGGCAGCTCCTGTAGCTACATCCTCGTGTCAGCAAGGAGGACCTCAATTGCTCTGGGAGACTGCCTGATCTATGATATTTAAAATGCTTTCTTCATTTTGGGAGGCTGAGGCGAGAGGATCACCTGAGTCCAGGAGTTCAAGACCAGCTTGGGCAACATAGGGAGACCCCCCCATCTCTACAAAAGCAATTAAAAAATTAGCCAGGCATGGTGGCACTTGCCTGTAGGCCCAGCTATTCAGGAGGCTGAAGAGGGAGGATCGCTTGAGGTGGGTAGGTTGATGCTGCAGTGAGCTATGATTTTGCCACTTCACTCCAGTCTGGGCAACAGAGCGAGACCCTGTCTCTAAAAAAAATAATAAAATAGCCTGTAATCCCAGCAGTTTGGGAGGCCAAGGTGGACGGATCTCAGGCTCAGGAGTTCAAGACCAACCTGGCCAATATGGCGAAACTCTGTCTCTACTAAAAATACCAAAAAATTAGATGGGCTTGGTGGCACATGCCTGTAATCCCAGCTACTCGGGAGGCTGAGGCAGGAGAATTGCTTGAACCCAGGAGGCGGAGGTTGCAGTGAGCAGAGATCACACCATGGCACTCCAGCCTGGGTGACAGAGTGAGACTCTGTCAAAAAAGAAAAAAAAAAGCTTCCTTTCTTTTAGAGTCTATCAAGATTTTTTGCAATTTCTTGACCTTTGGTGGGGTCTACAGACTCTTAGGAGCATAGCATGTAGAAGAAGTAGCTGGTTTCTAAGGCTCAGTTGGAATCAGGAAGAAGGTGGTCGTTGATGGGCTGGCCCCTATGGAGATATCTTTCTTCAGTGAGCACCTGCCCAATTCCCTTCCTCATTCCCTTCACACACCTGGCTTTGTGGTCACCTTTCCCTGCATGTTGGTCCAGCTTGTCCTGCCTTTCCAGCATTCGAATATGAAGAGCAGGGATAAGTGAAGGGTTGAGTTCATGGCTTTGTGGGCTTTCTTTACAGTCTCTCCATAAATGAATCCATTCAGAGAGTTCTGGCAATACCGTGAGCTGCCTTTGAAGTTCCCTTGCTCAAAAGGTCTAATCACTGTCTCACTACGTCTATGCACTTATGCACTTGGTTATGTAGGGGAAAAGGGCTTAATGACACACATGAGACCTCTTCTTCATACCAGGTCTTTGATGAGCATATTTAATCCTCACAGCAACACTATGAAAGGAGGGCTTTATAATCCCCAGTTAACAGTAAGGCAATTGGATTTTGGAGAAATAAAGTGACATGTCCTAGGTCACACAGCTGGTAAAGGAAAGATGCATGACTAGTACCTAGGTATATATAATTCCTGACCCTGTGCCCTGGCTACCGTACCAGCCTGGGAAATTATGGGGCTTTGAGATGAAAATAATTGACCAGACAGTCAGCCAAAAGAACATGTGGGTAGATGTCACAGCTGTCATGACCAGTGACCTCTGGTGAATAGCATTATACAAATGTAGAAATGGTTTGCTCTGAGGCTGAGATGAGTCAAGGTCTGGAGAAACAGTCTTGATCTACAGTGGTCAGTTACCTGTGCTGGGTACTACTGAGGACAGCTGCCCAGGAATGGACGCACTGGGTGGTGCAAAATCCGGGGATGCAGGACACCAGGGGAATCCACCTTTCAGAGCCTGCCCTTTCACAAAGGGGTGGCCACGGGCTCCCAGCCCGCTTACCAGGCTGTGTCATGCTGAAGCATAAGCAGCTCCGGGAATGCCCCATTGTGTCTGTCTCCACTGGGCCTTGGCACAAACTGGTGTTCCTTGCTGGAGGACGCCTCTCTGCCTGGCTGATTCTCATTCACCCAAGACGAAGGCTGGAGATATTTAGTATCTCCTTTGATTGGTATCTGGTTCTAGAACCTGTGATTGAGGAACAGGTAGGGGAAGGGGTAGAGAGTCACTGCTTTCCTGAGAGTTCTATAAATCCTGAGTAACTTGGGATCTGATGTAGGAGGCAAACATTGTTGAGACTCAGAGTTGGGAGACGGAAGTATGGAAGTAGCTGGGGCAGCTGGTGGCTTAGGTGGCTCCACTGGAGGGGATTGTATATTATCATGTGTTTTAAGAGTAAGATGAAATTTTGAATTGTACCTTAAAGATACAAATCTCAATCTCTACTTCTCTTGCTGTTGATTTGAATTTAAAAAAATAGGATGTTGGGTTTTGGTCAGAGGATTGAGGCAGCATAGGGAAACATTTTGAGATAATACTTCTCTGTGGGCCAGAGGTCCTCCATGAAACTTTTGTAGAGGTTCCCATAGTGCTGTGAGTAAGTAGACTCTGAGGTCAGAAGACCTGGGCTGGAATCCCTGCTTCTCTACTCACCAGTTGTTAAGTCCTTGGACCAGATACTTAGCTGTTCTGGACCTCAGTGACCTCTTCTCTAAAATGGGCATATTGATGCCTACCTCGTGGGATCATTACAGGAAAGAAGAGAAGGCATGTTAAATGCTTAGCTTAGTGCCTGGCATTCGGTAATCCTGATCATTAAATGTCAACTTTTGTTATTTTTTATACTTTTAAAAGCTCAGGTTTTGGCATCAGCACAGATACGTGTTTCAAAAAAGCATTGTCATTTGCCTGACAATGGAAGGGCAAATTAATTAACCACTCTGAGCCTCAGTCTTTCTCCTTACAAAATAATAACAGCAACAATGAGGAGGACAAAAACCACATAACGCGTCAGGCTCTTGTAAATTTCAATGAAAGGCAAGGCCTGTGAAGTGATTAGAAAACTGGTAAACATTCAATACATAACTTGTGTTATTTTTTCTTGTTCTCTTGGTCTTACTGGTGAAGGGCCATTGTCTCCTTCTGTGAAAGTACAGAGAGTCCAGTAAATCTTTACAAAATATGCAGGCTTGACTGGTCTGTGTTCTCAACACTGTCTGAAGAACCTGGCTGAGTCCTACTCACCCAAGACAAAGGCTGGAGATATTTGGTATCTTCTTTTGATTGGTAACTGGTTCTGGAACCTGTGATTGAGTAATAGGTAGAGAAAGGGGGAGAGATTCACTGCTTTCCTGAGAGTCCTATAAATCCTGAGTAACTTGGGATCTGATGGGGGATGCCGAGAGGAGGTGTCAAGCATCGTTGAGACTCAGAGTTGGGAGGTGGAAGTATGGAAACAGCTGGGGCTTTTGGGGGCTTAGATAGCTCTGTCAGAGGGTACTGTGAGACCTGGGCCCTGAGGGTTTATGATGGCAGCAACCAAGAGAATGTCTGTAAAATACAGAGCATGATCCATTTGCAGCAGGCACCTCAGCAGGGTACAGGGGAGCTGGGAGCAAGATCATGGTTCTGAGTGCACAAAAGGGAAGGCTGGTTAGTGGAAGTTCTGCCCATCTTCCTGCTATTTCCCAGACATTCCAGGACCAAGAGTCACTTTTATTTTTATTTATGTGTGTGTGTATTTATTTTGAAGCAGAATCTCGCTCTGTTGCCCAGGCTGGAGTGCAGTGGCACAATGTAGGCTCAGTAAAACCTCTGCCCCCTGAGTGCAAGTGATTCTTCTGCCTCAGCTACCAGAGTAGAGTAGCTGGGATTACAGGTGTGCGCCTCCACACCCAGCAAATTTTTGTAGTTTTATTAGAGAAGGGGTTTCATCATGTTGGCCAGGCTGGTCTCGAACTCCTGACCTCTGGTGATCTGCCCGCCTTGGCCTCCCAAAGTAGTGTGAGATTACAGGCATGAGTCACCATGCTCAGCCAAGAGTCACTTTGAAAGGAAAGAAAAATCCTACTGGAGTAATGGAGAGTCTCATCAGGAAGAACAGAGCTTCAGTATAAATATAGACTGAGTTTCTGTTGAGTTCCCTGTCATCTGTTTATGGGTGAGGGCACATGGTGGGGTGAGGTTTATTTTATCTTTAAGGGGCATGGACCCAACAGGCCTGCTCCAATGCAATTATTTTTGAAATACCCTTGAGGATTTGATATTTACAGCTCAACGTCTGAATTGAGCCAAGGGTATTGATAAGACTGTGTGTGTATGTGTGTTGTGTAAACTAAGTTATTTTCAATTCCTGCTCCCTCGAGCCTCTCTTTTCTTGGCAGGAGCCCTTGGAGGCCACTTGGCAGATGGCAGCTGGCCCATAGCTGCAAAGATCTGTCAGTCATGAGGCACCTCAGGGCTGGCATGTTTCACCAGGGCCCTTCTACCGTCTCTGGGTGATTGGGTCCAGGAAGATCCAGAGAAAAATTTAAAAATAAAAAACAGACTCAGGCACACGCTAGGTTCTTTATCTGAAATGTTTTCAGAAGCTGCTTAGGTGGCTTCTAGCTCAGATGTGAATAACAGTGATAATAATTGTTAGAGGACTGTGATTTTTCCCCCTTCCATAACAGTGCCACCCCAAAATAGCAGGAAGTTCAATTACCTTGGAACTGAGTTTATTAGAGCCAAATGCATGCATTAAGGTCTGTCCCATGTGAGTCTGGGAAGAATGGAAGGAAAGCCAAATTGAAACCTGCTAGGTTCAAAGGAGTAGAGCAGAACATTTCATAAACAAAACAAAATCTCACAGAATGGGATGCTCATAAGAGGGAACTGAAATCTCCAGAGGGCAGTGACTTTATAACAACAACGGTGATGATTTACTTGTTTGTTCACTCAATACACATTCATTGAATACCTGCTTTGTGCCAGGCTCTTTTCTTGGCACTGGGATTACAAGCATGTCCTGAACTTCAAGTTCTATCAGGAGAGACAGTCTTTGAACATGATTTCACTCATACAAGTAATTAAAAGGCAAAATCCATCAGTGCTCTGAGATTGACTAAGGGAAGCAAGTCTAGGCAGGAGGTTGAAGGAAATGACAGTGAAGATGAAGTTTGAAAGATAAGTATGAGCCCTGTGGGTGGGTTGGGGAGATGGGGCTAAAGGAACATTCCAGGCAGAGGAAAGAGCATGTGGAAAGACCTTGCGATGGAAAAAATCTGGCTCACAGAGGAGACAGGTATGCGTGATTGAAGCAAGAGGGAAGACAAAGATCCTAGAGTGAAGCTGGAGGGGGAGAAGGAGACAATCAGCCTGCCCCTGAGGGGCATGTTGTAGATTTTGAACTTGATTTTACAAGCAAAGAAAAGGTATGAAATGGGTGGGTGCAGTGGTTCATGCCTATAATGCCAACACTTTGGAATGCTGAAGTGGGAGGACTACTTGAAGCCAGGAGTTGAATACCAAGCCTGGGCAACATAGTGAGACTCCCATCTCTACAAAAATATTTAAAAAAAAATAGCTGGGCATGGTGGTGCACACCTCTTTCCAGCTAATTGGGAGGCTGACTTGGAAGGATCACTTGAGCCCAGGAGGCCAAGGCTGCAGTGAGCCATGATTACCCCACTGCACTCCAGCCTGGGTGAGAAAATAATACCCTGTCTCAAAAAAAAAAAAAAAAAAAGCATGAAAGATCTTTTCAAAATGGAGAATTAAACAAAGGGGGTAATAGTGGAAGTTAGGAAACAACAGTAATGGTCCTGGTGACATGGGAGACAATCTCATGAGCTGAGGGGGTGATGCACAGAAGTAGACATGCTCAAGAAATATATTTAAAAATTTGTATAAATTTACGGGGTACCAGTGTAATTTTGTTATATGCCTAGATTATGTAGTGGTGAAGTCAGGGCTTTGAGAGTATCAAGAAACATTTATAAGGTAAAATCCATAGGAATTTGTGAGTGAGAGAGTGTTCGGGAACAAGAGAAAGGGAGTGTCAGACATAATTGCCAGGTTTATTGTGATATGATGATGGAAGTCATGGTGTCATTTCCTAAGACAGAAGATACAAGAAGGGAGGGGGCAGATTTGGAAGGGGAGGGCAAGAGTCCAGCTTTTGTCAGATTGAGTTTGCGGCTTCTGAGAGACACCCAGATATAGATTCCAGGAGAGGAGTTTTTTCTAAAACATGGAGAAGTCATGTTCAAAATATCTTGACTGAAAATGCCAGTGAGAACTCATCAAACTATAGCATTTTAGAGGGAATTGTTGACATCATCTGAAGGAAAGCACAGAGTGCTAAGGAAGGGTACCAGGGTTGGAGGTGGAGGAAAGATGGATTGAGGGAAACTGAGAGGGAGCACCCAGAGAAGTAAGAGAAAATCAACAAATGAGTGTCATGGAAGCCAAGAGTAAAGTGTGGTAAAAATAGCAATAGCAGTGATAGTCATAGTAATAGTAGAAATAATAGTAATAATGGCATTAGTAGCAGTATTAGAATAGCAGTAGTAGTAGAAGAGGAGCAAGAAGAAACAGTGGTCGTAGGAGTAACAGCAGCAATATTAGTTGTAGACATAGTGGTAGTCATAACAGCAACAGCAGTAGTGGTAGCAGTAACAGCATCAGCAGCAGCAGAAGTAATAGTGGAAGTAGTAGTAGCAATGGCAGTAATAATGTCAGTAGCTGCAGCAGCAGCAGGAGTAGGAGTAGTAAATGCTCGTAGTTACCTGTTTGGTGTTCTTTGGAATATAGCAGTCTGTGTTTTTTTTTTGAGCAGATTGAGGCACATGACCACTTCATGCAACAGGAAGTGTAAGTTGCACTGTTCCCACTTTACAGATGAGGAAATGAAGAAATAGAAATGTTAGGTGGTTTTACTGAGAGAGAAGCTAGTTAGCAACAGGACTGGAGATAGAATTCTGGTCTCTTGAGTCCTCGTTAAATATCATGTTCACCATTTAGATTTACGGCATAGCATTTCAGAAGTTCCATGTTGTTTCCTACTGGAATGTAACTTCTGCAGGGCAGGGCTTTTGTCTATTCTGTCCACTGAGGGATCCTCAGTGCTTTGAGTGGTGCCTGGTGCATAGGAGGACTCACAAATTATAGGGACTCACAATGAACTAATGTTGGAGAATGAATGAATGAATGAATGAATGAATGAACAAATCTTCCTCCCTAACTTGGGTATAACTTCAGGAATGTTTTATTGTTTTAATGGGTCTCACAACCCTGCCCAACCTTTCTCTTCCTATGCCTGCAAACTGTATGTTGCAAATCTGTTTGGAAATATTTTAAAAAATTAATCTAATAAAATAAAAAGATCTTGGCATTTTTCATATGTTCATATCATTAAAAGTCCACATCACAAGTTCCTGCTTTCAGAATCAGTATTCAAGAAGTAATTTAAATCTAGCTTCCTCCCCTTCCCTGATCATTCACATTCTTTTGTATTAAAGGTCAGTGTGGAAGTAACTTTTTTTCCTAGACCAGCCTGCTTGGAGAGAAGAGCTTTGAAATCATGCTGTGCTGAGGAGGGGCCAGCTATAGCTCCATGAATGATTCACTATGCTCTTTAGGAATATAGTATTCTGCATCCCCTCCTGTATTTATGAATGTTTAGGTATAGCAAAAAGGCAGGATCATGTAATAAAAAGAGAACAGACTTGAGAGTCAGATAGACGTGAGTTGAAAACTCCATGTTCAGACCTTGGAGAAGTCATCTTCTCTGGGTGTCAATTTCCCTAATCTTTTTTTTTTTTTTTTTTTGAGACGGAGTCTCGCTCTGTTGCCAAGGCTGGAGTGCAGTGGTGCAATCTCGCCTCACTGCGAGCTCCGCCTCCAGGGTTCACGCCATTCTCCTGCCTCAGCCTCCCGAGTAGCTGGGATTACAGGTGCCCACCACCACGCCCGGCTAATTTTTTGTATTTTTAGTAGAGACGGGGTTTCACTGTGTTAGCCAGGATGGTCTTGATCTCCTGACCTCGTGATCCACCCGCCTTGGCCTCCCAAAGTGCTGGGATTACAGGACTGAGCCACCGAACCTGGCCAATTTCCCTAATCTTTAAGCAGAGATGGTAACTAGTACCCACATCTCAGGCATGTGGCTGGATTTACATAGGATAACTTAAAACCTCAAAGCTCAAATGCCAGGAGTATATTAGGTAATTCAGTGTATGTAAGTTTCCTTTCTCCATAGCTTGTGGAACCATTTACATAATGGAGGTGAAGCACCTTAGCAAGCTGTGCAGTGTTGTATCTTGTGGGGAGGTGCCTCTCTGTATTTCTTCTCCTGCTGCTTTACAAAATTCTGGGTTCCAGCCATGTGGAACTATGCATTAGACTCCCAAATGCATTATGTTCCCCACATTCCATCTGAGTGTCACATTCCCTCCATTGTTTAAGAGCCAGCTTAAGTGCATTCCTTCAATAATCTTCCTCTATATAGCATTCCCCCCTCCATCATGTTGCTTCCACTTTCTTCTTTGAGCTCTCCACTAAAACCACACACCACCTTCATTATTCCTTATCACTTAATAACACGTATATTTGCTTATATTCCTTCCTCTCCAACAAGAGTGAGTTCACCCAGGACAGGAACTTTGATTTATCCGGGATCTCCAGTGCTTAGCATATAATTGGAATTCTAGAATTATGTCTTGAGTCAGTAAATGTGATTATTATTACTATTATTATCATAATAAGAATTTTCTCTAAACTCAAGAAAAAAGAAAGCAATATCTCAGTCAAATCAATACAAAAGAAGCCTGAGTGTTATCATAAAATCCTTTGGAGAGTGGACCAGTCTTTGACCATATCCTAAGAACAATGGTGTTAAATGTAGCTATTACTTTGCCTTCTTCTATTAAAATTACTTATTCTCTCCTAAACAATTTTGCCTATCCATGTTCTCTCTATAGACACCAAACATTCTTAACTGAACCAATAGGGTTTATATGGACCCCTATGGTCAACAAAATAGTCACACAGAGATACTTTTTTTTTTTTTTAAAAAGTCATTGATTGACTGCAAAACCTAGTAAGGTGGATAATTCCACATCATAACTTTATGCCCAGTGCACTCAGAGAAATTAATCATTCCATCTTGGTCCAGCACAGGTCTGGCTTTCATGTCCATCATTTCAGTAGAAGCACTCCCACCAAGCCACCAATGCCTTCCTTGTTGAAAAGAGCATGGGTACTGTCATTCTCCTTCTTTTTTTTTTTTTTTTTTTTAAATTATTTCAGTAGTTTTTGGGGAACAGGTGGTTTTTGGTTATATGGAAAAGTTCTTCAGTGGTGATTTCTGAGATTTTGGTTCACCTCTCACCCAAGCAGTGTACACGATATCCAGTGTGTAGTCTTTTATTCACCACCCCACTCCCTGCCTTCCCCCTGAGTCCCCAAAGTCCATCATATCATTCTTATGCCTTTGCATCCTCATAGTTTAGCTCTCACTTATGAGATCATATGATACTTGATTTTCCATTCCTGAATTGCTTCACTTAGAATAACAATCTCCAACTTCATCCAAGTTACTGCAAGTGCCATTATTTTGTTTATTTTTATGGTTGAGTAGCATTCCATGGTGTATATATACCACATTTTTTTTTATCCATTCATTGGTTGATGTGCATTTAGGTTGGTTCCATATTTTTGCAATTGCAAATTTTGCTGCTATAAATATGCGTGTGCAAGTGTCTTTTTTCATATGACTTATTTTCTTTTGGGTAGATACCCAGTAATGGGATTGCTGGATTAAATGGTAGTCCTTCCTCTTTGCAGAATTTTCCAGATTTGACCATTGTTTCCTTACTGAAAAACTCCCCATCATCTTGACTTCTCTATAGCAGTAAATCAGAGTGGTTGAGGCCATTTAATATGGAGTCAGAAAGTCTGAGAGCAATGCCTTGCACTCCTTCTACTGAGTGTACAATCCTGAGCAAATTACTCCAGCAGTTTAAGCCTCAGTTTCTCCAACTGTAAGGAGAAGACAGGAGTTATACCCACTTCAAAGAATATAAAAATAATCTTTGCAAGTCTCATTGCATAGTGACCAGCACAAAGAGCATTCCGTGAAAGTTAGTGCCATTATCAGCACGTTCTCCTGGTGTTTCACTGACAGGCTTATGTGAAGCCTGTTTTCCTGGCTTCCACTCTTCTGCTCTTTACTTAAAAACTGTTTCTTGGCCAGGTGTGGTGACTCTTGCCTGTAATCTTAGCACTTTGAGAGGCGGAGGTGGGAGGATTGCTTGAGAACAGGGGTTCGAGACCAGCCTAGGCAACATAGAGAGGCTTCATCTCTACTAAAAATCACAAAAATTAGCCAGGTGTGGTGGCATGCACCTGTGGTGCCAGCTACTCAGGAGGCTAAGGTGGGAGGATTGCTTGAGCCTGGGAGGTCAAGGCTGCAGTAAGCCACAATTGTGCCACTGCACTCCAGCCTGGGTGACAGAGCAAGACCTTGTCTCAAAAAACACAAAAGACTGTGTTTCTCCAGGGCTCTTTCATGGGCCCTCTTTCGTTTTTGAGCTATGCATTCTGACTAGGAAGACTCCATAGCCTCAGGTATTATTTTTGAGCTGGAGATTTTCCTCCTTTTGTACCTCCAGCCTCAATTTTTCTTCTGAGTGCCACACTCAAATGATGCCGTATCTCCTCTGGGATATCTCCCAGGGAACTCAGACTCACTCTGCCTCAGGTTGAGTGCACAGCCTTCTCCTGAAATGCAAACTTCATTTGGCGTCAACTATCTCATGATCCATTAGGTGCTCAAGCCAGAGTCTTCCTCACCGTCCGAGCCAGTTATTCATCGTGTCCTGCTGTTTTAAACTATCCACTTCATCTGTTTCCACTGCATCCGCCTCCTTCTGGTTGAAATGTCTCCAATAGTCTCCTAATTGGTCTCCCTGCTGCCATGTTTGCTCACCCCTACTTCATCACCCAGTGGGAGTCATGCTTTCACAGTGATGGTCAGACCATGCAACTCCCCTGCCTAAACCACTGCAATAACTTCCCCTTATTCTGAGAATAAAATCTCAATTCCTTCCTTTGGTACAGTGGATGTTGTGGTGTGCTGCCCTGACCTTCCTACAAGACTAAGGCATTTATTTCCCCAGCGGCTGGGAGTGTAGATGAAGCCGTCCCTGTGAACTTTATAAAAATAATCAGGGAAGAAAGGAAAGGGAGAAACATAATAGACGAAGTTTGCAGCACACTCAGCTTTAATCATGAGGTCACTTTGCCCTCTGACCTGCTTCCTCATAGTTTGGTGCTTATTGTCCTGGAATCATGTAGACCTTGTTATAAGATTATAGTTCTCCTTAACTACTCTACAGGTAACAACTTGAACATTATAAAATGTTATGTTTTCCCTTTGAGATATTCTTTCAGGTCCTACATACCAGTGAAACTACTGTTGTCAGCTGGTCTGGAGGACCCCATGAGAAGCTGATTCACCAAGGAATGCAGTTGCCATGTCCTGATGATTTCCTTCTATTTGCCCCAACCAATCTATGACTCCAAATTTCCAGCCCCTCAGCCTCCATAATCCCCTTAAAACCTCCAGCCCAGAATTCCTTGGGGAGATGGATTTGAGAGTCTCCTCCCATCTCCTTGCTTGGCACCCTGTGATCATTAAACTCTTTCTCTGCTGCAAACCCTGCTGCCTCAGTGCATTGGTCTGTTACTATGCAGCAGGCATATATACCTGTTGGTCCATTGACTGCTGATAACTCATAGCTGAGTGCCTCCCTAGAAAGAGTGTTGCCCCATCCAAGGTCATGTCTCTTCGTTGTATGCAACAACTGGTCAGGGTTAAGGCACACAAGCCTGCCTCCCTTGCTTCAATTTGGAACATCTTTGAGGGGCCACCCCAGCTCCAGTGCCCCCACATAAGATCATCTGCAGCTTCTATTGTCACTGCAGTTTTCCTTACTTCCTCCCTTTGTCCAGCTTGCTTCCTTCCCATCCTTATATCTGTTGTTCTCAAAACCACTCCCCAACAAAATCCCTGCGTGTGAATCTCTGCTCAGAGTCTTTTTTCCCTGGGAGACTGACCCACAACATAAGTCTTACAAGGTTCTCCATGACCTGGCTCCAGCTCAATGCCCAGCACAAAGTGGATGCTCAGTGAGTACCTTGGATTGATTGGCTGGTTGGCTGGTTGCTTGGTTGGTTGGGGTAAAATGCATAGAACATGAGAAGTCAGGTGAAGAATATCTCTTTCACATGGTCAGCACTGGGCATTTGTTCAGGGGGCTTCGGGGGCATAATCAGAGGACATCCAGGATAGCAAATGGGCAATGCAGACCCCATGCAGCTGCTGGTATCAGTAATGAAGGGTATCTGTAATCCAGGTAGCACAGGGGAGAGCAGAAAGGCCCTGCCAGTGACCTACTTTTATCGTTAATGCTTTTCTATTAGCAGAGCATTTACCTCTGAATCGATTTTCATGTATTCTCTCTCTGCCAAACCAGGAACAAAAAGAAAAGGCAAAATTTCCCAGTGTCTTTCCTCTTGCAACTGATGTAGCTGTGGCTGAATTTCACCTTTTTAAATGACTTCCTGTGGAAACAGCAAGGGAAGATTTCTGGCAGGATTTATTATGCAATTTGATTCTAACCTGATCCCGTCAAGCAAAGAGAAATGGTAAAAAGCAAACAGAACCCCAAGCTTTGCTCACAAGCTTGGGGCCTGCTATGCTGTACCTTGTCTCCAGGACTTTGAGTGTACTATAAAGTTCACCTATATTACCCACCCCTGCTTTATCGTTGTGCATAGCTCCTGCTTGTGCTTTGAGATTCATCTCAGACATGACCTTGTATAGGATGTTTTCCCCAACTCTCCTCTTCTTTCCCTACTGACCACACCAAATTGTCTGGTAACTTCTTTCTCTTTTCACATTGGCAACTAGGAAGCTCAGTGCTCAATTTACAGGCTACGAGTAACCTGTTAAACATGCATGTGTGAACACTAATTTTTTGACTTCCTCTTATTTTGCTTACACTTATTTTTCTTTTCCTTAATTTCCTTATTAGCATAAATTTGCGATCCTATACTGACTTCATTGTTTTTCAAACAAGAAAGAAAAAACGTTAGAAAGTGAAGCTTTAAAAAATGACCACAATGTATTACAATTGACCACCTACTTATCCATTTTCCCCATTGCTTTGTGAGTTTATAAGGAGAAGACAGTAATATCTTTTCATCCATCTAACTCAAATGCCTGGCACTTAGTAGGTTCTCAGAAATATTTACTGAGTGAATGGAGCAGACCTAAGGGGAGATGAAGTGAGAATGGTGATTTGGGGCCTTTTTACTTTGAACTGATTACAGTATATAAGACAAAGTAGATAGAAGGACTCAAATATTTTGTACATTTCTATGCTTAAAAGATCATGGATGATTTCTTAACCAGAGACATTGAGAAAGAAGGAAGGAGCGAGACAACTAGAGGGAAATTGTCTCATTTGGGCATCAGCCCCTCAGAATTAATAGTGAATAGGCCATTTATTGAATTGGTGGGGCCTTGTCTAAATTTCTAAAATACATAAAATACTGAACATGATCCAGTAACTTTTTTTTTTTTTTAGGATTAGAATACATACTTTGTGAGGCTGAGGCAGTAGAATCACTTGAGCCCAGGAGTTTGAGACCAGCCTGGGCAATATAGCAAGACTCTATCTCTACCAAAAAGAAATTAATTGGGCATAGTGGCATGTGCCTGAGGTCCTAGCTACTTGGGAGGCTGAGGTGGGAGGATCAATTGAACATAGGAGGTTGAGGCTGCAGTGAGCTGTGATCACACCATTGCACTCTTGCCTTGGCAACAGGGCAAGACCTTGTCTCAAAAAAAAAAAATCAGGGTGAATTTTTATCTTTCTCATGGAATAATAATTATTTCTGTTTATTTAGCAGAACTGTATAATGCTGTGATATTTAGATTCCTGACATTATCACAGTTAATATGAAAAATATCCCTGGGAGGAGGGTTTCATAATCCTCATTTTACAAAGGAAACATTTAAAACTCAGAGAAGTGAGGTATTTTGCTTCAAGCAATTCATCTGAGGGTGAACCAGAATTTGAATCCTTGTTAGCTGATCCCAAAATCCACTCTCTGTATTTTTTTTCCTAAAGTTTTCTTTTTTTTTTTGAGACAGAGTCTTGCTGTCACCCAGGTTGGAGTGCAGTGGCGCGATCTTGGCTCACTGCAGGCTCCACCTCCCGGGTTCACGCCATTCTCCTGCCTCAGCCTCCCGAGTAGCTGGGACCACAGGCACCCGCCACCTTGCCCGGCTAATTTTTTGCATTTTTAGTAGAGACGGGGTTTCACTGTGTTAGCCAGGATGGTCTGGATCTCCTGACCTCGTGATCCACCCGCCTCGGCCTCCCAAAGTGCTAGGATTACAGGCGTGAGCCACCGCACCTGGCCCTAAAGATTTCTTTACAGAATGCTCTTATACTTCTGGTTGTTTTCTCTTAATTTTATTACAGGGAGGGTTCCAGAATCAGGGATATCCCCAAGGAGTAGCAGGGAAGGGATGGATTTAGAGTAGGGGTCCTTAGTGGGGCACATTTGTCTCCACAGGACATTTGTCAATATCTGGAGATCTTTCAATGGCCAGAACTGGTGTGTAGCAGGGGCAGGGGCAGTGTATGCACTACTGGTATTTAGTCAGTGGAAGTAAAAAAAATGCTCCTGAACATCTTACAACACACAGGACATCCCCCACAGTAACGAGTCCTCTGGCCCCATGTCAACAGTGCTGAGATTGAGTGCTGAACTCTGACCTAGAGATATTTCTTACCTTTCCTGACCCAGGAGCAGCCTCTCCTCTGCTGTCCTGACCTGTGTTTGTAGAGAAAATTGGACAAAGCCTAGGGGAGCTGCCTCTACTTTCTAGCCGTCTAGCTCACGTACTTTCTATTTCTGCTTCCTGAGAGAAGTCAGTGAAGATGGTGACAAAGATGAGTGAAAACAAAAGAAGTTTCTCTGAGGAAATCCAGGATTCACTGGGGGTCTTTTCAAACTATCCCATTGCTAACCCATTTCTTCCTGTTATCTCAAAATGGAGGGAAAGATATAAACCACATTTATTGGTATGGACCTGGTTGCATTTGAGGTGGGAAGAGATCATTTATCATGGGTAGCTCTTGGGGAAAAGCCTGGCTTGGAATTCCTGCCAACTTGGAGATACATGGACAAAATTACTAAGAAATAAAATGGGACAGTCCATAATTAATCACCATGTACGGGCTGGAAAGGTTAACCTTGGCTGACATTCTTCAATTCTGTTCCCACATTTTGATGCACCAATGACTTCTTAAACAAGTGTTAATTCAATTTTATGTGCCAGGCATTACGCTTAGGGCTTTGTGAGTGTAATCCCGATTAATCTGAATGCCAAATGAAGTAGGTACCATCATTAACTTCGTTTTGCAGGTGAGGAGACTGAACCCTACCCAAGGTTACCCAGACACTAAGGTGCAGAGCCAAGACTTGATCCCAGTTCTGACTAACTCCAGTGACTAAGCTCTTAACTGGCTGTCTAAAGGCTGATTTTGGACCTTAAATGTGTTTGTCGACCTCTACAGTGTTTTTAAAAAGTTGGCCAGGTGCAGTGGCTCATGCCTGTAATCCTATCACTTTGGGAGGCCATGGTGGGAGGGTCACTTGAGCCCAGGAGTTCAAGGACATCCTGGGCAACATAGCAAGACCCTGTCTCTATAATAAATAAATAAATAAATAAACAAACAAATATTTATTAGCCGAGCATGGTGGTGCACATCTGTGGTCCCAGTTATTTGGGAGGCCGAGGTAGGAGGATTGCTCTAGCTGGGGAGGTTGAGGCTGCAATGAGCTGTGATCTCGCCACTGCACTCCAGCCCAACAGAGAGTGAGACCCTGTCTCAAAAAAAAAAAAAAAAAAAGAAAAATTATTTGCCAATAGTTGAAAAATTGAAGATTATACAGAGAATCTCATCTTCTAACTCATCTTGTAAAATAAGACTACTGGGAACACTGCACACCTCTATCTGGCAACAATCAGCTGACACTGAGAAGTAGCGGCTCTTTTCAGATAGTGCTGTCATTCATCCAGGTAATCTGCTTGGCCGGTGTAGGTACCCAAGATTTTGGTCTTTGGTTAAAATCACCCTGGCATGTGAGTGGGTTGAGAGAAGAGAGAACAATACTTGCATGTGTTATGAGCATTGTTTCCTTTCAGTCCTCTCCTCTTGGGCAACATGACCCAATCAGTGTCCTTGAACTTGACCAACTCCTCCTTGAGCCAGAAGGATGGGACACTTCATTGCCCATCACTGTGACTTGAAATGCACAGCAGTCGCAGGAAACAGAACCTCCTTAGAAGCCAGCGTAAACGCTCAGGCATTCTCTTCAAAGCTATTATTTTTTTAAAAGCCCATAGATTCAGAATTCCTACAGGTATTGTTAAACTAGATGTCAGTTCCAGGTCAACCCCTCTGACTCTTACAGTCATAATTCTGATACCCAGAGGAAGCAAAATCAGGTAAAGAGTCATTCCCCGCCCCTTGCAGAATCTGATTTAACAAGGTTTATTTATGTGTCAGCATACCACAGGTTACAATAGAATCATCTTTCCCATACATAAATAATGCATAAATTTGTGTTTAGTCATTGTGCCTGCTTTTCAGTCCTTGGGGAAGCAGAAGGACAAAACATTCAGCCTTGCACAGAGATTTAGAGGATACTACCTCTACCCTTCTTGCATTAAACATAGGATCTGGCTGACTCTTACAGAGAAGTCCCAAGAGAATGTTTTTACATAGTGTCACAGGTTCAATCTGCTTGCAAGTAAAAGGTCACAAACTCTCGGCTGAATGATGATGATGATGATAAGTTAGCACTTTTATTTAGAGCACCCATTACGTACTGTGTTGGTGCTTTATCATCTCTAATCTTCATAACAGCTTCAGTTGGTCTTATTATTTACATTTTGCAGGTGAGGAAAGTGAGACTCCCAGAGGATACACGTTCGAGGTCACAAGCTAGAAAAAGTCATAGCTGGTATTAAAATGTAGTTTTATTGGCTTCCAAAGCCTTTTACCCTGCCACATAGGTAAATTCTTTAGCAATTTAAATTAAGCCATTTAGGTTACCCAAGAGTACAGTTTGGAAGAGATTCATCTACCCCATTTCCTAATTATCCAGTGAAAATCTATGCGTCTAGGAGACTTCAAGCATTCATCGTTGTAAAGGCTTGAGCAACTTCAAGAAGCACAGGTTTAAGAATTCATTTAGAATGAACATGGTGTATTAAGGAGCTACGGAGTGATATTGGGCCACTTCCATCTTCCCAAGATCATCCCTGACAACTCACAAGCCCCTCTCCTCAATGTTCCTTTAATTAGGCAAAGCACAGGGAACATATTCTGCAAATTGCTAAGTGGTTAGTGGCAACTTTGTACTAAGAAATGTTAACCTTTCATTCAGAGGAGCTCAATTAGCAAGAGTCAACCAGTGGTTAATAATAATAATAATCCAATAGAATGATCACTGAATGAAAGGTTTTTATTTTTATTCACAGGAATCATTTGTTAAATATGAAGAGACATTCCTTTACGTTTAATTGAAGAGGGAAGGGATGCTCTGAATATCTCTCTGAGACTTTAATGACGAGATGATAGGGAAGAGGCATGGAGGAAGGTATCTTCTGAAATCTTTTCTTTGAGGCTTAGGATGGAAACAGATGCTAAGTGAATCCTGCTTTCTCTCTTTTTTTCTTCTTCTTGTGTATTTCTCCATCAGCACATGTCATACACTCTCCTCAGGGATTGGGGCCTGATCACACACCAAGGCACTTGGATCCTGAACATTCAAAGAACATCAGTGACCTGAGTAGCAAGATCTATAGAGAGGGGACAAAAGATCACAGGGCTTCTGGCAGTCCCAAATGAGTCAGAAGCAGAGTTCAGAGTGGGCAGAGAGGTGCAGACCTCATGCATGCGATGTGCCTTCTGACCTCAGACCTGGTGGAGGAAAAGAACTCTTGTTTCCTGACCGCTTACTCTGTTCTGTGCACTGTCTGGGACACTTACTTGATTTGACTTACCACGCGACCCCATGGGGCAAGGTGTTGTTCTCTACAAATTACAGATAAGAAGACTAAGATTTATTTGTCCCCAGTACCATACTAATAAGTGAAGCTCAATTAAAATTTAGGTCTTTTTTCTGTGAGTCAGTTCTCCTGATCTCTTCAAAGCATACCTTTGACTAGGGGGTATGCCCTGTTCTAAAAAAAAATTCTGATTTTCTACAGAGGTATGAAGAAGGAGGAAAAGGATGCAGGAAAGAATTTAAGGGGCAAGGTGGATGTGATAAAGGAACGAGAAGGTCCTGAGAAAAGATGAAAAAGAGAACAGTGACTGACCCGTGTCATGAAGCATCAGTTTCTAAACTTTGCTATATGCAGGCTCAATGGTAAGCATTGTTCAATGCATTTCCTCATTTTGTCCTCGGGACACATGAGAAAATGGAAGCTCAAGAAACTTAAATGGCTTGCCCAGATCACACAGCTAACTAAGTGGCAGAGGTGGGAAATGGACCCAGATATTCCATCTCCAAAGCCCAGAGCCTTCTCATTGCATCATGTATTCTTCTCTGAGAGAAAGAAATCTGGTTTTTCCACTTGAGGTGTTTCCAACGGAGTTCCAGGAATAGTCACTTCAAGACTCAGGAACAATCCACATCTTTATTCATTCATGAAACTTAATGTGACAGCCCCAGATGTTGGCAAGGACATGCAGAACTCTTCTGCATTATTGGTAAGGATGTAAAATGGTGCAACCACGTTGGAAACATTTCAGGCCATTTCTTATAAAATGAAACACACACCTGCCATATGAGCCGATCATTCCATTCCTAGATATTTCTCCAAGAGAAATAAAAACATATGATTAAGAAAAGACTTATACAGGAATATTCACAGCAGTTTTATCTATAATTTTCGTAAATCAGAACCTATTCCCAGCACAGTGTGTATCCATACAATAATGTATAAGTAAACTGTGGTACATTCGTACAATGGAATGCTACTTAGCAATGAAAAGAATAAACTGTTGATTCATGGAAAAGCATGAATGTATTTCAAAAACATTCAGCAAAATAAGCCTTACATAAAAGAGTGTATAGCGCGTAATTCTATTTTTATGAAGTTCAAGAATGGACAAAACAAACCTAGAGTATAAAAATTCACAGTAGTGTCTTGGTTGGAAATTGCTTGAGCAAGAGCATGAGAGAACATTCTGGAGTGTACTAATGTTTTGTATATTGACAGATGTTTGAGTCACACAGGTGAATGCATTTGTCAAAACCCAGTGTATTTGTTTGCTACGGCTGCCATAACAAAATGCTACAGACTGGGTGGCTTAAACAACATGAATTTATTTTCATAAAATTCTGGGGGCTAAAAGTCAACAATCAAGATATGGACAGGGTTGGTTCCTTCTTAGGGCTGTGAGGGCAGGATCTGTTCCAGTCCTCTCTCCTTGGCTTGTAGGGGGAGGTCTTTTCCCTGTGTTTCCTCACTCTGTGTGTGTCTGTCCCAACCACCTCTTCTTTTAAGGGCACCAATCATACTGGATTAACGTCCTCCCTAATAAACTCATTTAACATTAATTGACCTTTTTAAAGACCCTATATCCAAATACAGTCACATTCTGCAGTACTGGGGTTAAGACTTCAGCATAGAAATTTTAGTGGGGATGCAACTCAATTCATAATATCCAGTAAATGTGCTCTTAAGATTTATATGTTTAGCTGTAAGTAAATTTGCATCAAAAGAAAAAAGTACAAAACAATATTGAACAGAAGTTAATGATATGCATGCTGAAATACCTAGGGGGAAGTGTATTGATGTTTGCAGTTTACTTTAAAATGCTTTGGAAAATGAAGTGGATTAATAGATGGGTATATATATATAATTTTATAATATATAATATATATATAACATAGCAAATATCATAACATTTAAATGGTAAAACGTAGGTGGTGAGTGTATGAGCTTTCCCTGAAAAATTCTTTCAACTTTGCTATGTTTCAAATCTTTTATAATAAAATGTCGGGAAAAATATTAATAGAGCATCTATGGTGTGCCAGGCATGGAGCCAGGTGGTAGGGCTTGAATGGTGAAGAAGACAGACAAGGCCCCCACCTTCATGAAGCTTGCATTTTGTAATACTTTATTAGCAGCTGTGGTTTCCCATGTTGCATCCAGTGGGCACAGTCATTTATGAGTTAATCAGACCTAACCTGACCTCTGTCCCTACCATGCAATTCACATTTAGCTGCTCAATGAACAGGGGCCCATTGGCTTTCTGCCTCCACTCGGATGATAAATTCGACAGCAGCCCCTAGTTGTGCAAAGATAAATCACTCCAGGTCCAAGTGGTAAACCACAGAAATAACAGCAATTTATATATACCCCAGGAATCCCTGGTGAGAACTCCTACACTATTTATGATGTGTAGTGACGAAAGTTAAAAGCAAGGACGGGAATGGCAGCTTTATTTTATTACCATCTGCACACCACAAAAGAAACCCGAACGGAAATGCTTATTGGAAAGAAAGCCACTTAGGAAATCCTCACGACACAAAATTCATCATGAAAAAAAAAAAAAAACGCAATTCACACAGAGCTGCAGTAATATTTTTAATACTGGCTGAATGCTTCCGAATTGGAACAAAGAGATTTTTCAATCTTCTCAAATAACTTCTAGGCTTATGGTCAAAATCTCTATGAGCAAAATGTTACATGGACTCCAGTCACAATAATAGCAAATAAATAATTCCTTTGCAGTGTTTATATTTAGAGAGTTTGGGACACCTGGATTGACATAGAAAATAATCTTTGCACATTACACATGAGTTTTTCTATGATGTCATAGCCTATGGGTTTGAATTTTAGTTTTCAAGAGCCAAACATAGGCAAGTTACTTTGAGTCTTTAAATCTCAGTTTCTTTATCTCTAAAATGGGGATAAAGTAGTTCTCATTCAGAAAGTCCTAAAAATTTGAAAAAAACATGGAAAATATTTAATACCTCCTTAGTATCTAGCCTCAATTTTATTTTTATTTTTATTATTTATTTATTGAGATGGAGTCTTACTCTGTCGCCCAGGCTGGAGTGCATTGGCGTGATCTCAGCTCACTGGAACCTCCAAATCCCGGGTTCAAGTGATTGTCCTGCCTCAGCCTCCATAGTAGCTGGGATTACAGGCACCCACTACCATGCCCAGTTTATTTTTTGTTTTTAATTTTTAGTAGAGACAGGGTTTCACCATGTTGGCCAGGCTGGTCTCAAACTCCTGTCCTCAGGCAATCCACCTGCCTTGGCCTCCCAAAGTGCTGGGATTACAGGTGTGAGCCACCGTGCCTGGCCTAGTTTCAATTTTAGTATTTAGTCTGGTTCATAGTTAGTGTTCAGAAAGTGATACTGATGATGATGTTGATGATAATGGCAACGTTATTGGATGATACTGGAGGATGGAGAAGGGCAGAAGGGCATGCAGGGGGCAATTGTTGCGAAAAGCAAACCAGGAGGCAAATATTCTGTCTCTCAAAGAACTAAATGGCATGAAATCAAATAAGATACTTTGGACATGGGAACTGTTCAAAGACTTGAGTTTAGGTGGATGAAAACCATCAGAAGGAGATAATCTAATAGCCAGGGTGAAATGGTTTCTCCTTAATCAATTGTCAGTCTGGCGTATCCGTTGAGTGTCCCTATCAATTAGTAATGCCTGTCATGAGTCAGACCACAGGCACAGCAACATACATGTTGTGACTCTATGGACTCTAGTGAAGGGATCCCAGGCCAAGTTTTAATATTTCATATCTATGATACTCCCAAAGTTTAATATTATTCAGATGAGGCTGTCTCATTAGTTTTGAGAATAAGAACCATCTGTTTCTGTTTTATCTCTAATTCCTCTAGCACATTGGAATTCTTTGGTGTGCAGTGGATTTTTTATATATATATACATGCAGTATCCACCCTACTGACAGAAGTGAATATTTGTTAAATCAAATTTAAAATGTCTTTCTGCTACTGATTAATTGGTATTTAATATTGTACTCTGGAGTGTAGCATGTTAAAAAGATCACTGGAAAACTTTCATCCCCATGCAACTCTCTTTTAAAAAAGTGCATGATGGAAAACAAATGACTTACACTTAAGAAATTACCTTGAGCTTATCGCTTGCTCTATAGGCATAGATTTTTGTAAAATCCTGGTTAACTTTGTTCCAGGTATGACTTAATGACTGGGTTTGTGATTCTCCTTCCAAAACTGTTTATTTGCTTCTCGAAAAACCAGTCTTTGTTCTAGGCTAAGCCTGGCTCAAGACGGAAATTCTCCACTACGAACTTATATGTAATAATGCTACAATCTCCCCCAACTTTTTCCCCACAATTATTGTGGGAATTTATGTTGCAAGAAAAAAGGGAAATATTCAGGATGTGGTTTTGTCTAGGGGACTTACCTTTGCACCGTACTATTCTAAGATTTACAACATTACCAATGCTGAGGCAAGACCTTTCTAAAGAACTTTGGCCAGTGCCCAGGGAATCATGAGTTTTTCCAGTCTGGCTAGTAGGAACAGGTACTGTTTCTGACCCTGTATGAGTCTCAGGCAGTATTTCTTCCAGACTTTCTTTCCATGGGCTTGGGTAGTTTCTTCACATCCAGGTGCTGTTCAGTGTTCTGCTCAATACACCGGGGGAGCCTCTGCATGTCTCTCTCCTTTACATCCTGCAAACTGTGTTTACTTCAGATTTCCTGGTCTTACAGCTCCATCTCCTCAACTCCAAGAGTCCATGGAGTTGAGGAGGCTCTTCCTGGCTTCCCTCTCCTTGGGCTGCTCCTGGAAATTCTGTCAAGGCAGTAAGAATCATAGGATTTAACTCGTTTGTTTCTCACCTCATAGGGGTCACTGTCTCCATTGTCTGCAGTACACTGGCTTTAAAACCATTACTTTGGCCGGGTGCGGGGGCTCAAGCCTGTAATCCCAGCGCTTTGGGAGGCCGAGGTGGGCGGATCATGAGGTCAAGAGTTTGAGACCACCCTGGACAACATAGTGAAATCCTGTCTGTACTAAAAATACAAAAAAATTAGCCGCATGTGGTGGTTGGCGCCTGTAATCCCAGCTACTCAGGAGGCTGAGGCAGGAGAATCACCTGAACCTGGGAGGTGGAGGTTGCAGTGAGCTGAGATCGTGCCATTGCACTTCAGCCTGGGTGACAGAGCCAAACTCCATCTCAAAAACAAAAACAAAACAAAACAACAACAACAACAACAAACCATTCCTTCTTGTATTTTTTTGTGTCTTCATAGTTATTTCAGTTACAAGGGCAAATCTGATCTGTTACTCCAGCTTAGCCAGAAGCAGACTCCAGAAGTAAAGTATATGAATCTTTACTAACTGATAAATCCCGGCACATCAAGGGGTCAATAAATATTTGTTGATTTGGTTCAGTTTTCAGTCTTATTTAAACAACCTGCTTAGTAGGTCTTTTCAGAAATGATCTCAGAAGCAGAATCTCTCAACTTAAAAGCCAGAAGCGAGCATCAAGGTCAACTTGTCCTGCTCTCTGAGGATCACATAGACAGAGACTGTGATGCCAGAACCTACCTTCTGTGACAAAAGTTGTTTTTTTTAAAAAAACACATAGAGGTGTCTGGTTTAAAGCAATTTCTTGTGCATTCTTACCTTTACTGTCTTCATTTCTCAGATGGGGGAAAAGGGATATAGAAGGATATAGTCTAAGCTGGGAGTTAAAAACACTAGGTTAAAATCCTAGCTTTGCTACTGAATAGCTGTGTGACCTTAGGCAACTTACTTAACCTCTCTGAGTCTCTGTAAAATGGAGGGAAAAAATGCTTCTCTGGAAGAGTGGTTAAATACTTGAAAGAGGAAATGTAACTGTCTTATGCCTAGAGCATAGTAGGTGCTTAACAAACAGTAGCTTATTTCTGGCATTATAATTAGATTAGATGAGGGGAAGGTCCCTCCTAGCACAGACCCTGGAAGATTCTATGACTCAGGGAGTGGGCAGATTGCATCCATGGTCCCTGCCCTCATTTGTAGCTACCTGAAGGGCCTGTCTCAGCAATAAAAACAGCCAAGTGAGCACAGGCAGAGAAACATCATTTCCTCCTCCTCTTGAGGGCAGGAGTCCAGGTGCAGCCCCAGCAGCAGGTAATGCCCTAAAGCCAGGTAAGGATGCTCCCTCATCACTAACCTTCATAACCACATCAGCAAGCTGGGAAGCTTTAATAAGCTCGGCTGGATCAAATCGCTCTGCTCCTGAGTCAGCTGTCCCAGGTCTGGGTGGGGGGTGGTGTTGGTGGCCTGGTTGGAACTTTCCTCTGGCTTCAGGGAAGTGAGCCCTTTTAGCAATGTCTTTTGCTCAGGACAAGGCCAGATGGGTACAACCATGAGAGGCACGAAAGCTACGACTTACTGAGTTTTTACTTGGTGCATTTCCACCTCCAGCTGCTGCAGTCGTTACTTTAGTAAGCATTGTAGATCCAATTCGTCCATGGCTACTCTGGGATGAGCCAAGTTATGTTATTCTGTGACTTTAAAATCCTCTAAAAACCATCCTTTACACTTGGAATAAAACACAACGTTCTTACCATCTCCTAAAATTCCTACATGATCTGACCCTGCTTTAAGCTGATTTTCTCTCGCTTTTTCCTGCTTTCTGTGTTTCAGCAACACTGTCTTTCTCTTTCTTGAACACATACATCCTTTCCTGCCCTAGGACCTCTGCACTTGCTGTTCCGCTGATGCTTCCTGACCCTTCCTGGGACATTCTTTTATGTGATTTTTGTATGTCTGTCCTGGTCGCATCCTTCAGGTCTTGTTCAAGTGTTAATTGCTTCAAAAGATCTCCCTTCAGCATTAAAGCCACTGGTTGATTTGACAGATACTGTCTTATTAGTGCCATTATTATTTTTATTTTTATAAATGATAAAATTGAGGCTTGGAAAAGTGAAATAACCTGCCTAAGGACCCACAGCTAGTAAGTGGTAAAGTTGCAATGGAAGAGAAAGGCAAGTAACTGTGCTGTTGTTTTACGTGAGGCTTGCTTACTTACAGGGGACTCTTCTTTTGGGGAGTCATTTTAGGTTCAAATTGATTCATGTTGCGTCTCTTTCTCTGAGGCATACTCAGACTGTGTTTGATTAGTGGTGTAAGCAAACTTCCCTGATCAGAATGCTAGCCTTCCTCTTTTCCTGTGGGCCAGCACCTCTATCATTTATCTTATTACAACCCAACTGGAAACAGCTCATGCTGTGGAGAGACCAAAATTGCCAACACTAAACTTGTCTACTTTCCAAAGCAGTTTGTGAAATAAAATGGGTAACATTTTTTCCCCCTCAGGCCAATTCAATATAGTGGTAAGAATAGGTCTCAACACCAGGCACAAACAATATTTCTCTGTCGGTGTGGGATCTACAGTTGTAGAACCCCCATTCATCTACGCCCTCACCCAAGCCCAAGCACTTCTTATCCCCTTCTTTGCCCTTCCCGCTGCTGAGATATGTCGCTGGTTGAGACCATCATGATGTCGAAGGACAAAGTAGCCATGAAATGTTTTTTCTCTTCTTACTGAATTCCCTGGGGGCTCGTGGGCTTTTTCCATGGGAGGCCAGAGAAAGAGCATTGGATTGGAATCAGATAAAACCAGGTTCAAAGCTCAGAGCTTCTACTCATCAGGTAAAGGACTTTGGGTAAAGTAATTATCCCCTTCTGAGCCTCAGCTTTCTCATCTGTAAATTACTGGCCTTACTAAGTAGTTAAGAAAATTAAAAGAGATAATACATCTCAGATTGCTTGGTATACATCGTACTGAATGGGAGGGTAGAATGATCATCAAAGGTGCAAGGTTCCATTTTTACTAGTTAAGTTGGTTTACCATGGGGAAGGTACTTATTTTCTTAGCACGTTGGTTAAGCTCATCTGAAAAATCAGGATAGTAACAGAATATTTGTCATTAGGCTTTTGTATAAATTACATAAGTTAGTTCATGGAGAGTTCTCTTTAGCCATGGCTGGAATATAGTAAGTGTTCAACCAGTACTATTATTACAATTGATAGCAACTTTCTTCAAAAATGTCAGCAAATGGAATTTTTGGTTATTGTGCACTCTCTGAATCTTTCTAGGATTTTAAGCTCTGTCCACATTGCTGGAATGGAAGGAGATATGAGTAATGGAGACTCATTCCTCTTCACCAACCCCTGGACCACTTCTCTTAGGAGCTCTTTTCTGTTAGGATGAGTACAGGCCCTAAAGTGGCCTACCCCGCAGACCCTCTGGACATGCCCTGACATAATCAGATACCAGAAGAAGCACAGTGGGGGCTTTTGACCCGCAATGCTACTGCTCAAAGCAACTTGGAATGAGAGGAAGTGGGTTCTTTATGAAGAGGACCGTCCTTCCCCCAAATCAAAATGCCAGAAATCATACCACTTCCAGCCTTGACAAAGCAGCTGGCTTTGGGTTGGCCTCCCTGCTTTAAGAAAGTATAAAACTAAACAAAATTTATGCTTCTAGTCACTGGGTAGTAAGCAGCCCAAGATTGTGATCCCGGAGTGTGGGAAACTCATGAAGTAAGACCCATATCAACGTGGTATTGGCTGGGACAATCTTTGGATCATGGTGCAGAGAGTTGGAGCCTGGGTAGGAGGTAGCAGTGGTACTGATCTGATGAGGCAGAGATGAGAGATCAGGACTGCTGAAGTGGCTAGAAGCTATAAGGCAAGGCACTGGAAAGGAGGGAGTTGAACAGAGGCATCTCAGGGGGTCTCTGTAGGGATTCTAAGGGATTCCTTGGCTGAGGGATGCACATGTGCAGAGCAAAATTATGCAAGACTTACCAGTGAGTCACTGCCATGGGCTGAGAGAAGAGAATACTGCAGGTTAATGAGTACTAGGAGATGTGAGAGTTGTGGCCTACCCACAGTTGAGAAACCTTGTTAACATGTTGGTCATGCAGATGAGAAACCAGGAAAAATACTCTTAAGGTGTGGGAATATATCATAGAGTAAGGTCTTCTCTGGATCTTCTCTAACAAAGCTTAAAATCAAGCCCTGCCAAAATCTGCGGAGACATCAATGTTTGGAGTTTGAGGGGCTTAGGAAAAACCTTGGGGATTCTATAGATCTACTTTAACAAAGCATAATGCCAAGACTACACATGTTAAAGGTGATTACTCAGTAACTGATCTTCCTTAGAGAATAAAAATCAACATTCTTCAGAGTAAAAGAACGCAGAGTCTCTATAATGTTCCTTTATTGATGTCCAGTGTACGCTAAAAAATCACTAGACATGCAAAGAGACAGGAGAATGTTAACCGTTCATTGTCAAAAACAAAAGTGAGTTTATAGAAATCAATACCAAGATGATGGATATTATGAAAAAGAATATAAAGCGTCAACTTATTGGTTGATTTTTTAATTCATTTAAAATAAATTTTATTGTGTATATTTAAAGTACACAATATAATGCTATGGGTAACATACAGATAATAAAATGGCTGCTATAGTGAAACAAATTAACATATCTATCATCTCACAAAATTATGTTTTTTTGTTTTTTTGTTTGCAAAAGCAGCTAAAATCTACTTATTTCGCAGAAATTCCAAATACAGTACAATTTTATTACCTATAGTCTTCATGTTTTATGTTAGACCTTCAGACTTCTTAATCATATATATGTACTATCTCATATCAGCTGACTTACATTTCCTTATTTCTTCACTACTCCTTTTTCTTGTCCCTGGTAATCACTATTTTAATCTCTACCTCCAATCAAATATATGGATATTTGACTTTAGAAAAAATAATTTTATAATATTTTTCTTTCTGTGCCTGGTTTATTTCACTTAGCATAATGTTCTTCAGGTTTATCCATGTTGTGCAAATAGCAGGCTCTCCTTCTTTTTAAGGCTAACTAGTATTTCATTGTGAAAGAAGTTTCTTTATCCATTTGTCCATTGATGGACATTTAAGTTGTTTCCATACTTGGCTATTATGAATATAAAGCATCAAATTAAATATATTCAAGAGCTTAAAGGGAAATATAGCCCTTATGGGTAAACAGATAAGGAATATCAACAAAAAATGGAAATTACATAAAAACATGAAAATTATGAATTGAAAAGTATTGTAATTTAAATTAAAAATTCACTAAATGGATTTGATAACAGATTGGAAACCCATTTGTGATGAAAAACTCTTAGGAAATTGAAACAGAAGGGAACATCTTCTATTGGATAAGGAGCATCTATAAAAGCCGTACAGTTAACATACTGTTTAGTGAATGCTTTTGTCCCCACCCCCCACAATATTAGAAACAAGGCAAGAATATCTTACCACTATTAAACTTTTTGCTAGATAGGGGAACTAGTTAGTGCAACAAGGCATCAAAAGTAAGAACAAAGATATGGAAATTTGAAAGGCATAGTAAAATTTTTCTCTGTTTTCAGATGATGTGATTGTCTACATAGAAAATTCTACATAAAATTCTAGAATTAATAAATGAAATTAACAAAGTCAAAAAATTGAAGGTCAATATAAAACTCACTTGTATTTAAATTTGTTGATCATAAGGAACTAAAAATAAAATTTGACATATCATTTAGAAGAAGATCAAAAATAAAATATTTAGGAATAAATTTAATGAAAGATACACAAAACTTTAATAGTAAAACCAATAAACATTGCTAAGAGAAATTGAAAAGGAAAAAGAGGAGAGATTGAGAGAGATACCATGTTCGTGGATTGGCGTATTCAATATGATTGTGGTAGGTAGACCTCCAATATGGCTTCCAATGATCAACATCTCCTGGTATTCATGACTTGTGTAATCCTCTCCCTTTAGTATGAGCTGAGTCTAGTGACTTACCTCTAATAAACAGAATATGGCAAAGATGATAGAACAATTCTACTGAGATTAGGTTCTAGAAGACTGACTTCTATCTTCTAACTCTCTCTTGCCTACTTTGATGAGGCCAGCTGCCATGCTGTAAGCTTCCTTATGGAAAGATCCACATAGCAAAGATTTGAGGGTAGCCTCCAGCTAACAACCAGTAAGGGTGAGACTGTCAGTTCAACAACCTGTGAGGAACTAAATCCTGCCAATAACCAGGGAGTGAGCTTGGAAATGGACCCAGTCAAACCCTCAGATGACTGTAGTCATGGCCACCTAATTGTGTCCTTGAGTGAGACCCTGAGCTGGAAGACCTAGCTAAGTCATGCCCATGTTACTGATCCACAGATAATGTTCTGAGATACTAAATACGTCATTTTGAGTTGGGAGATTTTTTTTATGTAGCAGTAGATAACTAATAACATTGTTATTGTATTGTTCTCTCCAAACTTACCTATAGTGATCATAATCCCAGTCAAAACCCAAGCAGGCTTTGTAGAGTACAAAAGATCTAGAATAGCCAAAACCATTTGAAAAAGAAGAGAGAAATTAGAGAAACTGCACTACTCAATTTCAAAGCTACCATATCAAGACTGTAAAAGTTTTGAAATAAAGCTACAATAGCAAGACAGTGTAGTATCGGTGTAAAGACAAAGTCTAGAAATAACCCACACATATGATCGACTCATTTTAGATGAAGACTTTAAGAATTCACTTGGAGAAATGGGGTGTTTTTTTAACAAATGGTGATAGAAAAAGAAGATATTTAGAGAGGAAAATGTGAGCCTCAGTCTCTGCTTTACACTATACACAAAATTTCATTTACAATGTATCACAGACCTAAATATAAATGCTTAAATCTATAAGAAGAAAACATAGAAAAATCTTATGATTAAGACTTATGACATAAGATTTATGCCTTATGACTTAAGATGTCTAAAATTAAAAAGAATGACTATGTCAAGTGTTGTTGAGGATATGAAACAACAGGAACTTTCTAATGGTAGTGCAAAATGGTACAACCACTTTGGAAAATAGTATGTCAGTGAAAACGTTAAATACACACTCATAAGACTCAGCAGTTCTGCTCTTGGCTATTTATCCAAGGTGAAATAAAAATGTACATTCACAAACAGACTTGTACCTGAATGTTCACTGCAGCTTTATTTCTAACAGTCAAAAACTGGAAAAAACCCAAATGTCTATCAACAAGTGAGTGAAAAACAATTTTGGAATAGTACTGTACAGTTAAAATGAACATCCTACTGTTACATGCAAGAACCATGACTGGATCTCGAAAACAGCCTGGGTTAAAGAAGCCTTATGTTGAAGAGTAAATACTGTATGATTTCACTTTAAGAAGTTCTCGAATCAGCAAAAATTATCTATGGCAATAGAAATAACATCAATAGTTGCCTAGGGTGGAGAGTTGAGGATTTATTTCAAAGGGGCACATGGTAACTTCTGGGGTGATGGAAATTTTCAGTGTCTTTTTTCTTTTCTCTCCTTTTTTATTTTTATTTTTTGAGATGGAGTCTCGCTCTGTCACCCAGGCTGCATTGCAGAGGTGCAATCTTGGTTCACTGCAGCCCTCACCTCCAGGGTTCCAGTGATTCTCCTGGTTCAGCTTCCTGAGTAGCTGGGATTACAGGTGCACAACACCATGCCTGGCTAATTTTTGTATTTTTAGTAGAGATGGGGTTTCACCATGTTGCCCAGGCTGGTCTCGAACGCTTGACCTCAAGTGACCCGCCCGCCTCTGCCTCCCAAAGTGCTGGGATTACAGGTGTGAGCCATGGCGCCTGACCCATTTTCAGTATCTCGATCAGGGTAGTGGTGACTGTTGGAGAAATACCATGTAATTCAAAAGAAAATCCCCTCTCAACTCAAAAAGGTAGAAGAGAAGGCAGACAATTTCATTACTGAATAAGCATTAGTCCAGAATGTGATGTATATCACAGGCAATCTGCTACACAATTGCAAAGATAGAAAGAAATCTCACCCTTTTATACAGTCAAGCAGATATAACCCATTACCTGCAGATTCTCAAGATAAACAATAAATAGTCCTCAAGTCAGAGAATTTGACAGCAACATTTGTCATACATAGTTCATCCTGGATTCACTTAGTAATTGGGATGGCCATCTGTGCTTGCTAATTGGCTTTATCCTAAGGAAAAATAGACTTCTCACATCTTTATGACAGGAGACAGTTTTGTAACTTGCAGTGAGGTGCCCACTCCAGCTTGGATTAGACTCCTATTCTCCCACAGGAATTGGGAGATAGAGGCGCCATCTTTCTTGATGATTACATTTCTAAGAGATGGTACCCAGGTCCCTGAGAAAGCCATTTCTGGCTCCTAAAGCTGGCAAGAGACTTAGTTCACTTTTAAAAAATTTACATACATTTTAAAGAGACAGAGAAAGAGCCTACAATTAGAGGTTTTCTAAAGTAAATGCTCTAAGAAAAGGGAGGGAGAAGTCTCTTTCCTTATTTTCAACAGGGAAAATTAGGCCTCTTGTTTTTAATTTGTCTTTGCCGCTACATGATGTAAGTGTATATCTTTGTCCAAATTATTAAACTGTACACTGAAAATGTGTGCATCTTAGTGTATGACAATATACCTAAAAAAAGGTGATTTAAAATATGCCACGAGTCCTCTGGAACACTTCTGCAGACAAAAGATAACAAGTGTTGGTGAGGATATGGAGAAAAGGGAATTCTTGCACACTATTGGTGGGAATGTAAATTAGCACAGCCATTATGGAAAACAGTATAGAGAGGTGCCTCAAAAAGTTAAAAATAGAACTACCACGTGGGCCAACAATCCTACTACTGCATACATATCCAAAGGAAATAAAATCACCATGTCAAAGAGACATCTGCACACCCATGTTTATTAGAGCACTATTCACAATAGCCAAGACATGGGGGCAACCTACATGTCCATCAGTGGGTGAATGAATAAAGAAAATGCAAAGCTGGGCGCGGTGGCTCACGCCTGTAATCCCAGCACTTTGGGAGGCCGAGGCGGGAGGGTCACGAGGTCAGGAAATTGAGACCATCCTAGATAACACGGTGAAACCCCATCTCTACTAAAAATACAAAAAAGTAGCCGGGCATGGTGGCGGGTGCCTGTAGTCCCACCTACTTGGGAGGCTGAGGCAGGTGAATGGCGTGAACCCGGGAGGCGGAGCTTGCAGTGAGCCGAGCTCGCGCCACTGCACTCCAGCCTGGGTGACAGAGCGAGACTCCATCTCAAAAATAAATAAATAAATAAGAAAATGCAGTATATATACACAGCAGAAAAACTTCAGCCACAAAAAGGAATAAAATTCTACCATTTGTGACAGCATGGACGAACCTGGGGGACATTATATGAAGTGAAATAAGCTAGGCATTGAAAGACAAATACTGCATGATCTCACTTATATGTGAAACCTTAGAAAGTTGATCTCACAGAAATATAGAGTATAGTGTTAGAGGGGTGAGGAGAATGGGAGAGGTTGGTCAAAGGATACATAATGACAGGAGGAATAAATTTCAAGACATCTATTGTGCTGCAAGGTGACTGTAGTTAATGATGTTATGCTGTATTCTTGAAAAATGTAGAGTGGATATTATGTGCTCTCCCCACAAAAATAATAACCATGTGAAGAAATGCATTTGCTAACTGTTGGGTTGGTGCAAAAGTAATCGTGGTTTTTGCCATTACTTTCAATGGCAAAATGTATATATACTTTAAGACATCATGTGATACATAATAAAACATACAATGTTATCTGTCAATTAAAAAAAAAATAGGCTGGGCGTGGTGGCCCATGCCTGTAATCCCAGCACTTTGGGAGGCCGAGGCGGGCGGATCCTCTGAGGTCAGGAGTTAGAGACCAGCCTGGCCATCATGGTGAAACTCTGTCTCTACTAAAAATGCAAAAATTAGCCGGGTGTGGTGGGTGGCAGGCACCTTTAATCCCAGCTACTCAGGAGGCTGAGGCAGGAGAATCGCTTGAACCCAGGAGTCGCAGGTTGTAGTGAGCCAGGATCGTGCCATTGCACTCCAGCCTGGGCAACAAGAGTGAAACTCTGCCTCAAGAAAAAAAAAAAAAAGAACAGGGGAGAGAAAAGCACGGAAGTGGCCTTTCGGCAATGGTCAAACGGTGATTTCAGAAAGTAAACTCGGGCTCTCATGCTGTGGTTTCTGTGGGAAACAGCTCTGCCAGTCTCCCATTAGGAAAAGAAAATTATTCCTCCATAATACTTAATGTGTGTCAAGTGACCATTTCTCTCTCACAGACGAGAAACCCAAAGCTCAGAGAGTTTTACGGATTTGTCTGGATCTCATGGCAGGGAAGTGGGCTGAGTCCACATGCAATTCCTGATCTGTCTGATACTAGAACGTCCTTCTTTTTACTATACTCTACAGTTTCTTTTGAAGCTGTATTTTAAAATTACTATTTCTTTTAAAAGTCAAATTGGGCTGGGGGTGGTGGCTTATGCCTGTAATCCCAGCACTTTCAGAGGCCAAGGTGGGTGGATCACCTGAGGTTGGGAGTTTGAGACCAGCCTGACCAACATGGAGAAACCCCATCTGTACTAAAAATACAAAATTAGTCAGGCATGGTGGTGGTGCATGCCTGTAATCCCAGCTACTCGGGAGGCTGAGGCAGGAGAATTACTTGAATCTGTGAGGCGGAGGTTGCGGTGAGCCAGGATTGCGCCATTGCAATCCAGCCTGGGCAACAAGAGTGAAACTGCATTTCAAAAAAAAAAAAAGAGAGTCAAGCTGATGAAGGTCTTGATCCTCTGGGAAACAAATATCTGGAAAACATCTCTACAGTGACGGTCTCATCATGACGATCTCTGAAAGGTGGGCTGGAACAGTATCAGAATTCCCACTTAAACCCCAGCTGATGGCTTTGGAAAAGTCACTTCATCTATCCAGTCTCAAAATTCCTTATCTGTAAAATGAGACTGCCAGTATCTATTTCAAGATTTGGAAATAGTAAATGGAAACGCAGGTCAATCATTAGGCATAGAGCAGGCTTTGCATAGGTAAAAGTTATTGCTGGTTATCATTAACTCTATAGTCATTAGCAGAATCTCTTAACCAATGTGCTGGGCTCAGGGAACCCCAGGGCCATGAGTCAATGGGGAGAACAAGCAAGGACACCTGGGTCTCACTAGCCGGTTCTAAATTGTAAGATGTCTCAGTTCTTGTTTTCCCTTGGTCACCAGATGGCGACCCCTAAGGTGAGGCAGCTGTACAAATCGATTGTGATGCTCTTGTGTTACTTTTGTAAGACTCTGATCATTTCTGGCCCTGTAGACACCGCCACAATCTGTCTAACTGAACTCTTCAGCAAAAGGGTGATTTGTTCCCATCTTTACCATCTGAACCAGAGGCATCTGTGAGTTAACCTGGCATTGTCTCAGGAGAAGCAGGGATGATTTATAAAGACAGCGACAACATAACCGTCTCCATGACCCAACATGTCTCACACCTCTTTTCATTTGTCAAACAAATTAATCTGGATATGTCATTTAAACACAAGAGGTACACTCACTCAAACAGCTGAGGTTGGGCAAGATAGAAGATGTGTCCATTCTCCAAGCTGGGAGAGGAAAGCTTTGCCAAGCCTCATTCCATCCTAGCTTTTTTTCAGCCCTTGATTCCTTTATGATAAAAGATGCTCATTTTCTTGTAAACCCTTAAAATTTGGAGGGATAGGGTGGTGATGTCTATTTTTAAAAAAACCATGGATGATAGTAAAAATAAGAAAAATCCTCCGTGTTTCCTTTTAGTTACCCATCGATTCATGCTAAGTCTGTCTCAGATGGGTCAAAGAGAATCCTTGTACTATGGTATGGTTGAAAACCGAATGTGGCTTGTCAATATTTTACTTGGTCTGTGTAGTGGGGGTTTTAATTTTGTCCTTGTTTCTTTTTTCTTACTTAAAAAATAGAGAAAAATAACAATGCCTATGTGGCTATCAACCAAAAATAATCATCTGCATATATATATATATATATATATATATATATTTTTTTTTTTTTTGAGACAGGGTCTGGCTGCGTCACCCAGGATGGAGTGCAGTGGTACAATCTCAGCTCAATGCAACCTCTGCCTCGTGGGCTCAAGCAATTTTCCCACCTCAGCCTCCCTAGGTGCTGGAACTACAGGTGCATGCCACCCTACCCAGCTATTTTTGTTTGTTTGTTTGTTTTGGTAGAGGCAGGGTTTTACCATGCTGTCCAGGCTGATCTCAAACTCCTGGGCTCAAGTGATTCATCAGTGTGAATTTCCCAAAGTGCTGAGATTACAGACGTGAGCCACTATGCCTGGCCTCACCGCCTACTATTTTCATGATACTGATATTTTTTTAATGGAGTGTAAATCTTTATTTGTCGATATTTTATAAGGTGAGGGTTTTGCATAAAAATATGGATTTCTGGATTGAAAAATTGGAAAAGCCTGAAAAAAACTGGGTTTGCATGTGGTAACATTTACCTGGAACTGACTTAACTGTTCCCCATTAAATAGAGTAGAAACCTTCCACTTTGCCACAGTCCCCACCATTCCCCTCTGGCTTCTTTTTTCTTTTCTTTTCTTTTTCTCTGTCTCTCTTTCTTTTCTTTTCTTCTCTTTCTTTCTTTTCTTTTCTTTTTTTTTTTTTTTGGCGTTTCGCACTGTCGCCCAGGCTGGAGTGCAATGTCGTGATCTTGGCTCACCGCAACTTCCGCCTCCCAGGTTTAAGTGATTCTTCCGCGTCAGCCTCCCAAGTAGCTGGGATTACGGGCACCCGCCATCATGCCCGGCTATATATATATATATTTTTTTGTATTTTTGTAGAGACAGGGTTTCACCATGTTGGCCAGGCTGGTCTCGAACTCCTGACTTCAGGTGATCCGCCGGCCTTGGCCTCCCAAAGTGCTGGGATTACAGGCGTGAGGCACTGCGCCTGGCCTCCCTTTTGCTTCTTACAGACAGCTTGGTTATCTATTCGACCCTTGTAGATGGGTAGGTTTCTGATTTTTTTTTTCTGTGGTTTTCTTTCCAGTTTTACTCCTCCCTGATGGTTCCCTTGGTTTCTTAATTTCCCTGATCTTTCTAGTACCCCACTTCTTCTTCCTTTCAACCTTTAGCCAGAATGTCAGTTTTTAAGTCCCTACCCTGGCTGGCCTTTGAGGTAAGTGGAAGCCGGATCCTTCAGGTGTTGTGCTAGGAAGGAAAGGATGCAGGAGCGTACTTTTTCAGTTAAGCCTGGAGAAATAACTTTCAGACAAAGCTTTCTTTTTGGCCGTGTTTTAGCATAATTTCAGTTTGTCATAACTTTAAATAAGTATGGCTTTTCTTCATCTTTCCCAACATGACTCTCTTATGTCAGAACAGCAGGGGGCACAAAATTTTTCCTGGGAATAGAATGAGGTGGAGACAATCCCCATCAGGCCGCTTTGGAAAACATGAAAAATATTACAAAGCAGAAAAAATAATTTTTAAAACGAGAGTTAGCCACTCTAGTATATTTCCTCCAGTATTTTAAAATTTATTTTATCTCCATAGTTGAAACTGAAATAATAGATTTTGCATTTTCATTATTTTGCTTGTCATTATGGAATAAGTATTTTCCTGACATTAAAAATGCTCATAAACATAATTTTAATGACTGCACAAGTCCATCATAGTAATGTACCCTCATTTGTTTAACCAGTGCCATACTAGGAGACAGTTGGACTGTTTCCTGTTTCCTATTCACTGTTGTAAATAACATTGTACATGAAACATTGTGTTTCAGAATATTTCCATATGATATTTTCTTTCTTTCTTTTTTTTTTTTGAGGCAGAGTCTTGCTCTGTCTCCCAGGCTGGAATGCAGTGGCGCGCCATCTCCGGCTCACTGCGAGCTCCGGCTCACTGCGAGCTCCGCCTCCCAGGTTCACGCCATTCTCCTGCCGACTACAGGCACCCGCCATCATGCCCGGCTAATTTTGTTTTTTCATTTTTATTAGAGACGGGGTTTCACCGTGTTAGCCAGGATGGTCTCGATCTCCTGACCTCGTAATCCACCCTCCTCGGCCTCCCAAAGTGTTGGGATTACAGGCATGAGCCACCGTGCCTAGCCCCATATGATATTTTCTAAAAGGAGGATTTGTGCCTTGAAGAGTTGGACATTTTTACTGTTCTTGATGTATTTGCCAAGTTGAAACTCACATTTTGGTATTTGTGGGTAGTATCTTCATTGTACAGATATTGTGAAATGTTGGTGTGATGCCCCCAAAGGACTGGGTGACCCAAAGTGATGGGGAGGGAGGGTGAGCACTGGGATGATGGATGAGAGATGTTTTGAGCCTTCCTGAGTGGAAAGTTGATATGGTTTGGCTGTGTCTCCACCCAAATCTCATCCTGAATTGTAGTTCCCATAATCCCCATGTGTCCTGGGACTGACCAGTGGGAAGTAATTTAACCATGGGGGTGGTTACCTTCATGCTGTTCTTGTGACAGTGAGTGAGTTCCCGTGAGATGTGATGGTTTTATAAAGGGCTTTCCCCCCTTTTTGCTGGGCACTTCTCCTTGCTGCCACCATGTGAAGAAGGACATGTTTGCTTTCCCTTCTACCATGATTGTAAGTTTCCAGAGGCCTCCTCTGCCATGCTGAGTGGTGAGTCAATTAAACTTCTTTCCTTTATAATTTACCCAGTCTCAGGTATGTCTTTATTAGCAGTGTGAGAACGGACTAATACAAAAGTACACCCAGATTCTCAGGTTTCCCACAGAAGTGCATTTTAATCCCAGTTAAACAATTTTAATGAAATTGGCTTCTCAGTTTCCACCACCACAGAGGTTTAGCCAAATCAGGCATGTCAGCTCACTTTTACGGTCATTCCGTTTTTCTACCTGAATCATCATTTTAAAAAATTTTTCTTTCTCTCTCTCTCGCTCTTTTTTTTGTTGTTTTAAATACAGAGGAAGTCTCACTACATTGCCCAGGCTGGTCTTGAACTCCGGGGCTTAAATGATCCTCCTGCCTTGGCCTCCCAAAATGATGGGATTACAGGTATGGGCCACCGTGCCCAGCCTTTAATTATATTTTTATCAATAAATAATAATTGCATATATTGATGGAATACAGTGTGATGCTTTGATACATGTATATATTGTGGATGAGGAAATCTGGCTAATTAACATATCTATTACCTCACATACTTACCATTTCTTTGTGGTGAAAACATTTGAAATTCACTGTTTTAGCAATTTTGGAATATACAATACATTACTATTAACTAGAGGCACCTTGCTGTGCAATAGATCACCAGAATTTATTCCTCCTGTGTAACTGAAACGTTTTACCCTTTACCCATGATTTTATTTTCTCATTCCAATGCTCCTGCTAGCACATTCTTATGCATAATGTAGGGAGATGACAATTAAACAAGTATTTAGATTATATAATCTTTTTGTTTCTTTGAGATGGCATCTCACTGTCATCTAGACTGGAGTGCAGTGGTGCAACCTCAACGCCCTGCAGCTTCCTCTTCCTGGGTTCAAGCGATTCTCCTGCCTCAGCCTCCAGACTAGCTGGGGTTGCAGGCATGTAACCACAATGCCTGGCTAATTTTTGTATTTTTGGTAGAGACAGGGTTTCACCATGTTGGCCAGGCTGGTCTCCAACTGCTGACCTCAAGTGATCTGCCAACCTTGACCTTTCAAAGTGCTGGGATTACAGGTGTGAAGCACCATGCCCGACTTAGATTATATAATGATGACAGCTGATGATGTTATGGAAGAAAAATCAAAGTGTAGGGATGAAGACTGAGGGTAGTGTTTCATTAGAGTGCTTATGGGAGGCTTCTCAGAGGAGGCGGCATTTGAACGGAGACTTGAGTGAAGTGAGGAAGCAAACTATGTGGACACTTGCTGCACCGTGTTCCAGGCTGAGGCATGGCAGCACAGAGGTGCTGAGGCAGGAGTGGGTTTGGTGGGTTCCAGAAATGTTCAGGAGGCAAGGTGGCTGGAGTGGAGTGAGTAATTCAGGGCAATGTCGGAAAAGTGGGCAGGAGCCAGATCAGTTAGGGCCCTGTTAGGGTTCAGTTAGGGTCCGACGTGGTGAGGACTTAATCCACATGTGAGGAGGGACAGGCAGGGGCTCTGAGCAGTGGGGGGATGTGATTCGAATTTTCTTTTATTAGCAGCATGTTAGCTGCTCAGTGGAGGCCAGATGGGGATAAAGGGGGCGGGGAGCAGAGGAGAAACATAGAGCCCTAAAGGAGGTTGTCACAGTGGTCCAGATAAAAGATGACAATGGCTTGTATTGCACTATTATGCTGGCAATGGTAAGAAATGATTAGGTTGAGTTATGTGGTTGTTGTTTTGTGTGAATATGTTTGTGTGCATGAGTGTGTGTGTGCGCGTGTGTGTGTGAGAGAGTTTTATGGTATGATTTTTTGCTGCTGCTTCTGCTGCTAGCGAGGGTGTGTGTATGTGTGAAAGAGAGAGAGAAATGTGGCTCAACTCAGAATTATGTCATAGGAAAAAGTAGGAACGTAGCAACGGTTCAGCCAGGGCTAAGTCAGTCTAGGTAGATTTGATGTTAATGAATCCAGACAAATGAAAAAAGTCATCAAACAGCATCTTCCCCAAAATGCAATATAAATTCAGCAAATGGATAAGCTGATGCTACTTCTATTTCTACTCAACACGAGGACAATTACAGCTAAACACCTTGGAGAACGTTATCCAGTGTATAAGTTTGCTAATTCCATTTCTAAAATAGCTCTAAAGTCTTTGCCTGCTCATGGCGGGGATAATTAAAACTAATGAAGTGAATTTAGGGGTGCGCATCAGAGACTGAGCAGAGAGAATCTGACGGTGATTACAGACAGGCTGCTGCTTCTTTGAAGGTAATCGTTGAGCGGCCCTTCTTCATTTGTATTCATGAAGATAAGGAACCATTTTCGGGAGGCTGGTAAACATTTCAGAGGAACCATCCACATGTCACATTTTACAATTTAGAATTCTTCATTACAATTTGGGAGTTCTAGGGTTTTACTTAGTGTTTACAAATGACTGAGCATGAGACATTATATGTCTTCTATTCTTATTCTGAATAATAAATTTAAGAGATGAAAAGCTAGAGATAGGAGGGACAGAAGGGAGGGAGGAAGAAAGACACTCATTTATGTATTTATGGTATACAAATATTTATTGAGTACCTATTATGTACAAGACCCTGTTGTGTGCCAGATTGTGTTCAAGATACAGAAGATACATAAACAAAATCGACAAGGCCTCTCTTCCCACGACACTTACAGTCTAGTTGGGAGAAGCAAAAACAGAAAAAATATTAGTTGGTGATAATTCTTGCTATGCAAGAATAAAAACAGAAGATGAGTCAGAGGGAGACTGAGTGGTCAAGTTGTCTCAAAGATTGTGATTTTTAAGTTGAGATCCAATGATGAGAAGGAAACAGACACCTAAAAATCAAAAAGAGAACATTTAAGGCTAAGTACTTGATGGTGCAAAGGAATAGAAGGAGACCACATGGCTGATGCAGAGTGCCTAAGTTCTGTTTTCAAAAGCTCACTTTGACACTGCATGGAGTGCGCTGTGGAGGGGCAAGAGTGAGACAGGAAGACCACTAAGGAGGCTCCAACAGCCGTCCCGTTGAGACAGGGTGATGCCTTGGGCCAGGAGAGTGGTGGAGGAGGTGGAGAGCTGTGAATAGAGTCAGTCACTGGTTTGAAGGTGGGATTGCTGAGTTTTGCTAATGAGAAAAAGAGGAATCAAGATAGCTTGAGAGTTTTTGGTTGACTGGTTGAGAGATGACGGTGCCATGTACCAGGATGGAGAAGAGCTGGGGGAGAAGCAGCATAGGAGGGGTGGTTAGACTTCCTGAGTCTGAGTTTGGGTATCTTAACACTGAGATGCCATTTAGATATGCAAGTGGAGAAATTGAATGCATTTAATTAGAAGTTGAATTAGACATTCAAGTGGAGAAGTTGAAACAGAGATTCATGATGACACAGAGGAATAGAGACTAAGGAGCAGACAGGAAGAAGAGTAACAGAGTAGAGGTGCTAAGGTCTCTTCTTGCAGCCCTGGGAACTCTTCTTGTCTTCACGTCATAGGACCCAGGATAGAGGCTTGAGCTGTCCCCTCAAATTCTCTGTCCTTACGATCCTCAAAAACATTAGTTTTTTCATACTAAACTCTAGCTCAAACCCTGGCTGTGGCATCATATAGACCTGGGTTCAAATTGCAGGATTGCCACTTACTATACGTAAAATCTTGGGCAACTCATACGATGTATCTGAGCCTTATTTTCTTGATCTTTAAAATGAGAATAATACGACTGGCCTCATGGATTATAGAGATAGTAACAGTGAGCCTTTGTGGAGCATTTATCGCATTATACATCTTATTTCATTTTATCCTGAACACAGTCCTAAGAGGTAAGGAATACAATTGCTCCCATTCTACAGATGAAAAAATTGAGGCTCAGAGAGGTTACATGACTGGTTCAAAACACCACATCTACAAGCCAAGAGAGAGAAAGTGACTTCTCCAAGTTTATATCATTCGTCAGTGCCCACAATAGTATTCAAACTGGGGCAGCTTGGCTTCAGAGCCTGGACTCCATTCCTTCTTTTTTTTGCCATAGAACTTGACACATAGTAAGTGCCCCAGAAAACGAGAGATACTTGCTTTTCATTGCTTTTGTTCTTATTACCACATCATATTTTAATACCTATTTACCAGTTTGCATCCACGCTAGGCTCTCGAATTCCTCAAGGGCAGGAACTGTGACTTAGCCACAGCTGTGTCACCCTTGCCTGGCACAAAATGTGGTACTCAGCAGATGTGCAGTAGATGTTGCTTAAATAGAAAGCACAACTGCAGGACAGGCAGCCAGAATTCCTTCATCTGCAATTCTTCCAATGAATTCCTTTATTGTAATCCTTCCAATAAAGTATACTTCCTCTGTGTTTGAAAGAAGACACTCTCTTTTCCCAAATGGAAGAAACTTTACCAGTCCACAGGAGATGAGGTAGATGACGGAAGAAATACTTCAGCAAGTTCTTTCACCCTTGAGCCTCACCCTCAGCAGAGTGTCTCATCAAAACAGGAATTAAAGCAATAAGTTGTATCTGGCATCAGCCAAGTGCCCACACAAAGGCTAAACATAGCATAAGGGAAAGAAAAGACTCCATGAGGCAGAACAGGAAACTTCTTCTAATTCATTCTGTTTCCAGCATGTGAGACAGTCAGTGTGTCGTGGGCAAGACAATCAAATTGAAATATGGCCCAGCTAAACACAAGCGCTGTTCACATGGGAAGGTCAAGAAATCCAATGGCAAACTTTTCGGGGAGGTAGGCAGAATGAGGTCCTTAAGGCGATTTCTAATTATCTAGGCTGTGTCAATTTCAGAGCTGGGGCCTGGCCTAAAAAAAACACAAAGTTCCCAGGCTCCAGTGAGATGGTTATTTAATAATAAGAGAAATAAATCAGGAGGGGTTTATGATAGTTTTGCAGTCAGTCTGTGCCTCTGAGACTGCAAATCATTTCAAATGAAAATGGTGAAGTGTGTCAGTCTGCACCCTTGATCTTGGAATGCGAATGTCCATGAGGATTGTGCTGGTTGTGGGGGTCTCAGGGAAGAAGTACGGTGGTCCTATGGTGGTCCCCCTTTCCCACATCTCCTGAGATCCCTCGAGCACTGCAGCAAGGAGATTACTCTTGGTACTTAGGGATGTGGGAGCACAGAGCTGCTGGGGATACGGTGTAAAACTTGGAAGGCTCGCTGGGTGCGGTGGCTCATTCCTGTAATCCCAGCACTTTGGAAGGCCGAGGCAGGCAGATCACTTGAGGTCAGGAGTTGGAGACCAGCCTGGTCAACATGGTGAAACCCCATCTCTACTAACAATACAAAAATTAGCTGGGTGTGGTGGGAGGGCACCTGTCATCCCAGCTACTTGGGAGACTGAGGCATGAGAATAGCTTGAACTGGGAGGCAGAGGTTGCAGTGAGCCAAGATCGTGCCACTGCTCTCCAGCCTGGGTGACAGAGTGAGACTCTGTCTGGAAAACAAACAAACAAACTTGAAAGACTCACCACATTCTGAAAGCATTGTCTGTTGGTATAAGTCTTCTAACTCCTGAGTGAGCATCTCACCTCTCCTCCTTCATCTACTGACCCCATGCAGGGATTGGCTATGGGAGGGAGAGAGATAGTGGGAACACTCTCAGATTATCTCGGAGTGGACCCCAAGTCCATTGGACCCGGATTCTAAATTTCCCCCGTTCCTGCCCCATTCCTCTCTCTACTTCACCCCATCAACACCACTGACTTAAAAACCATTTTTTGCTATCGTAGCACTGTAGGATTTCCATGGTGTTTAAAATCTGGTTCAAGCTCCCACCCAGCACAGGAATCTTCCTGCTGTAACCTCCTTGAAGAGCGTATTGTTCTTCTTCTTGACTACTGAAACAGGATTCCCAACCGGAGATGATTTTGCCGCTCAGGGGACACGTGGTGATATCTGGAGACATTTTTGGTTGTCACGACCTGGGGAGAGTTGCTACTGGCATCTGGTAGGTTGAGACCAGGGATGCTGCTAAACACCCCACAATGCACAGGGTGACCCATCATGACAAGGAATTATCTAGCCCCAAGTGTCAATAGTGCCAAAGTTGAGAAGTGCTGCTTTAGAGGTAGGAAGCTCATCACCTATTCTCAGGACAGTGAGTCATCCTTTATTTTCAGATAATTCTAGTCAGTATAAGAAAGGCAGATGTTTAAGAGGCAGGTGGCTTTGGTACAAACTTATACGGAGAAAGTTGAGGTTACAAAATTCTAGGTATTGCCAATGGGACTGAAGAAATTCCTACTAGTGACACCAAAAAGGTTGAAACAAGGTTGCCCAAAGTTATTTCCAATGCAAGTATCCAGATTTCACTGAATGTCTCAGACCACAGTGGGTCCCAAGAGTTGGAAGTCAATAGCTAAAATCAGAAATGCAGTGGGCATTATAATTTTAAAAAGGTAGACATAGAGAAATGCAGCCCCTCCCTGAAAATGCACAGTGAAAGAAATTGAAAATGAAATGACAATATGTCACGGAAAACCAGGATTTTCAAAGTGAGGACTAATGAATAAGAGATAGCAAATGGAAATGAGTTGTATAGTAGCTATAATTACTGATTTATTATGTGCTGACAGTCCCTGATATTCTTTCATTCTATCTCTTGATGCTGTCTTTATTGTTGTGTTTAGGTGAGTGTAAATATGTATAGTAGCTGGATGAGATTCCCTTCTTTATTATTGGCAGAATGGCAGTCTTTATTGAGACAGAATAAAGAGACTGAGGTTTCATTAGTAGAACAGTGACAACTACATTATACTCAGAGAAAAAGTCAGTATTAACAAGAAAAGGGTGTGTTCTGAAAAATACTATTGTGCAAATTACATTTTTTTTTAAAAGTGAGGGTTGGTTGGCTATAGATCAATGGCCTCTAAACACTTTTGGTTCTGCAGTGAATTAGAATTCTTTGAACATTTCCACACAATATATATGTTTACTGATTTATAAGTTGTAAACACATACCATTGTGTTCGTATATTGTGTATCTTATAAAATACTTATTAAAATAGACATTAAAAAGGTAATGATAACGGATATTTTCTTTATGCACCCCAGTAAATTGTTCTGCCCAACCTCAGCCACTAGTAAAATTGTTCTGCCCAACGCTCACCTCTTAGCAAAAGCAGTTAACATGTGTTGCACCTACTATGTACAGGCATTGTCCTCACACTTTATGCATGTTAGCTCATTTAACCCTCATAACAGCCCCAATGGGGAGAAACAATTGCAATTCCCACTTCATAGATAAACGAATGGAGGCATAGAGAGGTTAAGTAACTTTCCCACTAACAGATCCAGCTGATCGGTGGGAGATCAGGAATTCAAAACTAATGAGACTGGCTCCAGAATGCCTGTCTTAACCACTGCACTCTGCCATCTCTCACCTGAGGAAAGTGAAGAGCTTGATGCTTTTTCCTACAAAAGAGGAAGGAATCAGAGATGATGTTCAGAAGCCAAGGGCTGTAAGGAGTTTCTTCATTGATAGAGCAAGACCCTGGCAGAGAAATAGAAAATACCAAGGGTATGAGGGTAAAGAGAGGAGAAAGAGGCAAGAGGCTGGAGAAAAGAAAGACTCCCAGGAACGACTCCCAGAGGTGGACCCTGATTAGGTTGAAACGCATTTTGAAGGGAATTATTTGCACCACCTGCTGCACTTCATGAGTGGTCAAGATTCTGTGTTAGGTTTTCTTTCTGGTAATAATTGGACCCATCTTTTGGATGCCAGGCAAGTTGGAGGCGTTACTGTGATAAAGCCCTTCATGAGTTTGCTCCTAACCTTGATTCCCTGACCTTTTTCCCATTTTTCTCCCAAAGTTGAGTGTCCTTTACCACATGCTTACTACAATGGAGAGCTCCAGAAGCTAAACTTTCAATATAGAGGTGGGAACACTCTTATTTTTTATATGAACTCATACGTTCTGTACAAGCCTTTGCAGATCCTTTCAGAATCTGAGCAATCATATAGCTAGAATTATAGCAGATGAAATCTTAGGGACCCCATGGTCCAACCTATTCCTCCTAGATTAGGACTAGAGAGGGTAAGAGCCTTGGCTGAGGTCCTGCGCTGCATGCATTAGTCCTAGATTGCTGGTATGCTGGCTAGATCTTTGCATGCTGGCAGGTCAGATTTGAAAAATATTTTTTAGCTTGAGGATTTACAAGGGTGAACTCAGCTCAGTGCCAGTTGGAAGGCAAATTTTTTTTTCTCTTAAACTATTGAGAAGTATGATTGTACTAAAGGTCCCTGCTATGGGCTGGGTTTTGTCTCCGCAAAGTTCATATGTTGAAGCCCTAACCCACAGCACCACAGAATGTAACTTTTTGGAGATAGGCTCTTTAAAGAGATGATTAAATTAGTATCATGGCTGTTAGGGTGGGCTCTAATCCAATGTGACTAGCGTCCTTATAAGAAGAGGAAATCTGGACATAGAGATACACCAGGGGTGTGTGTGCATGTAGGAAAGATCATGTGAGGATACAGCAAGAAGACGGCCATCCACAAGCCAAGGAGAGAGACCTCCTAATGAAACCAATGCTGCTGACACCTTGATCTTGGACTTCCAGCCTCCAAAACTGTTGGAAAATAATTTTCAGTTGTTTAAGCCACCCACTCTGAGGTACTTTGTTATGGCAGCCCTAGCAAACTAATATGGTCCTCTTCACTCCTTATAGTAATGACACTAGTAGCTAATATTTATCTTCAAATGCATTTATCACTTAATCTCCATAAATTGTGTGACGTCAATGAAAGAATTAGCTTCATTTTCCACATGAAAAAGCTGAGATTAATACAAGTTAGGATAGAGCTGGGCCTGTTGATGTTCCAAAGCCATGCTCTTACTACTGGGGTTGTTAGAGTAATAATGGGGTCACAGTAGTGAGGAATTCTCAGACAGGGGGATGATGCCACTGTGTCACTTCCTGTTAGGACAGAGCAATGGAGGGAAGCCATATTTAATGTCAGAAGTCTGGACCATCAATCTCATCCCTTCCCACTGCCTCCTTTTAAATGTTAGTCAATTCAATAAATATTTTCAACTCCTCCTCTGTACCAGGCACCAAGCCACAGACTGGAGTTCTGGCAATGAACACTGCAGACATGGCCGCCCTTAGCTTCATGGAGCTTAGAGTCTGGGAGCATTGTCAGTTTCTGAATCCTCCAAGTGCTAAACTATCTTCTCTCTTCAAATTAAAGAAAAGAAATGAGACAGCAGGCCTGCTTCTTTGAGTGTTTTTTTTCTTTTTTGTTTCCGTTTTCTGACAACCATACTTCACGTCTGACAGAGGAAATGATTCTTTTTGACAGTGATAAATTTATGAGTTTTGACTGTTTGTGAAGTTCCCTAATTAATTCTTTATAGACTTCTATTGGCAACTGAATTTGTGTTTTGAGTTAAAAATGGGAGTTCAGATGAATTACAGTTGAACATTCTGCTCCCTTTGAAGAGCTCATACTCCACATTCTACGCTGTTAATCTCTCTGCTTACTGAGAGGCACCGTTCGTCTTGCAGTGACGCACGGCGGGTGGTTACCATGGCATAGGAAAACATTGCCAGCACTGGCCCTGTCGTCACGGAACCCCTGGGCCATCTCCTGAGCAACTTGATAAGGGCTCCCAAGCCACCCATACCTGCTTGGCACCACAAGTGTAGCTTTTTATTTTGTGTGTGGGCAGCGTGACATCTGCATCTGACCAAGAGATTGATGTGGCTAAACAAATTTAGGAAATGAGCAACAGTGGATCTCTGTTCAGAGAGGGAGGAGGAGAGAGAAGGAGGGAGGGAAGAAAGGAGAGAGGGAGAGAGCCAGAAAACAGAGCAAGAGAAAGGAAGAGAATGAGCCTGAAATAGACACAAGGATAAACAGGGATCAAGGAGAGAGGAGAAACAGATAATCACAACAGTGAATATTTGTTAAATGCATGCTCTTTGCCAGGTATTATGGTGGGGCTCTGGCTGCATTATTTTATTTCTTCTTCACGATGACCCTGTGTAGTAGAAACATTGTTATTTTCCTTACTTTCAAAGTGTAAAAACAAGCTCAGAGAGACTAAATAAATTACCCAAGTTCACACAGTTCTTCAAGTATGGAGCCAGTCTGCAAATTCAGGCAGATGAATTTAGAGGATACACTTTAAATTAGTATGGTTGAGAGGCAGAAAGAGGTTGAGAGAATTGACACACACATACACACAGAGAGAAAGGCAGAGAGAGAGAGAGAGATAAAGAGAGAGAATGATTTACAGAAAGAGATAGTGTGAGACATGGGAGAGTGAGAAAAATACAAAGAATTTAAAGAAGTGTGTAGAAAGAGTCTGAGATAGTTGACATGCACACAGAGAAAAACAGAGAGGCAGAGACAGACAGACGGAGAGAGAAGACTTTCGCAAAAACAACAGAAAAAACAACACTTCCTTTATGTAAGACTAAAATATCAGAAAATAACAGCATGGATTCTGTGATTTTCATGTGCAAGGCATTTTTGTTTTACTTAGTTTACATTATCATTCACACTGTGGAAACGCTGAAATGGAAGAAATAATTTGCAGTGGGATACAGCCAGTCTTTGGAGACACAGGTCTCTGAATTCAGAGCTCTGACTCCAGAGAATGTGTGTTTTTCCCGGAGTGTGGTGACGGCAGCATGAAAATTTTCAGGGGTGTGTGATAGGTGAAGGAGGGAAGCAGAAATGGAAAGGCTGAGGTCATCTGAATTTAACCTCACAGAGGCCAACCTGAGTTGCACATTTTTCTTGGTCCTTCCTAGTGACATTTTTCAAGGTCCTTCCCTTGGTGATGAGCTCAGGGGAGCATTGACTGCCTGGGAGCCAAGGCTGTTAGCTATATTACCCATGGCATCCCATTAACTCCTTACAACAGGCTATGTTTGAGGGGTATAATCCTTATTATGTAGATAAAGGAAAAGGGCACAGAGAGATTAACTATTTCAAGTTCACACAGCTGGCAGGTGGTAGAACTAGAACTAGAATCGTAGCAACCTATATCGAGAGCCCTTGACCCTAGGCCCACGTTGAAGGCAAAATGCTCAGAGTACACAGACCCTGGAGGAGCAGCAGTGTTTCCAGGTATCCTTTATGGCAATCCTTATTTGCAAGGAGACTCTGGAGGGCATGCGCGTGTATCATATGAGTAGGTCAAACCTCCATGAGTTTTAGTAAGGAAAACAAATCTAAATTAGCTTGGACACAAATGCTAGGGGACTTCTAATTCCTTACTACTTGCAACCAAGCAAGGATGATGCCGTCATGAGTTTTATCCACCATCATCTTTGATGCCAAATGCAACAGATTAGGCATTGCCAAACAGTTTCTGGTTCAGTCCTGCTACAGTGAATCTATAATGCTAGGGCTCAGAGAAGGGCAAGAATCCATCCTCTGTGTATACTTGACATTGATTTGAGCTGTGATCAATCAAAAGACCCTTATCACACAGATCAACATGGAATTTGGAAACACAACAACAAGAATATTGGTAACAATAACAACAACAACAACGAGTGGGTCCCAAGAGCATAGCACTAAGCTTAATTAACAGATAAGAACCTACTAGGGAGGAGAGGTGAAGTATAAGTAAAATGTTTGGGCTGTGGAGTAGCCCAGACCTATTTTTTAGCTTCGTGAACTCTGACGGTTATAAGCTATGTAACCTTAAGAAAATGATCAAACTTCTCTGAAATACAATTGCACTTCAAATCTTGTACTTTTACTATTACATGAAACACAGAAGCTAATTGAAACACAGTTCTTACTCTTGAGTAAAACAGGTAATTATCTACTTAACTATAGATCATTGATGAGATAATTACAGATAACTACAGATACAGATAATTGATGAGAACTACATCAGAGCTATCCCCAGAGGTTAGAAAAATTGATCAGGGATAGAGACGTCAGGAAGAGGTTCGAGATGGGGCAAGACTTGAGCTGTAATCATCATCACTGTCATCATCGTCACTGTTGACAATATTGTTATAGGACCAACAGATGCATATGCGCACTGTATTTTAACAGACCAATACAGTGACACAGCAGGGTTTACAGCAGAGAAAGGCACTGAGTGAGGAAATTGGAGGAGACTCTGAAATCCATCTCCCCAAGGAGTTCTGGGCTAGGGTTTTTAAGGGGATCATGGAGGGCAAGGGGCTGGAAATTTGGGTCATTGGTTGGTTGGGGTAAGGAGGATGAAATCATCAGGACTTGGAAACTGCATTTCTTGATGAGTCAGTTTCTCATGGGGGCTTCCAGACCAGATGATGTCAGTAGTTTCACGATATGTAGGACCTAAAAGAATATCTCAATTGAAAAACTGAATATTTTATAATGTTCAAGTTATTATCTCTAGAGCAGTTAAGGGGAACTTTAATTTTATAAGAGGGTGTGCATGATTCTAAAACAATAGACACCAAACAGCTATGAGCGAGCAAGCTGACCTAATGATGAATGCTGCATGTGCTGCAAACTTGGCTTATTTTTGTTTTTCTCCCTTTCTTCTTTACTGATAGACTTTTATGCAGTATATAGGGACAATTTCAACGTTAACTATCATTTTTTGAATATTAATGATGAGCCAGGATGCCACTATAGGATCCACGCATTCTACATTTATTTCTCAGAGTCACCCTGAACTATTTATCTCAGGTTACGCAAGAGGAGCCTAAAGCCAGCTTCAAGATGTATGTGGCACATGGCTGCTACTTGCTTAAGGTCACAGAGCTAGGAAACAGCTGAGATTCAGGCTCATATCCACTTGACTGCAAGTTCAGGTAGACCTCAGAAAAGATACTTATTTATGTCTTTACTCTTTAGCTGAATTTCTAAAATGTTGTTTGTAAATCTTTTCCGTTTAAAATTGAATTACATTTTATTATGGGCTTCTGTTATAATTTCAGGGATAATAAATCGTCATCACTGATCTCTTCCATTGCCCCCAGCTTTTCTTACCTCAGTTTATGTTATTTACAGTCACAACGTTCTCTCAGTCACTCTGCCAAGTAGCTAATGGTGTATAAACACATGCTTAAGTGCACCCAGGAATGTTGTTGCTAGACTTCCCTTTGGTAGATTGAAAATTTCTATTTTTCTGGGAATACAGGTCCCTGAATTTTCAGAAGAGCATGTCTATCTATCGAAGCTGCATTTACTTGACATCAACACGTTGTTGCTGCTCAGCTGAATAATATTTTCCTGATTCCGATGGAGACGTCCCTCTGCATTATTTATTAAGAATCTTTTGCTTTTCAATAACAAAGCTCATTTTGACTCAGCCTGGGCAAGAAGCAATTTATTGGAAGGATACTGTTGGAAGGATATTGTGTTTTAGAGAATCCAAGGAAATGCTGAACAACCAGTTCTAAAAATTGGGGCGGGCTCAGCAAGGGTAAGGGGAAATGGCTATTCCAGGGGCCTACGGGAAAGGAGTTTATGGCTCATTCATCTTTAATTCTACAGCAAAATTCCTAAAGGTGAGTTAGGTGGGTTTCTTCTCTGTATCCACCAGCAATTTGTACTTAGTCATATGCTGAAGCCTGACTTACACCAGTTCGCAAAACCAATTATTAAATTTTCAGAAATTTTGTGAATTAGTTGTTATACCATTGGTAACCTCAAACTAACCACAGTAGGAATATTTACAGCAAAGGCATTGGAAAATGTTACAAATTAGTGCCTTATTTTTTTCTTTCTCAGAGACGTGGTTTACTAGCACACCTCCACTATAGAATATACATGCTTTAACCATCCAAAATCATGTTTAAGAATATGAACTTCAAATCAGACTGTGGGTTTGATGTCTAGCTCCACTACTTCCTTGCTCCGTGATTTTGCAAGTTCCCTAGACTGTCTGAGCCTCACCTTCCTCACCTAGGAGATGAAGATAATCGTTCTAAAAACAAAGAGGGTTTGTTTTGAGGATTCATTGACGTTCATTGACTTAATCCAGGGTGTTTGGCCAATAGAAAGTACTCTATACAGGTTATCTATTTCCTTTTTTTCTTTGTTTTCGTGCTAAGTCTTTATTTATTTATTTAAGTTTTTTTTTTTTTTTCAGTAGGTTTTTGGGAAACAGGTAGTGTTTGGTTACATGTATAAGTTCTTTAGTGGTGATCGCTGAGATTGTGGTGCGCCCATCACCTGAACAGTATATACTGCACCCAATGTGTAGTCTTTGATCTGTCATTGCCCTCAGGTTAGCTATTTTTCATACTGATTAGCAATTGTTCATCTATTTGTTTACTATTTTCTGGAGCCTCAGTATCTGCACAGTTCTTGGCACTAGTAAGCACTAATGTTTTGATTAAGGAAGGAAGGAAAGAAGAGAGAAAAGAAGGAGAGTGGGACCATGGAAATACACCCGTTTTCGCTCACAGGTATGTCCCCAGCATCCAGAACTTTGTCTGACACATGGCTGGTACTCAGTGAATATTTTTTTTTGCATGAATTAATAGGTACATAAACCCTAAATTCTCCCTTGGACCACTTTGTTATATTCTTCTCTCCAGTGTCAAACTAACATCTTCCTCTCATGTAAATTTCATTCCATATTCATGTTTCTACTCTTTAGATAACAGTGATCAGGTCATCTCTGGTCTTTACATGATGATTTTAAAAATATTTTATGTGAGATACTGTATCTCTCCATGTTTTCATTTCTCTGGGATGAGATTTCCAAAGGGTCAATGCAGAGGGTGTGTGGTGTTTAATTTTATATGTCAATTCACTGTGCTAAGGGATGACTAGATAGCTGGTAAAACACTATTTCTCAGTGTGTCCCGAGGGTGTTTCTGCAAGAGGTTAGCATCTGAATCAGTAAACTGAGTAAAGAACACTCGCCCTGAATGATGTGATGGGCACCTTTCAGTCCACTGAGGGTACTGACAGAGCAAAAAGGCAGAGGAAGGGTGAATTCTCTCTCTCTTCTTGAGCTGGGACATCCATATTCTTCTGCTCTTGGACATCAGAGCTCCTGGTTCTTGGGCCTTCAGACTCAGACTCACACCAGCAGCCCCCTCCTAGTTCTTGGGCCTTCAGACTTGGACTGAATTTTCTAGCTTGCAGATGGACGATCGTGGGACTTCTTGGCTTCCATAATTGTGTGAGACAATTCCCATAATAAATCTCCTTTTATATCTCTCTGTATTGTATTGGTTTTGTTTCTCTGGAGAGTCCTGGCTAATACAGGGGGAAAGGAAAAGTCTTCTAGGGTCAGAGTTAGTGATGGTATCCTCATGGCCCCATAGACCTGGGCTTCCAATCTTTTATTTAGCCTTTGTTTTTTTAAAAATTCTTATTTCAAGTTCATGGGTACATGTGCAGGTTTGTTGCATAGGTAAACTTGTGTCATGGGTTTTTTTTTTTTTTTTTCGGTACAGATTATTTCATCACCCAGGTATTAAGCCTAGTACCCCTTAGTTCTTCTTTCAGGTCCTCTCCCTCCTCCTCTTCTTCCCTCTTTGGCAGGCTCTGGTGTGGGTTGTTCCCCTTTATGTGTCTGTGCATTCTTATCATTCACTTCCCACTTAGAAGTGAGAACATGTGGTATTTGGTTTTCTGTTCCTGCATTAGTTTGCTAAGGATAATGGCCTCTAGCTCCACGGGCTTCCAATCCTACATCTCTGGATACATAGCTCTTATATTTTCCCATGTGCATCGTTTTTCCCAAAGCTCTCTCATGGGGCCAAGGTGAACCAGCCTATAGAGGTTTCTGATCCTAGCCACTCTCAGTGCCTGGAACCAGACCTACAACCACTCCATCCTCTGTATCCCAGCAAGAAGAGCTAAGGAGTAGTTCTTGACAAAGCTTTATAGGGGAGATTTCACATAAATTAATTGATTAGAAACCAGAAAAGATGAGAGTAAGATAATAAATGTGAGGCTCATGGGGTGTAAGGTTGCCAGCTCTCAGAATTTGATAAGCCAATACTTTTCCTTTCTATAGAGTTGTTCTCCAAGGGTTCTCTAGAAATTTTGAAAAGGCGGAGACAAAGCAGTTTCACGATACCCTTGAGAGCTTTAATATCCTCACTGAGTCTCTGCAGAGAGCCTCATGATAGCTTAGATAGTGTCTTAAAGAACATTTCGAGTCAGGCTTACATGGATTTAGAAGCCACTTCCTTATGCAAGCACAACATCGGGAGGATTTGGGGTCATTCTCAGCAGAGTCATATTTTCTTTATATCATCCATGGTGGACAGAATCATTCCTCATGGTTTCTATTCTTCCGGGGCCAGGAGAAGCATCTGGTTTTGAAGATCCCATTTTTTAAAAAGTCTTTTACAAACCGGGAAGCAAACTAGGTCCTGATCAGGGCCATAAAATACTACAGACAGAATAGTGAAGATTATTAGAGACATTCTAAAGTCATTAGAATGGAACAAAAGGAAAGTCTGTCTCCAGACCTCTGTGTCTTCAAATGAATCCCTTTTTTATTTAAAAGATTCTAATCCCTAATTAGAAAATTAGATGATTTTCTAATCCCTAGTGGAGTGTACTCACCACGTGCCTCCAGCTGGGCTAGAAACATCTACTCCTATTGTTTTGTGTGACTAGTTACAGGAACCCTATGAAGTTAAAATTACTGTTTCCATCTTACAGATCAGGAAATTGAGGCACACAGAGTTTAAGTAACTTTTCAAGGACATAGAGCACGCACATGGCAGAATTTGAACCCAGGCTTGTGTCTGACTCTAAAATCCATGTTCTTACCCCTCTTCCTGGTTGTTTTTATGTAATCTATACAGCATCCATGTCCTGGAGAATTCTTCTTTGATGAAGACCTAGTGGCAGAATGTATAAAAAAAAATTAAGTATCCTTTGCATTCAGAATATTAAACTCCAGTGAATCCTCTTCGTGCTTTTGGCTGATTTTTTTCGTTTTTTGAAGTGAAGGGGATTGCTGGGGAAAATTGAGAAACAAAGATCTGTGGCATTGTACAAAATTAAGCTGGTCTGATAACCTTATGGGAAATGGTCGTATTTTGGCATTAAGCCCTAGGCTTTCTAGAAGTGTTTTCCAGGGAAGCCATCTTCGCTTTCCAGAATGCAACCTGGGTCACAAAAGCTGCTCAGATGTGTTTCTGCCCAGCATTAGAGATGGCAAAACGGTCGAGCATATTTGCCTGAGTGTTGACAGAGGTTTTGGGGGTGCACCAGGATGGAAGAAAAGCTGCCTGACAGGGACAAGATGGAATCATTCATCTTTGTCTTCTGGGTGGGGAACTGAGTTGCAGAGAAAGAGTAGGGAAAGCCTCTGCTTGCTTAGGAGCAGAACGAGCACACAGTTAATGCTTATTACATTAACTAAGCCTAGAACTTCTATACTAACTACATAAGAGCTGCACATCTTCCACATAGCCCAGTGAGATGGATCCCCGATGCGGCCTGTGCTGGCCTGGAGCTACAGTGGCTAATTGAAGCACATCTTGCAGTGTGTCTCTGGAGGGGAAATCGTCTGCAAATCCTACATCGGTCTAGACTTTCCATCCTGCTGCTAATATTTATTCCTGAGTTGTTTGCTAGAAACAATCAGCCTAAGGAGGGAGGATTTTTTTTTTGTTTTGTTTTCAAAAAAGAACTCATGGGCAATTAGTGAGGCTATAAAGTTAATGTCAGCCTGAACTAATTTTCTGGACGTTGTATCTAGTGTTTACTGTGTTAGGTTATGTAAGCCCAGCTGTAGAATTCAAACCCAAACATGGGTTTGTGTGTGCATGTCCATCAAACTTTAGGGATGGAAAGTGAAACAGTCTCTGCCTTAGCTAGTTCATCTGTTGCTTTTGCTATCTTAAGATTTCCTGGGATTTACTTATTTATTGATACACTGCCTTGTTCCAAAATGGACTGGAAGCCACTCTGATGCACTGGTAACTGCTTGCACCAGCCTTCATAAACCAGTTGTTACATCATTAGGAATTTTGTGAGTCAGTTTTAAAATCATCCCTAGTTTCAAATCAGCTATAGTGAGAGTATTTACACTGTGGGAATTGGCAAACGCTACACATTAGGGCTTTTACCTTTTCCTCGGAGAGGTAGTTCACCAGTGCAGCCCAACTGGAGAATCCTGCATTAACTATCCACAGTCATCCTTAAGAATATGAGCTGTGAAATCAGACTCTTGTGGATTTGATATCTAGCTTTGGGGATAGCCAAAAAATGGGCTTTGGGGTTAACCTCTGGTGCTGTCATTTAGTAGCCACATGACCTGAGGCCAAGCCTTGCTAAGGCTCAGTTTCTTCAACTGCAAAGTGGGCATAGAGACTTCATAGGGCTATCCTGAGGATGGAATTAAGTAAGTACCCAGAGCTGCCTCTTGGTGTCAGGTTCAGCTCCTGGGTCTCGAAGAATTCCCAAAGAGCATCTAGATCTTGAAAGATGGCTGCTGTGTTGAGAAGGATTTACAGATCATACTCAAGCATGTCAGGAACAGAGTTACCATTGATTAGCAATGTCTGCCATAAATATGGGTGTATTAGTCTGTTCTCATGCTGCTAATAAAGACATACCCAAAATTGGGTAATTTATAAAGGAAAGAGGTTTAATGGACTCACAATTTCACATGGCTAGGGAGACCTGACAATCTTGGGGGAAGGCAAAGGAGAAGCAAAGGTGCCTGTCTTCCGTGGTGGCTGGCAAAGAACTTGTGCAGGAGAACTGCCCTTTATAAAACTATCAGATCTCATGAGACTTAGTCACTACCATGAGAACAGTATGGGGGAAACCACCCCCATGATTCAATTATCTCTACCTGGTCCTGCCCTTGACACACAGGGATTATTACAATTCAAGGTGAGATTTGGATGGGGACATAGCCAAGCCATATCAGTGGGTGTAGAGTGTGTGAGAAGGAATGGTCTGGGACATGGACAGAGACATGGCAATAATAACTAATATTTAGCAAGCTCTTTTGATGTGCCAGACACTCTTCTAAATGATTGACAATATATAATATTAACTTGGTTAATTTTCATAAGAACCCAATTAGCCAGTGGTTCTAAGTCAAGGGTGATTCCCACCTCCCTCCACCACAGATATTTGGCAATTTCTGGAGACTTTTTTGGTTTACATGACTGGGGGTGGGTGGATAAGTGCTATTGACACCCAGTGAATAGGCACCAGGGATACTGCTAAACAAATTACAATGCACAGGACAGCCCCCTGCCCCCGAAAACAAATAATTATCTGGCTCCAAGTGTCAATAGTGCCAAGATTGAGAAACTCTGTAAAGAAGTATCAAATACTATTATCTCCATTATATTGATGGGGCAACTGAGGCATAGAGAAGCTGAAGCGCTTTCTCTAGGTTATTCAAGCAGGAAATTATTGGTACTGGATTCAGACTCATAGTGCATTCTCTTATCTACTACACAGCTTCTTGTATTAAGAAAGATGTCAGGGAGGAGGTAGAGGAAGAACAGGAATTCAGAGCAATATCTGGGATATAAAGGGCAGTTGCAGCTACAGTGAGTTATTTCATCTTATTTCATTTTGCTTTGCTTGTACTGAAAGTGAGCTTTCCCTACTTCTTTCCCGCCCCTAGGCTGGATGCTCTGACCCCTGCTGTGAGAGTTCAATCCCCTCTCAAATTTCATCTGGCATGAAGGGGGGGGGTCCTCCTTCCAGCTGCTCCCTGCTCTCTGCCCTCCCTCACTGCTGGCAGGTTGGGCCTGCCAGTGTGATTTGCTCTGACATGCTGCTGTTGCCTACTTTGTCTGGGAAAGGGAAGCTGAAAGTTGCTACAGCTTCATGGATTCAAAATATCATTCTTGCTCTTCCTAATGAGGAAGGCAGGGCTGATGCCAGCTCTGGTGCCACTTGTAAAACTGCAGCACTCAGAAGTAGCTCCTACTGGCCTCCAATGCTCCTTAATGGTAGTGTGGCTGGCTGTCAAGTGCCGAATGGGTGAGGCAGCTGGCACCTTCAGAAACAGGGAGTGGGAGTCAGCCATTTCTCAGGGATGCTGTGAAACTCTGAGCCCTTGCTCTGGCCTGGGCTGCTGGGTGAACAGGGATTTATGAACAGTTTGCTGTGTTCATTATGAATAGATGAGGATGAGGAAGAATGGTGTAAAAATTAAGCTGTGGAATCAGACTGCTTTGAAAGCTGTGTGATAGTTACCAAGGTGCCACGCCTCTCTGAGCCTCACATCTCACCTGTAAAATGGAGAGGGTTGTGAGGATTACAACTTATTAGATACAGACATGAACCTAGACATTGCCAAGATCTGGGAGGGCAAATAGTTTCCCTTCTTATGAATGAAACCAACTTCGTTCTTTTCATAATAGCTGCTATGTTAGGGAGGATTCAGAGATCAGGCCCAGGTTCATCAGGAGAGTGCCTAACTGATTAGTGATACCTGTCATGGATGTAGGCATGGGGAGGGGAGGCTGATGCTTGATTGATTAACGATGTCTGCCATGGATGTAGGTGTGGGGAGGAGAGGCCTATGCTTGATTGATTAATGATGTCTGCTATGGATGTAGGCAGGAGGAGGAGAGGTATTTGCATGACTGATTAGTGATGTCTGTCATGGATGTAGGCATTAAGGGTGGCCTGTTGACTGATTAGTGATATCTGTCACAGATATAAGAATGGGGAGGGGCGGCATGTGCCTGATTGATTAGTGATGTCTGTCATGGTTACAGGCATGGAAAGGGGAGGCAGGGGCAACCTGGTGTTTCCTCCCTAGGCTTGGCTGCATAGTAAATAGTCAGTGGAAACTGTATTTTTATTGCTGGTTATTTAAGTCACTGTAAAGTCAAAGTAAGAAATATTTCTTTGTTTGAGGGAGGCTAGAAATAAGTGAAGAAAGAAAAGTGACTGATTTCTTTTAAATTGGTGGTTCCTGGTGCTCAAATGACTGTGCTGTTGAGGGGCTTTAACATGTTTTGACAGCAGGTGATTGGAAGCCAAATGATTGGCTACAATTATCTCTATTGCTGATGCTTATTCTTGCCGTGAAGGTTGGAATAAATGCAGATGCTGCAAATTGATGGAGGCCTGGTGTCTTCCAGAGTGCAGATAAAGCCTGGCTGAGGAATCAGTGAGGCCAGGAAGAGGGCTCAGCTGAGCAACTGATCAAAGTGAGCTTCTTCTGTCAACAATTGATTTATGGGGAAGAGAGTTAAGATTAAGAGGAAAAAGTGAAAAATGCCTATAGTTAGTGAATCTGAATTGGTTTTGTCTGCATTCCAGGCATCCCTCTTCAGGAAGGAGCTTCCTGTGTTCTCTGGGGACTGACTTGTTTTCCACTCCAGGTATGGGCCCCTAACTCAGGCAGGACTGGCTACAGAGATAGGTTAAAGGTGGTCACATGATTAAAGTCAACCAGAATTAGGTCCAGGAATTTTTCTGAAACTACTTGAAAAATAGTTATTTTCTTTTCATCAGCTTTGCTAAACTAGAGCTATATCAGCGTAGAGTTGCTGAAGGCCATTTCTGTTAGTATGAGGGAGAGCCCACCTCAAAATGAAGCCAAAATAGAGCCAAGTGCAGATGGGAGATGGCAGGAAGCAGATTCCTGAGAACATAATTTGAGCATCTAGATCCAGCCATGCCTGCAGCTAATAACACCTGGGCTTTTGTGCATTTTTTGCTGTGAGCAATTTATGATGAATTTTTTGGTCACTGAAAAAGGAGAGTCCTAATGAGTAGGTAATACCATATTCGTAGTCAAAACAGTATTTTCTCAAAGTCAAATTAACTTTCTTACATTTCTTACATTTGCTGGGAGGAAGAAGGTGAAAATTCATGACAAATAAACAAGACTGAGGATAATTCTAGCATGAGAATGATAACTTCTGTAAACTGGATATCTGTCACTAAATAGGCTGGGGTCAGGAGATTTTTGGGGTGGGGGGTTATCACTGGTTTTAACAATAACCCCACAGTGTGGTTTCTGTTTTACAACTGAAGAAATCAAGAATTACAGAATAAATTTCTTAGCCGAGAAAAAGAAAAGTATATAAATAAAGAATTAATGTGTCATGCCCAAGTTATGACAGCTGGTTAGGTTATAGGGCTTAGATTTGAGTCCAGGTCTGTCGGATGCTAAGACCCATGCTGTAATTACACTATGTCTGGTTCCTTGGCAAATATGATAAGATGGAAGAGGAAGAGCAGAATCTGGGCTTACTATGAGCCAGGCACAGTGTTGGATGCCACACATGCATTATCTCTTGAGCAAAGTTACACTCAGGCCACGGAGACTGAGGAAACAAAAGATTAAGAAAAGAAAAATTTCACACCTGTAATCCCAGCACTTTAAGAGGCTGAGGTGGGTGGATCACAAGGTCAAGAGTTTGAGACCAGCCTGGCCAGACTAGTGAAACTTCGTCTCTACTAAAAAATACAAAAATTAGCCAGGGGTGTCTCAGCTAGGAGAGGCTGAGGCAGGAGAATCGCTTGAACCCAGGAGGCGGAGGTTGCAGTGAGCCAAGATCGAGCCACTGCACTCCAGCCTGGGCAAAAGAGTGGGTGTCTGTCTCAAAAAAAAAAAAAGAAAAAGAAAAATTAGTACGGAGGAAGCAGCAAAGCTGCTCACCCTGATGCATGGAGCTCCTTTTGCAACTTGTATCAAAATAATTGATCAAATGCATATTATCAGCTGCTGGAATATACAGTGATAATGGCTGTCTCTACTTCACCACTTAATCTCGAGCCACCAAAGGGAGCTCCAAGGAGATCGATGGAGGATATTATTGCATGTTGTCACTCAAGCCATTCCTGTAGAGACTGACGGGGAGGTGGGACAGGTATTCAACATTTCAAGCACATTTCGATATCAGTAGAGCAACTATCAACGTGCCAGAACTACTGATAATCCCCTGAGGTGCAGGCTGGCTAGAAAAACTCTGTTCTGTACTCTAGAAAGAGTCTGTCTCAGCAGTCACTCAAGATATCTCCTTGACGATTAACATGCCACTCATTAGTGTGCTGTTTGTCCTGGGCTTGAACGAAAGCTGGCATTTCTTCCTTGAGACCTTCATTAAGTACAAAGTACTAGTCTTAAACTGCATGCAGGGACATTTTCACCTTTAACATCATCAATATTTAAAAATGTTTAACAATGAGAACATATCTGGCTCAATTAATCTCTTCAGTTTCTATTTCTCACCTCTCTGGAGATTTAATTCAGAAGAGATGCCTGCTGCTGCTGCTGCTGATGACAGTAACGAACTATTAAGCACACTCACACTGCACTCCAAACCTTACTAGGTCATCCATATGCATTATTGGCTCATCTCTCAGGACCTTTGTTTATATATGTCCCTTGGCCTTGGCCTCCCTTGTCGCTCCACTTCCTTCTAATTTCCCTTCCTCTGCATTTTCAGTGAATTTGTTTCTATTCCTTCAAATTCCAGCCTATTCTTCCCAGGTGAGCTCTTCTGTTACACACTTTCTTAGTTCCTGGTTTTTCCCTTGCAGACAGCCATTATCACCAGACATTCTAGCAGTATATCGTTTTGTAATTACACAATCGCAATTATGCACATATTTTTATAATTGCTCATATGGTTACTTGACTAATGTCTAACCCTCCTCTTTAGGAGGTAAATTCCATGAGAATAAACATTGTGTGTGTGTTTTTTTTTTTACTATTTTATTTCTAGGGCTTATCAAAGAGGCTGACACCTCGTAAGTTCTCTGTAAATATTTTACAACAGCCCTATGAAATAATCAGATATTAGTAGCCAAATATTAGAGATATGGAAACTGAAGCCCACAAAGAGTTAAATGTTCTGCCAGGACCTGAATCCAGGCTGTTTCACATAAGCTCAGCCTTAACGGTTATGCTATTCTGATGCCTTCTAGAAGTTGGTTTTCTCTTTAGCAGGGTTCAAAGAGATAAATGAGGATTGATGGTCCTGGAGAACTATTTAAATACATCTGAAAGTGTAATGCTGTTTCTCAGGTCTAATGATCGTTACAGTATTAGGAGACTTTTCCTTTTATAATTCAAAGTCTGAACTCCTTAGATTAGTAACAAGACACTTCATAATTTAGTCCAGATTTCTCAAACTGACAGTTCACCAGAATCAACTGGAGAGATTTAAAAAAATACAAAAGAAATGATGTCTGAGTTTTACCACTAATCTATTCTGATTTAATTCGTCTTGGGTGGAAACAGGGCATTTTAATTTTTCTTAATGCTCCCCAGGTGATTCTAGTCTTCAGTAACCTCCCCAGCCTCCTCTCCTGACCTGCCTGCCTCTACATTCACTTTTCCATTTTCCTTTCAACCTCTCTCCCTCCTACGAATAGTTTCCTTTTTTTTTTCCTTTTCTTTTCGAGACAGCATCTTGCTCTGTCACCCAGGCTGGAGTGCAGTGGTGCAGTCTCAGCTTACCACAACCTCCTCCTCCCAAGTTCAAGAGATTCTCCTGCCTCAGCCTCCCGAGTAGCTGGGATTACAGGTACATGCCACCATGCCTGGCTAATTTTTATATTTTTAGTAGAGACGGGGTTTCACCATGTTGGCCAGGCTGGTCTCGAACTCCTGACCTTGTGATCTGCCTACCTCGGCCTCCCAAAGTGCTGGGATTACAGGCGTGAGCCACTACGCCCGGCCTCCTACTAGTAGTTTCCTAAGAAGCTGTGTTCACTTTTTCTCCCTCCATGGCTGCTAGTTTTCTCTCAGTGTCCCCATGGACCCTCTGTGCCTATTGTCTTCATGGCACTTATCCCACTGTATTTTTTTAAATTTAAATTTGGAGAAAAGGAGACTTTACTTATTATAAAGCGTTACAGCCTGCAGAGTGGCCATTCTGACTGGCTGGGAAACATAGCCTCTAGCCAGAAGCCAGAAACAAACACTTCAAGGAAGGAGCAAAGGGAACAGGAATTGATGCCAAGTAGGATGGCCAAATATACATATTCAATAAGCTATAGAAGGAGTCATGCATGTTTATGAAAGGAGAGATGTGCACATATGCAATTGAGCTTCTTGCTTCTCCATGTTCAAAACATGGCAGCAATCTGAAGATGGAGTTTTGGCCCTCTTATGTCAGAAGATGAAACAAAGTCCATGAAAACCCTTACCGTGCATTCTCTGTAGACTGGCCAGGAAGTGCTACACACTTTTAAATAACCAGATCCCATGAGAATCCATTTACTCTCCCAAAAACAGCAAGGGGGATGTCCACCTCCATGATTCAATCACCTCTCATCAGGCCCTTCGTTCAACACACGGGGATTACAATTTGACATGAGATTTGGGTGGAGACACAGAGCCAAACCATAACAGAGTATAACAAGAGTGTCTGACCTTCACATCCTATCATGGCTGATAACTCAGTTTTCAAATGGGGTCTCCTTGTCCAAGAGATGATACGTTCAGTCAGTTGAGGAGCTTAGAATTTTATTTTTAGTTTATATTCTCCCCCTTTTGTCCAAGATCTGCCAGAGGCAGCATTAATGACTGAACTTTTATTTTCTTGCCTATCTTTGTGGGGTGGTGTGGCTGCTTGCCCTGGGTCCATCTTGTTCTTCGATGAGACTCCTATGGCCAAGGGAATTAGAGGCAAAAGACTTACAGCCAATTAAACTTTCTAGGACAGACAGGAATGGAGGTGGGAAGAAACCCAACAACTCTTAAAACCTTTTAAGCAACATAAGAGGAAAACAACAAAGCCAAAAAGCGAGATTATGGAATTGACATATCTATAACTTCTACGTGTTGAGCTACTGTAATCTTGGTTTTAGTAACAGACTTGTAGTAATCAGCTATATGAAACATAAGCATTTTGCTAAAACCATTTAAGCTAAGGAATGTAGAGGTTTTTGTTGTGCCACGATGCCTTTTATGTTCTGTTTAGTAATTTTTCCTAAGGTGGCCAAATTTTTAAAAATCATATCTCTATTTGCATAAACCCTATAACTGGGAACAACTATACAAGAAGACTCTGTCACCAGGTATCTTGATATCCTCTTGGTAATTCTCTTGTAAGTTTATGGGAAGTCTGTAGTTGGCACGGATGAAAATGGGCCACATAATGACCCAGGAGGCAAAGTACCTGAGTCTATCAGCTCTTTAGGCATCTGTGTGCCTGTCCTTGATTTGGAGGATCTGAAGTAATTCTGTCCTTCAAAACCAACCCTTACAATGTCACATGCCCACCTCTCCTGCAGTAGCCCCTGGTCCTAGAGAGAGGCACATTGTATTTTAACCCAACACTTTATTATTCCAATTAAATGTTCTTGGTGTTGCCCAAGTGGACTGTGATCTACTTGAGGTCATGGTCTGGGTCTTATCCAATGCTGTTCCCAAAAATGTCTACTATATAACAAATGTTTGACACATGATAAGAAAAAGGAGTTGGTGATTTAATAAATAAATAAAATGGAATGATGATTTTACACATTTTGTATTTCTTACCATTTTCCCATTTGAAGTACCTTTTCCAGAAGTCAAGAAATATTGTTATGTCCACTGAGATAAAAGATTTTAGTAAAGCAGCTCTGTCTAATCATTCAGTCAAACATGAGCCTCAATGCTAAGATCATCATCAATTTTTGGAAAGACTATTTTGGACTATATGAAATTTTAAGAAGTACCTAGCCTGGAGACATAATCAAGTCCAGTGGTTCTCAAACCAGCTGCCTATTGGAGTCATCTGGCAATGAGAGTGGTTACCATCTAACCAACTGCCATATACATTCACTGTAAGCCTACTATGTAGCATGGACTAAGAAATTTACTGTATTTTATAAATTAACAGAGGAATTTCTCATTGCATAAACCCAGAAGTTCATTGTGTTCTGAGCTGTGAATATAACCTCTCCTCCTTTTTCTTACTTATCACGCATCGTTCTATAGACTCATCCTAAAAACTGCAATTGACTTTCTTTGCAAAAGTTGAGGTAAGCCCCATCACTATAAAATACTATATTTTCTGTTTTTTTTCCTAATTGAGTATATCTCATCTCCTTATGGTAAGCGTATTCATTATGCCTTTTAATAAAGACCAAGAAAGAGAATAATAACTTTTTAAATTGACTGTTTCGATTACCATTTGGCATGCATGTTTTGATGCTGTTGTTTTGAGGATAAAAAAAGTTGATAGTGGAAATGTATTATTGATTCCTGCCTGTTCTCCAGACTCATGCACTATTGATTAAAGCCCTTCACAGCCTCAACCTTTGCTCCTGCATCCCAAGAGAGCAAATTTGTAGAGCTCCCAAGAACTAAAACTCTGGCATGGAGATTTTGATACTTGGTGAGCTAGGAAGACTGGAGAAGATTAGAAAGTTCTTATCAGTAAATATGAGAGGCCTCAGTTGGGAGATGGAAGGAGGGCAGATTGAGCTGATGGTAAGGTCTTGGATGCTAATGAAGTAAACTCCAATTCAAAGATTGCCATTTTTTTTTCCTGCATGCATTTCTGTATATGGGTCTGGAGTGGTGGTGTGGATGCACAACTCAGCCCTCTCTGTTGCAAGTGGCAGAAACTCCACTCCAGCCAGCATAGGCAAAGCAATGGGGGCTTTCTTAGCTTAAGTGACTAGGGATAGCAGGGGTAGAGTAATTGGCTTTAGAGACAACTGGATCTGGAAGTTTGAAGACACTTACCACTCTTCATTTTCTCCTTTCTTCTGTATTTTGATTTCACTTTCCATTTGAAATACATTTTCCAAAAACAGATAGGCTTCTCCTAGTGGTCATTCTTTTTTCACAAGACTTTTATATTCAATCACTTCCTCTTCTTTCTTGTAATTGTATTCCTCACTCAAATCCCCAGGACCTCATGACTTATTGATTAGATGAGCTTTCAAATTGGTGGCTTTGGGCCCAATTTCTTCCCCTTGCAAGATCGCATAGAAAGAACAGTGCCAGGCTCAAGTTCTGGCATTGCTCACTAGTAGCTCTGAACTGAGAACCATTTAACCTCAGTGAGTTTTAGTTCTCCTCTCTGTCTTTGTCCACTTTATATGGCTCAGATGAGGATCAAATGGGAGTACGTGTGTTGTAGACAGTATGTGGTGATGAAAACAAGGTGACTTTCTCACCCCTCCCAACAACTAGCCTGGATATTAGAAAAGAGTCAGCAAACCATGAAATTAATACACAATGGGTCAGGGTTAAGATAGAAAAAAAAATGAGCTTAAGTTCCTAGGTTGAGAAAGACTTAGTTGCAGTTGTTCATAGCTAAAGACAATGTGGTCTATGAAAAGAAGCACTGGTCAGGAAGAAACATGTGAAATAAAGAGTGTCGGAGAGGTAATAAATTGTAGCACTGCTAATTCAGGGTAGAGAGTGTCTTTGTCAATGGACTTTGAGTATTAGGGCCCTGTGGGAAGGCTCTTATGGTGTGCAAATGGATGCAGTCAGTCTATCAGAGCCTGATCCCGTTACACATGGGGAATAATCCAATGGACCCATCTATGCTTGTTAATACTCAGTCCTGGTGAGGCTGAGAGATGCAAGGAGTCTCACTCTCTTGGGTAGCTGGTATGCAAGCACTGGTATATCTTTTCTGGAGGGACAATTTGCAGTGTGTATCAAGAGACTTGAAATGTTCATGCTTATGACCCAATGATGCCACTGCTGGGAATATGGTCACAAATGGGTGATAAAGTTTTATACAGGAATATTAATCACAGGGTCATTTGTAATAGCAGAAGGTTGACCATAGGGGAATAAGTAAATTTTTTGACCATAGAGGAATGAGTAAATTCATTATGGGGCCGTCATAAGAACAAATAATATTAATTTGGAGGATACAAAATGGCATGAGGAAATATAAGTTACATCATCTAAAGATACCTTGCATAATTTTTGTCTAAAAACCCAAGAAGCCATAATGTCAAGTGAGTAGGAGTAAGATATAGTACTTTGATATAATATGATCCAAGATTTAATAGGTGACTGTCACTGTGGGTATTTAAACTGTTTGGTTCTGAAGATGACCCCCACCCAGGGCCAGATGCAGTGTGTTTGTGGACGTGTGTATGTGTAAAAATGGAAGGAAACAATAACTTATAAAAGTGAGTCAAATGTTTCCCATTTTCTTGCCTTATGATCTCAGGCAAATTATCTAACAATACTGAGTCTCTGCTTTATGTGTTTTAAATCTAAAATAGGGCTAGTAATACCTTCTCTCCAAGGTATCTAAGAATGGAATGAAATCGTGTATTTTTGAGTAACACAGTCCTTACAGATGTGGGTTCTGGAGTCAGACTATCTGGGTTGGAATTCTACCCCCACCACTTATTAGCCGTGGGATCTTAGAGAGGTGACATCACTTCTCTGTGGTGGATTGCTGCAGTAATGGCCTCAATACATCGAGACTTCTCTCTGCCCACACTCCCAGAAAGTCGTTTTCTGCAGTGTCTATGGAATGAGTCATGTGACTTGCTTTGCCAATGGGACAATGGCGAATGTGATGCAATGGAGACTGGAGAGGTGCTGTGCACTTGTCCCCTTGCTGCTTTGGGACACTACTGCCATGTGAAGAAGCTCAGGTGAGCTGGCTGGAGGTGGAGAGAGACAGTGTCTTGTTCTTGAGCCAGCAGCCTTCCATCCCCAAGACAGGTGAGTGCGGCCATTCCAGATACTCCAACCATCAGCCTATCCGCAAGCTGAACACAGTTGCATGAGAGAGACTGACTGAGATCAGCTGAGCTGGCCCCAGATCAGAAAAACCCTCAATGGATTCACAGAATCATGAGTTAAATAAATGCTTGATTCTTTAAAATGTTATTTTAATTGACAAAAAGTTATTGAATATATTTATGGGGTATAATGTGATATTTTGATATGTGTATACATTATGGAATACTTAAGCTAATTAACATATCCACCACCTCATACTTACCGTTTGTTTTTTGTGGCGAGAATGTTTTAAATCTACTCTTTTCACAATTTTGAAATATACAATACATTATTATTAACCATAGTCACCATGTTGGGCAATAGATCTTTAAAACATATTCCTCCTGTCTAACTGAAATTTGTACCCTTAGAGAGAGGAACAGTGATTGCCAGAGGCTAGGAGGCTGGGATGGGAAATGGGGAAATGCTTGATTTGTTTTGAGCCACTGTAATCTGGGGATGTTTGTTACTGGGAATAGATAACTGATACACTGTCTATGCCTCATTTTTTCTCATATAAAAAATGGCACCTACTCTGCAAGATCACTGTTAGAGTTAAATGAGATAGTATGTGCACAGTACCTAGAAGAGGCCTGACGCATGGTGCATAAAATATTCTACCATGGCATGAAGCATGTAGTGTTTGGGGTGTTCAGTAGGCACTCAATGAGTATTCATTAGTTCCTTCTTTTCTGGGATGTACTCATTGATGAATTGACAGAAGTTCCAGTTAACGAGGAGGTGGAGGTTGTAGTGATCCGAGATCACTCCACTGTACTCACGCCTAAGCAACAAGAGCAAAACTCCATCTCAAAAAAAAAAAAAAAAAAAAAGTTCAAGTTAAATCCCAGACTGATTTTCTACTAAGAGAAATCCATGGGATTTCCACCAACTATGTTTAACTCAATCCGGAAGTGTCCCTCATCTTCTGGCAAGACCCTTGAATCAAGCTGTTGAAGAGACTCTGGTGTGATCAATGCCCACCCAGCTCTTTCTGATCCCACCCTCAGAGACAGCTGAATGATTTGTGTATAATCACTTTGAACATCTGGGCAGGAGGACTCTGAGATGCACAAGGGTACGTGTTTGTTTTTTTCTAAAAGCTAAGTTGTTCTGGGAGGGCATTGACAATGAGCAAAAAAGATATTTTTCAACAACAGAAGATAAGGCAAGATACCTATCTCAAGTTTAGGGGTAGTTGATAGGCAAGATGCACAGTTCTCTTTGTCTGAGCATGTCTTGGTGTAGGCAGAGGGAAAGAATGACCACTGAGAAGTCCTGACAGATGCATAACTACTTGGCTAGCACACAAGGGAAAATTTACAACATCTTCTGATTATTTGGTAGTTGTAAAATCCCCGTTTCTGTGATTTAGAGTCATTGTTTTGCTGAGAGGTTCTTTTTTCCAGCGAGGTATGATGAAGTCTCCCAAGGTAGCAAAGATTGTTCATAAACCTGGCCTACAAAGGACGGTGTGAGGAAGAGGACAAAAGCCACTGTCCTCCCTCATGAAAGATGGTCTCTGATCAAATTCAGCTGGTCAGCTGGGAGGGAAAAGAGCCTGGAGGTTAAGAGCATTTTCTTTGAAGTCTGCCAAATCTACATTGGAGGGCTGGCTCTGCCCTTCACTAGCTTCATGACCTTGGGCGAATTATTTAACAATTCTAAGCCTTAGTCTCCACCTTTGTGGAGTGGGGAAAGCAGTCATTTCAATCAACCTGGATGTTGTGAAGATGAAATAAGATAAAAAATGAAAAGTGTTTAGCACAGCTCCTAACAAAGAGTTAGTGCTCAATAAATGACATCTAACGCTATTGCTATTATATCAAACAACTATTGCTTGTCTATGGTATACCAGCCCTGTGCTAGACATTGAGGGATGAAAAACAGAAATAAGGTACAACATTTGTCTTAGGAGGTTGGCAAACTTTCTATAAAGGGTCACAGAGCAAGTATTGTAGGCTTTGTGTACCCAAAGGTTTCTGTTACGACTACTTCACTCTGCCGTTGCAGGAGAAAAGCAGCCTTAAACAATAAAGAAATGAGCATGGCTGTGTTTCAGTAAAACGTGATTTATAAAAATAGGTGGTAGGCTAGATTTGTCCTGCTGGCTGTAGTTTGTGCCAACCCCTGTCCTAAAGAATTGCACAGTTGGGAGTGTCTCTGGCTATACCTCATGGAAAATCTTATTACATGAAGTCTTGATAGGCAGATACTGCTGTTGGTTCGGTGGACCAAAGATGTCAACCAGCATTTTCATAGTTCTGTATGTATTTCTTTCATGCTTGTCAGCCTAATCACATCCATGTTAAAGATAGGAAGAAGGAGAGAAGGGGTAGGGCCAATGGAGGAATACTGTTCTGTTAAGAGAGAAAAGACTTTCCTGAGACTTCCTTGCAGATTTCTGCTTATGCCTCAGTAGCTGAGCTGTGTTATATGGTCACTCCTAGCTGCAATGGAAGCTGTGGGGGAGAACGTTTGTCATCCATGTTGTTTATAGTGTAAGTGAGCGGAAAAGAAGGGGATGAGAATGAGTGCTAGGTCAGATAACCATAGTATCTGTCACACCACTGAGTAATGTTACACCATTGAAAGAGACACACATGGAGAATTACAATACAGAGTACTAAATAATTTCATATACACACGCAAATGTAATAGGGACTGAAAAGGGAAAATTTAATTCCCTGTTAGAGTTCAGAATATCATTACAATGCGTTCATTATTAAGGCTATTTGAGCATGGAAATGCAGGTGTCTAAATACAGACTAACACACTTGACAAGCAAAATGAATCATAGAAAGATTTCAGAATTATCATGGTGGATCAATTCCTGCTTAAAAATATCCACTCCCTCCCTCCCACCTTCATGCTCACTGGACCAATGGGACCAATGTTGAGTTTGACCATGTGGCTTGCTGACATCATGATAGGCTATGTGCACTTTTCTGCTTCTTAACTTTGGGCTCAGCATGTGACTTGGCCAGTGAGATCGTAGCAGTAATAATGCAAGCAGAGAAGCTTGAAATGCATTTGGAAGAGGAGCTTCCTTTCAGTTGCTGCTGGACCTTCCACTTGGGCTCCAGAATGGACACACCTAGAGTAGATCTGCGCCAAACCTACAGTGAGCAACCAAGCCCAGCTGGTCCTAGGCTGGAATACAACCTGCTCAGCTGAGCTTAGCAAACTCCCATCCAACCTAACAGAAACGTGAGTGAGAATAAATGATTGTTATTTTAAATTACTGAGTTCAGGATGGCTCGTTACACAGCAATAGCTAACCAATACAAATGTATACTGTAAAAGTGCATGTGTTCAAAACCCACAAACTCAGAACCTACGTTGATAGGATGGGTTATTCATTTTTAAATAAAATATGATAAATTTCAACACAATGTAGTATGTTTAAAAATACAAGTGAAGACAAAATATGGAGCTATGATAAGGGAGATGATTACTGATTCTATGGAGGAAGGGAGGAAGGACTAGCAGGGACATAAGTCTTCTTGGAGGAGAGGAGCATCTGAATTGCCATTTTAAAGTTCAGTAGAAGATCACCGACAGAGAGAACTAGGGAGAGAGAGTGGGAACAGAAGGATTAATATTCTGTACAGTTTCGAGGCAAAAAGGGGCACACTAAATGTGGGGAAACTTTAGCAATTCAGTGTTACTAGAAGGTTAGTGGTGAGGGACAATGTGTCTAAAATCTCTTGAGACGGTCTGCTATGCAAGGCTAAGGCACTTTCCTTTTGCTTAACCATAAGGACAATGGAGAGCAACGGAGATCACTGGCATGTTTTAATGTATTCAAATTAGTAATAATTCTATTAGTAACAGCTAGCATTTATTGAGTGCTTACTAGGTGCAAGACACTGGGTCGTGTGTATATATTCTTCACAACACTAAAAGAGAGGTATTATTATTATTCCCATTTCACAGATGAGGAAACTGAGGCCTAGAGAGGTAAAACAACTTGTCCAAAGTCACAGAGTAACTGCCAGAGTAGGGATTTGACCAAAACTGCTCAACTCGGGATTATTCCTCCCCAACCACTGCTGTTCCTGATTCTCTATATAGTAGACTGAGGAGGTGGCCAGGTCACTCAGGAAATTATTCAACAAACATATTGGAACACGTATTCCTAATGTTACAATTTCAACATACTTTATAGACTCTTGTTACATGGAAGTCACTGCGCTAGTCAATGAAGACTTCAAGTATGAAGATGACTTGATCTTTGCCCTTAAGAAATTTGAGTGACAGAAAATCAATGCTTAGTGCCAACAACTTTTGTCTGTTCATTAAAGTAGGTTCTATGAGGCAGTGGCTCCTGAGCTTGGCTCTGGGTCAAAGTACCTGAGTAAGGGAGTTAAAAAAATTTTTTTAATACAAAGCTTCCAGGTACCATCCCAGATCAACTGGAAAAAGATCTCTAGGGTGGGAATCTTAGAAACCCCTCTACCTTCCTCTCTCCTGTTCTTTGTCTCTCTTTCTTTGCACTTCCCAGGTGATTCCATAGTCTCTGTGAAGGTGATATTATCCCTGTTGGTCCTCCTCAGACTCTCCAAGATATGGAGAGCTTTGGGCCAGGATCCTACAGCCATGGGTCATGCACAGCCAGTTGGCCACATCCTTTGAGGTGAGTGATGCCTAGAAGCTAATTATAATTCCAAAAGGTCTCCACTGAATTCTAAGAACTGCCCATCCGTACCCTCTTTCCTGGGCTTTATTTCTTTGAAGACATCCACTCGCCTTAAGCCACTGTAAAATTTACATTGTAACCTTCAGTGTAATACTCTTCCCAGACTCATTTGTGGCTTCTTCAGTCATTTCGAGTCAAAAATGTTCACCAGAGGAGTGATAATGGCAGAAGTTACATCTATAGTGAAATGAACAAATAGACTGAGCTGTACTCAAACTGAGGTTTGCCAAAGCTTGTTGGCCAAAGGAGAACCAGCTCTCTCTGGAAGGGAGTGAGAGATAGTCACTCTGCCATTCTCTGGTTGAACATAGGGGAAAAAAATCACCTGTGCACACTTTCTGTTCAGGACTGTAGTGGGCGTGAAAGTATATTCTTTTTTTAATACTGAAACATTTCTGGCATAAGAAGCTTTGTAATCAATCAGTATTGTCCGAGATAGTTCTGAATGAGGGAAGTCAGTCCATAAAAATAAATTGCATTTTCTTAAGAACGGTCTTATCTCCCGTCAGTTTAGATAAACCTCTGCTCAAAAAGTTGAAGTTGAGAAAATTTTCCTATTATTTTACGAGCTTTGTGGTTGTAGATACTGTAGCGGGCTGACTGGGATTCCCCTGCTCCCCTTCCAAGTGTGTCCATGACCTAATTCCTTGAACCTGGAACCCGTGAATGGACTTTATTTGAAAAAAAGTATCTTTGCAGATGTCGTGCAATTCAGGATTGTGAGAGGGAGTTTATTCTGCATCCTAGACCATTTTGTGATGATATAACAGAATACTTGAGACAGGTAATTTATAAGGAATAGAGATTTATTTCTTACAGTTCTTGGACTTCTCAAAGTCCAAGTTTGAGAGGCCCACATCTGCTGAGGTTATTTTTGCTGTGTTATCCCATGGCACAAAGAAGAAGAGCAAGAGAATATGAGGGACAGACAGAGAGAGAGAGAGAGGAAAGAGAACTGAACTCATCCTTTTTATTAGGAACCCACTTTCTTGATAATAACTAACTCACTCCTGTGATAATTGCATTAATTCATCCATGAGGACAGAGCCCTGATAAACTAATCATCTCTTAAACGTCCTCTTTCTCAACACTGCTGCATTGGGGATTGAGTTTCCAACACATGACCTTTGGGGGATATGTTCAAACCATAGTATCCTGAATTTTCTGGGTGGTCCCTAAATCTAATAATCGGTATCCTTGTAAGAGTGAGGCAAAGGGAGATTAGACAGACAGAAAGAGATCATGTGACCACGGAAGCAGAGATTGGAGTAATGTAGCCACAAGCCAAGGAACTCTGATGGCTTCCAGAAGCCAGAAAAGGTAAAGAATGGATTATTCCCTAGAGCCCCTGGAGGAAGCGTGGCCTTGCCGACACCTCAATTCTGGCTTCCAGGACTATGAGGAGACAAATTTCCTGTTGTTTTAAGCCACCCAGGCTGGGGTAATGTGTTATAGTCGTCACAAAAGACAAATAGAAGAACTAAAGATTTTCTGTCATGCACAGACCAGAAAGGGCTGATTTTAGACAAATAAAGGATGTTTGGGAAAGCTTGGCAGGGAGTGGGGACCCACCTGTGGGGGTGATCAGTGCTTGTTGGCTAGGGTTCTGAGCCTCAATGGGTGGAGTGGGCCCCCACGTGGGGTGCAGGCTAAGTAGCTCTTCTGGGCTCCCCCTTTTTTCTAGCCATCAATTTTGGAGCCCTGGGAGCATTTTTGCTGCTTTCTCAAATAGGAATGCAAGTAAGGCAATCTGATTTTGCCTTGATATTTACATCCACAGTTAGGCCTGATTTCTGCTGATGCAATGAAAAAACCTCTGAAGGAACTCACATCTGTATCCATGGGAGGACAGTTTTAGCTCAGGTCCAAGTGTGTGAGCCTGTACTCAGTAAAGTTTAACACAACTTTGGTGAATGTCTATTCTATTCCAGTCCCTGTACTGAGCCCTGGGGCTACCAACGTGAGTAAGTCACTGTTTCTCAACCTCAAGAACTCACAGTCCAGAGACTGGAATAATAATTCAGTGCAATACGGTACGTTTTAAGCACTTTTGTGGATATGTAGTACGTAGGTAATTGTGCTTGTGGTTGTGCATGTGTGTCTGTGTGTGTGCCCATGTGCGTGTGTACTTGTTAATGTGGTAGTGCATATCTGCTTGTACGTGTATGAATATGTGTCCACTTGGTGTGCAGATGTATGTGTGTTTGCTTTTGTCCACACAAGTGTGTCTATATCTATGTACAATTTGCATGTGCATTTTCAAGGATGAATGTTTTATTTATCTTTAAGAAAGGTTTTGCAGTCTGCACAAAAGTGATTGCATTTCTTTTTTTTTTTTTCTTTAGCGAAATTTGGTCCTAACCAGGGCTTAGCATACTGCTAACCAGTCCATCTTCGGTTAATATTTCATGCATAGGATGTTTCATGAAGTAACTGAATGGGCTAATGGGTTGTTCACTCGATAAGCCTCCCAGATACTCCCTTTCATCCCATTCCCCAGAATTCCTTCACCTCCTAGTGTTGTCTACAAGGGTGAAGATACTCCATTTTGCCCCATGTTCTTTGCTGTGCCCCAGATAGGCTCAAACATTTTTTCCTTTTGGGGATTTTGCAGGTAGGAATTGTTGAACATCTTACCATTTAATCCAGAAGTTATGTCCTTTAAGGAACCGACTCTGAGCCTGTGAGTTTTATTGTGGGTTGGGGGTGAAGGAGTGGACCTTGCAGCATTCAAGATCATCCAAGGTCATCCAATGAAGGCACCTAAGGTCTTCTGCGTGGGGGGAAAAGCCTGGTGAGGGAAGAGAAAGCAGTAGGGGGAGCTGCACTGTGCTGAGAAATAACACCACACAGAAGTCTGTGTTCTAATCTCAGCTCTGCTTTGCATTACTGTGTGACCTGGAGCTGATCACAGCCCTCTGAGTCTTAAAGGGGTTGGACAAGGCCAACTAAACATTAGAAACACCTGAAAGTGCTGGTTAAAAGGAAGAATGCGTGAACTTCACTCCAGATTTACTATATCAGAATTTCCAGGGTCAGGGTCTAAGAATCTGCATGTTTAATATGCTTTCCACATGATTTTTCCCCCCTCTGGACTTAAGAAAACAATGGGCAAGTCAGCTCATGAAGAGCTTTTCAGATATTCAGACTATTATTCTGGGAGAGAAAATATTGGAAGAGAACAGATGGGATTTTTCTCAAGGAAAAGAAAGGAGAATCCTACATCTTGCAAGAAATAGAAAAAAATAAATAAACTGTTTGAAGAAGAAGCACATCAGGCTGGCAGGAGAGAGCCTGCGGCTGGGTGTCTGACCCAGAATGTTAAAGCCAGCCTGGCTGGGCTCCAGGATAAAGGACACTCTGCCAGCCTCTCCACATTGATTCATCTCCCCAGCCCCAAGATCAGGGGAGCATTCTGTTCCTTGAAGCATTTTGTGACTGTAAGTCAGAAGTGCTGCAGTTTTAATAAAGAGCTGTATTGTCCTGATCTCGTGCAATATACTGAACTATCATTTTCCCACTGTTGGCTTGCAAACTGGTTTGTGTGAGTAAGCCAGTCCATCCACATCACTAAAAGATAGTAGTAGTAACAACAATGACATTTATTGAGCATTTATCATATGCCAGATGCTAGTCCAGCCTTTTATAGGAATTAACCCTCTTAATCCTTGCAGCAATTCTTTGAGATAGATGCAATTGTTTTCCCCATTACAAGGATAAGAAAGCTGAGGCAGAGAGGTTGAGCAACTTGACCAAGGTGACACAGCATAGTGCCCCTGCTAGCCTGTAAGAGCCTGTGTGCAAATTGAAACTGGTATCCGCTTTTGAATTAGAACAAGATGCCCTTTCTGGCAGATACAGCTATACCAGCATACAGCTTGGCAAGTGGTTTTCATAGTTATACAAGGAAGAAGCAGCCCCTTCCTCCAGATTGGCTTGCATAGCTTAGCAAATACAAGGCAATCCGTATTTCATCTCCAACTCGTCTCCTTAAATGGTGGGAGGGAAATGTATGCAGTGCACAACCTGCAAAAGCATACCAAGTAGCCCTACTACCACTACTAGGTGATGCGGCTGGGATTTTATCCTAAGCGGTCTGACTCCAGAACCTACATTCTGCCCATAACAAATTTCATTCCTGGGCAATATGTAAAAATAATATATACTTTTCTTTCTTTTTATAAAAGAAAGATGTATGAGAGCCCACTGAGTGATCAGATGGGAGTACTCATGGCTCAGTCCCGGGTGATGTATCACTCAGCGGTACACTGCTGGCTGCTAGAGAGTTTTTGATTATTGTCATTTAAAATTATTTTTTTCTCAATCACGTATTTTCAAAGGCATACCCACAATGGACTGTTGGTTTAAAATTGGATAGAAAAGGAATCCTGAAGTTGAACTACACATCACAGAGAAGCATGATAATTGTTCAAACGAGGCTCAAGATAGTCTTTCCCCATTTCCATAGACAGTGTCCTTCTGATCAGAATTCTTATTTTGCGCATCTGGCATTCCAAAATGAAAGTTAAAAAGAGAAACTTTTGTTAAGATCTCTTGAAACTCAACAGTAAAGAAACAAAAACTCCCATTAAAAAATAGGCAAAAGACATGCAGAGATATTTCACCTAAGAGGATGTACAGATGGCATATAAGCACAAGACAAAATGCTTAACATCATAAGATAGTAGGAAAATGCAAATTAAAACCATAATGATATTTCACTACACACTTGTCAGAATGGCTAAAATAAAAAATAGTGATAACATCAAATGCTGGTAAGGATGCAGAGAAACTGGATCGCTCATATGTTGCTGATGGGAATGCAAAATGGATTGGAAAATAGCTTGGCACTTTCTTATAAATGAAACATATGCTCACCATAGAACCCTGCCAGTGTGACATAAGCAATTGTTTCATAGAAATAAGAACTTAGGTGTATAGAAAAGCCTGTCCACCAGTGTTCCTAGAAGCTTTATTTATGATAGTCCCAAACCGGAAACAAGTGTTCGTCAATGAATGAATGACTGAGTGACTAACAGACTGTGGTACATCCATAGCATGGAATATTACTCCACAATAAAAACGAAGGAACTATGGAAATACTCAGCAAATTAAATGGATCACTAGAGGATAATGTTGAGTGAAAAAAAGCCAGTCTCAAAAGGTTCCATATTCAATGGCTCCATTTATATAATGTTCTTGAAATAAAATTATAGAGGTGGAAAACAGATCGGAGATTGGCAGGAGGCGGGGATCACGGGCAGCTATAGAGGGAGAACACTAGGGAGCCTTGTGGTGAAGAAACAATGCTGGGTTTCGATTGTAGTCGTCATTAAGCAAATCTACACATGTGATGAAATTACACAGAAACACAGGAACACATGCAAATGAGTGCATATAAAATAGGCGAAACCTGTATAGGTTCTGTGGATTGCATCAATGTCAGTTTCTTGGCTAAGAATTGTGCTAAGGTTATGCAAGATGCTTGTGGGAGAAACTAGGTGAATGATGCCTGGATATCTGTCTGTCTTTCTATCTATCTATCTATCTATCTATCTATCTATCTATCTATCTATCTATCTTCTATCTATCTGACTGTTTTTCTTTTTCTTTTCATTTTTTTTTTGAGACGGAGTCTTGCTCTATCGTCCAGGCTGGAGTGCAGTGGTGCAAACTTGGCTCACTGCAACCTCTGCCTCCTGGGTTCAAGCAATTCTTTTGCCTCAGCCTCCTGAGTAGCTGGGATTACAGGTGCCCGCCACCACACCTGGCTAATTTTTGTATTTTTAGTAGAGACTCGGTTTCACCATCTTGGACAGGCTGGTCTTGAACTCCTGACCTTGTGATCCATTAGCCTCAGCCTCCCAAAGTGCTGGGATTACAGGCGTGAGCCACCGTGCCCAGCTATCTATCTATCTATCTATCTATCTATCTATCTATCTATCTATCTTCTATCTATCTATCTATATCATCTATCTGTCTATCTATCTGTTAACATCTATCTATATTTGGTTATTTCCCATTAAACTATAACTATGTCAAAATACAAAAATTTAAAAATACAATTATTTTAAAATGTTTATATATTATTAGGCTACAAGGAATTTGTAATGCAATATACAAATTGTGCAAATACTGTAATAATAATAACAAATAATGTTGGGAAGTGAGAAAAAGGGAAATTGTAATCACAATTTGATCTGATTCAGTTTTCCATATGCTAAGAACAAATATGGTCCACACCCAAATATGGGAAGAGGGGTCCAAGTCCTTGACTCGTGTCTCATTGTTTAGAAATGACACTTGTGCTGGAGAAATCCTCACACATATGCATAAGAAAACATGTATGAAGATGCTAGTAGCTACACAGTTTACAATAGTGAAAAATTGGGAGCAAACTAAATGTCCATCAACCTTTTATGGGGTTCCACTTTGTGGACTACTAGGTAGCAGTTAGAAAGGATAAAGAAGGTATTTATATATGTGCATAAGCTTATATATGAGCTTATGTGTAAGCATGTGGAAGACCTCTTTGAGTGAAATAGAAGCATTGTATTTTTGAGTAAACAAAAGTAATTTACAAAATAATATGTTCTTCTTTGCCACTGTATGATGAAAGAAAAAAAACCCCGAAATAATACATTCTATATGTAAAGATATGCATATATAATTGTATATTTGTATATAATATAGCATTATATATGCATAGTTTTTATATAAGGAAAAGAGGAAAAACACACAAATATGTATATGTTTTTGTAGATGAAGAGGAAAATGATGTAGAAGGATGTACTCCAAACTGACAGTAGATGTGTAATGATTTAGCTAACTGTTTGCCAAGTACTGAGCTACCCACCTTATCAACTGTGTTATTCAGTCCTTAGAACAACCCAGGAAGTAAGCACTGCTACTGTAAAATTCCATTTTCCAATATGGCATCAGAAGTTCGGAAGTAGTTTCTGTAAAATTCCATTTTCCAATATGGCCTCATAAGCTGGGAAGTAGCTTGCCCAAGGCCACAGGTCTGAGCTGGGGGTTTACTCCATCTGTCTGATTTCCAAGCCAGTGCAAGGATCTCTCCATGCTGACCTTGGATTCTTCCATTGAATCCACCAGGAATGACCAGTCCAGGCATCTGAGAGAAAATGACTCATTGCTGGAGACCGTGGCTAACAGTAAAGCAGAGCTGAAAGAATGGTCCCGATGGAGGAGCTAAGTGGGAGTCCAGGCCTGCGAGCCTCCAAGGCCTTCCTTTCACTATGAACTTAGCTCAAGGCTATTGTACATCAGGCCACTGTCTGCTCAGTGAAAGCAAATGACAGCATAGAGCTATCACTGTCTAGCTTCCCTGCTGTGGCTGTGACATTGATGATAATCCCTTAGCAGGGAGAGGGAACCCCATTCATCTCTTCTCTGAAGCATGGCTCTCCCGATGGAAGGAAAGTGTCTGGGGACGGGAAGAAGACAGTTTGGAGGGAGGCAAAAAAGGAGAGGTCTCTGCGGAATGCTGCAGTGGAAGTGGCATCCACTCCTGACCGGGGAATTTGGTGAGAACGTGTGTGGGAGAGGAAAGGAAACTAACACTGGCTGGGTGCCCCTCCGACGTTGTGAGCACAAACTCAGCCATTATTTTTCTCTACAGTTGAGGAGCCAGAACATCAAAGAGCTTAGGTGATTTTGATTTTTAAATTAAAAAAACAAAACCTCGCACTTTTCTTTTTTATCTCAGTGTCACTATCTCCTCACATGGAAGCCTTTCCAGATCTCTCTGCCCCAGGACATCTTTCTCTGTGATATGCTTTCTTGGCATTGTGGACTTTCCCTTTGTTGCACTTTCCCCACCTGGAATGATAATTGAATAATTAGCAATGCAGTTTGTGATTTGATCTCTTTTTCCCTCTCTGGAATGTGAGCTTCACGAAAGCAGAGGCCAAGTGTGTGCTAATTAGCAAGTCTGTATTATCCAACACGCTGCACATAGCAGGTGCCCAAAAAACATGGATACATGCATTGCATATTAAAAATAAAACAAAGTTTTCATGGTATTACAACTATAATGAATATAATAGAATATTTAGTGATTCAGGATCTTGCTGCATTTATTCACTTAACTCCTTTTTATCTTATTTATCTCCTAAGATATACAGGGCTCTTGGGAATACGGCATGACAAAGCAGACATCATTCTTCAAAGATACAGTGTTCAAAGATAAAGCTGTTTGTCCAGGGTGGAAAGGCCTCACAATGGAGCTTTGTGAGCCAAAACCTGATACAAATGTTGTACAAGGGGCTGGGTGCAGTGACTCATGCCTGTGATCCCAGCACTTTGGGAGGCTGAGGCCAGTGGATCACCTGAGCTCAGGAGTTCGAGACCAGCCTGGCCAACAGGGCAAAACCCCATCTCTACTAAAAATACAAAAGATTAGCTGGGCATGCTGGTGCATGCCTGTAGTCTCAGTTACTGAGGCAGGAGAATCACTTGAACCCGGGAGGTAGAGGTTGCAGTGAGCTGGGAGATCGCACCATTGCACTCCAGCCTTGGGCAACAGAGCGAGGCTCCATCTAAAAAAAAAAAAAAAAAAAAATGTTGTACAAGGTAGGTCTATTGGTCGCTGAGGCTGGCGCCGGGATCAGCATCCATTTGTAGCCATTCTAAAGGCTTTCAGGGAAGCCAGGTGTATATTCTACCACTCTCCTGATACCTAACTATCAGGATATTTCACTAGCACCTCAAAGTCCCCTTCAAGGGATCCTGTCTGGCACCATGAAAAAATCCTCAAGTTGAACTCAGAAAAGAATTGGGTTTCTGTCCAGCCTCCCCATCTTAGAACTAACTACGTGACCTTGGGGAAGTCACTCAGAACCTCTAGGCCTTACTTTCTTCATTAGCAAGAAGTTGATTCCCACTTTACAGAGTTTTTGTGATGATTAGCTAAGATGATACCCATTATGCACTGTGTGGTGAGCCCATGAGACCTGCTCTGTAGAACTGGGATTGACTTCTCCTCTCTTTTCTCATTGTGTTCTCCCATTAAGGGCCCTTGTGCATTTTCGGGCTTCAGGGAGAACCTTGGGCATTCTGTTGCCTCCAAGGCAGATAAGTAAACTCAACTCTAACGAAGCTTCCGGGATTTCTGATAGAGTTCATCCCTTGATCAGCACTCACTTTGGCTTGGAGAAACCGAGAAACCCAATACATTAATCTGGCTGTTGTCTACTTTCTCCACCCCAAGGAGACCACTTTTTCCTTAAAGATAAAGAATCGCTTTGCAACTTGAATACTTGAATGCCTAAAAATGATGTTTGCCTCCCTCCCTCCCTTCCTCGCCACTTTCCTTCATTCCTCCCTCCCTCCTCTCCCTCCCTTCCTCCCCAATTTCCTTCGTTCCTCCCTCCCTCCCTTCCTTCCTTCCTTTTCCTTCCTTCCCTCCTTCCTTCCTTCCTTCCCTTCCTCCCTCCCTCCTTTTTATTGTCTCTCTCTGAGCTCGTTCCTTATATTCTGTCTTTCCATTATCTTCATCATCATCATCATTAGCATTGTCATCATCATCATTTGCCTTTCCATTAGATACACTTTTCAGGGATACACCACCTGACTTAATACTCTTTTCAAAAGGCTCATCCAAATGAATCTGCTGGTGCATTTTGAATTTCCTCCCTTTGTATTCCTAAGTGTTTATAAGAAGAAAACAAATTACCACTAAGAACAAAAAGAAAAAAAGAATATGCCTTTTCCAGACTCATGGACAGAAAAACCTACTTGGCCTCTCCCCGGGATGTCTGACAGGCATCTCAAGACCAGAGGGCCCCAAACTAGACCGCTGTATACCTGCTCTCCTGTATCCTTTCCATCTTTGATGGTAAGCTGTCATTCCAGTTGCCTGGACTCATTCTCGATTTCACTGTTTCTTTCTACCCATATCCAGTCTATCAGCTGTTGGCTCTACTTTGAAACATATCCAGAATCCAACCAATTTTCGCTATTTCCACCACTCCCACTGTGTTTTCACCCACCATTATCTGCCGTCCATTCCTACAAATTCTCCCAAATGGTTTCCCTCCTTCTTTCTCAGCCTTCCCCTTTGTGGTCTATTTTCAACACAGCATCCTGAGCATAAGTCAATTCACATCTTCCTTAATATCTTTCCTTTGCATAAAACCTTTTAATGGTGCTCCGATTCCGTCAGTGTAAAAATCTAATTTCTTACAACATCTGGTGCCTCATTCTCACCTTGACCCCATTTCCCAGTCTCTCCCACTCATTTTCTCTGCTCCAACCACACTGGCTTCCATGTTATTCCTTGAACATACCAGATATTATTTCACTACAAGACCTTGGCCAGACTGTCTGGAATGCTCTTCCTCCAGGTATCACTTGGCTCACTCCTTCCTCCCTCAGATTGTTGTGCAAATGTCATCTTCTCAATGAAATCCACCTCACTACCCTGTTTCATACTGCAAACTGCCTCTGCGGCTGGCACTGCTTATCACCCGCATCCTGCTGCACCTCTTCTTGCTTCTACAGCACTTATCCCACTACTAAGTGATTGATTTATTTACCTATCATGTGATTGTCAACTGTCTGTCTCCCCCTGCTAGAATGTAAGCTTTCCAAGGGCAGGGATCTTTGTTTTGCTTTCCATGTACACAAAGCACTTTAGGACAATGTCTGGCACATAGTAGGCACTCAATACACATTTTTTTTTTAAATGAATGAATGAAAAAATCATGTCTCATCAGATGCAGGAGTTGGGAGACTAGAAATGGGTCATTCGTTCATTCATTCATTCAACACGTATCTATGAATCTCTACTGTGTGTCAGGCACTGTGACAGTTGCTGGGATTTTAATGGTTGGCAACACCAGATGTGTTTCATGTTCTCGTGGAAACAGAAGTAATAAAATACTCCCTGGGGAATTTTAATTGTGATCAGTGCTATTAAGGAGAGGCTCATGTGTTGGAGACCATCGTAGGGGATTTGGGCTTGTTATAAAGAGTCAGAAGTTTTCACTAAGGAAAGGATACTTGAGCTGAGCTACGAAGGGTGAGGAAAGCTTAACTAGAGGATGGGTGAGGATTGGGGGCAAGAAGACATTCCGTGCAGAGGGAATGGCAATGACCATGCAGTGCGAAGGAACATGCAGGTTGGAAGAAGTAAGAGAAGATCAGAGTGACTGGAGTGGGATGAGGTGTCTAAAGTGAGAATCGACATGTGGTTAGGGTCCAAATTGTGCACAGTCTTCCAAGCCATAATCACAAATATGGCCTTTATTATGGAAACAATGGAAATAATTGAAGGGTTTTAAGAAAGTTGGATGGAATGATGAAAATTTTGTGTTGCAAAGATCCCTGTGGTTGTGGTGGAGAAGGGATTGGGCATGGATACAAGTGGGTGCAGAGACCAGTTAGGAGACTTTTGGAACCACCTAAAGGAGAGATGTTGGAGGCCTAGGCTGTTTCTGATGGTGATGTGGTGATGGGATGAAGAGATGTAGATGATTTTTTTTTTTTTTTTTTTTTTTTTTTTTTTTTTTGAGACAGAGTCTTGCTCTGTCGCCCAGGCTGGAGTGCAGTGGCGCGATCTCGGCTCCCTGCAAGCTGCACCTCCCGGGTTCACGCCATTCTCCTGCCTCAGCCTCCCGAGTGCCTGGGAATACAGGCACCCACCACCACGCCCAGCTAATTTTTGTATTTTTAGTAGAGACGGGGTTTCACCGTGTTAGCCAGGATGGTCTTGATTTCCTGATGTCGTGATCCGCCTGCCTTGGCCTCCCAAAGTGCTGGGATTACAGGCATGAGACACCACGGCCGGCTGAGATGTAGATGGTTTTACTTGAAAAATGGCTTAGAGAAGTCAGATAGCTCATTCTGTGCCACGCAGCTAAGCCTTCTTCAAAAAACAGGCAAAAGCCAAAAGGTAACCTCAGGACTCTTGGGGAGACTCTGATGTTGCTGCATCGGGAGGGTGCAGAGAGGTATTGGCGGAGAGCAGGGGAGGTGTGTTGCATCTGTGTTGGCTACAGAGACCTTCATCTTTACTACCTCCCTGCTCCCTGACCAGCAGTGTAATCTCTGCTCCCACTATGCTAAAATTCCTGCTCTCCCCAGGGCACATCCTCAAGCTTTTGTGTAGGCTGTAACCCCCATCTGGCACACCTTTCCCCCGTTCTCCACTTGACAAACAAACTCTTACTTATCAAAGCCCTTTAAAATCAACACTGTTATCAAGCATCTCTAATATTCCTGGGAAGAATTTCTCTTTGTTCTTTATGTTCCTGTAAGTTTTGGTAAATTTAAAATTATCATTACCCTGAGTACAATAATTCATTTCTATGTTTGTCTGCCAGACTGTTTGATGTCTGACTCAGTCTCTTGCACAAAGTAGTCATAATAACAATATCTAAAGTTTATTATATGCTCATATGCTGATATGATATCATATCGTATCAGGTGCTAAGGTGTTTTGTTTGTTTGTTTGTTTTTGTTTTTTGATGGAGTCTCACTCTGCCACCCAGGCTGGAGTGCAGTGGCACAATCATAGCTCACTGTAGCCTCAACCTCCCAGGCTCAGGTGATCCTCCCACCTCAGCCTCCCAAGTAGCTGGGACTACAGGTGCATCACCACCATGCCCAGGTAGTTTTGTGTATCTTTTTGTAGAGACAGGGTTTCACCATATCACCCAGGCTGGTCTCAAACTCCTTGGCTCAAATGATCCACTTGCGTTGGCCTCCCAAAGTGCTGGGATTCCAGGTGTGAGTCACCATGCCCCCCCTAAGGTTTTGTATGTTATCACTCATGAGGTGGGTACCATCATCATCCCAATTTTACAGTTGAGGAAAGTGAGTCACAGAGTGATTAAGTGGCTTGCTTACAATCTCCTTCTCTGAATGATGGGCCAGGATTTACATCCACACACTCTTTTGTCACCCACTACTTGTAGCATTCATTAATGAACCTTGCCCGCAGCAATTATTGCTGTGGTATAAAAAGAATAGGTTTTGAACTTTAGCTTTTTTATTCACTCATTGTATGACCTTGGGAATGTCACTTTACCTTTCTGCATCCTAGTTCTTCATGCATAAAATAGGATTCATTATAGGACTGATATTGTCATGAGGGTTAAATGAAATTAGCATGGAAAACTACTTGCCTAATCACATATTAGGTACTCCACTAATATTAGATCTCTCTCAACCTCATCTTCTCCTCCAAAGAAGGGGTATATTCATCCAAAAGACAAAATACTGAAAACAACATTCTTTGGATACCTGCTGCCAGAATGCAGAGATTTCAAGAATTTCAGCAATGCTGAGCACTCCAAAGTTGCCAATAGCTGCAGGATTCTTCTTACATCTTCGACAGAAGGACATTTGGAGCTTTCTGTACATACATTGTAATACATATTTTCTATAGGGCATATCGGTTATGCATTCACTTGCCTCCATTAATATTTTAGGCTTCATAAGCATAAATAAAACATACCTTAATTAGAAGTTTACAATCAGATTTCTATCTTGATCTTCTCTCCCCACCTGCCTTGTTTCTAAAGACAAGCATTAGGGTATATGTCCCACAGTCATAAATCATTCAGGACCATCCTTGTGGGACAGAGGTGTGCTCCCATGCCAGGTTGGAACGATTGGTTCAAACAGCCTTGGCATGCAGTCACTGATGGAACAAGCAATGAAGTTCTATTGTTTTTTCCTTTTTAGAAGAAATTGAAATTATTCATGAGGTGCCGCTCAGCTGAACAGTTGGATCCTTTCCCCCACTTCGGGGACAGATTTCCTGGCCAGAACTTGCTGCCGAAGAATCTAACATTGGTTAAAAGTGAACATGTTCTCCAAAGGGGGACATTAATACCCTTAATGTTCAAGGAGTCTTGGCATCCCCTGTTGAGAGGCTGCCAAACAAGTTGCATTAGGTAGGTACTTTTGCTCTTGATGAGATGAACAGGTGGCCCAAGTACATCATGCATCATTATTTGCTTGGATCAAGTGCATGCAGGTGTGCCCCATGCATATCTCCAAAACATGGATTGACCACCACCTTCAATAGGTCCTTTGACAGTATACTTGCAAATCACCCAGGTGCAGTAGAATTGGGACATTGTAGGCTGGGCACGGTGACTCACACCTGTAATCCTAGCACTTTGGGAGGCTGAGGTGGGTGGATCATCTGAGGTCAGGAATTCGTGACCAGCCTGGCCAATGTGGCAAAACCCCATCTCTACTGAAAATACAAAAATTAGCCAGGCTTGGTGATGAGCGCCTGTAATGCCAGCTACTCAGGAGGCTGAGGCAGGAGAATCGCTTGAACCTGGGAGTCGGAGGCTGCAGTGAGCCCAGATTGCACCACTGCATTCCAGCCTGGGCAACAGAGTGAGACTTGGTCTCAAAAGAAAACAAAACAAAAAGCAAAACAAACAAAAAAAACAACTGGGACATTGTTCTTGTTTATACCAACAAGCTGGGGGCCTGGGGGCTTGTAATAGTTTTCTCCCAATTGGTGGACTTGGCGGAGGACAGAAAGGAGCCTGATTCTCACATTGCTCCCAGAGTACCCTGATGCAAGAGTCACTAACTCAGTCTTAACAGGCGCTCAATGTGAACAGGCAAAGCAGCCTGATGGGAAATCTGAGAATGAGAAATCTGACTAAGGCAGAGTGGCCAGGATGCACAGATAGTACATGGTAAAGCTAGAATTTGAACACAGGTCTCTGTGCTTCAAAGTTTTTAAAAGCCCTTTTGTGAATGACCCAGATCATGAGAAAAAGCCGGAAGAACTTCACAAATCAGTACATGGCCAAAGGTTTCTGCTGTGAATGATTTCATGTTTTCAACTTGCAATGGGTAGATGAAGGGTTGTCCTCTCTATTCTAGCAGGAAAAGTCAGGATTTCTGTGACTGCAGTCTTCATCCCATATTCTTTTGTTTATATTTTTCTTGTTTCTGTAAAGCGTTTTGTTCTGGAAATTCACACAAAGGCAACTTCACCACCTGCCATGTACTCTCCCTAAAGGCACTGTCTTTCAAATATTTGGATTCCTTGGCTTCAGTAATCCCTACACTAAGGGGATGTTGGATCAGCCTGCCAGGTCCCTTGCAACTTTAAGAGTTATGATCTATTTGTCAGGCATGGTGGTGCATGCCTGTAGTCCCAGCTATTTGGGAGGCTGAGGCTGGAGGATTGCTTGAGCTCAGGAATTTGAGGATGCAGTGAGGATTGCACCACTGCACTTCAGCATGGGCAAGAGAGTGAGACCCTGTCTCTTTAAAAAAAAGTTATCCAAGTTCAAATGCACAATAATGTGCATGCTCCTTTTGCTCCAAATATGCTCCTTTTGCATACCTTTGAAGGCAGAGTCTTTTGACAATTGTCCTGTGGTTGGCAGGACAACTCTGGTTGAAGGTGATCTATATGTGAACTCTTTATCCATCCAGGAACCACTTAAGTTCATTTGCCATGCCATCCATGTTTCTGGTTCTTGTTGCTTAGCATCCCTCATCAATTGGCAAAGATCTGGTTAAAATCTTTTACAAAATAGGTGCTTTTATAAATTGTCAGTTGCTGTGAAAATTGGTACAACCCTCTAGGAAAAAAAGTAGGAGTCTAAATGAAGAACACTGAAGACTGTTTCATGCAGTTTTACTCAGTCATTTGACTTTTGGGAATCTATCCTAAGGCTGTTCTTCTTACACTACTTATCCAGCACCTTCTCTGTGCCAGACCATGTGCTAAATAGTTTACATAAGTATTTAATGTATCCCCACAACATTGCCCTGAAGCAGATAGAAATATACCCATTTAAAGACAAGGAAACTGTAGTTCAGAAAGGTTGAGTCACTTGCCCAAGTCCTTCAGCCACTGGGCAAGAAAGGATTCAGGTTTCAGACCAATGTGTTTTTTCTTTAGACAAATTACCCATGCAATTGGCCACACTCCATAGGAATGCTATTTTGGAAGCTCCATTTAATAAGTTAAAGTGAATTTTATGGGCAGCTGAGTAATTATCTGACTTGAACCCAATTAAAAATTGAGTCAATTCTGCCTGAGTTTGAAGGCTTCTTTTGATGAATGCTGGACAAATGGATTTCTCCTTTTAACCACAACCCTGAGTTCCAGATGGCCAGGCTGGCCTCTGTACAAAGTATCCCCAAAAAAGCATGTGTGATGCACCCATACGTGCCCACTTGTCCAGATCTCTACGTGACATGTATGTGCACCAACCAGGGGAAAGATTGTTGACTCGAACCAGACATTCAATTAGCATCTTCTGCAGCCACATGGTTTAATGACAGCCTATTTCTTTTTAGAAGCTCAGTGAAGAGGGGCGTGGCCTTTAGAATCTCTAGACCTAGGATTGTAAACTGGCTCTGCCACTTAGTAGCTGTGACCTTGGGGAAGTAACAGAATGAATGGTTGGTGACATTGGTTGTGGGCAACAAGCTAAGCCTGAGTGTTTGTAAGGAAGCTCTCCATCAGAGGGTCAGGGAGTAGACTCAGAGCTATGCAAGCAGCATCAGCTCCCAAAATCTCCCAGCAGAACTGGCTGCCATCTCTCCCAGCCTCACTTGTACTGTTAGCCCAGCAGCCCTTTGTGTCCAGGGAAATCAGAAAAGTCACCACCACCAGCAGCATCTATTTTAAAAATGGATTTCACTTGTCCCTCATTTTTTAGTGCTCATAGCTCCAATTTCACTCTGGAGCAGGCACAGCTGATTGGTAGAGCCTGGTGGTTGCTAAGGCCCAAGAAAGTGGGTATTTGGCATCTTTACCTTCAAGAGTGGAAAGTGAGCTCTGCCTGGAATGCCCCAGGCAAAGGAAGGAGCATTTTTCAGGTGCTGGGTAACCAAAAAGAAAAGTGCTGAGATTACAGATGTGAGCCACCGTGCCCAGCTAAAGGCAGTCTTTTGACAGTTGCCCTGTGCTTGGCACTCTGGTTGAAAGTGATCTGTATGTGAACCCTTTATCCATTCATGAAGCACTCAAGGTCATTTGCAAAACCATCCACGTTTCTGGTTCCTGACATGCTGTTGCAAACATACTATACACTACAAATGACAAATACTGCAAATGGGAATTATAGTACTCATCTGCTTGGTTTTATTCATTCATCATTCATTCATTCCATCTACAGGTATTTATTGAACATCTATTATGTACCAGGCACTGTGCTAAGTCTGGGGATACAGCTGTGAAACAAGGGTTTATTGAAAAGGTTTACATTATTGCTTGTAACAACAATAACATTGACAGAGTCTCTCATGTTTTGAGTTGAGTTGTGTGCCAGAAGCTGCACTAGGTACTTAATGCCCATCCTTCTCACCCCGCCAGTGAACAAAACTTTCTCTCCAAAAAACCATTGCAGAGTGCTATTGTGCAATAATCCCCAATAGCAGGTGGCCAATAAAACTAAACACTCTCTCTGCTCAACAGGTTCAAACTTTGATCCTGAGAGATTTGATTTTCTTGCTTTTCTTTTAGACATCAATAAGCTTAAAAATCAAAACATAGCAACCTGGTGATTTTGCCTAAATGCATGATGTCAGCTCATTCAGCTCAATCAAGGGGTTGATGGCTGCCAAGCAGGTGACAAATGGAATTAAGTGCACCCACGGCATTGATGCACAGCTTGAAAAGGATTGCTTGTTTGGAGACTCCGATCATCTGTCTCCAGACCCCCTCCCTGTGCTGAGCTAACTGATATAATTAAAGACATGTTTCTGTTTGCGAAGTGATACACTGAGCTGGCTTTCGGGGCTGCAACAGCTGTCATCCCAGCCTGTTGCTGTCTTGTGGCTCCTTCTGAGTTCAGGGTTCCTTGAGGTTGCTGTCACCAGCCTTGAGAGCAGAGCGGGTGCCCATGGTTCATGACTGAATTCCAACTCTCTTATAAGGTGAGACATGGGAAAGGTGTATTTATCCAAGTGGACAGGAAAATAAAAGCCACGTGTGTCCCAGTGGAATACCTGGGTAGAAAAGAGACACAGGCAGGCACATAGGCAGGATGGCCTAGTGACAAAGGATGTGGGTTTGGGATCTGGGTTCTGAGCACGGTCCTCCCCAACTCCTTAATCGTCCAGAGAGCCAACTTGTTTACACAATCATCACAAAAATGATACCCAATCCTAGGGCTGATAAAAAATTTAAATGAGAGAATGGTAACAAAGAGCCTGGCTGATAATGTTGTTGGTAATAAGTAGTATCTGCTGATGATTAGTGTTATTAAGAAAATTTCCCCAGCGTGGCCAGTTAATGTAGAATCTTAAGAGAGTTGCTTAGCCCTTCTGTGCCTCGGTTTCCTCATCATTAAGCGTCTCTCCCAGTCCATTTCATGGGAACACAATGAAGAGAAGTAAGGAAGATAAATATGTCAACATTTTAAAAATGACTTGACACCAGGCGTGGTGGCTCATGCCTGGAATCCCAGCCCTTTGGGAGGTTGAGGTGGGTGAATCACTTGAGGTTAGGAGTTTGAGACCAGTCTGGCCAACATGGTGAAACCCCGTCTCTACTAAAAATACAAAAAATTAGCTGGGTGTGTGGCATGCACCTATAATTCCAGTTACTGGGGAGGCTGAGACCTGAGAATCACTTGAACTCAGGAGGCAGAGGTTGCAGTGACCCGAGGTTGCACCACTGCACTCCAGCGACAGAGAAAGACTCTGAGTCAACAACAACAACAACAACAAAAAGTAAATCAATCTATCTCTCTATTGTCTATCTAAATATTGCTTCATTGCAGTGAGAGATATGTGTAGACAGATGTCTACAGGTGGAGAGGCAGACACACAGGCAGACATCTCCAGAGTTCGGAGCTCACCGCTTCCTGTTGCTACTAGCCCCAGCCTGCGTGCTCTGGCCCCTGGTTACTCCCCTGGTTCCCTGCACCTTGCACCACCTATCTCCTCCACTGTAATGTTCCAGCCACACTTGCCTCTTCCCTGCCTCAGGACCTTTGCACTTGATGACTGTTTCTGGATCACACGGGCTATTCCTGTGACTGGGTCCTGCTTGGTCAGGTTTCAGCTTGTGTTGCATCTTCAGAGAGGCTCTTCTGACCTCTCTGCCTTTACATGTCCTCTCCCTGTGTCCTTTTCGATTTTTCCAAGCATCAGCAAACTTTCAGTAAAGGGCCTGAGTAAATACTTTAGGCTTTATGAGGCACCAGAAGTCCCTATTACATATTGTTCTGTTTGTTTACAACCCTTTAAAAATGTAAAAAAATCATTATTAGTTTGTGATTGACTGACTCTTGATTTAGACTATCTCAGTGTCTGATTTATATTCTACTCAGCCCTGCCCATCTAAGATTAGTTTTGCAAAGCCTCACTATAGGTTTACTGCCTGCCTTCCCCTCTAGACTGTGGACTCCATGAGGACAGGTGTTTTTTTCTAGATCACATCCAAGCCTTGATTTAGTGTCTGTCCTGCAGTAGATGCCTAATGCGTACTAATTAATAAAGGAATAAATGAGGGAAATTCATCAGCCTTTTTCCTCGACACTGCCAGGAAGTTTCAGCCTGGCATGGCTTGGAGTGGCCAGAAATCTCTGTGCCCTCTCTTTTGCCCACTTGCCTCTGTGCTAAGGGGGTTAGAATACTTCTGTTCAACAGACTCCCAGCATTTGGACCCCCATCAAGCTGCTCACTTCCCCAAAACAGGTAGAAGTGGGAAAGATGAGAGTCAACACTGCCCCACGTGGCACATCAGTTTAGAACTTTCAGATGCCATTGACAAATCCTCAAATAACTTGCAATCTCCATTCATTAGGAAACCAACAGTCAACTCATTGGCTTCCCAGTTGGCCTTCTTTTTTCCTTTTGGACTCCATGAGGACAGGTGTTTTTTTCTGGATCACATCCAAGACAGAGTCTTGCTCTGTTGCCAAGCTGGAGTACAGTGGCACGATCTTGGCTCACTGCAACCTCCGCCTCTACGGTTCAAGCCATTCTCTTGTCTCAGCCTCGTGAGTAGCTGGGACTACAGGCACACGCCATCACGCCCAGCTAATTTTTGTATTTTTAGTAGAGACGGGGTTTCACTATGTTGGCCAGAGTGGTCTTGATCTCTTGACCTCTTGATCTACCTGCCTCGGCCTCCCAAAGTGCTGGGATTACAGGCATGAGCCATCATGCCCCACCCCCAGTTGGCCTTCTTAGAGTGGGCACCACTAGGTACCAGACCCCAGCTCTGCCACAAATTTGGGAAAATTTAAGCATGGTAACTGGCCACTGTCCAATGTTGTTTGTGATGATGACGATGACGATGATGATGATGATGGTAATGATGATAATGACTTTTTTTCTTTGGAAATGAACATAGCTTTATTGTTTCTTTTCTATTACACAGATAATTTACAGAAATTTTAGAAACTTTAAATAATACAAGGAAGATTAAAACAACAAAAAACCCCTCAACTCATCCAAATTCCCATCAGCCCTAAATAGCCATTTAACCATGTTCTATTTTAAAGAGCATCTTTCCAGATATCTTTCCAGTGCTTAAAGAAATACACATCTATATAATTTACATAAGTGGGATTACAAGATACTGAATGTTCCACACTTTGCCTTTTTGCTCAGATGATGGTGATTTTAATGAACAAGTAAAGCAGAATCAGCGTAGGAGAAATATGTCCTCTATCACAGTGACACATGGAAGTTCGGGGCTCGCTGCCTAAATGTAAAAGCTAACCCCAGGGGACCCAAGAGAGAAGTAAATGATCTGTGCTAATTCTCAGGACCTTACTCATAGGACTATTGGACCAGAATTCTTCCAACCAAATACCTGTGCCTCAAACAAACGTGCTCCCTGCTGCCTTCTTTCTGTGACCATTCAAGCCCAAATACTACTTATGTACAGCGTACGTGCTGATCATTTTCATATCTGGAAAAATAGCTTCCAGAATTACTGCAGGCCATCAAAGTCTGGGATCAGAGATTAAAATGGGGAGGTAATTGGTGTCTGGGTATCTCAGGTGGAGCGTCTGTGTATTGCATCATTTCAAAGTTTAAACAGCAAAGGTCAAAAATGATATGAGGGAGGAATATTTATTTAGGTCAGTTCTTGGATTTTTCTATCTAGTGGAATTGCTGTCTGCACTCTGATTACCTCACATCTGAAAAAAATAAGTTTGAAAGTCCTGATTGTATTTCAGGAAAGAGGCACTTTTACTGTCTCAGGGAGGTCAGCTGGTGTAAAAATTTGAATAGCTAATATTTATTGCCACTTCTCAGGCATCAGGCACTTGGAATGCATTTTGTATCTCCTACCTAGGACATCCTTGGTGGTAGGTGATCTCAGTATCCACACTGCGTAGGTGAGGGGGCTGAGCTTAGAGCAGGCAGGTAGTTTTCCCAGGTCATCCAGCTAGCAAGAGGCAAAACCAGGAATTTGGATCTAGCCCTGTCTGAGTCAGAGCTGCCCTCCTAACTGCCATGTTGACATACTGTAGGTGCCCTATAAACACATTTTCCTTTCTCTTACCCTTACAATAGGGGGCCTTTGATAAGGGGAAGCCTCATATCCTCATGTCTGATTTTTTCTATCCTGAGCATTCATTTATTCATGCATTCATTTAATAAATATTTCTTGCCCTCCTTCTCTGCACCAGACATTGTCCTAGGTACTGTGCATAGAGCAGCAGACCGAACAAAGCCACTTCCCTCTCTTGCTTCATGGAGCTTACTTTGCAGTGTAGAAGGTAGGTTATTTGAAAAAACAAACAAACAAAAAAACAGATAAATATGTGCTATGTCGGGGTTACAGGTGAAAAGTAAAGCAGAGTATGGAAGGTGGAGAGGGACATGGGTATATCCTAAAGGGTGGTCAGGGAAGAATTTTGGATGAGATGGTAGTTGAGTAGAAGCCTGAAAGAGATGTGAAGGTGAAGCCTGCAGGTATTTGGAGAAAGAGCATTCCAGGGAAGGGCATGTGCAAAGGCCCTGGGGGAGGAGCATGCCTGAGGGCCAGAGAGAGTGCAGAGGGAAAAGAGAGGATTAGAGAGAGAAGATGAGCTGGAAGAGAAAATAGGAGGTGTTGATCAGATCACATGGGGCTTTGTGGGCCATTGTGAAGGATATGGGATTTACCTTGAGTGAGCTGAGATTTGAGCAGATGAGTGCTCTGACCCGATTACATCTTAACAGAATCGTTCTGACACTCATGTGAGGGGGCAGATAGGTGGGGAGCGAAGATGGATGCAGACAGGCTGATCAGGAGGCCATTGTGATAATCTAGGTGAGAGACCACGGGGTCTTGGGGCAAAGTATGAGCACTGAAGGTGGCTAGAAGTGATTGGATCCTCTGCACTTTGAAAAAAGAGTCAATGGTTTTCTTTTTTTTTTTTTTTTTTTATAAATTGGATGTGCAGAGAGAAAGAAACAAGAACAATACATTCCATAACAATTATGCCACTCTTCAGTATCAATGTGAAAATAATAAAAGAGCAGCTTGATGTCTTCAATCATGTTACCTATGCACTATGCCCCGTCCCCTCCCGGGCAGAACAAATAGTGCCGACTCAAATCCACCCAACCATCTGTGTTCCATGGACAAGTAACTTTACCTCTCAGAGTCACTTATTCATCTACTGAATAGGAGTATTAATATCAACAGTGCCTCCGTCAGAGCGTCTTAGCATGGGATGACCCATGTGCGTGGCTTGGAGACATGCATATGGAGGGCGGGGACTAGATGTTAGTCCTTATTTCTCTTAGGAGTCACATAGGCCTTTGTTTTAGTGATGAGATTAGGGCCCTTCTTTTGAGGTTGCTGCAACCCTGGGGAGAGTGATTATCTAGCACTGTGGCTAAGATCAGAAACTCAGGAATCAAGTTACAAGGAAACCATGGTCAAGATGGCTCCATGACTTGGTCAAGGCATTCAGTCCCTTCGTGGAGCATAGTGGCTCATGTCTGTAGTCCCAGCTACTCAGGAGGCTGAGGTGGGAGGATTGCTTGAGCCCAGGAGCTCCAGGCTTCAGTGAGCTAGGATGGTGCCATTGTACTCCAGCCTGGGCAATAGAGCAAGACCCTGTCTATAAATCAAAAAGGCATTCAGGCCCTCTATGCCTCAGTTTGCTCACCTAGGAAATGTGAAGAGTAAACTGTCCCTTCCAGGGTGGCTGGGAGGATTAAATGAGAGGACAAAAGAACAATGAGCAAAGAACAGCTCTTCAATCACTCCTGCTTCTGTTCTCTTTCTTCCAAGTCTCTATTCTCGGTCGCCAAATACCGGCTTTGGGATTTGCCTTCACATTTCACGTCCGCTCTGGGTTATGGAAAATTATGCTTCTGTCCTCTAGCATAGAGACCTGCAGCTAGGTCTGGGGCTGGGGATTTAACATCTTTGCAAATTGTCTGATTCTGACATTTACTGTTCTCTGCTTGTCCTGGGCTGGAATCTGCAAGATGAGGCAGCTCTAGGCTTTGTTCTGAGCAGAGGCAGTACACGCCACAGTCTGTTTGTGGGGCATAAATGAGAGGTGGGATTAGACGTCATTGTTATTATTAAGTCATATAAGTATCAGTAGTGATTTCCATCACTACCTCTCATCTGGGATGCTGCCCCTGCTGTCCCAGGTCCATGCTCACTCCTTTCAACCTTTTCTCCATGTGGTTTCCGGAGGCCAGAGGGATCATTTAAAATGCCCGATCACATCATAGTTGTCTTAAAACATTCTCCTTCTGCCTCCCACTAGTCTAGCCACACAGGCCTGCCATGTGCATCTTGACTTTGCATCCTTTCTTCTACCAAAGGGCCTTTACACATGCTATTCTGTTTCCTGGTGGGGGGTGCATTGGTGCATATAGGGTTACATAACAAGGTAAAATCAATAAGGTACAGCTGGAGTATTTAGAGGCCCAATGCTCTGAAAATATCAATCACACTGCTGCCATATGCAATTTAGAACAAAGTAACCGTAAGCAGTAACATATAATTTTGTTTTTCAAAATACACACATTTATATAGTTGTGCTGAAATACATTTATTCTCTTGTTTGCTTGCTCTTGCTTTCTCCTTTCAGATGTTCTTATTCATTCTCTTTTAAGCTCAGTCTCTCTGGGGCTCTGCTTTACTGATACCCTAAACTGTACTTAATTTCCCAGTTGGGAATTCCAGAAACTGGAGTCAAGAATGGGAATTTTTTGTTTGTTTGTTTGAGACGGAGTTTCCCTCTCGTTGCCGAGGCTGGAGTGCAGTGGTGCAATCTCGGCTCACTGCAACCTCTGCCTTCTGGGTTCAAGAGATTCTCCTACTTCAGCCTCCCAAGTAGCTGGGATTACAGGTGCCCACCATGATTCCTGGCTAATTTTTTTTTTTTTTCTATTTTTAGTAGAGATGGGGTTTTACCATGTTGGCCAGGTTGGTCTCGAACTCCTGACCTCAGGTGATCCACCCACCTCAGCCTCCCAAAATGTTGGGATTACAGGTGTGATCCACCATGCCTGGCCAAGAATGGGATTTTTAGAAAAGAAATAATTAAAAGAGGGCAGAGTAAGGAGTATTCAAAGATAGGCACTCTCCAGAACCACAGAATCATCATCATCCTCATTATTGGTCTTTTTTTTTTTGAGACGGAGTCTCTGTCGCCAGGCTTGAGTGCAGTGGTGCGATCTCGGCTCACTGCAACCTCTACCTCCTGAGATCAAGCAATTATCCTGCTTCAGCCTCCCGAGTAGCTGGAACTGCAGGCGCACACCACCACTCCCAGCTAATTTTTTTGTGTTTTTAGTAGAGGTGGGGTTTCACCATGTTGGCCAGGATGGTCTCAATCTCCTGACCTTGTGATCCGCTCACCTTGGCCTCTCAAAATGCTGGGATTATAGGTGTGAGCCACTGCGCCTGGCCCTTATTATTGTTTTTAAAATAATAATGACAATAATAGTAAAAATTTGCCATATAATTGTCATTCACAATGAAGGAGGGACTTCACTGAATCCTTCCCAGAACTCTTTAAGGAAGTATTATCATCTTCATTTTACAAGAAAAGCTAAGGCTCTGAGAAGTTGTGTTGCTGCCTGTTGTGGACTGAATTTCCCGTCCTTCCCCTCCCCGATTCCTGTGTTGAAGCCCTAACCCCCCATGGGATTGTATTTGGAGATAGGAACAGCAAGGAGGTGATAAAGGTTAAATGAGGTCAGAGGGGTAAGGCTCCGATCTGATAGGACTGATGCTCTTATAAGAAAAGGAAGAGACTCCAGAGCATTTTCTCCGTACCATGTGAGGATAAAGTGAGCAGGTGAACGTCTACAAGACAGAAAAAGAGCCCTCACCAGGAACTCAATCAGCCAGTGCCTTGATTTTGGACTTCTCCATTTCTAAAACTATGAGGAAACAGACTTCTGTTGTTTAAGCTACTCAGTCTATAGTATTTTGTTATGGCAGCCCAAGTGGACTAATACACTCCCCAAGCTGCTCTAACCACGAACAGCTGAAGACAGAATTCACATTCAGGTCACCTGACCCCAAAGCCTGGGCTCTCAACCCAAAGCCTAACTCATCGTGAACATCTGGGCTCCTCAGTCCAGGGAGTTCCTCTCATATCACACTATACAGAAGGACCTCAAGTAGAAGCCAGTCAAGTGAGACCTGATAATGCCCAGGCATGATAATTTTATTCCCTATACCCCAAAGGCAGGAGAGATTCTCTGACCTGCAGCCTCAGTTTGAAAGACTAGGAGAATCCTGGCCACCATGTCTGAGTTGATGGCCTTGTGTATGGCTATGAGACGTGTGGCGGAGCCCAGGACAAGGCCAGCATCCACAGAGGTGTGTGAGTTTCCTAGGGATACTATTACTGCAGACTGAGTGGCTTACCACAACAGAAATTGATTCTCTCACAGTTCTGGAGATTAGAAGTCTGAAATCTAGGTGTTGGCGGGATTGGTCCTTCTGGAGGCACCGAGAGAATCTGTTCCATGCCCGTCTCTTAGATTTTGGTGACCTCTAGCAATTCTTGGTGTTCCTTGGCTTGTAGATGCTTCACTTTAATCTTTGCCACTGTCATCCCAGGACATTCTCTGGTGTGTCTCTTCATCCAAATTTCTTTCTTTTTTTTTGGAAATAATTTATTTATCTATTTTTATTCTTATTTTTTTTTATTATTATACTTTAGGTTTTAGGGTACATGTGCACAATGTGCAGGTTTGTTACATATGTATCCATGTGCCATGTTGTTTTGCTGCACCCATTAACTCATCATTTAGCATTAGGTATATCTCCTAATGCTGTCCCTCCCCCCTCCCCCCACCCCACAACAGTCCCCGGAGTGTGATGTTCCCCTTCCTGTGTCCATGAGTTCTCATTGTTCATTTCCCACCTATGAGTGAGAACATGCGGTGTTTGGTTTTTTGTCCTTGTGATAGTTTACTGAGAATGATGGTTTCCAGTTTCATCCATGTCCCCACAAAGGACAGGAACTCATCATTTTTTATGGCTGCATAGTATTGCATGGTGTATATGTGCCACATTTTCTTAATCCAGTCTATCGTTGTTGGACATTTGGGTTGGTTCTAACTCTTTGCTATTGTGAATAGTGCCGCAATAAACATACGTGTGCATGTGTCTTTATAGCAGCATAATTTATAGTCCTTTGGGTATATACCCAGTAATGGGATGGCTGGGTCAAATGGTATTTCTAGTTCTAGATCCCTGAGGAATCACCACACTGACTTCCACAATGGTTGAACTAGTTTACACCAACAGTGTAAAAGTGTTCCTACTTCTCCACATCCTCTCCAGCACCTGTTGTTTCCTGATTTTTTAATGATGGCCATTCTAACTGGTGTGAGATGGTATCTCATTGTGGTTTTGATTTGCATTTCTCTGATGGTCAGTGATGATGAGCATTTTTTCATGTGTTTTTTGGCTGCATAAATGTCTTCTTTTGAGAAGTGTCTGTTCATGTCCTTTGCCCACTTTTTGATGGGGTTGTTTGTTTTTTTCTTGTAAATTTGTTTGAGTTCATTGTAGATTCTGGATGTTAGCCCTTTGTCAGATTTCTTCTTCTTATAAGGATACCAGTCATTGTCAAATTTCTTCTTCTTATAAGGATACCAGTCATTGGGTTGGGATGAATAGGCCCTCTTCTTGATTACATCTGCAAAGACCCTATTTCTAAATAAGGTCATATTTGCAAATATTGGGGATCAAGACTGTAATATTATCTTCTTGGGAAACACAATTCAACAGAAAACAAGGTTCATAGGGGTGGCTTTAGCATCCACCCTAAGCCATGTGGAGTGACCATGCAACCCATGTAAACAGCAGCCATGACTGCCATGCAAATGCAGCTTCAAAACAATGCCCCACCACTTTGCAGTAAGATGACCAGATGAAGTCCTCCTGCATAGAACTTCCAGAGGCTCAGGATTTCACATAGTTTTGGTATCATAAAGGATGAGGTAAGCGAAGGTATAGAGAGGAACTGAAATTGCAGCCACAGAGGTCCCTTGCTTACATATGCCTTTAAGGAAACCTGCTCTAATTAGGGTGGTTGGCTGATCGTCTCCAGCTGCTGCATGGTTAAATCCACTACAGCGTTTATTATGAGGCCATATTCTCCTGGCTGCACTGAGCCAGTAACTAAGTAGGATGAGGGTACCAGTGCCAGCCCATCCTGCCTGATGAAGATTCTTCTAGTAGACAACACACGCTTGGAGGCTAATCAGGCAGCTTGAGCATCTCTCTACCACATCCTCTTTCCTTCCGTTTCTCCTTTCCCAGGTGTCAGACCTGCATCATGGTCTAAAGCTTCTCCCCACCTCCTCCTCTTCCCTTCTTCTTTATCCTTTATAGGCATTTCCCCCAATAAATCTCTTGCATGTCAAATTCCTTCTTGCCATCCACTTCTGAGAGAACCCAGAAGAAGAACTGAGAATAGAGACTTACAAATCCAGCCATCTTGGAAGCCCTGATACTCTGAAACTCAAGAACTCCAGCCTTCATGCTCACCATATTCACATGGATAGACAGATTTCACCCCTGTGGAAGGTGTGTCAAAGACGGCCTGGAGGCTAGCTAGCTGAGTGGACACTCTGTAGCTATTCCCACCCCATGCCCTGGCTTCTTTCTGCTATAGTGCCTGGAAAGCCAACTATTTATTTTCTAGCCTCTTTGCATTGAAGATTGCTTTCTCAATTGAAAAAAGGACAAGATGTAGCTGGCACCACCCTTCCCTCCCTTTGTCCTGCCTTGAATATGAACACCATGCTTAGATCCTGAGTAGCCAGTTGAAAATACGAGATAACAATCATGAAGGAAAGATTCAGAGAAACACAGAGGCACCACCCCTGACATCACCAAGTTTCTGAATGAGCACTGCAGCTGTTTACCTCTAGACATATTGTTATGTAAGAAAAATAGACCTTTATCTGTGTAAGGTGTCATGTGCCACTTGCAGGTAAAAACATGCTTAGATGATACAGAAGGCTTCATTTTGAATACGTGCTCTGTGGATTTTGAGCAAAGGGCTCAGGAAATGCTAGCAGCATCTTTGGGTACAGGCAGAACATCATAGGCAGAGGGTCAGAAAGTAGTACCTGCATCCCTCTCCACTTGGCATCCCATGCAGAGGTGGACCTGGGCTAGGAGCTTCTGGATTAACTGTGGGGCTGAGAAACGCCCCTGCTCCCTGTTGCCCTCTGTTTTGTTTTGATGGGGTAGGCACGAGAGATACGGGCTTAGTCTTTTCCCTAGTTCATTTGATTAACAGAAATAGGTTATAACAGAGTTTGTGGAAGAGAACATCAAACTTTTTTTTAGTGAAATCTTCTTTTTTTTAACTTTTTTTTTTTTTTTTTTTTTTTTTTTTTTTTTTTTGAGACGGAGTCTTTCTCTGTCCCCAGGCTGGAGTGCAGTGGCGCGATCTCGGCTCACTGCAAGCTCCGCCTCCCGGGTTCACGCCATTCTCCTGCCTCAGCCTCCCGAGTAGCTGGGACTACAGGCGCCCGCCAACACGCCCGGCTAATTTTTTGTATTTTTAGTAGAGACGGGGTTTCACCGTGTTAGCCAGGATGGTCTCGATCTCCTGACCCCGTGATCCACCCACCTCGGCCTCCCAAAGTGCTGGGATTACAGGCTTGAGCCACCGCGCCCGGCCTTTTTTTTAACTTTTAAGCTCATGGGCACATGTGCAGATTTCTTACACAGGTAAACTTGTGTCACTGGGGTTTGTTGTAAAGATTATTTCATCACCCAGGTTTTAAGCCTAGTACCCATTAGTTATTTTTCCTTATCCTCTCCCTCCTCCCACTCTCTGCCCTCTAATAGGCCCCAGTGTGTATTGTTCCCCTTGCTGTGTCCATGTATTCTCTTCATTTAGCTCCCACTTATAAGTGAGAAGATGTGGTATTTGATTTTTTGTTCCTGCATTAGTTACTAAGGATAATGGCCTTCAGCTCCATCCCAGTCCCTGCAAACGACATGATCTCATTCTTTTTTATGACTGCGTAGTGTTCCATGGTGTATAAGTACCACATTTTCTTTATCCATTATATTACTGATGGACATTTCGGTTGGTTCCATGTCTTCGCTATTGTGAACACTGCTGCTGTGAATATATATATGCACGTGTCTTTATAATAGAGCGTCTTTATAGAGGATTTATACTTTTGCTTATCCAAGTGACAATGACTAGAACACAGAAGAAAGTGGTCTTGGGAAGACTTCCACAATGGAGGACTTAGGAAAAAATCGCAACCACTCACTCGTGTGTTTTTCAGGAGTTAATCTTTTTTATTCTATTAAAAAAATTCAAGTCCACTTTCAACATCCCCCAAAAGCCCACATCTCCACCAGCTGAAAGTGAATCAACCCCATACTCAGAGCACAATCGGGTGTCATGTTCTTTACTTAATATCAGCAGTAGTAACACTCGAGCACCAAAAAAGCCCAACTAATTATATGTCTGTTTTTTTCCACTGTTATTATTTGCTTGTAACAAAAGGCACCTGCCATGTTAATTATGCCCTTTTCTTAAACATCTTCTCCAACCAACCAACCAAAAATGAGTTTTGGGGTAAAGGGTTGTGAATTAGAAAGGGAGGTCTTTACATCAGATCTTTACATTTTTCCTTGAGTCCATCCAATGACATTCTCATTCATAAGAGGCCTCCATAACCTTCACCCTGGCCGTCAGGGAAGATGATTCACTGAAATTTTAAGAAGAGATAAAAATGATAAAATAAAAATCTCGGAGAAGGAGAATCTAGAGGGAAGTCAGCCAAACCTCCCTGCTTTGAAAGTTATAGCCTCGCTTTGAGGATGAGATTTCCTGGAGAAAAGTACACATCACAGCTGTATCATGTATATATTGCAAAATATTCTCTGGCAGTTTTTTTCTATTTATATCCAGAGGCATAACATACAGGAAAGGGCACACATCTGAAGCATACACCTTGTTTACTTTTTTTCTTTTGAACATTTTTTATTGTGGTAATAGATATGCAACCTAAAGTTTGCCATTTGAACCTGTGTGTGTCAGGGTCTCATTCTGTCAATCAGGCTGGAGTGCAGTGGTGCAATCTTGGCTCACTGCAACCTCTGCCTCCCAGGCTCGGGTGATCCTTCCACCTTAGCCTCCCAAGCATCTGGGACCACAGGCATGTGTCACCACACCTGGGTAATTTTTGTATCTTTTGTAGAGACGAGGTTTTGCCATGTTGCCGAGGCTGGTCTCAAACTCTCGAGCTCAAGCAATCCACCTGCTTCAGCCTCCCAAAGTACTGGGATTAGAGGCATGAGCCACTGCCCCCAGCCCATTTGAACCATTTTAAAGTATAACATTCAGTGGCATGAACTGCAGTCACAGTTTTGTACAACTATTACCACTACTACTTCCAAATTCTTTTATCATCCCACACAGAGACTCTGCAACCATTCAGCTTGATTGATTTTTACACATATTTACAATGTGTAGCCAAACCCCAGATCAAGATATAGAACATTTCTAGCTTGCTCTCTTATACTCCCTTCCAGTTAATAACCTCCCAGAGGCAACCACTGTTCTGACTTCTAGCACCATATATTAGTTTTGCCTAAACATCCACATAAATGGAATCAAACAAGATGTACTCTTTGTGTCTGGCTTCTTTTACTCAACAATGCCTGTAAGATTCACCCATATGGTTGCATGTATCCAATTTGTTCATTCTTTGTTGCTACATCATATACTATAATATGAACATATCACAGGTCTTTCAGGGAGCAGGGGCACTTCTTTCTCTTGGCCACTGTGCTAGTTTCTAGGGCTACCATAACAAAGAGCCACAGATTGGGTGCCTTAAACAACAGAAATTTGTTTTCTTACAGTTGCGGAGGCTAGAAGTCCAAGATCAAGGTGTTGGTAGGTTTGGTTTCTTCTGAGGTCTCCGTCTTTAGCTTATAAATGGCCCTGTGCATTCACATAAATTTTTTCCCTTCTATAGATGTCTGTGTCCTGATTTCCTCTTCTTATAGGTACACCCGTCATATGGGATTAGGGCTCACTCCAGTAACCTCATTAATCTTTGATCACCTCTTTAAAGACCCTACTGAGAGGACTTCAAATAAAACATTAAAACAAAAAGGCCTCCTCTGAATCAAGCTAAATTTTGAGTGGGACACAATTCACTACAAAACAGCCATGTAAGTAGGAGTGACATTCCTCAGTCATAGGATGGGCAGGTGTTTAGCGTTAATGATTATATTGCTGGTTTTCCAAAGCGATGTACCGATTGAAAGTCCTACCAGCACTGCAAGAGTTCCTGTTCCTCCACATCTTTGACAACACTTGATGTTGTCAGTTTTATTTTCATTTTAGTCTTTCCGGTGAGTGACTGACAATATTTATTGGTATTTTCCCAGGTACTTCTTGAAAAACAACTCAGTGTCTGATTTGACATTTGGCCTCTAGCCCATATGTTGTCACAACATATTTTATGGTCATACCTGGGAAATTGTTTAGCTCACAACGTTTCCTGTGGTATGTTTGTCTCCACAAGTCTGGGAAATGGTCTTTACCCCTGTGTGATAGAGAAATTGTGGGTAATCCACAGTTACATATTTATTTATATATGAAATTTCTCAAATACTCTCTATTAGTGTGTACTACTTTTCTGAAACAAACAAACAAACAAACAAAAACTCATTTAAGAAAGGAGGCTGGGCATGATGGCTCACACCTGTAATCCCAGCACTTTGGGATGCCAAGGCAGATGGATTACCTGAGGTCAGGAATTTGAGACCAGTGTAGCCAACATGGCAAAACCTCATCTCTACTAAAAATACAAAAATTAGCCAGGCATGGTGGTGCACGCCTGTATTCCCAGCTACTCCGGAGACTGAGGCAGGAGAATTGCTTGAAACCAGGAGGCTGAGGTTGCATTGAGCTGAGCTCGCGCCACTGCACTCCAGGCTGGGCAACAGAGTGAGACTTTGTCTCAAAAAAAAAAAAAAAAAAAAGAATATTCATTGTGGGAGCGCTAGAGAGATGATTCTGGGGTGCAATTGTAAATGTGCTTTTTGATTGGTTTCCATTTTCAAAGAGCTCACTCATCAGCAAGCACTGGGATCACCCACTTGCTGTTGGGAAGGCTTCTAAAGAAGATGGAAGGCTGGTCCTGATTACAATACAAATGTGTACTAATATGTGCTTGCCTGTTTGTGTAAATACATACATGTCATTATTTTTTTAAAGATCTGCACCAGGTACTGTGCTAAGGGTGCTTAGCAATCTTTACAGCATCTTTATTAGATTTACAGTGACATAATAACAATAATAACAATAATAATAATAATTATTATTATTTTTTGATGTTCAGAGAGGTTCAATGACTCACCCAAGGCCACATAAATAGCTTGTAAATGGCAGACCTAGGACTCTGAGCTCTGTTCTACCTGACTCTTTTTTTTGAAGTGGAGTCTAACTCTGTTGCCCTGGCTGGAGTGCAGTGGCACGATCTCAGCTCCCTGCAACCTCTGCCTCCCAGGTTCAAGTAATTCTCCTGCCTCAGCCACCCGAGTAGCTGGGTTTACAGGCACACTCCACCACGCCCAGCTAATTTTTGTATTTTTAGTAGAAACAGGGTTTTGCCAGGTTGGCCAGGCTGGTCTCGAACTCCTGACCTCAAGTGATCCGACTGCCTCGGCCTCCCAAAGTGCTGGGAGTAGAGGCATAAGCCACGACACCCTGTCCACCTGACTCTTACCTGTTGACATTTTGCTGCTTTTGTTATGAGTTTGGGTCTTTCACAAACCTCACCTGCAGGATTTCCAAAGCTCATGATGCTGCAAGGTGGCGATATTTAGACCCGCTTTATAGATGAAGAAACAAAGGCATTTGGCCAAAGTCACATGGTTTGTTGACAGAGCCAGTACTGAAACCCATTTGGTATGATTCCCAGCTCCATGATTACTATCATTATTCTTATTATTTCAAATCTGTATCAACCTCTGGTAAGATGGAAACTGGGTTTGTTCTACCCTTGAGTGACAGGTTCTTCCACCAGAAAGTTCTGCCTTGCATTGAGATGAAATTGGCATCCTTGCAACTTCAACCAATTGCTTGCAGTTTGCAGCCCAGCATTTAGCACTTAATTACATCTTGTCTTCTATTATGCACTAATTGTGTCTTGTGGTTCCTCCCTTCTCCCTGGCTTACTTGCCAACTCCTCGAGGGCAGAGACCAAGTCTTGTAGGCTGAACACCTTTCAGAGAGGCAGAGTAAGAGCTTATTAAATAAATACATGTTGATTGAAAGTTCCCACCAGGGTTTCCCCCTGGGGCCTCATCCCAGGTGTGTAGAACACAGTGTAGGAAGGTCACAAGGGATTTGCAATTTAAATATGCATACCGTTTGTATATAATTTGCATACCCTCTTAACAAACTGTGCAGTCAACACTCAGCAACTTTAAATTTTAAACGATATTGCTCCTTGAAGGCTGTCATTTCTTCATCTCTTCTTTCTTTCCTTCTTCAATATTGTGCATGTCACATCAGGAACTAGGGCATTTGCACCTTAACTATAAAATGAATAGAGCCTAGCTTGTAGCAAAGGAGGGTCAGAGTGAGACTGCCTGGTGAAAATTTTATCTGCCCTTTCAAGGGTAATTGTTGCCTGTGTTGGCCAGTGTTCTCAGACACAATTACTAAGTCCTGCATTACTTAGTTCATGCCACCAACTGTGTCCTTTACCACTGTATTTTAGCTAGAAATTACTCAGCGTTCTTTCAGTTGCAAGTGATAGAAACCTCACTCAAAGCAGTGTAAGCAAAGAGAGAAAACTTGAATTCACTGGCTTCTGTAACCGAACAGTCTGAGATCTGGACTCGAAATACAGTGACATATTAATAACAATGACACTAATTGTTGTTGGCTGGATCTAGAGATTGAAATGATGTCATCAAGAGTTAATATGACTGACTCTTCTCTTTTTCCTGCTTTGCTTACAGTCCCAGTAGAAAGAGCCTTCCTGGCCCAATAGATGAAGTAAAAATCCCGAGACTGTGTGTCATTTGTGTGATATGGGTCACCTGGCTATCCCTAAAACAATCACTGTGGTTGGAAGAAAAATATGCTGATTAGCTAGTTCTTGGATGAACCTCACCAAGTCATGTGGTCCCAGAGAGAGGAGAGGGAGTTTCCTAAAGAGAAGTCAGGTTGGGGGGCAGTGAAGGGAGAGAGTTTGGGGATCCTGTCATTAGAGAATGGGCAGACACAAACCACAGATGTCCATCACCAGCCCTGTGCCTGTATAGTAAGTCAGTCCATCTTCCTAGCCTGGGGTTCCATGAAGGCAAAGAGTTGGGTGAAGCCTCATGGAATGGAACATCTAAAGGAGTATGAAAAAGAAACTGCCAAGGCACAAGGTATTTCCCAGCTGTTCCCTGAGTGTCAAGTGTTGAAATGACAGTGATGAGCAAATGCAGACACAGTCTCCGCCCACCACAAGACTTACATATTTTTGGTGGGCAGACTACCCACAATAGACTGTGACAGAGAGTGATGCCCATTATACAGAAGTATGAACAAAGATTTCTGCTTTAAGCCTAGAACACTCGAGGCAATAGAAGGATGATAACAGGCTGGGTGTGATGGCTCACACTTGTAATCCTAGCATTTTAGGAGGCCAAGGTGGGAGGATCACTTGAGCTCAGCAGTTCAAGACCGGCCTGGTTAACATAGTGAGATCTTATCTCTACTAAAAGTAAAAAAAAAAAAAAAAAAAAAAAGCCAAGTCTGGTGGTGTGAACCTGTAGTCCCAGCTACTCAGGAAGCTGAGGCAGAAGGATCACTTGAGCCCAGGAGGTTGAGGCTGCAGTGAGCTGTGATCACGCCACTGCACTCCAGCCTGGGCAACAGAGTAAGACCCTGTCTCAAAAAGAAAAAAAGGAATACTATGCAGCCATAAAAAATGATGAATTCATGTCCTTTGTAGGGACATGGATGAAGCTGGAAACCATCATTCTCAGTAAACTATCGCAAGGACAAAAAACCAAACACCGCATGTTCTCACTCATAGGTGGGAACTGAACAATGAGAACTCATGGACACAGGAAGGGGAACATCACACTCCAGGGACTGTTATGGGGTTGGGGGAGGGGGGAGGGACAGCATTAGGAGATATACCTAATGCTAAATGACGAGTTAATGGGTGCAGCAAACCAACATGGCACATAGATACATATGTAACAAACCTGCACATTGTGCACATGTACCCTAAAACCTAAAGTATAATAATAAAAAAAATTGCAACCCCTGCCTTTTTTTGTTTTCCAGTTGCTTGATAGATCTTCCTCCATCCCTTTATTTTGAGTCTATGTGTGTCTCTGCACGTGAGATGGGTTTCCTGAATACAGCACACTGATGGGTCCTGACTCCTTATCCAGTTTGCCAGTCTGTGTCTTTTGATTGGAGCATTTAGCCCATTTACATTTAACGTTAATATTGTTATGTGTGAATCTGATCCTGTCATTATGATGTTAGTTGGTTATTTTGCTCATTAGATGCTATAGTTTCTTCCTAGCCTCGATGGTCTTTACAGTTTGGCATGTTTTTGCAGTGGCTGGTACCGGTTGTTCCTTTCCATGTTTAGTGCTTCCTTCAGGAGCTCTTTTAGGGCAGGCCTGGTGGTGACAAAATCACTCAGCGTTTGCTTGTCTGTAAAGTATTTTATTTCTCCTTCACTTATGAAGCTTAGTTTGGCAGGATAGGAAATTCTGGGCTGAAAATTCTTTTCTTTAAGAATGTTGAATATCGGCCCCCACTCTCTTCTGGCTTGTAGAGTTTCTGCTGAGAGATCAGCTGTTAGTCTGATGGGCTTCCCTTTGTGGGTAACCCGACCTTTCTCTCTGGCTGCCCTTAACATTTTTTCCTTCATTTCAACTTTGGTGAATCTGACAATTATGTGTCTTGGAGTTGCCCTTCTCGAGGAGTATCTTTGTGGCGTTCTCTGTATTTCCTGAATCTGAATGCTGGCCTGCCTTGCTAGATTGGGGAAGTTCTCCTGGATAATATCTTGCAGAGTGTTTTCCAACTTGGTTCCATTCTCCCCATCATTTTCAGGTACACCAATCAGACGTAGGTTTGGTCTTTTCACATAGTCCCAAATTTCTTGGAGGCTTTGTTCATTTCTTTTTATTCTTTTTTCTCTAAACTTTCCTTCTCTCTTCATTTCATTCATTTCATCTTCCATCAGCGATACCCTTTCTTCCAGTTGATCGCATCTGCTACTGAGGCTTCTGCAATCTTCGCGTAGTTCTCGAAACTTGGCTTTCAGCTCCATCAGCTCCTTTAAGCCCTTCTCTCCATTGGTTATTCTAGTTATCCAGTCTTCTAAGTTTTTTTCAAAGTTTTTAACTTTTTTGCTATTGTTTTGAATTTCCTCTCGTAGCTCAGAGTAGTTTGATCGTCTGAAGCCTTCTTCTCTCAACTCATCAAAGTCATCCTCCATCCAGCTTTGTTCCATTGCTGGTGAGGAACTGCGTTCCTTTGGAGGAGGAGAGGTGCTCTGTTTTTTAGAGTTTCCAGTTTTTTTGGTCTGTTTTTTCCCCATCTTTGTGGTTTTATCTACTTTTTGTTTTTGATGATGGTGATGTACAGATGGATTTTTGGTGTGGATGTCCTTTCTGTTTGTTAGTTTTCCTTCTACCAGACAAGACCCTCAGCTGCAGGTCTGTTGGAGTTTACTAGAGGTCCACTCCAGACCCTGTTTGGCTGGGTGTCAGCAGCGATGGCTGCAGAACAGCGGATTTTCGTGAGACCACAAATTCAGCTGTCTGATAGTTCCTCTGAAAGTTTTGTCTCAGAGGAGTACCCAGTTGAATGAGGTGTCAGTCTGTCCCTACTGGGGGGGTGCCTCCGATAAAAAAATAAAAAATAAAAAAAAAAAAAAAGAAAATAAAAATTATTAGCTAATGGTTTTTCCTCAAACTCTGCTTTCTATAACTAATCAGTGTTTTAATGTTTGTGTGCTCTTTATAAAATTTAAATGTAATTGGTTACTGAATTCTGTTTCCAATATTAGTATCTATGTAAACATGATAGTATAACCATTTTTTCATCCATGAGTATACATAAAATAGTATTAAAAATAAAAAAATAATAGATTGTAAAAAAAAAAAATAATAAGAAAAAAAAGGAAGGATGATAATCACAGCTTACATCCTCTTATACACATTCACAGCAATGTCTAGGATAAGAGATGTGATGTTGCCCCAATTTAATGGGTAAGGGAGTGGAGGCTTTGAAAGGGAAACACCCCACCTGCCAGTCACCGGTGCACTTTCATATAATAAACCTACTTTCACTAATCTTTCCAATAGCCCTGAGACGTGCAAAAGTAATTGCAAAGACTGGAATTACTTTTGCACCAACCTAATACTTATCTTCTTTTGTAGATGAGCCTCTCAGCATCTCAGAGGTGAAGAAACTGGCCTAGCCACCGGGCACGTGCAGCCTGAGTCAGCAGATTCCCAGGTAAATGACTGAATGTCATATAAAACCTGAGGCTGGGACAGGACTCCCTGCTTGAGCTCATGGCTCCAAGCCCAGTGCCTGTTCCTCAGCCCCACTGATGCCACCCTCTGCCCTCAAGCCATGCCCCCATCAAGGCGTCACTCTGATGGGTCATTAGGCGGTGACTCTTGCAACTGGGCCAATAGCTATGAGCAGCCCAGGCCCAGAAAGAAGAACAAGGTGCCCTTCTGTTCTTGCCAGAGCTTTTAAGCCCTGCCCCAGAAATGTCAACCTCCTGTTCCGAGAGGTATTTCTGTCCTCTCCATCACTCATCACTAACCCCGTTCCAGACACTGGGTGGTGATGGTGGCAGTGGTATGCAGCCAGCCCCACTGGGTCTTGGCTGGGTGTGGGTGGCAGCCGAGATCTGGCCTATTTTGCTCACACGGTGAGCAAAGACCTGCTTGCTATTCTGCAGGTAACATCCAGGCCATTCTCATAAAAGTAAAGGATTCTCTTGTGGTTCCAACTGTACAAAATGTCAGACCCAGAGAGTAAGCATGGTGCCTAGTGCCTGATGGATGTCTGACAACTGTTTCTTAAATTTTTTAAATAACTCAAAGGCCAAATCTGATCAGCTGAGGTTTCTTCAATGCCACAGGAAGTTCTGGGGACACAGCTCTCCCTGTTGCCCTCATGATAAAGGGTAATGAATAATTGAATCTCAGTATCCAAACCCATGGTGAATTTCTTCTCTGTCATTGACAGCAAAACCATAATAGTACTGACTTTTTTTAGTGCTTTTGTTGCCCATATTACTCTGGCCTTACTCTGACACTTACATATATTGTTGATAAACTTTACGACAGTCCTCTAAGGTAGATGCCCTCATCTCCATTTCATAGTTAAAAAAAACTGAGGCTCAGAAAAGAAGATACACATGACCAAGGTCACACAGCTATTATGTGCCACAGTCAGAATTCAAACTCTATCTGACTTTCATTCACTTATTCAAAAATATTTAATTGAGTGCTTACTGCATGCATTCACTGTATTGGGCTCTGGGGATACAGCAGTGAACAAAATAGAAAAATTCCTATTCTCTTGAAGCTTCACATTCTAGAAGGGGTGAACCACAATATACAAATAAATATATACATACATAATATGTCAGATGGTGGTAGGTGCTTTAAAAAATTAAGCAGACTTGAGGAGCCTAGTGGGGGCCGATTTGATTTACGGTGATTGAAGAAGACCTCTCTTATGAGGTGACATGTGAGCAGAGACCGGGGGGGAACAAGGGAGTGGCGAGTCATGAAAATACCTGGAGGAACCACATTCCAGGCAGAGGGAACAGCCTAATGTGAAGGCTTTGCAGTGGGAGGTCTTCACCAAGGAGGGAAAGTAGCATCAGAGGGATGAAGAGGGGCCCTATCACGTGATGTTTTATAGCTACTACACAGATTTTGGATTATGTATTCAGAGGGAGATGGGGAGTTGCAGGAGTGTTTTGAGGAGAGCTACACCTTATCTGACTCATATTTTGTATTACCTAGGTTTTTTGCAGAGAACAAACTGTAGGGGGACAAAGGTAGGACCCAGAGCCCACTTAGGAAGCCACTGCAGTGAACCAGGGAAAGAAGGTGGAGTCTTGGTCTAGAGTAGAAGACGTAGATTGATTTTGAATGCATTTTGAGGGAAGTGATGTGGGACTTGCTGATGGCTTAGATGTGTGTGGTGAGTGGGGGACAGAACAAAAATGACTTCAACATTTTTTTTTTTTTTGTCTGCACAACCAGAAGTTGCCATTTACTAAGATGGGGAGATATTGGTCAAAGCCGATTTGAGCAGAGTGGGGTCAAGGGTTTGGTTTTGTACCTGTTATGTTCAAGATACTTATTGGATACTCAAGGGGAGATATTAAGAGGCAGTTGTATATGGAAAGGATGGATCTGGAGATGAAAATAAGGGATTTGTCGCCACAGAGGCAGTATTAAATGTTACGGGACGGTTAAAACCGCTAGGGAGTGCGGCCCTGGAGCACTCCAATCTCGGAGGCCAGGAAGATAAGACCCGGCAAAGAACACTGAGAAGGCATAGTTAGTAGGACAGATGATACAAAAATTAGACTGTGGAGGCCAAGGGAAAAAGGTATCTCAAGAAGACAGGAGGAATTAATTGCATCAAATGCTGCTGCTTGGTTGAGTTAGATGAGGACTGAGGATTCATTATTTGTTGTAGGACATTAGATATCATTGTTGACTTTGACAAAAATCTGTTTCTGGGGTAGAAAGCAAGAGAGAGTGGGAAGAACACAAGTGGAGACAATTATTTTTATGTGTGTGCACAATAAAGGAAAGCAAAGAAATGGAACAGTAGCCAAACAGATCAGGGATGATTTTTCTTAAGATGAGAAATATTGCAGCAGGTCTGTGTTCTGATAGGAATGATACAGCAGAGAGGGAAAATTTTATGATGCAAGAAAACAATGGGTGGTTGCAAGAATAGTACCGCTGAACTGGCTAGAGGGGAGGGGCTTCAGTGGACAACTGGAGTGTTTGGCCTTAGACCCCACACCTATGTTCTCTCTGCTGTGCCAGGAAGCCTCTCCAGCATGATGCATTCATTCTTCACTTCTTTCCTCAGAACATTCCTGTTTGCAAGAACAAAGCCTAGGACAGACGCTTGCTATTTCTGCTACCTATAACCATGAATTAGCGAGAAAAGAGAAATAGGAGGTGACAGAAGACTTTGAGCTGCTGAATTTAGGTGTGGGAACTGTGAGCTTGCAAAATCACCTTGCTGGGGATGTTTTCAAGGTTGGGAGGGAATTTCAAGAGGAAGTTGACAAAAAATTAACACGCACCACTAAAATACAAGTGGGGAAGTGATCTAAGATGTTTACCAAGGAGGTGGCGGTTGCCATTGTCTCTCCAATTTCCACAATAGGTATTAATAGGTTCCTTCTAGGGTCATTCATACAACAAGTGGAGATCCTGGGAGAGGCTTTGGAGATAGAACAAAGATAGGGCTTTTGTCCTCAGGGATCTGGAGGTCCAGGAAGGTTTTTTGTGAACCCCGGATGTTCATAGTACAGCATCCCATGTTATGTGTTTGGAGAGAGTTACATGTGTGGGCAGACACACACAGCAGGGTTGGGTAAACCAGGTAAGTTTCAAGGAGGCAAGGCTTGGGCTTGTCTTCAAGAAGGAGTGGACTCTGTACAAGGAGATGTAAGGAGACGTGTTTCTGAGACAGGGAAGAAAACCTCAGGGGTATGAAACACATTCAGGAAACATGAAATACCGAGTTGGCTGGAGTTGGGACTTTATCCAGAGCACTATGAAGATCCAGTGAAAGATTTCAGTAGAGGGACAATTGGGATGGGCATGTTTAGAATTCAGAGCACGAAAGAAATATAAAAGAAGTGGCCAGATTGAAAGGCATTTCATCAATACATAAACAGGCTCATCTATTTATCTTTTAGTATAGTTGAATTATATGCACTCTCCAGGGTTTGGGGGGTCTGGAGGCAGGCATGGAAAGAAGATTAAGAGTTTCCTGTTTCGTGACTATTTACCAAGCCACGGTCTTGCACATAATTATTGAATGACTGTTCCCTAAGATGTAGAGTTGAGAACTAAAGTTTTCTAAGTATACAGCTCTGATTCCAGTGACACCCATTTAAGCACCTATAATAGCAAAGCTATTATGATAAATAGGTGAGCCTATTTATGTATTGATGGAATGCCTCTCAACCAGGCCACTGCTATTTCGTTTGTGCTCTGAATTCTAAACATGCCCACCCTAAACGTGCCCAAAGTTGCCCAGATGTGAGTAACTAGCTAAATAACAGTTTTATTTATTTATCTTTTTATGGAGACACAATTCATGACAGTATTTTATTTTGTTTATATTTATTTTGCAGTTACTTTCCATTATACTGTAAGTAATATTGGTTTTCCCTTGGTAGTCCTAATGTTTTTAGCACAGCTTTTTAAAAAGTGAATGACTTTAGATAGTTATACTATTCTAAGAAAGGAATAATATATGTGGCACTTGAATGTGACAAAAATTGTGAGGGCAGCCAATATAAAGGGATGAAGTAGTGATGCATGATGGATAAACCTTAAAAACAGCATGCTGCGGGAAAGCCACCACTTACAAAATGCCATTCTGTGAGTCCATTTATATGACATGACCAGAAAAGACAAATCTAAAGAAATAGATTAGTAATTCCCTGGGGCTGGGGGTGGGAAAGGGGAGAGAACAAATAGGGCATGAGGGTTTTTTAGGGGTGATGAAAATGTTCTAAAATTAGTTTGGGGTGATGTTGCACAACTCTGCAGTTCTACTAAAAATCACTACATTGTACACTTAAAATGATCTTATGGCATCTACATTATAGCCAATAAAGCTGTTTAAAAACTGTGAGGGTGGTCAGTGCTCACACTTATAATCCCTGCATTTTGGGAGGCCAAGGCGGGAGGATCGCTGAAGCTCAGGAGTTTGAGAGCAGCCTGGGCAACATGGCGAAACCTTGTCTCTACAAAAAACACAAAAATTAGCCAGGCATGGTGGTGCACACCTGTGGTCCCAGTTACTTGGGAGGCTGAAGTGAGAGGATCGCTTGAGCCTGGGAGGTGGAGGCTGCAGTGAGCTGAGATTGCACCACTGCACTGCAGCCTGGGTGACAGCATGAGACCCTACCTCAAAAAAGAAAATAAAAACTGTGAGAGTAATATGTGAATGCCTGAAATTTTGAAACCATCAGGCATTAACAATAGGATGGGTTTCAACTGTGTTTGTCAGAGCTGGCTCAGGGGCTACTTTGAAGGAAAAGATAGAAGCACACCCAATCAGGGCTAGTTCAAGACCATTCTAATATGTCCTTAATTGTATATAAAGAGTTCAACTTAGAAACGCTGCTAGAGGCAAATGAAGCTACCGCCAGAGCAAAAGTAGGTCCACTCTGCCCAGCACCAGCTGATGGCATAAGCATTGTGTAGGGCCACTTAACATCTAGGTGTCATGGTTTATTTATAAAGGTGACTCATGCCTTATTTATGATGTAAAGAAGGTCACCATGTAAACATCTTTGAATAAAACTTCTATGAGCACGAAACAGAACAAGAGGTGTCAGCATACAGTGCCTGGCTTTATTTAGATGGGTGTGCATGTGTCACTTATCCAGAGTCTTGGGACCTGGGTACAGAGAGCTTGATGAAACCTACCCCATTTGCAGGTTGAGGCTTTTCTGCCTGTGGCTTCCACAGACAATTTCAGTGGAGGACAAGATTCCTCCTATCCAAGTACTAACCAGGCCCCAGGACAAGATTCCTCCCATCCAGGTACTAATCAGGCCCAACCCTGCTTAGCTTCTGAGATCAGATGAGATTGGGAGTGTTCAAGGTGGTATGGCCATAGACTGGAGGACAAGATTCCTAAGCTAAACATGCCTGTTAGTGCTGTCTAGGGAGGACAATACCATCACAGAGTTTGGTCTGGTTTTGTATGCTTTGTACAAATCGAAGTAGTTACCACTTGTGATTTCCTTTATGGGTAGTCAAATGAAGACTGAGATGAAGACAGCTGAGCGCATGATGGGGTGGGTCAGCCTCCCTCATGGAAATTCCGTGTGCCTGAGGCCCACCCTTCCAGTGCAGATGGAGGGATGGGATGGAAATGAATCTAGGGGAATGCATCCCAGCTGTGCTCCAGCCACCTCTGTGTTTGAGGGCTGGGGTTTATTCCCTCCCCATGGTTGCCACTTAAGTGTGGCCTTTTAAACTGGTCTCTCTACCTCCACTCCGATGCTTGTAGGAGAAAATCTCCCATCAAAGCCACCTCAATCCTTTTTAGAACAAATTCAGCAAAGTCACATTCCCAGTCAAACTCTCCAGTGGCTTCCCACCTTATAAAGAACAAAGCCCAGGCAGGGTGCAGTGGTTCACGCCTGTAATCCCAGCACTTTGAGGGCCGAGGTGGGTGGGTCATCTGAGGTCAGGAGTTTGAGACCAGCCTGGCCAACATGGTGAAACCCTGTCTCTACTAAAAATACAAAATTAACCAGGCGTGGTGGCGGGAACCTGTAATCCCACCTACTTGGGAGGCTGAAGCATGAGAATCACTTGAACCCAGGAGGCAGAGGGTTGCAGTGAGCAGAGATCATGCCATTGCACTCCAGCCTGGGTGACAGAGCGAGACTCCATCTCAAAAACAAAACAAAACAGAAAGCCCAAAGGATAAAAACCTGACAGCCAAGTTCAGCTGATCTCAGTCTGCGCTGTCCATATGCAGTTACTGAGTCCTTAAAATATGGCTACCTGGAGCTCAGATACACTGTGGGTGCGAAACCCACACTTGTGGACATTCTCGTGTTTGCATATTTTAAGGGAATATGAAAAAGTAATGAGAACTAGTTCATTAATACTTTTTAATATTATCACTGTTAAAATAGTAATATTTTGATTCTATTGGCTTACTAAAATAAATTTCACCTGATTTTTAAAAATGTGGCTAAGAAGAGAAAAAATTTAAGTTACATTGGGGACCACGCTCTGTTGCTATTAGGCAGCACTCAACTCATCCCTGCTTATTTCCTACACTGGCTTTCTTATTTCTCCTTGAACAAGGCAATCATGCCCTGGGTTTATGCACTTAGCATAGCACGTGCCTTCTTCCTTTGTCTCTCCCAGACCTCTGTTCAAATGTAACTTTATCAGAGAGGCTTTGCCTGAGCAGATTCTAGTCTAAAGATGCACCCTAATCCCCCCAATCACCTTCTCTTGCTTTATTTCTGTTCATAGGACTCACCACCACTGATGTTATACTACACATTGGTTTTGTCTGTTTATTGTTGTCTCTTCTACCAGAATGTAAACTTCAAGGGGTGGGGGCTTTGTTTTATTCATCATCTGCTCTCCCAGTGCCTAGAACGGTGCCTGGCATCAAGTAGGAAAAGTCCCTGCTTGCATAAAGCTCTGTCTCATGAGGGAGACTGAGGAGGAAGCAGATTTCTTCACTGCATTATAATAGGTGCTCTTATGGGGAGTATGGCCTGCTAGGGACGCAGAGAAAGAAGGTGATGCTGTTCTCGGTGATCTTCCTTCCATCCATTCACCCTCTACTGACATAATCCCAATGTTATTCAGGTATCCATACCTTCCCTTAGCCAAGTTCCTCACAGGAAGACGACCCCATCCCAACATGGGCCTCATTCTCTTAGCCAGTGATTGGTTTAGAAAGTGGTCATGAGACCCAACTCTGGCCAATGAGATTATGAGGGCTTACCGGGGGAGATTCTGGGAAAATTATATGCTTTCCTGTAAGAAGAGACAGTCTCTCTTTTTCTTCTAGGCATTCCTATGTTTGTATGTCATGCCTGGAACTGCCACCGCCACTTTGTGACAGCCTAAGAACGAATCCAGGGCAGAAATCAGTCTAGCAAAAGGAGGAGAAACACCTGGGTCTCTATAATGTCACTGAGCAAGTGAATTGACCAGCTGTGAGGTCTGTACTACTTTTTAGGAATCTTCATGGGAGACAATACATATCTTTATTTTTAAGTAATATAGAGTTAGGGCTTTGGTGATTTTCACCTGAAAGTTTCCTGGACCTCGTATCTGACCTAACCTTATGAAGTGTCAAGGGTAGCATCTGTCTTAAATCAGGTTCTCCAGGACATAGGCTCTGAGATGGAGATTTTCATGCAAGACGTTCCTCAGGGAGTAGCCTTGAGATCAACACTTGTTGGGGAGTGAAGGAAATGGGATCCAGCAAGAGAGAAGCTGAATGTGATGCAGCTGCAACTAAGGCAGCAGCAAGCTCTGAAGCTGGGATGGCCCCAAGCCTTGTACTTCCTTGAGACTGCCACATGGGAGAGTCACGAGATGTGGCTTGTCCCCAGGTAGATAGAGTGATTTTGGGAGGGGCAGTTCTTTTTTACTGAAGGCATTTTCTGGAGAGAGACCCTTAGGTGGGAGCTGTTAGCCACTCACTTCCCAGTAGTTGGAGGTGAATATGGGTGGCTCACCTCAGCAGTGACTACAGCCTTATGAAGCATGTGATAGCTAAGCTATGATTTAACAAGATAAGGGGAGGATTGGGAAAACAGAGACCATTTCAAGGACAGGAAATAGTACTTGAAAAGCCTAAAATTAACAAAGAGCATGAACTCAGAACTGAGAGGTGACAGAAAAATGGCGATCTTTTTCTCCCCACCCTAAGTCAGTTTCAGTTGGCTTTTCTGTCACTTGCACCCAACAGGTCCTGATGGGTACATACAGGTTCTAGATGGCAGAGCCAAGATTTGAAGTCTGTTCTCTGTAACTCAAGAGTCCATGACCTTAATTGACATGCCATATTGTCTCTTGAGCTAAACAATATAACCCTGTATCTGAGTCACTTAAAGTGTTCTAGGCAAGATCTTCAGATGACTACACATTTGAAAATGAGGTTGTGTGAATCAAAAGAGTTGAATCCCATATATTTTTGTCACCATATGTTTGCAAAGAAACTTTCATTTTACGTCTTCTAAATTCAATTTCTGTTTATGAACCTTCCTTTGTCTCTCCCCTATGTGATGGGAGCCACAGGAAGGAGGAAAGGCAGGGCCATGGAAACAGAAATAACAGGCACTCAGTCATAGCAGGAGTCCCATAAACTAAGTCCTAAAGATGGAAAGAGATTATTTCATTCATTGTAAATCAGTCACTGGCAGGCAGGGCTTTTGTCACCGCGGAAGGCCAAATGTGCTTCTGAAGTGAGTTCATCACATAAAAGTAGCATCTGGAGAGCCATTGACATAATGTTGAGGGAAGCAAACAGCCTGGCTCCTGGGGCCCTGCCCCTGCAGCGAGTGTGTCACCAAGAGCTGCAGCATTTCCTGTAGGCTCATAAGTTGAGCGCCTCTCAAAGCAGCCATGCTCCCAGGTCAAAACGAATCAAGTTTTAACTGGGGAAAGAAAAAGCTGCTATCTTCAAGGTATACCATGCTCTGATATTTCCCCACCCCTGGGCTTTTGCACATGCTATGTTATCCACTTAGGCTGCTTTTCCTTCTCTTATGCCTGGAAAACTCCTGGTCATCCTTTAAGACCCAGCTCAAATATCACGTGCTTGTGAAGCATTCCCCACGTCTTCCAAGGATAATGCAGTTGTCCCCTCCTCAGGGCTTTCTCAGCAATTTGCACGGACCGTTCCTACATCAGGTTTCTGTCGTAGGTAAGACACTGTATTGTAGTTCTTAGTCTTAGTATCAGATTCCCCTTTAGACTAAAGTTCTCCTTTAGGGGAGGAACGTGGGCCATTTCTATCTACAGTCTCTTGGTGTCACACATGTGATAAGTACTCAGTAAGGGTTTGAAGGGTGAATACATGATTGCATGAGTGTGTGACAGAGAATGAGTGTGAGTGTGGATGAGTGAGCGTGTGTTACCTGAATGGTGAGTGAATGAGACAGTGAGTGAATGACGTGTGTGTAAATGAGAGAGAATGTGGGTCATTGGAGAGAAAAATGATGACTGAGTAAATGAAAAGCAAGTCTAGAAGTGATGTCAGACTTCGGAAGTCTGTCTTTTGAACTTTGAAGGGTTTAATTCCTTTGCAACCAAACTTGGGCATCTCCTGTACCCATCATTCACTGCGTTGCTTAGCATAAGAAAGGCAAAACTGATACTTTCTCTAAGGGCTGGACAAGTGTGTTTCCAGGGGTAAAGCAGTAGGCAGGAGGTGCTGTACCTGGAGAAAACCAAGAGGCTTGCGGGTTTTGAGATAATAAAAATCCTGAAAATGCTCCTGAAGTCCTCTCAGCTGAGCCTAAGACCATTACTCCTGGACTCATTAATTCTTAAGCTTTTTTTTTCTTTATTTTTTTCTTTCTGTTTTTGGTGGTGGTGATGGGGGCGGAAGGGGTGGAATCTTTTACAATAGGATAAACACTATGGGCCTTCTCTGCAGAAAATATGTACAATCACACACAAACATGCACAGATACATGCACTGCTGTGTGTGTAATTTTAGGGATTAATGGAATCTCCTGAATCCAACTGCAAGATATGCAGACCCCAGGTTTTGAACCCTTTGAGATTTCACGTGTCTGTTTTAGCTTACCACCGTATTCACAGGATGCATCAGAGAGCTTAACATATAATATTAGGTCTTCACACATCTCTATTGAATTGAGTTGAATTTTTGTTGAACTAGTTTCACTTGAAATTGCGCAACTTGAGAAACAGGGGCATGGACCCGCTGACTTTCTCAAAATCTCATCTATCTTGGGAATGTTCAACTATACACAAGGTGGCTCCAGAAATTGATTCTATACGGATAAAATGATTTTTCCAGCACTTTCCGTCTTCAGCCCTCACCAGGACGTGTGAGTCTTTCCTTCCAAAAAGGATCATGGTGGAAAATATGAGTGTGAAGTATGATTCACATCTGGATGAGCAAACAGAGCTCTGTGTTGAAACAACTTAATTAATGGTGATGCCAGGCCCTTGGCCTTGTTTCCTCAGTGCCACATGCTGTGCAAATAACACCCATGTCTCCACTCTGAGTGGGACACACGAAACTCCAGTCTAGAAAGGGCAGCCTAGATTGGTGAAAAAAATTAACAGCTGAAGTGGAACAGAATTAAAATTTATCTTGAACCTGACATTTAATGAAGGGTGTTTAATTTCATTAATAGAGCTTAGAGAATCTCTCCTGTTGAGGAGGACTTATATAAGGGCAAAATGAATAACTGTCCAACCATTAGGGAGGCAGAATGGTAAAAATGGAAAATGTCAGTAATGGGAGGTTTGGCCAGGGTGCGAGAAAATCAGTATTTTTATATACTCCTGGAAGGAGGGTGAAATGTGTAAATATTTTGGAGAGCTATTTGGTAATAACGATCAAAACAAACAGAAAAAGCATATAGTCTTTGACCCAAGTGTTCCAGTATTGAGATGTTTTCCTACAAATGTTCTCATTCCTATGCACAATGAAGATGTTCATTGTTTATAATAGCATGGACTGAAGACAACCTAAGTGTCCAAGAATCCAAGAATAGGGAATTGGCTAATTAATTAATCCGTTCACTCAATGGCACCCATTTTGGCATTTGGGAAGGAGAAAATAGCTTACTATACCCTGATAAGGAGTCATAGCCATGATATTTTTTTTCAGTGGAAAAAAAGCATGGAGCTTAAATAATATTTCTAATGTTAAGAACAGGGATGTGGAAATGCTTGGAATATCTGTGGAAGGCTGGGCATATGCACACACACACTTTGTAATAATAGATACTTCTAAAGAGAAGTTGGGGCGGTATCAGGGATGGGATTAATACTCATTTTTCGTTGTATATACTTTGTACTGTTTGGATTTTTACTATATGCATATATTAATTTTTTAAATTAAAAATTTTTTTAAATAGAAGAAACCCGTTTTAAAAACAAGTAATCATTTCTTAGGTTTATTTGTTCATTTATTCACTTAAATACTTACTGAGCACATGCAAAGAGCTGACATTTGATGACCCAGTCTTCAAAAATGTGACCTGCTATTTGTGCTTTGAGGGTATTGAACAAAGTGATGTGCCTCTTCCAGTGCTTCCCAACTATAACCGCATGGCAATTTTGTTTTGGGAAGGAGGGAGAAAGAGAAAGGGTGAAATTCTTTGAGCCTCTGATGTTTTCCAGCCACTGTGCTGGGCACTGTCTATGTACTTATCTAATCTGGTCTTCTCATTACTGAATTCCTAGCACTTAGATCAGGGCTTGCATCTGATGAGCAAATGGATGATTGAATTAATAAATAAATAAAGGAATGAATTGTGGTGCCTGGGCCCTCTGTCAAGAGGCAGCAAGTGGCCTGAGGAAGGGCAGACTCTCAGGTGAGCCTAAGACTCAGGCTCCCTGTTGAGTGCTGCTGAGAGGAGGACTTACACACTGGGCTTTTCTGGTCCTCCCTCTGGGGAAGAGTGCGTGCATAATAACCACGCAGGGTTTTGCCCAGGAAGCAGCAGACGGTGTGTCCCCGGGAGGCTTGTTTAATATTTTAATAGTATGTATTTTAAAAATATATCATCAGGGTATACTAGTCAGTTTCTCTTCACTTCTATTATATTTTTTGATACCTGAGGGTTTTGTCTACTTTCTGGAATAGTTGCCTCTGTAAGAAAAATTCTTACTTGTTCCAACAAATATTTACTAAAAACTTTAATTAAGAATATATTTGAGGTCGGGCGCGGTGGCTCACGCCTGTAATCCCAGCACTTTGGGAGGCTGAGGTGGGCGGATTACGAGGTCAGGAGATCGAGACCATCCTGGTTAAAACAGTGAAACCCCATCTCTACTAAAAATACAAAAAATTAGCCAGGCACAGTGGCGGGCACCTGTAGTCCCAGCTACTTGGGAGGCTGAGGCAGGAGAATGGCGTGAACCCAGGAAGCGGAGCTTGCAGTGAGCCAAGATTGCGCCACTGCACTCTGGGCTGGGTGAAAGAACGAGACCCCGTCTCAAAAAAAAAAAAAAAAAAAAGAATATATTTGAGAGATCACTACTGACCCTTTCCTTCTTTAAGGAACAACTTCCCCCCACCAAGGATCTCAGTGTTCATGCTGTGTAACATGTTTGTTTCTTATAGACACAGTGGATCATGTAAGATGTTGGGTTCTCTTTTTGCACCTGCCACTAGGAAGCTCAGAACCCAACTGTGCCATCTATTTCTAGCATAGTTTCCATTTTGTCTATGAAAGTGGTGCTTACCTGTTTTATACTATTCTACATGGCCTTTTTCTTAAATGTATTTTATCTTGTGTTATATGACCCCTATAAAGACTTTGCAACAAGGTAAGTGTATTAGTTTCCAAGGAGTTCTGTAACAAGTTACCACTAACTAGGTAGCTTAAAATAACAGAAATTTATTCCTTCACAATTCTGGAGGACAGAAGTCTAAAATCAAGGTGTCGGAAGGGTTGGTTATTTCTGGAGGTTCTGAGAGAGAATTCATGTGTCTTTCCTGGCTTCTGGTGGCTGTCAGCAATCCTTGGCATTCCTCAGCTTGTAGCTGCATCACTCCAGTCTCTGCATCACTCTAGTCTCTGCCTCTATCTTCATATGGCCTTCTACTCTGTGTGTCCTCATCATTTTTATCTCTTATAAGGACACCCATCATTGGATTTGGGGTCCACCCTAATCCAGGGAAATCTCATATCAAGAGCCTTAACTTAATTATACCTGCAAAGGTCCTCATTCCAATAAACCTCATATTCTGAAGTTCAGACAGGGTGTGTCTTTTTTTTTGGGGGGTGTTGTACTATTTAACCCTGTATTACTATAGAAGTAAATACGTAAGTACAGAAGTCAATTTAAAAAATAATAAAAGAGGCTGGGCATGGTGGCTCATGCCTGTAATCCCAGCACTTTGGGAGGCCAAGGTGGGTGAATCACCTGAGGTCAGGAGTTCGAGACCAGCCTGGCCAACATGGCAAGACCCTTTCTCTACTAAAAATACAAGAATTAGCTGGGTGTGGTGGTGGGTGCCTGTAATCCCAGCTACTCTGGAGGCTGAGGCAGGAGATTCGCTTGAACCCTGGAGGCGGAGGTGGCAGTGAGCCAAGATCGCGCCACTGCACTCCAGCCTGGGTGACAGAGTAAGACTTTGTCTCAAAAAATAAAGTAAAAAATAAAAATAATGAAAGTGGTGTGTACCAGGCATGGGGAAACTAAGGTAGACCTCATGAGAGCACAGCCCCAAAGGAATTCACAGTTACATGCAGGAGTCCTGGCCAGCAGAATCTACTCTACGTTGTTAGCAAGAACATATCATCATGTGGAGCTTTACTATTCTGCAAGCCTTCTATTTGAAAAGATGCTGCATTGAGAGTGCCAGGACTGAAAGGACTGATCATGACCATGCATTCAAAATTTCTCATGTTGTAGCTGTAGATTAGAGCTCAGAGAAGGCAAGCAAGGCTGCACAGCAAAGTTGCAGAATGTAGGTTTTCAGATCTGAACCTGGGACTCTTCCTCCTGTTCCTTCTCATCAATAAAGAGGATGGAGACTCGGTTCACCAACCAAGTAAAATGAAAGTCAGCATTCCAAAGCGGGGGTAAGAGAAACTGCAAATTAAAAGAGTTTTCCATGAGAAGGAGGCAGAGGGCATGGGCTTAATGACCACAAATAAAAAGAAACAGCTGAGAAATGGGGCTGTCAGTTTCTGCTTTAGCTATCAGGATGCAGCCAAAAATGAAGATATGGACAGACTAAGCCCTCATCCCAAAGGGGAGAGGAGCAATGTCCATGTGGGTATCCCAGGATGCTCCATGCACGATCTCATTTAATCCTTCCCCTTAGCATTTCTGCAGGTAATTCTGTGATTCCTCCATCTCACAGGTGAGAAAACTGTAGCTTGGAATGGCTAAGTCATTTGGATGAAGTTACGTGGCCTATTAGATAGGCGACCAAGGTTTGGCTCTGGTTCTTGGCTTATCTCTGGCCCTGCCTGGATTTTTAGCCCTGAATAAGGCATTCTCCTAGTCTGGGCCTCAATTTTCCCATCTGCAAATGCAAAGTGTGGATGGAATGACTCAGAATCTTCTGCTTCTTAAGTTTACTGGTTTTCACAATGTGGGAAGTGTAGCTGACTGTTACAGACTGAATTCTGTCCCCCCAAAATTCATGTGGAACATAATCCCCTATGAACTGTATTTGGAGATGGGGCCTTTAGGGAGATAATTAAGGTTAAAGGAGATTATAAGGGTGGGAAGTACAGTTGACTGTTATGGACTGACTTCTGTTCCCTCCAAATTCATGTTGAACGTAATCCCTTATGGACTTTATTTGGAGATAGGGCCTTTAAGGAGATAATTAAGGTTAAAGGAGGTTATAATGGTGGGGTCCTAATCCATAGGACTGGTGTCCTTATAATGAAAGGAAGAGACACTAAGTTCTGTCTCTCAGCCTTATGAGGACACACTGTGATTATTGCAAGCTGGGAAGAGAGCCTTCACCAGGAGCTGAATTTGCTGGTGTTTTGATCTTGAACCTCCAGCCTCCAGAATTGTGACAAAATAAATTTCTGTTGTTGAAGCCACTCAGTCAGATATTTTGTTATGGCAGCCCAAGCTGAGGAATATACTGACCATCACTTGATTTTATGGATTCACGTATTGGAAGCAGTCTGTAAAGGTGGATTGTGGAGGACTATTTGGATCAGATTCTGGATATGGGCCAGGGCAAGGTATTCTGGGTGGCCAAAGGATGGGGGTCATGAGGCTAAATGAGGGGACACAAGGCACAACAGCCAGAAATAGCAATGCCCTTGACTTTTTTTTTTTTTTTTTTGAGACAGAGTCTCACTCTGTTGCCCAGGCTGGAGTGCAGTGGCGCGATCTCTGCTCACTGCAAGCTCCGCCTCCTGGGTTCACACCATTCTCCTGCCTCAGCCTCCCAAGTAGCTGGGACTACAGGCACCCACCACCGCGCCCAGCCAATTTTTTGTATTTTTAGTAGAGACGGGGTTTCACCATGTTAGCCAGGATGGTCTCGATCTCCTGCCCTCGTGATCCACCTGCCTCGGCCTCCCAAAGTGCTGGGATTACAGAGGTGAGCCACCGCGCCCGGCCAGCAATGCCGTTGACATTTTTATCCAAGGAGTTTCCATGCTAGAGGGAGTTCCAGCACAAAAGGTTAAAATCTCCTAGGACTGGGATGGTGTCTGTCATGTTTCTCATTGCCTAGCTCAGAGCCTGCCACGGAGCAGAATTTCAGCAAAATTCATTGACTGACTGGCTGGGCAAGCACTTACTAAACTGGTTTGAACTCTGGTTCTGTCTCTTAGGCAAGAGACTTTTTGATGCATATGACACATGTATAAAATGGGTACCATGATAGCAGGACTGTTTAAGCCTCACACATTGACTTTGGTGGTTGAGAGTCTGGGTTCTGAGGTTGGATGGCATGAGTTTAAATCTCACCTCTTGGACTTCTGAGCCATTAAATTTCAAGCAATGTCCCTGAACTTTCTGTGCCTCAGTTTCCTTATCTCTAAAAAGGAGATAATAATACCACCCCGTGAGGTGCAGGGAGGGTAAAGTGAGATGCGAGTGCAGTGTGCTTGGTGAGAGGTCTGGCACATAGTAAATGCTCAGTCAACAGTAAATGCCTTCTTCTCTTTAATATTCCTTCAAAGCTGCAGAGTGTGGGAGTAAGGGGCTTCTCTGCCAGTCCTACATTTAAGTGAATCAGTGGGAATATTGCCCTCTTTCAGCCCCTGGATGCCTGCAGACTCAGGATTCCCCACTGCAGCCAGTAACCAGCCTGCTGGATTGGGGCTGCTGGGTAACACGTTTTTTTATAAAAACAGAAAAGAAAGGTTTTTCTTAGATGGGCTGACTTGCTGAAGAACTCTCAGAAATCCGTTAACTCTAGTATTACTAAACATCTGAATGCAATTTGCAGGCTATAATAACATCTCTCGAGTTAGCAAATGTTTATGCCTCTCTATAATTTTCTTTTCCATATGAAAATAGACCTGTCATACTAACGTGGTGGGCCAGCTGCCTCTATAATATCATTAATAGGCAGGAAGGATTGTAGGTCCTACAGTCTGATGGGCTCGAGATGCATTTGTATTCCAGAGTGGGCTCAAGGACGGATGGAGTTTCAGCTCTGGGGTCTACTTCATATGTGTCGCTTAACAGGTAGAAAATATATGACGCTAGAATAAAGGAATTAGGAGACACCAGGCCTGCTGTCATCTGTCAGGGAAATGAGTGAGTAGAACAAACATTTTTAGAGTCCCTACTTTGTGCCAAGCAATAGGCTGGGCTTTAAATATATTTCAGTTGTATTCTAACTTGGGTGTACATGTAAAGGTCCCCCATGGAGATTATCATAAATACAGATTCCTGGGCCTCACCCCATACTTGCTGAATTAGAATCCCTGTGGTTAGTGCCTGAACCTCTGAATTTTTAATGCATTTCTTTGACCACCTAGTGGTTTCCATGCATTTCACGGTTTGGGGGGGCTAAATCCTTATAGCACAGAGGAAAATGAAACTATATTTCAGGGAAAATATTCCTTTTACATAACAGATATGGATCATTTAAGCCTCCCCTAAAAGGTTTATTTCCATTTCAAATGATTGGATAATTTAGATCCTCCACCCAAACCAGCCTCCTAATTGAGTTATCTGGTACATCAATTGAGCAAATATTTTCTGACTGCCTACTAAGTGCACAGGTGTTTGGGAATGAAATATTAGAAAGACAGAGACACTGCACTGTTCCTATGGAGGTTAGTTTCTAGTGGAAGAGCTGGGCATGAGCACAGATGACTATAACAGAATATAAATATTACAGCAAATGGGGAAGTGGGAACCCTGAGAAGAGCTACTGACTTACATCAAGAGGGAATGATAGCTCAGCTGAGATGAGAGAAGCAGCAGAAGCCAGCCACGGGAAGGAAGCAGAGTGTGTGCTGGACAGAGTGAACACCACAAGGCTGAGTCCTGGGGCTAGAAGGGGCTTGGAGAGGCAGAAGGACTCCAGAAGTTTCTGCCTGGCTGCAGTGTAGAATGAGAGGTAGAAAATGCGGAAAAATGAGATCAGGCTAGGGAGGGCAGTTGCGTGCCATGCTGTGGAGTGGAGACTTTATCCTGAGGGCAGTGGCGAGCCATCGGAGGAGTAATGCAAGGGCATAACACAGTCATATTCACGTTACAAAGATCACTCTAGCTGCTACGTAAGACACAAAGTAGAGGCAGGGAGCGGACCTCAGGGCTGGAAGACCAGTTGGGAAAATGTTGCTGTTGTTCAGGTGAAAGGGGATGGTCGTTTGGACCAGGAGATTGGCAGTAGAGTTGGGGTCCAGTCGACAGGCTCAAGACTCTGTCCAGTAAGTGATTGGATACCAGACAACTTAGAGAGTTATTAGGGTGCAGAATAAACAGTTCGTCCTGAAGTCTAACCCCAAGGAAATTACTATTACTACTACTGATTTGAGTTATTTATTTATTTATAGTTTACTTTATGTTCTGGGATACATGTGCAGAACGCGCAGGTTTGTTACCTACGTATACCTGTGCCATGGTGGTTTGCTGCACCTATCAACCCATCATCTAGGTTTTAAGGCCCGCATGCATTAGGTATTTGTCCTAATGCTCTCCCTCCCCTTGCCCCCCACCTCCTGACAGGCCCCCTTGCCCCCCACCTCCTGACAGGTCCCAGTGTGTGATGTTCCCCTCTCTGCATCTGTGTGTTCTCATTGTTCAACTCCCACTTATGAGTGAGAACATACAGTGTTTGGTTTTCTGTTCCTGTGTTAGTTTGCTGAGAATGACGGCTTCCAGCCTCATCCATGTCACTGCAAAGGACATTAACTCATTCTTTTTTATGGCTGCATAGTATTCCAGTAGTTCTTCTTACTATTACTTTTTTTCAGATGGAGTCTTGCTCTGTCACTCAGGCTGGAGTGCAGTGGTGCGATCTTGGCTCACTGCAGCCTCCACCTCCCAGGTTCAAGCGATTCACCTGCCTCAGCCTCCTGAGTAGCTGGGATTACAGGCATGCACCACCACACCTGGCTAATTTTGTATTTTTAGTAGAGAGAGGGTTTTACCATGTTGGCCACGCTGGTCTCTAACTCCTGACCTCAAGCGATCCACCCGCCCTGGCCTCCCAAAGTGCTGAGTGAGAGTGGCTACACAATATGCTATTGTCTGGATGCACCATAATTTATTGAAACAATCCTTATTGCTGGACACTGAAGTTGTTCATATACATTTTTACCATTATTAAGAATGCTAGTTATAATAGTTTGACTTAAAGCTTTTCCCATATTTTAGACCTTTTTAGGAATAATTATCAGAGAATACTAGAGGATTTTCTAAAGAGAGGTAGCCCCAAAGGAAGACTCAGCACTGACTTCACTGGACAGGTGCCTTCTCCTTTCTGGTCAGTTTCCTTATCTGTGAAATGGGCTCTAGGTGTGATGATCTCTATCACTATCATCCTCTGAGTCTGCTCTGACTTTGAGCAGAGGGCGACTGCCCACCCTGACTCTGAGCTGAGCTGAGCCTCTTGGGTGTTCATCCCAGCTAATCCTCTACTGCTTTGAAGGGAGCACCAACGGAGGAGAGCCTTTCTGGGGTTCGTAATAGCAGCGTGGTTGCTAGCATGGGCTCGAACTCAGACAGGCATGGATCTGAATCCACTTACTAGCTGTAAACCTGGGTCAGGCTATTTATTCTCTGCATGCCTGTTTTCTCATCTGTAAAATGGTGATAATGATAGGGTATAGCTTATTGAGTTATAACAAGTACTAATGAGATAGAGCATGTGAGGCATTTGGCTGATCTTAAGCAGCAAGAGAATATTCAGCCTTCTTACTACTTTTCTATTCTTAGACAACCTACGATGTTAAGTGGGAGATCAGTATGGTGTTGTATTGAAGAGTGTATATCCTGGGGCCTGATTGTCTGGGTTCCATCTACCATCGTTCTACAACTGCTAGTTCTGTGACTTTGGACAACTTATCTGAGCCTCAGTTTCCTCATTTGTAAAATGAAGATAATACTATGCCCATATTAAAGGGTTGCCGTGAGTATGTAAATGAATTAATTTATGTGAAGGAACTGAGAACAGTGCCTGGCACATGGTGAATGCTGGAGGAGTGTTAAAAAAGAATGTGCATTTTGGCCGGGCGCGGTGGCTCACGCTTGTAATCCCAGCACTTTGGGAGGCCGAGGCGGGCGAATCACGAGGTCAGGAGATCGAGACCACGGTGAAACCCCGTTTCTACTAAAAATACAAAAAATTAGCCGGGCGTGGTGGCGGGCGCCTGTAGTCCCAGCTACTCGGAGAGGCTGAGGCAGGAGAATGGCGTGAACCCGGGAGGCGGAACTTGCAGTGAGCCGAGATTGCGCTACTGCACTCCAGCCTGGGCGACAGAGCAAGACTCTGTCTCAAAAAAAAAAAAAAAAAAAAAAAGAATGTGCATGTTATCCAGCTAATATGGAAGTCACCTCTGTAACCACTAGCCTTTGTTGAGTGCCCACCACGTGTCAGGCATATCTCAGGACACCTCACACGTGCAGTACTCACAGCTCCCACAGCAATGAGTCAAGGCGGAAATGATTATTCATCCTACTTTACAGACGGGGCAGGTGAGGTTCACGGTGGCTCCCTGACATGCCTGAGATGCTGGTTTCTGCAGGAAGAGTTCTGTCTCCTTACACACTCCATGCCCTGCCCACGGCATCATGCAGTATGATCTTGATGATCTTGGACCATTGACTATGAAGGTGATTGGAAAGCTGCAAGAAAAATGGTGTCCTTGAAGCTGTGATGAAAACTAATCACTTTTCACAGTCCAAAGACCTTCTAATTAAATTACTAGCTCCCTTTGCCCAAGGCTGGCCCAAAGAATATCGACTTGATAGGGCACCCTCTCTGATGGAGGGTCACTTTTAGGCTTGGAATTTGTTATATTTTTTTGATTCAGATCCAGTGGTCTGATTTGCTGTCATGACCTTCCTAATAAATGAGCTGGTTTACTCAATTTCCCATGAGGTTGCCAGGATTGGGATAAGGGAGGAATTACAAAATGAGTCTCTGTCTCCTATGAAGTAAAAGTTGAGTTCCTTGATATGACTTTCCTAAACATAGGCAAGACAGCAAGGGGGACACAGACAGGTGGAAACAAGGAAAGATGAGAGAGGGACAGGGAGAAGAGACATTGTGACATTGCTTATGATCATTTGAGTTGTTGTTGTTTTTCTTTTTTCAAATTTGCAACCGAAAAAAGTCCAGATGAAGTTGTCAATAAGGTAAAGAGTATGGAAAGTTTTTGTAGCCGGAGGTCTAGGTAGGAGTAGCATTTCTTAATTAATGAGATCAAACAAGCCCCTCATTTGCCTGTCTCTATTTCAGCAAAAGTTAAGGCTGAAAATTAAGCAGGTGAATGAATAAATAATTAGGTCAGCAGATGCCATGCAAAGAGTGCAGCTTTGGAGTTAGGCGGTTTGGAGGTGGGGGTTCAAATCCCAGCTCTGTCACTTACCAGCTGTGTGACACTGGACAAGTGTTTGCTTACATTTTCTCCTTTACAATCTGCAGATGTTAATGTCAATTATTAGGGTTGTTTTGAGAATTGCACAAGTTAATGTGAACAACATGCATGGCATAGGACTTCCCACACAACAGGTGAGCAGTAAATGTTAATAAATATCAAGGGTTGTGCAGACTTCCAGGTCCTAGTTTTAAAATGCAAGAATGGAACCAGAAGTTCTCTAAAGGCTGCACATGTTTCATAACTCCAGAGCCTCCTAACACAATGACTTTCGGAAATATTTGTAAAAAGGTGGAGAGCCTATTTGTCTCCTGCCTGCCCATCCTCTAACCATTTCTCCATCTAACCATTTCTCCGTCATCTGCCAGGCTAGGGTCTAGGGGTGAAAGGTCAGAGAATGGCTCTTTTTGCCCAAAGCAATGATGAACAAACCTGTTCAGGAGGAGAGAACATCCCTGGTTAACTATTATTTGTCCCTCAGGCCCCAGCTCACACCTCAGTTCTTGAAGGCATGGTTCACGGACCAACAGCATCAGCATCACCTCCAAGCTTGTTATAATTGCAGCATCTCAGCCCAGCCCAGACCTTTGAGTCAGAATCTGCATGTTAACAAGTCCCTGGAGATGCATGCACACATTGACAGTGGAGAAGAAGTGCCCCAAGCCCTTGGCAGGGCCAAGCCCCCTCCTTTATCAAATTCTCGGTGATCCTTGCATCTCTTTTGTGGCATTCCTCTGTCTTGTAAACTGTTAACTATTGTTTATACCTCTTGCTTGATTTCTGACTTTCCCTACTAGACAGTTGGCTCCCCCAATCAATGTACACATTTATCTTGTTCACATCTATATCCTTAGATTGTCGTGTAGTTCCTAGAACACAAAAGGAGTCACTTCATTAGTGTTGTAAAATGAATGAATGAATGAAGAAATGATGGGGATTGAGCTTCTTGAAGGAAGATAGTTATTCATGCTCAAGAGCGTCTCAGTCTTCATAAGTGTGTAAAGAGTAGCTGCTAAGACAAAAATAAAAAGGGTCAAAAAGTCAGTGCAGGCCGGGCACAGTGGCTCACGCCTATAATCCCAGCACTTTGGGAGGCCAAGGTGGGTGGATCATTTGAGGTCAGCAGTTTGAGACCAGCCTGGCCAACATGGTAACACCCTGTGTCTACTGAAAATACAAAAACTAGCTGGGCATGGTGGCACATGCCTGTAGTCCTAGCTACCTGGGAAGCTGAGGCAGGAAAATCGCTTGAACCTGGGAGGCAGAGGTTGCAGTGAGCCGACATTGCACCACTGTACTCCAGCCTGGGCAATAGGGTGAGACTCTGTCTCAAAAAAAAAAAAAAAAAAAAATAGGTCGGTGCAGCTTGTAGTCCCAGCTACTCAGGCAGGTGATATGGGAGGATCTCTGAGGCTGGGAGTTCAAGGCCAGTCTGGGCAGCAAAGTAAGACGCCATCTCCAGAAAAAGAAAAAAAAAGTCTAGCCCGTCTCAGCCCCAACACATGCATTGCTAAGACCCTGGTGAGTCTGTCTGAGCTTTATGTGAGTGTTACTTGCGGCACTATTCACAATAGCAAAGAGTTGGAACCAACCCAAATGTCCAACAACGATAGACTGGATTAAGAAAATGTGGCACAGATACACCATGGAATACTATGCAGCCATAAAAAATGATGAGTTCATGTCCTTTGTAGGGACATGGATGAAACTGGAAAACATCATTCTCAGTAAACTATCGCAAGGACAAAAAACCAAACACCGCATATTCTCACTCATAGGTGGGAACTGAACAATGAGAACTCATGGACACAGGAAGGGGAACATCATGCTCCAGGGACTGTTGTGGGGTTGGGGGAGCGGGGAGGGACAGCATTAGGAGATATACCTAATGCTAAATGACGAGTTAATGGGTGCAGCAAAACAACATGGCACATGGATACATATGTAACAAACCTGCACATTGTGCACATGTACCCTAAAACCTAAAGTATGATAATAAAAAAAAAGAAGAAAAAAAAAAGAACTGAAAAAAAATAGAGGGAAGAGACAAAATAGAGGGAAGAAACAAAAATAGAGGGAAGAAAACCCCCCCCAAATTGTAGGAAAAGTTTATTTGTTGAGTTGGCTAAGGAAGGATCATGTGATGGCAATACCATGGGCCTGGAGAAAGAGGAGACCAGATTTTGTGAGATTTGGAGCACATCCCTTGCTCCGAGTCTCTCACTGTCAAAATGTAAATACAAATCTGCAACGCCCCGCAACTTCATGTGACAGTTGTGAGTATTAGCATTCAATGGCAATTCTCAAGACATATTGCACTGTCCACCAATAAAAAAAGAATAAAGTACTGATTGACGTACAATGTGGATAAACCTTAAAACATAATGCTAAGTGAAAGAAGACAGGCACAAAAAGCCACCTGTGGAAGGATTCCATTTACATGAAATGTACAGAATAAATACATTCATAGAGACAGAAAGTAGATTAGTGGTTTCAGGGGAGAAAGGAAGGGGAGGTGACTGCTTAATGGGTATGGGGTCTTTTTGGAGGTGATTAAGATGTTTTGGAATGTCTGGGCAGAGGTGGTGGTTACACAACACTGTGAATGTAGTAAATGCCACTGAACTATTCATGTTTAAATTGCTTGATGGGTGAATTTTATCTCAATTAAAAAGAAAAATCGTGGGAGGCCGAAGTGGGTGGATCACTTGAGGTCAGGAGTTTGAGACCAGCCTGGTCAACATGGTGAAACCCCATGTCTACTAAAAATATGAAAATTAGTCGGGCGTGGTGATGGGCACCTGTAGTCAGGAGAATCACTTGAATGGCAGGCGGAGGTTGCAGTGAGCCAAAATCACACCACTGCATGGCAGAGCAAGACTCCGTCTCAAAAAAAAAAACAAAAGAAAGATCAAGTGATGAGTTTTAGAAGTGCCAGGTGACCAGCCACACCCCTTCTCTACTGATTCTGACTCATTTGCTCTGAAAAGGGCCTAAAAGTTGGTTATTTTTAAAAAGCCCTTTAGAGGCGTTACAGTGGGTTGGCAAGGTTGAGAACTATAGGCTTAAAGAAATGCATTGTGATGGACAGGGTGTGGCTTAAAGTCCAGCTGACCTGGGTCTGGGTCCCGTCTCCACTTCCAGATTGCTAATTCCCTGAACCTGTTTCGTCTGCAAAGATGCAAGTTATAATATTTACCACATCAGGGCTATTGTTAAAATCACATTAGGTCATGTTAGTGATGCATGTGGGCTTGACATTTATTAGGTGCTAAAGAAACTACTATTATTATTATAAAGAGTAGATGTCAAAATTGGCTGTAAATGTTTAAAAGAGCCATTAAATTATAAGGCAATGAGATTTTTCTGCCATTATTCCCAGACGCTGGGCTTTGTAGGAGTAGGAAGGGGAAAGAGAAAGGATGTGATGTTACCTAGATAATTATTTTCTCTACTTATCAATGTGTTTATATAATCAAGTCTAAAATAAAATTAATTGGGATCACAGTAGGTGATAATTCCTCTCAACTACAAACCAAAAAAAAAAAAAAAAGCTTCTTCTCTTATAAAGGCCCTCAAAGTTTTCTTTTGTGTCTTTGGGAAGTAAACAAAGAAACAACAGCAAACAAGCAAAGTGGTCTAGGGTTCCTTGGCATATAGTTGAGTTTTATTTTATGGCCTTGAGATCTGGCTGTTGTTATTGTTGTTGTTGTTTTGGTCCACTCTGGCCTCTAAGAAGCTGAATTTAATTCATGGCTTTTCTCAAATCATTATGTCCTATAGTCAGTGGCAATAAATCTGACAAATTAAGTTTACCCAATGGCTTTCAATTATTTTTTGTCTTTATTTATCCTCCACCTCCATTTTCTCATCAATCCATGCATTCATTTGCATGTATTCATGTATTCATTCTCTTCTGTCATTGCATGATTTCCCGTAAGCTGCTTTGATGTAACGTTGCTTCTATTACCTGGGGCTCTGGTGTCAGACCCTGTGGATTTGTTCCCAGTTCTGTCTTTTTCTGGATGTGTAGCATCAATTTTTTTTTTTTAAATCTCTCTGTGCCTTGATTTCTTCATCTCTACAATGGGGATTTTAACAGTGTCTGCCTCGTGGGCTAGTTGGAGGATTCAATGAGACAGTATATTTATGAAGAGTTTAGCATAGTCATGAAGTTAATCCCGAGAAATGATAGCATCTCATCCTCAGATCGGATAGAATCCTTTGGGCTCTGAGACTCTGTGATCGCCTTTCCTGGGCATGCTTCTTCTTCTTAGCCATTTGGGGACAACGCCTCTTTGGACAGTTGCCCTGCAAAGCATCATTTCTTCCTCTGAGAAACTGGGTTTGGTGTCCTGAATTATTTGGCTGCTTTCAATCTCTCCCACCCAGTGGAGCACAGCAGTGTCCACACCAGAGACCCTGTCCATGCGACCTAGGTGGGTAGTGCTGCAACTAGGGACCTCTCGCCCTGACCTTTTGAACGTCGCTCTCCCAATTTTAATTTTTTAAAGATCTTCTTCTTGTCCTTTTGCTTGAGTGGCAAATGCATCTCTCCTACCACTTACTGCAAGTCCTCAGAACTTTTCTCCAAGTGGTGGCCAAGGCAGGCTCACGTGAGATTCATCTTCATGTAAAGCCAATACTCAGACACACACCCAGCACATGCAATGTCAGGAATGTCAGTGCTTTACACTTAGCATCTCACTTAAATCTTAAAACCACCCCCATGAAATGGGCATTTTATTAATCCTGTTTTTTAAAGTGAAGAAAACAGGCATAAGAAGTCAAGAAACTTTTCCAAAAGCCACAGAGCTAATATGTCTTAGGTTAGATTTGAACTAGGCATCTCACCCCAGAACTGAGGTTCTTAACTATTGTGTTGAACTGCCTCTTTATAACAGTTATCTTTTTTTCAAACCTCCTAGTATAACAAAGGAGGCAATAACTTTTCAGAGAGGGGCTGTGTCCTGCCCGAGTCACAGAGAGAGGGAGGGAGAGAGGTGGATACAGAACCAAGACTACAACCCAGGTCTCACAGTCTTAACACAATTGACACATTTTTGTCAATTGACACATTTTTGTCAGTTGATACATTTTTGTCATGACACAATTTTGTAGTTAAGTTCCAAAGCGATGGCACCTTCTGCTTGCAGTCAACATCTTCCAGAATTTTCCTACATTACTCCAGACCACAACAGGCCCCCTTCCTTCTGTGATCTATTCTCTGTATGCCCTAATAGGGCCAACCTCAGATCCATAATCTTGTCTTTGGGATTCTAGCTCATCCTTCTAGAACTCTTTCTACATTGGAGTCAACCTCCACATGTATCGAGCACCTGTGGGATACAGGGCTCTAACCAGATGTCATTTAAGAGTTCTCTCTTCTGTGAGGCTTTCTCCTGGTTCCTCAGGTACAGAGTAGTATTCAGGGCAATGCTAGCTGTGATGACAAATAGATCTGAAGTATATATTAGTTGCAACTCAATATAGGTTTCTTCTTCTCATGTAATAGTCCAAAGAGACTCCAGGTGAGTGAGGGAGGCTCTATTTCATGCTGTCACTCAGAGACTCAGGCCAATGGAAGTTCTGCTATCTTCAACATGGTATTCCAAAGTCATTATTGATAATAAAATTCAGCTGGTGGAAGGAAAAAGACTACAGGGAATTATGCGTGACAACTTTTGAAATAGGTAGAAAAAAAGGCATACATCCATCACTTCTGCTCACATTCCGTAGATCAAAACTCGGCCCCACAGCCACATGCATCTTCCAGAGAGGCTGGGAGACGTAATCTGTATACCTAGAAAGAAGAGAACGTAGGTTTTGATGGACAGGACTCTGTCTCTGTTGTAGAGAACTAACATCTTTCTTCTCTTCTGAATCCTAACTCCCTTCCTGATCTCTGAACATCCCCCTGTTTTAATATCCCCTATTCCCAACCCCAGAATCCTGGGTGGGTTTTCAGAATCAGGATCTTCTGCCTCATCTTTGTCGACTTTCTTCTTCTCATGAGCATTTCATTTTCTAGAAATTGACAGAGGCAAGATTCTGGCTTCAGGGTGGTAGTGGCCTGGAGACCATCAAAAGCTTTTGGCCTAAGCCATGTGCTCTGGCTATAATTACCAGAGGGAGACTATTGAGTATCTAAGAGAATCACGAGGGGCTCAGTGTTTTGGAGCAGGATTTGGGTATTCCATGTTCCCATCACTCACCACATCCTAGATAGTAATTAGTAGAGTGATTAGCAGTCTAGGCTCATGGATTCACGTGCCACCTCCATTGTTTGAGAGATGTGAGAACTTGGCTAAGACACTCACCTGTGTTGCACCTTGGCTTCCCTGTCTATAAATGGAGATAATAACAGTACCAACCTTTTAGACCTATGTTGAGGATTCAATAAGAATATGCTTAGTAGGGGGATTGGAATGTAGTAAGTAATAAATGCTGGCTCTTTATTTTTAGCAATAACATGAACAGTTTGCAGACTTTGGAGGGTAGAGACAGAAAAGCTCCTTGGAGGGCTGGGCTTGTGTCTTACCTTGTATCGTTCCAGCACCCAGGCCTTGACAGCATGCTGTCATGGAAAAATGTGATCATTCTTTCCTGTATTTAAAAAATAAATTTGTCTGAAGAGCAACTTTACGAGAAGTGTGTGCAGCCTTGCATTTTATGACTTGGATTTTCTTCTCCTGCCTGCTGCCTGGGTTTAATAAAAGCATAACTATAATAGGACAGCATCTGGACAAGCTGAGGAGGGGTTTAACTTTTAAGAATAAAGCTAGCATCTTTGAGCATCAGCCTTGGAGTACAAATGGGCAGCAATCTGCCACAGCCGCTGTAACTGTGCCTCTGCTTCCTACCAGACCTGCTCTTCTCCCTGGCTTTGAGGGGAGGGACACTCAGGTGTAGCACAACTTTCCAGGTACTCAAAGCCCCAAGGGAGAGAAACGATAATACAAATTCAAAGGATAGCTAAACACACAGAGACCTGTCATTAAAGCAGAATCAGACATGAACTCATATGAAAACCTCAAATCCCCCAGAGTCCGCCAGTCTCTGGCAAGCCTGATATATTGAATGTCTGCGCCTTCCTGTGGTAGATTTCTTTTGTTCTTCCCACTGCCCAAGTTAATTGTCTTAGAGTCCCCTGCTATGATGGGTATTCTGAAAAGACCCAATCTACTGATATGTAAATTTTAGCTAATGCACCTCTTCAAAGACTATTCCAATCTTACAAAGTATCACAGGATGAGAAAAAGCCACTGGGCAAGAGGTTTTCAGAAATTTGTCCCCTTACTCTCTGTGTTCTATGGTGACAGAAGGGGATGGAGTGAAGAAGTTGCTATAATTTTTGCACTTAATTCAACTTTGTTAAAGCTTTTCTGTCTCAGTTTAGAACATCTCATCCGTGCAGCATGGGAGATACCCTAAAGCCTCCTAAACCTGGCAAGTGTTCTTTGTGTAATTTGAAGCCACCCTAGGGCAGCAATAGGAGGGGGGTGTTCTGGCCACTGTAACATCCAGAAGCAAAGGCCACAGCATCGAAGGTCATGGACTACAATCTCTGTCATTTACAAAAATTACTTCCGCACTATTTTCTTCTTTGAGGATGTCAGGTACAAACCCCAGCTTCAACTTCCAACGGATAAGGTATTCAGGGTTCCATTAAACCCAAAGTACATTGTAGCCAGAGCCTTAAACAATGTCTTCTGTGCAGGAGATTGTATTGCTAGGAACAGGAGTGTCCATCTCCTCTTCTCCTAACTGGAACGTTCTCGATTCTTCATGATTGAGCTCAGGCCAAGAACATTATCTGAAATCCACAAATCATCCTCTAGTCTTGTTAGATCATTCCATTTACATCTTCCCATTGCCCAGAGACTGATTATTACACAGAATTACATAAATCATAATAAAATGAAATTCTACATAGTCATGCCTAGAAAAGTTTTCTTTGAAGTTATTTTATGTTTACTCGTATTTATTTATTGAAACACTTTGTAAAGAAGTAAAAATAGAGACAGCTTAAGTTTCAGGGCTTCATAAAGGATCCCTATTCCCACTCTGGGGCATTTCTGACTTTGAGCTTTTCCCTATAGCACGTATCATGTTATGTTTGTATTTTTCCACTTTCATCTCCTCTGCTGTTTGTGAACTTCAGTGCAGACCCTGAACTAATTGCTTTTCAAAGAGCAGTTTATCTTAGCTACTCTCATGAATAATTAGAGTGCTCAGATGAGAATCTTACTGATATCTGAGCTTCAATGGAGGAGGAAACTGGGAGTGGTATAGCTCAGTATCCTTCCAACAAAAGCTACAGTTGGACTGCCTGATTCAAATCCTAGGACCATCACTTACCAGCTGTGTGATCTTGGGCAAGCTACCTTGCCTCTCTGAGCCTCAGTTCTCTCACTTGTAAAATAGGGATAATAATAGATAATACATTTTTGGTCTAGGAAATGTACAAGAAGATACAAGAAGTACATTAGGAAAAATGTACATCTTGCTCATGATAAGTATTTATCTGCAAAATGTTAGCTGTTATTGAAACACTTTGTTAAGAAGTAAAAATGGAGACAGCTTAAGTTTCAGGGCTCCATAAAGGATCCCCTGATTCCCACTCTGGGGCATTTCATGCAATTGTCCCCATTAACCTTGGTGCATGTTAATACTGAGAGACACTCAACAGACGTGAAGGAAAATCATAGAACCATCTTTAGATGGGACTCTAAAGGTCACTTGTTCCTGGTTCCTATCCTCTTTCCACATAAACTTGTTGTCTGCCCTCACTTTAATGATAGAAGCATCAAATGACTACATTTTACTAGATGAGAACTAAAATTTCCTGAGTATCTGCTCTGTGATAGGCACCCTACTGGGTAATTTTAAATTCACTGTCTCATTAAATATCCCCTAATACCATAAATGGTAGGCGTTATTCTTCTCATATTTGCCAACAAGGAGACTGAGGCACAGAGAGGTTACACAGCTTTCCAGAGGTCACACAGCTTGTAAGCAGCACATCTGAGACCAAATCCCAGGCATCTCTGCCTTCCAAGCCCTTGCGTCTTTCATTATATCCCATTGCCTTCAGAAAAATAAAATGAGTTTTGCCAAGCTGAATAATAGCCTTTCTTACTTCTAGAAATGAAGGTACAGTAGTCAGAGCTTAGATTTCAGTAGAATGTCATGTTTAATGCCCTCTTCTGACCCCATTTAAAACCTCTCTCCTATACTCTCTACTTCCCAAAAGGCTAAAGGAGTAGTTAATAAAGCAGCATTATCCTGTGTGACACCTTCCTCAATGTAAGGATCAAAATCCTTGGTCCCTAGAAAATAACCTCATAAAGCAAGTCTTCCTCTGAAACTAAGTGGATAATAAATGACCTTTCATCCATTCTTTTCAGCTCCTGCCTCAGTTTCAGTCAAATGGCAACTGCTGCTGGCAAGAGTCTTTCTGGAACCTGCTCTGAGCATACCCAATTCTTTCAGTAGGAGATAAGGATGCCCAGAGAAGAGAGTGTAGACATTTGAGTCAAGAGGTCTTTAGTTCCAGCTTTACTGCTTTTGGTCTATGCAACCTTGGAAAAGTCACTTGTGTTCTCTGAGCCTTATCTGCAGCTTTAGGGATCACTTTATTTCCAGCATAGGCTTATTAAAACCTACCAGGTGTCAGTGCTCTGCTGGGTATAGAGATTCGGTGGTGAGTGAATACAGTCCTTGTCCTATTTGAAAGATCCCCTTTGCTCATTACAGTAGAGTTAGGAAGAATAGGAAGAAGAATCACACTGTTGAGGAACTAAAATTACAACTGAGCTAAGTCTCACAGATAGAAGTCACATCATGCCTTGAGAATGCATAATAGGAAGACTTGATTAGGTCTGGAGGATTAGTTAAGATCCTAAGGATGATTAAGAGTTAGCCAGAACAAGGTAGAAAGCATTCCAGGTCAAGGAAATGGCATGTGTAAAGGCCCTTTCTTGAAGGGTCATCTGTGAAAGAAATGAAATGACACACAGAACACCTAGTACAGATTTTGAGAATAACAGGCTTTTATTTGTCTTATTTCCCTTTGTCCAAGGCCTTCCCTTCCTCCATATCAGAACAGACATAAGTCCTCTTGATGCTCTGCCATTGGGATGGAGTAATTCCAGCATGGGATGCCATGCATACATTTAGGTAAATTAAGGTTTTGTTTTGTTTCTCTTTACTGTTATCCTCTTCACACAAACATGGAGACATGCTTTTTACCACGTGGTTTTGGAGGGTATGTTTGGAACGGATTTTACTTAAAGTATAGGTGATGTGGCATATAGGGAATTTTCTGTGGAGGATATGATATGTGGGGACATCTCAAAGAGAGAGTTAGTCAAGCGTCAGATAAACAGAGACTGACACATAACCAGAGGACAACATGTCTGCTGATTAGGGGAGATCATCATATGTACTAAAATGCCAGGGACCAATGTCACAACTGTGGTTTCCAGTATGAACATCCAATTGTAAGTATGTCAGAAGGGCAGGCATCTACAACTGCAGGGGCTAATTTGTGCTTCAGCTGCTTCTCACTAGGGCAACTCTACATAGCAAATTTCAAGACGTGGAGCAGTAGGTATTTTTTTTTCCATAATCATTTGCTGTAGGCATTGTAGCTAATTATGAATGTGTCATAGCCAAAAATATATTAACTCATTTATTCAACAAATATTTGACTATCTAATATGGGCCAGTTCCTGTGTTGAATGTGAAGGATGCAGAGATAAAAAGATACTGTCCCTATCCCTCAGGAGAACACAGTCTAGTAGATAATAAAGGCATTTATCACTTATAAAAAGTGGATGCCAGGCTGGAAAAAAATGCCTTTTCCACAATGGGAAAAAGGGATTTCACAGAGAAGTGTGGTTCTCTGTGTCTGTGAATTGGTGCCAGGTTAGATCCGGTAGAATCAACCTGAGACTTTACTAAACAAACAGTAGAGATTCCTTGACATTACCTCCTAGAAATTATCATTCATTAATACTGAGATGAGGTCCAGCAATCCATATATTTGACAATCTCTTTACACATAGTAGGTTTGGGAATCATAGTTGAGCCTTGCTCCTATAGACTATTATGTTGAAAGACCAGTGGATTTATGGTCAGATTGACCAGAGTTCAAATCTCACTCTACTCAAGTGTGCAGTTAGAAAACAGTCCATAAGACTGCCCTCACTGTGATGCCAACTACAGTATTTAGAAATCCCTAAGACCAACCTTCCTTCTGATACCAATTGCAATTTCCGAGATCTGCGATACTACTCTTAGGATAATTTGCTAGAAAGACTCAAAGGACTCTGAACGTTGTTATACTCACAATTATGGTTTGTCATCGTGAAAGGATACAGATTAAAACTAGACAAGGGAAGAGATGCACAGCCCAGAGCGCAAGCAAGTTCCAAATGTGGAGTTTCCAGTTGTCCTCTCTATGTAAGATCATGGACAGAATGACTTTTCCCAGCAACAATGCTTGACCATACACATGGAGTATCACCAGCCAGGGAAGCTTACTCAGGCTGCCATGTCCAGAGTTTTTACTGAGGCTCAATAGCATGGGCGTGGTTGACTGCCCATGTGATCTCAGTCCCTAGCCACATCTGGAGATTGAGCTGATACTGTGTGACTCAAAGTCCCTACACTAAATTACATTATTAGAATAATGGCTAGTCTCCACCCTAAAGCGCATTGTGTGACTGAGGGCCCCAGGCAAAGAAAGACACTCCTATCATGCATGACATTCCAAGGGCCTAGAAGTCCTCTCCCAGAAGATAAGGGAAAAGGCCATATCTGTTTTCAAGCAAGGGTAAATTCTATTTTAATTAATCAATTTTTTTTGAGACAGGGTCTCACTTTGTCACCCAGGCTGGGGTACAGTGGCACTATCCTGGCTCACTGTAACCTCTTCCTCCTGGGCTCAAGCAATTCTCCCACGTCAGCCTTCTGGGTAGTTGGGACTACAGACCTGTGCCACCATGACCCGCTAATTTTTTTTTTTTTTTTTTTTTGTAGAGGTGGGGTTTCTCCATGTTGCCCAGGCTGGTCTCAAACTCCTAGACTCAAGTAATCCACCCACCTTGGCCTCCAAAATTTTAATTAAAAAAAATAGAGACAGCCGGGCACGGTGGCTCATGCCTGTAATCACAGCACTTTGGGAGGCCAAGGTGGGCGGATCACCTGAGGTCAGGAGTTGAAGACCAGCCTGACCAATATGGTGAAACCCCGTCTCTGCTAAAAATACAAAAATTATCTGGTCATGGTGGCCGGTGCCTGTAATCCCAGCTACACAGGAGGCTGAGGCAGGAGAATCACTTGAACCTGAGAGGCAGAGGTTGCAGTGAGCCGAAATTGTACCACTGCACTCCAGCCTGTGTGACAAAGTGAGACTTCATCTCAAAAAAAAAAAAAAAAGAGACAAGGTCTCACTATATTGCCCCTGAGTGGTCTCAAACTCCTGGGCTCAAGCAATCTGCTCTTCTCGGTCTCCCAAAGTGTTGGGATTACAGGCGTGAGCCACCACGCCCGGCCCAGGTAAGGGGAAATTCTTTGCTACATACCATGTGACTAATGATAATTTCCTTAGCTCCTTGGAGCTTTAGTTTACCTACCTATAAAATAAAAATAAAGATAACACCTCACATGACTCAGAGTAATAACATGAGATAGTGGATGCGAAGTCGCAGCACATGATAATTGCTTCAAATGGTATCCATGGCCATGATGATGATGACAATGATGAGGAGAAAGAAATGCTGAAGGTTTTAATGATGTTGCTTAGAAAGTTTTAGAGTGAGGAAGGATACTGGGTAGAAGGCACATTTTTGCCACTCCATCTCTATCCTTTTTTGTACAACATTCTAAAAATCCTTCTCATAGCCACTGCCAGGAGGCTGTTCAGAAAGCTTCCCTCTTTATCTTCACTTCACATAACTGTCCCTAGAAACCATTTGCTTATCATGTTTCCCCTCCCCATATTTCAATGACGGCTTATGCAACAAAGGCCGTCTCAGAGAAACATCATCTTGCACTTCTCATAGAAATTTTGTTCCCTTTCACCAGCCTAGGCTATCACAGCCCATTATTCAGGCCTACACAAAGGAAGCCTTAATGGGACGCACTTGGCAGAGGGATTTTTGTCTGAATAGCGTCTTTCTGTTGTTTTAAATGGGCGTCAGGAACGGTTTCAAAGCTTCTCATTCACTGACATGAACAGGCTCTAAGACAGTCTCTGTCTCAGCTGTTTCCAGTCTTCTCTCCAATGAGAGTAAAACCCTATCAACTTCTAACACCCCTTCCTTGTGGCCCACAGGAGGCCCAGAACCCTGACCAGAGAGCAGAGCCCCAGCTGAGACAAATGAACCCCACACACACAATGACCTTACACTGCAGAGAACAGCTCCACCAACAACAAGAAGCCCTCCAGAGAAAGGAGAAGGGCATAGAGGAGACATGACCAGCTTTGGAGTTCAGACAGGGCTGGCTTCCTAACCAAGTTCTCCACATAACTCACTGTGTGGTATGGCCAGATCCCTTCAGCTTTCTGAGACTCAGGTTCTCCGTCTGTCAAACAGCATGGTTCATAGCATTGTGCTAAATGCTTTCCATGGATGATCTCATTTGATCCTCACACCAGATCTATGATGAGGCAGGTGGTATCACTACTCTTGTTTTCTAGATGAAGACTTTGAGGCTGAGAAGTTAAATGATTTTCCCAAAGTCACAGCTGGTTACTGGTGGAATCAACATTTGAACCCAGGACTGAGATTCAATACCCTTTAGCTCCCACCTTCACCCATTTTTTTTCATAATCTATGATTTTTCTCAATTCTTAGAGATTATATAATAATATTGGGCCTGGCCATCAACTGGAATATCCTACCCAAACCCCATTTTAGGCTCTGAACCTACAGGGCTTTTGATCAAGGCCAATAGGAATGCCGAAAAGAAGTCAAAGACAAATTTTGTTATTAACCAACATGTCCAAATAGAAGATCCTCAAACTGACTTTATGTTTCTATATTAATCAGCATAATTAAAGTTAGCTTTCAGATCAACCCTGAGATCTCAGTGGCTTAACACAATAAAATTTTATTCCTTATTGACAAAAGAAGATGTTCCATGATCCACAGCCTCCATGGTTGCTGTGGCAGAGCAAGGGAGTGTTACGAAGGTCACCTTGCTCTTAAATGCTGCAGCCCAGAAGTGATGTACGTCAGAACTGCAACCTGGCAACATTCTCACATTTCACTGGCCAACACAAATCACACGGCCCACCCTGGCCACATGGGAGGATGGGAAATGCAGAAGGAGGTACAGACATTCGGGGTCACTAACAGATTCGGCCCCGAGCTCCACGGAAGTCCTTTGATTCTGTCATAACCTGGCTTATCTTGAGCCTTCAACTCAGCTAGCATTTTTATTCTCTGTATTATTTGGAACATGGTGGATGGAGCCCTTGGTGCTGAGATGCCTTTCAAAAGAGTTAAACTGCACATAAGAATGCCACAGTAGGTTATGCAAGGCCTCTAGCTCAGGAGGGATGCTCAATCCAGAGCAGTGTAACTCAGAAGCTGGGATTTCTGGAAGACTGGTTCCTCTTGGATCAAGTCCCAGCAGCATGTGCTCCCATCCATATCCTTAGATACATGCCTGCCTGTCATCTGGCCCTTACATGCTCTTTAAGTGGTGGTAGCAGAATGGGAATCAGAATTGGGAAACAGGAAGAGAGGTGGACACTTTTATTAGAAATGAATTGCATGGCTCCACTGCCCTACCACCCCGAACACCTGAACACACCTGATCTTGTCTGATCTCAGAAGCTAAGCAGGGTTGGGCCTGGTTAGTACTTGGATGGGAGAAATGAGTTGCGTGCATCTTTACTCACTGTGAGAATTGGAAGAGTCTTGTTTTCTTCAGAGGCTCCCAGGAAGAGGAGATTCCCATGCCCACAAACCCCGGCCCTCTGTAGCTGATGGCGTGACTTGTGCTAGTACTCACATACCATTCTGAAAGAAGCAGCCCAAAGCTGACAGCATTTCTTAAGGAAACAACAAGTCCAAGGTGACAGCTGGATAATTTCACCCCAAGTCCACCTTCAGAGTTTCTCCATTCTACAAGCAAAGACAGGCAGAGGGTTGAGCGAGGTCTGAAAAAGCACTTGGAGACCCCGTTTGGGGACCTTGGTCTTGTTCTTTTGGAGATAAAAATCCAAGGAAAGAGGGGCATAAAAGCATGTCAGCTGGGCTTCTGTTGTCAGGAGACTGACAACTGGGAAGTCTTTTTGACTTCCGAAATTTTTAGGATTCTTTCTTTTAGCCAAGGGCAAATGATTTGCATTAAAAGAAGAAAAAATAAGAAAATATGATTTATAGAAACTATCAGACTCTCCATAGGGACATAAATTTTTGTAAACTTTCTGGAAAGCAGTTTGAAATATATATCCAGAGCTCTAGAAATGTTCTTACCTGTTGATGTAGTAGTTTTACTTCCAAAATTTATCATAAGGAAATCATCACAAATGAAAACAAATTAGGCCTATATAAGGATGTTCAAGAAAGAATTATTTGTATTAATAAGACTTTGCAAATAATCTACATGTCCAATAGGAGAATAAAATGGTAATTATGGCATATCCATATGACAGTATTATGTAGCTGTTGGAAATAATGTTTTGGATACTTTTTATGATGTAGGCAATGCTTACCCGAGGCTTGCAACTTATGAGCTGTGTAAAAAGCACATGCTAATGAAATATGATGGCAATAACAGCATTCAAATGGTAACAATAATACATCGAAAGATTGTGGTTTATGTTTTATTTCATTCCTTCTGTTTGTCCTTCCAAGTTTTTTTCCCAATAAACATACATTGCTTTTATAATATTAAAAAATAACCAATAAAAAACAAACTTTTTTGGATTGGATGAACCTCCTTAACTGGAAAAGACAAATTCTTATTTTGGATCTTTAAGTTTCAAAAGTAGTGGATGCTTCTGCAACCAAGGGGCTGATTGCACAAAAGAAGCTTTCCTTTAAAGTGATGCTGAGATGTTTTAGCAAGAATGCCTGGGAGCCATGGACATAGGATTTTTCTCTTCTTCTCTTCTAAGTAACAGACTAGCCTAGCTGGGCTTAAGGACTGACATTATGGCTCAGGTTTTCTTATATCCACTTACAAACTCAACAATATGTATTTAGCATCTGCTATGTGCCAGATTTTGCCTAAGCCCCTGAATTTCAAGTAAGCCATAGACAAGTTGCCTTTGTCCCTAATAATAAAGTGACTTGTGCATTCCCCATGAGGTTACTTAATCAATTATATGGCCCAGTACAATTATTTCTGTGCACTTGACTTAGACAATTAATGTTCATTTTGGGGGTCACTGTAGTACAGTGTTCTCAAACATTAGAGTACATAATGCTCACTTAGTAATTGCTAAAAATCTGTATTGCTGGGCCAGTTTTTTGAGATCTTGATGTAATGGTTATGGGTAGCTTGGAAAGCCCCTTTTAAACAAGCACACCTGATGAGTGGCATGAGTTGTCTTGAACCATACCTGAGAAACTCCACACTGAATAGGCTGAAAAAACAAAAACAAAAACAAATAGAACCTTCCCTACAGAAACTTGTAGTCTAGAGGGGCATATGAGCAACTGCTGATGTGTTAGAAAAATTTTAATAATATGAAAATAACCACAGCATAAAAACAATAAAATAATAGCTATCTTTAAGACTTACTGTGAACCAGGGATTACATGAAACTCTTTAATTATTCCATTTAATCCTTGTAACTGCTCTGTAAGTTAGGTGTTACGACTCCCATTTTAAAAATGAAGCACAAATTAACTTACCCATGGTACACAGTCGATATATGGTGTATCCAAGATACAACCTCAAGGTTTCTAATGCAAAAGCTTGTGTTCCCACCTGCACTGCAGATACACTATGGTGATGAATGATTCTTATTAGCCATTCCAGGAGCATGGGAGAATCTGAGGGCCCTGGTGGAGACTTTAGGAGAATGTATCAGATACCTGGGCTGAGATTTGAAGATGAATGAAGGCCTAGAAGGGAGAGCCAGGGTATGAAACAGTCACAGAGCCTGGCCTATGTTTGGGAGGCTGCCAGAACTTGGAGATGGCTGTACAGCAATGAATGCAGTGTGGATGCAGAAAACAGAACCTAGAAGACATGTCAGGATCACAAAGGGTTTTCTATTCCTTCTTAGAAGATTTGGATCTTGTACTACAGACAATGGGAGCAGTAGAGTGGAAATCAGTAGTTCTATGTTTTTGAAGGATCACTTTATTTGGAAAGAAGACACAGAATCATCATTGTTTATAGGCAATATGATTATCTAGCCCATGAAAGGCACCTGAAGAAATCTTAGAACTAATGAAAAAGGGCAGCAAAATAGCTACACAAAAAATAAATACAAAAAGTCAATATATTTCTTATATGCCAGCAATAAGCAGTTAGAAAATATAGTGGAAAAATAATCCTCTTCTCCCATAGCAGCAAAATAGTTTTTTAAACCCTTAGGGAATAAACTGAACTGCCTGAAAAAATAAAAGAAAAAACTACAAAACTTTATAGCAGAACATTAAAAAATACCTTGGTTTAATGTAGAAACATATCATGTCCTTAAAAGGCAAGACACAATATTATAAATAGGTTCTCTCTCAATTAATTTACTGATTTAATGCAATTACATTATCAATCCCAGTAGGACATTTTTGGGAAACTTGACAATGTGATTCTAAAACGCATTTGGACAAATAAATAGGTAACAAGAAGCCAAGAAAAGAAAATTTAAGAAAATTAACAAAGTGAGATTATAATATGTTTAATATCTGAGAGTGCTAGGGGACCAATACATTTAAAAGTGTGGCACTATTTCAAAAAGAGACAGATTAATGGAATAGAAAAGAGACTAGCAACAGATACAATATCTCACACACACACAAACACACATACACACACACACACACAAAGATAGCAAATGCATGATAAAGGTGCCTTTTTAATTGGTGTGGAGCATAAGGAGTGTTTAACCTATAGTGCTTGAACAACTAGTTAAGTATTGGGAGAAAAAATAGATAGCTCCCTACTTTCAGCAAAACACCAAGCAAAATCGCTAGTGGCTGAGCTTGCTGTCCTCTCTTATAACTCGCTTCCTCCAGCCATCTGTGTTTAGTGCAACTGTCAACAGCATTCATTACAGTGACATAATTTCTTATTTTTCTGTCTTCACAATTAGACCATGAACTCTTCGGAGACCAGCAACTTTGCCTTATTCTATATGCAGCCCCTAAAATATCGTAAGTGCTCAAGAAATGTTGTTGTTTGAAAGGGCAAATGCACCTTTGTACATTTGCCTCTTTCTGGTTCAGAAAGTCTATGAGGCCAGGATGGCTTACCATTACCATTTTCAAATCCTGGGAATCATGCTTCAAATATAACCCTCAACAAATATTAGTGGGGTGCAATAATTACTATCACGTTAACAGCTGTTTCCATTTTCCCCAACTTAAGCTTTTGTGTGTTTTAAAAAAAAATCTCGGCTATTGCTCTTTTGTTTCTTGGGTGCACTTTAATTAGGGTGCAAGAGGCACTGGAGGAGAAACCATTTCAGTATCTCAGAAACATTCATTTATTCTTTCGTTCAGCAAATATACATTGAGCACCTAGATGTGCTAAGCAGTGTTCCAAAGCCCAGTGTTTGGGCCTACGTTTGGGCAGCTTTCCGTGTATTATTTTAGGTCTTTCTCTATTTTCTGACTTCAGACAGTTGCTAGCATTCTTGAGTCATCTCTATGCTGTTGTTGTTGTTTCTTCTTGGGGCCATGAGAAAGAAGACAATCACTAGAGAAGTTCTCCACGCAACAGTAGTCTCCACTTGGAATGGCCTTGTCTAGAAATTGCCTTGGTGAGTCTGAAGAGATTTTCCTCCTTCAGCTGGACAAATGCTATTGATCAAAGCGTAAGACTCAGGTGGGAAATGCCAGTCCAGACAAAGTGAGATTGGTTCCTACTCTCTCCTCTTTCTCACTCTGTCACCCAGGCTGGCGTGCAGTGGCGCAACCTCGGCTCACTGTAACCTCTGCTCTCGGGTTCAAGCTATTCTCGTGCCTCAGCCTCCCAAGTAGCTGAGATTACAGGTGCTCGCCACTATCCCTGGCTAATTTTTGTGTTTTTAGTAGAGACGGGATTTTACCATGTTGGCCAGGCTGGTCTCGAACTCCTGACCTCAGGTGATCTGCCTACCTCGGCCTCCCAAAGTGTTGGGATTATAGGTGGAGCCACCACACTCAGCGATGCTACCTTTTAGTCTGGTGAATATTTAACCTTCTTCTCCCCATTCCCACCTGAAAATATTTTTAAAAATTTTGCTTTCTGGGGTATTTGACACCACATTTTAAATATAGACCTTTAATTATAATTATTCCCACATGATAGATTTATATTGATGTAGTATTTCTGATATGAATTCTATCAAATCAATTTATGTCATCAATTTCCTATATATTGCAGTTCTTTTTGTCTCTTTATTTATTTATTGACACAGCTTGTTGCTCTGTCCTGCAGACTGGAATGCAGTGGCGAAATCACAGCTCACTGCAGCCTTGATCTTCTGGGCTCAAGCAATCCTCCAGCCTCAGCCTCTCAAGTAGTTGGGACAACAGGCATACACCACCAAATCTGGCTGATTTTTTATTTTTTTGTAGAGATAGGGTCTTGCTGTGTTCCCCAGACTGGTCTCGAACTCCTGGCCTGAAGCAGTCTTCCTTCCTCAGCCTCCCAAAGCTCTGGGATTACAGGCAGAAGCCATCGCTCTGGCCTTTTTTTCTCTTAAAATTAGTTTGCCTTCCTTTCCTTCCCCACTTTTTCTTTCTTCTTCTTCCCTCCTCCCTTTCTCCCTCTCTCCCTCCTTTCCTTCCTTTCTTTCCCCTTTCCTTCCTTCTCTCTTTCCCTTACTCTATGTCTGCCTCTTTTCCTCCTCCTCTTCCTCTCACATTCCTCTCTTCCTCAAGACATTAGTTTGTACTAAGCAAGGTGGTCAGGCAAGTGGTGAGGGGGCAGCAGCCCTTGTGTGGATAGAGCCCAGAGAGGGTGGGAGAGAGTAATGGCAGGAGATTGGTGATGGGACAGGGTTAAGACAACTAGCAGTATTTGAATTGGATCCCTGGATTAGACAGCAGAAATGCATCAATGTTAATTTCCTGATTTTGATAGTTCTACTACAGTTATTTAGGAGAATATATGTGTTGTGGGAAATACCAAAATATTTGGGAATAATGAGGCATCGTGTCTTCAGTTCATTCACAAATGGTTCAAAAAGTTTTATCAAACTATTTCTTCATTTTTCCTCTGTGTTAAAATTATTTTGGCCAGGTGCAGTTTATGCCTACAATCCCAGAACTTTGGGAAGCTGAGATGAGAGGATCACTTGAGGCCAGGAGTTTGAGACCAGCTTGGGCAACATAGGGAGACTCCATGTGTACAAAAAATTTAAAGAGAAAATTATTTCAAAATACAAGGTTCAAAAATGTTTCATTTTTCGGGAGGCTAAGGCAGGAATTGCTTGAACCCTGGAGGTGGAGGTTGCAGTGAGCTGAGATCGTGCCACTGCACTCCAGCCTGGGCAAAAGAGTGAGACTCTGTAACCAAATCTCCTGGGTTAAGTTTAACCATCTGTTTTTTTTTTTTTTTTTTTTTTTTGAAACAGTCTCACACTGTCTCCAGGGCTGGAGTGCGATGGCGCAATCTGGGCCCATTGCAACCTCCATCTCCCGAGTTCAAGCTATTCTCCTGCCTCAGCGTCCCGAATAGCTGGGATTACAGGTGCCCACCACCAGGCCCAGCTGATTTTTTGTATTTTTTTAGTAGAGACGAGGTTTCACAATGTTGGCCCTGCTGGTCTCGAACTCCTGACCTCATGGTCCTCCCACCTTGGTCTCCCAAAGTGCTGGGATTACAGGCATGAGCCAATGTGCCCGGCTTTAACCATCATTTTTATTAGCTGTCTGATCCATCTGGGCAAGTTCCATACCTTTCTTTGCTTCAGTTTTTTTCAACTATAAAGTGAGAGTAACATTAATGTCAATCTCTGAATCTTTCTTGAGTATTAATAAAATAAACCATAGGAAATGTTTATCATACTGGCTGATGCAGAGAAAGCTCTGATCAGTGGTAACCAGTTAAAAGCTGTCATTACTAACGTTTTCTACCAAATCAAATTTTCCCAGGTAGAATTTTGCATGTCTAAACTTTGTCAAGAATATTTTATTCTTCCCACAATTTTTAGCCAACAATAGGCTTTACCATGTACCGTTTTAGCAGCTGTCAGTTTTATTTTCTGTTAATCATTATACCAAGTCTAATTTTTTCCTTGGGTGATTTTTTTTTTTTTTTTTTTTGTAGATTTCAGTATTGTCAAAATGCTGTGACTTTTTTCAGTCAGTTTTCCTGCTATAACAAATTTTACTCTGTGCAAATTTAACAGTTGTCAGTCTTAGTTTGTGGTTGTGTATTTCTATGTGTAGTAAGTATTATGAATTAGGTCAGAGACTAATGGTGTTTTAGCCATCTCTCTTGCGTTGGAAGACACTCAGCTGAAAGCCAGATGTGTAGACATGGATTTACATAAGAGTCACAGTGGGTCGGGCACGGTGGCTCATGCCTGTAATCCCAGCACTTTGGGAGGCTGAGGCGGGTGGATCATCTGAGGTCAGGAGTTCGAGACCAGCCTGGCCAACATAGTGAAGCCCCGTCTCTACTAAAAGTACAAAAATTAGCCAGACATAGTGGTGTGTGCCTGTAATCCCAGCTACTCGGGAGACTGAGGCAGGAGAATCGCTTGAACCCGGGAGGCGGAGGTTGCAGTGAGCCGAGATTGTGCCACTGCACTCCAGCCTGTTCTACAGAGCAAAACTGTGTGTCAAAAAAAAAAGAAAAAGAAAGAGTCACATTGACAAGGCATGAAACTAATGAAACTATGAAACTTGCCCTGAATCTAACTACTCACCTGTGATGTAGAGTAGAGAGCTGCAGCACTGGCTGAGTTACTTATCTTCAAGGCTCCTTCAATCCAAATAGTTTAGATGCCTATAGTAAAGTCCACGCAAATGCAGCAACGCTTCAGTGAGAAGAAATTGATTACTATGGAAACAGCCCTGGCTTAGAATCCAGTAGCCTTGGTCTTAGATCCCAGCTCTGTCTACCAAGCCCAAGCAAAATGGCAATGTGTAAGTTACTTGATCCTTCAAAGATCTAATACCCTCAGTTCCAAAATGGGAGCATTGAGGGAGATAATACATGAAATGTGTCCTTTCTGGTGCTGGGCAGTAGGTGTTCCAGAATTGAAGAGTCCTTGAATAAGAAAACACACTGAACAGTCACAGTGATGGGGTTGAGTGATGTAATGCTGATGACTAAAAGCCCTGGACCCACTCTCTTAAGTAGCACTTTCTGTAATGACAGAAATGTTCTTGCCATTGTCTAATATTGTTTCCACCAGCCACGTGAGGCTATTAAGCACTTGAAATGTGGCTAGTGTGAATGAGGAATTAACATTTTAATTTAAATTAAATTAATTCAAATTTAAGTAGCGCAGTGGGTTTTGGCTTCAGCATTAAACCACATAGTCAAAGCTATTTACTTCCAAATCTCTCTCCAATACACTTATATCAATACCCCCGTATTTACTCATGCTGAACCACATGGACCCTGCTGGTATAAATCAAAAGTACTGGCCAGACGCCAAAACTCAGGACTCAAATGATTTCATGAAATACCTAGAATCTTACTTTTCTGTTTTCCATAAATGACAATATTTTGTGTTCTGATTGCCAGCCCTGGTACAATAGCCAGAGGATGGTAAAAATCAACTCCTAAATGGATGCTGTCCAGGGTATTACAGTAGATAACCCAGTTCTCAAGTCTTTGCAATCCCTAATGACTATGTCTTTCTCTCATCTCAGACAACACCCTTTTGCATTCCTGGTCTCAAGTATCATGCACTGATTGATTGACTGATTGATTTAGTCATTCATTGGTCAAACATTTATTGAGAGTCTACTATATCTCAGGCAGAGCAACTGAGCATTGGAAATAAATCAGAAAAATCACAAAAAGACAGCCCCTCCATCATTGAACTTACAGTCTACTGTAGAACTTGGCTTTTACCAAGTGCCATTGATGCCTCAATTCCATGTGTAGTCATGGTTTAACTACTATGGCTGAGAAGCCAATTACCCCAAAACTTAGTGGCTTAAGGTTCTAATCTATGAGCTTTCTTGGTTGCTCTAGATCAGGAATTAGAGAGAAGCTTGGTTGGGCTATCTGGCTTGGGCTGTCTCATGAAGTTGCAGTCAGGTGGTGATTGGGGTGGGGCTCATTCTGAAGACTCCTTCAGTATCTGTCTATTTCTAGAGATTATTCCATATGATGAGAGAGGGAGGGGGAGAGAGAGAGAGAGAGAGAGAAAGACCCAGTTGGAATCCATTTTGCTTTTTATGATCTAGCTTTGGAAATTTCAAGGGAAGGGAATATAGACCCCATTGCGTGAGGCAGGAATATCAATGCCACATCATAAGAAGAACATGTGGGATTGGACATATATTGGTGTGGCCATCTTTAGAATATACAGTCTGCCATGGGTCCTTATTTCAGCTACAGCTATGATGGACAGCTCTCTGTGACCTTGGACTCTCCTTGTGTTGAAGCCATCTCACCTCAAGAGTTCACCATGTGTTTTTCTGATTTCTGATTTCCAGATCCTTCTCTGATGCTATAGGAAACTGCCTGACCCATGTACAAGGAGAGCGTGGAAGTATGGGGATTTAACACTTCTAGGTGAAACCCTCAATCATTGGAGTGTTGAATGAGGGGAGATAGATAAATGTCCCAATCTTTCTTTCTGAGAAGCGTTCTCTGGAGTCCTCAGAAAGTCCTGTTGGAACCATGACCCTCTGCTCTCAGTGGTGGCTCAATGACACATTCACTTTTTTAAAACCACCTTATTGAACTATGGTTGACATACAAAAAGCTGAAGATGCTTACTGTATACAGTTGATGTGGTTGAAGATAAGTATATATCCATGAAACCATCATCACAATCAATGCCATAAACATCTCCATCACTTCCAAAAGTGTCTTCCTGGCCCGCTTCTTTGTGTATTATTTTCTTTTTGTGGTGACAGCACTTGACATAAGATCTGCCCTCTTAGCAAATATTTAAGTATACAATACATCATTGTTAACCATATGCCCCATGTTACAGAGTAAATATCTAGAACTTATTTATGTTGTATAACATTCTTATATTTTCCTCCTCTGCCACCCCAAATAAGCCAGCTGTATTCAGGCTCTGATTTTAAGGGAACCCATACAAAGACACAGCCATTAAATGAATAATTGCTGAAATAATAATTAATTAAAGCTGTGGATGGACTCCCAAGAAAATGTACATGGCCCTCTGAAAATGTATGACAGGGAGTCTGAGAAGTGGGGAAAACTGAAACCTGAAGGATGAGGAGGCAGGGGAGCATGTTCCAGGATGAGGACACAGCATGTGCAAAGGCCCTGGGGTCAGGTCAGTAAGAACTTGCTGTTTTCTAAAACTGGGGAACGTGATGTAGCCCTTTATGATGGAGGAGAGTGGCCAAGGTAAGAATGGAAAGGATGGTAGGGCCAAGGTTTGTCCTTCACTGAATGGGCCATGGGAAGCCATGGATAAGCAGAAAAATGACATGAATGTATTTTTATATTAAAACGTGATCTCAAAGAGAGATCTAGACTTGACCCTGGGATATCATGCAGAACTGTTTCCCAAATGGGACAATTTTTAACTAATGGAGCCATGACAGGTTTGGCACAAAAAATAAAAAGTTTGTTGAATAAATGGATGGATAAATTATGGTCAAAGTCACCCTATCACAGTGAGCAGACAGTGTCATGGGAGCCAAGTAAATCTCCAAAGTTCTTCCCGTTGAATCCAGAATGGATCCCATTCAAATGGTGTCCAGTGGGCAAAGATATGGATGAAGAACAGCGCACACATGTCAAGAGTCACTTTCTTCATAATGCTTGCAACAGCAGGCAGACCATGCCAGGGGTCAGGGTGATTCCTGTCCCTTCCAGGGTCCTGAAGTGGAGCTCAGCCATGAAAGGGAAGTGAAGCCACTGATCCACTCAGTCTGGGTGTTGGGAAGCCCATGGACATCATCAGGTTGCCCAGAAGTGTTTAGGAGCTATTCAGCTCACTGCCATTCCAGAAGGCCAGCAGCAGGAGCTTCAGTAGAGCACTTTAAAAGAAATCTCCCTAATCTTATCAAAACATTACATCAGCAGACCCCTTTCAGTGGCAGGATGGATTCCCTGTAGTTTATAATAATAATAGCTGGTACTTATTGAGCACTTATTATACACCCAACACTGTGCTGAGCACGATACATACACTAATTTAATCATCAAAACGAACCTGTAAGAGAGCTAATTTTCTTGCCCTCATTTTACAAATAAGACAGGCTCAGAGACGTGATAGGAGCTTGCCCAAGGCCACAGAGCTGGTCAGAGTAGAGGTGAAATTAAAAGTAGGGTCTTGGGAGGTAGGCAGACCTGGGTTCGGATTCCAGTTTTGTCATTTTCTAGCTGGGTAACCATCACCAAGCCATGTTACCTCTTTAAGCCTCATTCTCCTCATCTGTTAAATGGAGATGGTAGGATTATCTACTTCATTGGGTTGCTGGCAGATCAGATGGGATGCTGCTTGAAAAGTCCTTTGCACAATTCTTGGCCCATAATAGTTTTACAAATGGCTGCTGCTGTGATATTGATCATCCCTTCCATTGTCTCTTGCAGTAAGTCAAGGTCAGCATGCAAGACCAGTAGAAAAAAAGCAAACTCTCTTTCCTGGCTCCCAGAGCTCAGAGAAGCACAAAGGGAGTGGCTAGCTCACAGGAACGACCTCTAAATCAAATTGGAAACTTGAGGTGGCAACATCAGCCCTCCCACCCTAGTGCCCTTCTGCTTACTGAGAAGGAAAAACATTTCTGTAAAGATAAGAGAAAGAGAATTTAGTATCCACTCTGATATGCTCACTCTCATGGTTTTATAAATACATTCTTCTTTGGTAAGCAGTAGTTTATCACAATGCCTGGATTTAACAAACTCTAAATAGCTGATTTATCAGATGATGCCTTCTGCACGAGCAACATTTAATATTCTGCTATAAGAATGGCGAGTCTTCCTTTCAAGCATTCATATAACTTGAGCAGATTTTAAAACCCCATATTTTAAAAGGCCTTGCTATAGGCCAAAACTGGGTTGGGGGCTGGTGGCCAGTGTTGCATCCAAATCCCAGACGTGCTCTGTGACCTCGGGTAAATCACATGGCAGCTAAGTCACATGATTTAGTGAAATCACAACGTACGCTTTGGAAACAGGAAGGGCCAGTTCAAATCTTGAATTTACCACATTCCAACTGTATGACCCTGGGCAAATTATACAGCTCTCTTTGAACCTCACATTTGTCATTGGTAAGTGGAGAATAAGAAAACCAGCCTAGTAAGTCATAATCCAGGTAAAGTGCTATAGCTTCAATTACCTTTCTCTTTCTCCTTGTCTCTCAGTTTCTTCATCTTAAAAGTGTGGTCATTGAATTTAATGGTTTCCAAGTTTCCTTTCAGCCCAAAATAATTCTGGTTAATGCCTGGGACTAAGCACTAGGGTTTGAGTCCTGTAGATGGAAAGCCACCTAGAAACCTGAACAGCTGAAAAGGCATCAGGTGTGAAGGTGAAAGATGGCAGTGAAATCAGAGGAACGGCTTATAAGTGAATAGGATCAAAGACACGCTGAAATAGTGACCGTTCTTTTATGGTATATAATGAGTTCCTTAGCTGAGGAATTTCAGAGCTAGAGAAATCGGTAAAATAGTGAGTCCAGTGGATTCATAATTACAGGTTGAACGAAGGCTTTGTGACTAGTGAGATATGAAATGTGCTAAACACAGTCAGAGTTGGGCTACACCTACATCCTTCCCCGGTAGAGTGCTGCAAAGGGAGACTTGTTAACACAAGGACTACAAGGGTAGGGAGGCGTAAGAGCAGCTGGCTTTCTTGTGTGCTTGTGCGAGGCCATGTTCTAAGCACATTATATGTGTTAACTCATTCCTGAAAGTCACCTTATAATGCAAGCACCAGTATTATCTAGGGTATAGGAAACTAATTGGCCAATTATCACGGAGCTAATAAAAGGCAGGGTGGGGACTCAGATGGTTTGTCTCCAGGGACCTAGCTCTTAGTCTGTGCTTCTTCAAGGCATGGGGAAGGACTTGTGTGACTTGCATAGGTATCCAGCAGTATTCAGTAACTGGCTCAGGAAAGATGTTGCTAAGTGCACAAAGATCTGAGCAGTGACCCTCTTGCTTAAGTTGGCCTGGGAGGCCAACGAACTGAAAGTCTGTAAACCTATCTTGCCTCTGACTACATTCTAGGGAGGGGGAAGCTATTCATGGTACCCAGTTCATGGTAGTTAGTTCTAGGTAGGGGGTAATATTTAACAAAATCAGAGATAGCAATTTGCTCCCCATGTGAGTCAGTTTCCAAAGAAACAGCCATTACTGTGAGACCATAAATTACACCAATAGCTGGTGTAATTTATTTACTCAAAATTCTCACCAGTGATTAAAGAGGATGATCTTCCTATAAGTTTTACATCCTGTGTGAGAAAGATTTTATGGGATTAGAGGAAAAAAGAAAAATGCAATTTTAAAAAGTGAAACTAATTTGAGTCCTAAGCAGTGGGTTTGAGTTCTGGTTTCACTTTTTTTTTTTTTTTTTTTTTTTTTTTTAGCACCGTGACCTTGCTTACACGACAGGAGCCGTTCATGACTCAACCGATCACACACACAAGTTGTTATACAACTCAGCAGGCACTGCAGGGGCTGAGGTCGGCAGCAACAAGCCAAGCAATCCACCCTAAGCCTCTCCCATCAACCCCCTGACTCTAGCAGAGCTGAATCACTTCCATCCGTTTAGTTAGATTTCCTTTGAAAACCAAGTCTTAAGCTAAACCCTTAAAAACAGATTGAAAAAGTGATAGATTTCAACATAGATTGTAAATGCTCCAGCGGTGCTTCCTAAATTTTAATATACATTTGGATCACCTGGGGATTTGTTAAAATGCAGATTGTGATTCAGCAAGTGTATTAATTTCCTAGGGCTGCCATAACAAATTGCCTCAAAGGAGGTGGCTTAATAAACAAAAATTATTCTCTTGCAGTTCTGGAGGTCAGGAGTCTAAAATCAAAGTGTCTGCCAGGTTAGTTCCTTCTGCAGGCTCCAGGGGAGAATCTATCCTGTGCCTTTCTCCTGGCTTCTGGTAGATGGCGGCCTCTGCTTGTAGATACCTTACTCCCATCTCTGCCTCTATCTTCACTTGTGTGTCTTCCCCCTGTGTGTCTCTGCGTCCTCTTCTCTGCTATAGGGACGGCAGTATGCATGAATTCATCTCTAGATCCTTACACTAATTACATCTGCAAAGGTTCTATTTCCAAATAAAGTCACCTTCTAAGGTACTAAGTGAATGTATCTTTTGGGAGACACAGTTCTACCCAGTAGAGTAAGCCTAGGGTAGGGCCTGAGACTGCATTTCTAATAAGCCCTCAGGTGCTGCTGGGCCACAGACCACACTTTAAGAATCAAGGCTCTAAAAGGCCCGTAGGATTAATTATTTGCAGTATTTCAGGTGGATTATATACTTTACTGATGCATGCCAAGACTTACTATAGATGGCATGGATTATTAGCCAAAAATTTGAAACTTTTTACTTTTTTAGACAGTTTCTCTCTGTCACCCAGGCTGCAGTGCAGCGGTGTGAACGTGGCTCGCTGCAATCGCTTGAGACTGGTTGAGTCCCAGTCTCAAGCGATTCTCCCACCTCAGCCTCTTGAGTAGCTGAGACTACAGGCGTATATCACCACACATGGCTAATTTTTTATTTTTATTTTTTGAAGAAACAGGGTCTCACTGTGTTGCCCAGGCTGGTCTCGAACTCCTGGGCTCAAGTGATTCTCCCACCTTGGCCTTCCAAAATTGCTGGGATTACAGGTGTGAGCCACCGTGCCCGGCCTGAAACTTTTCAAGAGTGCAATGTGACCACATAAGCAGGAACAGTCATAATATGGCCCAGACAGAAGCTTACTGGGTCCTTGATCCCCTACCATGACATTTGTCTGTTAATGACAATGTCTGGACTGGTAGGTCACTGCCAGAATATGAAAACAGCACAATCATTTCTGGGCTATTGTCTTGTTATTCTTGGGGCTTACACAACTCCCCCTACTTCCCAGAATAACTTACACTAATAATGCATGTGCTTCTATTTTAGGGAATGTTTATAAATATCAGAGTCTCCTTGCTCTTTAAATTCATATCAGCAAGGCTGGGTTTTTGTCCGAGAGAGAGGTCAGAATCAGTGCGCCGCTATCTCTACACTAGGGTTCACTGCCTGGCTCTGAATCCTAGCTCTGCTACTTATTAGCTGTGTGACCTTGGGTACATTTTTTGCCTTCTCTATTTTGGTTTCCTCATCTGGAAAAAAATCTAGAAAATAATAGTACTTATTTCATAGAATTGTTTTGAAGATTTAAGAGCTCATATGTAGAAAAGCACTCGGAGTCATATGTAGTGCAGAGTAAACCTTCAAAAACCACAGCCATTGTTAATATTACATTTACTAATATTATTATGTCCCTGTAGTCTACTCATGACTCTGATTTAATATCACCTTCTTATCTGGCTGTTTTTCAATAGAGAGTTTGGTCGAGAGAGCATGATAATAGAATCCATTTCCTCATAGCCTTTAAAATTTCATTTTATTTTTCATCCGTTGATTTAATTTTATCCCTCAATTTAGCCTCAGAAGGATAGGAGACAAACAAGACTGACTATTTAGGGCCTTCTTTTGATTGTTTTCTGACCTTATTTCTTTGCATGTGTGAAATACCCATAGACGTTTCATCTTGGAAAGTGCTACACAGACGAGATTATAATGTCTCTGAGTCCTCGGGCTGACAGTGAGAAATGGAAGAAAAATGATCACTGATCCCCCGAGAGCTGGTAGAGATGAGGATGCAATGACAGGCCTTCCCTGGAAATGTGTCTTCAGAGGAGTATGTTGTAAGTGACAACGAGGATGAAATCTTTCTGCAACAAGAAGTTTCTAGAAGACATCCCCATGTCTAGCCAAAATCTCTCCTTCCCTCTTTGGCAAAGGCTACCTTAAAAGTGTAAAGTTTTCTGTTTACTCCTAATTCTTGCTTCCAGATACAACTCTTTGGGGGGTATAAAGCAATGACCCATTTATTAAACATTAACAATTTATAAACAGAATCATTTTTATAATAATAAAATCCCACTTTAGGAGGCCAAGGCAGGTGGATCACATGAGGCCAGGAGTTCAAGACCAGCCTGGCCAACCTGGTGAAACCCTGTATCTACTAAAAATACAAAAATTAGCTGGGCATGGTGGTGCGCCTGTAGTCTCAGCTACTCAGGAGGCTGAGACAGGAGAATTGATTGAACCCAGGAGGTGGAGGTTGCAGTGAGCCGAGATTGTGCCAACTGTACTCCAGCCTGGGCAACAGAGGTGAGACTCTGTCTAAAATAATAATAATAATAATAATATCCTATATTTATAGAGTACACATTGTCTGTTAGGCACAATACCAGGACATCTCATATATAGTTTCACATTTAATCCTTATAATAACCCTGTGAATTTGACATCATTGTCCTCATTTTACAAGATAAATACATTTGAGAGAGGATACATAAATTTTCCAAGATCACAGAATTAGCATACAGCCAAACTTGTTTTAACCTATGCTGTCTGACTCAAAAACCTTTATATGGTAATACATAATAAAATATATAATTTTCAATATTTACTGTATAATATAGAAAACGCTGTATTTATATAGTGTTTTTGAGGGTAGAGGAACTACAAATAATTTTATACACTTTATATGATTGTGAATATTTCACATTTATAATAATGTATATTTTCTGATTATTTAAACTGTATATTAAGTATTATACAGTCATAGATATGATTACTTCTTTAAATACTTTAAAGCAACTAACACAAGGCCAACTTGACAGAAGATGATGATAAAAGATCTAGTTTTTCATAAAATTCAGAGCAAATGAATCTGAGCTCATTTATGGATTCCAGCAATAATCTGAACAGACCACTGAGTTTCATGGTCTGCATAAAGTCAGCCTCACAATGTATGATGGATGCTTTTAGCTATTTCTTGCACATGAGAAATCAGTACCTAACTGGTAAGAAAATTACCTGTCAGTTTCTCAAAGAACAGATGTCGATAAGCAAATCATACTGTTATACAAATTGTACCAACTAGAACTTACTGGACATATTTTGGACAGTTACCTTCCCTTGAAGCTAGAAGTTTTTATTCAAGCAATTTTTTGATTCGCTTAGTTAGGCGAACAAGAAGGAAGGAAAGAAACATGGTAACTACTTTTTACTGAGTTTTTATGCCGGACACTGCATTTACTTCCCACAAAAGACCGATTAGTGTGGGTGTCATTCTAATCTGTGTTTTATATATGAGAACACAGAGGCATAGTGAGTATACTGAATATTCCCTTTTTGTCCCTCCAGATTAATTTCCACCCTTCTCCACTCTGCTCTGTGACCTGGAGACTGGACTCTATGGCTGCTTCTACCAGGTTTCCTGGCCACCTGGCTTCTGGTTGGGTTCAGCCAATGAGAGGACCAGCAAGAGATTGGGTTATGGGAGGGAAGAGCGATCTAGGTACTTCTTCTTCTGCCTCCATCACTGGTGGGTTGTGAGTTGCGGGGACTGGGTTCTGCTACTTAAACCCATTTATGCCTAGTGTTCCATTGGAATGCTAAGCATGTGGGTGTTATTTATATCCTACTGCTCAAGGTCATTGCCAAGGTCTGATTGCAAAAATTCAACAAATTGCAACCTCCAGCATAAATGAGTTAAGACTATACCGCCTGTTAGGTGGTTCTCTCTTATAGCTCTTGCTGAAGTCTGGTAAATTCTCTCTCTTCCTGCACTTGGGAGTTAGGTTAACTCTGTAGTTCCCAGCCCAGGGTGCTTCAAACTTCCTCATCAGTTTTCCTAAGCCTGCCCATAACTTTGCAGAGAATTCCACCAATAAACTCTTTGCAAAGGCTATCTTTTTCTGGCCATGACCCTGACAGGTAATGTTGGCTTCAGAAACCTTCCCAAAGTAACACAGTTAGTAAAATAGGGAGTACTGTAGGATTCCAGGGAATGCTGGAGGATAAGCAGATTTGGAGGAGGTGGGAGGAATGTTCATTTAGGTTTTGGACATGTTGAACTTGAGATGCTTTCTGGATAATCTTGTAGGGGGCCCAAGAGACAGCTAGAATAAGGATCTAGAGCTCCCAAGAGTGGGTGGGCTGAGGATGCATATGGAAATGGAAAGGAAGCGATGGGATTGGGTGAGAGATCCCAAGGAATGTGCTCAATGTAATAACAGTATAATAAGAATAGAACTATTTCCTAAGGAAAACCAACATTAAGGGCTACGGAGATGAATCAGAAAGTCAGCGGAGCTTTGGAAAGCATATTAAAATGATGGGCACCTACAGGGTCCTGAAAGCCTTGAGAAAAGAAGATGTCAAAGGAGTGAGCGATTAAGTATAATTGCCCTAAGAAGTTAAGTGCAATAGAGATTGAAAAGTTGTATTAGACTTTCTTTTTATTATGGTAAAATAGATATAGCATGACATTTATCATTTTAGCCATTTTAAAGAGTACAGTTCAGTGGCATTAAGTATATTCGTGATGTTGTGCAACCCTCACCACTATCGTGTTCCAGAACATTTTTATCACCCTAAGCAGAATTCTGTACCCATTAAACTGTTACTCCCAATTCTCCTCTCTCCCTAGGCCCTTCCAACCACTCATCTGCTTTCTGTCTCTACAAATTCACTTTTTCTGGAAAATTCATATGAATGAAATTATGCAATAGGTGGTTTTCCATTATATTTCATAACAAGGAAAATGAAATCTAATTCTAAATAACTTGACTCGTTACTATATTTGTGAAGTCGGGAACTTCCATTGGGGAAAGCAATGTGATGTCTTGAGCTAGTCTTAGAGGAACTATTTTGACCCAAGCTTGTATTGATCATGGAAATAACAAGGAGGCTGTTAGTGGGAAATGTTAAAAAATCTCAAGTTTAGTTACAGATAGCAAAAACAAAACAAAAAAAAAAGAGACGGAGAATTTACAACTTTCTCTCAGACTCCATCTTCCCTAGGGGATTAGCAGTTGACTTAAGGCAGAAGCATTTAACTGCCCAAATATCTCAATACGCCTTCTTTTTGTTCCTCCTATTCATGGAGCTAATTGCTTCAGGACATCTTCATATGGGTCCTTCTTGTCTCTAACCTCTTATTTTTCTGCAGGAATCTAGAATCCCCTCAGGTTGAAAGAGCTAGAAAATTTAAGATCTTTAAAGTCAGAGATGCAGGTGTTGGACCAGGAAAGAAGAAAGATTGAGTGACCCATGGAGATTCTGAGCACCAAACAAATGTATCCTAAAACAGTGTTTCTTAAGCTATCTTTGGAAAAGGAGTATTTTCCTCTAATACTTCACAGACCAATACTTGCAAAAAAATTTACAATAACAGTGAATTACTAGAAAAATGAAATCAAAACAAGTCCTTTTTTTTAGATCTATTAGACTCAAAATTATTTTGCAAATTGCCATAAAAGCTTTTAAGCACTGGCTCTCAATTTCTGCAGTCACCTCATTGTGGTGCAATATTTTATGTTTAATGTCTTAATGACTTCAACATTCTAGGACTGTAGGAAATACAGCTATCCAAGGCTACCTTCTTGATATAACCTGGATTTCCATGATCAGTACAAGCTTGGGTCAAAATAGTTCCTCTGAGACTAGCCCAAGACATCACATTGCTTTCCCTGATGGAAGTTCTTGACTTCACAAATATAGTAACAAGCCAAGTTATTTAGAATTAGATTTAATTTTCTCCGTTTAAGGTCACAACAGGACCAGAATAGTTTTTCTGTGGGGAGGTTCCCTGAACTATAGAAAATGACAGAATTTCACAGAAGTAATGGAGCAGAAGCCAGATTATCAGGAGTAGGTGATTGAAGAGGTGTGGGGAATTAGAGACCCTGAGATTATTACAGGCTACCATCGGGCAATAAGAGAAGAGACAAATGTGATGTTCAGGGAATTTGACATTTTATTTTTGTTTGCTTACTTGTTTTGTTTATTTTGTTATTCCCGTTTTAAGATGGGAGAGACTTGAACTTTGGTTTTAAAATGATACAGTGGACCAAAAAAGAGAGAGAGAGAGGCTTAAGGGAAAGAAGAAAGGGTTACTAGTGGATGCAGGTGGGGGATAATGAGATTCTGAGCATAGGGATGTGTGTTAGTCCATTTTCACACTGCTGGAAAGAGCTACCTGAGACTGGGTAATTTATGAAGAAAAGAGGCTTAATTGACTCACAGTTCTGCAGGCTTAACAGAAAACATGCCTGGGAGGCCTCAGGAAACTTACAACCATGGGAGGCAAAGGGGAAGCAAGGACCTTCTTCACGTGGTGGCAGGAGAAAGAGACAGGGGAAGTGCCACACTTTTAAACCATCAAATCTCGTGAGAACTCACTATCATGAGAACAGCAAGGGGAAAATCTGCCCCTCCCATCACCTCCCTCCAAGCCCGTCCTGCAATTTGACATGAGATTTGGGTAGGGACACAAATCCAAACCATATCATATATTGGAAGATAGATAAGACAGGATGAGGAAAGGATGCAGAAGTGCACCAGTTGGGGATCAGTCGGGAGCTAGGCACTTTATGTTGGAACCTGAAGTTCATAGCAGAAGAAGTAGGAAAGGGAAGATGGATGTAAAGTAGAGGAAATAAAAAACAAGCTGGAATCCAAAGCTGTGAGTGGAGCCACACTCCAGACGGAGGACAGATGGAGACTTGCATTAGGGTTTTTGTTTTTTGTTTGTTTGTTTGTTTGTTTTTGTCTCTGATATTAATGATATGAGTGTCCTGCAAAAGCCAGGGGCCCTTAGGCAAACATAGGCACCTGACCCAAGAGCCAAAGGCAATGAAAGAGGATTCAGGGGAAGGAACTGTTGCAAGTCTGGCTGCTGCCACTTGCCAGGACAAGTCAACAGATCAACAACAACATGTGTGAACCGCATGATGGCCCGTGCTCCAGCTCTTCCTTCAGGTCTCTCCTGAGGCCCATCTGGGAGCAGCCAGGGAAGGGGATTCTAGGAAATTCAGTACCACTTAGCTTAATTACAAAGCCATCAAAGTGTGAATACCGGTCCGTTTTAGAAAAAAAAAAAACTTGAGCTTTTTCTCACCTGCTTCTAATTTCTCTTTAGGGGCTAAGGTAATGTGCTGGGAGTGAAGAGGCTGTGGATGGTGATGGTGATGTCATTACTGGTTGAAATAGCAATAGTGAATAATGGAGCTAGCTCCATTCACTCCTATTCAACCTTATACTGGAGTTTCTGGCCAGTGCAATAAGACAAGTAAAATAAATGAAATGCGTAAGTTCAGAAGGAAAGAAGTAAAGCTGTATCTATTTTCAGATGGCATGATTAGTTAAGAGTAAAATCCGAAGGCATCAATAAAACAACTAGTGGAACTAATAAATGAATTTAGCATGATCATATGATCAATGTCAGTACACAAAAAATTAATTATAATTTTACATTCTAGCAGCAATTAGAAACTGAAATCTTCCACTTACAGTGACACCTAAAATGTAAAGTATCTCAGGCTAAATTTAATGAAAACAATGGGTAAGACCTCTACTGAAAACCATAAGCTATTGCTGATTAAAATGAAAAATCACCTAAATAAATGTAGAAATATATCACGTTCATAGATTGGAGGAGTTTACATTGTTAAAATGTCAGTGATTCCTAATTTGATCTGTGGATTCAATTCACTTCCAATCATAATTCCAGAAGCCTTTATTAAACAAATAAATTGATAAAATCTGCCTTTAATATGTAAATGGGGGCCAGGTGTGGTGGTTCACACCTGTAATCTCAGCAATTTGGTAGGCTGAGACAGGAGTTGGAGACCAGCTTGGGCAATGTGTTGAAACTTCATCTCTACAAAAAATAAATGTTAGCCAGGCATGGTGGCATACACTCAGGAGGCTGAGGTGGGAGGATCACCTGGGCCTGGGAAGTTGAAGCTGAAGTGAGCCAAGATTACACCACTGCACTCCAGCCTGAGCAACAGAGAGAGACCCTGAAAAAAAAGAAAGAGAGAGAGAGAGAAAAAAAGAAAGAAGAAGGGAAGAAGGAAAGAAAGGAAGGAAGGAAGGAAGGAAAATTGAAAGTGGCAGCATAAAGACGATAGAATATTTAAGCAATTTTGATGAAGTGAACAGCTTTGGACAACTAATGCTACCTTACTTATCTGACTTCTCATAAAGCTACTTTATCAAGAAAGTGTGATGTGTGCACAGTGAAGGACAATTGAATCAGTGGAACAGCCTAGGGCAGTGATCCCCAACCTTTTTGGCACCAGGGACCAGTTTCATGAAAGACAATTTTTCCACAGATCACGAGGGGGTGGGGAATGGTTTCAGGATGATTCAAATGCACTACATTTATTGTGCACTTTATTTCCATTATTATTACATTGTAATATCTAATGAAATAATTATACAACTCACCATAATGTAGAATCAGTGGGAGCCCTGAGCTTGTTTTCCTGCACCTAAATGGTCCCATCCAGGGGTGATGGGAGGCAGTGACAGATCATCAGGCGTTAGATTCCCATAAGGAGCATGCAACCTAGATCCCTCGCATGTGCAGTTCACAATAGGGTTCATGCTTCTGTGAGAATCTAATGCCACTGGTGATCTGACAGGAGGCAGAGCTCCAGCAGGAATGTGAATGATGAGGTGTGGCTGTAAATACAGATGAAGTTTCGCTTGCTCACCTGCCGCTCACCTCCTGCTGTGCGGCCCGGTTCCTAACAGGCCACGGATTGGTACCCATCTGTGGCCCCTGAGTTGGGCACCCCTCGGCACAGAGTCCAGCAGTAGACTCAAGCTTACATAGCCAAATGCTTTTAGACAAAGATACCAAAAGCAGTTCACTGGGGAAAGAAAAATGAACTCGGTATCTTTGTTATGGCATACACAAAAATCATTTTGAGGTGGAGCATAAACCTAAGCATAAAAGTCAAAAATCTAAAGTTTCAGAAGAAAATATAAGTGAATATCCACACAACCTGAGAGTAGTTAAACATTTCTTAGGTAAGACACAAAAACAGAAAGAAAAAAATAATAAATTAGACTTTGTCACAATTAAGCATTTTTCCTCATCAAAAGTCATCATTAAGAAAATATACCAAGAAGCCACAGATTATTTTTGAAAATGAGAAAGATGTAGCTGACAAATGACTTCATGAGAATATATAGAGAACTCCTATAAATCAATAATAAAAAGACAAGAAATCCAATTAAAAATAAGTAAAACTTTGACCATTCTCTTGCAAACAAAGATATAGACATTTTGAATAAGCACATAAATATGTGCTCAACAACATTAGTCATCACGAAAATGCAAAATCGAAGCCACCATGGCATATCACTACACCCTCATCTGGATTGCTAAAACGAATAGACTGACAATACCAAATGTTGGCAAGGATACAGAGCAACCAGGACTCTCCCACAATGCTGGTGGGTGTATATAAATGGCACGACAACATTTAAAAAAGAATTGGCAGCTTCTATCCAACAACCTAGCAATTTTACTCCTAGAAATATATCAAAGAGAATGAAAAGATATGCCCACCAAAAGACTTGTACAAGCCTGCTAATAGCAGCTTCTTTATAATAGCCCCAATTGGAAACAACCAAAATAGTCATTAACAGAAAAGTGTGTAAGCAAGTTGTAGCATATTTATACCCTAGAATAACAACTAGAAATAAATAGGAATAGGCTACTTATATATATAATACCATGAATAAATCACTTGGGTATCGGCCTGGCGCAGTGGCTCATGCCTGTAATCCCAGCACTTTGGGAGGCGGAGGCGGGTGGATCACGAGGTCAGGAGATCAAGGCCATCCTGGCTAACACAGTGAAACCCCGTCTCTACTAAAAATACAAAAAAATTAGTCAGGTGTGGTTGCAGGCGCCTGTAGTCCCAGCTACTCGGGAGGCTGAGGCAGGAGAATGGCTTGAACCCAGGAGGCGGAGCTTGCAGTGAGCAGAGATGGCGCCATTGCACTCCAGCCTGGGCAACAGAGCAAGACTCCGTCTCAAAAAAAAAAAAAAATCACTTGGATATCATGCTTAGTGAAAGAAGCCAGACACGAAAGAGAACTTAATGTATGAATCAACTTACGTAAAATTTTAAAAATAGGTAAAACTTGTCTATGGTGGAAAACATCAGATCAATGGTTGTCTCTTTTCGGGAATTGACTGGGACCTGGATTTAAGGGGACTTTTTGGTGTGGTGGAAATGTGGCTACATCTACTGATAGGATTGTGGGTTACATGGACATACACATTTTGCAAAATTTGTGAACTATATATTTAAGATGCATGCATTTTATTTTATACATATTTTGCCTTAAGAAACATTTTTTAAAAATTTGAACTCCAGTAAATTGGTTTGCTTTTCACAGTGGAATGAATCGACAATTCTGAAACTATTTTTTATGTATCCCGGGCTTTAGCAAAAGTGTAAATATTTTGAAGATAATGAGATCTAGGTTTTTCATTGTTAGAAAATGTAGTTACAAATATGGGAAGAGAAAAAAACTGGAATGTTCCCTGGGCTGTTGGATTGAAATTAAATGTATCAGTATAAAGTCATGGTTTTTAATATAGGGGTGTGTGTGTGTGTGTGTGTGTGCAGACATGTATGTGTAACTTAGTCTATCTGCTGAGAGGGTCTAGAAGCAATGATATAGTAACAGCAGTGAGTACATCTAGACCCAGATATTGATTTCTAAATATCAGTTTCCTCTGAAAGGAATTCTAATTCCTTGGAGAAAAGGCCAAACCTAGAGCTGGGGTAGAAAGAGTATACATTGAGCCTGAGACTCCTTTTTGTGCCAGAAAGTAGGGAAGTGATGAAGAGCAATGTGGATATATCAGAAGCACACAGGACCAACATGAAGGAGCTCCCACTGGCTTCAGCTGATACAGTTTGAGTATTAAAACAAATAATGATAGTAGATTATAACTCATTGACTAAAATAAGAATCTGTGAGTTTGTAATGATGAATGAGTAAATGGAGAAGACAAGCTCTTCCTTATAGAATACAACTATTAATAATAAATATAGAAGGATTAGTGGAGTTGGAAAAGCATCAGGTAATACTAAACCATGCTATGAAGGTTTCATTAAGGAACAGGATACATACAGCTTCAATGTATGTATGCACAAGTTATTTATTACTATGAAGGAAAAGTAGTGACTTCACAGTGGAGAAACCTGGCAGACACCACATTAACCAAGTGATTTTGAGGCACATTCAATGAAATAACTGATATAGTTTGGATATTTGTCTCCGTCCCAATCTCATTTTGGGAATTATAATCACCAATGCTTGAGGTGGGACCTGGTGGGAGGTGTCTGGGTCATGGGGGCGGATCCCTCATGGCTTGGTGCTATCTTCGTGATAGTGAGTTCTCACAAGATCTGGTCATTTAAAATATATGGCACTCCCTGCCAACTCTCTCTCTCTCTCTCTCACGCACACATACATACACACACACACACACACACACACACACACACACACACACACACACTTTCTCCTGCCTTCACCGTGGGAACTGCCTTCTCCTACCTCGCCTTCTGCCATGATTTTAAGCTTCCTGAGACCTCCCCAGAAGCTGATGCCAGAGCTATGCTTGCTGTACAGCCTGCAGAACCACGAGCCAATTAAACCTCTTTTCTTTATAAATTATCCAGTCTCAGGTATTTCTTTATAGCAATGCAAGAATGGCCTTATACAGTAACCAATCAGGGCCCTTTAAAAATATCAAGGTAAAAAGAAAAAAAAAAGAAAAGAAAAGGCTGGGGAACATTCTGGGTGAAAGAAGACTATAGATATAGCAACTAAATGCAGAGATGGGAGAGTTGCTTAAGCCGAGAAATTAGAGGATGCAGTAAGCTATGATCATGCCACTGCACTCTGGCCTGGGCAACAGAGTGAGACACTGTTTCAAAAAGAAAAATATATACCAAAGTTAATAATCAAGGGGTATGATATCTCCAATTTCTCAAATGTTTCATAAAAAATACGTAGAATGGAAAAATATTAATAATTTGTGAATATTGATAAAAGATATTGACATTCTCTTGCAGTCATCTTGCAGCTTTTCCATAAGCTAGAATTTTATAAAAATCAAAAATTGAGAGAGAGAGAAAGAGGAGAGCCCAGGATGTGATTCCTGATGAACAGGGCTGCTGGCCAGGCTGTTAAGGTTCGTAAGTTCTTGGTAAACAAGCCGAGGCTGTGCCTGGGTTGGCAGGCACTGACGGGCAGAAACTGATTATTACAAGTCTGTAAATCAGAGAGCTGGTTTAGACCATAAAATTGGAAGTTAAAAAAATGCATGTTGCACTATAGGCAATTTAATTCCTTTGCATATGTTATTCGGAAAGTTACTTTATAATTACAAGCATAACTAATACAAAGTTACATACTTTGTAATTAAAGATCTTGTGGGGTAAGGAAAACACATTAGGAACTGGAACTGACCTTTCTTTTCTTTTTTTTTTTGTTTTTTCTTGTTTGAGACAGGGTCTCGCTGTCACCTAGGTTGGAGTGAAGTGGCACGAACACAGCTCACTGGGGCTTGACTTCCTGGGCTCAAGGGAGCCTCCTGCTTCAGCCTCCCAAGTAGCTGGCACACAGCTGCATGCCACCATGCCTGTTTTTTTTTTTCAGACGTGGTGTCTCACTATGTTGCCCAGGCTGATCTCAAATTCCTGGCCTCAAACAATCCTCCTGTCTTGGCCTCCGAAAACCCTGGGGTTACTGCACCTGGCTTTGAAACGCATTTCTATGTATGTGTGTGTGCCAGGCACTGGTCCCATGGTACCTCCCTGGATCTTCCCAATAACCCCATTACCACATTCAGGTGGATGTGATCATCTACATTTTACAGAAGAGGCAACTGAGGTATTACAAATTTGTCTTGGCTAGGTGCAGTGGCTCACACCCATAATCCCAACTCTTTGGGAGACTAAGCTGGGAAGATCACTTGAGCCCATGCATTTGAGACCAGCCTGGGCAACATAGTGAGACCTCATGTCTACAAAAAATAATTTAAAAATTAGCTGGGCATGGTGGCATGTGCCTATAATTCCAGTGACTCTGGAGGCTGAGGTGGGAGGATCACTTGAGCCTAGGAGTTTGAGGCTGCAGTGATCTATGATCATGCCACTGCACTCCAGCCAGCCAGGGTAATGGACAGAGACTCTGCCTCTAAACAAAAAAAGAAAGAATATTTGTCTTACCCAAGGTCATATGGCTAGAAAGTGTTTCAGGAAGGAGGGGTCCTGCAGACTGAATGAAAAAAAAAAGATGACTTTTAACCTCATTACCCTCTGAAAGATAAGCCCCAGGAAGGTAGGGATCTTTGTCTATTTTGTTCAGACTTTTATGCCCGAACCTGAAACAAATACTGCTACAAAATAATGCTCACTTAATAGCTGTTGAATGAATAAATTAATTTCTCACTGGCTTTGATAAGATCTAGGTTATTGGGAATAGTCATTAGTGTGGTGGACTGGAGACAAAAGGCAGGTAGGAGCAAGCAAAGTGCTGGGATTACAGGCATGAGCCACCACATCTGGCAAATTATGGGCTTTAGAGGTAAATTACATCTCAATTAAAATATATGCCTTCTCTGAGAACATGATTTTGTGGAGCAGGATGAACACTCAGGGAAAAAGTAGAGGAGGGAAGGGCCTCCTGCATGGGAGAGACTGGATGGAGGGAGGTGGGTTGGGAAGAGCTGATAGGGTCTGCAATAGATAGGGATAAGAAGAGCTCTCTGCTGGCCACTGGGCACTCACAGGGGCCTGGGTTCCTTCTAGCAGGGGTAGTTGACTCCGCTTGGTCACTGGCTAGGCTGTTGTCAGATGGAGAGCCTGGCTGGGAGAGCTCTCCTTGGCTCTGTGTTCCTCTAAGTTGCTGGAGCTGGAGTGGGCTAGGCGCATGGAGCCTTACAGAAAGCCTGTCCAGGTTAAGATGTGTGTTTGCGTTTGACTGACCTTGGTCCTAGGAAGCTTACACAGAATCAGTTGTATCAAATGTCTACCCCCGATCTCCATCCTCTCTCTCATCCTCTCCCCGTCCTTCGTCGCTTGGTAATTCAAGGCTGTTGTGGATAGTGTTGTAGTTGAGCTCTCTCTTCTACTGCTTAGAGGCATTATCCGTGATTTAATTAAGGAATATTTTTCACAGAACATTTCAAACAAAATCATGGACTGTACTTGTGACCTATGCAAGGGAGAGAGGAGGGAAGTGAGAGAAGGAGAAGGGAGGAGGAAGGGGGGAAAAAGAAAATAAAAGCAAGGAAATGAGAGTGAGAGGAAATGAGACAGTGAGAGAATGAAATGGCAAGATAGGAAGGAGGGAAGTGGGGGAAATAGATATAAATATAAGATATGCTTGCTTCTTTGCCCAGATCCTCTCCCCATTTCTCGCTCTGATCTTGGCATCCTCACCTCCATTAGAGAAGGTTGCCAGGAAACAGGAAAGAAAGAGGGCCAAAGAAAAGGGACCACTAGACTGATCCTGGGGAAATGCGTCATCATCCAGGGATGGGTTCATGATTGCTGGAGGAAAGAGGTTTGGAATCAGTGAAAAATATGACCCATATAATGTATTTTAGAAGAGATAAGTTACCACTTTCAGGTAGACAGGGACATTCAATGGAGGATCAATTCTTCTTAGAGGCCGTGGGAACCTCCTGAAATGAATGAACTAAAGGCACATTCTAGTCCATCTGTGAAACTTACTTGGTGTCATTCTGCCAGGTAAGTCAAGTCTGAAAGGAAGACAACAGTGACATCCCTAACCACTGTTTCTGCTTCTAGTTCTCCCTCCTACAGGATGAATAACAATATGTAGTATATTGGGCACTTACTGTATGCAGTTGTGTTATTTCTAGTATTAACCTATTAATATTTACCTTGAATACTAAAATAGCATAGCATTACATATTAAGGTAATATTAATATTAGTACGAGGATGAGATTGTGATAAGACCCACCTTTTATTGCACTTACTGTCTGTCAGATACTGGCTGAGGCACTGCACATTCATTAATGTTCTCAGTAGCCCAAGGATGTTATTCTACCCATTTACTAGATGAGCTAACTGATGGTGGTCAGAGAGATGAATAATTTGCTCACAGTCACACTGTTATTGGTAAAACAGAGATTCTAAGCTAATTCTGATTGCCAGATCTGTGCTCTTTACCAGGAGAATTCACCACTTTAAAAAATATATTTCCTTATTTAATTCTGATGGTAGTTAGGTCTCCTTATCCCTATTTCAGGGATGAGGAAACTGAGGCACAGAGGCATACAATAACTTGTTCTAGTTTACAGGAGTATCTCCTAAGACCCCTAATTTCCATTCATAACCTATCAGATATTTAGCATCCACTGATTTATCTAATTACAGATGCTTCTGAAGTGCTTGTAACCTGCTCTAAGTGGGAACAGCATGCATGTTGCAACTTCATTTACACTGTTAATTTGGTAAACTTCCTTCAGCCTCCATCCAACATGTCACAGATTCCAGTCTTAATGAAACTTAATGAGATTTGGCTATAAATATATGGAGGTAACGGCTTGTATAATATTGTAATGTTCCTTGAATTTTCTACCATATTTGCTAGGATTTCTGGACAGGAAACTTCTTCAGTCTCTTTAGAGGAGAGAAAAAGAAAAAGATGAAAACCTCAGGCTGTCTCACTGTGACAGTTCCTAGAACCTAAGGAATAAATGGCCCAATTTTACCTTAAAATCCTGTCTTTTAATTGATGCTGAGCACTTCCCTGTGTTCACAAATGTTAATTGATTACCAACTGTATACAGAGTTCTGATGTTTCACTATGAAGAGGTACAAAAAATAAAAAGAATACACATAAATACATATGTATCTATTATGAAAATAAGTATAAATGATATGAGATATATTTATTATAAAGCAAAAACCCCTTATAAAAATTGTCTTTAAAATCTGAGTTATGTTGCTTGTAAATGTCTTAAATGGCAAAGGTTGCAGATTTTGAAAAGCAAATAAACATCAGGAAAAAATGTAAAAAGGAAAGAGAGCATAGTTGGCCATATTACAATCAAAGTCAAAGCAGTATGACATAGTGAAAAGAATTTGGGCTTTAGACTTAGACCTGAGTTTATATCTTAACCTTCATTGATCATCAACTATCCTATTGAAAAATTTGGGGTTAAATAATACCTATATTACAGGGTGATTATGGTAGTTAAAATAAATGATATAGCGTGTGCTCATAACTCATTAAATATCCTGGCTCATGGCAGGTAACTCAATACAGAGTAATAATTCTTGTTATTTTTATTATCACTATATTACAATAGACATCTGCTCTATATAGGAAATGTAAAATTGATGGTTTGAAAATATAAGTCCTGAAATGTTTATGAATCCCTACATTCACATATAGTAACAACGAGGTGACTGGTTCTTACCGATTATAGGTCTCCCTGACTGCTCACAAATGGAGCAAACCTCATACTGATAAGACTTTGCGTGCTATGGGGCTATTGAAGTTGACCATCTAGACCAGGGTCTCAAACATCAAATCAATACAAAGGTCAAGCTGGAAATGAAAATCAGTGAAGCAGGCTGGGTATCCTAAGATATATGCTTCTGACACAGATGAGAAAATAGATAAAACATATTCATATTAAAACAGATTGATATTTTTCAATTCTATAATTCTAAATTTTCTTGAAATATGTGGTCCTCTCTGTCTATATTTGATTTTCTTACAGTTGATTCAGATGGGTATAATAAATATTTCACTGCTTTTATAATTTTCCTAAAAGAAGAATAACCCAAATGCAATTATAAATGTCAAGGAGTATTTGGATTCAGACTCAAAGAGGAAATGGGGAGTTGTGGGGAGTGCTGCAAATCAGAGAATACAGATATTGTCAGCTCCAATGTATGCTTGCCAAGTAGACCTGGCATTGCAAGATTTCCCAGTCTTTCCAAAGTCACAAAAATATCTGGATTTTATAGGGGGATATTCTAATATTTAAATGTTGACAACTTTAAAAAAAAAACATGATATGGACTGATGTTCTATGGGCCAAACAAAACACATTTGTGGACATCTGATTGGCAAGGACCTCTAAGCAAAATCACCTGGCCATGGAATCAACTGATAAAAGTCACTCAGTGATTAATTTATTCCACCCACATCCACTGCCTGCTGTGTCCAAAGCATTCATGTCATACATTGGAAGAAATCCGAGAAGAGTATGATGTTGGCAACTGTGGGCTTTGAAATCAGATATCCTTGGTTTAAATCCCAGCTCTGCAACCTTCTAGCTGTGTAAAATAATCAGTAAAATGGGGATGATTTCTAACTCTCAGGGTCGTCATGAGAATGAAATGAGATAATGTATTAATTACTCATAGCGAACATATGTTTGTTGATTGTTCACAGGCTGGCACAAATAAAGGCTAACTCTTATGATCACTGACAGCCCACTGCTATGGTCCTGGCGTTCTGTTCTCCATGCTCATAATCTTCATCCCCAGCCAGCTTCCTGTAAGCTCTGCCTGGTGCTCTTTTCTTGATAATGTCCTCCCATACAGCTACCACCCAAATTAACACAACAGATGTGGATATAGATGCCTCTTCTCCTGACATTTCAGCCATCATGTTGAATTATGTGGCTTCAACCTTACTGAGCCACTGTACCTTGTAACACACTGTTACATCTGATACCATGAATCACCCAGTCCTGTTAGACACAATTTATGTCCAGCTGCACAGTTGTATTTTCTTATGCCATATCTTGTTATATCTGTCCTTAATGACTGGCTGAGGCAGTGGCTGCAAAGTCTCCTAATTTCAGAGTCCTAGACTGTGCTACTATATCAAAGAGCCTCGTGGTGCTACATGAGATTTCCTTGCTAGCCTTGTGTGTCTATTCTCATCCTCTCTGATGACTCCACTCTGTTCCTACCATAAAGTTTACTTCCTATTATCTCCTCATTCGGGCTACTTGTCTTTTCTGCTTTAAGACTTCTCCAAATGCTCATCAAATCTGCTTACTCAACTTTGATAAAGAATTGACGCCAGCTGAACTCTAGACAGTATATACCGTTATATCCTCTCAAATCCCCTCTTCTGCCCTTGCGCATTTTTCCTTTCATTTAATTTTGAGGACATCCAAAACTCTGCTTTATTTGATGACATCTACCACCGTGGGGTTAATTATCACTTACATACAGAAGGATTGCTATGGACTAAATTTTTGTGTCAGCTCCAAATTCATACGTTGAAAACTAATCTCCAGTGTGATGATATTTGGAAGTGGAGCCTTTGGGAGGTGATCAGGTCATGGGAGTGGAGCCCTCAAGAATGAGATCAGTGCTTTTATAAGAGGCTGGGACTGGAGTTCCCCTTCCACATGACACAGTGAGAAGGTACGTTCTATGAACTAGGAAATTGGCCCTCACCAGACGTGGAATCTGCTGGCACATTGATATTGGACTTCCAGCCTCTAGAACCTTGAGAAATAAACGTCTGTTGTTTATAAGCCACTCAGTCTATGGCATTTTGTTATAGCAGCCCAAAAGGACTAAGATAATGGTGTCAAGAAAAGACTAAAGTCTTTAGGGTCAGCTGGTGTGCATTTGAGCGCCACTTACTTGTCAGGTAGGTGACTTTTGTCTATTCCCTTTCCCCTGTGAGCTAAGTTTCCTTACATATTAAATGAGGTTATTAATGATACCTGATTTACATGAAGGTAGAGAATGAGCAGATAAGGACAGTGGCTATCACCATTTCTGGCACACAGTCAGCACTTGACAGATGTTTGTTCCTTCATCATATCAGGAAAAAAAATGTTCATTGAATTCCTCAGGGTAAGGACTGTGTCTTTATCATTTCTGAACCTGCAGGAGAGTCACAGTGACTGAGGTTTGAAGGACAGAGGTGAACATTTGGGGGAGAGGCACTGCTAGAAGACGTGTGTCCATAATACATGTTTATTTTTTTTTTTTTTTTTTTTTTTTTTGAGAATACATGTTTCTTATTTCCCGAAGTGAATAGAGTTATCAGACCCACTACACTAGTCCATTTTCATGCTGCTGATAAAGACATACCTGAGACTGGGCAATTTACAAAAGAAAGACGTTTAATGGACTCACAGTTCCATGTTGCTGGGGAGACATCACAATCATGATGGAAGGTAAAAGGCACATCTCACATGGCGGCAGACAAGAGAAGAGAATGAGAGTCAAGTAAAAGGGGTTTCCCCTTGTAAAACCATCAGATCTCAGGAGACTTATTCTTATACCATGAGAACAGTATGGGGGAAACAGCCCCCATGATTCAGTCATCTCCTACCGGGTCCCTCCCACAACACATTGGAATTATGGGAGCTACAATTCAAGATGAGGTTTGTGTGTGGACACAACCAAATCATATCACCCACTCACCAGCACCCAGGAACTTTCCCTCTATGCCTGGGTTGAGTCCTTGCAGCACTTAGACTAGAGAGAGTCTAATCACCTGGAGGTCATCGGAATTATCCAGAGGGCTTCTTAAAACACAGATCAAAGGGCCCTGCTTATAGTTTTGGGTGAGGCCTAGTAATTTGCATTTCTAACACTTTCCCAGGTGATGCTGATGCTGCCTCTCTGGGGATCACACTGTTGACTTTAAGTATAACTGAAGTAGAAGGTGGGACTTGACTCCAGAGGTGGGGTTCAGACACTGGACCAAATTGAGGACCAGCTAAAACAGGGACAGGGCAGAAACAGCTTTCCATAAGACACACCCACCAGTGTGCCATGTCAGTTCACCATTTCCATGGCAACCCCCAGGGGTTACTACCCCTTTCCATGGCAATGCCCTGACAACCCAGAAGTTACTATACTTTTCCTAGATATTTCTGTATAAACTGCCCCTTAATAGGACTACAGAAGTGCTGTGAACTGCTACTCCCAGCACACTGCCTATGGGGTCACTCTGCTCTGCAAGAGCAGTCATGGAGCTGCAACAGTGTACCTGGAGCTGTGACACTGCTGCTTCAATAAAGCTGTTTTCTTCTACTCTACCGTCAGCTTGCCCTGGAATTCTTTCCTGGGTGAAGCCAAGAACCCTCATGGGCTAAGCCCCAATTTGGGGCTCTCCCGCCCTGCATCATAACCACTCTATCTCAGCAGTTCTCAACTAGAGGGTCAATTTTGTACCTCCCAGGGGACATTTGGCCATGTTTAGATACTTTTGGTTATCCCGACTGGGTTGGGGAGGACTCAACTGGCATCTAGTGGGTACGGAGCAGGGATGCTGTTAAACATCCTACGTTGCATAGGACGGCCCTCAACAAAAGAGTTATGCAGCCCCAAATTCAATAGTGTTCAGGTTGAGAGGCCCTGCTCTTCCTCCCCTCAATCCCAGCAAGTATTCAGAATGGTGATGTCCCATCAGTAAGTCAGCAGGACATCACTGCTGTATTTCCTCCCCTCCTGCTTCACTGAAACAGATAAACGGGTCTCAGGCCACCCCAGGGCTCTTCTACTCTGAAGGCAGAGCTGCCTGACTACATCACTGCCTGCTTGAATCCTCCATGGCTCCTCATTGCCCGTTTAATAAAGACCAAGTTCCTTCCCATGCCTCCAGGGTCTGCCTGTCTGTCTCTCTAGCTTCCTGTCCTGCATCCACCCTACTGCCCATCCTCCAGCTGCTCACGTCTGCTTTCAGTTTCCTGACACTGCCAAACTCTCTCTTACTGTGGACCTAGGCTCATTTTTTCCACTGGTCTAGGGCTGCCATACAAAACACTGCAGACTGGGAGGCTTAAACAATAGAAGTTACCTCCTCACAGTTCTGGAGGGTAGAAGTCCAAGGTTGTGTTGTTAGTAGGTTTGGTTTCTTCTGAGTCCTGTCTACTTGGCTTGCAGATGGCGGCCTTCTCAATGTGGCCCCACATGGTCTTTATGTGTGTGCATGTGCCTGTGTTCAAATTTCCTGCTTCAGTTCTACTGGTTTAGGGTCCACCCTAAAAATCTCATTTTTAACTTAATTTCCTCTTTAAAGGTCTCGTCTCCATCCAAATATAGTCTCATTCTGAGATATTGGTGGATAAAAATTCAGCATACGAATGTGGGTAGGAAGCACAATTCAGCTGATGACATCTGGGAAATCCCCACTCAACCTTTAGGTATGAGGCTGAATGTTGTCACCTCTGGGAAACCTTCTCTGGTTCCTTCCTCCATCCTCATGTGCCACCATGGACTACCCTTATTACACATAGCACCTCTCACGATGTATTGTATCAACTCACCTATCAGCAGCCCCTGGAGATCAAAGCTCTAAGGTGTAGGCACTGTGGTTGCCTTGTTGAATCCTATATCCCCAGAGCTAGCACCAGTCTTGACAAAAAGAAGATTTTCAGTACATATTGCGTAAGTAGCTTAAAGAGCCACAAGCGCATCTGCCCTAGATTTTAGATACAAGATTTAATGTCATGTGATATCTTGTTCAATAAAGAGAATTCATTGAATCACTAAATTTATTTTACCCTGAGTTTGGTCCTGGCAATAAATTCACAGCACACATTTTATTTTTGTGGCCAGATTACACTCCTTAATGAAAATGAACAGAAAATGGTTTAACATGACCTCTAAGTGAGGGAGTGTTACACACAGGATTGCAAACTCTGATATGTCACTACCACTTTTCAAAGATGCTCTTGAATTCCATTTGTCATTTCCTTTTCCCGGGAAAACTCACTTGAACAAAAGTGACACTTAAGTCAGAATGCATAGCAAGATGAGGTCAGTCAAGGTGACCATGTTTGCGCTAACTTGCATCAGCTCTCTCCTCTAGGGTTGAGCTCTTCATAATCCTGGCTTGGCATTTGTGGATTTGAAGTTTTCAACATTCCGTATAACTGGGGCCTCTGTGGGTGGTTGTTTAGGTTGCATTTTGCACAATCATAGGCTCCAACCCTATTTGCCACTCCAGACTTCAAGAACTCATCTTTTCAGGGGCGTTACCTAAAAGACCCTGGGAAATTTGGATGGTTCAGGAGACTCTCTTTAATGTCTTACCTCTAATGGGAGTATTTTAGTGGCTAAACCATTTCTTCATGCTCACTATGTGACCCAGGTCTCTACAAAGAGGTTTGAGCAGGCCTGGAAAGATTTGATTCACTCTGGAAAAAAAAATAGGAGTTTGACTGCCTGGCTACATGCTCACAGTTCTCAGATCAAGTCAACACATTTACTGTCTATTACATTCATGACACCATGCCTAGTTTTGAAATATAACCCAGGACTGGCTGTGGTGACTCACGCCTGTAATCCCAACAGTTTGGGAGGCCGAGGCAGGTGGATCACCTGAGGTCAGGAGTTTGAGACCAGGCTGACCAACAGGGCGAAACCCCATCTCTACTAAAAATGCAAAAATTAGCCGGGCATGGTGGCGCATGTGTGTAATCCCAGCTACGCAGGAGGCTGAGGCAGGAGAATCGTTTGAACCCAGGAGGCAGAGATGACTCCCTCAGCCACTGGTCTGGACTGGAATCTCTCTCCTCAAAGCATGGTCCCCAACCCACCAGCATCATTTGTGAGCTTTTTGGAAATGCAGAATCTCAGGCCCCATGCCAGATCTATACTGAGTCAGAAGCTGAGGTCCTTAGGTGATTCACACACAGGTGAAAATTGAGAAGCAGGCCGGGCGCAGTGGCTCATGCCTGTAATCCCAACACTTTGGGAAGCCAAGGTGGGTGGATCACGAGGTCAGGAGTTCGAGACCAGCCTGGGCAACATGGCAAAACCCCATATCTACTAAAAATACTAAAATTAGCCAGGTGTGGCGCATACCTGTAATCCCAGCTACTTGGGAGGCTGAGGCAGGAGAATCGCTTGAATCTGGGAGGTGGAGGTTGCAGTGAGCCAAGACCACGCCACTGCACTCCATTCTGGGTGACAGAGCAAGACGCTGTCTCAAAAAAAATAAATAGATAAAAATAAAAATAAAATTGAGATGCACCAGTATAAATATGGAGTGACTCAATTGTCCCCTTCTGCCACCTGCCTCTCCAGTGCAGACAGCATCTCTGGAACTAAATAATCTGCCCTGCCCCTTTTGCCATGCTTCTCAAGTCTGTATAATCCTTCCCAATGTATTTTCACCAGCAGACAAGAGGGGGAAACATTTTCTCAGAAAGGTGAGTTTCATTCTTGACATTTAACCTCTGTAGTTTGTAACCTGTCAGTCAGGAGAACAGTGAAGGTCATCTACCTGATCTTCACGCAGTTCAGGCTTCCCTGACTGCTCTTAAGAAGGTCATCAGGTCCAGCTCTGAATCTATGCAGCAGAGTAGCAAAACCATTGTGACGGGTCATTAACAAGCATCAGGCAGACAGTGTGGGTGGGAAATCATGGTCCAGAATGTCAAATGGCTCTTAGACCTACCAGGAGAGATGCACGATTAATTCTGTCCTTTAGCACCCCCCTGAAAAGTTCTGCACATAAGAGCAACTCACTTTATCGGCTCTTGGAGCTCACCTCTTTGTTACTGGCTTTAGCCTCAGCCCCCTAAAATCTGAGGCCACTCCATCCAAACAAACCAAGAACAGCCCATTGTGGGTCAAATGCTTTCAGCTGTGTTCATGCATTTGGACGAGGGAGAGCTTCTAGCCCCAGTAGAAAAAGTCTGCATCATTTTACACCGTGGCTTCCATCCCACTATTCACCAGGGCTGCTCCGCTTTCTCAAACACAGTTAATACCACAAAGCCAGTTAGTATCTCAGCCTGCTACCTTCTGCTTCCCAGACTGCGGTCTGCAATCCCGACCTAGCCTCAGTGACAGCAGCCGCAGATGGAGCCCTTTAGGAGACAGTAACACCATTTCGTGTTCCTGTCCACGGGATTCTTATCAGTCTGGATGAATGGCTGAACAGTTTTCTAGGCTCTTCAGTCTATTGCTCAGACACCTGGGAGTCCCATCCCCATGTCCTTTGCAATGCCTCATTTCTGGTAATTTATAACACATTCACTGTTAAATATCCGACACAGAATGTCAGCCAGGTCTGTGCCTGGGATCTATGTAACAGTGTTTCCTTCTGTCCACCTTTTTAGGCACAGAAATAGCCCCTCTGACCCAGAAGAAGCAGTCCTATGGTTTGCATCTGGTTCTTGGGAGATGCTGGTATCGGAGAATGATGCTCCAAGCAACCACCGTGGACTAGTTATATATCATAATTTTTTTTTTTTTTCCTGAGACGGAATCTTGCTCTGTCACCCAGGCTGGAGTGCAGTGGTGCGATCTCAGCTTGCTGCAACCTCCACCTCCCAGGTTCAAGCAATTCTCCTGCATCAGCCTCCTGAGTAGCAAGGATTACAGGCACATGCCACCATGCCCAGCTAATTTGTGTATGTTTAGTAGAGATGGCGTTTCATCATGTTGGCCAGGCTGGTCTTGAACACTTGGCCTCAAGTGATCTGTCTGCCTCAGCCTCCCAAAGTGCTGGGATTACAGGCGTGAGCCACTGCACTCAGCCTCATATATCACAAATTTTGATATGATGTATTTTCATTTTATTCATGTAATGTTTTAAAATGTCCCTTGATACTTTCTATTTGAACTTTGAATTACTTAGAAATGGGTTGCTTACTTTTCAATTGTTTGGAGATTTTCCTGTTATTGATTTCTAGTTTGATTTCATTGTGATTGAAAAATGCAACTGTAAGAATTAATTCTTGTTCAGTTACTGGAGGGGTTGTTTTACAGCCCAAGACATGGTCTTCTTAGAATATGTTCCATAGCACTGGAAAAAATGTGTATTCTGTTGTTGTTGGTGGAACGTTCTATTAATGGTGATAAGATCTGATTGGTTGATGGTGTTGTTGTGTTCCTCTATATCTTTGCACAGCTTCTTTCCACTTGCTCTGTCAATTGTTGAGAGAGGGGTGTTGAAGTCTCCAAGTGTAGTTGTGCATTTGTCTACTTCTTTCATTTCCACCAGTTTCTGCTTTATATATTTTGCAGGGGTTTTTTTGGTGCATTCACATTTAGGATTACTATGTCTTCTTATTTTATTGACACTTTCATTTTTATATAATGTTTATCTCTCTTTTTATTTTTTCCTGTAAAGTCTGATTTATTGGATATGAATATTGCCATTCCTCCTTTTTACTTTTACTATTGTTTACATCGTATATATTTTCCAAACTTTTTTTAGACAGCGTCTCACTTTGCTGCCCAAGCAGTGGTGTGGCCATAGCTCACTATAACCTTGAACCCCTGGGTTCAAGCAGTCCTTCCACCTGGTAGTTGGGACTGCAGGTGTATACCACTGTGCTTAGCTAATTTTTTAATTTTTATTTTTGCAGAGGTGGGTGTCTCTCTCTGTTGCCCAGGCTGGTCTTGAACTCCTGGCCTCAAGCAATCCTCCTGCCTTGGCCTCCCAAGGCACTAGAATTACAGGCATGAACCACCACTCCCAGACAAAACTTTTACTTTCAATCCATCTATATTGATATATTCGAAATGAGTTTCTGGCAGATAGGATATATTTGGGTTATGTTTTTAATCCACTCTGGAAATACGTTTTTAAATTGATATATTTAGACCATTTACACTTAGTGTAACTATTGATATGTTAGGGCTTAGGCTTGAGTGTTTTTTTTTTAAACTTGTTCTCTCTGCTTTTTCATTTCTATGTTTTATTTTTATTGCCCTTCCCTGGGTTAGCTGAACATTTATAATTCTATTCTAATTTATCTATAGAAATTTTGAGTGCACAAATGCTCCTTTACTTATAATGGAGTTAAGTCATAATAAACATAAGCTGACAATATTGTAAACTGACAATGCATTTAATATACTCAACCTACCAAACATCATAGCTTAGCCTAGCTTACCTTAAATGTGCTCAGAATACTTGCATTGGTCTAAAATTGGGCAAAATCACCTAACACAAACCCTATTGTATACTAAAGTTTTGAATATCTCATGTAATTTATTGAATACAGTACTGAAAGTAAAAAACAGAATGGTTGTATTTACTGAATTATATTCCATGGTATGGGCATATCACATTTAGTTTATCAATTCATCCATCAATGTATGTTCAGCTTACTTCCACTCTTGTCTATTACGAACAATGCTACTGTGAACATTCATGTACAAGCTTTTTTTGCACGGATATATATCTTCATTGTTCTTTGGTAAATACTTAGCAGTAGAATTGCTGGGTCATGTGGCATCTCTATGTTTCACATTTTGAGGAATCACCAAACCGTTTTCCAAAGCAGTTGTACCATTTTATAGTACTATCAGTGACGTCTGAGGATTTTACCATTTTTTTAACATTTCTAAAATTGAGATTTCTCTTTGATGTACTTTGCAATTACAAATGGCTATGTTTCTTTTACTTTTTTGTGACATATAAAAATGGTGGATTTTACAGTCCATAGCATCTTGAATTTAATTATATGTGCTTATTGTTTACCACCATATAAATACTCTCAGTCTTGACAGTAACATAAAAGCACAGATGATAGAAATTAAGAAGTGGAAGAGGAAGGGATGGGGTCAAAGGATGGAGTTCAGATCTTACATCTAACTGAAAGACAGGAAAGGAAGACATTTAAGAAACATTTACAGCAGAGGAATTTACAAATGCGATGTATCTGAGAGGAGGAGAGAGGCTAGGTAGTTTAAGTGAAGTAATTACTCATCTACCATAGAAAGAAATCAATAGATAATGTATAAAACTCATCTGCTCTTACAAAGAGCAGAATAACTACATTATTTAGAAGTATGGAATTAACTATTAGAAGAAACAATGAAAGAAGATAAGGTCATTTTTGAAGTTGTGTGTTCTAGGAAATGAAAAGCTGTCGAGTTGGTGACGTGCAGGACCCTAGCCGTTTATGAGCCCTTTTGTTCTGTCTGATGTTTAACCATGTATAGGGCTTTGATAAAAATTTGTAAAAGACATACAAAAGTAAAATTTAAAGCACATGCTTTATGAAACTAAACTCTTGTGGTGAATGCTTTGAGAGAGATAAGAATACAGGATGCAGACTCTGAATAAGATGAAAAAAAAGAAGATAATGCCGGACAATGAGTTGATAAAAATTTTCTGCTTCTCAGATGCTATTTATTCAACATGAGGTTCGTTTTATGCATTACTTATGCCATTTCTCTAAAATTCAAAGATAGCAGAAGCTCAAGAGGAAAAAAGGAGAGAAAAAGCTTATTTTTAGTTTTATGACATATAAGTGGCTGTAAGTTTTAAGATGAAGGGAAGTTAATATTGGGATTCTGATTCAGTTTCCAATACTTTGCAGGGTATGACAGAACTAAGCTATTTAATCTCCTGGTGACTCAGTTTTCTCAGCCCTAAAATGGGGATACTACTTTTTTATCCCACAAGATTGTCATAAAAATTAGATAAAATCAGAATGTAAAGATTCTTTGAAACATATAGAATGTAGGTAAATGTTTTCTCTTAAGGCTTTTTGCACATTAGCAAAACAGGTGTTTGAAATTATAACATAGGACTCCTCCCATTATCCAAGCAATAGTGAATATTTGACAACAACATTTAAGATATTAAATTTTCAGTTTTATGTTCTAGTCCTTTCAAAATATTAAATATTAAGATTAAAAATACTCATAAATCTTCCTTGTAGGAATCATGATGCCAAATGTCTGTCTGTTACCCATCAGATGTAAAATGTGAATCTAAGGTCTTGTGCAATCTTTCATGGACCAGAAAACATCATTTTTGCATATGTGACATATTTTAAGGTGATACATGACCTAACGGCTTCTGTTGATGTATGGATTTTAGAATTTCCATCTGGTTGTTTCATTTCAATCCAAATAGACATGAAACATCACAAGCAATTCACAATTCTCCACAATAAGACTGAAAGTACCTTCTAGATTATGATTATTTATTTGCCTTTTAGAAACATTTTTCATATATTAGAACAGAGTAAGTCCTCTCTCCATTCCTTTCAGGAAGATTAAAGAATAAATGTTTGTTGATATGTGGCGTGTTTACAATGAGCCTTGGCATTTGGCTAAATTCTGGGCATACATTCTATCATCTACCTGTTGTACAAATTTAAGGGATGGTGCTAGCGTCATCCCCATCCTACAGATGAGGAAGCAGGCTTAGAGAGATTGGCCAACATTATCCTAAGCGAATTAACGCAGGAACAGAAAGCCAAATGTATTGCACTTTCTCACTTATTAGTGGGAGCCAAACACTGGATACTCATGGACATAAAGATGGCAGCACAGACACTGGGGACTACTAGAACAGGGAGGGAGGGAGGGAGGGGAGCGAGGGTTGAAAAATGAACTGTTGGATACAATGCTCAGTACCTGGGTGACAGGATCATTCATACCCCAAACCTCAGCATCATGCAATATATCCAGGTAACAAACCTGCACATGTATCCCCTGAATCTAAGTTTTATTTATTTGTTTGTTTACTTATTTATTTATTTATTTTTGAGACCAAGTTTCGCTCTTGTCGCCCAGGCTGGAGTGCAATGCTGCGATCTCGGCTCACTGCAACCTCCGCCTCCCAGGTTCAAGTGATGATTCTTCTGCCTCAGCCTCCTGAGTAGCTGGGATTACAGGTGCCCCCACCATGGCCAGCTAATTTTTGTATTTTTAATAGAGACAGGGTTTTGCCGTGTTGGCTGGGCTGGTCTTGAACTCCTGACCTCAGGCGATCCACCCACCTCGGCCTCCCAAAGTGCTGGGATTACAGGCATGAGCCACCGTGCCTGCCCGTATAATTTATTTTTAAATTTGTTTTGAGACAGGATCTCGCTCTGTCATACAGGGTGAGTGCAATGGTGCAATCACAGCTCAGTGCAGCCTCTACCTCCAAGGCTCAAGCAATCCTCCCACCTCAGCCTCCCAAGCAGCTGGGACTACAGGAGCATACAACCAAGCCTGGCTAATTTTTGTGGTTTTTTTAGTTGTTTTGTTTGTTTGTTGTTGTTGTTATTTTTTTGTAGAGACAGGGTATTGCTATGTTTCACCAGCTGGTCTTGAACTCCTGGGCTCAAGCAGTCCTCCTGCTTGGCCTCCCAAAGTGCTGGGATTACAAGCATGAGCTGCTGCGCCTGGCCCTGAATGTAAAAAAATTGAAAAAGAAAACAAAAAGAGAGAGATTGGCCAAAGTACTCAGAGGCACTGAGCTACAAAGGGGGAAAAAAAAACAGAACTCAAATCCTGCATTGAAAGTCTAAGCTCTTAATCACGATGTTGTACACTTCTGTTGTACCTATGAGGAACTACATAGAAGATACAAAGGAAAGAGGCCTATAATCACCAGAATCTCTGTTATCTGTAAGGCATCTCCATGGGCATATTCTGTCTAATCTTTGCAGCAATCCTATGGGATTGATTTTATTATCACTATTATTCTTTTCTTTTTACCAATGAGAAAATAAAGAAGCACAGAGGTCGGGAGCAGAGGAGGGTGGTAAAACACAGGCAGTGTCAGAATTGATGGCCACACAGCCTGTGGGGGTGCAGAGGAAACAGGGGGAACAGTCTGTTGGTGAGAAGAAGCTGAAGGGGTGTGGAGAATCCAAGGTCAATGGTCCACTTTCTTACAATGTGCTGTGGCTTGAATGTATCATGAGCTAACTTAATTGTAGTGAAACCCGGAGCTGCCCTTGGGCTACTAAGCTGCAAGAAAGTAAACCCAATGCCAGTTACCTCTTTATCATCATCTGGGAAGCTGGTAGTGAAACCAGATTCTGGGATACCAGAGCCAAAAGGTGGAAAGTGAATAATTCCTACTGATACCATTTCAGCACCTGGATCTAGCTATACCTGAGGCCTTCACTGAACTTTGTTATATTGGCCAGTATCATTCTCTGTTGTACATAAACCTATTAGAGAGACATTTCCATAGATCTTAGTAGCAAGATTCCTGAAAACAGATACCCATTGCTTTTTATAGCGCAAATATTCAACTTTCCTATCCATAGGACCACAACATCTCTGGAAAGCAAGGGTTGACATGACAGATTTTCCCAAGGTGACACAGCTAGTGAACACTGAGGCTGAGATTAAAGACTTGAAATTAAAATCCTGACCTCCCCACTCCTGGTTAGGACAAAACAAGTTGACATTTTATGTAATTGTTCAGCACACTGAGTTTTATAAAATTCTATTTTAGATAATACTTCAGATCATGTTTCATAACCACAGCTTCACAAGAAACTGAAGGATAGTTTCTATTTGTGGTACCTGTTGAAATACTTTTGGGGAATAAAAGGATGAGAAAAAGAATTTAAAAAGGAAACAAGCATTTATTGAATACTCCTTATTGTCTAGCACTGTGAAGGCATTTTGGCATGGATTATCTCATTTATTCCTCAAAATAAGTCTTAGAAGTGATTATCCTCATTTCCACTGTGTGGATAAAAAAAAAATTGAGTCCAAACTCAGCCATCTGCCTTCATCTCCATACTTCTAACAGTGGCAGTATTGGGCCTTTCTATACACAATCAACTGGGAGAGAGGGTCTCTGTCCTCAAGGGGCTTATGCTCCTTCTGTGGGATTTGTGGCAGGAAGACCATCCATTCTTGAGACGAAGCCTCGCACCTTCACCTCTGAGCTGTGACCTTGGACAATTTGCTTTATTTCTCTGAACCCCATTTCCTATCTGTAAATTCAGGATAATACAACGTGACCTGCAGGAATGTCGTGAGAATTGTTAAATAAATATGCGTGTGAAACAGAGGATACTAGAGGCTGGAAAGGGTGGGTGGAAGCGAGGGAAGGATGAGAAGAGATTTGCTAAAGGATGCAAAATTGCAGCTAGATAGGAAGAATAAATTCTAGTGTTCTGTAGCACTGTAGGATAGCTATAGTTGACAATAATATATTGTTTCAAATAGCTAAAAGGAGGGTATTGAATGTTCCCAACACAAAGAAATGATAAATGTTGGGAGCTGATGGAAATGCAAATTACCTTGATCTGATCAGTATACATTATATGTATCAAAACAACCTCATGTACTCCTTGAATATGTACAATTATTTGTCAGTTAAAAAACTAAATTGAAATAAAATGTAAACATACATGTGTGACATACAGAAGGATTTCAGGACCAAATTTAATGGATGACTTTATATAGTTTTTTAAATCATCCTTAGAGAGGTATCATCTCTGATTAATCCCTCCCTGCTTCTCAGCACACTTCTCTTGGTTCTGAGATGTTGAATTTTTTGACTGTTCTCCTCCAACTCTCTGGCTTCCTCTTTGCCACCTCTGCCCTCTCTCCTTGGCCTCTCTGAGATGGAGGTACCCAGGGCACAGTCCTGGGCTTTCTTATCTCTGAACATTGTTCCAAGGTGGTCCTGTTTATATGTGTGGTTTCAAATATCATCTACTCACTGAAGGCACCCAAATCTATGTCCCCTGCACTCACCAGTCCCCTGACAGCCAGCATCATAACTCTGCCTGCCTATTCAACATCACCAATAGGGTGTGTAGAAGGCATCTCAAATCTACCATGCTCCGAAACAACCCCAACTCAGTTTTGTCCTCTCCAGGTCAGAATGGCACCTCCATCCACTCAGTTGCTTTTATTAAAATCTCCCAAATCCATTCTTAATGTCTTTATATCCTTCAAATCTGTATGCCCTTCATCCAATTTCTAAAGGGGGCTTGGTTCTTTTCCCTAAACCATTACATCTGTGCACTTTTCTCCATAAATGTTGATGTCATCCTAGGCTAACCTGCCATTATCCCTCACCTGGATGACCTTAAGAACCCCCTAGTTGGTCTCCTTGCTTCTATTCTTGTTGCTCAATAATCCATTGTTGACACAGCAGAGAGAATAATTTCTTTCTTTCTTTCTTTTTTTTTTTTTTTTTTTTTGAGACGGAGTCTTGCTATCTCCCAGCTGGAGTGCGGTGGCGCGATCTCGGCTAACTTCAAGCTCCGCCTCCCGGGTTCATGCCATTCTCCTGCCTCAGCCTCCCGAGTGAGTAGCTGGGACCACAGAATAATTTCTAAAAATACAACTCAGATCATGCTACCCCGTGCTTAGCATCTTTTAACAGGTGCACATTACACACAATATAAGCCCAAATTTCTCAGCATGATCTACAAAACCATACATTCCTCTCTACCCACGCTGTAACCACACTGGCTTTCTTTCTATTCCATAACTCACTGAGCACACTCCCTTCTTATAGCTTCTAACGATTAATCTTATTAATCATTTCTTCTTTTTAGGATATTCCTCATGGCTGGTCCCTTCTTTTTATTCTGATCTTGGCTCAAATTTTACATCCCCAGGTAAAATTTTACCTAATCTGATAACAAAAGAAAACTTCCATTCAATATCCTTGCTTTATTATCTTCATATCCTTATAGCCTTCTAAAAGCATCGTCTTTATTCATATATTTTCCCCGTATTATCTGTGTTCTACTAAAATGTAAGCTCCATAAAGACAGAGAACTTAGCTGTCTTGTTATCACTATATCT